>NC_081855.1:3159247-4495593 GCF_963259705.1 Myotis daubentonii
GGGGGGGGGGGGGTGGCACAGAGGCAGCCCGTGGCCAAGGCCCGTCCCCGGCAGCGCGGGAGGCACAGGTCCGGCGTGGACGGCCACCTCCACACGGTCAGCGAGGACGGTGCGGCCACACTCAGAGCTCATCCTGAAAGCAGGGGGCTGAGCGGCATGACCGGTTCCAGCCAGCCGGTCGCACCCAACCGCGACCAGAGCACCAACGAGGGTCCGGGGTCCCAGCCGCCGGTCCGGTCGCCGCCTGCAGCGGCACCTCCCGGGAGACGGAAAGCCAGCCCTCTCCCCTCCCCGCCGGGGGTTAGGGGGCCGCGGCCCCGGAGCAGGGCTCCCCACGTCACACTCACCGGGAGTCGCCGGGCACCGGCCTCCCTGAGGGACTCGGGGCCCCTCTGACGTCACCGCCCCCCGTGGCCCGCGGCGAGTTCAGGGCGATCCAGGGCCGGCCTTCCTCGCTCTGCAGGGGCCGAGCACACCAGCGCCTCCTTCCCAGCAGCTCCCGATCCCGGCGGGTCCATCGGCCCGCCCCCCGGGCCGAGCAGCCACGCCCCACGCCCCACGCCCCACGCCCGGGGCTGCCCCGAGCTGGTCCGCTCCACCCGCGGTGGTCTCCACAGGACAGGAGGGCGGGGAGCGCGGACGCGCGGACACGCGGACGGACACACACACTAGGCGCGCGGCGTCACGTGGCCTCAGCCGCAGCCGGAACCGCCCCGGGGCGCCTCCCGAGCCCCGCGCAGGGGGACAGCGCCGGAGCCCGGATCCCCTCAGGCCCGCAGGGCTGCTCCCGCGGTGCCGCCCGGACCTGCGGGCAGCGGGGCGCGGCGTCCCTCCTGCGCCCTGGCGTTGGCCCGACCGGGAGGCGACTCCTGGCCCGCGACCTCCGGGGCTGCTGACCAGCGACGGCGGACACAGCCCGGCCAGGCCGCGGGGAGGAGGGTGCCCGCCGCCCGCCCGCCGGGAGGAGTCGAGGCGGGGCCTCCTGCCACCTGAGGCCGCGGCAGGAGTCACCCGCTCCCGACCTCGGCGGGCGGGCGGCCTCCCCGTGGAGCAGCGACCCCCGCCTCCTCCGTCCCCGCCCATGAACCACCAACCCCCAAACGACTACCGGCGCCAACGTGACCCAGCGGACCGTACCCCGCTGCCTCGCTCACTCCCCGAGGCCGCTGGCCTTTCGGCGGCGATCGATCCTCCGGCCGCACCAGGGAGAGGGCGCTGGCTCGGGCTGCGCGCCCCCGGGCATCGAGTCACCGACCGACCCCGCCCCGCCCTCCTCGCGGCCCTCGGCCCCGACCACGAACCCCCGCCCCACGCACCTGCGGTCCGCTCGTCCCCTCCCGGCTGTCCCGCGCCGGGCGCACTTCACGCCTCCGCCGAGGGCCCCACCCACGCCTGGGCCTCAGTCCGCACGGTCCCCGCCGCGAGCCGGACTCAGCCAGCTGGGAGCACCGCCCGGGCCGCACTCAGCCGCTAAGCACCTGACAGCTCGCCCTCTCCCGCGGCCGCCCAGCGCCCTCAGCGGAGCGTCTCCGGCGCCTGACTCGGCCGGGGCCGCACCACCCGCCCGGGCCGCGGAGGGGCGCACGGGCCGCACCACTGCCCAGGCCTCGGAGGGGCGCACGGGCCGCACCACATGCCCGGGCCGCACCACCTGCCCTGGCCGCGGAGGGGCGCACGGGCCGCACCACCCGCCAGGCCGCGGAGGGGCGCACGGGCCGCACCACCCGCCGGGCCGCGGAGGGGCGCACGGGCCGCACCACCCGCCAGGCCGCGGAGGGGCGCACGGGCCGCACCACCCGCCGGGCCGCAGAGGGGCGCACGGGCCGCACCACATGCCCGGGCCGCACCACCTGCCCTGGCCGCGGAGGGGCGCACGGGCCGCACCACCCGCCAGGCCGCGGAGGGGCGCACGGGCCGCACCACCCGCCGGGCCGCGGAGGGGCGCACGGGCCGCACCACCCGCCAGGCCGCGGAGGGGCGCGCGTCCGGCAACTCCGAATCTGGCCGGGAACCTGAAGCCCTGCCCACCTTGCTCGGCCGCCCCCTGCTCCTCGCCCCCCCACCAAGAAGTATGAAATGGTTCAATCCGTACCGGTGGGCCTACTGGAGGAAACCATTCCAAGAGGGGAAAATACTTAAATTTTTTTAAGAAACGAACACATTTTCAAGAGCTTTGATGGAAGATATAGCCGTTCTAGGGCTCCCGGTCCACATCGAGGACGAAAGGAAACAGAACGTTGCGACGTTATAAAAAGCACTGTAATTTCTCGGAAAAACTGGGTTTTAAGCCGCTAGTTTTTATTAAGTTGCCGGTGAGCCCGTCTTGGGGGAGAAGGGGCAGGTGGGGGCGTGGCCGCGGGGCGGTGGGGGCGTGGCCGCGGGGCGGTGGGGGCGTGGCCGCGGGGCGGTGGGGGCGTGGCCGCGGGGCGGTGGGGGCGTGGCGGCGGGCCGGGAGGGCGCCTCAGGGAGCGCCTGGGGCCGCAGTGCCTGGGGCGGGCGGCGCCCTGAGTGTTGGGGGCCCGTGCGCAGCCCTCAGTAGAGGGGGAGTCAGTGTCTCTGGTCGCCGAGGTCACTTTCGCTTTGGTTCCGTGTGTTGCCGAGCAGAGGCCCGGGGAAGAGGACACTGCCCTGCCCTGGCCCTGTCCGCGGGCGACCAGGAGCAGGGGCCCAGCTGCGGCCCGCAGCCCTTGCAGGGTCCTTATTCCCACCAACCAGCCCTCTCGGTAGCGGGCCGCCCAGGCTTCATACGAGCTGGGCCGAGGAGGCAGATGACAAGGAACGTGATCAGTACATACTGGTAAGTCACGGGAGACCCGGTGCATGACACCCGCGCCTGGGGGCGGCCCTGAGCCCCAGCCCCCGAGCTTAGGCCCGCGCCCCACAGGCAAACAACCTCGGGGAGCGGAGCGGGGAGCGGGGAGCGGCCTAAGCCGCAGGCGGGAGTCCCCTGAGGGGCCCTTAGCACTGTCCGAGGCCGCCGCGCTGCTGCGACTGCCAGCTGTCAACCGGCTTCTGGCTGAGGGGCTCCCCCTGTGGGAGTGCACTGGCCACCAGGGGCCAGCTCCTGCGCTGAGTGACTGCCGCCTGGTGGTCAGTGCACATCATAGCGACCGGTGGTTCCACCGTTTGGTCCAGTTGCATATTCGTCTTTTATTATATAGGAGACTAGTGACCCGTCTCACGAAATCCCCGAGACCCAGGACCCCTTCCCCCTTCCCCCTTCCCCCTCCCCCCTTCCCCCTTCCGCATGGGACCTTACCGAACGCTCTGAGCACAGGCCCCTGCACCTGCTACTGAGGTGAGGTTCATGCCAGCGCCATCCTGGCTACACCCGCCTACGCCTCGCACCCCTCACGCCGTCCGTCATTTTGCTTACTCGCCTTAAGCCACCCTTCGGCCCAACACCTTAAGCCACGCTGGCCACGCCCCCTAAGGGCGCCTGGGCTTTGCTCAGAGCCTCTTCCACAGCCAAGCGCCTGCGCCTGCGCCTGCGCCTGCGCGCCCCCTTGGCCCCGCCCCTGCCCTCCGCCTGGGTCCAAACCTCCTTCTCGCAGGACTTTCTTCCCGAGCCTCTGAGGGCAGCAAAGCCTCGCCCGACAGACCGGACGCACCCCCACGTCAGGGCACATCCTGGCGTACACTGCTCTGTGCCCCCCCCCCCCCCACTGGCGTTCACCCTCCTGCTGCTGACTCCACGTCTGTCCCTTGTTACCAAGTCCCCGCTTTTTAAAAAAATATATTTTATTGATTTTTTACAGAGAGGAAGGGAGAGGGATAGAGAGTCAGAAACATCGATCAGCTGCCTCCTGCACACCTCCTACTGGGGATGTGCCCGCAACCCAGGTACATGCCCTTGACGGGAACCGAACCCGGGACCCTTCAGTCCGCAGGCCGACGCTCTATCCACTGAGCCAAACCGGCCAGGGCCCATGTCCCCCCTTTTAACTCTAGTAATTCCTGTGCGTGAGTTTACCCTCCCGCAATCTCTGGGCTAGGCCACGGCAGGCCCTTACCCACAGGGCCGCCTGCGCGCCCTCCCACAGTTCCAGGCTCTGCCCCAGGTCTGAGCAGCACGCCCGGGATGGCCCTGAGTCCTGGGGCCCCGGAAACCACACGAAGCGGGTGCCAGCCCCGCCCCCGCTGTGCTTGCTGCCGTCTTGTGACGGCATGACGGGTGAGTGTTAACTTGCACATTACCTCTTTATTATAGAGGCTAATACAAGGGTAAGCCTTCCTGAACTCACAGCTGTAGGCCTGCTTTTGCCCACCTGTGTATTTTGTCGTAAGTCACAAGACTGAAGCAGACAGCGGCAGGAGCCCCATAAGGATGCACTGGCTTGCATTTCTCTTCTCCTTTGGTATCAAGAAAGCAGACTTGAGTTGTATTGAGTTTGCATAATGCCTGGAAAGCCTTAGACCCCTGTATGGCGGTGCCTTTCCAGTTTCTATAACAAAACACTTCTAACATTTGTCAAAGTGAAGAGGTTTCACCCTGAAAACAGCCACAGCAGCCCTGGCTGGTGTGCTCAGTGGTTAGAGCATCACCCACTAAGGGTTGTGGGTTCAATTCCCAGTCAAGGGCACGTACCTCAGTTGCAGAGTTGATCCCCAGCCCGGTTGGGCACATGCGGAGTCTTTCTTACATCGGTGTTTCTCTCGCTCCCCCTCGCTCCCCCCGCTTTTCCACTGTCCCTGAAAATCAATGAAAAAATGTCCCCAGCTGAGGATTAACAACAACAACAGAAAATGGCCACAGCAGCAATTGAGTACAAATCTGATTGGGCTCCACACTTAGTAAGCAAAGAACTTAGAAAACTACAAGCAGATTAATTAGTTACCATGACCGATTTTATTTTATTTTTTATAGTAAACAGTGGAAATTTATCGAGAAACAAGCACAGACTCCCACTTGGGGAGGGGAAAGAGTCCCATCATGACTAATTTTATTTAACGAGGAGACTAATATCACTTTTTCCGTAAAAATCCAATTATATATTTTATTGCATCAACTAATGTGAGGTCTGATCGAATAATTCAAGGGACACCCCGCCTCTGGGAATGACCTTTAGACCGCTTCCCAACAGACATTCCCTTTTGCTTAGCACTTGCTACGACCACATTCTCTTGCTAAAACCATCATCTCTCTCCTCAGGACCCGCCCAGAGAATTCTCTGCCTAGGGTCCTTTAAAACCTCTGACTCTCAGTCTTTGGGTGCTGATGCCATTTTGGGGTTCAGCCCATTTGGTTTTCCAAATGACCTAATAAATTCATAATTCTTCACTCCTTCTGGCCTCGTACGTTCCTCCTTCAGCAACCCTAACATCTGGTGGCGAAACCTGGGAGGGTTCCACGGGGATGGGGGGCCATTGCCCCAGCTTCGGTCACCCTGAGTTTGCTACTTTGAGAGCTGTAGGCAGCGGCAGCTCGACCTGGGCTTACCTCCAAATCCTCCTCGGGTGACTCGATTGCTGGTCTCGATCAGGCCTCCCTCCCTTACGGGCCCTCCTGAACCAGCCAAGGAGGACGCGGATCGGGAATCTCTCCTCCTCCATCGCTGACCCTCCATCCCACACCGGCCAGTCTCCTCTAGGTGAGTGACGTCCCACAATTCCCCTCGTCTCGGGTCCTCTGCCCACTCTCTCTCACTGACTTCTTGAAAGTCTCTCATCTCAAAAGTCCTAGCGCTGGGCCAGAAGCCTCCTCGGCCATTTGACTTGGGTCCTTCTGGATTGGGGACGCCCAGTCCGGAGGGTCACCTCTCGTTTCTCGTGGTGATTTGTTTAGCAATGGGGATGTCTGCCCTAAACAGTCCCCTTTGGACTTGTGGTCTGTCACTCACCCTTCCTCTCTCTGGGACAAACAGCGCTTTCCATTTTAAAACACTGAGCAATTTAGATAATTGCTGTCACCGCAATGCAAAATGGTCAGAGATTCCCTCCATCCAGGCCTTTTCACCCTTCAGTCCCAGCCCTCTCTCTCCATCCTGCTCTGCCCGTCAGATCCTTCTCCGTCACACAAAACATCACCACCTAACACTTCTGATTCTGAATCTACGTTTGACCCAGCAGACCACCAACCTCCACCCCCTTACACACCCCCCTCCCTCACCTGCAGATTCCCAAAACCCAGACCCTCCCAACCAGCAGCCACCTCCCGGCCCCTGAGAGCCCAACTCCCAAGAACTCAAGCTCCAAAACAGCCTTTTCCCACCTAACACTCGCTCTCGGGCCACCCAAAGACCACCCTCAACAGCCTTTTATTCCCGCGCCCATTCTACCCGAGGGATGCGGCAGGAACTGAGGGTATTGTGATCAATTATGACAAACTTAATGAAGTCACTCAGGGCCCTGATGAAAGCCCAGCTCTCCTCCTCTCCCGCCTCACGGAGGCCTTGCAGAAATTGACCACCTTAGGCCCCATCCCCCAGGGGGAACCCTTCTGAACACCCATTTTATAGCCCAACCAGCCCCCGAGGTACACCATAAACTTTGAAAAATAAACACAGATCCACAAACCCCTCAAAAAGACCTCATTAACCTGGCCTTTAATATCTTTAATAATAGAGATGAGGAGACCCAAATCCAAAAACAAAAGCGAGATCAGGCCAAGGCTGAGGCCCATTAGGAGGCCTTCCAGCTCCTAGCCATCGCTCTCATGAACCCCAAACGAAGTGCCGGTCCTCCAACTGCGGGTAAGTCAGGGCTAAGCCTCCTCCGGGCCCGTGCTTCAAATGCAGCAAGGAAGGACACAGGGCCAAGTCCTGCTCAAACCCGAGACCCCCGCCTGGGCCCTGCCCAAGATGTGGAAGGGAAGGCCCCCAGAAATCAGGCTGTAGTCTGGCCCTCCGGGTCGGACCTCAGCCAGTCCAGCAAGGCAGCCCTCTGGATCCGGCTTGGAGCTCCCAGCCCTCCTGGGACTGGGCACTGAAGACTGAAGCCGCCCAGGCCCTGACAGGGCCCCACAGACTCACACCACCAGGACAGAGCCTCGGGGAACGACCGTGGTGGCAGATAAGCCGATCTCCTTTCAATGGACACTGGGGCCACTCATTCTGCCCTCCCCGAATTCACTGGGACCCTTGTTCCCTCCTCAGTCTCTATTATGGGGGTTGACAGATTAGTCTCACAGCCATGAGCCACCTCATCTCTACACTGCATCTTACTAAACACCCCCTCTATCCACTCTTTTCTCGTTCTACTTCAGTGCCCGGCCAGGGCTACCGTGCATCCCCTCATAAAGCCCAGTTGTCCCAAACCTCGGTCACCAACCTCAGTTTCACTCTCACCCCACAAGGCCCAGCCATTCCTTGCCTTATCTCCTCCATGATGGCCGCTCCTTTAAACAAGAAGTGGTCTCCTTTCTTGGGCTCGCTGCGTACTTTCCCCTCTGGGTTCCCAGCTTCCGTCTCCTCCCAAAGCCCCTCTATGACACGGCCAAGGGGCCTCACTGTACTTTTAGGTCCCAGGGCCGCATTCTCGCCCCTTTAATGTTCTGGAAACTGCTCTCACCTCAGCACCTTCTCACCCCCCTTACTTAACAGTCCTGCTGCTATCAGAAGCTGAACTCATTATCACCCAAATCTTAGCCTGTTACCTCTAAGGAAAAATGTGGCAGTTTTAAATCCAAGCAGCTGGAGGCTTAGAAGCTGCAGTCCTAGAACAGGCCGTGGGGCCTTGTCCCCAGCGCACCCCCCACCCCTCTTCTCCAGCCTCATGTGCCTATACGTAATTTTCCAAAGTCTTTGATAACTTAAAGGCTTTGGACCATTGCTGGGTTAAATGATAAACATCTAAATATTTTTAAATAACATAAAATACTGAAACATTGAATGCTAGACAAGTTTTAAATTCACCTACTCTTAGCTTTCATTAAAGATGGTCTCTTGGAACAAAGACCACTAGGGGGTGAACCAAGGAAGCATAACAAAATGCGGAGACAAAGAAACAGGACAAAATTGTCAATGGAAGATATAGAGTTCAGAACCACACTTTTAAGGTCTCTCAAGAACTGTTTAGAAGCCGCCGATAAACTTAAAGAGATCTACAAGAAAACAAATGAGACCCTCGATGTTATATTGGGGAACCAACTAGAAATTAAGCATACACGGACTGAAATAACGAATATTATACAGACTCCCAACAGCAGACCAGAGGAGTGCAAGAATCAAGTCAATGATTTGAAATGCAAGGAAGCAAAAAACACCCTACCGGAAAAGCAAAATGAAAAAAGAATCCAAAAATGCGAGGATAGTGTAAGGAGCCTCTGGGACAGCTTCAAGCGTACCAACATCAGAATTATAGGGGTGCCAGAAGATGAGAGAGACCAAGATATTGAAGACCTATTTGAAGAAATAATGACAGAAAACTTCCCCCACCTGGTGAAAGAAATGGACTTACAGGTCCAAGAAGCATGGAGAACCCCAAACAAAAGGAATCCAAAGAGGACCACACCAAGACACATCATAATTAAAATGCCAAGAGCAAAAGACAAAGAGAGAATCTTAAAAGCAGCAAGAGAAAGAAACTCAGTTACCTACAAGGGAATACCCATACGACTGTCAGCTGATTTCTCAACAGAAACTTTGCAGGCCAGAAGGGAGTGGCAAGAAATATTCAAAGTGATGAATACCAAGAACCTACAACCAAGATTACTTTATCCAGCAAAGCTATCATTCAGAATTGAAGGTCAGATAAAGAGCTTCACAGATAAGGAATAGCTAAAGGAGTTCATCACCACCAAACCAGGATTATATGAAATGCTGAAAGGTATCCTTTAAGAAGAGGAAGAGGAAGAAAAAGCTAAAGATACAAATTATGAACAACAAATATGCATCTATCAACAAGTGAATCTAAGAATCAAGTGAATAAATAATCTGATGAACAGAATGAACTGGTGATTATAATAGAATAAGGGACATAGAAAAGGAATGGACTGACTATTCTTGGGGGGGAAAGGGGTGTGGGAGATGCGGGAAGAGACTGGACAATAATCGTGCACCTATGGATGAGGACAGTGGGTGGGGAGTGAGGGTGGAGGGTGGGGCGGGAACTGGGAGGAGGAGAGTTATGGGGGGGAAAAAAGAGGAACAAATGTAATAATCTGAACAATAAAGATTTAATTTAAAAAAAAAGATGGTCTCTTGTACTTTGTGGAAGGTATATTTTCTTGAAAGTAAGAGTGTGTTTAAAGTGTGTTGACAAATATCAGAGTAGCTGCTGCCAACTGAGAAGCAGCTGCTACCGCAACCGCCCGAAGAGCAACCACAGCCCAAGGAGTCACTGCCACCAAGGGAGCAGCCACTGAACGACTCAACGTCTAGATATGTCAGTGAGATCAAACATGGGTAGACAAAGAAACCCCCAAAGGAAAGAAAAAGAGGACTCGCCAGAAAAGCAGCTAAGTGATACAGAGGCATGCAACATGACCAAAAAAGAATTCAGAATAAGGGTCCTAGAGTTCATAAACTGGACGGAGGAAAAAATCAATAACATATGCAAGAAGCTAGAAGAAACAGATGAAAAAATCAACAACTTAAGTAAGACCCAAGAAGAAATGAAGAGTGATATAGCTGCAATAAAAAACACCATTGAAAGTATCAACAGTAGACTAGGAGAAGCAGAGGACCGAATTAGTGAATTAGAAGACAAGGAAGCAAAACACACCCAAACTGTACTGCAATTGGAGAAAAAAATTAAAAGACAGGAGGAGAGCCTAAGGGAGCTTTGGGACAACATGAAACGAAACAACATACGAATAATAGGGGTGCCAGAACAACAGAAAGAGGAACAAGGATTAGAAAACCTACTCGAAGAAATAATATCAGAAAACTTCCCTGAGGTGGGGAAGAAAAAAGTCACACAAGCCCAGAGAGTCCCAAACAAGGTGAACCCGAAAAGACCCACACCAAGACACATCATAATTACCATGGCAAATGTTCAGGACAAAGAGAGAATCTTACAAGCTGCAAGAGAGAGACGGAAAGTTACATACAAGGGATCTCCCATTAGATTATCAAATGACTTCTCAACAGAAACACATCAGGCCAGAAAAGAATGGACAGAAATTTACAAAGTGATGCAAAGCAAAGGACTGAATCCAAGAATACTCTATCCAGCAAGGCTATCATTCAAAATTGAAGGGGAAATAAGAAGCTTCACAGACAAAAAAAGACTAAGGGAGTTTATCACCACCAAGCCAGCAATGCAAGAAATGCTAAAGGGACTGGTGTAAAAAGAAGAAATAAAAAGCTCAAAAGAAAACAGCCACACAAAAAAGAAATGGCTACAAACAAGTACCTTTCAATAATAACTTTAAACGTAAACGGACTAAATGCTCCAACCAAAAGACATCGAGTGGCTGAATGGATAAAAAAACATGACCCATACATCTGCTGTCTACAAGAGACCCACCTCATTAGAAGGGACTCACACAGACTGAAAGTGAAGGGATGGAAAAATATCTTTCAGGCAAATGGAAAGGAAAAGAAAGCTGGGGTAGCAATACTTCTATCGGACAAAATAGACCTCAAAGTGAAGGCCATAACAAGAGATAAGGAAGGCCACTTCATAATACTAAAGGGATCAATACAACAAGAAGATATAACCCTGGTAAACATATATGCACCCAATGCAGGAGCACCCAAATTCATAAAAAAACTCCTGGAAGATATCAAAGGAGAGATCAACAACAATACAATCATAGTAGGGGACTTTAATACACCACTGACAGCACTGGATAAGTCCTATAGACAAACAATCAGCAAAGACACAGCAATCCTAAATGACTCACTAGATCAGATGGACTTAATAGACATCTTCAGAACACTTCACCCTAAAGCCACGGAATATACATTCTACTCAAGTGCTCATGGGACAGATTCAAAAATAGACCATATATTGGGTCACAAGCAAATTATCCCCAAATTCAAGAAGATTGAAATCATAAAAACCGTCTTCGCAGACCATGATGGCATAATATTAGAAATAAACTACAATAAAAACAAACCAAAATACTCAAACACCTGGAAGCTGAATAGCATGCTATTAAATATTGATTGGGTTACCAATGAAATCAAAGAAGAAATTCAAAACATCCTGGAAACTAATGACAATGAAAACACAGCAATCCAAAACCTATGGGACACAATGAAAGCAGTCCTGAGAGGGAAGTTTATAGCTCTACAGGCCTATCTCAAAAAACAAGAAAAAATGGTAGTAAATCATCTAACTCTACAACTCAAAGAATTAGAAAGACAGCAACAAGAAAACCCCAGAGTGAGCAGAAGGAAGGCGATAATAAAGATTAGAGCAGAAATAAATGACATAGAGACCAAAAAAACAATACAGAAAATCAATGAAACCAAGAGCTGGTTCTTTGAAAGGATAAACAAAATTGACAAACCTCTAGCCAGACTCACCAAGAAGCAAAGAGAGAGGACCCAAATAAACAAAATCAGAAACGATAGAGGCGAAATAACAACAGACCCCACAGAAATACAAATGATTGTTAAAAAATACTATGGACAGCTCTACTCCAACAAACTAGACAACCTGGAGGAAATGGACAAATTCCTAGAAAAATACAACATTCCAAAACTCAATCAGGAAGAATCTAAAAATCTCAACAGGCCAATAACTATGGAAGAAATTGAAGCAGTCATCAAAAAGCTTCCATCAAACAAAAGCCCAGGACCAGACGGCTTCACAGGGGAGTTTTACCAAACATTCAAGGAAGAACTAAAACCTATGCTCCTCAGACTACTACAAAAAATTCAAGAGGAAGGAACACTTCAAAGCTCATTCTATGAAGCCAGCATCACCCTAATACCAAAACCAGGTAAAGACAACACAATGAAAGAGAATTACAGGCCAATATCCCTCATGAACATAGATGCCCAAATCCTCAACAAAATCTTAGCAAATCGGATCCAGCAGTACATCAGAAAGATCATACATCATGACCAAGTAGGATTTATCCCAGGGATGCAAGGATGGTACAATATCCACAAATCAATAAACGTGATACATCACATAAACAAATTGAAAGAAAAAAACCACATGGTCATATCAATTGATGCAGAAAAAGCATTTGACAAAATTCAACACCCATTTTTGATAAAAACTCTCAGCAAGGTGGGAGTAGAAGGATCATACCTCAACATAATAAAAGCCATATATGACAGGCCCACAGCCAACATCATACTCAATGGACAAAAACTAACACCATTTCCCCTAAGAACAGGAACAAGACAGGGATTCCCACTCTCTCCACTCCTGTTCAACATAGTACTGGAAGTGTTAGCCATTGCAATTAGGCAAGAAGAAGAAATAAAAGGCATCCAAATTGGAAAAGAGGAAGTAAAACTGTCCTTATTTGCAGACGACATGATATTATACATACAAAACCCTAGAGACTCCACCAAAAAGCTACTAGACTTAATACATGAATTTGGCAATGTAGCAGCATACAAAATTAACCCCAAGAAATCTGAGGCATTTCTATACACCAATAGTGAACTTTCAGAAAGAGAGATTATAAAAACAATCCCGTTTACCATTGCACCAAAAAAATTAAGCTACCTAGGAATAAACTTAACTAAAGAGGTAAAAGACCTCTACTCAGAAAACTACAGGATGTTGAAAAAAGATATAGAGGAAAACATAAACAGATGGAAGAACATACCGTGTTCATGGATTGGTAGAATCAACATCATTAAAATGTCCATACTACCCAAAGCAATCTATAAATTCAACGCACTTCCCATTAAAATAAAAACGGCATACTTCATAGATCTAGAACGAACTCTCCAAAAATTCATCTGGAATAAAAAAAGACCCTGAATAGCTGCAGCAATCCTGAAAAAGAACAAAGTAGGTGGGATCTCAATACCAGATATCAAGTTGTATTACAAAGCCACTGTTCTCAAAACTGCCTGGTACTGGCACAAGAATAGGCATATTGATCAATGGAATAGAATAGAGAGCCCAGAAATCGGCCCAAACCAATATGCTCAATTAATATTTGACAAAGGAGGCAAGAACATACAATGGAGCCAAGATAGTTTCTTCAATAAATGGTGTTGGGAAAATTGGACAGATATATGCAAGAAAATGAAACTAGACCACCAACTTACACCATACACAAAAATAAACTCAAAATGGATAAAGGACTTAAATGTACGACAGGAAACCATAAAAATTCTAGAAGAATCCAAAGGCAACAAAATCTCAGACATATGCCGAAGCAATTTCTTCACTGATCAGCTCCTAGGGCACTTGAAACTAAAGAAAAAATGAACAAATGGGACTACATCAAAATAAAAAGCTTCTGCACAGCAAAAGAAACCATCAACAAAACAACGAGAAAACCCACTGTGTGGGAAAACATATTTGCCAATGTCATATCTGATAAGGGCCTACTCTCCAAAATTTATAGGGAACTCATACAACTTAACAAAAGGAAGATAAACAATCCAATCAAAAAATGGGCAAAGGACCTAAATCGACACCTTTCAAAAGAGAACATTCAGAAAGCCATGAGACATATGAAAACATTCTCAAAGTCACTAATCATCCGAGAGATGCAAATCAAAACAACAATGAGGTACCATCTCACACCTGTCAGACTGGCTATCATCAACAAATCAACAAACGACAAGTGCTGGAGAGGATGTGGAGAAAAAGGAACACTCGTGCACTGCTGGTGGGAATGCAGACTCGTGCAGCCACTATGGAAGACAGTATGGAGTTTCCTCAAAAAACTGAAAATGGAACTCCCATTTGACCCTGTGATCCCACTTCTAGGAATATATCCCAAGAAACCAGAAACACCAATCAGAAAGGATATATGCACCCCTATGTTCATAGCAGCACAATTCACCATAGCTAAGATCTGGAAACAGCCTAAGTGCCCATCAGTAGATGAATGGATTAGAAAACTGTGGTTCATCTACATGATGGAATACTATGCTGCTGTAAAAAGGAAGGAACTCTTACCATTTGCAACGTCATGGATGGAACTGGAGAGCATTATGCTAAGTGAAATAAGCCAGTCAATGAAGGAAAAATACCACATGATCTCACTCATTCATGGATAATAGAGACCATTATAAACTTTTGAGCAATAATAGATACAGAGGCAGAGCTGCCTCAAACAGATTGTCAAACTGCAGCAGGAAGGCCGGGGAGGGTTGGGGGCAGGAGGTAGGGGGGTAAGAAATCAACTAAAGGACTTGTATGCATGCATATAAGCATAACCAATGGACATAAGACACTGGGGGATAGGGCAGGCTAGGGGACTGTCTAGGGCGGGGGGATAAAATGGACACATATGTAATACCCTTTGTAATACTTTAAGCAATAAATAAAAAAAAATAAAGTGTGTTGACAAATATCAGTCTAAGAAATGCTGGCTGTTTACTTTTTGGTTATCATTGGAAATTAAGGTTTTTAAGTAAAGAATTCTAATTAAATTGGAAAGAAATTGTATGGCTTTGATAATAGAAGGCATGAAGAATGGACATGCATTTTGAAAGAAAAAGTGAGTTAAAGTTGTAAGAATGTTTGTGAAAATTCTAAGAAGGTTCGTGAAAGTTACAGAAGGTTTGTAGGGAGAAATGTTAAAAGAAAGTTATATAAATGACACAGGCCAGTAAGCCAGAACAAGCAGAATGGGGAAACTGAGATACTAAAACAGCAGTTTGCAACCATTTAGAAAATCCAGGTGCCAAGCAGTCCACAGCCATTTAGTAAATCCTATCTTCTTACACCAAAGACAAATGAAACTAAGAGAATAAACCCCATTTTGGTATATTAGACTACAACCCTCCAAACTAATGTCTCTTTCCTTCCACCAGACCATTTGTCATAGTTCTTGTTCTTCTGGCTTTTGCCCGAGTAATATGAAGATGTATAAAACAGTTTGTCTCCACTAGGTTAGGCAGCTTAGACCCCTGACCTTTTCCTCCCTAAAGATCACGTCTAGCCCTGACCGGTTTGGCTCAGTGGATAGAGCGTCGGCCTGCGGACTCAAGGGTCCCAGGTTCCGATTCCAGTCAAGGGCATGTACCTTGGTTGCGGGCACATCCCCAGTGGGGAGTGTGTAGGAGGCAGCTGATCAATGTTTCTCTCTCATTGATGTTTCTAACTCTATTCTTCTCCCTTCCTCTCTGTAAAAAATCAATAAAATATATTTTTAAAAAAGAAGAAAAAAAAAAGAAAGATCACATCTAGGCCTCAGTTGTATTTCAGCTCCAGGCTCAGAGAAGCAGCAAAACCAGACAGTGACGCTGTGGCAGCCTCAGGACCAGCCTTCACCTCCCAGTCCCTCAACAGGACGCTCTCCAGCCGTCACCACCCGCCAGTCTCTGGGGAAGATCATGCTGCTGCGACCTCGTCCAGCCGGCTGTCCAAGTCCATTCCCCTGGACCTCACCGTCCCCCTCAGCAGGAAGTAAATGCGGAAGACATGCTCTTCGTCCCTGTTCCATAGAACAGACAGGCTGGGTGTTCGCTCTGATCAGATAAATGATCTCGCCGTCCCCCTCAGCAGGAAGTAACTACGGAAGATATGCTCTTCGTCCCTATTCCATACAACAGACAGGCTGGGGTGTTCGCTCTGATCAGATAAATGATCTCTGAACTCCATTTCCAGGAAGTCTCTGGGGACCCAGGACTCTTATGGGGAGAAACTGGACTGTCTGGTAGTGGGCAGAACTAGGAACTCAGGGCAGCTTTCCCTCAGAGGTGCCTGCAGCAATTAAATTACTGGGACACTGACACGTGGGGCCCCTTAGGGCAGGGCTGAAGGTCAGCCATAGCTGCTTGCTCCGCCCTGTTAATTCCTTGAGACCCCGCCCCACCCAATCTGGGTGCAGAGGCTTTTGCATATAAATGCCCTGGCCCTTTGCAACCTGAAAATTACCTAACAAATTACAGCTGGGCCAGACAGACCCAGAACTTCCAAGAGAAGGCCCAAGGCCCCACAGCAGCTTGCATTGCTTCACAGCTGGGCCTCATCTGGGCACCTCCAAACTCCAAAAAAGGAAGGGGAATCTGCAGATCTTTTCGTAGCTCCTACTGGGTAGCCTCAGGCAGAGGCTAAATTAGCACCTCCTTAGATCCAAGAGCCAGTGTACTCAGTGGTCAGAGTGGGACCATCCAATTACAACTCCTCAAATCCATAAGGCACACACTCAGGGGGCAGACTCAGTGAGCACCAAAGCCCCACTGAAGCAAGTCTTGCCCCAGAAGGGTGTCTTCAGCACAGAAGTTCTCCCACTGCAGACACAGCTGATTCTCACAGCCAATTGGCCTGGAGGTCAATTCCTCCCAGTGATACCTACAACAATCAAGGCATAACTACAAGACTGTGCACAAAGCCCACAAGGGGGTGCACCAAGAGTGTCCACCGCAGGTAACTGGGGAGGCTGAGCCACTGGGCCCTATAGGACACCTAGCACACAAAGCCACTCTACCAACACAGGGAAGCAGCCAAAATGCAGAAACAAAGGAACAGGTCACAAATGACAGAAATGGAGGAAAGCAAACGACTGGATATAGAGTTCAAAACCACGTTTATAAAGTTTTTCAAGAATTTTATGGAAACCGCCGATAAATTTAGTGAGACCCTGAAGGATATGAAAAAAGACCAACTAGAAATTAAGCATACACTGACTGAAATAAAGAATAATATACAGAGGGAAAAAAAAGAATAATATACAGAGATCCAACAGCAGACAAGAGGATCCCAAGAATCAAGTCAAAGATTTGAAATACGAAGAAACAAAAAATACCCAACCAAAGAAGTAAAAAGAAAAAAGAATCCAAAAATATGAAGATAGTGTAAGGAGGCTCTGGGACAACTTCAAGCGTACCAACATCCGAATTATAGGGATACCAGAAGAAGAGAGAGGGCAAGATATTGAAAACCTATTTGAAGAAATAATGACAGAAAACTTCCCCTACCTGGTGAAAGAAATAGACTTACAAGTCCAGGAAGCGCAGAGAACCCCAAGCAAAAGGAATCCAAAGAGGACCACACCAAGACACATCATAATTAAAATGCCAAGAGCAAAAGACAAAGAGAGAATCTTAAAAGCAGCAAGACAAAGGAAGTCAGTTACCTACAAGGGAGTACCCATACGACTGTCAGCTGATTTCTCAACAGAAACCATGCAGACCAGAAGAGAGTGGCAAGAAATATTCAAAGTGATGAATAGCAAGAACCTACAACCAAGATTATTTTACCGAGCAAAGCTATCATTCAGAATTGAAGGTCAGATAAAGAGCTTCACAGATAAGAAAAAGCTAAAGGAGTTCATCACCACCAAACCAGCACTATATGAGATGCTGAAAGGTATTCTTTATTTTTTTTTCTTTTATTTATTTTTTATTGCTTAAAGTATTACAAAGGGTATTACATATGTGTCCATTCCCCCCCCCCCGCCCTAGACAGTCCCCTAGCCTCCCCTATCCTCCAGTGTCCTATGTCCATTGGTTATGCTTATATGCATGCATACAAGTCCTTTGGTTGATCTCTTACCCCCTACCTCCTGCCCCCCAACCCTCCCCGGCCTTCCTGCTGCAGTTTGACAATCTGTTTGAGGCAGCTCTGACTCTGTATCTATTATTGTTCAAAAGTTTATAATGGTCTCTATTATCCACGAATGAGTGAGATCATGTGGTATTTTTCCTTCATTGACTGGCTTATTTCACTTAGCATAATGCTCTCCAGTTCCATCCATGCTGTTGTAAATGGTAAGAGTTCCTTCCTTTTTACAGCAGCATAGTATTCCATCGTGTAGATGTACCACAGTTTTCTAATCCATTCATCTACTGATGGGCACTTAGGCTGTTTCCAGATCTTAGCTATGGTGAATTGTGCTGCTATGAACATAGGGGTGCATATATCCTTTCTGATTGGTGTTTCTGGTTTCTTGGGATATATTCCTAGAAGTGGGATCACAGGGTCAAATGGGAGTTCCATTTTCAGTTTTTTGAGGAATGAAAGGTATTCTTTAAGAAGAGGAAGAAGAAAAAGGAACTCTTACCATTTGCCACAGCATGGATGGAACTGGAGAGCATTATGCTAAGTGAAATAAGCCAGTCAGAGAAGGATAAATACCACAGGATCTCACTCATTTGTGGAATATAATGAACAACATAAACTGATGAACAAGGACTGATCCAGAGACAGAGAGGCATTGATTGGACTGTCGGGCCTTGAAGGGAAGGTAGGGGAGGGTGGAGGTAAGGGGGAAAGATCAACCAAAGGACTTATATGCAAGCATATAGGCCTAACCAATGGACACGGACAACAGGGGGGTGAGGGCATGAGCGGGGGCGGGAGGGAGGGAAGGGGTAACGTGGGGATAAGGACACATATGTGATATCTTAATCAATAAAAAATATATTTTAAAAAAAAGGCTGGAGTGTTGAGTAAGACTCCCTCCACGTTCTGTGTGGAGTAGGGTTCGGTATCTGAAAGAGGAGCCGCACAACAAATGAGAGAAAAAGACACGAGATAATTTTGCAATATTGGGGGACCAGGTGGCCAAGCCCGGAAGGACTTCCCCCACTGCTCAGGCTGCTCCAATCTTTTATTGATCTGGAGTAGCCCTTAGGGTAAGGAGGTTTCAATGACACACAGATCAGCAGACAATTTCCAGGAATAGACAAAGTATCTGATTAGCTCATCAATAGATTTCCAGGAGTAGGCAGAGTATCTGATTAACAATAATCAACCAGGATCTACATAAGTATCTAAGGAATTAAGGGAACTAAGGTGGGGATGCTTCAACTATTATTACCTAAATTAACTGGGTGGTGCACAGTTCTGACCTTTGCTAGAACTTCAAAGGTTACTAGCTTTTGGGGGGTGGGGGTGGTCTCTGTCTAAACTCAGCTAGTGAAGACAATGAATGGACTCCGGCACTGGAGTGTTAGGTCTGATCAGATAATTGAATGGATACACCCTCCCCCGGGAGCTGACCTTTAGGCCACTTCACAACAGACATTCCCTTTGGCTTAGCACTTGCTGAGACCATTATCTCTCCCCTCCGGACCTGCACAGAGAATTCTCTGCCCAGAAAAAGCCACCCAAAGTCCTTTAAAACCTCTGACTCTCAGTCTTTGGGGGCTGGTGCCATTTTGGGGCTCAGCTCATCTGGTATGCAGAAGACCTAACAAATTCATAATTCTTTATCCCTTTTGGCCTCATGTCTTCCTCCTTTGGCGACCCTAACATTAGGAAGACAGGAAGGTGCTCTTTTTCAGGTTTTTTAAAAAATCTTTTTCTCATTTTGTTTTAGTGTTAGGTGTTTTGGTTTTTCTTAATTGATTTTTTTGGGGGGAGAAAGAGAAACATCAATTTGTTGCTCCCACCAGGGATTGGACCCACAACCTTGGTGGCTGGGGACAGCGCTCCACCAACTGAACTACCCGTCAGGGCCAGTGTTCGGTGTTCCTGGAACTAACATGGTTTAGCCAGGTTCTAACCCAAGGAAAAAAATTGTTTTCTCTGTTGTAACTTTAACTTGAGGAGTTACCTTCCTGAGTTTATTAGTGGATACACCCGGGCAGGTTACCTTCCTTCCGTAACGATGAGCTGCTGAGGGTCCCCCACAGAGGAAGGTCATTCCACCACGGCCATTGTCAGCACAACCCAATGTGCTAGGCCCCGGCTGGGCTGCGTCTGTGCCATTAAGACCTCTCCCAGCTCTGCTGGCTTCCGCCCCTACCTCTGTTGGAGATGTTTTCTCAAAAAATGTTTACATTTCTTTAACAATAGCAACTACATGCCAATCCCTTGCCTCAGTGAGTTGAACAAAGGCCTAAGTAAAGTGGGCTCTCACAGAGTGTAAACTCTCAAGGACAGTCTACATGAGAGACATCTCGGAAGTCGGAGAATATGTCCATTATTAGTGAGAAAGGAAAGCTGGCCAACCATTGAAATGCCATGGTAAACGCACCATTTCTATGTGCAATAGGAATGTTATGAAATCTTACCAAAAGCACACTGCAGGGCATTCACAGTCCAGAACATGTTTTTCCACCACTAATTGGAACCTTAAGAAAATATGATCATCCCTGGCCGGTGTAGCTCGGTTGGAGTGTCCTCCCATATATCAGAAGGTGGCAGGTTCAATTCCTGGCCGGGGCGCATATGGGAGGTAGCTGATCCATGTTTCTCTCTCACTTTGATGTTTCTCTCTTTCTCCCCCTCCCTTCCTCTTTCTCTAAAATCAATTAAAAAGCAAACAATCAGTTGGGAGGGTCTATGTGTTAGCAGACCTTGAATGCCAGGTTCTTGAGCCTCAATGTTATTGCAATGAGCACTGAACTCAGTACAAGATCAGCACAGGAGAGCTGAGAGCAGGAACGTGAGCTCCCGGGGGAGGGTTCTGTGGCGGCTTCACGGGGCCGCAGGTGGGTGTCGGGCTTGGGCATGAAGACGTGGTCAGTTGTCCCACAATTGTCATGGCTGCGGCTGATCACCAGGTGGTCACCAGACATTTCCCACTGTCGGTGGACTCCTCCAAGGGCCTGTAGGCAATGCTTGTGCAAATGTTCTAGTTGCCATAGAACTGACAAAGCAACTACTTTGCAGAACATGATGTTAAGAAAGGATGTTATCTTAATACATTCTTTAAAGTTGCAGTTAGGTTAGTTTCAACTACAAAATTTTATTGAGATCAGGAGTTATGGTCAGGCCTCTCACATAGAGTTCTTTTGATCAGACGGAGCCCATGCCTGGCCAGTGTTGCTCAGTAGTTAAAGCACCAGTCCTCACACCAAAGGGTTGTGGGTTCAATCCCTGGGCGAGGGCACGTACCTGGGTTGCAGGTTCAATCCCCAGCCCAGGTTAGGGCATGTGTGGGAGGAAACCAGTTGATGTGTCTCTGTCACATCAGTCTCTCTCTCTCTCCTCCCTCTCTTCTTCCCTTCCACTGTCTCTAAAAATCAATGGAAAAAGTATCCTCAGGGGAGGATTAACAACAACAACCAAGATGGACTGTTACCCCTATATTGTCTCATATGGGAGAAGCTGGGGCTTATGAAGTCCTACTCTATGTACTTGCAAGGACCCTGCAGGCAAGAAGTCTACAGGAAGAGCTCGAGATAGAGCTCTATGTTCCTAAGTTCCCCTCCCCTTCACTTCCCTGCCCTTCTATAAACCCCCTCCACCAGGCACTCAGGCCAGAGTACATGCGGCTTCCATATTCGCATGCACTGGTAGCAACTCTTTCTTTTTCCCGAGTAAGTCTTTTTTGGTGATGAAACACCTGGTAGGTATTATTTTTCAGCCAGCATTTGGGGGATTCACCTGGGATTCCAGAGAGGAACAGCCTGACAGCGTTGGGGCAGGTGAGCCCCCGGCTGCTTTGACTCACTGCTCGCTCTCAGGTTCAGAAGCTCTCCGGGCTTTGTTCAGAGTTGTTTATTATTTTATTTTTGTTGTTGTTGTTATTGTTAAAAGGCCTCCTTGTTTGTCTGTCTTGTCTGCAAAGGCTCCATTGTTGGCGGCTGGACAGTTGGCTTACCAATGATGAAACAATCCGGGTCGCAGCAGGACTGCCCGAGTCACGGCACCATAATGTTTGCGGCAGCGGGAGTGGCACCGGCTGCTAGGCCAGTGGGGTCAGACCAGACCTCAGTGTCGGGTCCATGCTGACAGGAGCTAGGCTGGGCCCTGACGGAGAGTCTGAGAGTTGGCACGAGAGTCACCTGGGGAGGGAGAGGGGTTTGTGGCGGACATTCCTGGCGGTTCGCGCTGTGCAGGAGGTACTGTGCCGTATGGAGTGGAGGACAGCTATATTAATGTGTAGTTATTACAGTATTTATCTGTGATAAGTTCTTATTTCTTGAAGAGGAGTTTGAGGTCCTCAATGGGCTCACCAGAGTAGGTCTCAGGTTGAGGTTTCTGTGGGGACTAATAAGAAATAGGTTTGATTCAAGGTCAACAGGTAATCAGGTATTTAATAGGGTCATAGGCATATACCCTATGAAAATAGAAAGAATAACACAAAGGCTAACCAAGATAGCCAATTATAAACCAGTTGAGAAGATTTCTAAATGCAAAGCTTTTGCTGAAAGAAAGCATGCAGTGACAATTTGATAGATTGTAGTTAGAACATTTCTGGCGATGTTATTCGATGTTGAGGTCTGTATAGTATGTGTAGATACAGCCTTAAAACAAAACTTTGGAGACGGTTCATTGTACTGGAGTTTAATACCTGTAATTGGGCATTGTGATTTTCACTGGAACAGAATTTCTCTCCCTAAAGTCATTCATATTTTTATCAAAGAGACTATTGGGTTTTTTTTAAAAAAAATTTTATTGATTAAGTTATTACATATGTGTCCTTATCCCCACACTACCCTCCATCCCCCCACTCATGCCCTCACCCCCCTGTTGTCTGTGTCCATTGGTTAGGCCTATATGCTAGCATATAAGTCCTTTGGTTGATCTCTCTCCCTTACCCCCACCCTCCCCTGCCTTCCCTCTGAGGTTTGACGGTCTGATTGATGCTTCTGTGTCTCTGGGTCTGTTTTTGTTCATCAGTTTATGTTGTTCATTATATTCCACAAATGAGTGAGATCATGTGATATTTATCTTTTCCTGACTGGCTTATTTCACTTAGCATAATGCTCTTCAGTTCCATCCATGCTGTTGCAAATGGTAAGAATTCCTTCTTTTTTATCACAGTGTAGTATTCCATTGTGTAAATGTACCACAGTTTTTTAATCCACTCATCTATTGATGAGCACTTATGCTGTTTCCAAATCTTAGCTATTGTAAATTGTGCTGCTATGAACATAGGGGTGCATATATCTTTTCTAATTGGTGTTTCTAGTTTCTTGGGATATATTCCTAGAAGTGGGATCACTGGGTCAAATGGGAGTTCCATTTTTAGTTTTTTGAGGGGAAACTATTAGGTTTTATCTTGACCTGATTATTTGCATAAACACAATAAGAATAGCAATTGATTATATAGGCTTTTTAGATTTACTTTGCTGAAATATCACTTATAAGGAATTGAGCTTCATTTAGCCCCTCAGGCACAGAAGTCAAGCCATGTAGTTGGCACCTGGCTTTGCCTGTAATGGTTTGGGTGAATTCCTCAAGTTGTTGAGGTCCCCAAAATGTCTTGAAGTTCTTTCTTCCATCGCTAGGAAAGCAACCTTCATTCCTTACCTGGGAAGAGTGCTATAAGCCAAGTGAAGAAGCAAGGTACCAGGCCATTTCTCCAAGGCTCTCTTACTGGCTTTAAAGTTAGTCTTCTATTCCTTAAGGCTTTCAGTGACATCCAGAGCCCTGGCATGTCTCTCTCAGATATGGCATTCCAGTAAAATTGTAATTGGACCCTGCTTTTATGAAGAGAATAAATTCTTACACGCTCTATGCAAACACATTGCCATGAGAACAATAGTACTCACTCATTGAAAGTTATCAAATTCTGGAGGAATCAGGTAGGGAGAAAAATATAAATGCTTCCATATTGCTTATCCTATATAATCACCCTATATCATAAAGAGGTAATATGCAAATTGACCATCACACCTTTGCACAAGGTGGCCGCCCCCATGTGGTCAAAGATGGCTGCCACAAGATGGCCGGCAGGGGAGGGCAGTTGTGGGCGATCAGGCTGGCAGGGGAGGGCAGTTAGGGGTGACCAGGCTGGCAGGGGAGGGCAGTTAGGGGCGACCAGGCCTGCAGGGGAGGGCAGTTGGGGGGGAATGGGCCTGCAGGGGAGGGCTGTTATGGGCAACCAGGCCAGCAGGGGAGGACAGTTAGGGGCGACCAGGCCTGCAGGGGAGGGCAGTTGGGGTGGACCATGCTGGCAGGGGAGGGCAGTTGGGGGAAACTAGGCCTGCAGGGGAGGGCAGTTGGGGGGGAATGGGCCTGCAGGGGAGGGCTGTTATGGGCAACCAGGCCAGCAGGGGAGGGCAGTTAGGGGCGACCAGGCTGACATGGGAGGGCAGTTGGGGGCAACTGGTCTGGCAGGAGAGGGCAGTTGATGGCGACCGGGCCTGCAGGGGAGGGCTGTTATGGGTGACCATGCCAGCAGGAGAGGTCAGTTAGGGGCTACCAGGCCGGCAGGGGAGGGCAGTTGGGGACGATCGGGCCATCAAGGGAGCAGTTAGGCATTGATCAGGCTGGCCGGGGAGTGGTTATGGGGTGATCAGGCTGGTAGGCAGGTGAGCGGTTGGGAGTCAGCAGTCCCAGATTGTGAGAGGGATGTCTGACTGATGGTTTAGGTCCGATCCCTGTGGGCCAGGCCTAAACTGGCAGTCGGACATCCCCTGAGGGGTCCCAGGTTGGAGAGGGTGTAGGCTGGGCTGAGGGACAACCCCCAACCCCCCACCCCCCGCCAGTGCATGAATTTCAAGCACCGGGCCTCTAGTGAACATATAATTTACCAAATCATTCTAGGGAAATAGATAAGCTTCCTTATATCTAGAGTAAATGACAAACTTAAAATGACACTGTTATAGACTTGACTATAAAACAACTGACAAAGAACCTTGCTCTTCTGTAAGATAAAACATTCCAAGATAAAAATTTCTTGGCAAATAATAGTTATTATGAAATGACATAAAGTTTATATTCTTAGATTCAATGTAGAATTTTAATATATAAAGAATAAATAATATATAAGATTTTAAAACACTGCACATAGCTTATTGGAAGTGTGTATTGAGCATTGGAACCATTCATAAACGCCCCAATGTGTGAAACTCAAGCACCTGGAGCACTACTGCCCGAGCCTCCCATAGGGATCTATTACTCTAGGCTTGTCTGGTGTCACTGACAGGCACCTGTTACTTCAGAAAATTTGCTGTTTGAACTCAGCTTTGAATCTTTGTAATTCCTTCCTAGAGCAGACTGAAATTTCCAGAACATTTATTTTAATATTAATATATGTATACTAGAGGCCCGGTGCACGAAATTCATGCACTGGGGGGGGGGGTGGTTACTCAGCCTGGCCTGTGCCCTCTCATAGTCTGGGACCCCTCGGTGGACATCTCTCTCGCAGTCTGGGACCCCTCACTCCTTACCGCTGCCTGCTTGCTGCTCCTTACCACTTGGCTTGCTGTTCCTTAGTGCTGCCATGGAGGCGGGAGAGGCTCCCACCACCGCTGCTACGCTCACCAGCCGTGAGCCTGGCTTCTGGCTGAGCGGCGCTCCCCCTGTGGCAATACACTGACCACCAGGGGGCAGTTCCTGCATTGAGCATCTGCCCGTGGTGGTCAGTGTGCATCATAGTGACCGGTCGTTCTGGTCATTCTGCCATAATGGTCGATTAGGCTTTTATTATATAGACTAGAGGCCTGGTGCACAAATTTGTGCACCAGTGGGGTCCCTCAGCCTGGCCTGCAGGATTGGGCCAAAACCGGCTCTCCAACATCCCCTGAGGGGTCCCAGATTGTGAAAGGGCACAGGCCAGGCTGAGGGACCCCACTGGTGCACAATAGGGTCAGGGGAGGGATGTGGGAGGTTGGCTAGCCGGGGAGGGACTGCGGGGGAGGGACCACGGGAGAGTTCCAGGGTGTGTCCTGCCCGTCTCATTCAGTCCCGATCTGCCGGACCCCAGCAACAAGTGAACCTACCAGTCAGAGTATCTGCCCCCTGGTGGTCAGTGCACGTCATAGCGAGAGGTTAAGTGGCCTTAGCATATCATTAGCATATTATGCTTTGATTGGCTGAATGTACGACTGGACGACTGGATACTTAGCATATTAGGCTTTTATTATATAGGATAATTAAATATAGTTATTATTATTAATTTTTATTTGGCAAAGCTTCCCATGTAATTTTTCAAGCATCTTTTGAAATTTAACTTTGGGAAGATTGTCAAATATACTTAACCAAAAGATTATATTACAAAACTTTTATAAATTTAGGTAAAAAAAAAACCATACAGACAGAACTTAGAAGACAGAACCAAGAGAGACAGAACCTAGGCACAGAACCTACACAGAACGTTCTCTAGAGACAGAAGAACTTCGCTGGAGTGAACATGGCAAAAGATCCTGGACAGAAACTGGCCTCAGAACCTAGAGACAGAACCTAGCGAGAGAACATGGCAAAAGATCCTGGACTGAACCTGACTACAGAAATTGGCAAGAGAACCTGACTAGAACCTGGTGACTGAACCTGGCTGGAGAACCTAGCGAGGGAACATGGCTACAGAACCTGGCTGGAGAACCTGGAGAACCTGGCTGGAGAACCTAGCAAGAGAACATGGACACAGAACCTGGCTGGAGATCCTAACCAGAACTTCGCTAGAGATCCTGACCAGACCCTGACAAGAGAACCCGGCTATGATGATCAACTGAACTCAGCCTCCATGTCATTCATTCTTCACCGACTCCATCCACACCTTTGGGGACCCCTGGACCTGCTGGGGTTGGACCCCAGCATCTGGTGCCCGAACAGGGACCTCTAGGTAAGCGCCCCACTCTCGGGATGGATAGGACTCCACCGTAGGAAGAGGGTGGATAGTCTTCGCCGACTCCGTCCACACCTTTGGGAACCCCTGGAACAGGATTCCCCTAGGTAACCCCCTCCCCCATTGAGAACCCCACACTCGGGACGGATAGGACTCCACTAGGGTACTGCAGACCCCCCTATAGAGGATAAGTAGGGTAAGAAGGTGGATAGTACAGAACTTAGATTGAGAAGATGTGCCATACTGAGTCCAAAGAAAGAAGACTCTGTATTGATCTTTAGATTAAGAAGATGTGCCATACTGAGTCTAAAGAAATAAGACTCTGTATTGATCTTTTAACACATATGCTTGCTAGCAGAGGAATTAAGATTACTCCCAGTCAGACAGAACGTTTTATACAAGAAGTATGTCCATGCTTTTCTGAGGAAGGAAAGGTAAATGTAAAGGCATGGGAGGAGGTAGGCCCAAGGAGCCTTATCCTTAACCCCACTGCAGCCTTTCCACCCCAGGAAAGTGCAGGATTGGCAAGCTCTCCCTGGGGTGATAGATCAGGACTCAGGTAATAGCGGAAAGCGCCAATCCTACTCTTAAAATGGATACAAGAGAGCATTTGGGGTTTTTCTTTTTAATGCCTGCTTTTAAAAAATAAAAAAGGGGGAATTTGCCGGGAGCCAGTCCATCCTTGCTGTTTCAAGGGACCTGGCATATATGGCGTACTGTTCTTAATATGTTTGCTCTCCTTAGCGCTATGTGTTTTCACCAAGATCACCTCTCCAAGAAAGGTTGTTTCCCCAGGTAGGGATTTTCCCCTGAAGTTAGGGAGGGAATAAAACTCCTCAACTAAGTGCCAGGCGGGTAATTAATCACTTTAACTACGAACAATCATGCTTAAGCTACATAATCTTTACTCCCTGGAATGGAGATAAGAAACGCCCTAACCTTTGTAATAGAGATTGATAGGATTGAATCAACTGGTATAAATAAAGATGTAACAAGACAGCAAGACACAGAACTTAGAAGACAGAACCAAGAGAGACAGAACCTAGGCACAGAACCTACACAGAACGTTCTCTAGAGACAGAAGAACTTCGCTGGAGTGAACATGGCAAAAGATCCTGGACAGAAACTGGCAACAGAACCTAGAGACAGAACATGGCAAAAGATCCTGGACTGAACCTGACTACAGAAATTGGCAAGAGAACCTGACTAGAACCTGGTGACTGAACCTGGCTGGAGAACCTGGACAGAACCTGGCTGGAGAACCTAGCGAGGGAACATGGCTACAGAACCTGGCTGGAGAACCTGGAGAACCTAGCAAGAGAACATGGACACAGAACCTGGCTGGAGATCCTAACCAGAACTTCGCTGGAGATCCAGACCAGAACTTGGCTAGAGATCCTGGCTAGAGATCCTGGCTAGGCTGCTGATCAACTGAACGCTGTCTCCGTGTCATTCCTTCTTCGCCGACTCCGTCCACACCTTTGGGGACCCCTGGACCCGCTGGGGCTGGACCCCAGCAGTTGGGGGTGACCAGGTCTGCAGGGGAGGGCAGTTGGGAGGGACAAGGCCTGCAGGGTAGGGCAGTTGGGGGGGACCAGGCCTGCAGGGGAGGGCAGTTGGACGGGACCAGGCCTGCAGGGGAGGGCAGTTGGGGGGGACCAGGCCTGCAGGGGAGGGCAGTTGGGGGTGACCAGGCCTCCAGGGGTGGGAAGTTGAGGGTGAACGGGCTGTCAGGGGAGTAGTTAGGAGGTAATCAGGCTTGCAGGCAGATGCAGTTGGGGCAATCAGGCAGGCAGGTAGGCGAGTGGTTTGGAGCCAGTAGTCCCAGATTATGAGAGGGATGTCCAACTGCCGGTTTGTTGAACATCTCCCGAGGGGTCCCAGATTGGAGAGGGTGCAGGCCGGACTGAGGGACAACCCCCTTCCCCTCAGTGCACGAATTTCGTGCACCAGGCCTCTAGTGTTATATAAATGGTATTATACAGTTTATAACCTTTGGGTTGGCTTTTTTCACTCAGCATAATTTCCTGGAGATTTATCCAAGTTGTTGCATGTATCAGTAATTTGGTGTTTTTGTTGCTGAGTAGTTGAAATATGTCTGGGTTATTTTCAGGTTTTGACTGTTACAAAAAAAAGCTGATATGATAATTCATGTATAGGTTTTTGTGTGAACATAACTTTTCATTTCTCTGGGATAGATTCCCCAGAGTGCAATTGCTGGGTTTATAGTAGTTGTATGTTTAGTTTTGTAAGAAATTGCCAAACCTTTTTTCAAAATGATTGTACCATTTTACATTCCAACAGTACTATATTAACCACCCAATTTCTTCTCTGTATCCTCACTAGCATTTGATGTTGCTACTATTTCTGTGTTTTTTGTTTGTTTTGCTTGTTTTTTGTTAATCCTTACCTGAGGGTATTTTTCCATGGATTTTTAGAGAGAGTGGAAGGGAGGGGGAGAGACACACAGAGAAACATCTATGTGAGAGAGACATCTATTGGTTGCCTGCCCCACGCCCCAACCATGGCCAGAGATTGAGCCTGCAACCAAGGTATATGCCCTCAACAGGAATTGAACCCTGGATCCTTCTGTCCGCAGGCTGACACTCTGTCCACTGAGCCAAACTGGATAGGACCATGTTGCTGATACTTAAAAAAATTTCTTTAACCCTTCTGATAGGTGTGTAGTGATATTTCATTATTGTTCTAACTTTCATTTCGCTAATGGCTAATGATGTTGAATATCTTTTCACATGCTTATTTGTTATCTATATATCCTTTTTGATAAAATTTTGTTAAAGTTTTTTGTTCATTTTACTAATGGAATTATTTGTTGTTTTTACTGATGATTTTGCATGAAATTGGAAATAAATTAATTCATTTTTTAAAAACTAAAAAAAACAAAAAAATACCATACAGTTTTATGGTAATAACTTTAAAAGATATTAATGATACTTAAAGTTAATATTAAGTATTTTTAATTAAATATTTTAATATTAAATATTTTACCTAGACCATGGGATCTTGTTTAATTTTCTGTAGGCCAACAATATATTATACCGCAGTAGTGCCATCGGAGCCAGAAAACACGTTATAGGTAATATATAAACACATACATAAAGACCATATATATGATTCAAATTACTAATTTTGTAGAGAAGACTTAAGATTTTTCGTTTGCTTCTGATGTCTTTTAAGGAGGCTAGAAAAGGGGAGAGAAGTTCCCAAACACCAAACAGGAAGACCTGTTGAATTTTGCAATGTTAAGGGCTGTGAAGGAGCAGTGGAAACAGACAGTCTAGGCTCCAGTCTAAGGGCTTAGACAACAGGCACATTGCTTCGGCTCACTGAGAAGTTACAGACGACAGGAGTGGAAGTGTTAGAAACACTAGGAGAGAAGGGTCCCTGAGGGTGTCAGGGTGGCCAGGTGGCAACTCCGTGTCCAGAGGGCAGGGCTACCTTTCGTCTTGGCATTGCCGCGTTTTGAGGAAGGAGTTGCTCGGCAGCTGGACAGGCAGATTTCCCCACATCCACGAAGGGCAGGGAAAGTGTAATGACAGCAACTCTGGGTCCACTAGGGAGAGGCGAGGTGGAGGAAGGGACTGGAGCCCGACTGGTTGTTTACAAATGTAAAACATTTATGAACTTTTGCAACCTTCACAAGCTTTTACAAATCTTTCTACAATTTGCACAAACCTTTTACCCATTCAGAAATAAGCATCATTAGAATAATTTATTTCAATCCTTGTCCTGCAAACATGTTTTTTTTTACTGTATGCCTTCTGTTATGAAACCCATACCATTTTTTCCAATTTAATTTGAACTTTTAACTGTTAGAAACCGTAATTCTAATAACCAAAAAGTAAATAACCAGTATTCCTTAGATTGATGTTTATGAACACACTTTATTTTTTTATTTTTATTTTTTTAAATATATTTTTTTATTGATTTTTTACAGAGAGGAAGGGAGAGGGATAGAGTTAGAAACATCGATGAGAGAGAAATATCAATCAGCTGCCTCCTGCACACTCCCCACTGGGGATGTGCCCGCAACCAAGGTACATGCCCTTGACGGGAATCGAACCCAGGACCCTTGAGTCTGCAGGCCGATGCTCTATCCACTGAGCCAAACCGGTTAGGGCAATGAACACACTTTAAACATGCTCTTACTTTCAAGAAAACACACCTTCAAAAAAGCAAAAGACATTACATCAACAGTCCCAAATCCACTTTATAGACTTTCTATAGTAAAAAGCTAAGAGCAGGAAAATTTAAAACTTGTCTAGCAATTAATGTTTTAGTATTTTATGTTATTTTTAAATATATATTTTTAAATCTTTATTGTTGCAAGCATTACTTATGTCCCCTTTTCCCCACTAACCCCTTTACCCTGACCTGCCACCCACCCCAGGCCTCCACCCTCCTATTGTCTGTGTCCATGGGTTTGCATATATGCATACAAGGTATTTGGTTGATCACTTACCACTACCCCCCACACACACATCCTCCCGTGCATTCCCTCCGAGATTCCACAATCTGTTCCATGTTGATCTGCATCTATTTTGTTCATTAGATTACACATGAGTGAGATCATGTGATACTTGTCTTTCTCTGACTGGCTTATTTCACTTAGCATGATATTCTCCAGGTCCCGCCATGCTGTTTTGAAGGGTAAGAGATCCTTTTTTTTTTACTGCTGCATAGTATCCCATGGTGTAAATGTACCACAGCTTTTATCCACTCATCTACTGATGGGCACTTGGACTGTTTCCAGACCTTAGCTACTGTAAATTGTGCTGCTATGAACACATTCTTTCTGATTGATGTTTTGGGTCTTTTAGGATATATTCCTAGAAATGGGACCACTGGGTCAAATGGCAGTTCCATATTAATTTTTTGAGGGAACTCCATACTGTTTTCCACAGTGGCTGCACCAGTCTGCATTCCCACCAGCAGTGCATGGGGGTTCCCTTTTCTCCACATCCTCGCCAGCACTTGTCATTTGTTGATTTGTTGATGGTAGCCATTCTGACAGGTGTGAGATGATATCTAATTTTTGTTTTAATTTGCATCTCTCTGATGATCAGTGACTGAGCATTTTTTCATATGTCCCTTTGCCATCTGTTTGTCCTCTTTGGAGAAGTGTCTATTTAGGTCCTTTGCCCATTTTTTAATTGGATTGTTTGTCTTCATTTTGTTAAGTTGTATTAATTCCTACATATTTTGGATATTAACCCGTTATTAGATATATCAGTGCCAAATATGTTTCCCATACAGTGGGCTCCATTTTCGTTTGTTGATGGGTTCGTTCACTGTGCAGTGGCTTTTCATTTTTATGTAGTCCTATTTGTTTATTTTCTCATTTTTTTTTTTTTAGCCCTAGGAGCTGTATCTGTAAGCATATTGTTACAACAGATATCTAAGATTTTATTGCCTATGGTTTCTTCTAGGATTTTATTGTTTTGCTACTTACATTTAAGTCTTTTGTCCATTTTGAGTTTATTCTTGTGTATGGTGTAAGTTGGTGGTCTATTTCATTTTTTGCATGTATCTGTCCAATTTTCCCAACACCATTTATTGAAGAGACTGTCTTGATTCCATTGTATGCTCTTGCCTCCTTTGTCAAATATTAATTGAGCATAATGGTATTTCTATTCTTATTGATACTGGTGCTACTCTTGGGGCTCAATCCCACTGTCATAAAACAGCCGTGCCTCAGAGTCAGAAAACAGCTTGAATAGTGAGGAACATCAACATTCATATTTCTGAACATATTTTTTTTTTTTTGCTTAAGTCTCTTAACAGATACACATTGGTTCCTTTGTTTTTTAATCCACCTGAGGATATGTTTTTTATTGACTTCTGAGAGAGAAAGAGAGAAATAAAGAGAGAAGAGAGAGGAACATCAGTGTGAGAAACATCAATTGGTTGCCTCCCATACGGGCCCAGCTGGGGATGGAACCTGCAATCTAGGCATGTGTACTGACCGGGAATCGAACCTGCAACATTTTAGTGTATGGGACAACACTCCAACCAACTGAGCCACACAGCCAGGGCAAGGTACACATTGTTTTATCCTTACTTCTCATGCCCTTACCCATTTATTAGGCGAGACTTCCTTGAGAAGTATAATGCTGGACTATCCTTTTCCCAAAAGGGGAAATAATGTTAGGGTTTGATGGTAACTGTCAGAATGGCCAATTAGGTGAATTAAATGGCCTTTCAACATTTTTTATTTGCTCCATTATTGATGGTACAGTGGTTGAATCCTATTGGACCAATTGCCATGTTTTTTTAAAAATATATATATATTCTTACTGGTTTCAGAGAAGAAAGGGAGAGGGAGACAGCTAGAAACAATGACGAGAGAGAATCATTGATGGGCTGCCACACTCGGGATTGAACCCACAACCTAGGCATGTGCCCTGACCAGGAATGGAACCATGACCTCCTGGTTCATAGGTCGACGCTCAACCACTGAGCCACACTGGCCGGGCAGGAGTTAAATGATTTCTGTAGTGCATTCTTTAGTACCCCGTTGTTGATGCTAGCCAATACCTTTTGCCTTCACTTAGTAAGGAAAACAACTTACCTGGACATTTCAGGGTTTTACTGAAAGCCCTTCTTATTTATTTTTTTTTTTAAATATATTTTATTGATTTTTCACAGAGAAGAAGGGAGAGGGATAGAGAGTTAGAAACATCGATGGGAGAGATCCATCAGCTGCCTCCTGCACGCCCCCCACTGGGGATGTGCCCGCAACCAAGGTACATGCCCTTGACCGGAACCGAACCCGGGACCCCCCAGTCCGCAGGCCGACGCTCTATCCACTGAGCCAAACCGGTTCGGCGCCCTTCTTATTTTTGACACACTGAAGACTTGTTTGGATGATATGATTCTCCCTAAAGATTCCACCTTATTGCAATATGTGGATGATTTACTTCTTTTTGTAATAAGAAAATTATTGTATTGAATTTATTAGGTTGATATTGGTTAAAAAATTATGCAGGTTTCAGGTGCACAATTCTACAGCCCATCATGTGTGCGCTGTGCTATGTTCACCACCCCGAGTCAAGTCTCCGTCCAGCACCACGTATCCCCACTCTCCTTTTCCTTCCCAATTGACTTCTTTGCCCTTCTTCCTTTCTCCTCCGCAGGTCTGCTCACAGGAGATAGCATCCATCTGTTAGACCTTTTGGCCTTAAAAGGACATAAGATCCCTAAAGAAAAATCACTATTTTCCAAAATCCAGGTTGGTATTTGGGACATCTGCTATTAGAGCAGGGACTCCGCCGAGGTTCAGGCAGGCTTCATGGGGTCCTGTCTCCCGAGGCCGGGACTGATTAGCTGTGAGGTTGTCTTGGTTAATGGGCTATTGCCAAAATTGGACCCCAAATCTCTCTCTTATGGCAAAACCTCTATCTGTCTTCCTGATCCAATCTGTGGGAAGAACAGGATGACATAGCCTTTAAGCCTATGGAGCATTTCATAAGCCCACCTGCTCTTTAGCACCCTACAGTTTTCCTTTCTTTTCTGCCTGAAAAAGAGGGGGCACTCACTACAAACCAAGGGATTACCAGCTGCTAGGATGCTGTGGCCAGCAGCAGGACCGCGTGGGGCACCCCCTGGCCTTCGGGCCATTCCTGCCATGCCCTTGGCTGCAGAGGACGCCACCATGGGCTCCCCGCTAAGCAGGTTTGCACCTCACACAGCAGGAGCTCCCGGATCCTCTTCACATCAGGCATCTTCAGTCAGTCGCCTTCCTTCCTAAAAATCGTTTTTGTTAACTGCTTCCCACGTGAGGCTTCCACGTTGCAATCACCTCAGCCCGCTCCGCTCCCTGAGCCTGGCTGCCTGGCTGCGCCCGACTCCTGGGACGATTTGCAGGCCCCCGTCTGTCTCCATCAACCAGGCTAACTGCTCCCCAGCCCTGGGGATTCCCTGGGACCTCACTCCACCCACTGGCTGGCCCACCCATGTTGCTTCCAGTGGCTTTTCCATGCAAGTGGCCGGCCTTACCTCTCCCTACACTTTCCTAATATTTCTCAAAGGTCCACAAGCTCTAAACGAGCAGCATGGCCTTGGCATACCCAGGACCTCTTGCTAAGTGGCCCCAAGCCTGACACTCGGGCTGTCAGCCTCAGTTCACAGCCACTGGGCCCACAGGACATCTACTGCATAAGGCCACTCTACCAAGGCTGGGAGATGTAGCAGCTCTACCTAATTAATACCTAGGAACAAACCCAGGGAGATGGCCAAAATGAGGAGACAAAACCAAAAAAATCTTATTTCAAATGAAAACAACAAAACTCCAAAAAAAGAACCAAGAGACAAATATTCTACCACATGCAGAGTTCAAAACACTCAATGAACTCGATGAGAACTTTAACAGAAAAAAAATATCTTAAAGAGATAGAAAACAAAAAAGAACCAGCAGAAATAAAGAACCAATCAGAAATAAGTACAATAAGTGAAATGAAGAATAACTTGGAATCAACAGTGGATTAGATGAAGTAGAGGATTGAATCAGCAAATCTTATATAATAAAATCCTAATATGCAAATTGAATGTTGGAATGACCGGTCGCTATAACGCGCACTGACCACCTGGGGGCAGATGCTCAATGCAGAAGCTGCCCCCTGGTAGTCAGTGTGTTCTCACAGGGGGACTGCTGCTCAGCCAGGAGCTGGGCTCATGGCTGGTGAGCGCAGCAGCAGTGCTGGGAGCCTCCTGCCTTTGCTGCAGTGCTAAGGACCCCTCGAGGGATGTCCGACTGCCGGCTTAGGCCCGCTCCCCGAGGGCTCCCAGACTGCGAGAGGGCACAGGCTGGGTTGAGGGGCACCCCACCCCCCAGTGCAATGAATGTCGTGAACTGGGCCTCTAGTTAGAATATAAGGTAAAAGAAAACATAGCAAAAAAAAAAAAAAAAAAGAATTTAAAAAATGAGAGCTTAAGGGGCCTCTGAAATAACATCAGGTGTACCAACATTCATATCATAGGATACCAGTAGGAGAGAGTAAGCAAGGGATTGAGAATCTGATTGAAGGAATAAGGACTGACAACTTTCCTACCCTGATGAAAGGCATAGACATACAAGCCCAGGAGGTGCACAGAGTCCCAAACAAGATGAACCAAAAGAGGCCCACACCAAGACAATGTAATTAAATGCCAAGGGTTAAAGACAAGGAGAGAATCTTAAAGTAACAACAGAAAAGCAGTTAGTTACCCTTATGATTAACCGCTGGTTTCTCAACAGAAACTTTGCAGGCCAGAAGGGATTGGCAGAAATATTCAAAGGGATGAAAAGCAACAATATATAACCAAGATTACTCTACCCAGCAAAGCTAGCATTTAGAATTGAAGTTAAAGAGCTTCACAGACAAGAAAAAGCTAATGCAGAGTTCACCACCACCAAATCAGGATTATAAAAAATGTTGAAGGGATATATATATATATATATATATATATATATATATATATATATATGAATTGTTGATTGGTTGCCTCCTGTACGCCCCCTACTGGGGATCAAGCACACAACTTGGGCATGTGCCCTTGACCAGAATCGAACCTGGGACACTTCAGTTCACAGGCCAACACTGTATCTACTGAGCCAAACCAGTTGTTAGGGTTAAAGGGATTTAAGAGAAAAAAGAACATAAGTATCTCTATATATAAAAGCCTAAGCGACTGTTACAGCAGAGTGACTGAACAACCAGAACGACTGGTTGCTATGATGCACATTGACCACCACGATCGCCTGATTGGGGGCCTGTCAGCCAACCTCCCAGTTACTCCCCCTGGCTGACAGGCACCCATCGCCCGATGGGGATCAGGGAAGGGGGGGGGTGGCGGCAGATGTGGGTGGCGTCAGGCCAAGGCGGGTGTGGGCAGGTGGTGGGGCTGGCTGCCGGCAGCCGGGGAAGGAAGGCCCTGGCCAGCCAACCTCCTGGTCCCTGAAGGCTTTTGAAAAACCTCTTTCTGGGGAGGCTTTTCTTTTCTCCCCAGTGGCGCACAATTCAAAGGTGCTAGCCGCAGAGCCGCCTGCCGCGGAGCCACCCAATCTCTCCCTGCACCCAGTTGGGTTGAGTCTGGCGTGCAGCAGGGTGGAGCACCCCGAGCTGCTGCGGGCAGGTGGGAAGCTGATGGGGTGGGGTGGGGCGTGGATGCAGGGGCCTCAGAGCAGGACCACCCGGCCCCGGCATGCTCTCCACCTGGAGGCATCAGCTGCAGACCACCGACCCCATTACCTGGATCAGTGTGGGGTGAAGTGACCCGTGAGGGTGAGGAAATGAAACTTGGGGCGAGTCCCACAGGTGCAGTCCCAGTGACCTCCCCCTCCCAGGATAATGCTGCGCCCCTAACGTCCCATGCACCTAGAGATAATTGTGGATTCGCGGAGGCAGGCCCCCGAGGAGCTTCTGCTGGGGTGGCGAGAGGCGTTACTCACTTCTGACGCCCCCTCCCGTTGCTTTAAGGCTGTGTTCTCCTTCCCTGACACGTTGCTTGAAGTACATGATGGTTTGTGTTTGGATATGCGATAAATGTGGGGAAAGCAGTTTTGTGCTTTAGAACAAGAGTCTGGAGTCTTTGGGGGTGTCTCTCTCTCTCTCTCTCTCTCACACACACACACACACACACACACACACACACACACACACACACACACACACTCCTTCCTCCCCTCTTCCCTGGCCTGGCGAATCTTCACACAGAAAGTTAACCCTAGCTCCTCAGAACCCACCCTCGCTGGAGTGGCCTCGGTTTTGTGTTTTTTCTCTCTCTCACACAAGGTTTTCTTCTAACCTCTAAACCGGCAGTCAGACATCCGGAGTGGTCCCAGACTGTGAGGGTGCAGGCCAGGCTGAGGGGACCCCCCTGCACGAATTTTGAGCACTGGGCCTCTAGTACATAATCAAATGACAGTAAGTATATACTATTACCAATTACTTTAATATAAATGGCTTAAATGCCTCAAAATTGCAGGGTGGCTGAATGGATAAGGACACAAGATCCATATATATGCAGCTTACAGGAGACCCACTCCACTTCAGATCAAAAGACTAAAAGTAAAGAGATGGAAAAAGATACTTCATGCAAATGAAAACAAACAAAAAAGCTGGCTTAGCAATACTGTATCAGACAAAATAGACTTTAAGACAAAAGCTGTAACAAGAGGTAAAGAAGGACCCAGCAGTTCCACTTTTGAGTATTTCTCTAAAGAAACCTGAAACACTAATTTGGAGAGACATTTGCATCCCATGTCTACTGAAGCATTATTTAAAATAGCCAAGATACGGCAGCAACCTACGTGTCGATTGATAGATGAATGAATAAATGGAATACTTATTACTCAGCCATAAAGAAACACCTTGCCTGCAACATGGAGGGTCCTGGAGGGCATTCACTAGTGAAGTAGTCAGAGAATCCAGGATGGTGCGGAGGAGGCAGGAGCTACACTCACCTCCTCCCAGGACCCAACTGGAACTGCGGGCGTACATAAAGCTGTACACCTGAAACCTATATAATTTTATTAACCACTGTAACCCCAATAAACAAACAAACAACACAGAAACAGTCATAGACACAGAGAGCATTCTGCTGGCTGCCAGATGGGATGGGTGAAAAGGGGAGGATGAAGATGTGCAATCTGCCAGGTGTGAAGTCACTGCGTTGTAAGGGACAGGAGGACTCAAGTGAGCCGGAGGACGCCAGTTTAGTCAGGGTCAAGCCCAGCCTCGGGAACACAGGGCCCTGCTCACTGACACATGGACGCTGTGGCTGCTTTCGGCAGCAAAGCAGAATGGCTATCATACGACCACAGGACCCCCTCAGCCTCTCCATTAGGGGCACTTTTTACGTGACTCGTGAGGTTCCAGAGTTCCCTTTTGTAAACAACGAGAAGTGGCTGACACACAAGTTAACACATTTAAAAACGTGGATGTTGCTAGTGAGAAACTTTTTTTATGGATCAAATTCTAGTTTAATCTGATCCCCTTTTCAAAGGCTCCCCCCCATTCCCTGCTAGATCCGTGAACCGTCAGAGGCCTCGAGCTCTGCGGAGGAGTGGCCTGAACCATGAGGAAGCAGCTGCCAGTGTGGCTGGAAACGCTGCGGAAGAGGGCCAGCCTGGCACCTGCCACAGGAAACGCCACTCTCACAGAGCGTGTGCTGCACACACCTGAGGTTAGAAGCACTGCAACAGCATCTCTCTAATTCACAATCCATACTTCTGGCCTGCAAAGTTACTAAAGTGCATGTTCATTTTAATTATAAAATATTCTGTCTTATGGCCTCTCATATCAACTTTAGATCAAAATCTCCAAAAGTTTCTAAAATCAATTTCTGTTCAAAATGAATGTTTTCAAAAACTTTTCAGATGGAAAAAAAGTGATGCAAAAGACACATCAATGTTTACGTAATTTAAAACAAAAGGGTAGATTTAATGCAATGACAACATTAATCTGAGGATAAATAAATCCACAACAGACTTTAAAGTTTGTTTTTTCCCCTTTGCAGAGAGAATGGTTTTCTGAAAGCACATAGGGCTGAAGAAGTCAAAACAAAATGTAATTTCTTAATGTCCAGGTGAAACAGGCGTAGTCCTCCCTGCTGCCCTTCTAATAGTTGCTACTGGCCATGGTGGTAGTTCCTCTTGTTTAAATCAGGACAGCCATTTGTTTCAAGAATAACTGGATGGCTTGTTTCCAGAATCATCTTCTTGTGACCCCATGCTCTGTAAGGAGAGGGAGGCAGTGCATTTATGCTGGCCCTTGTCAAGTTTCCCACCGGCCCCAACAAGCACCTGGAGGCCTCCCAGAGGACAGGGCCCCCGTTTCTCTGTGCACAGCATGACCCTCATGAGCATGGAGAGGAATCCAGTCCAGGGACCGCCCTCTGCACCCCCTAAGCAGTCTGTAGTGTGAAAACGCTCTCAACAGTGTCTCTGTGAACTTTCAGGAAGGTTTTCAAGAACTCCCGGCAGCTAAACTTTGAGCCTGAAACTGAGTTCACAGTCCTCATGTGGGAACAGCCCTCCTTCTCCACCCAGCCCACTTCTAGTTAATGAGGGGAGCCCTCATCAAATACCTTCTGCACAAACTGGGGGTTCACTGTGATCTCCTGGTCCATCGCCTTCAGCCGCTCGTCCAGCTCTATGCACTTCAGCATCTGTGGGATGGACATGGTACAGGCGGTTAGTATGCAGGTGTAGGTCAGTGGGATCCTAGACTGTTAACGTGCGTGCTACAGGTTCACAACCCCTTGACCTGAAACCACTGGAGCTAGGCAAGCGTTGGAGTCAGAATTGTTGAATTCAGAAAGTTAATACAGTCCTAGGAGTAGGACCTAGGGAAGCACCCCCTAATCAAACACACTGTCAAAACCTAAAAACATGCAGACTAAGTAGGATAAATAACTATAAATCATGTCAGGTGACATTTGCCGCCAAATGAATTACCAAAAAAACAAGCAATGCACAGTGTCCTTCCCCAGTTCCTCATCTCCAATTCAAAGTTGGGAAACCCCTGAAAACTTGAAGTCTGCTTTTTACACTTTTGAGGTGTAAGGCTTTGTTCAATTCATTGCCTTAATCTGAGGTGAGAAGCACAGACCACCCACACAATCCCGACTCGTCTGCAGAACCAGCGGCACTCAGAGCAGCGCGTGGGGGACGGCCTCCCTCCCTCCACCCCGCTCCTGCAGGTGGTCTCCGACCCGACCTGGAACTCTGAATCCATTTGGCCACAGCAACGAGACTACCTCACAGGTGCCAGCTGAGTGTGGATAAAATCATACTGATTGTAAGACCCTTCGATGACTGAGGAGTCAGAGCAGGCTTTGGTGAGCGACATGGGCACTCTACCCCACCATTCACGTATAACCAATGATCCTGAAGAGGCGAAGCAGCCCATTTTGTAATTACCTTTCGAGGAACTACAGTGCTCCTAGAAGCTCGTTGGGAACTGCCTGCATTTATACTAAAATTATCCTGGAGCACAGGGACAGTGTTTCAAACACAACATCTCAAACACCATCCAAAAATCAAACCCGGACGCTCATGCTTACCTCCTGATCGATGTTATGAAGCATGGCCGGGTTATTATATTTTTCAGGGTTATCATGGAAACTGACCATACCATCCTTCTGATTAATACTTGCAAAAATTTCACCATCTTCTATCTATAAAAAATATCAGGGAAGAAGTTTAGACCTGAACACTATGGGAATTATAGTGATTCAATATAACCAGAGCAAAGCACAGAAAGCAATAAATACATACATTTATGTGTGTATTTTAAGCACAACTGTTTTTTCAACAAGTATTTACTGAATTCTGAGAATGTTCTAGGCACCATTATAGATGGTAGGGGGTGTAAAACTAATACACTCATAAAGATCCATGCCCTTACATTGTTTTATTTGTATTTTATTTTACATGTGAGGTAAAAGTCATTAACCATTTTAAAGTGTTTAATTTAGTGGTATTTAGTACATGCACAGTGTTGTGCAAACTACCACCTCTATCTAATTCCAAAACATTTTCATCACCCAAAAGGAAACCCACACCTACTGAGCAGTTACTCCCTGCTCTCCCATCCTCTCAGCCCCTAACCTGCTTTCTGCGCTATGGAATTGCCTCTTCTAGACCTTTCTATAAATGGAATCAGACAATATGTGTCTTTTGTGTCTTGTTTCTCCTAGCATAACGCTTTCAAACTGCCCTTGCATCTTTATTTATTTTTGCTAATCTTCACCTAAAGATATTTTTGCCACTGATTTTTATTTTTTTAATATATTTTTATTGATTTCAGAGAGGAAGGGAGTGGGAGAGAGAGATACAAACATCAGTGATGAGAATCATTGATCGGCTGCCTCCTGCACGCCCCCTACTGGGGATCGAGCCACAACCTGGGCATGTGCCCTTGGCTGGAATCGAATCTGGGACCATTCAGTTTGCAGGCTGACGCTCTACCCACTAAGCCAAACCAGCTGTGACATGTCATTGATTTTTAGAGAGAATGGAAGGGAGGGAGGAAGGGGAAGGGGAAGAAAGAGAGAGAGAGAAAAACATTGATGTGAGAGAGAGAACGACTGGTTGCCTCCCACACATGCCCGAGCTGAGGATGGAAACTGCATCCCAGGTATGTGCCCTTGACTGGGAACTGAACCCGGACCCTTCAGTGTCTGGGTGGACACTCAAACCATTAGCACACTGGCCGAGGCTGCCCTGGCATCTTTAAACATTAGCTTCACTGTATATCATTGACATTGCCCTTGCGTTTTAAAACTGAAATGCTAACACATTTTTGCTTCACCCCAGTAGAAATTATTTTCTGGTCCTTCAAGAAAACGTTTCTGCCAATGCTGATTCCAAGGTGGCTTCAAGGTCTATGTTCTTTAGTTGCACCAATGACTGGGTATTTATTTGATTGATCCTCACAGCCAAATCCTGTCCATGAAGTTAAAAAGCAAGAAGCCAATAGAAGTCCCAAACAGGTACTGTTATTCCTAACAAAAGTGCTCCACAGGGTGGCGACAATGAGCCATCTATCACTGAGCTCCCTACACCGGCCTGCTCCTTTCTAGCCTTGGGAAGGACAAGTCCTGTTAAGTGATACAGCAACCAGCCCAACACACACGAAAAAGACTGCCTAATTCTCCAAGTGACCACAGAGAGCTGCCTCTTTAAAAAGTGGAAGGGATATATCCAAATATTTGAAATGCAGACTTCGGTCCACCACAGCGGCACTTTCTGTAATAACCATGTTCATCTAATTAGAATGGAAGGGTATACTCATACCGTGGATCCCTGAAAACGGATGAACTACTAGTAAAACTACATATAACACCATGTATGAATCTCAGGTTAAGCACAAAAGCCAGGTCCCCAAAAATATATACTGTATGTTTCATTTTATTTTATACTAGAGGCCCAATGCACGAAATTCCTGCAAGAGTAGGCCTCCCTTTCCCCGGCTGCCGGCACCGGCTTCCCTCTGGCACCCAGGACCCGGGCTTCCCTCGCAGCCCCAGCTGCGTCTGGAAGGTTGTCCGGTCTTACTTACATATCACACTTTTATTATTATAGACAAAGCTCAAAACAAACACAACTAGAAAAGGATGTGAGAAGTCAGGACAATAATAACCTTTCTGGCCAGTGCAGGACCGGAAGCATGAGCGCGGTTCCTGGGTTCTGGCGGCATTCTGGCTTAGGACCTGGGTGCTGGTCGCACTCTTCCCTACGTGGGCTACACGTCAGTGAGAGGTTTACTTTACGGCACCAGTCCCAGAAAGGCTCCCGGGTGAGGCCACCAGACGAGGAAGGGAGAAGTCAGGCCAATGTCTACCATCTCTCTCAGGGGACAGGGGCAGAGGGAACACTTCCCACGCCATTCTATGAAGCCAGCATTACCCTAATACCAAAGGCAGACAAAAATATTACAAGAAAAGTATTACAATGTTCACTCTCTCATGAACATAGATACAAAAATACTCAACATATAAACCAATCCAACAATATGTAAAAGGAATTATACACCAAAACCAAGTGGGATTTATTCCAGGTGTGCAAGGCTGGTAAAACATTGATGTTAACTCATCATGTCAGCAGGCTAAAAAAAGATCATGGTCAAATCAACATATGCAGAAAAAGCATTTCATAAAATCCAATACCCACTCATGATAAAAACTCAGTAAACTAGGGAGAGAGAATTTCCTCCACCTGATGAAAAATATCCACAAAAAACCTAGAGCGAGTATCGCCTGGTGAGAGACTTGAAGATTCCCACAAGGTGTGTAGCGAGGCATCCATCACACACCCCTCTGCAGCACCGCACTGGAGGCTCTTGCTAACACAGTGAGATCAAAAAAGGGTATATATATAGATTGTGAAAAAGAACGAGAGCTATCTTTGGTCATAGATGACATGACCATCTATGCAGAAAATCTGCAAGTATCACCCCCACCAACCAAAACTCCTGCAATTACTAGTATAGCAAGGCTGCAGGATTCAAGGGTAACACACAGAAGGCAGCTGCTTTTGTATAAAGCAGCAATGAATGAGTGTAACCTGAAATTTAAAGCAATACCGTTTACATGTGCGTCCCTATCCCCCAAAATGAAATACTTAGGAATAAATCCAACAAAATATCTGTAAGATCTATCTGAGGAAAACTACAAAAATCTGATGAAGGAAATCAAAGAACTAAATAAATTGAGAACTACTTCATGTTCATGGCTACAAAGACTTGATATTATCAAGATGTCAGTTCTTCCCAACTTGATCTATAGATTCAATGCAATCTCAATCACAAACTGACCATGTGGAGAGATAGTTTATGTGGAGAGATAAAAGGACACAGAAAAGCCATACAATATTAAAAGAGGACGAAGTTTGAAGACGGACACTACATGACTTTTAAGACTTATTATAAAGCTACAGTAATCAAGACAAATAGATAAGTGGGACAGAATCAAGAGCCTAGAAATAGATCCACATAAACACAGTCACTGGATCTTTGACAGAGGAGCACAGGCAATACCATCAAGCAAAGTCAGCCTTTTCTTTTTGTTTTTCCACAAATGGGTACAGGCTTTATTCTCAGTGCACAGCAGTACTGAGTTCTGCTCATCAGCAACAAGTTTTATTGGTTCCAAAAAATTATCCCTTTTTTCCATCTTTTCAAACTCCTACTCTTCCTGTCTCAGTGGAACAACATATTTGAATTTCAGATTTGTCAGTTTATAGCATTCCCCCCCCCCAAGAACCATATAAATACATGCAAAACACTGTACAGAGAGCTTAAATAATGTCAAAATGCAAATACAGACTGGGTGCACTGTTAAGCCGAACTGCAAATTATGGCAACACACACTGGGGTACACATTGCTCTGGTATCACCATTTGCTTACTGATGTCATGCAGACCACAGCGGCCTATCTTTTGTTTTTATTATTTTATTCAAAAAACAAAACACACAAACCAGTGCTTGCTATACTAGTTACAGAAAAAAGAAAAAGAGAAGAAACTCAAAATTTCTATCTCCGTGCTGATTTGAAAAGAACAAAGTAGTTAGCAAAGTCAGCCTTTTCTACAAAGGGAGCTAAAACAACTGCAATCCACATGCAGAGAAAGAACCTAGACACAGACCTACACCCTCCACAGAAATTACAGGTCACAGACCTAAAGGTCAATGCGAAACTATGAAACTCCTGGAAGATAACACAGGAGAAATCCTAGATGCCCTGGGTATGGCGATGGCATTTAGACACTCTTACCATATGGTCCAGCTATCACACTTTTTGGTATTTACTAAATCGAGTCAAAAGCTTATGTCCACACAAAACCCTGTACAAGGATGTTTATAGCAGTTTTATTTATATTTGAAAGCAGCCAAGATGAATGAGTAAACTGGACCATATCAGACCGTGGGCTGTTGCTCAGCACTGCGAACAGATGAGCTGTCAAGCCCTGCCGATCCCGAGGGAAGCAGCCAGGGGAGGCTGCCCCTGTGTGAGCCCCCCCAGAGGCCCTTGTGGAGCCGGCAGAGCTGTGGGAGTGAGGGCAGTGGCTGCCAGGGGTGGAGAAGAGGACATGCACAGGCAGAGCACAGCAGGAGTGTAGGGCCGGGACACTACCGGGTCAGACCATAATGATGGGTATGTGAGTTACACATTGTCCAAGCCCACAGGATGTACAAGAGCGAACCCAACGCAAACCCTGGACTCTGGGCGGCGATGGTGTGTCCATGTGGGCTCCTCTGCTGTAACACATGCACCGCTTTGGTGAGGGAGGATGACAATGGGGGAGGCTGTGCTTGTGTGGGGACAGGGGTTAATGGGAAATCTCTGTATCTTCCCCACAATTTTGTTTTGAATTTCAATCTGCTCTAAACAAAGTCACGCCCTCATGGACTAACACCCAGGCCAGGCTTTTCCGAGCTCGGCAGTACTGGCACTTCAGGCCAGCGGATGCGTTGCTGCGTGGCTCTCCCATGCATTTAAGACATTCAAGAGCATCCTTGGCCTCTACTCACTAGACGCAAGTAGGGACAGCCTAGGGGAGGCAACCAGAAATGTCTGCAGGCCTTGCCAAATGTCCACTGGCACACAAAACACCCCCTGCGGACCCAGGCCTGACAGGCTGTGTCTGGGTTGGTTAGGCAGTGTTCAAAACCCGTCCCGCTCTCTGACCCCTCAAAGCATTTTGCTGATGCCTATGTCCTGGCTGGGTCATCACCACCCATGTGTTTCTTCTTACCCCTGGGAGGCTCTGTGGCTTCCCACAGGGTTAGCAAGGTGCTCTTAGCAGACACTCCCAGGTTGGTTAAGTCAGATAAGTTTTGTTTGGGATGAGTGTTTTGAAGGGAAAAAAAATCTCAAAACATTTGCAAATTGGACTATGGGAATAAACTACTCCACTATCCAATGGAAAACAGTTGTATTCCTCCTCATCCTGATGTGGCAGGCTTCTGAGCCACAGGGGAGGTCAGAGCAGCACATGCAGATGCCAGCTTCCTGCAGACCGGCTGTCCTGGGCCAGGACAGGTCTGTTCTGGGAGAGCCATGTATCTCCATAACTAAGCAGGAGGTAGATTACAGTATATCAACTCAGTGGGTTACCATGTAGTCAACTACATGATGCTTATCCAAACATGGAGTGGGGAGATGCAACTGGAAGCGATACACAGGGGTGTCAGGTGTACTGGTAATATCGGATTTCTGAAGCTGGGTGCCGCACATAGGAGTGCCCGTTCTAGCACCCTTTATAGCAACACTATTCTAAGTGCAGAAGGGGCTCGAGGGAGACCGCAGTCAGTGCTGTCACTGAGCACACTGCATCCCTGAGCAGGACTCTGACGGTGATGGAAGCAATGCCCTGACCTCCATATGGGCCCAAGTTCATGACCTTATCATGCACCAGTATGTTGAGTAACACGGCTTTATGCCTCTTTGTATATCATAAATATTTCATGATGCTCTAGCCTGTTTGGCTCAGTGGATAGAGCATCGGCCTGTGGACTGAAGGTCCTAGGTTCAATTCCGGTCAAGGGCATATGCCCAGGTTGCGGGCTTGGTAGGGGGCGTGCAGGAAGCAGCCGATCAATGATTCTCTCTCATCATTGATGTTTCTGGCTCTCTCTCCCTCTCCCTTCCTCTCTGAAATCAATCAATCAATAAAGAAAAAAAAAATTTCATGAGTGTTTTAAATGTTTACAAACAGGATGCACCCTATAAATCATTATAATTACATGATTAGAGAAACCCATAGATCGTTAAGGAAATAAACCAAAATGTCCACAGAAGTTGCCTTTGGACGTTCCCCAACCCCCTTCTCCTTTTTCACATTTTCCATAATGAACACCTGTTACTTCCACAAACACAGAAATCCACTAATAAGTTTTAACAATGAAAGCACACTTACCATGTGCAGGACATATTTTTCTGCCTCCTGTGGTCCAGATAATTGCACACGACTTGCCATATCTTGTAATGATAGTGTTAAAAAGGTCTGAAATTCAAAAGCAGAATTAATCACAGGTAGAAACTACTGAGAAAATAAATTTTATTCAATGTGTATAGAGTTCTACTCAATCACTGAACAAGTGCTTTCCATCACTGCACAAAATGACTTTTTGTTGTGAAGAGGACTTGACACAGATGAGCCCAGTGGTTTTAGCACCACTTTTCCAGAGCAATGACTTCTAGAAGTGCAGCCTCTGTGTCTGAAATGACATGCGTGCACGGTTATCACTGCAGCACTGTTTGCAACAGCAAAAGGCTGGAACCACCTATAGGTCCAGCAGCACAGCACAGCACAGCACTATTATATAAACGCACTACAATGCAGTTGTAACAAAAACTAAGAAGTGAGACTTTTCTATGAATCAAAAAAGAATCCAAGATATGTACATTGTTAAATATAAAAGAGGATGCAGAACAGTGCACCTAACATGTATGTAAAAGAAAGGGAAACAGTGTGTGGGAGAGCGAGTGGGAGAGAGCACTCTTGCACATGCACAGACAATCTGCTACCCCGGGAACTGCTAACACTGGGTGGCCTCTGGGTAAAGAAAAAGGGGAGGCTGGAATATATGAACTGGGTGGGCATTTTTCTATTACTGACTAAATAAATATGAATCCTTCAAAAACCAGTGTTTATCACTGCTCTGCTTGGGACATGATGAAACTATCTCTTCCAAGAACAAATTAAAAGAGCTCCTGCCCGGCTGGCCTGGCTCAGTGGTTGAGCATCGACCTATGAACCAGGAGGTCACAGCTCAATTCCCGGTCAGGGCACATGCCCAGGCTGCAGGCTGGATCCCCAGTGTGTGGCCTGCAGGAGGCAGCTGATCAATGACTCTCATCATTGATGCTTCTCTCTCTCTCTCTCTCTCTCTCTCTCTCTCTCTCTCTCTCTCTCTCACTCTCTCTCTCTCTCTCCCCCTTTCTCTTCCTCTCTGAAATCAATAAAAATACATTAAAAAATAAATAAATAAAAGAGTCCCCGCCCCCCCTCCTTAAAGAAAAATCAGCAATATTTATAATAATGGCATTTTTAAAATTTTTTTTTAAAGAATTTTTTTTAAAAAAATATATTTTATTGATTTTTTACAGAGAAGAAGGGAGAGGGATAGAAAGTCAGAAGCATCGATGAGAGAGATCGGATCAGCTGCCTCCTGCACGCCCCCCAGTGGGGATGTGCCCGCAACCAAGGTACATGCCCCTGACCGGAATCGAACCCGGGACCCTTGAGTCTGCAGGCCGATGCTCTATCCACTGAGCCAAACCGGTTCGGCAATAATGGCATTTTTAGAGCAGGACACGTTAAAACTCTGATCTTAAAAATTCTTGACCAAAAAAATCTACATATACTTTAGTTTGGAGAATAGCACCTAAGAAAATAAAATTGTTAATTTTAAGCACATAAATAGCTTAACACGAAGGAAAATTCAAAAGTGAACATTTCTAAATACATAGAACTATCAATGTTCTTATAACTAGAAACTGCCACCGGAATGCCCATCAGTCAAGGATTGGTTGAATGAATTACGATCCACCGTACAATAGACTACTGTTACTGACACAGTACTGTGATAGAGGCTTATGTTGCCAGGGAAGAAAGAGGGTTAAGACATATTGAACAAAAAAAGCAGAGTAGAAAACAGCATGAAGAATATGATCCCAATCACACTTAACTGGGAGTTCCCACATAGGCATATAGACAGAAGATGGAGAAGAGGAGTCAGAACTTCCACCAAAATGCTAACATGGAGTAGATTCAACCTCCATGTGATAACCTGTCCCTGGTTGCGTTCTGGACAGCAATGCTATGGGACATGGCTCCTGTCACTGACAGTCTACCTGTTGAGACTTCTTACAAAGCTTTTATTTTCTGACTTTCGAAAGGAAAGAGACATGCTGAGTAGAAAAACCTTAGATGTTTCCCCCTGTTATTCTGGCCTAAGGACAGAATGCCAAAACGTTTAACAGCCACCATCAAAGACTTAACCTTAGACGCATCCTTTAATGACACTGTCCCTCCTCTGTGTCCCCCAGGCAGTGCTTTTCAGCCCAGCGGACCCCAATCAACCATGAGTCAGCACATACAAGACTGAGCCACAGCCCTGGCCCTGGCTGACCACCCGAGGCTCTTCCTGTTCATGTGGTCAAACTCATGTTCTGGATTGATCTGATCTGAATCAGAGTAGAAACTACCAGCTTACTTCCCAGGCCTGACTGGGGCTGACTGCTTCACACCGTTAACTGATGGTTTTTGCAGAGTTACCTACTTCCTAGATTGTTTAAGTTCTAATTCCTCATTTAACTGTTATTTAACTTTCTGCACTTAAATTTTTTAAAAATACACTGTCATTTAACCTTGGTAATATTTTGATTCTTTTAATTAAACCTCAAGTACTAGTCACAAATGGGGTGGTCTTCTACCTCCTGCTGGTGAGACAGGGATCTACTTAGAGTGGCTCTGTTGGCCCCTGGACCAAAGAGGAAATGTGGGGAGAACCAGGCTGCTTGGTATTCTGAGTCCTTTAGATCCCGGTCTTTTTTGTCTGTGGGTCAAGTTGGTTTTCCTCCGGCTGACAAGTTAATATTTGTTTTTTTGTGTGTGTTTTTTTAGTGGCTTTCATATTCTTTATTTCCTCTTACAAATTAGCTTTCTACGAATTCTCTGTTGACCTCCTGGTGTTAGCTAGCTACTCCCTGGTATTTGGGTGCTCCCTTTCCTTGTCCGGCGGCCACTCCTCACCTCCCTCCCTCTTTTCCGTGCGGTCTGACGCTGCCTCCACGACCAGCCCAACTCATCATTTCCCTCCAGCTCCTCTGGGCCCTCCCAGTCAGGTCCTCCTCCGCTCCCCCTTCACCTGGGGCCCTGGCCCTCCCAGCAACACACATCCTATTCTCTCTCGTCCTCTGCTTCTCCGCCATCACCCCGCTGCTGACATAAGGCAGAGGGCGCACACACAGACAGCTGCACCTTCTCACCAGTTCTGAACCAGCTTGACCAGACTACTTCTGAAAAGGAAAAAACAATACTCTATTTTTTAAGCTGCTCTTAGTCAGTTTCCTATTCCTTGCAGTTATGCCTTCCTAGCTCACATGGGATTTCATTTTTCTTTTAAAATTTTCTATATACAAAAACCATCACTTTGAAAACAAAAGTATATAACTGACTTATCTTCTAGAGTTCAACCACCCAGCTTCTTCACCTCTGGCCTGAATGGCCATGACCGTCACAGTGCTGTGTCCAAACACATCAGCACAGCCTGAGCGGCCCAGGCTGCTCGCGAGGACTTCACCTGCGTTGTTACGTGAAGCCCGCAGCTGCCCACGGAACGCTCCCCCCCCCCCCCCCCCCCCCCCCCGCTAGCTTCCTCTGCCTCCCAAAGCAGCCCGAGCGCCCGCCCGTCTTCCTCTCCACCTGCTCCTCGTCTCAGACACCCTGTGCCCCTGCACCTGCTTCTTCAGCATCGGGAAGGGAAAGAGGCGGGGCAGCGGCGCGGGAGACGGGAATGGCCTCGAGGGCCACGGCCTCACCTTGGTCAGCCTCTGAATGTTCTTCTTATAGAGAGAGGACAAGCACTGCTTCGCCAGCCCCATGTTGTTGTCACGAGTAAACGTTTCGCTGTGCTTGTTCACCAGGTTTCGGAGTTCTGAGGGGTTGTTGGTTGAATAGACTTGTGCTAACTCGTGGTATGCATTACTAAGAGGCTAAAGGTTTAAAGGGGGAAAATAGATTAAAATGTTAGAGAAGTAAAATTTATTCAGGAAGCAAAACAAAACATGGCACTGTATTTTGAGCAAGTACATCCAATACCCTTTACTGTTACCTAACAAATTATAACCTACCCAACAAATGCTCAGTGAAGACCAAGGATACATTTTCACTATGGAGTAATTTATTATAAAAAAAACTTTGTGGTACAGAACAAATAAGTGCACAGCAGGCGAAAGCGCGCTGCATTTGGTAAAGAAACACACATCTTTTTTCCCCCTATCAGTGGCTCCTTTTTCTATTGGGAAGAAAGAAGGTAGAATTTTCATTATTCTCAACTCTCTCTCACGTCTCATTCACCCACATACACCTCCCCAGGTGCCATGGGACAATCGGCTACTTTAGCTAAGAAGGAAGACGGGCAAGACGACTGATGATGGCGGAGGACCTAAGGGCCTGAGCTGCTTTAGGTATTTTACCTCACACACATTATCCTTGAAAAACTGGGCAGAGGTCCAAAAAATGTGGTCATGAGCACAGGCGTAAACTGGATTCAAACCTATATTTCTACTTTTGAAGTTTGTGGTCTTTTCAACCAGTTATGGCGCCATCATAAATAAACTACTAATGCGTGTGGAATTATGCCACTTTAGAAAAGCATTCCTGCCCAGCTAGTGTGTCTCAGTGGTTGAGCGTCAACCCATGAACCAGGAGGTCATGGTTCACTTCCCGGTCAGGCACATGCCTGGGTTGCAGGCTCAAATCCCAGTAGGGGGTGTGCAGGAGGCAGCTGATCAATGATTCTCTCTCATCACTGATGTTTCTATCGCTTTCTCCCTCCCTCTTCCTCTCTAAAATCAATAAAAGCATATTTAAAATAAAATTTAAAAAATCAAAGCATTCCTTCCAAAACAGGGCCACCTAAAGGAACCACGGGAGTTCTCCAAAATGATCTGCGAATGGCAACCCTAACCCTATCCTGCCTCCTTCTTCCACGGGATCTCTTACCCACCCTGCTGCCAACGCCAGCCTGTGACCAGGCAGCCTAGAGCTTGAGAAGCACGACAGGCTCTCGGGTGGAGAGCACGGGCTCTCTTCAAGGCCACATAAGCACCTTCTCACCAGGAAGACTTTCAAGCTGACACCCTGATCTGACTTTTGTACGGGGACAAACAGGGTAAAACTGTTATTAAAATGACTGTGACCTGCCCTGGCCGGTTTTGCCGTGATCAGGGTCTCGGGTTCGATTCCCAGTCAAGGGCATGTACTTTGGTGGCAGGTTCCCCAGCCCCAGTAGAGGCGCACGTGGGAGGCAATCAATCAATGTGTCTTTCACACATCAATATTCATCTCTCTCTCTCCCCTTCCTTTGTTCCACTTTTTCTAGAAATCAATGGAAAAAATATCCTTGGGTGAGGATTGTGTTAAAAAAAAAAGATTGTCACCTCAATCTTTGTTCCATTTTTTAAAATGTGTTTTTATTGTTCCATTTTTTAAAATGTGTTTTTATTGATTTCAGAGAGAAGGGAAAAAGAGAGAGAAACATCGATGATGAATTACTGATCAGTTGCCTCCTGCACATCCCCAACTGGGGATCAAACCTGCAACCTGGGCATGTGCCCTGACCAGGAATCAAACCCTCACCTTCTGGTTCATGGGTTGATGCTCAACCACTGAAACACACCAGCCAGGGCTGTTCAAATTTTTTAAAATCATGAGCATGCATTTCAAAATATTTTTTAAGAGTTAATTTATTTTTTAATGTGGTCTCAAAGCTGGGTTCTCAAGGAACACACAAGTTCGTGAGCAGAACCGTGGTCTTCACACGATCTCCCAGCACGTGCCAATTGAGAGCTCAATAAGTCAGCATTGCTTTTCCAGCATTTCACTAAATTGTAATGAAGAAAAAAAAAATCAACCCTTATTGGAGCTCAAACATCTACGGATATAAGTCTGAAAACAGGTTCCTGAGAAACATGCTGCTCCAATCGGTGATCAGAAGGTGTCTAGGAGTGATGTTAGGGGTTCTACCAGAACTGCTGCGCCCAGGCTCCCTGCAGACAGTTAACAAATGTCCGCTAAATTGAAGCTGGTGGGAGAACTAAATCAGTATAAAATAAACTTATACAACGATGTATCTTTCCATTTCCTTAAGGACTTAAGAAATCAGTTTTATTTTAAAAACTCACCTTAATGAATCTACCCACAATTTGAGATGTATATTTTGGTAGCTGTTGTACTTTTCCAAGTAATATCAAAGAAACTAGAATATACTTTTTATATGATTCCAACATGATATGACTGACCGCCATGGCAGGGGTAGTTATAGCCTGAGCAAGAGAAGAATACTGAATGTGAAGGCAGCACACCGCAGCAGGGAAGAACAATCAACTACAGGTATCGCTTGAATTATAAAACAATACTTACATCCAATGTCCCATTTTCTTTATAACATCTTTGAGATACAATGCACATAAACACTTTCCCTCTTAGAGTATGCGATTCGGTGGTTTTAGTACATTCACCACTACCTAATTCAGAACATTCCATCCCATCACAAAAGGAGCCCCATCTCCACCAGCAGCAGCGCCCCATTCTCTCCTCCCCTCAGCCCCAGGCAATCGCTGTTCTATTTATGTTTCTATGGATTCGCCTAATGTAGCATCATAAATATGTGGCCTTTGTGACTGGCTTCCTTGGTGAAGGTTCATCCATGTTGCTGACACCTTATTCCACTTTACGGGTGGGTGACATTCCACTGCACGGGTGGGTGACACTTCGTTTATTCGCTCCTCAGTTGACGGCATTGGGGTGTCTCTACCTTTGGCCACTAAATAATGATCTCCGAGCACTTGAGTACGCGCTTTTGTGTGCACACTTGTCTTCATTTCCCTTGGGTATATGTTCCTAAGAGCAGACCTGCTGCATCACACGGTGACTCTATGTTTAACACTGGAGGGATTCCCAATTCTTTTTTCAAAGCGACTGTGCCATTTTCTAATTCCACTGGCAACTGTGAGGGTTCCATCCTCCACCCCTCACTAACATTTATCATTACTGGTGTCTTTTTAATGCAGTCACCCTAGCAAGTATGAATTGGTGTCTCAGAATGCTTTTGATCTGTGTTTCCTTGATGACTAATGTTGACGGGTATCTTTTCATGTGCTTATTGGTCATTTGTATAACTTTGGAGAAATGTCTATGCAAGTCGATTGTCCATTTAGAAAGTTTTGTTTTTACTGTTGATTTATTAAGAGGTCTCTGTATATTCTGGATGAAAGTCCCTTAGAAACATGATCTGCAAATATTTCTCCCGTTCTGCGGCTGCCTTTTCACTTTCTCACTTGGATTTGTGAAGGTTAAGCACTGAAAACTATCACACCCAATCAACACAATATTTCACATCAAAACTCAAACCACTGAGCCTATGAGGCACTTCTTTGAGATTATCTACAGAAACAGTCACCTCAGCACACGAGAATACAAGTACGACCCCCACTGCAACCTGCTTCGCAGTGAAAGAACAGAATCAACTCTCAGTTCTATCCATCGAGGACTAGTCAACTACCTGGGCCAGTCTGTGGTGCACTATGAGGAGATGAAGATGCTTTCACTTTTTGCTTTATACAATGCTATACTGAATTTTTTTCAATATGTACATCCTTCTTTTGGAATTTTTTTGAAGCAGTAAAATAATCGGTATCACCTTCTGAAATTAAGGTACTAATACCATCTATAATGGCATACATATTATTAAAATACAGTGGCTTGCCCTATTTGGTTTGGCTCAGTGGATAGAGCGTTGGCCTGCAGACTGAAGGGTCTCAGGTTGATCCCAGTCAAGGGCACATACCTCAGCTGCAGGCTCGAAGGATCCCTGGCCCTAGGAGGCAACCAATGGATGTGTCTCTCTATCCATGTTTCTCTCGCTGTCTCTCCCCCTCCCTTCCACTCTCTCTAAAAATCAATGAAAAAAATATCCTCAGGTGAGGACTTACAACAACAACAAAAAACACACAAAGTGGTGTGGAGTAGACTAATACTAAACAATGCTTGTCCTTAGGGTTAATCAGGGAATAACTATATTTTCAGGTAAAAGGCTTCCACCTATAAATATAAAAAGTTTGGCCCTAACCGGTTTGGCTCAGTGGATAGAGCGTCGGCCTGCGGACTGAAGGGTCCCAGATTCGATTCCGGTCAAGGGCATGTACCTTGGTTGCCGGCACATCCCCAGTAGAGGGTGTGCAGGAGGCAGCTGGTCGATGTTTCTCTCTCATCGATGTTTCTAACTCTCTATCCCTCTCCCTTCCTCTCTGGGGGAAAAAAAAAGTTTGTTTTTAATATTTTAACTATTTGATGGAAATATTTTTCTAAGTACATTGCCTATCATCTTGATATTTCTAGATCAGTATGCTAATCACTTATACCTGGCTGTACAAGGATAATGCATTCGGTGGCTATGCAGTGTGTTTATAATTTTCTGAAGAACTGAATTTTTTAAAAATATACATTTTTATTGATTTCAGAAAGGAAGGGAGAGGGAGAGATAGAAACATCAATGATGAGAATCACCGATCAGCTGGCTGCCTCCTGCAAGCCCCACACTGGGGAATAAGCCTGCAACCCAGGCATGTGCCCTGACTGGGAATCCAACCGAGTCCTGGCTCATGGGTCGACCCTCAACCACTGGGCCACAAGGCTGGGCAGAACGGAAATCTCTGACTGTGTGCTCTTGGAGAAGACTTTACCTGCCTTCTGGTGACCCTTCCCTAGGTTCTCTTGGTGGTGCTTGTCAACCCCCACTCACGGAGACAATGCTCAGTCACAGATGTGTGCGTGTGTATTTAAATGTTAGTATTTCAGCTCAATGGTAAGCTCCTTAAAGGTTTAAATATCCTTTATTATTTTAATATGTGCTATGAATAAAATAAGAACTGACATCTAATAAACATCTTAAAATACTAGAATTAGCCAATACAGGATGGGGCAAAAATATGTTTACAGTTCATGTAGAAGTTAATACAATAATTAAGAAGTAATAATACAAGAATAAACTGTTTCGTGTACTCAGAGCTGGACACCTACTCTTGCCCCCCTGCACTGCATTCTCCCTCTCAGACTCTAAGGAAACCTCTCTAGACTATTGCACCAAGCTGTGCAGTGTCACCCTACATACTCCAGCGGCCATTACAGGCAGACACAGGGGCGGGGATTTTCCACTGTGCATACTTAATATCCTTTGAATTTCAACCATGAGAATATTTTACTTATTACAATAAAACTTAAGACACCACAGATGGTTTTAGAACAAGACACTTCAAAGATCATCCAGTTCAAACTCTTACCTACGTGCAAAGGAAGCGATGCAGGTGGAGACGTTTACAACGGAAGCCAGATTAGACGGGATCAGGGGCAAAGCCCGGCTCAGACCCCACCAGCAGCGCTCCTCCCTCCACGGCCAATACCCTTCAACTGAAGGAGCAAACCACCACCATGGGAACCAGCACGTCACCCTCGCAGCCCTCAGGCTGCATGCGGGCCACACAAGTACTTTTGCGGCCCAGCCAATATAATGGTATGTGAGAAACGTTTAAATAAAAATTTTGTAACATAATTTTTACAATATCCCGTTATACGTACTTATTAATAACGAACTACAACGTTCGCTAATGAGTGATTACTATACATAATCATGTTGCATTCATTTCCCTCACACGCCTTACGTGCAGGCGCACCATTTCTCTCCACTAATACCAGCAGCGAATATTTTAGCAGCCGATGGCCACGTCATTAGTCTTGTACTGACTTGTTGGGTGTGCGCAACAGGAAGTATTTCACTTTCGGAGAACAAGAAAAATAGGTTCATGTGACGCTTATTAATTTGTGCAGTTGTTCAGTGTCTGGTAACTTAATGTTCAAGACAAAATGTTAATTTTTATTAAAATGTTCTATTATTTTATGTTAACGATGACTCATTTATTTCACCCCTTTGTATTCAGCATGTCTCTATCGAAATAAACCTACGTTTCTATGAAAATTGAAGCTTTTAATTTTTTTTTGCGGCCACATACACTAACAACTTGTTTATTTGGCCCGTGTTATAGCCTCTGAGTTTGACACGCTTAGTCCACATGGTGACTGAGAAGCGGTCTTTGACAGGACCTCCACCTGGTACTGAGCCTGAAATCAGTCTGCTCCAGGTGGGCACTCTGACCACACAAGTTTAAAACACCCCCCAGAGATGAGATTACCTGCTCATAAAAGTAGAGTGCTCTTTCGAAGTTCTTCAGCCCAGTATAGATCATGCCTCCATAATAATAGTAACATAAAAAGTGCTTTGCATCGTAGGCTCCATTCTCTTTACAAATATCCATCATGTCCACGTCAAGATATGGAAGGGCAGGCTTAAAGCATTTTGCCAGCAAACAAAGCTGTGAAAACATATTTGTATTAAATTGTCACTTTAATTGTATTCTGGCAAGCTTTAGCAGAAGCAGCAGATTCATAGACTCCAAAAAGTTCAAGAAAATATTGTTTTACATTTTCACATTTAACTTATTGATTAAAAAGGTCTGCATATCAACATATTACTCTGCTTTCTTAAGCATTCAGAATAAAGTAGCATTTGTTGTTGTTTTTTAAAATATATGTTTTTATTGATTTCAGAGAGGAAGGGAGAGGGAGAGATATCAATGATGAGACAAACACTGATCGATGGCCTCCTGCACGCCCCCCATGAGCCAGCAACCTGGGCATGTGCCCTGACCGGGAATTGAACCCTGACTTCTGGTTCACAGGTCAACGCTCAACCACTGAGCCACACCAGCAGGGCTAAAATAGCACTTTTTAAAAATATATATATATTTTATTGGTTTTTTACAGAGAGGAAGGGAGAAGGGTAGAGAGTTAGAAACATCGATGAGAGAGAAACATCGATCAGCTGCCTCTTGCACACTCCCTACTGGGTATGTGCCTGCAACCAAGGTACATGCCCTTGACCAGAATCGAACCCGGGACCCTTGAGTCCGCAGGCTGACGCTCTATCCACTGAGCCAAACCCGTTAGGGCAAAAATAGCACTTCTTTATAAAAGATGAACCAACCATGAGATTCAGTACTCCACAAATGAATTAAAGTTCAGCTAACAATTCACTTAGTAACCATTCTGTTTACAGATACACAAACTAATCACATAGAAATAGATCAGCATGCTATGATTAAAAATGGAGGTTTTTTCTTTAATTATACTTTTTCAATTTCTAAATCCTTTACATAAGTGTAAGAAATTGTGCAAGTACATGGCAATGTCCTGTATGTGGGTGATGTGGCACAGGTGTAGACAAGGTACCAACTCCCTGAGCTGGATGTATTTTATACACCAATCACAAACGTTCCTTAAAAGATAAAAAGAAAGAAAAAATGGGGAAAGCACACCTTCACTGAAACTAGAACATGTGATTAAAATAATCCACAAACCATGTTATTTGTTAAGGAAATAATCTCAATACCCTATAGCGACTGGTTAAACCCGTATTATGAAATACTCTGCAGCTATAAACCACTGATATGGAACCATCTCTAAGATACATTAAGTAGAGCCCTGGCCGGTGTGGCTGTTGGTTGAGAGTTGTCCCATGCTCTGAAAGGTTGCTGGTTCAATTCCTGGTCAAGGCATATACCCGTTAAGGGATCCATCCCAATAGGGGGTGTGCAGGAGGCAGCCTATCGATGTTACCCTCTTACATCGATGTTTTTCTCTCTCTCCTTTTCCCTCTAAAATCAATAATAAAAAACCATATTAAAAAAAAAAAAAGATACATTGCCCTAACCGGTTTGGCTCAGTGGCCTGCAGATCAAAGGGTCCTGGGTTTGATTCCGGTCAAGGGCACATACCTTGGTTGTAGGCTCCTCCCCGGCCTGGGCCCTGGTCAGGGCGCGTGCAGGAGGCAACCAATCGATGTGTCTCTTTCACATCGATGTTTCTCTCTGTCTTTCCCTCTCTCTTCCATTCTCCCTAAAAATCAATGGAAAAATATCCTTGGGTGAGAATTAACAAAAACAAAACAAATCAACAAAAAATAGATACATTAAGTAGAAAAAAGCAAGGGGGGGGGAAAGCAAAAAGCAATGTACTGTATATACTTATTCATACAAATTATTACAATTTGTATAAAGAGACAGCCTTGGCCAGGTGGCTCAGTTAATTGGAGCACTAACTCGTACACTGAAAGGCTGCAGGTTCAATTCCCAGTCAGGGCACATACCTAGGTTACAGGTCTGATCCCCGGTTGGGTGTGAATGGGAGACAACCGATCAATGTTTCTCTTACACATCAATGTTTCTCTCTCTCCCTTCCTCTTTCTCTAAAATCAATAAAAACATTTCCTCCGGTGAAGATTAAATAAAAAGAGAGAAAAAATAGACATATTTGCTTGTACATTCATAAAATATCTTTGGAAGGATAAACAAGAAACTGCTAACAATGGCTGCCTTTGGAGAGAGAGGTGGCTGTGAGGCAGGGTGGCAGGGAGACTGCATTTTGTCTGCTGGATTTTGAACCATGCACAATAAAATAAACTAACATTTTAAGGTGTAAAGTTACCTGTGTTTATTCTCAGCTTCCAAAATTCCTTGAAAAAGAAAATAACTTGGTATTTTTTAAATGTCACAAGCATTAATTACTCTGTTCTACCAAGCCTACTAGCTGAGCACTGTTCTATAGTTTGTATCCAAAAACTGTTGAAAATTCTCTTTCTATAGATAGAGGTACCTATACATTCCAACTGCTAGGACCTATCAGTCTCCACCAAACTGCCGTCATTTATCCACTCTGATGTTGAGCAAACCTACCACCAGCCTTCCATCCCCGACCCGGTCTAACACTGCTGCTTACCTGGCAGAGATCGGCATGTACTGAGGTCAGCTGGTTTGTGTTCATCTGCATCTTGTCTATGGCTTGCTTGAGGATGCCAATTCCTCGCAGGGGCTGTCAGAAATGACATCTTTCAGATAAGTTCTCAGAGATGGCAGCACATGGATCTTAGGTTGTCACTTACAAATAAAAATAACACTAATTGACAGGTTCCTTGAATGACAACATGAGGTTTCCGTACTCTTCCAGGACTGTCCCAATTCAGTCAGAAAATGTTTCCTTACGCTGGTTCTTGTGATATTTAGAGTAATTCAGCACCATTTTTAAAACCATAGAGCCTTTTTTACAATGAAGATAAATAATCAAAAGCAACATTACTTTCTCAACAGTTCATTATATTTACATCTAAATAAACAAATCATTTATTTTTTTTTAATATATTTTATTGATTTTTTTTTTTTACAGAGAGGAAGAAAGAGGTTAGAGTAGACAGTTAGAAACATCGATCAGCTGCCTTCTGCACAGCCCCTACTGGGGATGTGCCCGCAACCAAGGTACATGCCCTTGACCGGAATCGAACCTGGGACCCTTCAGTCCACAGGCCGACGCTCTATCCACTGAGCCAAACCGGTTAGGGCAACAAATCATTTAAAACAGATGCCAGCCTACGCTTAGTAAACGTAACTGTGTTCAAGGACGAGGACATTTCCCCCTCGGGTCGCTGGGCATCACCTGGAAACGTTCTCCAACATCATCTCTTACCGGGTAATAAATTACGCCCGAAGCTGAGACGGCCAGTGATAAAGGGGCCTTTCCCGCCCTGATTATAGCTAACAAGGCTGAGCTTCCAGGGAGGCACAGCCAGTTTCTGGACAGGAGCTGTGACTGAAGTGCTGAATGACTGCAAAGGGTTTTCCAGTAAAGGCTGCTGGCAGTTTTTAACCCTCTCTTTCAAACCACCACTTACTTAGTCCTCCTACAAATACCAACCGCTTATTTCTGTTTCAGTCTCCTTCAAACAACTAGTCTTGAAGTTCAATTTCAAATAAAAGAGAAACACCTAAATTATAACTTGTGTCAATATCACAAAATTAAAGAAAGACCAAAGAACTGTTCCAGATTAAAGGAAATAAAAGTTGTGTGACAATGTAGCACAACCCACGAACTGCAATTTTCTTTTGTTATAAATAAATTAATAAAGAACTGGCAAAATGGGAGTAAGGTCAGTATATTTGTTAAAGAATGATATCAATGTTCATCTCCTGATGCTGATCTTCGTATTGTGGTTATATAAGACAACGTCCTATATTTTAGGCAACACTCAAGGGCCATCCTATCTGCAATTTACTTTCCAATGGCTCAGGAAAAAAGAGAGAGAAAAGGAAAAGCAACTGTGGTAAGATATTAATATCTGGAGAATCTGGGTGCATGGTATATGGGAATTGTTTACATTATTCTTGCAACTCTTTATAAAGCTAAAATTATGTTTCAATTAAAAGTTTTAGCAAACAAAACCCAGCATATTATCACGCAAAGGGCACTAGAATGGGAGCTCCAAAACCATTACCACTGGCTGCAGCCTCAGAGGCTGGCCTCCCCGCACTGGAGTCTACACCTGCGGAGGGACTAGCTGTCCTTACCGCAAACGCTATGAGTACTTGAAGCGACCACCTACATCTAAGTGCTAGGACTCTTAGTACTAACCTGGAACCTTAACAAATTAATTATTGTCTAAGTTAGATATCTATCTATCTATATAAAAGCCTAAGTGACTGTTCGCTATGACATGCACTGACCACCAGGGGGCAGACGCATAATGCACAGGCATGGAAACATGGAACAGACTGATGAATCTCAGAGGGAAAGGGGGGAGGGGGGAGGACAGGAAGAGATTAACCAAAGATCTTATATGCATACTAGAGGCCCGGTGCATGCACCGGTGGGGTCCCTTGGCCTGGCCTGAGGGGATCAGGGTGAAACCAGCAGTCTGACATCCCCCAAGGGGTCCCAGATTGCGAGAGGGCACGGCCAGGCCGAGGGACCCCACCTAGTATGTTATAACAGAACTACAAACACTTGGATAACATTGCTTACCTGTTTTCTTTCCATAAGGGCATTTGTTAGCTGATGGCAAAGCCCAGCAACTAGATACAATAACAAAATATTAAAAATATAAATGACTAGACAGGCAAAATACATTCAATGGAAAATAGCAAAATGCAGTTTAGCTTACACGTGTCTGTTGCATATCGAATGTGCTCCCCGTTACAAGTACTGATAAAAAGCTGAACCTGTGAGAATAATGTTTCGAAGTCAGGAACACTGGGCATAGAAAACTTCACAAATCTGGAATAAAGGGAAAAAATCAATTTATCTTGATATTTCATGGGGTAAAAATGTAGAAGCAACTGAGGTCAGAAATCCATCCTATCTCCAATGCTCTGTGAATTAAATGTGTCTCAGTATTTTTAAAAATTAAGAAACAGGACCTATGAGATTTTCCTGGCCTGTTTTTTTTTTGTTTGTTTGTTTGCACAATCAAGACACAACATAGATTTTTAAAAAAAGAAAGAAAAATATGCTTAGAAAAGAACAGCTTTTAAAAAGAAAAATTCCAGCCCTAGCTGGTTTGGCTCAGTGGATAGAGTGTTGGCCTGTGAACTGAAAGGTCCCAGGTTTGATTCCGGTCAAGGGCACATGCCCGGGTTGTGGGCTCGATCCCCAGTGGGGGACTTGCAGAAGGCAGCCAATTCATGATTCTCTCTCATCATGGATGTTTCTCTCTCCCTCTTCCTTCCTCTCTGAAATCAATGAAAAATATTTTTTTTTAAAAAAGAAAAATTCCATTAAATGGGGCCAAATATCAGGTCTTCCTACTATTTGTGAAGGAACTCAATATAAACTTATAACCAAAAGTTTAAGAAAATATTTTTCTTTTCAGTTCCAATGTGGTCAGGACTATTGACTCAGTTTAAACGCCAGCTGTTGCCTTTCCTGCCCGGAAGAGCGCACAAGGAAGCAGAGCTGTGGACCACAGAAGGCTACGGCCAGGATGGGCGATGCTGGGTCCCTCTGGGAGAAAGCACTAGCTGAGGAGCAGGACGGGAAGAACTGGAGGTGCTGGGAAGAGGGAGGACTCAGATGATCCATCCTGATGCCCTTGGCAGACGGTGCCTTACAATTGCCCACGATAAACATTCTGGTGGGGGGCAGGGGGGGCAGAGACGGAAGGTTCGAAGATAGGTTTGGGGGAAGAAATCACATAAGCTACCACCACTAAGGCACTGTTTACAAGTAAACTTCAAGCTCTTCTTTTTAGTAAAAAAATGAACTGTTGAAACTAATTTCAAGAAAAATGAAATGGATAGTTTTGCCTATTCACAATTTCTCTAAAATCTTTCAATTTGTACTTCTATCCAGTTCAGTATTACTTGATTTAACATTATCTGTCACTGTACTTCCTTCCCCATTATCAAGTATGTCTGAATCAATTTCATCAGGGCTTCACAATAAATTAATAAGGCACTGTCATTTCCATTTTATAAATAAAAACATGAAACTTGGGACCCCATACCTAATAATGGAGGAAGATAATTCAAATCCGGGGTACTCAGAAACAAGGCCAGGGCAGGTTTTCTTTTACTTAAATACAAGAAGAAACTGTTTTGTGTACTCACAACTGTAGCCCTACTTTTGCCCACCCCCTACATACATGTGAATTTGTGTGTATAAAACATGCATGCTAAAAAGGGGGGGAAGCCCCAATGAATAAAAAAGGTATAGCATGCACACTGTCCTTTTAATCGGCGAACACAGACAGTGGAAGCCTCTCCTAGCCTGCGCATCCCACAGAGCTTTCTGCAAAAATGTGGGTAGTGCAACTGAGGAACTGAATCTTTAACTTTTTAAAACTAATTTACATAGATGTGGCAAGTGGCTACTACACTGCAGAGCAAAGCACTAGACCAGGGGTGGGGAACACCCGGCCCCTGAAATCATTCGGTCTGGCCCTGCCAAGGCACTCGGGATGAGTTAAATGTCTGACCCAATACCGCAGGCTAATTTTTAAGTTGATCATTTTGTATGGCCCGCAAATGTTATAAATATCCAAATAGCCCTTGGCAGAAAAAAGGATCTCCTCTCCACCCCTGCTCTAGACCCTTTCATTCTGAGTTTTTTCTCTAAACTCTATTCTTGACCCTACCTTTGTCTCAGGAATCCCAGTCCAAGTAAAGCAGACCCTCGCTCTTAGTTCTTCTCAGTTTATTTATATTATTACAACTTTCACGACAACCTTAACTTCCCAATACTAAAACATCAAGAGAAAAGTAATTCTGCTGTAAGGTACCAAGAGTCACAAGGAACCCAATTAAAACAGGTCTATTTAACTTGATCTCAAACAGCTTAAACCTGTTAGCTGATGTGGCCCAGTGGCTGAGCGTCAACCTATGAGCCCAGAGGCCATGGTTAGGTTCCTGGTCAGGGCACATGTCCAGGGTGCGGGCTGGGTCCCTGGTGGGGAGTGTGCAGGAGGCAGCCGATCGATGATTCTCTCTCATCATTAATGTTTCTCCCCTCTCTGAAATCAGTAAAAATATATATTTAATGAAAAGATGACGAGAATTCAAAGCAATGTTGCTTCTGGGCACTGGTGACTGCGCTCAGCACACACCGCCCTGCCAGGCTTCATCACTCTTCCTACCTCATTCCAGCCAGGAGCTGTGGGCGAGCCAAGGGACTACATAAGTACAAACTCTAGTGCCCACAAGTGAGAGGGCCATTCATTTTTTAAAATAAATTTCAAAATGTGTATAAATATAAACAAGAGTTAAAAACGATGAATAGGGATAAGTGAAACGTAACTACTATGACATGACGCTAGTTGTGCAAAAGAGCTCCATGCTGTTTACATGGCTTACTTCCTGCACCAAAAAATAAAGTCAGAAAGTGCACAGAGTTCAGTTTCAGAAAGCACAAAACCATCAGAGAAGATGTCCCTTACAAAACAGCAAGGACGCCCAAGGAGTGCTCCTGTACATCCAGAGCCCCAAGCACAGTGTCCAGATGGGATAAGTTCTTTGCAAGGAGTTCCCCGCTCTTGTTGATCAGCTCACAAAGCTGAGTCATCTGCCCTGAAAAACAGGAATAACACTGCGTCATTCAGTTACAGTGCTCACCAAACCAAAGGCAGGACAACCAGACTTCACACCCCAGAGCAAGGAATACCTGAAGATTATTCCTCGTATCGCCTTCACTTCAGATGAGGGCCGAGAAGGGCCAGAGGAGTGAAATGAACTAGACGCCCACATCCCTCTGCCCCCTGAAAGTTTCTCCATTCCCTCCATTCCCTCCTCTGGCTCCCCAAGCCAGAAAAGTACGCACACTATCACTACCACTCCCTGCTCCCTCTCTGTATCCAAATGTCACCAAAGACGATTTCCTTTTACTTCCTTTCGCTGTCCCCTGACTTAATTCATATCCTTATTTCTTATCTAAACTACATCATAACCCTTCTCAATGCCCACTCGTTCCTCCAGCCCATCTTCCACACTGGCACCTGTGAGGTCTTTCTAAATGAAAAATTCAACCAAATCACCCCAGTGGTTTAAGACGTCCACGTGCTTCAGCCCAGTGACTGGTCTGTGCCTCCCCAGCCCTGTGTCCTGCTACTTCCCTTCACACACCTCGTCTTGGTCATGGCAAGCTCAAAAGTCAATCAACACTCCCCGTCCTCTCACCTTTGTGCCCCTGCACCTGCTTTTCTCTGCGCTGAGCATTCCTCCCTTCACGCTTCTCCCCCATGTCCTCCTCTGCCTGCCTCACACTCTGCTCTACAGTCTGCCTGGTCTTCCCCGGACCCGCACCCACCCTCCCTTCCCGAGGCTAACTTGGCTGGCTATCTGTCCGCTCCCCATCACCTGAGAGTAGGAAATTCAGCATAAACTCAGGTGAAGAGAGTCCCTTCTCCAGCTTAATAATACAGTTTTTGTGCAGCCAATCAATCAAAAAGCAGCTTGATGAATCTAAGACCCATTTTTCTTTCTCTTATATCACAATGTTATAACAAAAGTATAGAATCTAATTAGGCCCAAATTGGTACTCTGAACTAGCTTACCAATTTTAACAGGTTATTCTAATAACAGACATACCATAGATACTCTCAAACCTCACTAGCTGTCTTTCCATGATCTATTAGGTGTCATTTTTCAAGACAATAATACAAGTTGAACTGGGAAAGACCGACTCACTACCCCTTATTAAAGACCTCACTGGTCTGTATGAACACGCACCATCACCTTCCAGTTAAATGATCGCCCCCTTTTGAACCCACTACTTGAAATAAGTTTACAATGATTTGAAACACCCAGAACTAAGCATTTCAGCCCATTAAAGAATCAATGCCGAGCTGAGACTTAAGAGCTGGGCCATTATGAAATCATGAGAGTCGACTACGGCCGGGGAGAGTCCGCAGTAAGTCTGTGTCACGGACATGAGCCCAGCTAGCGATGTGGCAGTGAAATGTCCTCTATCCCTTCATTTAAGCTCCATGTTAAGAAGTGCTGAACGAGAGCAGAGAAAGCAGACCCTCTCCACAGGCACTGGTGCACGCGGGGCGGTGCACGCGTGGAGGGCAGCAGCGGCAGCGCCCTCTGTCCTGTCCCCCGCCCGGCAGGCAGCCGTGCACAGAGCAGGCGGGCAGAGCTTCCGCTGTGATGCCTCTGGAGGCTCCACGGCCAGAGGAAGGCAGTGGCCTGTACACGAAGTGAACGAGGCAGGCTCCCAAGCCAACCTTCTACGCGCTGCGGCCCCGAAAACAAACGGAGTGTCAGTGCCCTAATGAATGGCGGTGTCTTCATTCCCAGACTCACAGCCTGTGCCTCACCTGCGAGCCTAACGTCCATAGACACACGGGACGGAAGCCAGAGGCCCCGCGCTCGGCCCTCTCCCTGTTGCACAGGGGGCCTTCCGGCAGCAGCGGGCGGAGGGAAGCGGGGAGACTGGCCCCGAAGGGGCCTTGCCCACGGCCACGCGGCCCCGAACTTACACCCCACGGCCGCCCCACGAGCACTAGTCACTGCGCCCCTGGACGCGCGCCTTCCCTCCCTCCTCTCGGCCCTGCCACCCCGTGGGATGCGGACTGACTTTATCTACAGATGAAGACACGGGAGGGTGACAGGGGCCTTCCAGCCAGCAGCGAACTACTTGATTCAGAGCCCAGGGTCCATCGTGATGAGATGAATGAACCCGAAAGCACGAAGATTAATTCGTCCGGCCTCCGCAGGACGAACACGGGCGCGGGGGCTCGGGGCGCCGGCCGGCCGCGGGCCTGCAGCCCGGGCTCCCAGGACGGGCTCCCCGGGCGCCGCGGGCCGGGCGCCAGGGCACCAATCACCGCGGGCGAGCGAGGCTGCCGGGGCCAACGGGCGCCCGCGCAGGCGGCCAACGGAAGTCACCGCCCCCAAGTGTCAAGCGCAGCGCCGGGTGGAAGGGGCGTCCAGGGATGCGGGCGGGGGAGCGGGAGGTCCCGGAGGCCCCGGGCCGGGAGGACGGGAGGCCGGGAGGCCGGGAGCCCAGCGCGCGAGGGGCGGCTCCCGCTCGGCCTCGCCGATCGCGTCCGGGCCTACGCGCCGCAGCCTCGAGCCCAGCCCCGGGCCCCGGCTCGGACGAGCGGCGGAGGCTGCGGGGCCGCCGGGCCTCACCTTGCGCCGAGAGCTGCCGGACACTGTTGACGAACTGCTCCAGGGCCGAGGCCATGTTCCCCCGGGCTCCGAGGAGCGAGCGGCCCGCGCGGGAAGGAGCCTCGCTCTGGGGTGGGCGCCGGGAGCCGCCGGAAGGCCAGGCAGCGGCCACGTCACTTCCGCAGCTCAAGCCCCGCGAGATCTCGGCCTGGGAACCAGTGACTGTTTCCTTGGAAACAGTCCTGCGTCCTGCTGCTCGCTGAGCGGAGGGTGAGCTCTTCTCCTTTCCTCACGGCGCTCGCCGGGGAACTCCCTCCTGTTTAAGGGGCGGTGGTCGGCGGAAGGCGCTAGCCCGCGATCCCCGGCGCCGGCATCGCGCTGGGCGGGCGGAGTGGCCGCTCCCCCCGAGCCTTCCCGTGCGGAGAGCGGGCGCCGCCGCGGTGCGCACCCCCCGCCCCCAGCAGCGCCGTGACTGTGCAGGTGGTGGGACGTGCTGTGCTGTCTTGCTTCCCTCTCCGGTGAAGTTCTGACAATGACCTCGCCACCTAAAACACTTCATTCACGATACCTGTTGAGGCGCTTAGCTTCAAGCCGAGCCTGGGAAGTTAAGGACAGAGCGACGCCGGCGTGGTAGCCATAGCTATTGATTGACGATGGAAGACTATACCGAAATAGAGAAAATTGGAGACGGTACCTATGGAGTTGTGTGTAAGGGTAGACACAAAACTACAGGTCAAACAGTAGCCATGAAGAAAATCAGACTAGAAAGTGAAGAGGAAGGGGTTCCTAGTACAGCAGTTAGGGAAATTTCTCTGTTAAAAGAACTTCGTCACCCAAATATAGTCAGTCTTCAAGATGTGCTCATGCAAGATTCCAGGTTGTAGCTCATCTTTGCATTCCTTTCCATGGATCTAAAGAAATACTTGGATTCTATCCCTCCTGGTCAGTTCACGGATTCTGCACCCGTTAAGAGTTATTTGTATCAAATCCTACAAGGGATTGTGTTTTGTCACTCTAGAAGCGTCCTAGAGACTCAAAACCTCAAAATCTATTGATTGATGACAAAGGTACAATTAAACTGGCTGATTTGGGCCTTGCCAGAGCGTTTGGAATACCTATTAGGGGTGGTCACACTAATAGATCTCTAGAAGCGTTGCTGGGGTCAGCTCGCTATCCGACTCCAGTTGACATTTGGAGTATAGGCACCATAGCTGTAGAATTAGCAACTAAGAAACCGCTTTCCCATGGGGATTCAGGAATTGATCAACGCTTCAGAATTTTCAGAGCCTTGGGTACCCCCAACAATGATGTGTGGCCAGACGTGGAGTCTTTACAGGACATTAAGACTACATTCCCCAGGGGAAACCAGGAAGCCTGTCATCCCATGTCAAAAACTTGGATGAAGATGCTTGGATCTTCTCTCGGAAATGTTAGTATATGATCCTGTCAAACGAATTTTGGGAAAAATGGCACTGATTCATCCATATTTTAGTGATTTGGGCAATCAGATTAAGAAGATGTAGCTTTCTGACGAAAGTTTCCACATGTTGTATCAAGAACAGATATATTTTTACTGTCAACTCTATTTTTGTCTTGTGTATTTTTGTCTTTGTTGTAAAACTTAAGCTATACTTCATCTTCTAACTTAAAAGTTGTAACTTAAAAATGTAAATATTATTCTATATGAATTTTAATATAATTCTGTATATGTTTGCAGATCTCACTGTAATAACTATTTCTTACTATAATAAAACTTATGTATAAATCTAATATATATATATATATACACATATGTGTGTGTGTGTGTGTATATATATATATATATATATATATATATATATTGATAAGCCGGCCGGCGTGGCTCAGTGGTTGAGCATCAACCTATGAACCAGGAGGTCACCGTTGGATTCCAGGTCAGGGCACATGCCCAGGTTGTAGGTTTGATGCCCAGTAGGGGGCGTGCAGGAGGCAGCCGATCAATGATTCTCTCATCATTGATGTTTCCCTCTTCCTTTCTCTCTAAAATCAATAAAAACATATCTTTTCTAAAAAGAGATATGTTGAATTGATTTCCCCATATGGAATTGATTTGTCTTTCCTCTACGTGACTCCTCAAGCATGTTGCTCTTCTCATATAGCCACTTCTCTGTTGCAAAAGTTTGTCTTCATAATCCACACCCTATCCATTGCTTTTAACCTGCATGGAGTTCCTTGAGATCAAGCATCTGTCTTAACTCGGGACCATCTTAGGGCCCAACACATAGCGACTGAAGGTTGATGGCATCAATTCAACACCAAAGGAATCCCCAACTTGGGCTGCAGCAAAGAAGGAAACTTTATTCTGTGCAAACAGCTCAATTTCAGGGCAAACAGCTCAATTGTGACAGCGCGGCTGTGAAAATAGTCTGGGGGGAGGCCCCTCTCCAGTTAGACAGCTCTGTTCTGCCCTGCCCTGGACTGTTCCATGCTGCTTTGCTCTGGTGAGACATCGTTGGTGTTTCTCTTCCATCTTTCCCCTCCTTCCGTGGGAAGGGAATCTACACACACAGCACTAAGTCTTGGCCGAAAGGAAGACTCCACTCTTAGACAAGAGGGGAGCTGGCTTATACAGACAGAAGTCCACACTCCTGATTCCTGATTGGTTCATTGTCATGCAAATGAGGACTCTAAAACCTCACCGTTTGATTGGTTCAAAAGGTACTGTCCTGATTGGTTAGAATGGAGCTGTTCTGATTGGTCGATGAAGACGCTGATGGGGGGAAGAGATATAGCTACGAATCTCTGACTGGATGAGGAAATCTCAGTCCTATTGGTTAAAATAGGATTCCAGGAACTCCTTTATAAGGGCTGGCTCAGATGGCAGAAACACAGTGCAGGTAGACAGCTTAGTGCAGTCTCACCCTGAAGTGCAGTTGGTGTGAAAGGTCCCTATGTAGAAATGGCTGCTAGGCTCAGTTATTCAATTTTAGCCCAGTTAGCCAGTGGAGCCCTTCTTAATAGGCATCTTCTTTCTCAAGGTCCACACACAAGAATTGATGCATAGTAGGGTCTGAGGAAGTAAACATGCATTTTAAAATGTCATCCAACATATGTTTACTGAGCATCTACAATGTGCTGTGCTAGATACTAGAGATACACTGCGGAGTGGAAACAGGCATGTCCTTTCCCCCTGCAGATAATGAACAAAAAAGACCCTAGAAAAAGGGGCTGGTGCCCTGAAGGAGTGAAACCAGGGTGTGTAAGGTCGTGCAGTGAAGGAAGCTGACCTAGCCTGGGAGCAAGAGGGAAGGCATTCTCGAGGAAATGACACACACTGGCAACGTGAGAAACATTCTAACCTATGAAGAATTTTTGGGAGTTTGCGTCAAACTGTCAACAATTGCCAGGAAGCAAAATCTCCACGGATTGAGATAATGCTCCAGAGAATGGCAGTTTTGCACCTTATTGTATGCATCACAATCAAAAGAGGAAACGAATGTGGGTTATATGAAATCCATTGGTGATTGATTAGGGAGGCTGGAGAAAGCAAAGTGGGGAAACCTCTGGGAATTGATAAAAAACAAAATGATAGACATATACTTCTCTTTTTCAAAACATTTTTAAAAATATATTTTTATTGATTCAGAGAGGAAGGGAGAGAGAGATAGAAACATCAATGAGAGAGAATCATTGATTGGCTTCCTCCTTCATGCCCCCTGCTGGGGATCAAGACCGCAACCGCAACCGGGCATATGCCCTTGACTGGAATCGAACCGGAGACCCTTAGGTTCGCAGGCCTACGCTTTATCCACTGAGCCAAACCAGCCAGGGCTCAAAACGTATTTTTATTGATTTCAGAGAGGGAGAGAGAGAGAAACATCAATGATGAGAGAATCATTGATGGGCTGCCTCCTGTGTGCCCCACACTGGGCATCGAGCCCACAACCAGGAATTGAATCATGACTCCTGGTTCATAGGCTGATGCTCACACTGAGCCACGCTGGCCAGCCTTCACACACTTCTTTCATTTAGATGGGTATATGACAGTTAACAGTCAACAAGGAACTCAAGAACAATGAGGGGATTTGTGGTCTCTGCAGAGTGCCTGTGCTTTGAGGGGTCCAGGAAAAGGAAAATTACTTTGACATTCCAAAGGTATGTTGTCATGGATGCAAAAAGACAGTAGACAGGCTCAGGTGGGCTAAAGTTTCACCTTTGTCAGGGAAGATGCTGGTGTAGGACATGACTACCCACCATGAACTGCTTTTAGTTAAAAAGTTTTAACTAAAACCTTGTGGTTATTTTAGGTCTGAGTTTGCAAGGCTGCCACACAGGCCTCCCCTGAGCCAGTCAGGTTAGCATGTGGCCCCTTTTCCTCCACAAAACTGAGCTCTAAAGAAAGAACAGGAGTAAGATAAGGGAGGGAGAACTTACACCCAGTGAGAAGACAGCATGTGCCGAGACCCAGTGTTGGGAGGGAGCATGCTATCTGAGATGCAGGAACTGAAGGGCGGTAGGAGGTGGAGCTGAAGGCAAACAGGGCCCACACCCAGGGGTCTGTGGTAAAGACCCTCGGCCTCCCTAGGAGATGGGGAAGCCTTTGGGACTTTGGTGCAGGAGAGTGGGGTGATTGCGTTTGCCTTTAGGGAAGGTTGTCTGGCTTCCCCTGAATAGCTTCAGAGACTGAGCATGTTCCACATGCCTCTTTGCTGGGGTCCAACCCCAGCAGGTCCAGGGGTCCCCAAAGGTGTGGACGGAGTCGGCGAAGAAGGAATGACACAGAGGCAGCGTTCAGTTGATCAGCATGGTTGGGTTCTCTTGCCTGGTTCTATTGCCAGGTTCTGTAGGTTCTCCAGCCAAGGTTCTCCAGCCAAGTTCTGTCACCAGGTTCTCTAGCCAGGTTCTCCGGCCAGGTTCTATCCAGGTTCTCCTGCCAAGTTCTGTTGCCAGGTTCTGTCCAGGTTCTGTCGCCATGTTCTCTCGCTAGGTTTTCCAGCCACGTTCTGTCGCCAGGTTCTGTCCAGGATCTTTTGCCATGTGCTCTCCAGCGAAGTTCTTCTGTCTCTAGGTTCTGTGTAGGTTCTGTGCCTACGTTCTGTGACTAGGTTCTGTCTCTAGGTTCTTCAGCCAGGTTCTCTCACTAGGTTCTGTCTCTAGGTTCTGTCTCCAGTATCTGTCCAGGATCTTTGCCATGTTCTCTCCAGCGAAGTTCTTCTGTGTCTAGGTTCTGTGTCTAGGTTCTGTGTCCTGTTGTCTTGTTACATCTGTATTTATACCAGTTGATTCCAATCCTATCAATCTCTATTCCAAAGGTTAGGGCGTTTCTTATCTCCATTCCAGGGAGTAAAGATTATGTAGCTTAAGCATGATTGTTCGTAGTTAAAGTGATTAATTACCTGCCTGGCACCTAGTTAAGGGGTTTTATTCCCTCCCTAACTTCAGGGGAAAATCCCTACCTGGGGAAACAACCTTTCTCAGAGAGGTGACCTTGGTTAAAACACACAGTGCCAAGAAGGTGAGCAAACATATTAAGAACCGTATGCCATATATGCCAGGTCCCTTGAAACAGCAAGGATGGACCGGCTCCCAGCACCTCTTGGCCATCTTATGTCCACTCCGGAGATTTTGTAATTGGGTGGTTTGTCTTCCTTTTGTTAAGGTGTATGAGTTCCTTATATATTTTGGAAATTAATCCTTTATCAGATGGATCATTGCCAAATATGTTTCCCATACAGTGGGCTCCCTTTTGTTTTGTTGATGGTTGGTTTCTTTTCTTGTGCAGAAGCTTTTTATTTTGATGTAGTCCCATTTGTTTATTTTCTCCTTAGTTTCCTTTGCCCTAGGACTGTGGTTGGCAAACTGCAGCTCGAGAGCCACATGCGGCTCTTTGGCCCCTTGAGTGTGGCTCTTCCTAAGCCTTAGGAGTACCCTAATTAAGTTAATAATAGTGTACCTACCTATATAGTTTAAGTTTAAAAAATTTGGCTCTCAAAAGAAATTTCAATCGTCGTACTGTTGATATTTGGCTCTGTTGACTAATGAGTTTGCCGACCACTGGTATAGGAATGTATCCATAAACATATTGCTATGAGAGATGTCTGAGATTTTGCTGCCTATGGTTTCTTCTAGGATTGTTATGGTTTCTCGACTTACATTTAAGTCTTTCATCCATTTTGAGTTTATTCTTGTGTATGGTGTAAGTAGGTGGTCTAGTTTCATCGTTTTGCATGTATCTGTCCAATTTTCCCAGCACCATTGATTGAAGAGACTGTCTTGACTCTGTTGTATGCTCGTGCCTCCTTTGTCAATATTGTGATGGTGGAACCCTGGAAGGGGCGATGGCAGGGGTTTGGGGCAGAAAGGCTTAGTATAATTTCTTCACTTTTCTGGGTCAATTTCCCATTCAGGACCCATCCCAGTATCACAACCATAGCACCATGCTCTCCGTGCGTTGTTCCGGATGCATCCCCACCTCCTGTGGGCTTGGCGGGGTCGGGTCAGGGCTGGTGGCACCAGGATTGGGGGCAGCCACACTCTGCTGGTACTTGTGGCCTCTACCAGCCTTGACCTCGAATCCAGAACCCCCTAAAGGGCCAGTCCTGGGTGACGCAGTCTCCCCTGGGCCGGGTCCCCACCTGAAGGTGGGTGCTCAGGACCAGCCCAGCAGAAACGGGGAGCCCGGCGGGTGGGGAAGAGCCCTGCGGAGCAGGTGGCTCCCAGAAACCAGAGGCCTGGCGCATGGCCCTCGGTGACAGGGAGGGAGGGGAGAGGCAGGAGGGCGCTTGGGGGTTTGTAAAGCTGCACTCGTGCCACGCGGGCCGCCCGGAGCCCCCGGGGAGGAGCGCGGCAGGGGCCGGGGAGCCGAGAGATGCCCCACCGCCCGCCCTTGTCCGGGGGCGCGCAGCGGGGGTGAGAGGGAAATCCCGGCAGAAACCCCCACTGGGGTGGGGGTGGGGGCGGAGCTGGGGGGTGGGGTGGGGGTGGGGGCGGAGCTGGGGGGTGGGGTGGGGTCGCTCCCGCGGCGGAGGTCCCGGGGCCCGCTTCTCCCCGAGCCCGTTTCCCCGCCGGCGGCCTCCATGCGGACGGGGGGCAGGAAGCGGACACGGAATTAGTCCAGAACCTCCCGCGGGAGAAACGCACCTGCTCGGGGAGCACGGGGGCCGGGGCGCCTGCCGGGCTTGGCCACCAGGGGGCAGCACACCTCAGTGGAAATGCACTGGGGGGACGGGCGGGGGGGAGAGAGAGAGAGAGAGAGAGAGAGAGAGAGAGAGAGAGAGAGAGAGAGAGAGAGGTGAGGGAGTGAGAGAGAGAGGGAGGGAGAGAGGGAGGGGAGGGAGAGGAGAAAGAGAGCGGAGAGGGAGAGAGAGGAGAGCAAGATGCCTGCCGGCACTGGCGATGGCTGGGAAGAAGGGGAGACCAATTCTCGGGTCCTCCTGGACCAGCCTCTTCCGTCCTCACCCCCCGCCCGCTGCGGCAGGTGGCCCGGGTGTGGTGCCAGCAGGCTGAGGACCAGCCTCCATCCTGCCTGGTCAGCAGCAAACCTTGTCGCCAGCCACAAACCTGGAGCACCCACCCTCCTCAAGGCCTGGAGACAGTCTGCCCGCCCCTGAGCTGGGTCAGTGCAGATCCCAGGCTGGCCCTGGCTGAGCCGCAGTCACTGCTCCTGGTCGCACAAAGACAAGGGGGGGGGGGGGCCCTTCCCCGGGAGGAGGACCCTCCACAGCTGCCCGCCCCTCCCTGAACTCCTTGTGGCCCTGACTGCACCTTGCTGGGCAGTGCATTTGCTTCTGCTTCTGGAAGGCTTTCTGCACCAACCCCGACCTCTGGCCTCCGGGGGAGCCCGCTTTGTCCCCCAGCCCCGCACCGCTGCGGCAGTAGGGGTTGGTCTGTGTCAGCAGCTGCGTTGCCGGTTTTTATCCAGAGCTGCCCAGTCCGGGGGCTGGGCCTCCAGAGGGCGAGGCCAGCTGGAGCCACAAAGCTGCGCTCCTCAAAGACCAGGCTGGGCTGCGATGAAATGACTCTGAGGCAGGGTCCGCACACTACGGCCCGCGGGCCACATGCAGATACAAATATTGTGTTTGTTCCCATTTTGTTTTTTACTCCGAAATCAGATCTGTGCAGTGTGCACAGGAATTTGTTCATAGTTTTTTTTAAACTATAGTCCGGCCCTCCAACGGTCTGAGGGACAGTGAACTGGCCCCTGTTTAAAAGGTTTGAGGACCCCTGTTCTGAAGGATAGAAATGCGTGGGAACAGAGACTAGATCACCCGTCCTATGAATACCTCGGCCTTTTGGCAATTTGAATGGATTTTTATTTTATTTTTAATCCTTGATTAGATTCAGCGAAACTGGCTTGGATCCATAGGCTGGATCCCAAAGGAGGCAAGAAATGATCAGAGTATCGACACGCTGGAAGCCAGGGATGCAGCCTGTGACACAAGCAGGGTTTTCACCCCAATTCTTTTTTCTTTTGTGAAAAGATGGGCATCTGCAGTTCACATTCGTGGCCACTGGATGTCGACAGACGACCAATTCTGGCTGATCCCCCCCCCCCCCCCCCCAACTCCTGGACCAGACTTGCTTAGGTTAGGGTCCCAAACTGGTGTCCCCAACCACTAGCATCTCTTTGTGATGCCCTGTGCGTTCTGTGGGCAGGGCCATCTGTGCCAACATCTCACACTCGGCCTCACCTGTGCTCCCCCCACCCACCCAGCCCACAGCGCCCCTCTCCTCTCTGTAGAGCCCCCCACTGGCCTCCCCCCCCAGTCCTCGCAGCTTCCCAGCCGGCCCCCTCTGCCTCTCAGCGCCCACTTGCCTGAGCCACCACTGCGCCCCAGGCTCAGGACCGGTGCAGTGAGTGGGAGAAGGGGAAGGACCCTGCGTTACTGAGCAGGTGCCGGCAGGTTATCACGGCACCGACCTTCCTACGTCACTCTGCGGGGAGGTGAGAGTGGCTCATTTTAACTTTGTGAACATTGAGGCTGAGGAAGGGGAGCCCAGGCTGTGTCTGACTACACGCCTTTGTCACTCCGAGCTGCTGAGGCTGCAGAATGAGCAGCCCAGAGGCGCACGGGAATGGGATGAGGCGGGCTGTCGCCGCAGCCGCCCTGCTGTCCGCGGTGGCCGGACCAGTGCGCTGCCTTAAAGCTGGAAGGCGCAGGCCTGGCGGACAGAGGGTTGTGGGAGGGAGCAGAGGCCCTGGGGTAGGGGAGGGAACTGACGCGAGTGCCCTGGGTCCCTGGAAGGATGGCTGTTGGGGTGCTGCAGCAGGAGCCACCAGGTGAGGTGAGTCTTTTCCCACAGCACATGCGCCCGTGCACACACATACATGCACACGCGCGTGCACGCACCCCTGGCCCAAGAGCGAGCACCGGTATCTGCATTTTGGGGCGTGAAGGTGGGGGAGTGTGGGCGCTAGGGTTGAGGAGTCAGACAGTGTCCCAGAAGGCTGTGACCCCAGAGACAATGGAAAGCCCCAACACAGAACCTTAGGGCTTGTCTGCTCCCTACGTGGGGCAGGCTGTGGGAAACAGATGGGACACTTGTAGCTAAACGCACCTCAGACACCAAGATGAGCCCCATGAGTGATGCGCATCAAACTCCTAGTCAAGAGAACGGACAGCCAGGAAAGAGCGTTAATGTAACAGAAAAAGAATCTAGAACAAATGTGCTGTGATATGGATCCTCAGAAAGGCTGACTGGAGAATTTGGAAAATTAGAATCTGGTCAGAGGGGACACCACTCACTGGGCTGCACAGCAGCAACGGCCAGGGCTGCAGAGCAAGTGTGTGATTGGTGAGCGGAGCTGACAGCTTATTGCAGTGGTTCTCAACCTTGGCTGCACATGAGAATCACCTGGGAATCTTTTTAAAATCCTGATTTCTGGGTCTCGTCCTCCGGAAATTCTGTTTCTTTGTTACTAATGTTGTGGCCTCACCCCATAACAAAGAAACAGACTTTCCGGAGGATGAGGCCCAGAAATCAGGATTTTAAAAAGATTCCCAGGTGATTCTCATGTGCAGCCAAGGTTGAGAACCACCGGCTTATTGGCTGCAGCACAAAAGGAGGATGCTAGAGGCTAAAGCAAACAGCAATTAGCATAAAAGTGCAAAAAGAAACATCGGAAGGCCAATGGACTTTAACATTCAGCAGGGTTGGAAATCAGCACAAAACTGTCCTGCTGTGAGTGCAATGGCTCAAGGCAATTTCCTGGCCTGATAATCTTTACATTGTTTACCAAACTTTACCTTTGATCTGCCTGTATGCATTGCTAAAGGGCAAATGTGTATTCAAGTCAATAAAAAGCCCACTAGGCCAGAAGTCAGGGTGCCTCTTGATAGAGGTTTCCACCTGGCCCCCAATGCCTTCCAAATTCACATTTCTTGTATAGCATTTTCACTGTGTGTCGGCCCCTCCTGAACCCCGCTGCGAAGTTCGGGCAGACGAAAAGATGGAAAGTACAAAATAAAAATATGTGGAGGACACTCTGTTTCTTAGTCTGAAGGAGATGAGCATCCGGGCAGGGATTTCCCAGAACTGAGATGCAAAGCCTCCAGAATGCTGGTTAAGAGAGACGGCCCGTGCCGGCAGGATGAATGAAAAGAGACCCACTACTGGACAGCACACGGGATGGAAGTCCAAAATGTCACCAGACAAAACCCAGGCTATTTGCAAAAGAACGAAATACTAGAAGCGGGAAGAAGCCATGCCCAGCCAGTGTGAGACTCCAACACATCCTGAAGACACGGTTAGGATGTAATAAAATGTAATAAAATAAAAAATAACTTGTTGAAAACAAGTTGTTCTTGAAAATATTAACTGATGTGCTCAAGCAAGAAGAAAATGTAAACCACTGACTGGAACACAAGAAACAGTGGTGAGCAAAGAGCTAATGAAACATTAAATCTAAGCGAGTCTGAAGATTAAATCTGGAACTAAAATCGCAGATGTTATCCACCAGGAGTTAAGGGGCTGGTGAAACAGGATGGAAAGTGTGCCAGAGCTCTTGTTGGAGCGGGAGCAGCGGGAGCCGGCTTCGGCTTGTGTGCCGGCTCCTCCTGCCCGTGGCCTGCTGTCACCCCGACCTGTGCACACCCAGTCCCCCGAGGTGACTCAGCGTCTGCGAGGTCATGGCCTGCCTTTCTCAGCTGCATCGGCACCTGGCACAGGGCTGGCTGGTGCCCAGCGTGTGCCTGTGGGATGGGTAAATAAACAGACATGCAAACCAGTCAGCCAGCCTCACAGTGACAAGAACCAGGGTTGCCTGGTGTCTGGGGACCTGTGACCCTGTTTGGCGCTGGCGGTGGGGAGGTGGAGAGGGGAGGGGTGGTGGTGGGGGGCTTCCAGAGGGCAAAGGGTGCATTTAAAGGGGCCACACAGGACCTGGCCAGGTGGCTCAGTTGGTTGGCGTGGCATCCCAAAGGCCATAAAGGTTGTGGGTTTGATTCCTTCAGGGCACATACCTTGGGTTGAGGGTTCAGTCCTGGTCGGGGCACATGTGGGAGGCAACTGATCCATGTTTCTCCTGTTGATGTTTCTCTCTCTCTCTTTCTCTCCCTTCCATTCTCTCTAAAAATCAATAAAAACATATCCTCAGGTGAGGATTTAAAAATGTAATAAGCCTGGCCCGTGTGGCTCGGTGGTTGAGTGTTAACCCATGAACCAGGGTTTCTGGTTCAATTCCCAGTCAGGGCACATGCCCGAGTTGCAGGCTCGATCCCCAGTAGGGGTGAGTCAGGAGGCAGCCAATTGGTGATGTTCCTCTCTCATCGATGTTTCTATCTCTCTCTCCCTCTCCCTCCCTCTCTCTTTAAAAATCAATCAATAGATATATATTTTTAAAAAGTAATAGAATAAAAAATGAAAATAGTCCTGGCCAGTGTGGCTCAGTTAGTTGAATGTTGTCCCATTGTTCCACGCACCAACAGGTCACCAATTCCATTCTGGGCCAGGGCACAAAACCAGGTTTCAGGCTCAATCCCCAGTTGGGAATTGAGGCAGGAGGCAGCCAATCAACGTTTCTCTCTCACACTGATGTTTTTCTCTGTCTCTCTCCCGCTCTCTTCCTCTCTCTCAAATCAACTTAAATAAAACAACGGTCGAATGAGTGAATGAATGAGTGAGTGAATGGGCCAGACCGGGAGGAAGAGAAAGCCGTGCCCATCACCCTCCTGGGGGCAAAGCACCGTCTGGTAAACTTGAAGGCCTCAGGGAAAGGCAGCCCCAGGGGACCTGCTTGTCCTGACCCCCTGGGGGCTTTGATCCCTTCCTCCTGGAGCCCGGAGGCCCACCCATGCCCCTTCCCTCCCTCCGCCCCCCTGGCAGGGCTCTCCTCCTGGTCCTCAGGCCTGGGGGCTAGTCCATCAGGCTCTGCCACTCTCCCCAGCTCCGCCCCCTTCTGCTCCTGGCGTAGCCCAGCCTGCCTCTGGCAACTCTGTTTACAGCCCTGGGATGGCTGAAGAAGACATTTAAAAAGACACAAAATGTTAACAAAATTAGCAGCTGGGTGCCAGGAAGAGGTGTTCCAGCTGACAGCCAGCACCAGCCACAGGCAGGTGAGTGAAGAAGCCTTCAGCTCCTCAGCCCCAGCCACCACCGGCTGTGACGCAGGAGAGACCCTGGGCAAGAGCGGCCCAGCTGTGCCAGCTGGCGCTGGAGCCAGAGAACAGTAACAGCGACTCTGACCTTTTGCTATGTTTGGGTGTTTGCTATGTTTGCTATGTTTGTTTGCAGCAATAGATCACCAAACAAAGTCAAGTGCCCAGATCGCTCTTCTCTTCTTTTCCTTAGCAACCCCACCCCACTCTCCAGCGGGCAGTTAGTGTCCTGGGACAGCCCTCACCAGGAGTGAGCGCCCAGCGAATCGCTGGCCTTTCCATTGTCAAGAGACACACAGTTCCCAGTGTCCCCAGCGGAAGGCGCCCTGGCTGCTCACAGCTGGTGCCCACTCATTAAGACAGCACTTCACTTCCCATTCCTCCCCTGGGGTCACCTTTCTTTCAAATAAGCTGCCTGCACCCAGGGCCTTGGTGCAGGCTCTTCTTTTGGCAGAACCTTAAACTAAAGCACAGGGGATCCCGTAAGCAATGGGAAGGCTGTATAATCCTGTCTAATAAAAGGCTGTGGCCGTAACACCGTAACGACCAAACAACCGGTCACCCGGAGGTGCATCGATGGGTCTCGCAGCGGAAGGTCTGACAGCCAGGAATCCCACTCACCGGCACCCCAGGACCCAGACAGCAGGGCGGCGGGAGCCCCATCCCTCGTGGAATCGGCCGTTGGCCAGCTTGCTGTCAGCAGCCTGACAGCCAGGAATCCCACTCACCCGCACCCCAGACCCTGACAGCAGGGCGGCGGGAATATGTCTAATGACCAACTATTGGCACAAAGTACCTCTGACGCCAAAAGAAGCCATTATTGGCGACAGAATGTACCTGAAGGCCAACTATTGGCGCCAGGTGTCTCTGCAACCGAAAGAAAGCACTGTCATCAACAGAATGTCTGAGGACCAACTATTGGCACAACGTACCTCTGAAGCCGAAAGAAGGCGGCCTCGGTGACAGAATGTACCTGAAGAGCACTGATTGGCACCACATACCTCTGCAGCCAAAAGAAAGCAGCATCGCCATCAGAATATGTCTGAAGACCAACGTGCCTCTGAAGCTGAAAGAAGGCGGCCTCGGTGCCAGAATGTACCTGAAGAGCACTGATTGGCACCACATACCTCTGCAGCCAAAAGAAAGCAGCATCGTCAACAGAATATGTCTGAAGACCAACGTGCCTCTGAAGCTGAAAGAAGCCGGCCTCGGTGACAGGATGTACCTGAAGAGCACTGATTGGCACCACATACCTCTGCAGCCAAAAGAAAGCAGCATCGTCATCAGAATATGTCTGAAGACCAACGTGCCTCTGAAGCTGAAAGAAGGCGGTGGCGGCGACAGAATATGTCGAAAGAACAGTCATCAACAAGTACTACCAATACTGGTAGGAACTGCCTTCTCAGAGAAAATGGAGCACATGAGGATGCAATCCTCGAACATAGTTGTGGTGGAATGACTGTTACATGTCAATTTTGCCTATCACTAAATTTTTCTGATGAAAAACCATCTGATGGGAAATTTACTCAATGTTGTAGCAAAGGTAAGGTTTGTCCAAATGACATACATTTTCCAGAACACCCGGCATATTTAAAAAATTTAATGATAAACAAAGATTCTGACAGTAAAAATTTCATGGAAAATATTTGTTACATAAATAGTTCTTTTGCTTCCATGGGTGCAAATATTGCATCGCCATCAGGATATGGGCCATGCTGTTTTAGAGTACACGGACAAGTTTATCACCGTGCTGGAACCTTACATCCTTCGGATGGTGTTTCTCAGAAGTTTGCTCAACTCTATATTTTAGATACGGCTGAAGCAACAAGTAAAAGATGAGCAATGCCAGAAAACCAGGGCTGCTCAGAAAGACTCAGGATCAACATCAACAACCTCATGCATGAAATAAACAAATTAACAAAATCGTACAAGATGCTACATGAGGTAGAAAAGGAAGCCCGATCTGAAGCCGCAGCAAAAGGTATTGCTTCCACAGAAGTAACAATGGCGATTAAATATGACCGTAACAGTGACCCAGGTAGATATAATTCTCCCCGTGTAACCGAGGTTGCTGTCATATTCAGAAATGAAGATGGAGAACCTCCTTTTGAAAGGGACTTGCTCTTTCATTGTAAACCAGAGCCCAATAATCCAAATGCCACTAAAATGAAACAAATCAGTATCCTGTTTCCTACATTAGATGCAATGACATATCCTATTCTTTTTCCACATGGTGAACAAGGCTGGGGAACAGATATTGCATTAACACTCAGAGACAACAGTGTAATCGACTATAATACTAGATGAAATGTAAGGACACGAGTCACACAAATGCAGTATTATGGATTTCATCTCTCTGTGCGGGACATGTTCAATCCTATTCTAAATGCAGGAAAATTAACTCAACAGTATATCGTCAATTCATATTCAAAAATGGAAGCCAATTTGATAAGTTTCATTAAAGCAAACCAATCTAAGTTGAGAGTTGAAAAATATAGTGGTTTGATGGATTATCTCACATCTAGATCTGAAAATGACAATGTGCCGATTGGTAAAATGATAACACTTCGGACGTCTTTTGAGGGTAGTTCCAGAAATATGCAGCAGTGATATCAGGATGCTATGGCAATTGTAATGAAGTATGGCAAGCCTGCTTTATTCATAACCATGATGTGCAACCAAAAATGGGCACATATTACAAACAATTTACAATGCTGGCAAAAAGTTGAAAACAGACCTGACTTGGTAGCCAGGGTTTTTAATATTAAGCTGAATGCTCTTTTAAATGATATCTGTAAATTCCATTTATTTGGCAAAGTTACAGCTAAAATTCATGTCATTGAATTTCAGAAACGCGGACTGCCTCACGCTCACGTATTATTGATATTAGATAGTGAATCCAGTTATGAGCAGAAGATGACATTGGCTGTATAGTTAAGGCAGAAATTCCAGATGAAGACCAGTGTCTCCAACTTTTTCAAATTGTAAAATCAAATATGGCACATGGACCATGTGGAATACAAAATCCAAACAGTCCATGTATGGAAAATGGAAAATGTTCAAAGGGATATCAGAAAGAATTTCAAATGCGACCATTGGAAATATTGATGGATATCCCAAATACAAACGAAGATCTGGTAGCAGCATGTCTATTGGAAATAAAGTTGCCGATAACACTTGGATTTCCCTTATAACCCGTATTTGTGTCTTAAGTATAACTGTCATATAAACATTGAAGTCTTGCCGAAACTGGTTTGGCTCAGTGGATAGAGCGTCGGCCTGCGGACTGAAAGGTCCCAGGTTAGATTCGGTCAAGGGCATGTACCTGGGTTGCGGGCATATCCCCAGTAGGAGATGTGCAGGAGGCAGCTGATCGATGTTTCTCTCTCATCGATGTTTCTAACTCTCTATCTCTCTCCCTCTCTGTAAAAAATCAATAAAATATATTTTTAAAAAAACACAAAACATTGAAGTCTGTGCATTGGTTAAAAGTGTCAAATATTTATTTAAATACGTCTATAAAGGGCACGATTGTGCAAATATTCAAATTTCTGAAAAAAATATTATCCATCATGACGAAGTACAGGACTTCATTGACTCCAGGTATGTGAGCGCTCCTGAGGCTGTTTGGAGACTTTTTGCAATGCAAATGCATGACCAATCTCATGCAATCTCAAGAGTAGCTATTCATTTGCCAAATGACCAGAATTTGTATTTTCATGCCGATGATTTTGCTGAAGTTATAGATAGGGCTAAAGGCATTACTCGACTTTGATGGCTTGGTTCTTATTGAATAGAGAAGATTCCAATGCATGTTATTATTATTATTATTATTATTATTACTATTATTATTATTATTATTATTATTGGGAGGTTCCACGGCATTATGTGTTTAATAATTCTTCGTGGAGAAAATGCCGAAGGGTGGGAATAAGTATTAGGTAGACTGTTCAATGGAGCTTTAGAGAACCAGAATGATATTATCTTAGACTTCTGCACGTAAAAGGTGCGGTAAGTTTTGCTGATCTGTGAACTATAGGAGGTGTAATTTATGATACTTTTCATGAAGCTGCCAAACATCGAGGATTATTAATCGATGATACTATCTGGAAAGATATGATTGACAATGCGATCATCCTTAATATGCCCAAACAACTACGGCAACTTTTTGCATATATATGCGTGTTTGGATGTCCTTCTGCTGCAGACAAATTATGGGATGAGAATAAATCTCATTTTATTGAAGATTTTTGTTGGAAATTACACTGAAGTGAAGGTGCCTGTGTGAACTGTGAAGCGCATGCCCTTAACGAAATTCAAGAAGTAGTCACATTGCCTGGGATGAAATGTTCGCATTTCCAACTCCCAGACTATCCTTTATTAATGAATGCAAATGCATGTCATGAATCGTATGAGCGACAACAGGCAGAGGTTTTGATAAATTCTCTGAATGATGAACAGTTGGCAGCCTTTCAGACTATAACTTCCACCATTGAATATCAAGCTGTACACCCCAAATGCTTTTTCTTGGATGGTCCAGGGGGTAGTGGAAAAACATATCTGTATAAAGTTTTAACACATTATATTAGAGGTCACGATGGTACTGTTTTACCCACAGCGTCAACAGGAATTGCTGTAAATTTACTCCTTGGTGGAAGAACCTTTCATCAACACTAATAAAAGAGAAAAATGGTAATTGGCGTACGACGATACCCTTTTCATTGGCTAATCAGGGCTATATGCAAATTAACTGCCAACTAAGATTGGCAGTTAACTGTCAACAAGATGGCGGTTAATTTGCATATGTAGGCACAATGCAGGGAGGCGAAAGGGAAAGCAGGAAGAAGCCCCCTGCCACTGACAGTGATCGGAAACCCAGGGGGGAGCTAAGAGCTGGGGGGCAGGGCAAAGGCGGCCCTGGGGCCGCCTTTGCCCTGCCCCCCAGCCATGATCGGAGAATCAGGTGCCTTTTCCGCCCTGGCCAGTGATAGCAGGAAGTAGGGGTGGAGCCAGCGATGGGAGCTGGCCACGGTCGAAGCTGGCAGTCCCAGGAGCTAGGGGTCCCTTGCCTGGGCCTAATGCGAAGCCCACGATCGCGGGGCCGCTGCAGCTGTGGGTCCCCGCTGCCCGGGCCGGACGCCTAGGCCAGAGGCGTCAGGCCTGGGCAAGGGGCCGATCCTGCGATTGGAGGGTGATGGGGGTCAACGCCTGAGGGCTCCCAGTATGTGAGAGGGGGCAGGCTGGGCTGAGGGACACTCCCCCCCACACACACCCAGTGCACGAATTTCGTGCACCGGGCCCCTAGTCCCCAATATAAATTACCAATTCCACTAAATGAAACTTCAATTTCTAGACTCGATATAAAGAGTGAAGTTGCTAATACCATTGAAAAGGACCAACTTCTCATTATTGATGAATGCACCATGGCATCCAGTCATGCTATAAACACCATAGGCAGGTTACTAAGAGAGATTATGAATTTGAATGTTGCATTTGGTGGGGAAGTTCTCCTTCTTGGAGGGGATTTTCGACACTCAGTGTTGTGCCACATGCTATGCGATCAGCCATAGTACAGACAAGTTTAAAGTACTGTAGTGTTTGGGGATGTTTCAGAAAGTTGTCTCTTAAAACAAATATGAGATCAGAGGGTTCTACTTATAGTGGATGGTTAATAAAACTTGGAGATGGTAAACGTGATAGCAGTTTTCATTTAGGAATGGATATTATTGAAATTCCCTGTGAAATGATTTGTAACGGATCTATTATTGAAGCTACCTTTGGAAATAGTACATCTATAGATAATATTAAAAATATATCTAAATGTGCAATTCTTTGTCCAAAAAATGAGCACATTCATAAATTAAATGAAGAAATTTTGGATATACTTGATGGAGATTTTCATACCTATTTGAGTAATGATTCCATCGATTCAACAGATGATGCCGAAAAGGAAAATTTTCCCATTGAATTTCCTAATAGTATTACTCCTTCTGGAATGCCATGTCATAAATTAAAATTGAAAGTATGTGCCCTAACCGGTTTGGTTCAGCGGATAGAGCGTCGGCCTGCGGACTCAAGGGTCCCAGGTTCAATTCCGGTCAAGGGCATGTACCTTGGTTGTGGGCACATCCCCAGTGGGAAGTGTGCAGGAGGCAGCTGATCGATGTTTCTCTCTCATCGATGTTTCTAACTCTCTATCCCACTCCCTTCCTCTCTGTAAAAATCAATAAAATATATTAAAAAAAGAGAAAGTATGTGTAATTATCATGCTACTGAGAAATCTTAATAGTAAATGGGGTCTTTGTAATGGTACTAGATTTATTATCAAAAGATTGCAACCTAACATAATTGAGGCTGAAGTATTAACAGGATCTGCGGAAGGAGAGGTTGTTCTGATTCCAAGAATTGATTTGTCCCCATCTGACACTGGCCTCCCATTTAAATTCATTCGAAGACAGTTTCCTGTGATGCCAGCATTTGCAATGACAATTAATAAATCACCAGGACAAACTCTAGACCGAGTAGGAATATTCCTACCTGAACCCGTTTTGGCACATGGTCAGTTATATGTTGCTTTCTCTCGAGTTCGAAGAGCGTGTGATGTTAAAGTTGTAAATACTTCATCACAAGGGAAATTAGTAAAGCACTCTGAAAGTGTTTTCACTCTTAATGTGGTGTACAGGGAGATGTTAGAATAAGTTTAATTAATTTATCAGTCACTGTTTGTATCAATGTTGTTTTTGTATCATGTTTTTGTTGTTTTTATATCATGTCTTGTTGTTGTTATATCATGTTGTTATTATTATTTTAGTGTCTATTTTGTTCATATTCTAATTTTCCTCTTCCCTTTTCCTAATCAATGTTTCTTTTTTTCACGACTCAATTTTTTCCTTTTCCTTTTCTCTTTACTTTTTCATCTGCTTTCTCACCTTTTTTCCCTTTCTTATTTTAGGTCTATCTGCTTTCTCCTCTATTTTCCTTTGAAATTTATTTTATTTTATTTTCTTCCTCCTTTAATTTTAAACTGTTTTCCTTCCCCTATTCCCCTCTTTATTCTTATTTTCTTTATTTCAATTCTGCACCTACATATTCCTCCCCTCCCCTTTTATTTTTGTTTTGTTTTGTTGTTTGTTCATTTTGTTTTCTCCTAATATTTTTCCTATCATTCTGGCTCTCTGTTTCTGATTCTCTCTTCTCAGGTGGTTGTTTTGTGTGGTGCTGTAGGGATCTTGTGTATGTTTTTTTTGTTTTGTGTTTTGTTGTGTTTATTTTGTTCTGTTTGGTCAGCACTTCCACAACAGCTTGCACGGCATGATCGAGGGTGAACCACATAGTCAGCCAGCCTGAGAGAAGGCTCCATCCACAAACAGAAAAATAACACTCATGACCCAATTACAACAGGAGAACTCAAAAAACTCAAACAAGGGGCTTTCCTAGAGCACCCACTCAGGAGAGCTAAGAGACTGCACCATTGGGCTCCACAAAACACCTGCTACATAAGATTACCTGACAAAGCCCGGGAGGTGTAGCAGTTTGATCTAATACATAAAAACAAAAAAAAAGGGGATAGCAAAAATGGGGAGACAAAGAAATAACCCTCAAATGAAAGAAAAGGAGGAATTGCCAGAAAAGGAACTAAATTAAATAGAGGCAAGCAATTTGTAAGATAAATAGTTCAAAGTAGCCTTAGCTGATTTGGCTTAGTGGAGAGAGCATCAGCCTACAGACTGAAGAGTCCCAGGTTCGATTCCGGTCAAGGGCACATGCCCAGGTTGCAGGCTCTGTCCACAGTAGGGGACGTGCAGAAGGCAGTCAATCAATGATTCCCTCTCATCATTGATGTTTCTATCTCTCTCTCTTCATTCCTATCCGAAGTCAATAAAAATATATATTTTTTAAAAGAATTCAAAGTAATGATAATAAGTATGCTCAAAAAAGTCTGCGAGAACTACAAGCAACTTGAGCTATACCAACATGAAAAGAGGTTGAAACAATAAATAAGAATCAATTGGAAATAAGGAATGACATAGCTGAAATAAAGAACACCTGGGAAGGATTCAAGAGTAGACTAGAAGAAGCTGAGGACTGAATTAGCCATTTAGACGACAAGATAGAAAAAAAAACCCATGCGTTCCACTGTTTATGTCTGTCTCAAAGGGTGGGGCTGCAAAAGGAAAAATAATTTAAAAGCAGTAGGAAAGTCTACGGGAGCTTTGGGACAACATGAAACATAATATTTGCATCATAGGGATTCCAGAAGGAGAAGAATATGAGAAAGGAATAGAGAACTTGTTTGAAGAAATAATGGCAGAAAATTTCTCTAACCGGGTAAAGGGAAAAGTCAGACAAGTCCAGGAAACACAGAGAGTCCCAATAAAGATGATCCCAAAAGACCCACACATAAACACATCATAATTAAAATGGCAAACATTAAAGGCAAAGAAAGACTCTTAAAGGCTGCAAGAGAGAGACAGAAAGTTAACCAACAAGGGTGTCAGCTGATTTATCAATAGAAACAATTCCGGTGAGAAGGGAGTGGCATGAAGTATACAAAGTAATGAAAACCAAGGAACTGAAACCAAGACAACTCTATCCAGCAAGGCTATCATTCAAAATAGATGGTGAAATAAAGAGCTTCCCAGACCAAAAAAAAAAAAAAAAGGCTAAAAGAGTTTAAAACGATGAAGCCAGCACTGTAAGAAATGTTATAGGGACTGCTATAAGAAGAAGAAATAGAAACAGAAGAATGGCAACAAATAAGTACCTATTGTATATAATAAAAGCCTAATATGCTAAGTGTCGGTTTTCTGGTCAGCCATTCAACCAATCAAAGAGTAATCTCTCTATATAAAACCCTAGTATGCAAATAGATTGAATGGTGGAACAACTGAACAACTGGTCGCTATGACGTGCACTGACCACCAGGGGATGCGTGCAGAACATGGTGGGCATTGGCCATGGTGGGATGGTGGAGCAGGTGAGCAGGGGTGCCAGACCAAGGCGGGGAGCTGGTCACTGTCATAGGAGCGAACCTCTGGTGGTTACTGAAAGTTCTCTGCTCCTGTGCACCACGGTCCCCCTGGGTGATCCCACCTGCTGCCAGTGCTGGCCCCGCTTGCACCTGCTGCCAGCGCCCAGCACCAGCCCTGATCGCTCAGCGCCATCATCAGTGTGAGAGCTGGCTGCTGGCCCCAATTGCCCATGAGGGCTTTTCCATCCCCCCTGCTCCTGAGGGGTGATTGGGGCAGCAGCTGCCACTCGCACCCGCTGACAGCACCAGCCCCGTTCACACCACTGCTGGAGCTGGCCCCAATTGCTCCGCGCCATCAGCAGGTGCAAGTGGGGCCAGCACCATCAGCGCGTGGGAGCAGTGGCAGCGGGAGTGGGGCTGTGGCAAACAGGGGACCGGGGGCCATGGCAGGAGGGGCTAGGCAGGGGTGCAGAGAATGGACTGAGACCCACTCCTGTGCCCACCACAGCCTTGCGGCCCACAGTTCCTTTCAAGGTGCACTGGACCCCTAGTCAATAATAACCTTGAATGTAAATAGCTTCAATGCTCCAATCAAAAGACATAGGGTAGCTGAATGGATAAGAAAACATGACCCATGTATATGCTGTGTACAAGAGATCCACCTCAGAACAAAGGACTCACACAGAATAAAAATGAAGGGATTAAAAAAATATTCCAGGCAAATGGATATAAAAAAAAAAACACCTGGGGTAGCAATACTCATATCTGACAAAGTAGACTTCAAAGTGAAAGCCATAACAAGAGATAATGAAGGTTGCTTCATAATACTAAAGGGATCAACACAACAAGATGCTATAACTCTGGTAAACATACATGCACCCAATACAGGAGCATCCAAATATATAAAAAACTTCTAAGGATTTTAAGGGAGAGATGGACAACAATAAGTCATAGTGGGGACCTTAACACCCCACTAGATAGATCTTTCAGACAAAAAATTAACAAGGAAATAGCGATCTTAAATGATATACTAGATCAGATGAAATTAATTGACATTTCAGAACATTTCACTCCAAAGCTACAAATATATATTCTTCTCAAGTGCACATGAGACATTTTCAAAGATAGATCACATATTAGGACACAAACTAAGTCTCTACAAGTTCAAGAAGATTGAAATCATATCAAGCATCTTCTCAGATCACAATGGCGTGACATAAGAAATCAACTACAGTAAAAACACTCAAAAACATTCAAACACCTGGAAGCTAAATAGCATGTTATTAAACAATGAATGGGTTACCAAAGAGATCAGGGAAGAAATTAAAAACTTCCTGTGAACAAATGAAAATGAACACACAACAACCCAAAACCTCTGGGACCCAGTAAAAGCAGTCCTGAGAGGGAAGTTCATAGCACAATAGGCCTGTGTAAAAAATAATTAGAAAGAGAAGAACAAGAAAAGACCAGAGTAAGTAGGAGGAAGGAAACAATAAAGACTAGAGTGGAAATAAATGAAATAGAGGCTAAAAAAAGATACAAAAGATCAATAAAACAAAGAGCTGGCCCTTTGAAACGATAAAAAATAGTTCGATGAATCTTTAATCAGACTCATTAAGAAACAAAGGGAGAGAACCCAAATAAACAAAGTTAAAAACAAAAGAAGTGAAGTAACAACTGACCCCACAGAAGTACAAAGGATTGTAAGAAAATGAACGACTATATTCCAACAAGCTGGACAACCTGGGTGAAATGCACATATTCATAGAAAAATACAAGCTTCCAAATCTCAATCAGGAAGAATCAGAAAACCTGAATAGACTGATAACTACTGATGAAATTGAAGCAGTAATAAAAAAATTCCCAGCAAACAGACACCCTAATTTGGACAGCTTCACAGGGGAGTTTTACCAAACATTCAAAGAAGAATTAACACCTGTACTCCTCAAACTATTTCAAAAAAAATCCCAGAGGCAGGCATACTTCCAAGCTCTTTATATAAGGCCAGCATTATCCTAATTCCAAAACCAGATAAAGACACGACAAAGAAAGAGAATTACAGGCCAATATTCTGGATGAACACAGATGCTAGAATCCTCAAGGAAACAGTGCTCCTAAACAACACACTAGATCAGATGGAATTAATGGCCATTTTCAGAACATTTCACCCCAAAGCTACAGAATATACATTCTTCTGAAGTACACATGGGACATTTTCAAAGATAGACCCCGTGTTAGGACATAAGCTAATTAAAATATGAGAAAATCAGATCCAGCAATGTATTAAAAAGATCATACATCATGACCAACTGGGATTTATTCTGGGGATGCAAGGCTGGTACAATATTCACAAATCAATAAATGTGATGCATCACATAAACAAATTGGAAGATAATAATCACATGATCACATCAATTGGTGCCGAAAAAGCATTTGACAAAATCCAACACTTTTTTAAAAAAAAATAAAAACTCTCAGCAAACTGGGAATAGAGGGATCACACCTCAACATGATAAAGGGCATCTATGACAAACCTACAGCCAACATGACACTCAATGGGCAAAAACTAAAACCATTTCTCCTAAGAACAGGAGCAAGACAGGGATTCCCTCTTTCACCACTCTTGTGCAACATCGTTCTGAAAGTTCCAGACACAGTGATCAGACAAGAAGAAAAACTAAAAGGCATCCAAATTGGAAAGGAGGAAGTAAACGCTAATTTTTTCATAGACGACATGATATTGTACCTAGAAAACCTTAAAGACTCCACACACAAAAACTACTAGATTTAATAAATGAGTTTGGCAAAGGAGCAGGATACAAAATCAACACCCCAAAATTGATGGCTCTTTTTTTTTTTAATATATTTTATTGACTTTTTACAGAGAGTAAGGGAGGGGGATAGAGAGTTAGAAACATTGATGAGAGAGAAACATCGACCAGCTGCCTCCTGCACACCCCCTACTGGGGATGTGCCTGCAACCAAGGTACATGCCCTTGACCGGAATCGAACCTGGGACCTTTCAGTTCGCAGGCCAACGCTCTATCCACTGAGCCAAACCGATTAGGGCTGATGGCTCTTTTATACACCAATAATGAATTTGCAGAAAGAAAAACTAAAAATAAAATTAAAAAAAATCCCATTTACCATTGCAACAAAAATTAAGATACTTAGGAACAGACTTAACCGAGGAGGTAAGAGACCTACACTCAGAAATCTAGAGGGCATTGAAAAAAGAGATAGAGGAAGATATAAATAAGTGGGAGAACACACCGTGTTCATGGATTGTAGAACCAACATCATTAAAATGTCCATAACTCCCAAGGCAACCTACAGATTCAATGCAATCTCTACTAAAATACCAGCAGCTTATTTCATAGACCTAGAACAAACACTCCAAAAATGTATATGGATCTAAAGAAGAACCCGAATAGCTGCAGCAATCTTGAGAAAGAAGAACAAAGTTGGAGGACTCACAATTACCAGATTTCAAGTTATACTACAAAGTCACTGTAATCAAAACAGCCTGGTACTGGCACAAAAATAGGCATATAGATCAATGGACCAAATGAGAGAACCTAGAAATCAACCCAAACCATTATGCTCAATTATTATTTGACAAAGGAGACAAAAGCATACAATGGAGTCAAGACAATCTTTTCAATAAATGGTGTTGGGAAAATTGGACAGACATGCAAAAAAAAATAAAATGAAACTAGATCACCAACTGACACCATACACAAGAATAAACTCAAGAGAGGAAACAAGATGGCGGCATAGGTTAACACCGGAGTTTGCTGCTTTGAACAACTACTTCAAAAGTGAAACTAAAAGACGGAACGGACATCACCCAGAACCACAGGAACGCTGGCTGAGTGGAAGTCCTACAACTAGGAGGAAAGAGAAACGCATACGGACACTCAGAGGAGGCACAGTGCTGAAGTCAAATTCTGAGGTGCGGAGTGCGTGGAGCGGGCTGGCGGCGGAGGGCGCGGTTGGCGTTTTCAATAGGGAGGGAGTCGAAGACTCTGAGCTCCAGATACAGGTGAGTCTTTAGGGACCCAGACTCAAACGGGAGAAGCGGGACTGTCTGGCTTCGGTCAGAGCGAGTGCAGCTTTCTCTCCCAGCTTTGCAGTGGGTGCTGGGACTCAGAGAGGCAGAGCAGCCATAACTGCTCTCTCCGGCCCACCCTGTTGATCCTGTGCGACCCGCCCTGCCCCGCCCAAGCCCAGCACAGAGGCATTTGCCGGATAGCCTCAGGCAAAGGCTAGATTAGCACCTCCCTAGAGGACAGAAGTTCTCTCACTGCTGACACAGCTGATTCTCATAGCCACTTGGCCTGGAGGTCAAACCCTCCCTGGAATTAGCTACAACAATCAAGGTTTAACTATAAGACTGCGAACAAAGACCACTAGGGGGTGCACCAAGGAAGCATAAAAAATGCGGAGACAAAGAAACAGGACAAAATTGTCAATGGAAGATATAGAGTTCAGAACCACACTTTTAAGGTCTCTCAAGAACTGTTTAGAAGCCGCCGATAAACTTAATGAGATCTACAAGAAAACTAATGAGACCCTCGATGTTATATTGGGGAACCAACTAGAAATTAAGCATACACGGACTGAAATAACGAATATTATACAGACTCCCGACAGCAGACCAGAGGAGCGCAAGAATCAAGTCAATGATTTGAAATGCGAGGAAGCAAAAAACATCCAACCGGAAAAGCAAAATGAAAAAAGAATCCAAAAATGCGAGGATAGTGTAAGGAGCCTCTGGGACAGCGTCAAGCGTACCAACATCAGAATTATAGGGGTGCCAGAAGATGAGAGAGACCAAGATATTGAAAACCTATTTGAAGAAATAATGACAGAAAACTTCCCCCACCTGGTGAAAGAAATGGACTTACAGGTCCAAGAAGCGCGGAAAACCCCAAACAAAAGGAATCCAAAGAGGACCACACCAAGACACATCATAATTAAAATGCCAAGAGCAAAAGATAAAGAGAGAATCTTAAAGGCAGCAAGAGAAAGAAACTCAGTTACCTACAAGGGAGTATCCATATGACTGTCAGCTGATTTCTCAACAGAAACTTTGCAGGCCAGAAGGGAATGGCAAGAAATATTCAAAGTGATGAATGCCAAGAACCTACAACCAAGATTACATTACCCAGCAAAGCTATCATTCAGAACTGAAGGTCGGATAAAGAGCTTCACAGATAAGGAAAAGCTAAAGGAGTTCATCACCACCAAACCAGGATTATATGAAATGCTGAAAGGTATCCTTTAAGAAGAGGAAGAGGAAGAAAAAGGTAAAGATACAAATTATGAACAACAAATATGCATCTATCAACAAGTGAATCTAAGAATCAAGTGAATAAATAATCTGATGAACAGAATGAACTGGTGATTATAATAGAATCAGGGACATAGAAAGGGAATGGACTGACTATTCTTGGGGGGGAAAGGGGTGTGGGAGATGTGGGAAGAGACTGGACAAAAATCGTGCACCTATGGATGAGGACAGTGGGTGGGGAGTGAGGGCAGAGGGTGGGGCGGGAACTGGGAGGAGGGGAGTTATGGGGGGGAAAAAAGAGGAACAAATGTAATAATCTGAACAATAAAGATTTAATTAAAAAAAAGAAGAAGAAACTCAAAATGGATGAAAGACTTAAATGTAAGTTGGGAAACCATAAACATCCTAGAAGATACCATAGACAGCAAAATCTCAGACATGTCTCATAGCAATATGTTTACTGCAACATTGCGTAGGGCAAAGGAAACTAAGGAGAAAATAAACAAATGGAAATGCATCAAAATAAAAAGCTTTTGCCCAGCAAAAGAAACCATCAACAAAATGAAAAGGGAGCCCATTGTATGGGAGAATATATTTAGCAATGATACATCTAATAAAGGGTTAATATCCAAAATATGTAAGGAACTCATACAACTTAACAAAAGGAAGACAAGCCAATTAAAAAATGGGCAAAGGACCTAAACAGACGCTTCTCCAAAGAGGACAAACAGATGGCGAAGGGACATGAAAAAATGCTCAGTCACTGATCATCAGAGAGATGCAAATTAAAACAAAAATTAGGTATCATTTCACACCTGTCAGAAGGACTACCATCAACAAATCAACAAATGGCAAATATTGGTGAGGATGTGGAGAAATGCAGACTGGTGCAGCCATTGTGGAAAACAGTATGGAGTTTCCTCAAAAAATTAAATATGGAACTGCCATTTGACCCAGTGATCCCACTTCTAGGCGTATATCCTAAGAAACCCATAACACCAAACAGAAAGAATGTGTGCACCCCTGTGTTCATAGCAGCACAATTTACAATAGCTAAGGTCTGGAAACAGCCCAAGTGCCCATCAGTAGGTGAGTAGATAAAACAGCTGTGGTACATTTACACCATGGGATACTATGCAGCAGTAAAAAAGAAGAATCTCTTACCCTTTGAGACAGCATAGAGGGGCCTGGAGAGTATCATGCTAAGTGAAATAAACCAGTCAGGGAAAGACAAGTATCACATGATTTCACTCACATGTAGAATCTAATAAACAAAATAAACTGATTAACAAAATAGATCCAGAGGCATAGAAGTATGGAACAGACTGATGAATTTCAGAGGAAAGGTGGAGGTGCGGGGGGGAGAGGGTGATTAACTGGGGAACTTATATGCATATATGGGCACAGACAATAGTGTGGTAAAGGCCTGGGAGGGGCAGGTGTGGGGTGGAGGGCGTCAATGGGAAAAAACAAAGGGGCATCTGTAATACTTTCAACAATAAAGATAACATTTTAATGAAGAAAGTAGTTCTTGCAGAAACCGGTTTGGCTCAGTGGATGGAGCGTCGGCCTGCGGACTGAGGGGTCCCGGGTTCGATTCCGGTCGAGGGCATGTGCCTGGGTTGCGGGCACATCCCCAGTGGGAGATGTGCAGGAGGTGGCTGATCGATGTTTCTCTCCCATCGATGTTTCTGACTCTCTATCTCTCTCCCTTCCTCTCTGTAAAAAATCAATAAAATATATTTTAAAAAAAAAAGAAAGAAAATAGTTCAAAAAATTTTATGCCAAATAATTGGACAGTCTGGAAAAAATTGATAAAATCTTAGAAACATACAATCTTCCAATACTGAATCAAGAAGAAACAGCAAATCAGAACAGATCAACTATAAATGAAATCAAATTAATAATTAATACACTCCTAACCAATAAAAGTCCTGCACCAGATGGCTTCACAAATGAATTATACCAAACATTCAAAAAAGAATTAACACCTAGGCCCCGTCTGGTGTGGCTCAGTCGGTTGGAACATCCTCCCATACACCGAAAGGCTGCGAGTTCGATTCCTGGTCAGGGTGCATACCTAGGTTGTGGGTTTGAACCTTGGTCAGGGTGCGTACAAGAGACAACTGATTGATGTTTCTCTCTCACATGGATGTTTCTCCCCCTGCTCCCTCTCTCGCCTTTTTTCCCTCTCTCCCTCTATCCCTCTCTCCCTTTCCCTCACCCTTCCTCTCTCCCTTCAATTCTCTCTAAAAATCAATAAAAATTTTTAAAAAGAAATCAGTTGCGGAGAAACCAAGATGGCGGCATAGGTTAACGCCGGAGATTGCTGCCTCAAACAACCACCTCAAAAAACAACTAAAAGACGGAACGGACATCATCCAGAACCACAGGAAGGCTGGCTGAGTGGAAATTCTACAACTAGGAGGAAAGAGAATATCATCCCCAGACTCAGAGGAGGCGCAGTGCTGAAGTGAAATACTCAGGTGCGGAGTGCGCGTGCGAGCGGGCTGGCGGCGGAGGGCGCGGTTGTTGTTTTCAATCCAGAGGGAGTTTCAGACTCTGAGCTCCAGATCCGGGCGAGTCTCTAGGGACCCAGACTCAAACGGGAGAAGCGGGACTGTCTGGCTTCGGTCGGAACTCAAAGGCAGCTTTCTCTCCGAGGTTTGCAGTGGTTGCTGGGACTCTGAGAGGCAGAGCCCCTAGGGACGGAACTGAGAGCAGCCATAACTGCTCACTCCGGCCCGCCCTGTAGATCCCCGGGGACCCGCCCCACCCAAGCCCTGCACAGAGGCATTTGCAGGATAGCCTCAGGCAAACGCTAGATTAGCACCGCCCTAGAGATCCAGCACAGAAGCTCTCCCACTGCAGACACAGCGGACTCTCATAGCCAGTTAGCCTGGAGGTCAAATCACCCCCGGTATTGCCGAAAACAATCAAGGCTTAAAGGCAACAAGACTGCGCACAAAGACCACTAGGGGGTGCACCAAGAAAGCATAAAAAATGCGGAGACAAAGAAACAGGACAAAACTGTCAATGGAGGATATTGAGTTAAGAACCACACTTTTAAGGTCTCTTAAGAACTGTCTAGAAGCCGCCGATAAATGTAGTGAGATCCTCAAGAAATCTAATGAGACCCTCGATGTTATGATAAAGAACCAACTAGAAATTAAGCATACACGGACTGAAATAATGAATACTATACAGACTCCCAACAGCAGACCAGAGGAGCACAAGAATCAAGGCAAAGATTTGAAATGTGAAGAAGCAAAAAACACCCAATCAGAAAAGCAAAATGAAAAAAGAATCCAAAAATACGAAGATAGTGTAAGGAGCCTCTGGGACAGCTTCAAGCGTACCAACATCAGAATTATAGGGGTGCCAGAAGATGAGAGAGAGCAAGATATTGAAAACCTATTTGAAGAAATAATGACAGAAAACTTTCCCTACCTGGTGAAAGAAATAGACTTACAGGTCCAGGAAGCGCAGAGAACCCCAAACAAAAGGAATCCAAAGAGGACCACACCAAGACACATCATAATTAAAATGCCAAGAGCAAAAGACAAAGAGAGAATCTTAAAAGCAGCAAGAGAAAGAAACTCAGTTACCTACAAGGGAATACCCATATGACTGTCAGCTGATTTCTCAACAGAAACTTTGCAGGCCAGAAGGGAATGGCAAGAAATATTCAAAGTGATGAATAGCAAGAACCTACAACCAAGATTACTTTATCCAGCAAAGATATCATTCAGAACTGAAGGTCAGATAAAGAGCTTCACAGATAAGGAAAAGCTAAAGGAGTTCATCACCACCAAACAAGTATTATATGAAATGCTGAAAGGTATCCTTTAAGAAGAGGAAGAAGAAGAAAAAGGTAAAGATACAAATTATGAACAACAAACATGCATCTATCAACAAGTGAATCTAAGAATCAAGTGAATAAATAATCTGGTGATCATAATAGAATCAGGGACATGGAAAGGGAATGGACTGACTATTCTTGGGGGGGAAAGGGGTGTGGGAGATGCGGGAAGAGACTGTACAAAAATCGTGCACCTATGGATGAGGACAGTGGGTGGGGAGTGAGGGCGGAGGGTGGGGCGGGAACTGGGAGGAGGGGAGATATGGGGGGAAAAAGAGGAACAAATGTAATAATCTGAACAATAAAGATTTAATTAAAAAAAGAAAAAAAAAGAAATCAGTTGCATTTTTGTTGTTGTTGCTAATCCTCACCTGAGTATATTTTCCCATCAATTTTTAGAGAGAGTAGAATGGAGGGGGAGAGACAGAGAGAGAGAAACATCCATGTGAGAGAGACATGTTGATTGGTTGCCTTCTGCATGTCCCCGGACCAGGACTGGAGCTTGAGCCTGCAACCGAGGTATGTGCCCTTGGCTGGAGTTGAAACTGTGCCCTTCAGTCTGGGTGCTGATGCTATAGCCACTGAGCCAAACCAGCTAGGACTCGGTTGCATTTTTTACACCAACTAGAGGCCCGGTGCACGAATTTGTGCGTGGGTGGGGTCCCTCGGGGTGGCCTGCGGGGATCGGGCTGAAACCCGCAGTCCAACACCGCCTGCTGCTCCTTCCTGCTGCTAGGGACACGATCGGCTGCGGTGCCCAAGGCCAATTTCCAGGAGGCTGGCGGAGCTGTCGGGATCGTGCAGGTGGCACTGGTCCTTCAGTGCCTGGCCCGTTCTCCAGAGATTGGACCTGCAGGACTACAGAGGGAGGGAGTGGCTGCTGCCCGGCTAGTGAGCCACCATGATGGAGAAATCACCTGTGGGTAGGCTGCATCAAGCCTTAATTACTCTAAATTTTTTCACTTGTGATGCTGATGGAAAGACACCTATGGAGCTACATTGGTGTCAGAATAAAACAAAAGAAAATGGAGAGAACCAAGATGGCGGCATAGGTTAACACCGGAGTTTGCTGCTTTGAACAACTACTTCAAAAGTGAAACCAAAAAACGGAAGGGACATCACCCAGAACCACAGGAACGCTGGCTGAGTGGAAGTCCTACAACTAGGAGGAAAGAGAAACGCATACGGACACTCAGAGGAGGCGCAGTGCTGAAGTCAAATTCTGAGGTGCGGAGTGCGTGGAGCGGGCTGGCGACGGAGGGCGCGGTTGTTGTTTTCAATCGGGAGGGAGTCGCAGACTCTGAGCACCAGATCCGGGCGAGTCTTTAGGGACCCAGACTCAAACGGGAGAAGCGGGACTGTCTGGCTTCGGTCAGAGCGAGTGCAGCTTTCTCTCCCAGCTTTGCAGCGGGTGCTGGGACTCAGAGAGGCAGAGCCCCTTGGGACAGGACTGAGAGCCGCCATAACTGCTCTCTCCGGCCCACCCTGTTGATCCTGTGCCACCCGCCCTACCCAAGCCCTGCACAGAGGCATTTGCCGGATAGCCTCAGGCAAAGGCATTTGCCGGATAGCCTCAGGCAAAGGCTAGATTAGCACCTCCCTAGAGGACAGAAGTTCTCTCACTGCTGACACAGCTGATTCTCATAGCCACTTGGCCTGGAGGTCAAACCCTCCCTGGAATTAGCTACAACAATCAAGATTTATCTATAAGACTGCGAACAAAGACCACTAGGGGGTGCACCAAGGAAGCATAAAAAATGCGGAGACAAAGAAACAGGACAAAATTGTCAATGGAAGATATAGAGTTCAGAACCACACTTTTAAGGTCTCTCAAGAACTGTTTAGAAGCTGCCGATAAACTTAATGAGATCTACACGAAAACTAATAAGACCTTCGATCTTATATTGGGGAACCAACTAGAAATTAAGCACACACAGACTGAAATAACGAATATTATACAGACTCCCGACAGCAGACCAGAGGAGCGCAAGAATCAAGTCAATGATTTGAAATGCGAGGAAGCAAAAAACATCCAACCGGAAAAGCAAAATGAAAAAAGAATCCAAAAATGCGAGGATAGTGTAAGGAGCCTCTGGGACAGCGTCAAGCGTACCAACATCCGAATTATAGGGGTGCCAGAAGATGAGAGAGACCAAGATATTGAAAACCTATTTGAAGAAATAATGACAGAAAACTTCCCCCACCTGGTGAAAGAAATGGACTTACAGGTCCAAGAAGCTCGGAGAACCCCAAACAAAAGGAATCCAAAGAGGACCACACCAAGACACATCATCATTAAAATGCCAAGAGCAAAAGATAAAGAGAGAATCTTAAAAGCAGCAAGAGAAAGAAACTCAGTTACCTACAAGGGAATACCCATACGACTGTCAGCTGACTTCTCAACAGAAACTTTGCAGGCCAGAAGGGAGTGGCAAGAAATATTCAAAGTGATGAATGCCAAGAACCTACAACCAAGATTACTTTATCCAGCAAAGCTATCATTCAGAATTGAAGATCAGATAAAGAGCTTCACAGATAAGGAAAAGCTAAAGGAGTTCATCACCACCAAACCAGGATTATATGAAATGCTGAAAGGTATCCTTTAAGAAGAGGAAGAGGAAGAAAAAGGTAAAGATACAAATTATGAACAACAAATATGCATCTATCAACAAGTGAATCTAAGAATCAAGTGAATAAATAATCTGATGAACAGAATGAACTGGTGATTATAATAGAATCAGGGACATAGAAAGGGAATGGACTGACTATTCTTGGGGGGGAAAGGGGTGTGGGAGATGTGGGAAGAGACTGGACAAAAATCGTGCACCTATGGATGAGGACAGTGGGTGGGGAGTGAGGGCGGAGGGTGGGGCGGGAACTGGGAGGAGGGGAGTTATGGGGGGGGAAAAAAAAGGAACAAATGTAATAATCTGAACAATAAAGATTTAATTTAAAAAAAAAATAAATAAAACAAAAGAAAATGGTCTAGTTAAATGGAAGGATCCCGAATCTGGTTTATGGAAGGGACCTGACCCATTATTAACCTTTGGCAGAGTGTACACTTGTATATTCCCAGAGTATTTTTCCAAACCCGTATGGATTCCTGCTAGAAATATTAAACTGCATCAGGAATCTAGCCAGGCTGAAGATCTTGGGCCTGGAGCCATAACATGTAGCTGTAAACAATCAACTACCTCAGCCACAGAGAGCAGCGACTCCAAGCAGTCCACTGAAGATGAGGAACAGGAGGAAGACAAACCAGACAACCAACAGCCCAGAGACCACCTGGGGCACGGTAAAGTGAAGTATGGTAACAATTAATTCAGGTAAAAACTATAAGTTTCATATGTCTTAGAAGGCACATTTTTCCTTTACCTGGGAAGGAAAGCATAGCTATTCCAAAGTCATAAGGATCCAGTTAGCATGTCAACTCAGTGCTCTGGAGACCCAGAACTGTAATTTGGATAGCCTACTGTCTCTGCTTCTGTAAATTTCTCTTTTTTTTTGAAAACTAGGTTCCTCATTCCAAACCTTGAGTTTAAAATTAAGTTGTCATGACCTAGAACAAAGAATATTCTTACATGGTATTATTCTACAAGTTTTATTAATAATTTTTGATGCTTTACAACAGTATATTGTGCATTTATCCCAAACAAATTTACAAATGAATTTGAATGCTTTACATGAAGGGATTTATCCCTTTCCACTGTGTGGAGGGCCTCCTGGGGAAGGCACTTAAGCATTCTGTATTGACCTATCTTGACTTTTTTTGCCAAGAGGAAGTCCTTCGGGACTTGCCGCCTGGTCCCCCAATATTGTAAAATTATCTCGTGTCTTTTTCTCTCATTTGTTGTGCGGCTCCTCTTTCAGATACTGAACCCTACTCCACGCGAGTCGTGGAAGGAAACACTCAACACCACCAGAACGGGTCGGTCAGCTGAGCAGCACTCCCACTGGGGGGAGTGCACTGACCACGAGGGGGCAGCTCCTGCACTGAGCATCTGCCCCCTGGTGGTCAGTGCATGTCATAGTGACTGGTCATTCAGTTGTCTAGGTAGATATATATATATATATATATATATATATAGAGAGAGAGAGAGAGAGAGAGAGAGAGAGAGAGAGAGAGAAAGAGAGAGAGAGAGAGAGAGAGAGAGAGAGCCTGGTGTACGAAATTCATGCACATTAAAAGGGAATTAATTGCCCTAACCAGTTTGGCTCAGTAGATAGAGCATCGGCCTGCGGACTCAAGGGTCCCAGGTTCAATTCTGGTCAAGGGCATGTACCTTGGTTGCGGGCACATCCCCAGTGGGGAGTGTGTAGGAGGCAGCTGATCGATGTTTCTCTCTCGATGTTTCTAACTCTCTATCCCTCTCCCTTCCTCTCTGTAAAAAATCAATATAATATATTTTTTTAAAAAGGGAATTAATTAGCAGAGATATTTTAATATTGCTAATTGCCCTTTCTCTATAATAGAAGTGTGAGAGATGAAAGGAAATTAGTAAAACGCATATGAAAATCATATATAAATTTATTAATAAATAAACAATAACAAAAGGATATAACAACAATAGAGGCATGATATAAAAATGACAAAAACATAATATGAAAACAACAAAAACATGATATGAAAACAACAAAAACATGATGTGAAAACAACAAAAACATGATATACAAACAACAATGATGCAAACAATGACTGATAAAGTGATTAAACTTATTCTAACATCTCCCTGTACACTACATTAAGAGTGAAAACACTTTCAGAGTACTTGTCCCTTGTGATGAAGTATTTACAACTTTAACTGTAACATCACATGCTCTTCTAACTCAAGAGAAAGCAACATATAACTGACCATGTGCCAAAACGGGTTCAGGTAGGAATATTCCTACTCTGTCTAGAGTTTGTCCTTGTGATTTATTAATAGTCATCACAAATGCTGGCATCATGGGAAACTGTTGTTGAATGAATTTAAATGGGAGGCCAGTGTCAGATGGGGACAAATTAATTCTTGGAATCAGAACAGCCTCTCCCTCTGAAGATCCTGTTAATACTTCAGCTTCAGTAATGTTAGGTTGTAATCTTTTGATAATAAATCTGGTACCATTACAAAGACCCCATTTACTATTGAGATTTCTCAATAGCATGATGATTGCACCCACTTTCAATTTTAATTTATGACATGGAATTCCCGAAGGAGTAATACTATTAATAAATTCGATGGGAAAATTTTCCTTTTCAGCATCATCTGTGGGATCAATGGAATCATCACTCAAATATGTGTGAAAGTCTCCATTGAGTATATCCAAATTTTCTTCATTTAATTTTTGAACATGCTCATTTTTTTGAAGAATTGCACGTTTAGATATATTTTTAATATTATCTATAGCAGTGGTTCTCAACCTTGGCTGCACATTAGAATCACCTGGGAATCTTTTTAAAATCCTGATTCCTGGGCCTCATCCTCCGGAAATTGTTTCTTTGTTATGGGGTGGGGCCACAACATTAGTAACAAAGAAACAGAATTAAAACTTTATTGTGGGGAGCCGCTACAGTGTTTTGGACAGGTTCAAGACTTGGACTGATGAGAGGTCACAGTCCTCTCATTGCCACGTGCAAGTCCCAGCTTGGAGGGCAGGGCCCTCCCAGCACAATTATAGCCAACAGCTGTAGTTGTAAGCTTGAACCTATGGTCCGAACACGTGGCCCCACGTGCCTGAGTGATGTAGGCTTGATAGAGTTCAGGTGCATGTAGTTGAGTAGGATTGAAACCCAGGAGAATGCTGTAAACATCTTGGTCACGCCCTTACTTTGCCTCGTGGCATCTGCTATAAAATAAAGGCATGGCAGTGGGCGTGGTCACTGTCTCTCAGAGAAGCAGCATCCCACCGAGACCCAGCTTTCATTCTCTTGTCTGTCTTTTCTAAGTTTTTCAGCCGCCCCACTCAGGTTCACCCCATGCTGGCGCGGCACACTTTAGAAAGATCTGCCTCCACGCTCCCAGGGCGGGTTCCTGCCTCAAACCCCATCCTTACAGGAAACAGCTTGGGGGAGGGTGCAGCCGTTGCCAAGACAACCCCTGCAGGACTGACTTCCTCCTGCTTGGTCATGGCGGTTCTTCTGGATGTGATGAACACCACCCATGGTTTTTATATAAGTAGATATCTCCAACTATCAGATGAGAAATTAAGAAAAAAATCCCATTTACAATTGCATTTTTAAAATACCCATGAATAAATTTAACCAAGGAGATAAAAGACCTCTACTCAAGAAAATATAAGATACTGAAGAAGATACATATAAATGGAAGTTTATACTGTGTTCATGGGTAGGAAGAATTAACATATTTAAATGTCCATACTACCCAAAGCAATCTATAGATTCAATACAATCCCTATCAAAATACCATGATAGTTGTCACAGAACTAGAACAAAAAATTTAAAATTTATATGGAACCACAAGAGCCCTCCAAAAGCAGGTACCACTGGTATAAACACAGATCAGAGGGACAGGATAGAGCCCAGAAATAAATCCATACCTCTACAGTCAATTAAGCTATGACAAAGGAGGCAGGAATATACAAGGAGGTAAAGACAGTCTCTTCAATAAATGGCTCTGGGAATACTAGATAGGTACATGCAAAAAGTGAAACTAGACCACTTTCTTACACCATATACAAGAATAAACTCAAATGGATTAAAGACTTAACTATAAGACTCAAAACCATAAAATTCCTGGGAGAAAACATAAGTAGTAAATTCTTTGGCATTTCTCTTAATAGCATTTTTTGGGATATGTCTTCTCAGGCAGAAGAAACAAAAGAAAAAATAAACAAATGGGACTACATCAAACTAAAAAGCTTTTTTTTTTTTTTAAATATATTTTATTGATTTTTTACAGAGAGGAAGGGAGAGAGATAGAGAGTTAGAAACATCGATGAGAGAGAAACATCGATCAGCTGCCTCCTGCACATCTCCCACCGGGGATGTGCCCACAACCCAGGTACATGCCCTTGGCCGGAATTGAACCTGGGACCCTTCAGTCTGCAGGCCGACGCTCTATGCACTGAGCCAAACCGGTTTCGGCCAAACTAAAAAGCTTTTGCACAGTAAATGAAACCATCAACAAAATTAAAAGGGAGCCCACTGAATGGAGAACATATTCACCAATGATAAATCTGATAAGATGTTAATATCCAAAAATACATAAAGAATTTATACAACCAACACCCCCCAAAAAAATCCAATTAAAAAATAGGCAAAGGATCAGAATAGACACTTCTCCAAAGAGGACACACACATGCCAAGAGACATATAAAAAGATGCTTAATGCCTCTAATGATCAGAGAAATTAAAATTAAAACAACATTGAGCCCTGGCCAGGTGGCTCAGTTGTTTGGAGCACTCTCCCGTACACCAATAGTTTGCTGGTTTGGTTCCCTGTTAGGGTATATAAGGGAGGCAACTGATCAATGTCTCTCTCTCTCTCTCTCTCTCTCTCTCTCTCTCTCTCTCTCTCTCTCTCTCTCTCTCTCTCTCCCCCTCTTCCTCTTTCCCTAAAATCAGTTAAAAACCATATCCTCAGATGAGGATTAAAAAGAAAAAAACTACACTGACATATCACCTTACACCAGTCAGAATGGCTATCATTAAATCAAGACACAAGTGTTGACAAGATAGTGGAGAAAAGGGAATCCTTCATATATAAGTGAGATCATATAATATTTGTCTTTGTCGGTCTGACTTATTTCACTGAGCATAATGCCCTCCAGGTCTATCCATGCTGTTGCTAATGGTAAGATATCATTCTTTTTTAAGGCTGAGTAATATTTCATTGTATATATGTAGCACAACTTTTTTATCCACTTGTCTATTTTCTTCAGATAAACACCCCAGAATTTGAATTGCTGGGTCATAAGGTAGTTCTATTTTTAATTTTCCACGTTGTTTTCTACAGTGGCTACACCAATTTGTAATTTCACATGCAATGCATAAGAGTCCCTTTCTCTTGTCTTTTTTTTTAAAAAAATTGACTTCATAGAGGAAGAGAGAGAGAGAGAGATCAATGTGAGAGAGAATCATAGACTGGCTGCCTCCTACATGCCCCACACTGGGGATTGAGCCTGCAACCTGGGCATGTGCCCTGACCAGGAACCGAACTGTGACCTCCTGTTTCATAGGTCTACGCTCCAGTGGGCCATGCCAGCTGGAGAGAGTCCCTTTTCTCGTGTGAAAAATGGCTTTGGGTTATTCCATTGGGTCCCTAGAATGCCTCAAAGATTTGTTCTCTCTCTCTCGCTCGCTCTCTCTAATAAATTTTAAACAAATTAGGCATATTTGGTATACTAAAATTATATGGGAAGCTTTGTCAAATGAAGAAATAATTTATTGTCCTAGCCCTGTGGTCGGCAAACTGCGGCTTGTGAGCCATATGCGGCTCTTTGGCCCCTTGAGTGTGGCTCTTCCACAAAATACCACGTGCAGGCGCGCATGTACAGTGCGATTGAAACTTCGTGGCCTAGGCGCAGAAGTAGGTATTCTGTGAAAGAGCCACACTCAAGGAGCCAAAGAGTCGCATGTGGCTCGCGAGCCGCAGTTTGCCGAGCCGCAGTTTGCCAACCACTGCCCTAGCCAATTTGGCTCAGTGGATAGAGCATGGGCCTGCTGACTGAAGGGTCCTGGGTTCAATTCCAGTTATGGCCACTTGCCCAGGTTGCAGGCTCAATCCCCAGTGTGGGGTGTGCAGGAGGCAGCTGATCAATGATTCTCTCTCATCATTGATGTTTCTATCTCTCTCTCCCTCTCCCTTCCTCTCTGAAATCAATAAAAATGTGTTTTTAAAAAAGAAATAATTTATTGTATTTGCTTGCATAAATTCTTATTACTAAATGAATGTTCTAAAGATTATAATCTTCAAAAGTATACAATGCCCTGATATAGTTATTCCACTTGCTATCTTAAAAGGTCATGTCAGAGATAAAAGCAAATCTCTTTTCAAGTGCGTTGTCGTCAGGTCTATAGTCGTGCCATCTGATGTGTTGGTCACTCACAGCAGTGCATGCGGCTCACTCCACACTGCTCATGCCTGTGCTCCCAGCAGGACGGCTGCCTGTGCTCCCAGCAGGACGGCTGCCTGTGCTTCCAGCAGGACGGCTGCCTGTGCTCCCACCGGGACGGCTGCCTGTGCTCCCAGCGGGAACGCTGCCTGTGCTCCCAGCGGGAACGCTGCCTGTGCTCCCAGCGGGACGGCTGCCTGTGCTCCCACCGGGACGGCTGCCTGTGCTCCCAGCGGGACGGCTGCCTGTGCTCCCAGCAGGACGGTGTGCCTGTGCTCCCAGCAGGACGGTGTGCCTGTGCTCCCACCGGGACGGCTGCCTGTGCTCCCAGCGGGACGGCTGCCTGTGGTCCCAGCAGGACGGTGTGCCTGTGCTCCCAGCAGGACGGCTGCCTGTGCTCCCAGCAGGACGGTGTGCCTGTGCTCCCAGCAGGACGGCTGCCTGTGCTCCCAGCGGGAACGCTGCCTGTGCTCCCACCAGGATGGCTGCCTGTGCTCCCACCAGGACGGCTGCCTGTGCTCCCAGCAGGACGGCTGCCTGTGCTCCCAGTGGGACGGCTGCCTGTGCTCCCAGCGGGACGGCTGCCTGTGCTCCCAGCAGGACAGCGTGCCTGTGCTCCCAGCAGGACGGCTGCCTGTGCTCCCAGTGGGACGGCTGCCTGTGCTCCCAGCGGGAACGCTGCCTGTGCTCCCACCAGGACGGCTGCCTGTGCTCCCACCGGGACGGCTGCCTGTGCTCCCAGCGGGACGGCTGCCTGTGCTCCCAGCAGGACAGCGTGCCTGTGCTCCCAGCGGGACGGCTGCCTGTGCTCCCACCGGGACGGCTGCCTGTGCTCCCAGCGGGACGGCTGCCTGTGCTCCCAGCAGGACGGTGTGCCTGTGCTCCCAGCAGGACGGCTGCCTGTGCTCCCAGCAGGACGGCTGCCTGTGCTCCCAGCAGGACGGCTGCCTGTGCTCCCACCAGGACGGCTGCCTGTGCTCCCAGCGGGACGGCTGCCTGTGCTCCCAGCGGGACGGCTGCCTGTGCTCCCAGCAGGACAGCGTGCCTGTGCTCCCAGCGGGACGGCTGCCTGTGCTCCCACCGGGACGGCTGCCTGTGCTCCCAGCGGGACGGCTGCCTGTGCTCCCAGCAGGACGGTGTGCCTGTGCTCCCAGCAGGACGGCTGCCTGTGCTCCCAGCAGGACGGCTGCCTGTGCTCCCACCAGGACGGCTGCCTGTGCTCCCAGCAGGACGGTGTGCCTGTGCTCCCAGCAGGACGGCTGCCTGTGCTCCCAGCAGGACGGCTGCCTGTGCTCCCAGCAGGACGGCTGCCTGTGCTCCCAGCAGGACAGCGTGCCTGCTGAGGGGCCTCTCCAAGCGGCAGGTATTATTAGAGATTTGGTTTTGCTAAAATCTTGGGGGAAAAAACACTGTGATGATCAGCTTGAGCTCAAATGGATGAAGCCCTACCAGGTTCTTTTAATAACCCATCCCTTTGTTAAATCGATCCAGTTCTTTGTGTGTGTTAATCCTCACTTGAGGATATCTCTTCCATTGATTTTGAGAGAGAGAGAGAGAGAGAGAGAGAGAGAAAGAGAAAGAGTGGAGGAGATAGAGAGAGACATTGATGTGAGAAACATCAATTGGTTGCCTACTGCACGTGCCCAGACCGGGCCAGGGATGGAGCCTGCAAACAAGGTACGTGGCCTTGTCCACAGAATCGAACCCGCAACCCTTCAGTCCACAGGCCGACGTTCTAACCATTGAGCATCACCAGCCAGGGGCTGATCCAGTTCTTCTTAAGAACTCCCAGGATGTTCTCACATTTCCGTTCCAGAAATCAAAAGGATGTTCCTGTTCTGGCCACAGACACGCCCCAGCAGTCACACTCATCAACCCCTCACAGATCTCGTTACAGTTTAGGCGACAAAGCATAAGCCACGCACAGCTCACCTCTGAGCGCCTTCCCTTTACCTGCCGCATTTCCAACACCGCACCTGCCTTCGACCACCTCCTCCGCACCTACACAATTCAATTCGCTTCCTCTGCGTTTATTTAACCAACCGAAGGGGTGTCCCCAGGATCGGCCTGGCTGCCTGGCTGTCAGGAAGAGGTTTGGCCAGTGTTTGTCTCCCTGGTGGGGAATGGGAGCCTCTACTTCGCACAGGTGGGCGGAGGCTCGTGCGAGGCAGTTAGAAAAGCACCCTGGCCAGGATCTCAGACCAAGAGCGCTAGCTAGGCGCTCCCGCAAGCCTTGCTCCCTCTGCACCCCCCCCCCACTCCGCCCCCGCAGCGGCACACGTGGGTGGGTAGGGAGAATGCCATTGCACTTGTAATTAGAGGAGAGACCCTCAAGAAGAGAGGAATTCACCCAAATCTGTCGGTATTGCAGCTAAATCTGATGGCGAATAGGTGGCTGGCTTCTTAGCCGTGAGAGGCTGTTTAAAGTTTAATCTGAAAATTCTTTAGGAGAACTCTAGCTAAGCAGATTTAAAGGGGCCTGTGTGTGTAATCACTGTTCTTGCTGGACTTATACATATAAGCCGGCCAAGCTATTGACACCAGATGCTGCAAATGAATTAGCTTTACTTTGGCCATCTTAGTACAGACGGGATGATTTTAGAGACACGACGACGTTTCAATAGGAGCTATAACACTCCGTTTGGAGAGTAGATTCTAGACTGCCCATTGTCTTTTGAGTTTTCTTTTATTTTCTGCTTGAAAACTGGACTGGATTCTGAATTCTTCTAGTGACTTGGAATCACTGAGAACTAAAAATTACCTTTTCCTGAACCTTGAAATTGCAAACTGCAGAGAGCTGACCTGATGCACATTTCAGAGAAATTGCCACAACGGCTCGTGCTTGAACAACCTGCGACTGAAGCTGCAAAGCCACAGCTCCGCTGAGCGCTGAGCACACACCGGGGACGTTTCAGGTTGCAAAGGGTGCTTCCGGTCTCCACACCCGGACACTGGCTCCTCGTTTTCTCTGATCATTAACTTCCTTTTCTTTCGTTGTCATAAATCTTTTCAAATATTGGTGGCATGGCATCTCACCGGCACAGACAGGTGTGTGGCCGTTCTGTGCTCACGCGCTCAGGCGGCAGCAGACCCCCGAGCGTCTGTGGCCTGGGGGTCCTTGGACGTAGGGCTGCTTCCCACCGCTTGTTAGCTGAGCAAGGAAATGGCTTGGGTCCTCGGGACATAACAAAGGCTCTTCATTCTCTGTCTCGTTTGAGCCACAGGTGCGCTGGCCTGCGGCTACCCCTCCTTGCAGACGTCTCTGCTGCAAAGTTCAACACCCAAAGTGCCCGCTCTGAGGCTCAGGGACCATCGTGAAGAGCCACATCAGAGGAGCACAAACACAAATCCAGCTCCATCTTAAAGCGAACCCTCCTCTTAATTGCACCTGGACCCGGTTGGCTATTTCCCTCAAGACTGAGGCGTGAACAACAAAAGGGGGAACTAGCAGCAGAATCAGCTCCATATGGGCCTGACCTGTTTGACCAGGTGCTGAGTGATTTCTCAGAGATGACAGACCACACCACAAGCCATGCAGCCGAAGGTTGAGCCAAAGGTTGCAGATGAGAGAATTCTGGCCACCAGCGGCCCCAGAGCCAAAGCTGCCCCCCTCCCCCGCCCCCCGCAGGTGCACACAGAACAAAGGGCCCCGCAGTTACACACACGGGACCCTGGAACCAGGAGCCGGGACCCTGGAACCCTTGCAGAAGCCAAGGGCCCGCTGTTCAGGAAGAGCTGGTGTTGGCACCCCTTCACCATCAGTGACCAAGCTCCGAGGGGCAATACCTCGCCAGCACTTCCGCATGACTGCTCCTTCCTGCCCCTCAAAACCCTCGGCCTGGCCCAGCCGGCAAGACAGGTTTGAGGCATCACCAGGTCTCCCTCCTGTTGGTTGTCACCGTTTTGGTTAATAAGCCTTTCCTTGCTCCACTCCCCGAGGCCGAGTTCTGGCCTTTGGAGGCGTCCGGCACGTGGCTCCGACCCAGCAACAGGAGGTCAGTGTGCCCCGCTGTGGGGTGCTGATCCGGCCACTTGGTTAGTGGGGTCTGTTCGGTTCCTTCATTGGACTTATTTTTTTTCCTTTATGATTAATAAACATTTGGGAGGAGATACTTTGCAACTGCACAAATCTTGTTTCTCCTTAAACACTGCCCCCGATAGATGGCGAGAGGGGCTGAGTGGCACATCCGTACAATGGAATGTCACCCCGTCTCACACAGGAAGGGAGTCCTGGCACATGCTCCCGCGGGGTGGGTCTTGAGGCCATCACAAGCGAAATGAGCCAGTCACGGAAGAACAAATACTGTGTGATTGCACCTAGATGAGGTGCTGACAGCGGTCAGTCACAGACAGCAGGGAGAATGGTGTTGCCGGGGCTGGGGGTGGGGAGAACGGGAGTTAGTGTTTCATAGAGTAGACTCTAAGTTCTGCCAGATGAACACTGTTCTAGGGGTGATGGCAGCATGACAATGTTCTATATTCAATGCCACTGAACTGTACACATAAAAATGGTTAAAAGGATAAATTTTGTTAGGCAAATTTTACCACAATCAAAAATTAAATCTGTTTCTAAAATTAGCCAGGTATTCTAACTGCCGCGTTGTTTTGGTGCTGCTTTATGGAGTGTTCAATGCGGGACCATCGTGACCAGACGATTAATCTCACTGGGTTTAAGGCAGAATCCTGGCCAGTTTCGTCTTGTCCACAGGCCTAGGTCCACCTGCTGGCAGGAGACCCTCATTGCAAGCCAAGTGCACGGCTTTCTTCTGCTCCGGGGGCCAGAGAGCGCTGGCCAGTGCCTCACCTAGGCGCTTGGCACACGCTGCCAGCTTCTTGGCAGGCACCACGGGGCCAGTGAGGTGAAGGCGGTCCTTTGCTTTGACGCAGCTCAATTCCACCTCTTCCTCCCCGCCCCCCCCGCAAAGGAACGGGACTGGAAGGGCCAGAGAGACGTGCTCCCCGTGCCCACCGCCAGCACGTCTCTCTCTGCCTCTGCCTGGGGGAACAGAGCAAACAGAGGTTCAGGGAGACACACAAAAGAGGAGGAGGCTGGTGGGTGCCAACCTGCTGCTCACCTCGCTGCTGGCAGGAGGCTGCTGGGAGCTGAAGTCCTCCCCGTGCAGCTGTGCGCAGCCCGGATCACAGGCGCCTGGGCCAGGCTCCCAGGAGGCTCCTGACGGCCCCCCAGCTTTTCGCACAGAAAACAGCTGGACCGCACCCGCGGCCCTCGGGCTTCCCGGGGCAACGCGCTCGGCTGGGCTCCGCTCGGCTCGGGAGGGCGTGAGGCTGGCGCTCCGACAACACTGCGACAACAGGGCGGCGGCCCCTGTCAGTGCTCAAGGCGAGGCCAGGGTGGGACCCGTGGTTTGGGGCCTCGGCCTTGCCTGTGAAATGAGGCTGACGATGGACACTCCCTCTTCCTGGGACGGACCAGAAGTCGCAGGTGCAGCCGGCCGGCTGGCCGGAGGCTCAGAGCTCAGCGGGGACTCACTGCTTTCAGGTGCTAATTTGTGCATGTCCCACGGAAGCAGCTGAGGAGGGACCAGCCCCCCCGCCCCCCCAGCCCTCCAGGCCGAGGCACTCAGGCAGCCAGGAGGACCAGGAGGCAGCGGGCCTCCCTGTCATGATGGGCGGTTTGAATCAAGGAAGTTGCATCAAGAGGTCAATCCTGCCCTGGCCGGTGTGGCACAGTGGATAGAGCGTTGACCCGAGGACTGAAGGGTCCCAGGTTTGATTCTGGTCAAGGGGCACGTACCTCCGTTGCAGGCTGGATCCCTGCCTCTGCTCAGGTGCCTGCAGGAGGCAACCAATCAATGTCACTCTCACATCCATGTTTCTCTCTGTGTCTCTTCCTCTCCCTTCCACTCTCTCTCTCTCAAAAAAAAAAACCACACAAAAAAAACCAAAAAAAAAAAAGATAGATAAATAAATAATGAAAAAAAATATCCTTGGGTGAGGATTAACAAAAAAAGGAAAGAGAGGCCGATCCTGAGCAGACTCTTCAAATGCCCCCTCCATGGAGATCACCTAAATCTCCGGGCACTGCCCACCTGTCTGCATCTGGCTCTCCACAGTCCCTGCTTTTCAGATGAGTTTCCCTAGCACCCCTACAAATCCTCAACCACTTTGAGTCCTCAGCTGGTGGGGGGGGGGGCGGGGGGGCGGTGAGGGCACGTAATAAGAACAGAGCCACAGCTGCTGTTAGAGAAGACCAGAGAAAACCCTAGCAACCTTAGAGAAATGGAGTTACACAGCTTTTTGACGCCAGCGGACTCAGGGAAGGTTGCCTCTCAAGTTCTGAGTAAACCAATATGGTGGAAGCCCCTCTTTTATCCTCTTTTGGTGTCTTTGTCCCCCAAATATGGGTTATACTTCCGGACCTTTCGCAGGCTTTGCAAAAAGCCCCAGGCGTTGGGGGTCTTGAGACCATACCTAAGGGCCTGGCCTGGCACCAGCGCCGATAACCCCTTGGGGGCCGTGTCATGGTTGATGGTCTCTGTGAAAGGTGAGCATTCAGGTTACAGGCCTTGCAAGACCAGTTTGTGGAGAAAGGGGCAGTGACTTAATTGTAGGTGACCAAGAATGTGCACTGGGCTTGCGGCACGGTTCAGATTGCTGCCCCCCAGGCATCAGGGTTACATTGGGATTAGCCTTTTAGCATTCTCACTGCTAACAGTTGAGCACCTCACTAACAATTACAGATGAGACGCTTCCCCACGGACCCTGGGCCCCGCGGCTGAGCGGCTGTCACAGATAAGACGCCTCGCTGGGTCCAGACTCAGGAAGGAAATGCATGTCGAGAACAGACCAGGGCAGGGCACGCTGTGACTCGGTGGCTGTGCCGGACCCTGGCCCCCTCGGAGTTTCTCTCAGGGACGCTGACCATCCTCCGGGCCCAGGCGGCTGAGCTGTGTGTCCCATCACAGGTCAGCCCCCTTGTTAGGGGCTCTGAGCTCCTGAAGGCCGGCCACAGACCCTCCCTCCCCTTTCCCTGTCACACTCGCAGCTGCATGTGGCTGTCTCTCCAGCGAGTCTGTAACCAGCCAGCTGTGAGGGGGTCAGAGCAGGACTCCCCATGCTGCCGGCAGGATTGGGATAAACGCTCAGATGGGATCCAACCCTGTCTCTGCTGAATTTGGCTCAAGCAGGGGCAGGCGACCTCGGACCCACCGTGTCTGCTTCACAACCATTTTCTGTCCAACGCCTGGGCCCTCCCCAGGGAGCCTCCTGCAGGCACATCTCCATCCTGGGCAGTCACGGCGTGTCCTTTCCACCCGAGGATCCGCCCCAGGATCCATCCAGTCGCCAGGCGCTCTTCCGGGAAGCTTCCCCAAGGACGCCATCTCCCCTCTCTCCCACGGCCCAGTCCAGTAACGGAGAGAAACGCTGTGCATGTCAGTGCTGGGCACACCAGCAGCACTCCGCACGTCTCAGGAAACCCCACGCACACAGGCTTTTGTGACTGGCTGGCTTGGGCTCAGCTCATGTCCTCAGGACTCCCTCCATCTTCTAGTCCTTCCGGCTGTTTGCCTGGGCCTGTGGAGCCCAGCCGTCCTGGGAGGTGCGGCAGGGCAACGTGACCATGTGGGCAGGAGAGCACATTCCTGAAAGGGGGTGCTAGGACGATGCGTGGAAACAGCAACAGTCCACTCCCATCACCTCACTGCCAGACCCACCTCTCCCTCCGGGGCAGTCCTGGACTCCTCAGGGTCAGGGTCCGCTTCTCTGCTCTGACAGCAGAGAGTAAGCAGAAATGATGGCCTCATCCTGCCTCTACTTGCATACCTTCTGTGACAAGGCGCTCATTACCCCCGGACATGATTCCTTCTGCGGACATGGTCTCCCTCTGACTGTCACTCACTGGGCCAGTCCTGCCTAATATCAAAGAACACTGATCACCCGTCGCCATGTTTCTCCTCCCTCCCTCCCTCCCTCCCTTTGGCCCCCAGTCAGCACCGGCCAGGGCTGGCTGTGCAGGGCCATGGCCCAGGGGAGTGCTGGGTCCCGTCTTTTGGCCTGAGAACCTTAACCAGACGCGCTGCCTTTGCAGACGGCCTCTGTTTTCCCTTGCCTAAAATAGCACTTCCTTCTGGGGGCGCAGGGTGGTGAGAAGCCAAGAAAGGGGTGTGGCCAGACACCCAGAGGCAGCCTGGCTTGGAAACATTCCCGGAGGGTCAGTGCTGACGTCAGCCACACCTCAGGCAAGGAAGGCCCTTCCCGCCACTGACCCAGCACGAGCAGAGCGGTGAGGAGAGCCAGACGGGTGGGCGGGCGGGCGGACTGGAACAAGGCCCGGAGAATGAATGCCTGCGGACCCGGCTTTCTTCTCAAAGAATTTGTTGTTGTTTTGCAGATAAGGCTGATGCCTGCTATCCCTTTTCACGTCAGAATGAGGTGGCAGACAGCAGGCACTGTTGGGTCATATTAAATGAGATACATAGCTCTTGTAAGATGATAAATTGTTTCCTCTCACAGTTGCATGAGCAATCTCAAACTTCAAAGACAAGTTTGGAGGTGTCCACCCTCGCTTTCAGTTCTGGCCCTGGTCTCCTGGCCAGGCTAGCTCCTGTCTGGGGAGTCATCTTCCAGGCGCCCCTCCCCCGTCCTCCCCTGCATCTGTGGGAGCCGGCCTTGCCTTTTCCATAAACAAGGGTTTCATTGCATCCAGAGTTGCATTCAGATCAGCCCCTCCCAGGCGCTCCCTACCCGCCCGCCCCCCCCCCCCCCCCCCGCAGGGTTGACGCAGCACGGGAGCCCCTCTCCCAGGCTCTGCTGTGCTCTTCAGGGGCTGTCCACCAAGAAGGACAATTGCACAGCTGAGGAAATTACATGGGGCTCCAGGAGCAGACAGTCCCTTCCCAGTTCTCGATGGTCTCACCCCCTGCGCTGGTCACTGGTCGCCTTGCTGTTCCCAGACTGGAGGGAGCTGTGCTCTGGGCCCTCACCCGGCCTGGCCCACCGTGTGGGGGAAGAGGCAGCATGGGCTGGGCAGGGTGCGGGAAGGGGGTGTGGGCTCCTCTGAATAGGGGAGTGTGAACTTCATCCCAGAGAGGGGCTTGGGGGCAGGGTTGGAGGAGGAAGGGTGCAGGGAAGGTCATTGGCTCTATTGGAATTCTTTTTCTTTAAATTAAATCTTGATTGCTGAAAGTATTACATATGTCCCCTTCCCCCCCCTGCCCCTCCCATGGACCCCTTCTAGCCCCCCCTACCCCTCAATCGGAATTCTTTTTTTTTTTTAATTAAATCTTTATTGTTCAGATTATTACATTTGTTCCTTTTTTCCCCCCCATAACTCCCCTCCTCCCAGTTCCCGCCCCACCCTCCGCCCTCACTCCCCACCCACTGTCCTCATCCATAGGTGCACGATTTTTGTCCAGTCTCTTCCCACATCTCCCACATCCCTTTCCCCCCCAAGAATAGTCAGTCCATTCCCTTTCTATGTCCCTGATTCTATTATAATCACCAGTTCATTCTGTTCATCAGATTATTTATTCACTTGATTCTTAGATTCACTTGTTGATAGATGCATATTTGTTGTTCATAATTTGTATCTTTACCTTTTTCTTCCTCTTCCTCTTCTTAAAGGATACCTTTCAGCATTTCATATAATCCTGGTTTGGTGGTGATGAACTCCTTTAGCTTTTCCTTATCTGTGAAGCTCTTTATCTGACCTTCAATTCTGAATGATAGCTTTGCTGGATAAAGTAATCTTGGTTGTAGGTTCTTGGTATTCATCACTTTGAATATTTCTTGCCACTCCCTTCTGGCCTGCAAAGTTTCTGTTGAGAAATCAGCTGACAGTCGTATGGGTATTCCCTTGTAGGTAACTGAGTTTCTTTCTCTTGCTGTTTTTAAGATTCTCTCTTTATCTTTTGCTCTTGGCATTTTAATGATGATGTGTCTTGGTGTGGTCCTCTTTGGATTCCTTTTGTTTGGGGTTCTCCGAGCTTCTTGGACCTGTAAGTCCATTTCTTTCACCAGGTGGGGGAAGTTTTCTGTCATTATTTCTTCAAATAGGTTTTCAATATCTTGGTCTCTCTCATCTTCTGGCACCCCTATAATTCGGATGTTGGTACGCTTGACGCTGTCCCAGAGGCTCCTTACACTATCCTCGCATTTTTGGATTCTTTTTTCATTTTGCTTTTCCGATTGGATGTTTTTTGCTTCCTCGCATTTCAAATCATTGACTTGATTCTTGCGCTCCTCTGGTCTGCTGTCGGGAGTCTGTATAATATTCGTTATTTCAGTCTGTGTGTGCTTAATTTCTAGTTGGTTCCCCAATATAAGATCGAGGGTCTTATTAGTTTTCGTGTAGATCTCATTAAGTTTATCGGCAGCTTCTAAACAGTTCTTGAGAGACCTTAAAAGTGTGGTTCTGAACTCTATTTCTTCCATTGACAATTTTGTCCTGTTTCTTTGTCTCCGCATTTTGTTATGCTTCCTTGGTGCACCCCCTAGTGGTCTTTGTTCGCAGTCTTATAGATAAATCTTGATTGTTGTAGCTAATTCCAGGGAGGGTTTGACCTCCAGGCCAAGTGGCTATGAGAATCAGCTGTGTCAGCAGTGAGAGAACTTCTGTCCTCTAGGGAGGTGCTAATCTAGCCTTTGCCTGAGGCTATCCGGCAAATGCCTCTGTGCAGGGCTTGGGCGGGGCAGGGCAGGTCGCACAGGATCAACAGGGTGGGCCGGAGAGAGCAGTTATGGCGGCTCTCAGTCCTGTCCCAAGGGGCTCTGCCTCTCTGAGTCCCAGCACCCGCTGCAAAGCTCGGAGAGAAAGCTGCACTCGCTCTGACCGAAGCCAGACAGTCCCGCCTCTCCGGTCTGAGTCTGGGTCCCTAAAGACTCACCCGGATCTGGAGCTCAGAGTCTGCGACTCCCTCCCGATTGAAAACGCCAACCGCGTCCTCTGCCGCCAGCCCGCTCCACGCACTCCGCACCTCAGAATTTGATTTCAGCACTGCGCCTCCTCTGAGTGTCCGTATGCGTTTCTCTTTCCTCCTAGTTGTAGGACTTCCACTCAGCCAGCGTTCCTGTGGTTCTGGGTGATGTCCCTTCCGTTTTTTGGTTTCACTTTTGAAGTAGTTGTTCAAAGCAGCAAACTCCAGCGTTAACCTATGCCGCCATCTTGGTTCTCCTCTCAATCGGAATTCTTAACAAAGCAGGAGTGCCCTTCAGCCCCAGGACTCCAGTGGCGCTCCTGCAGGAGCCGCCTGGGCCCAGCGCTGGTCTCAGTCCGGGCCTTGCTCCTGAGCACGGAGGAGGGGCTGCCCGGGTTCTGAGACCCGCCCCGAGGCTGCCTGCTTCGCCCGCCCAGGAGAGATAGGGTCTCCGGACCAGGACTGCTGGGGTGGGCCGGGTGTTTCTCATGCTCACTAGAGCCCTGGTGCTGAGTGTGGGCCTGGGCCAGCGTGTGGCCGCGTGTGGCCACCACCTGAGACTTGCTAGAAATGCAAACTGTCAGGCCCCACTAAACCTACTCAACTGGAATCTGCATATTAATGTCCCCTGACCCCTCTCCAACCCAGGAGAGGCAGAGCTCAGGAGCACCGGAGACCATCCCGAGAACCCCGGGGGCAATGAACATGCTCAGCTATTAGATCATGGAGTCTGGAGATATAGGCAGAGGCTTTATTTATTATTTTTTAGAGAGAGATAGAGAGAGCGCTGTTGCTCTATTTATTCATGCATCCATTGGTTGATTCTTATATGTGCGCTGATTAGAGATTGAACCCACAACCTTGACGTATCAGGAGAACACTCTAACCAACTGAGCTCTCTGGCCAGGGCTGGCACACCAGGCTTTAGTTAAACGTTTCCATGGCTTCGGTGTTCATGTAGCTGATCGTCAGAGATTTCAAAAGCCTGTGAGTCATGTTCCAAAGGCCTGCGGGTAAAGCAAGTTCCGGGAGAAGCCCTGTGAGCACACTTTGCTTGAGAAATAGAAAAGTATTGCTAGTCAAGTGCCAAGCAACAGCTTAAACAATAACAGAGGTCGCAAGAGGCCTCATTTCTGCTTTGCTTTAAAGATAACGTCACTAACACACAATTATGAGATCTTTTACAGAATCTTCAACCCAGCACCCCTCGTTTTCACAATTCAGTTATGAGTTGTCAACGTGGTGGCTCTGTGAAGCGGGGGGAGGTCACTTCAGGGTCTCGAGAATTTATGAGTTTGTTTTGCAGAAGGAAAGATGTCTCCAAGGCCAGCTGCTGACGCCCAGGAGCCTGTGACTGAAGAATCGCAGGCTCCTCGCTCAGTTCTCCTCGCTCAGTTCTCCTCGCTCAGTTCTCTGAAGCCCCCACCCCGCTCTCGGCTGCATGAAACTCCCGGCTTCTGCTTCAGGGGGAAGATGGCCTGGAGGCACCATCGGGTCTCCCGCCTTCTTGGTTTGCACCTTCTCAACCAATAAACCTCTCCTTATGCTCCCAACGGTGACGTCTAGCCTCTGGAAGCAGCAGGCACAGAGCTTTGGTGGCGCCTGGAAGCTGCTATGCTGGAATCCAGGCTCGGGCAAAGCTACTGTTCTATTCAGAACCCTGAACCCAGCCAGGTCCCCTGTGCACCTGAGCTAGGATGGTGTCGTGGGCAGAACTGTCCGGGCATCTGTGCCGCCCCAGAGCCTGGGAGATGACCTTCTTAGGAAATAGGGTTTTTGCAGATGTAATGACCACCTTTGGGGTGAGATCTTCATGGGTGGTCTGGGGGGCCCTCCCTCCACCGGCAGCGCCCTCACAAGAGACAGAAGAGGAGACCCCGACATCGAGGAAGGCGCATGGAGACCAGGCAGGGGTCAGAGTGATGAGCCACAAACCAAGGGCCGCCCGGAGTCCCTGGAGCTGGAGGAGGTGAGGGAGGGCCCTCCCCCAGAGCTCAGAGCCCCCGCGGCCCTGCCCACACCTTGACCTCTGACTCTGGCCTCCAGGGCTGTGAGAGAACAAATCTGTGTCATTGTCAGTCACCCAGTTTGTGACAATTTGTTACGATGGCCTTTTCCAACCATGAAAGAGAAGGGTGGCCGAAGGAACTCAGGAAAGAAGCCATGGCCTGGTCAAACCCAAGTTACAGCAATCTTAGCTTTGTTCCCAGGATGAACCGCCTTTCCCCCTCAGTTCCTTATTTCCTTTTAATGCTCCATGAAACCCACGTACAGCTGAGAGCAGGGTGCGTGGGCTCGCGTGGCTGGCTGGTCAGCAGACCATCGAGGCCTCCAGGAGAGCTCCTTCCGCTTCCAGGCAGAGCCATTTTATCTGTACTAACTCCTTGTTGGAAATTACTGCTTAAAGCAGCTGAGACAATGGAATGGAGTCATACATTAACTGCTTTTTAAAAAATATATATATTTTATTGATTTTTTACAGAGAGGAAGGGAGAGGGATAGAGAGTTAGAAACATCGATGAGAGAGAAACATCAACCAGCTCCCAAGGTACATGCCCTTGACCGGAACCGAACCTGGGACCTTTCAGTCCACAGGCCGACGCTCTATCCACTGAGCCAAACCGGTCAGGGCAATGCATTAACTGCTTAAGTGCCACTTAAAAACAGGCTTTATTTAGCAAGCAACCCCATCAGGACTGAGTTTGCTGAGCTTAGATGACATGCATTAGATTAATATAAAGCAGCTATCTTAGTACTAGATTTGAAGGGACAGAAACTCTAACGCAGGGGTCCTCAAACTTTTTAAACAGGGGGCCAGTTCACTGTCCCTCAGACCGTTGGAGGGCCGGACTATAGTTTAAAAAAAAAACTATGAACAAATTCCTATGCACACTGCACAGATCTTATTTTGAAGTAAAAAAACAAAACGGGAACAAATACGATATTTGTATTTGCATGTGGCCCGCGGGCCGTAGTTTGAGGACCCCTGCACTAACAGCTTTGGAGCGTCTGGATAATTTCATTGTTTCTTTTTAAAAGGTTTTCAGGATTCAAAGACAAAGATTCAGGGCAGCAGTTATCAGCTCGGGCTCACTGGGGATCACTAGGGGGAGCTGAGAAATAGCGCAGTGTTCCAGCCTCTACCAGAGGAACCAGAATTTCCCGGAGCCTCTAGGAAATACCCACCTTGTCTGGCAGAGCCTACGCCCTGTGCCCGACCCTGCTCCCAGCCGCCCATGTAGCCAGGGCGCAGGCGTGGGCCCAGGGCTGGCCAAGCAGGCACACCTGGCCTCTGTGTCGGGCCTGTGAGGCAGGGAGGGCACCAGGGTCCGTCCTGCGGTGAGGACGCATGTCGGGTGCATCCAGCGTTGCCTTGGTGGTTGCACCGCTGAGAGCAGAGGCTCGGGAGGTCTAGGGACTGGTCTAGGGTCCCAGGACTAAAGACCAGCAGAGGGACTCACCAGGCCTCCAGCTCGGGGCGCCACACGCCCTCCCTGGACCTGCTCGGAGCCGAGTTCCACACAGTGTTCTGGACGATACGGCTCCCAGACCCAGCCTCTGACCTTCTTTAGTGCCCCTTCCCACTCTTTTTATTTTATTTATTTTTTTAAAAGATATATTTTTATTGATTTCAGAGAGGGAGAGGGAAAAGGAGAGAGCTAGAAACATCCATGATGAGAGAGAATTATTGATCGGCTGCCTCCTGCATGCCCCCCACTGGGGATGGAGCCGCAACCTGGGCATGTGCCCTGACCAGGAATCAAACTGTGACCTGGTTCACAGGTCGCCGCTCAACCACTGAGCCACGCCGGCCAGGCTGTCATTTTCCATTTCTGGCCTCGTTGATGATGCAGAATTCCACTGAAGAGGGGAGGGAGGCAGAGTCACGGAGGCACATTCGTGGCTCATAGATGGTGGTGCTGCTCGGGCGCGAAGGCCACAGGAATCCCCTCTTCTGGCTCCTGCCGCCCCACCCCAGCCCTCCCAAGAGAAGGCCTTGTGTGTGTGTGTGGCGGGGTGGGGGGGGGGGCAGTTTGATGGCGCAGCTGATCAGAGTCCAGGGCGCACCTGGCGGTCATCGACCCTCCTGTTCTCAGTAGAGTCTTTCTGACCCGCAATACCCTCCCGCCCTGGGCGATTATTGTAGCTGTCCTTTCAAAGGCTCTCTTCTCCTCTCCTCTGCTCCTCCTGCATGAACCTCAGGGAAGGTTGTGCTGATGGGATTAAGGCCAAGGTGAATGATCACTGAGAGAGAATAGATTCTGGTTTTGGAGGGAGTTTAAAAAACAAGCCTCCCAATTCCTGTTGGACCCTCACAGATGGAGTGCAGGCTGCGCTGGGCCTGAGCAGCCTGTCCTCCCAAAACAATCGCAGAACTAGGCACGGTGGACACCGCTCCCTGTGCAAGAAGTTGTCCTCAGTGTTAAAATCCTAAATTTTTTTCTCATAAAAGAGCTTTGAAAAGACGATGGGCCTCAACGTGAGTCCGTTTGAATCCACTTCAGACACGGCCTGCGGGTGCTTTCCATTCGCTGCTCAGAGCTTCCTTGGAACACGTCCGTCTGTCCGTCCGCCCGTCAGGGCAGCTCAGGCTTTCTTAGCCGGACTGGCATCCCTAAAGTGGTTTCCTGGGGGCTATTGGGAGGGTTAGGTTGGTGAGAATGAGATAGAGAAAACCCAAAGGAAAAATTTTAAACTCGTTTTAAAGTCATAAAATGAAGGCACCACCCAAGTCCTGCTTCCCCTGGTCAGGAGCGGGTCTGCTGGGCTGCGCAGAGCACGTGTCTGCGTGTCCAGCTCCACAGGCGGGCCAGGCTGGTAGCAGGGCAGGCCCTCCACACGGCACAGAGCTGGGGGCGGTCGGCAGAGGGGCCGCGGGAGCCAGGCCCACCCGGTGGAAGGGCGGGAGTGGACTTGATGGGGCTAGAAAGGGCAGATCTGTGTCCCCCAGAGGTGACAGGAAGCTGCTGAGCCGGGTGCCGCCGTGCCTGCTCCCAGGGAGAGGCTGGAGAGCGGCGCCTCCACCATGCATGTCCCTCTTCGCTTCTCTGAGCCCCAGCCGCTGCCATGTGACGCCTCACACGTTAATGGCAATCACCTGACTGTGGCCACGTCGTCGGTCCTCCTACCAGTATGAAGCTCCCTGGGCTTCCAAGGGCCTCACAACTTCTGGTGTGGGTGCTCAGGGACGCCAGGTGACCCAGGGACTGTGCCACAGCACCTGCTCCAGCTACTTAGGCAACGCTGCGCGCACTCATCTGTCAGCCAATCACTTTCTTCCTTGCTCCCCAACTGGACTCCCCAGTGACCATTCATTCAACATATTGTTCTGAGGTGGGTCTCTTGTAGACAGCATACAGTTGGGTCATGTTTTTTAATCCATTCAGCTACCCTATGTCAGAGCACTTAATCCATTTACATTTAAGATTATTATTGATAGGTACTTATTTATTGCCATTTTAATTCTGTATGGCTAGGTTTCTCTCTCTATTTCTTCTTCTCATTACAGCTGTCCCTTTAGCATTTCTTGTAATGCGGGTTTGGTGGTGATAAATCCCTTTAGCCTTTTTCTGTCTGGGAAGCTCTTCGGCCTTGCTGGATATAGTAATCTTGGTTTCAGATTCTTGCTTTTTAGTACTTTGAATACTTTATGCCATTCCCTTCTGGCCTGAAAAATCAGTGACAGCCTTATGGGAGCTCCTTTATAGGTAACAAATTGCCTTTCTCTTGCTGCCTTTAAGATTCTCTCTTTGTCTTTAATTTTTGGCATTTTAATGATGATGTGTCTGGGTATAGGCCTGTTTGGGTTCTTCTTGCTTGGGACTCTCTGTGCCTCCTGAACTTGTGTGACTTTTTCCTTCACCAGATTAGGGGAGTTTTCTGCCATTATTTCTTCAAACACATTCTCTAGCCCTTGCTCACTTTCTTCTCCTTCTGGCAGTCCAATTATGTGAATATTGTTACATTTCATGTTGTCCCACAGCTCCCTTAAACTGTCCTGTTTTTAATTGTTTTTTCTTTCTGGTTCTCTGATTGAACGCATTTTTCTACCCTGTCTTCTAATTCACTGTTCTGATCCCCAGCTTCCCCTAATTTGCTGTGTATTCCTTCCAATGTGGTCTTTATTTGTGCTGTGTCATTCTTTATTTCCGACTGTCTTTTTCATGTTTATCAGGGTCTCTCCAGCTAGTCTTCAATTGGTTTTTCAGGGTTGGTTCTTCTGTATTTCCAGTTTGGTCCTTGGAGAATGTCAGTGTAGCTTCCACTTACTCTGCCACCGTTTTTTCAACATATGGTTTTTAATCCCTCATTCTCACAGTCAAGTCAGTGAAAAAGGATTGAGGACTCCTGTGCAAGCTTCCTGCTAAAAACACAAAATTGTGATTCTGGGTTACAGGTTTGATTCCCTGATCCTGGTTGGATATGTGGGAGGTAATCAATCGATGTGTCTCTCATATTGATGTTTCTCTCTCTCTCCCTTACACTTCCTCTAAAAATCAGTGCAAAAAATATTCTCAGGTGAAGATTAACAAAAAAACAAAAGTGAATCATACTCGAAAAAAATTTTCTCAAGTAGATATGTTTTTGGCCCTGGCAGGTGTGTGGCTCAGGTAGTTGAGCATCATCCCATGCACCAAGAAGTCACCATTTGATTCCAGTCAGGGCAGGCTTGATCCCCAGTAGGGGGCAGGCATGCAGGAGGCAGCCGATTAATGTTCTGCTCTCATTGATGTTTCTAGCTCTCTCTCCCTCTCCCTTCCTCTCTAAAATCAGTAAAAACAGTTTTTAAATAAAATATGTGTTTTTGTTAATATATTTAAAATGAATTAATATTATTTTTATGTTAAAAACTATGTAAGGAAATTATCATTAAGAATGTACTTGAGGGCTAGTAACAGAACTTCTTTTTCCCACCTAATAAGAAGCCTGGAGGTTGGCCTGTGCAACTGATTAATAAACCATCAGAGACCCAAGCTCCTTCTCTATTTGTGTTCTGCCATTTTTTCACATTAAGGCCTCATGATCTCAATATGGCCACAATCTCCAGGCAAGCCAACAATGGTTGCCAGATGCACAATACCGCCTACTCTGGAGCTGGGCTCAAACCCTCTCCTGTTACCAGCCCCGACTACTTCCGAGGCTGGGAAAACCTCAACAATGTGCATTTTCTGTGAATTTAAAACCAATTAAGGTTCTGGGGAGGCAGCATAAATAAGCTGGAAACTCCTGATCACTGGGAGCTAGCTCCTCTTTGGCTCCTGATTTCTTCCTGCTGTCAATTTCAGTTCTCCTTTTCCCAAGGCCCAGTTCTCCCAACGGTGCACGACCTTAAGCACGTCATTCAGCCTCCCTGGGCGCCAGCATCTCATCTGCAAAATGAGGGAGTCATACGAGGCAGTCAGTTGGAGCACCAGGGCGTCTCTCCCATTGGCCAGGGTGGGACCAGGGAGGTTCTTACACTGAAGGGCCGAAAGGTAGGAAGATGAGTGGATAGAGAAAAAGGCCTCGCCTCCCTCCCCTGATAGGGACGGTGGGCTTGAGCAGGAAGAGAGATGGCCTTTGACCTTGGACTCTGCCATTCTCAGTCTCCCAGGCTGTGTGGCTCCTAAATCAAACCTCTTTCCTTTTGCACCAGCACCTGCCTCACGAGTTCGGCTTTCGTGACAGCAGGCAGCTGAATCTCGGTTTTTTGTTTGGTTACAGGTTTTTTGTTTGTTGGTTTAGTTGAATTTTGTGTGTGTGTGTTTTTCAAAATATATATACTTTTTATTGATTTCAGAGAGGAAGGGAGAGATAGAAACATCAATGATGAGAGAATCATTGGCTGGCTGTCTCCTGGGATACCCCCTACTGGGGATTGAGCCCGCAACCTGGACATGTGCCCTGACCAGGAATCAAACCATGACCTCCTGGTTCATAGGTCGATGCTCAACCACTGACCCACACTGGCCAGGCCCGTTACAGTTTTTGGCAATTCCACCAGGACAGCATGGAGCTCAGCAAGTCCTGGAGGGCTCTGATGGGTCCCAGCGGCCTGGGGCAGGCTGGCCCAGGGGCAGTGGGGACTTCCCGGCAGCTGCCAAGAGCTTGTCCTGGGGAATTTGCCTGCACTCCTTCTCTAGGTGTCAGCCACCTGAAATGCTTGGCTGGTGAAAGGAAACGGCCTATGTACACTTTATACTATGAGGGAAAAATAGGTTCCCTAAATTACTACTCCTTCATACAGTTGGAATTGTTTTGCCAATGGTCAGGGAAATAGGATGAAATCCCTTATGTCCAGGTGTCCATGTTTTTATAGGATACGGATTGGGCAAAGAAAGGGAACAACTTAATGATCCAGAGAAGGGAACTGGCTCCAAAACCCCCTCCAATGGAAAGACACAGAAGAAAAGGAGAATGAGGAAATGAGTCTCTAACGCCCAGCCACCGAGGGACCCAGGGTTAGCAGCAGGAGGACTCCCCCACCATCACCCCGCTGCTGATGCCCCTGAGACAGGGCCAGAGGGGGGGCAGCCCCACCCCGTATGATGAAGGAATGGTCTCCCCTCAATGACCTGGCAGGGCACCCAATTTGGCCCGAGAGCATCCCTACCCGGAGCAGGACAATTCCCTTTGAGGCAACACCATATAAGCAGAATAAACCAGAAAGGCCCGTCTGCTGGCTTCCTTTAGGCCCACACTCCATTTCTACCTCAGATTTGCTGAATTGGGAGAATTCCAACCCCTCATCTAGGGAGAATCTGATAGTGGGGAAGGGCATGTAATGAGAAGAGAGCCCAGGTCTTTAATGATCACGCACCTCACTAACTACAGATGAGAAGCTTCCCCACAGACCCTGGGCCCCGGCGGCTGAGTGGCTGTAACAGGTAAGACGCCTCGCTGGGTCCAGACTCAGGAAGGAAATGCATGTCGAGAACAGACCAGGGCAGGGCACGCTGTGACTCGGTGGCTGTGCCGGACCCTGGCCCCCTCGGAGTTTCTCTCAGGGACGCTGACCATCCTCCGGGCCCAGGCGGCTGAGCTGTGTGTCCCATCACAGGTCAGCCCCCTTGTTCGGGGCTCTGAGCTCCTGAAGGCCGGCCGCAGACCCTCCCTCCCCTTTCCCTGTCACACTCGCAGCTGCATGTGGCTGTCTCTCCCGCGTGTGTGTAACCAGCCAGCTGTGAGGGGGTCAGAGCAGGACTTCAGGGTGACTGCCTGCTCCCCATGCTGCTGGCAGGATTGGGATAAACGCTCAGATGGGATCCAACCCTGTCTCTGCTGAATTTGGCTCAAGCAGGGGCAGGCGACCTCGGACCCACCGTGTCTGGTTTCAAATCCTCAGAAAATGGCAGATCTTATCTCCTCCATTTCTGCCACTCACATCTGACCTGGGCAGAGGGACAGGCTCTCCTGGACACACCGCTAACAGCAGATGAATAGCAGCTACTTCCGTGACTCAGCACAGGACCCTGCAGCTGTCCACACAGTCCTCTCCCTAGAGCCCCCAACCCCATGCAGCTCTCGTCCACTCTGCCCTCCCTCTGCCAGAGCCCGAGGTGAGTGGCCACAAATGAAATTTTGTGCATTGGCCCTTTAAGAGGGTGCCTGTGTTTCTAGCCATCTCCCCCGAGTGGGCAGAAACCACGCGGCTCTTCACAGCCAGATGCTTGTGGGCACCTTTCCCCGTTCTGGTGCTCTGGGCCAGGAGCCTGGCTTGGGCGTTAGACCCCAGACTTCTCAGGGGAACCCCCACAGTGAAGATGGAATATGAAAGGAGAGGGGAATATGAAAGGAGCGGGGCGCCAATCAATGTGCCTGTTGCAAAGAGGAAGGCCACTGGAGAAAGGACTGCCCAGAACTAAAAAAGAAAAAGGATAGAAACACTCACCAAGAAATGGGCTCCCCTAGACACCTCCTGCTATCAAACAGGCAAAAGAGGTTTTAAAATTGCTCGAGGCAGGGAATCTACCGCACCAGGTTGCATATGCCCTGCCCAGGACACCGAGGGCAGTTCTGGGAACCCAACCTGTTGGGACTTAAACCCCATTTCACAGAAGGAGATGAGGAAGGGGCCATGAGTGGAGATTCTCTGACACGGACCAGATTCCATGGAAGATCAGCCCTCAGGGTACGATCTGACTCCCAGAAGCTCCAGTTTATCCCATCCCAGACACCAACATGCAGGGGCGCACTACGGAAAAGATGCTTTAGTGGCCTCACTGGGCCACATTTGTACAACATCCAGGGCAAACACTAACAACTTTGCACAAGTTGGCTCAGTGCGGGTCTATCTACCCATATGGCGAGCCCTTATACCCATTCCAGCGGGGAGTCTTACTAAAAACCTGAAAGACTCGTCCTGAACAGCAGTTAGCAGAGCAATGGGCCAGTCCCTGTGATAATCCTGCTGACAACACACTCTTCCCTAAAGCTCCCGGGAATCAAGCCTTGGATCCACCCCTCACGGGTAAAGCAGGTGCTGCCTGGAGAGGACTCAGATGTGGCTGCTGCTGCTGATACTGCAAGGGAAAGCTGGGCCTGCAATCCTGAAAGAGATTTAAAATTCCGCTTTCAGGGAGGAACAGCGCCTCCCAAAGCTAAGTGACAATATTACTTTTCCTTTTACTATTTTTTTTACAATTGCTCTACTCTATGCCCAGGCTTAGACTGATGACACCTTTGCATTTCCCAGAAAGTGGCTTCCTTGGCAAACCTACCCTGCTGTTGGGTGTGCCACCCAAAGCCCCACTCCGGATTAGATCATGCCGACCCCTTAGTCTCGCCAGTCTCTGATTTCACAACAATTCCCCTGCACGACTAGGCATACCCCTCACTGAGCACTTGATCGTTTGTCTGCCCAACAGGTCTCACTTTGGAAGCCCATCGGCAACACTGGCTCTTGAAACATAGAGCAGAAAACCAGCTTCTTGTGCACGGTGCCGTCCTCTGCACTGTGCATACTGCCTTCAGACAGCAATCTCCCTCAAGTACAGGCTTCCCTCCACTCTCGACTCTCCCTTCCTTAGTAGATAGTAAGAACCTCTGGACAGGAGGATAGTGAGGCTACCCCTTTGAGAGCAGGAAGAAACTACAGAAGAGGAGGTCTTCATCCATTTACTCCTGTAAGATTACAAGGATCCAGAGTGTTGAAGGGGAATTATTACCTTAGACCAGTGGTCGGCAAACTGCGGCTCGCGAGCCACATGCGGCTCTTTGGCTCCTTGAGTGTGGCTCTTCCACAAAATACCACGTGCGGGCACGCACATACAGTGTGATTGAAACTTCGTGGCCCATGCGCAGAAGTCAGTATTTTGTGGAAGAGCCACACTCAAGGGGCCAAAGAGCCGCATGTGGCTCACGAGCCACAGTTTGCCAACCACTGCCTTAGACAGACAGACGGAGCACTGAGGAGCCTCTCCCATTGACCAAGACGGTGCAGGGGGAGTTCTTGCATGGAGCACACCAAAAGCTACAGGACGAATGGATAGGGCTCTGAGCACGACAAAAGAGAGCCAGGTAATTGAGTAGAAAATAGTCTTCCCTATCCCTCTAAGAAAGGAAGAGAGATTATCTTTGAGATGGGAGTCATGTGGCACCTGAATAAGACTTCTTTCCTTTTGCACCAGCGCCTGCTTCACCTCTGTTTTTCATTGGGTTACAGTAAGAGACAAGCACCAGGACCTCTGGTTCGCAAACAACGCTATTCTCCTGTGGTTTGGCCGAGAGCTCCCCTCCTCTCCCCCTGGGACAGCTCTAGACACAAAGCTGGTGCCCAAAGCATGGTGTGTGGACCGGCCAGGGAATCTCCTCATAGCTCTTAGGGTCACATAGTTTGTTTGAGCCAAAGAATTGCCAGGAAACAGTAAGGCTCACAGAACCACATGTTCAAAGCCAGGCGATAAGGAGAAGATGCAGGACAGTGGGACAGAGGCCACCGTCCCCTCCATGCCTCTTCCGCGTTTCAGCGGGAGCTTGGCTTCCACAGCTTTGGACGTGGGTGTCCGTGTTACAGGCTGTCTCCTCCCCTCCCCAGAGGTCTGAACACCCAGCCTTGGACCCAGCACACCGTTCGCAGCAGCATGTGTCCTGCCCTCTTTAGCACTCCAGCTGTACAATCATCCTATCTAATAATAGACAAAGATGCAAATTGACTGTACCCCCGCTACACCCACCATTGGCTAATCAGAGTGATATGCAAATTAATCACCAGCAAATATGGTAGCTAATTTGCATATACAAGCTGGGAGCAAAGACTGAAGACACCGTAGAAGGAAGCCAAGCAACAGAGCTGAGGTAGCGGAGACGGGTGGGTAGGGGTGGCAGAGGAGGGCGGGGTAGGAGGGGCAGAGACAAGATATATTTTATTGATTTTTTACAGAGAGCAAGAGAGAGGGATAGAGAGTTAGAAACATCGATGAGAGAGAAATATCGATCAGCTGCCTCCTGCACACTCTCCACTGGGGAAGTGCCCGCAACCCAGGTACATGCCCTTGACCGGAATCGAACCTGGGACCTTTCAGTCCGCAGGCTGATGCTCTATCCACTGAGCCAAACTGGTTTCGGCGAAGCCCTATTCTTGCAGGAATCTTCCTGCAACGGGCTTCTCATTTTTAACTATAACTTCACAACTGGAGTTGGTAGTCAAGAGTCAGAAGTCTTACAATAAATCCAATAAGGGGAACAGAGTAACATCTGGAAAGGGGAAGAATGAAGAATGAGGAAACCAAAAAGGCCATCATGAAAAAAAGGGTTTTTTGTTTGTTTGTTTGTTTGTTTGTTTGTTTAAGGATTAGCAGAAGGTGTTAAAGTTCAGGCTACTAGACAGAAAAAATCCTGGCTAAATTATAATTTGAATGAAAATGACTCAGTAAAGAGATCAGAAAGAATATGGTATCAGAACAATAATGAACCCATTTTAGACAAAAACTAGGTCCTAGAATGTAGTGCTTCCACTGTAACAAAAGCTGGTGGAGGTCTGGTTAAAAAAAATAATAATAATGGGAGAACCTAAGGGGAAAATTCTGAGCCTGAAAGAAATATAGGCCAATCTGTATGCTGAAATGCTGCAAAATGAGTGCTTCTGAGAAATAAAACCACTAAAAGCATTGAGAAATTTGGCATAATGGGCTCTCTTAGAGTAAGGAGAGCATAGTTGAAAGGAATAAAAAGAAAAAAAATCAAAGTTCAGCAAGGGAGGGCGATGCACGGGTGGGGCTGAGGAGAAAGAAGGCTTTTGTCTCGAGGTGTAACAGTGAATTGCAGCTGGAGTGAGCCCGCTCCTGCTGTGGCTGGGACTGCATTTGGCCTCACAGATTGCAGCCTACGTGTTTTTTTTAGCTCACAAGGATCAAAGAAGCATGTGGCTTTTCCATCCTGCCTGAAGCTCCAGGCAATCAAAGAAAAGGATGAATCCTAGTAAAACTATAGCTTTGATGAAAACGCCCCGATCATCCAATGACATGATCAGTAACAGTTCTCATGATGACTGCAATAGCAATGACGTTTTGGACTCCGCATCGTAGCAGAAATGTGTCACAAGCATATGCACAGGTCTTTGCAGCAGCACCACTCAGCGTATCTGCAAGTTCAACTCTCGGATGCAGGCTGGGCTTTGTATTTGTTCTTGTAACGGTTTCTTTCATAAGGAATAATTATGAGGGGTTTTTGAGAAATTAAAAAATCCAGCAGTAGGAGCTGAAGTTCAAATAGTGCTTACTCTACGGCAGGTATGGTTTGAAGCCATGAACTCCTGTAACCGTTACAGCTTCCTTAGTAGGTTCCACCTTGCAGATGAGGAAACTGAGGCAGGAAGGTTAAATGACTTGTTCACGGTTACACGGCCAGGGAGGAGCACAGCCTGGATGCGGAGGTACCCAGCTCTCATGTGCTCATTTACTGGCAATTGTCCACATTTTTTCTATTTGCTTTTTAAGTCCACGTACCTATAATATATAAGAACTAGAGGCCTGGTGCATGAAATTCATGCATGGATGCGGTACCTAGGCCTGGCCAGCGATCAGAGTACAAGTGTCTGGCATGGAAGGGCAGGTGACTGCTGGGCCCTGGGCAGCACCTGGGCCCCTGGGCCCCTGCACACCCCTCTCCGCCTGAGTCATGGTGCCCAAGTCCCCATGTGGAGATGTGGTGAGTGCAGCCAGCTGCCCTGCGGGCTGGGGTGCAGCGTGGGCCTCTGGGCTGCCCAGCAGCGCCATACGGAAGCTGGGCAGGCAGCACACTCTCTCTCAGCTGGCCTCACAGACCGGCTCCTGAGCTAACCCATGGGGAGCCCGCAGGGTAGCAGGGGAGTGAGAGCAAGCTTAGTGGACCTCGCACCTCCATCCCCATCACCCCCCCCCCCCGGGTACCAGCGAGAGGTCACAGTGCCCGGGAGGTTGGTTGTCCTGGAGGTTGGTCGCTGCCACCCACCCCCAGTACCCAGTCCCAGCTCGGGGGCTGGCTAGTTTGGGCGATCAGGGCCTGTGGGCTGCCCTCTGTGGGGTGATCGGTCATGCCTCAGTGCCTGGGAGCTAGGCGATGGCCCCACTCCACGCCGCCACCACTGATCATTGTCTGTGGGATGTTCAGTGGGGCGCGATTGGGACCTGCCTGCACCCCCCTTAGCCTGGCGCTGCCTGCTCACCTGCTCCACCATCCTGCCGTGGTCCTGCTCTTGTCAGGGCTCATTGGGGCCAGCAGCACCTCCACTGCCAGCGCTGCATCGCTGATGCCTGCCATGTTCCACGTTGCCCCCTGGCAGTCAGTGCATGTCATAGAGAACGGTGGAACTCCCGGTTAACAATTTGCATATTAGTCTTTTATTATATATTTTAAAATATAACACTACACGGAAAGTTGCAATGCCTGTTATAGTCTCATCACCTGTCCATGAATGTGTTTTGTATCTGTCTCAGCTTATTGATAGTGACGTATCGCTATCGCTGGGAAGGCCTGGGGCACTCACCTGGGCCCATGCCTCTGGGGCAGTCTCCACAGAACCTATGCGGCTGGACTTCCTTTGTAATTCTTGAAACCAAGGGTCTTTGTGATGTTGATTAATTTAGTTTTAAGTCCTAGCTCTAGAAATAGATATATTTCCCTCATAGACCTAGCTTTCCCCCCAATAATCAGTGACAATGAGGCAGCAGAAGACAACAGCCGGAGACCTCTGAGGCTGCACCACCGTCCTGTGGCCGCAGCCACGTCTGGTCCTGAGCACTAGAACATGGCTGTCTGAATCGATATGTGCTGTAAGTATAAAACACACGCTGGACTTCTAAGACAGTATGAAAAACAGTAAAACGCCTCGAATAATTGATTAGGTTGTAGTGGATTAAATATATATTAAAATCAATTGTGCCTGTGTGTGCTCTTCATGTAGCTACTAGAAAATCGAAACCAACATATGTGGTGATGTGTGGCTTCCACGATCTGTCCGCCAGAGAGCTCTGATCTAGACCCTTCCTTTAACTGCTGGCAGCTGGGTTTTGCTAATTGGTGAAGGAGCAAGCCCTAAATCTGAAACATCAGAACACTTACTGTTCACAGATACTTCCTAAGGGGTTTGTGTGGAACCACCCGTTCAGCCTCAGGGAGGTTGCAGGGCTGCACTGGAGGCTGAGGTCGCGCTCCTTCCAGCAGGATGAGCTGGGCCCCCGGCCTGACCTTGGAACTGCCTACTGCACTGGAAGGGCGCTTTGAGAATCTGCCTCAGACAGCAACGGCCAAGTAGCTTCATGTGGTGGCGTCTCTAGCGACGTACAGCCCTTACGTGTCAACAGGGTATCTGTTTTCTTAACTTCTAATGGAAGTTATGAACAGACACATTTGTTGTGGCAAGTTTAGCTTGAATGAAACCAGTAGGTTTGACACCCACTTACGATGTTATGAAGCCAGCTTTACTCTTTGCCACTAATTAATTATATTAACTACTTTTAGGGCAAATTGTCAATGCAACATACTCTTTCATGTTTCCTATGTTTTCAATTTGTTTTCTTTAGTCGTGTCTATTTATACCGAAATCATTTTTCCGCTGTTATATAAAAGAGAGGTCCTCATTATTCTGCCAACATTAAAATTGAGGCTTGTGATTAAGTTATAAAACACACTGGGCCCTGGCCAGGTAGCTCAGGTGGTTGGAGCATGCTCCGTGCACCAAAAAGGTTTCCAGTTAGATTCTCAGTCAGGACACATACCTGGGTTGTGGTTCAATCCCCAGATCAGTGTTTCTCTCTCACATCAATGTTTCTCTCTCACTCAAAAAAAAAAAAAATCAATAAACATATCCTCAGATGAGGATTAACAAAAAACATACAAAATACAAATAAAATATAAAAAAACCAAAAAAAAAAAAAAAACAAAGAAAAAAAGAAAAAACACACACACACACACACAATGGGGGTGGGGGTGGGGGTGGGGTAGGAAGAGATTAACCAAAGAACTTGTATGCGTAGTAGAGGCCCGGTGCACTGGGGACCCTCGGCCTGGCCTGCGGGGATCGGGCTGAAACTGGTCTCTGATGCCCCCCGAGGGGTCCCGGATTGCGAGAGGGCCTTCTCGGGTGACGCATCGGAATCAGGCTCCCTCCTCTCTTCTTCCAATATTATGTCACTCTGTCTTGCTTCATTCATCTCACTTTACCCTAAGTTTGGCAGTAACGACTTGTGGGCATTTAGCTGCAAAATGTAATTATTTAGCAAACAGGGTTTACTTAGCCTGGAATCTAATGGGCCCAGGACAGGACCCTGCTCAGTGCCAGGCTCCCGTCCAGAGAGTCCTGTGGTGCTGGAGCCTCTCCTTCCCACCTGAGCTGGTCCTTGCCTCCTCCCCTTCCAGAGGTTGCCCGCAGGCACTACTGTCCGCCTGGGAGGAGGGAAGCCACTGCCGGTTTCCCAGCTGAGTGTGGTGGGAAAATTGGCTGCCTCCACTGGAAATCAATTTTAAGCGGATAGGCCGGCGCAGGCGCTGGACAGTATAGGTCCTGCATGTCTCATCATTTTGCTAATTGAGTGGAAGTTTCTGTAAGGGCCAGACCCACAACCTCTGCAATGGGCTAGAGGCCTGGTGGGGAGCCAGACCCGAAGTGGGGAGCCAATGGGCTAGAGGCCCGGTGCACGGATTCATGCACCGGTGGGGTCCCTCGGCCTGGCCTACGGGGATCAGGCCCAAACCAGCTCTCCAACATCCCCCGAAGGGTCCTGGATTGCGAGAGGGCAGTTCTCAGGTGATGCACCCCAGAATCAGGCTTCGTCCTCTCTGGTTCCAGGTGTGTCACCTGAGAACTGCAGCTGCCAAGTCACCCCAGCTTGGCAGCTCCTGCATTGAGCGTCTGCCCCCTGGTGGTCAGTGTACGTTATAGCTACTGGTTGGATGGTTGCTAAGCTTTTATATATATATAGATAAGCATAAACCATGGACGTAGAAAATAGTACGGTGAAGGCCTGGGCGGGGGGCAGGAGTGAGGTGGAGGAGGTTAGTGGGGTTAAAAAAAGAGAGGACATCTATAATACTTTCAACAATAAAGATAAACACACACACACACACACACACACACGAGGAGAGAAAAGATGGTGCACGATTGCCATGGGGATATTATTGATGAACTAGAGGCCTGGTGCACGAAATTCTTGCACTGGGGGCGGGGGAAGGGGTCCCTCAGCCCAGCCTGTGCTCTCTCACAGTCCAGGAGCCCTGCCATTGATCACCCCAAAGAGGTAGGCCTTGCCCACACAGCTAGGGCTCCGTGATGGATCGCCCCCACAGAAGCCCCACCCACTCGCCGCAGCACTGCTGCTGGTAGCCTGGACCTCCCTCTTTGGGGCAAATTTGGAGCCCCTCAATTGATCGATCACCCTGCTGGCCGATGGCCTGGGCCTCCCTCTGAAGGGTGATCATGGGGTGATGGCCAGCCCCCGACCAATTGCATCGCACCCGCCTTGGCTGGCCTGGCACCAGTGGGTGTCAGTGTGGTCTGGAAGGTCATCCAGAAGGACGTCTGGAAGGTCGTCTGGTTGTCTGGTCTAATTAGCATATTACACTTTTATTATTATAGATGTTAGATTGCTTTTTGAACTCTGAATAAAGCTTTCACTTTAACATTTCAAATCATAAAGTTACAGAACTGGTAGGGATCTAAGGTCTCCTATGTGTTGGTTAAGACCATAAGCTTGGTGTCAGGCAAAAGCTGTGTGACCCTGGGCCAATATCTCAACCATTGTAAACCTCCCTTTCCTCACCTATAAATGGGGAAACTGACATCCACCTTCTAGAGCTCTTTTGTGGATTAAATGCGATAATGATTGTGACTCTGTTCCTTATACCTACTTTTATTCCATGGTAGTTGTGATCATGACTATTATTATTAATACTACTAGAGGCCCGGTGCACAAAAATTTGTGCACTTGGGGGGGAGAGGGGGTCCCTCAGCCCAGCCTGTGCCCTCTCACAGTCTGGGACCCCTCGGGAGATAACGACCTGCTGGCTTAGGCCTGCTCCCAGGTGGCAGAGGGCAGGCCCAATCCCTAGATGCAGCCCCTGGTCGGGCTCAGAGCAGGGCCAATTGGGGAGTTGGGGCGCCACCCCCTGTCATGCACAGAGCGGGGCGGATCTGGTGGTTGCGATGCCACCCCTAGTCACGCTCAGGGTACGGCCGATTGGGGGGTTGGGGCACTGCCCCCTGTCACACTCAAGGCAGGGTAGATAGGGAAGTTGCGGCGCCACCCCTTGTCACGCACAGAGCAGGGCAGATCAGGGGGTTGGGGCGCTGCCCCCTGTCATGCACAGAGCAGGGCCCATCAGGGGGGTTGGGGCTCCATACCATGTCACACACAGAGCAGGGTTGATCAGGGGGTTGGGGAGCTCCCCCTGTCATGCACAGAGCAGGGCCGATCAGGGGGTTGAGGAGCTCCCCCCTGTCATGCACAGAGTAGGGCCAATAGGGGAGTTGGGGCACCGCCCCCTGTCACACACAGAGCAGGGCGGATCAGGGGGTTGGGGCGCCACCTTCTATCACCCATAGAGCAGGGCCGATCAGGGGGTTGGGGCGCCGCCACTGTCACACTCAGGGCAGGGCCGATGGAGAGGTTATGGCTCTACCCCATCACACACAGAGCAGGGCCCATGGGGGGGGGGGGTTGGGGCGCCACCCTCTATTACCCACAGAGCAGGGCCGATCAGGGGGTTGGGCCGCTGCCCCCTGTCACGCTGATCCCGGTGCCGGTAGGCCTTGTGGCTCCGCTGATCCCGGTGCCGGGAGGTGTATTACCCTTTTACTATATAGAATAGAGGCCTGGTGCACAGGTGGGGGCTGGCTGGTTTGCCCTGAAGGGTGTCCTGGATCAGGGTGGTAGTCCCCACTGGGGTGCCTGGCCAGCCTGGGTGAGGGGATGATGGCTGTTTGCAGCTGGTCACACACCCTTCAGGGTGGGGGTCCCCACTGGGGTGCCTGGCCAGTCTGGGTGAGGGGCTGAGGGCCGTTTTCAGGTTGACGGGTGACTGAAGCTCCCAACTGCTCCTTTTTTTCTTTTTTATTCTGGGTCAGCTTTAGCTCTGAGGCCTCGGCTGCTGAAAACAGGTTTCTGGCCTTTGTTTACTGTCTGTATTTGATACAATGTTGCAGTCAGGCTGGCTGAAGCCCGGCTGAGTAAAGCAGGTTTCTGGGGTTTTTTTAGCTTCTATATTTGCAACATAGTTGCTTAGAGTTGCAGCTGAGAGGCCAGCAAGTCAGGCGGGGAACGCTGGAGTCCTCCATCACTGAAGCAAGCAAGCCTCCCTGTTCGCATCAGCTGCCTGGCTGCCGGCCGCCATCTTGGCTGGCAGTTAATTTGCATATTTCCCTGATTAGCCAATGGGAAGGGTAGCGGTCGTACGCCAATTACCATCTTTCTCTTTTATTAGATAGGATTGTACTAGCATTGCTTCCCCAGATGACTCGGCAGGTATACAGTCTCTTCAGCAACCTGGTCCGACCCCAACAGCACTTTCTCCTCCCTCTGGACCAGACTCTCGAACTCTTCCCTTAGTGGAGAGGCCCCTGGTTAGCGGGAAGGAGGCCTCAGCCTCAGCTCTGCGAGCTCCCCAACTGGTACCTGAGCAGTGGCAGCTGACAGCTGCGCTGAGGGCATTGCTGGTGAGCCTCCAGCACAGCCTCCAGCATCTCTAGTTCCTTCTGCAAACTCAAGTCCCAGGATCTGCCTCCATCAACTGCTCCTGATGTGCCTGAAAATGTTAGCATTAATGCTTGCCTTGGGGTCGGCCGCGGGCTCTGGAGCGTCCCTGCCCGTGTTGCTGCCTGAATGTGGACTCCTGGCTGTTATGCCCAGAATTCAAGATCCCCAAGATACCACGCCAGGGAGCCAGTCCGATGCAAAAGCAGAAGGTCCTTTATTGAGTTAGCTAACCCGACCCGGGCCTCCAGTCGACGCAGCGACCGGAAAACCGAGTGATATCCATGGGAAAATCAGGGCTTTAATAGTGAGGGGAGGGGGCTAGCTGTGGGCCCTTCGGATTGGCCAGGCGCCAAGTCGGGTCTTGTTGCACAGGATGTGGTCATCTCTATGGCGCGAACATCCCTTGCTTGTCATTGGCTAGTTCAAAGAAATCCCGGGCGTGGCCAGCAGGGGCCTGGGCTTCCGGGAAGAAGGCACTCTTCTGAGCACATGGTCTCTGTCCCAACATGGAGGATCCAGGGTAGGATGGAGGGCATAGCCCTCGCCCTTTCACTGGCCTCTCTTTAGGGCCCAGGATGGCCACCTGAGGAAGGACGAGCTGCCTGGCTCCTATCTTCTCCCCCCAGCGGCCAGGCTTAGGATGGCTGACCCACTGCCTAGAAATTATTTTTATTTTGAGGAACAGAACCCCAAACCACCAGAAGCCCCCCACCTTGGCCTAGGGCCCTATGATGTCCTTAAACCAAACCTCTGGAGGTTAATCATGTATCTGCGGAAGTTAGAAGGCAGTGCAGGCTCTGCTATGACCCTGAACTAAAGATTTCAGAGGAGAGGAAATGGCCCACAGGGACGGAGGATTGGCTCCTAGGAGCTCGTGTTTATTCCTGACACTGACCCTTCTGTGGGACGCCTTCCCACCGCCCCCACGTCTCGCACAGCATCCAGAAGCGCACGAAATGTCGAATTCTCAGTTCTTCCCCATCCAGCGGGCGGGCGTGGCGGCCTCTGCGCCCGGTCCTGGGGCTGCGCAGGGTCAGCTTCGTCCTCTCCGCCTGGAGGCCTCTGGGGGTGCGGGCTGGTCTTCCATAACAATTCTCAGGGCCGTAGGCCGGCCTCAAGCCCAGGTGAGGGGTGTCCCCTCCGCTCGCAGTGCAGCCGGCCCTGCGGGAGCCCCCCTCCGCCCCCCCCCGCTCCCGCCACCCCCCAGCCCAGGCCGGGCCGTGCTGACCGTCCATCCAGGGCTCCCTCTACTCCTGCTTGTGGACCCTCTTCGTCCACTGAGGAGGAATAAGATGTTTTTCTGAAATAAATCTCCGACTTCTGAAGGTTCCAGGAGTTGGCTGTCTCCACAATCTTCACCCGCCAACCGCCCGTTGCCTAGTAACGGCGGCGCCTTTGCCCCGCCCCGCGCCCTAGTGCGCACGCGCACAGCCTCCAGGCCCCGCCCCCACGCCCGCGGCCCAGCGGAAGTGACGCGTGGCCGGCCGCGCCGTCCCGTTCCCTGACTGGGAGGGTGCTGGCGGGTTCCGAGCGCCATGGCCTCCGCCGGGTTGGCGGCCGGACGACCGGCCGAAGATGCGATACCCCCGCCGGCCGAGCCGCCGCTGGCCGAGCCGAAGCCGCCGCCGCCACCCGTCGCTGCGCCCCCGCAGCCGGCGCCGAGGCCCCCGTCCCCGGCGGGCGCGAAGGAGGACAGCTACTCGTTCCTGCCTTTGGTCCACAACATCATCAAATGGTGAGGCCGCGGCGCCGCCGCTGATAAACGGGGCACGGACCCCGGGGGAGGCGCCCTTCCTTGCGCTCAGCAGGTGCTCCGAGCCCAGAGCTGCCGGCGCGGTGGGCCCGGCGGCACGTCCGGAAGGAAGCGGCTCCGGGGCCACGCTCAGGCTGGCGCCCCGAGACCCGGCGCGAGGCGGCTCCGGCCGCGGGTGGTTCGCGGTGCGGGAGGGGTCGCCCCCCTCGCCCTCCTTTTCCTGTGCCTCCCGCAGGCGTGGCCCCCTCCCTCGTACGCGTCCCCAATAGGGGGTCCGTCCCCAACAGGGGGCTCCGTCCCCAACAGGGGGGCTCCTTCCCCAACAGGGGGCTCCATCCCCAACAGGGGGTTCCGTCCCCAACAGGGGGTTCCATCCCCAACAGGGGGCTCCATCCCCAACAGGGGGTTCCGTCCCCAACAGGGGGCTCCGTCCCCTATAGGGGCTCATCCCCAACGGGGCGTGCAGGAGGCAGCCAGTCCATGATTCCCCCTCCCTCGCGGCGCGCAGGTGCGTGCAGTCCGGGGGCCGCTCTCTCCCCGCTGCTCGCCAGCTCCGAGGGAAGATCCCCGTCCACAGAGTTGGAGGGTTGGAGGGTGCGGTGGGAGACGAGGAGACAGGCCCGGAGGCTGCCCGCAGCTGGTCCCTGTCGCGCCGGGCCTGGCCGGGTCAGCAGGTGCTTGCGTGCTGTCGGCCCGTGGTCAGGGTCGCCCGTTTTCAGACGGACCCTGCAAGGAAGCTGAAGTGCACAGCCAAGCAGCCTCCCGGCCCCATGTTGCCGAGCCATTTTTACTGTTATTTATACCCACATGAGACAGGATGTAAGCCCTCAGCTCATAGCTCTTACTTACCCATCGAAAACCAAAACAAGAAGCTAAGACGAATGGCTGTTACAGTGAGGCTCCAGGGAGCGTTTGGTGCTCTTGGAGCTGTTGCTGACATGCCAGGCTACTCGCAATGAAGTGGTGGCTGTTGCTGGCCCCGCGCCCTTCGAGGGCGGCTAGAGGAGGTTCACTTGATGGGGCGACCTGACGCGTCCCCCATGTTCTCAGGTCAGAGCCTGGCTCCACGTGGCTGCCCGGGGTGTGACCAGGCTCCCTTCTCCTTGGCCTCCGCTCACCGAGCAGCACTCCTGGCAGCAGGAGCTCACAAACACAAATCAGGTGCAGACCCTGCCGTCCCAGCAGAGCCGGGTTACACTCGCTGGTTTTAAGAAAAATGGAAACACAAAATGTATACATTCTCAGGGCAGTCCTTGGACCCAGAGCATGTTCTGGAGCCCTGGTGGGCGGCCCTTACGGTGGGCAGTGCGGTGCCCTAGAGAGAAATGGGCTTTGAAGTCACGTCGTCGGATTCACATCGCATGCTGCCTGCTTGCCTTGCCATCTTGGTGAACACATAACTCTTCTAGGCCTTAATTTTCTAAATCTCTAATACGTGAGTAATAGTAATGGGCCTCAGACTTAAACTACAGCTCTGTAGTGTGCTGACTGGATGGCCTTGGTCAAGCAGCTTAGCTTCTCTGGGCCTCTCTTTCCCGTGTGAAATAGGACTAAAACTATTTAAATCATAAGATTGTGTGCGGTGTACTCAAGAGTCATGTCCGGCGAAAGATAGTGGGTTGAGTACATGTGTTTGTCTGTTTCCTCTAAAATGACAGCGAGGCCCTAACTGGCTTGTCTCAGTGGATAGAGTGTGGGTCTGCGGACTGAAGGGTCCTGGGTTCGATTCCAGTCAAGGGCACATGCCCAGGTTGCAGGCTCCATCCCCAATAGGGGGCGTGCAGGAGGCAGCCGGTCAATGATTTCCTCTCATCATTGATGTTTCTCTCTCTCCTTCTCCCTTCCTCTCTGAAATGAATAAAAATATATTAAAAATAAATAAAACAACAGTGAAAACTTTTTTTTTTTTAACACAAAACTAAAAAGAACATGAGAGGAGATAGTTGACACACAGCAGATGGCCAAGGGCTAAGCCACCTGCCAGCCCCAAAAAGCAGCCAGACCATGGCCTCCCCAAGTCTCAGGAATTGGCAGTGCCAGGGACTTTGGAAGTGGAGGTGAAGGGGGACCGAGAACAGGAGGATTACTTCAAAGTCTATTTAAGAAGGAGATCCCCATAATCCCCCCCACCCCCATGTCCAAGCCGACAGCGAACTACCCTTCTTCCATGTTGGAAGACAAAGCATTGCTCTTTCCCAGGATTTACTCTTAGGAAAGAACAGCTCAGAGAGTGTGTGTGGGGGGGACACCAGGCTGCTGCAGGAGTTTGAGGGAGGGACGACACTGAACACAGTGTGAGAGCAAGTTCACACACTGAGCACTACTGGGGCCACGCCTCACCTTCCCACCTGGCTTCTCGACTGGCAGCTGAAGGAAGTACCTTCTCCTGAGTGTCTGACAGCCCAAGAGGAAAGTTTGGAGGCTCCCCAAGCAAGAACCTGGCTAGTTCACATGGCTGGGTAGCCAGTGTCACTAGGCATGTGAAGAAAACCCCTTGTGAGGCAGCACAAAACAAGAGCAAAAGAAGCCACTCGGACGAGACCATATGCACAGAGAGGAGGAGCGGTATTGTAGCCACGAGAAAAGGTTAGGGTGCAGCCCTGACCGGGGCTCAGTGGTTAGTGTCAGCCCACAGACCGGAGGGTCTCGGGTTCCGTTCCCAGTCAAGGGCATGTACCTCGGTTGCAGGTTCGAGCCTCAGCCCCAGTCCCAGTCCGATATGTCTCTCTCCCCTCCTCCTCCCTCCCACTCTCTAAAAATCAATTAAAAAATATTCTCTGATGAGAATTTTTTTTTTTTTAAAGGTTAGGATATGATTTCACACTATGTCTAAGTATGTATTTGAGTTTATAGGCTAATGAGGGAAGGAGGCAGACTGGTCAAGACTTGGTGGGAGAGGAGACTCATGAAGCCTGGAGGAGTCAGAGCTTGATAAGGGGTGATGCCAACGATATGTCTTCAATTATGAAATGGAGGTGGGAGGGAGGGGCTATAGGAAAAGCACGTGTGAGGATGGGGCGCCAAGAAATAGCATAAAGCGTCGCCTGCGGGCTGAAGGGCCCTGGGTTCGATTCCGCTCAAGGGCACATGTCCAGGTTTTGGGCTCATCCCCAGTAGGGGCTGTGTAGGAGGCAGCCAAATCAATGATTCTCATTATTGATGTTTCTATCCCTCCCCCTTCCTCTCTGAAATCAATAAAAAAATATATATATATTAAAAAAAAGAAATAGCATAAACTCAGGAGGGTCCACTCAGTTTGATGGGCTGGAACACAGATCCAGGGTAGGAAGGGAGAGCTGGGAAGGTGGGGAAACCAGGATTCTGGGGGCAGGGCATCCCCTGAGGGAGCCAAGGAAGCGTTCGGTCCGATTGGTGCTGGGGATGGACGTGGCGTCTCCGCTGCCAGTGGGGAAGCTAGGGAGGAGGACGGCGCCTGGCAGGCCTGGCGAGGGCAGGGCCAGGGCCAGCTCAGTCACAAGCCCTTGCTCTCTTCCTCTTCTCTAGCCGCTCAGGTGGCCCTTTCATTACATGTTTACTCCTGGCCTAGGGGGTGAATAAGGAAGTAAAAGATGAAGTAAATTTAACCTTCCTTGTTCTCGGCAGAATCCAGAGTACTGCATCATTAGGTTTTTAAAAACATTTTATTTTTTAAAAGTTAAAATTGCAAATTCAGAAACATGTCAAATGAAAAAGGATTCCTTCCCCTGTTTCCTCACCACTATTAACTGTGTTAATGCAGTAAGTGTCCTTCCAGGAATTATATGTGCATGTCTTTTCAGAAATGTTTGCAAAGTAAGATCATATTGTACTTTGCTTTTTTCACTTAATAGTCTGCTTTGGACACTTCTGTACTCACACATGAAAGTCTGCCTCAATAAGGTGCCATATCATAAATTATGTAATGTCTTCTGTTTGTGGACTTTTTGTTGTTGTTAATCCTTACCTGAGGATATTTTTTCCATTGACTTTTTAGAGAGAGAGATACATCAATGTGAGAGAGACATCTGATAGTTGCCTCCCACATGTGCCCTGACCCGGCGGGGCGGGGCGGGGTGGGGAGGTGGGTGGATCTAACCTGTAATCCAGGTACATTCCCTTGACCAGGAATCGAACCTGCAATCGTTTGGTGCAAGGGCCACGCTCTGACTACTGAGCCACTGGCCAGGGCTATCACCATTAACTTCTATATATTTTTTTATTGATTTCAAAGAGGAAGGAAGAGGGAGAGAAAGATAGAAACATCAATGATGAGAGAGAATCATTGATCGGTTGCCTCCAGCACACCCCTCAGCAGAGATCAAGCCTGCAACCTGGGCATGTGCCCTGACCGGGAATTGAACCATGACCTCCTGGTTCTTAGGTCCATGCTCAACCACTGAGCCACGCCATTACATTTTTTTAAATACACACACACACACAGTGGGGCCTTGACTTACGAGTGTCCCGACCAACGAGTTTTTTGAGATACAAGCTGTCTCTCGGCTGATTTTTTGCATTGAGTTGACAGAGTAATTTGAGTTAACGAGCTCGGTCTCCGAACGAGTTAAACTCGTAAGTCAAGGCCCCAGTGTGTGTGTGTGTGTGTGTGTGTGTGTGTGTATTTTAGAGAGGAAGGGAGAGGGAGAGGGAGAGAGAGATAGAACCATCAATGATGAGAGAGAATCATCGATTGACTGCCTCCTGCACGGCCTTCACTGGGGATCAAGCCCGCAACCCGGGCATGTGCCCTTGACCTGGGACACCTCAGTCTGCAGGCCAACGCTCCATCCACTGAGCCAAACCAGCCAGGGCTACATTTTAATTTTGGCTAATCTGATTGGTCAGAAATGATACATTATATCAATCTGTCTTTTATGATATGAGGTAAAGCATCTTTTCATATGCAACTTTATATGTCATTTCTCATTTTTTCCCTATAAACTTCCCATTTTTCTATTAGGTCATTTCTCTTTTATGGGCTCTTTGTATATTAAGGAAAGTATGTCCTTTGTCAAGTGTAGTTTAAATCTTTTCTTCTGACTTGGGGGTTTGTTTGTTGTTCGGAAGCTTCTTGATTTATATAGGACAGGTTTGTTAAGAATTTCCTTTATGGCTTCTGAGTTTTGGTCTAGATCTTCTAACCTTAGTTTCGGATCTGTAATCGCCTCTTAATTCGTCTCTTTGCCTTTATGCTCTCCTCTTTCCAGTTTATCCTGTGTGAGTTAACAGGAAGAACTAGGGCTCTTTCCAAATTGTTTTTGCCACCTTTTAGCCTTCCATCCAGAGAGCTCTGCATACCATCATCAAGTCTTCTGCCTGAACTGCAACAAAGCCCAGATGTGGGTGGTGGAGTCTCCCCGGCTTGTGCGCACTCCAGACCCTCCGTGGGTGTGCCTTCCTGCCCTCCGTGTGCCCAGAGAAATGCCACATATTTTCAAGGACTGGCTCAGAGGCCACCTCTTCCCGCTGCGTAAGCTTCTGGCTCCTCATGCTCCTGGCGGAGGTGCACCCTGCCTAGTGTTAGCAGTCCCACAGCCACAACTTCCATCCTTCCTAGCATCTTCCCTAGTTAAATGAGCAGCCAAAACTACGCATTTGTGTTATTTTCAAAGATTGAGCAAAAGGAAAAGGAAAATCTCATTTTTATGCCTGTAGAAAATTTATAGGTCTCAGGTATTTGAGACTATTTCTGGTATGCACAGAAGCCACATTACAGAAGTACATCTATCAACACTAATAAAAGAGAAAAATGGTAATTGGCATACGAGCTACCCTTTTCATTGGCTAATCAGGGCTATATGCAAATTAACTGCCAACTAAGGTTGGCAGTTAACTGCCAACAAGACGGCGGTTAATTTGCATATGTAGGCACAATGCAGGGAGGCGAAAGGGAAAGCAGGAAGAAGCCCCCTGCCACTGACAGTGATTGGAAACCCAGGGGGGAGCTAAGAGCTGGGGAGCAGGGCAAAGGCGGCCCTGGGGCCGCCTTTGCCCTGCCTCCCAGCCATGATCAGAGAATCAGGCGCCTTTTCCGCCCTGGCCAGTGATAGGAGGAACTAGGGGTGTGGAGCCAGCGATGGGAGCTGGGCACGGTCGAAGCTGGCAGTCCCAGGAGCTAGGGGTCCCTTGCCTGGGCCTAAAGCGAAGCCCACGATCGTGGGGCCACTGCAGCTGCGGGTCCCCGCTGCCCGGGCCGGACGCCTCAGCCAGAGGCGTCAGGCCTGGGCAAGGGGCCGATCCTGCAATTGGAGGGTGATGGGGATCAACGCCTGAGGGCTCCCAGTATGTGAGAGGGGGCAGGCTGGGCTGAGGGACACTCCCCCCCCCCCGCCACCCAGTGCACGAATTTCGTGCACCGGGCCCCTAGTATGTGTATATATATATATATAAAAGCCTAAGCGACTGAACGACCAGTTGACTGGTCACCATGATGCGCCCTGACCACCAGAGGGCAGACGCTGAATGCAGGAGCTGCCCCCTGTTGGTCAGTGCACTCGCGCAGCAGGAGCACTGCTCAGCTGACCACCAGGCGCCAGATGCCGCTGGGCTCACGCCTGGCAAGCACAGCTGCAGTGGCATGAGCCTCTCCCGCCTCCGCGGCAGCGCTACCGCGCGGCAGTATTAACAGCAGGTGCCGTGGGCCAGGTTGAGCGGGAGTGGCGCAGTACCTGGCCCGGGCCCGGGCTCCTCCCTGGCCGCCTGCCGCTCCACACTGCTACATCCCCTGAGGGGTCCCAGTTTGCAAGAGGGCACGGGTCAGGCTGAGGGACCCCACTGGTGCATGAATCCATGCACCGGGCCTCTAGTATATAATAAAAGGAGGAATGAAAGAGACCTGTGGACCAGGGAAAGTTATAACTTTTGTTTCCTTCAAACGTGCCAAATCTAATCTAGTCTGGAATGAAGTGTCCCTGCCTCGGAATTCTGAATTGCAGTTGTCACTGCCTTGCGTGATGGTTTTGGTCACCTAGTAAATGTATTCTGTCAATGCGGGTACTTAAACATTTTTCAATTTGAGTTTTTAGTTGTTGAATGTTTTTAGGTTGCTGTGGCCCGGTGCACGAATTTGTGCACATTGAAAGAAAATTAATTAGAAGAAATATTTTAATATCGCTGTTTGCCCTTCTCTATAATAGAAATGTTAACCAAATTCACACTCGACAATGACAGATCGAAACACATGCATGTGAAATCAATAAAAATATATGTAAAAAAAAGTAATAATAATAATAATAATAAACCCTAACCGGTTTGGCTCAGTAGATAGAGTGTCGGCCTGCGGACTGAAGGGTCCTGGGTTCGATTCCAGTCAAGGGCATGTACCTTGGTTGCGGGCACATCCCCAGTAGGGGGTGTGCCGGAGGCAGCTGATTGATGTTTCTCTCTCATCGATGTTTCTAATTCTCTATCCCTCTCCCTTCCTCTCTGTAAAGAATCAATAAAAAATATATTTAAAAAAAAAAGAATAAGACCATGTGTGTAGTATGGTCAAAACAAATAAAAAATTAAGTGTGTATTTGTATGTTGCTATATATTTTGACGCAATCTGAAACAGCATATGCCAGTTAACAGACATGATCTCCGGGACATGGTATTAGGGACTTTTCTAAGCCTGGGTGCCTGTCGTTTTAACTTTCCCCTTCAAACACCTATTACTGTCATAAACAGCAACAACAAAAGCAAACACTGGTTTAGAAAGATGTTAGTGTGGGAGGAGGAGAGGGTGAGAAGGACTGGTCCCAGGATGGGGCAGCGAGGCCACTGGGGCACGAGGCTGAAGGGGATGAGATTTTGAGGAGAAAGAAATGGAAAGCAGTCAGATGCCACCTAGAGGTCGCAAGAAGTGGTGCTAGGTTTGTGAGGAGGTTGCTTTCCTGATCTGGGTTCCTTGAACTTCTAAGCTGCCAGTGGGCACACTATTGCTCAGTTTGTATTTTCAAGCCCCAAAGCACCTCTACTAAAAGCCAGAGCTGTGCCCTACTTACTGGCACCTGTACTCACCACCGTGCTAACTCACCACCTGCACTGTGATGCTTGCCCCATGTCTGGTGACACAACACAATGTCTGTGTCCACTGCTGGAATCATGCTAAGCATCACCCAGATGTGCACAAAAGACTGTCAGGAAGTGGCCTGTCTGTTAAGGTAGAGAAGTAATGTTTTTGTCCATTTTAAAAAAAATTTTTTAAGAGAGGGAGAAACATCGATCGGCTGCCTCCTGCATGCCCCCTACTGGGGATCGAGCCCGCAACCCAGGCCTGTGCCCTGACTGGGAATTGAACCGTGACCTCTTGGTGCATGGGACGACTCTCAACCACTGAGCCACGCCATCCAGGGCATTTGTCCACCTGAAAACTACAGTGGGTGGGACCAAAGTGCCTAACCTTGCTCTTTGTAGGATTTGTGTGTTTCTCAGCCTGGCCCAGTCTCCTTCTTTCTTCCTAAAGTTAGATGATGACTCACGCTGTACACAAAGGCAGGCCGTGTGGGGCGTTCTGCTTCTGTTCACGCAGTGTTCGGGCCTGATGCTGTTCTTTCGGCTTGAGTCTTTCACAGTCACCCTGGCCTAGCAGGTTCCCTCTTGGTTGAGCCAGTTCCTGAATAGAGTGTTTTTCTCACCCCAGGAGTTCCATGCTGTTTACTCCACAACTAGGGCAGGCCCAGGCGCTTGCAGAGGGCCTCGCTGTGGTCTGGGTGGTCCTCTGCTCAGCTCCCCCAGGTCGGCTTTTGTTGTTGACTTAAGCAGCAGAAATTTCTCACGGTTGTGGAGGCCAGAAACCTGAAGTCGAGGTGTGGGTAGGCAGGTTGCTTCTTCTGAGACCTCTGCTTGGCTTGCAGGTGCCGGTCCTCTCCCTGTCCTCACGTGGTCTTTCCTCTGTGCGTCCAGGTGGCTTTTCATGTGGCTCCTCCTTTGCTGTCTAAAGCAGTGGTTGCAACCGGTGGTCCCCGGACCCCTGGTGATCTGTGAGGTCCGAAAGGTTGGCGACTGCTGATGTAAAGGGTGTCTCCTTTACTGAAAGTTCACCAGGTAAAGAATGGGCAACCCTGGAGATTTGGGGTTTTTTCAGAAATGAGCATCTTAAACGTGGTCTGCTTTTTATTTTCAGAATTAAAAATTCTTTGGGGCCAGGTAATGTTTGCTTCCAGAACTGGATTGTCATAACTTCCTTCCAAATTTTTATTTTATGTATTTTTGTTCGTTTTTACTATGTCCTTTCAGATTCATGTGAGGTTAATCAGTTTTCTTAAAACTATAATTTCAAAACTCACTTGGAACTTAAATCCATAACAATGTGTTAACACATATGCCATTCAAGTATCATGAGTTCAGAAGTCCAGATGCTTTCTGTCCAGATTGTGGATCTGAGCTGAGACCTGTCTTGATGAAAGTCAGACCTGCTCAGTGGTTCTTTCCAGATGACTTACAGCCTTACAGGTTCCCCTCCCAGAAACAGAGAGGAGGGAGGCACACCGCTAACTGAGCACAGCTATATCGAGGGCCTCAGCTGAGAAGAAGGGGGTGGCCCTTCATTTCTTAGGATAAATGATTGATTCTCCACATCTGGTCTCTGAGTTAGAGCTACTGATCCATTTGCCAGGTGTGAGCTGTGCCTGATGGATCACCGGGAAAGGTGGATATTGTGTCTGCATAAGCAGAGAAACGAGTAGTAAATATGAATTAGCACCATCTGGGTTGAAATTTCCCACTAGGGTTGAACATTTATTTTTATTTTTAAAACAGATCATTGGCTCAGCTTTTTTTTTTTTTTTTTAAGATGTGGCTCAGTGGTTGAGCATCGACCTGTGAACCAGGAAGTCTCGGTTCGATTCCTAATCAGGGCACATGCCTGGGTTGCAGGCTCAATGCCCAGTAGGGGATGTGTAGGAGGCAGCCAATCAATGATTCTCTCATCATTGATGTTTCTACCCCCCTTCCTCTCCCTTCTGCTCTGAAATCAATAAAAATATTTTTAAAAACTCATTGACAGTTTTCCCCTCTTATGCCTCAATGGAGGATGATGTTTAGAACCACCTACTGAATTGGATTTTAGTTTTTAGTTTCAACTGCTTGTTTTCAAAAGCTTATCCAGTGCACCAAAGGGTCACTGGTTCAGTTCTTGTCAGAGCACAGACCCAGGTTGCAGTTTGATCCTTGGTCAGGATGTGTATGGAGACAGCTGATTGGTGTTTCTCTCTCTCTCTCTCTCTCTCTCTCTCTCTCTCTCTCTCTCTCTCTCTCTCTCCCTCTCCCCCTCTCTCCCCCTCTCCCTCTCCCCCTCTCTCCCCCTCTCCCTCTCCCTCTCCCTCTCCCCTTCTCCCTCTCCCTTTGTCTCTCAAATCAATAAAAAATAAACACATTAAGAAAATAATAATAAAGCCTGGCTAGCATGGCTCAGTGGTTGAGCACTGACCTATGAACCAGGAGATCATGGTTCAATTCCCAGTCAGGGCACAGAGAGGAAGAGAGAGATAGAAACATCAATGATGAGAGAGAATCATTGATTGGCTGCCTCCTGCACGCTCCCTACTGGGGATCGAGCCCACAACCCGGGCACGTGCCCTTGACCAGAATCGAAACCGGGACCCTTCAGTCAGCATGCCAACGACGCTCTATCCACTGAGCCAAACCAGTTAGGGCAAAAAAAAAAAAAAAAAAAATATATATATATATATATATATATATATATATATATATATATACACACACACACACACACACACACACACACACACACACACATACACACACACATATACACACATGTATGTATATATGGTGTATATATGGTATATATATGGTGTATAGGAGCAACTGTTAGGCTGTCTCTTTGATCTTAGGTAAAGGTTTTTGTTCTTGTTTGTTTTGAAGTTAGTGGAGAAAGGGGGGCCTGGATTTCTGGGCAGCTGCTAAGAGCTGTGAGATGAAGTGGAGGCTCCTGCCTTTAAAATGAGCTGGACCTGAAGGCACGGAGTTTATATAACTGGTAGAGAGCTGTACCTTCTGAAACATTTCCAATAGTTTCTAACTAATTTAAATACTATTAATAACTCTGTGGGAATTAGTCTTTATCTTAATAGATTCAAGTATCCAACCGTCTGCTAAAAGTGGCTGACAGTCTCCCGATTGGCCTGGAAATGGCTGAAATGAGAAGAAATGTAACATTTCAGCAAATTTTTCTTGCAGTGTATCACCTGATATTGGTCATGGTTTGTTCATTTGTTCAGCAGACACTTACGAACTTATTTTCCAAGCATTTGTTCTTTGAACAGATGTTACTTGAGTGCCCAAGTGCTCAGGGACTGGCCCTGGCACGGGATGCAGCTGGGAATGAGGTGGACAGTCCTCCCTCGTAGCTAACAGACATTAGGCATCTAATTTTGCGCACGTGCTATGGGAGGGGCTGCACAGGCGCTGCTCGGCGCTGGGGCTTTTCCGGAGCAGCGGTCACAGGCCCCCTTGAGGCTGCATGAGAGAGCCAGGCCCTGCCCTCTGGTGCACAGCCCAGGAGGGGGACAGGCAGAAACCAGGCGTCTACAAGGCCTGTGGGGTGCAGAGGAGGGGGCCGGGTGTCTCAGCCTTAGCTGCGAGTGTTAATATCTACCCTCTGACCCTGCAGCATGGACAAGGACAGCCCGGACATCCACCATGACCTCAACGCCCTCAAGACCAAGTTCCAGGAGACGCGCAAGGTCATCAGCACCATGCCCGGCGTCCACCTGAGCCCTGAGCAGCAGCAGCAGCAGCTGCACAGCCTCCGGGAGCAGGTCAGGACCAAGAACGAACTTCTGCGGAAGTACAAGAGCCTCTGCATGTTTGAGATCCCCAAGGAGTAGTGAGGCGCCGCGCTCAGGATGCCCGAGAAAGCACGGGGAGCGAGTGGCCGCATTGGTTCCTTATGAAGTGTGGCTCTTTGGACCCCAGCTCTGAGCGTGACAGCCCAGTGGCGGGAAGGCTACCGTGCTGCTTCCTCAGCTGAACTTGACGTCGACTGTGGGAGGGGTGGCCTGGAGCTGGAGTGGCTGGGGCTTCCTTCCATGTGCCTGCGTGTCTGGATGCGTAAGAGCTGGAGTGCCTGCCGGTGGGAAGAAGAGGGTCCTGCCCTGCCTCTGGGGAGGGGCCATCTCCGCTTTGCTTCCTGCCCCCCCCCCCCCCCCCAGACACGATCAGTGTGTGCCAGGGCCACAGCATTCTGTTAACAACAGTGCTGTGTAGCCTTTGCACAAAGTTCACTGGACAGATGAGGCCTGGGCTCGTGTGGCGTGGGCTTAACATGGTGAAGGAAGGCTGGGAGAAAGCAGTTTTAAAAGACGTTTCCTCCTGAAACTCTTTCCTTTTATGTTTGAGCCAGTGAGTGTAACTGTCTGTGGGGGGTCAGCCAGCTGCCTGCCGGTGGCCCCTTGTCAGGTTCTCCGCCACCTACATGCTCTTTTCACTTTCAGCTCTTGCTCCCTTTGTCTCCTGTCACCTGCGGGCATCTCGTTTAGCCATTTAATGCCCAAGAGTGGCCAAACCACTTCAGACCTCCTGGGGCTGGGGGGAGTGTCGCTTCTACGCAGGCACAGGCGGGCTTCCGGCAAACAGCCGGCCTCTTCCAGCGTCTCAGATTCCGTGGTCTTGGTTTAAAAGTTTATTTCTCTGGCCTCGCTAAAGAGCCAGCACGAACATTACTGCGCTGCAGGCAGGTCATGATGGACTTTTTGTTCAGAAGGGCGGCTCGGTGACAGCTGTGACCGTCCCTGGGCCAGGTACAGTTCTGAAGGGTGGGGCGCGCTAAACCCAAAGTTCAGCAGCCAAGTTCTGGTTCATGAAATGTTTACAAACACCCCTAATTTCCTGCAGGTGGGACGTTTTATTTTCATGCGCGTCCCTGGCCTCTTAAAGGATAAGGTGAGACTAGTAACCAAATATTATTTGAATCTAGAAATGAGTGCGTAACCTATGCTGACAATTCTGGGGCTTAGCAGCTGCCTGCTGCTGGCCTGGCCGGCAGGTGCTGACGGTGGAGATATTTTTAGCAGGGCTTCGCCGGGTGGCCCTGCAGCCACCTGCCAGAAGAGGGCGGGGCGGGAGCTGGGTCTGTGGGGGGATCCGGTTTCTGTGCCTTTGGACAGAGGAGCCGGCTCTGCACTGAGGTGGGAAGTACCTGTTAGACTTCTACGTTGGGACTGTGCTTTAACTGAATCAGTTATTTTCTTGGACTTTCAGAGTAGTGTGGGGCCAGTTTTAAGGCTCTGACCAAATACCATGAAGCACGAAGCACATGGGATGCAGCGTCCCGGGCGTCGTGGTTTTCAGGAGCGTCATTAAAAGCGCTTTGCTCTGCTCTCAGGACATCTTGGTTTTTGTACTGAGACGTTCATAACAGGATGTCTCCTGGGCACTGGATATGTTCCCTTTGCTTAGAGAAGACACAGGGGCAACCTCCACTCCGCACCCCTCCCCCAGCACACACGTTACAGCGTGGAAGCGGCAACTCCTGCTGCCTGAGGGTCACCCTGCCTGCCCATGATGGGCCCAAGGCCACCCCTCATTCCGTAAGGGGTTTAGTCCCGGCAGGGAGCAGCCCTCACCAGAGCGAGGTGGCAGTCCCTCCCCCGGGACAGTATTGAATGCCCCTGACCGGCCGAACACCCCCGGAAGCCGATGATTTGGATTTTTGGGTGGCAGGCACTTTTTATTTCTTTAAAGATTTTTAAAAATTAATTTGAGAGAGAGGGAGAAACATCGATGTTCTGCTCTCAGCTCTCACATGGATGGGCCACCTCCCGCGGGCCCTCCCCCCCACCGGGGATCAAGCCCGCAACCTGGGCATGTGCCCTGACCGCAGATTGCAGCAGCGACCTTTTGGTGCACAGGATGGGACGACATCCAACCAACAGCCACAGCGGCTTAGACATCACACTTAATTCTCACAGCAACTCCACGCAAAGGGCGTTCTCTGTGTTTTCCTGGCACAGAATTCGGGGCTTGGCAGGTGCCGCTGCCCCAGGCTCGAACAGTTAAGAGGGGTCCTGAGCCGAGAGTGGCTGCCTCTCTCCTGAGGAAAGGAGCCAGCAGAGAAGCGCGCCGGACCCCTACCCAGGGCAGACACGGGCCAGGCTCCACCTCCTCACCTGTGAACGCTGGGCCAGTGACACCTCCAGACCCCTGTCACCCGGGGCCTGCACTGAGTATTGGACAGACAGTTGGGCACAGCCCCTTTGTGGCTGGGTCTCGGGGAAGCTAAGCAGGTAAATGGCTGGAAAGATGCATCTCAAGAGAGGACTTTGAAATCCTTTCTTGGCCTCGATTTCAAAGGACCCATTCCCCAAATAGAACGCCTTCCGCCCAGCCACCCGGAACTTTCCTAGAGCCTCTTCCCCCAGGAGAGCTGAAGCTGCTCAGAGCGCTGGTGCGCTTTCCAGGGCTGGGAAGGGGAGCCTAAGCCACCACGTAGAAGCCCACTCCTCCCTCTCACCCTGCCCCTCGGCCCATTTATAAAAGTAAAGAAAGCATGGTTTTCATTTTAAATTATTTTATAGTAAAATAACCAGTAACAATAACAGACGGTCTCACACAGTATAAACACTGGATAAGGTTTTGTTCATGTTCACGAAGTTTTTTCCTTGTGCAGTTTCACACACACATGTAAACAAGTCACTTGGCTGATCTGACCCCTTAGTTTCAGGGCAAAAGCTTTTTCCAGCTGCCACGGCAGCCCCATCGCAGACAGGTGAATGCCCTGGCCTCCCTTTACCCTGCCGCGGGCAGGACGGCTTCTGGGAGCCCAGCGGGGGCTGATTCGCTTCCACACACACCTTCCCAACTATTGGGTCTCTGAGAAACCGGGCAAGTTCACCCTCTGTTGGACCTGTGCCCACCAAGTCAGGGCGCAGGGGCTGGTGGCGCCTGCCAGTGGGCGCTCAGACGGGGGGGGGGGGGGGGGGGGCGGTCCCACCTCTGACCCAGTTCGCTTTCCTTCCAAAGCAGATGACCAGCCCTCCTCCGTTTTCACCTCCCAGTGGGTGGGCCGGACTCTGGGGAGGGAAGACGCCGGGACACTTGGAGCTCAGGGCCGGCCCAGACCTGGCTTTGACTTTTAAACGACAGGGCCTTCCTCGGGGAGCGGGGAGCGGGAGCCCTAGCTGATCACGCAGCGCTCCCTGTCCTTGGCCTGGCCGCCCGCCTTCTCGCGCACGCACAGGAGGTCGCTGTGCACGCTGGGCCGGCGCGCGAAGGGCGCCACGATGCCCAGGGCGCCCCCCGGGCCGCCGGCGCGCAGCGGCTTCCCGCCTCGCAGCGCCTGGTGCAGCGCCTCGCAGTGCTGCGCGGACACGCGGCGGTGCAGGCCCGGGCTCATCTCCCCGGGCAGCCCGGCCATGGCGAAGAGCGCCCGGAACATGGGGTCCAGGCTGCTGTTCTTTTTGGCCGAGACCTCGAAGTAGGCGCAGCGCTGGGGGCCGTCGCCCAGCAGCTGCCGGACCTCGGCCGGCTCCACCTCGCGGTGGAGGTCCCGGTCGCCCTTGTTGCCGCACAGCACCAGGGGCACGTCCACCCGCCCCTTGGGTTTGTTCTTGAGGCAGGACTTGGTGTCCAGGATCTGCTGCTTGAGCCTCTGCGCCTCCTCGAAGGATTCGCGGTTGTCCAAGCTGAACACCAGCATGAAAACGTCTCCTGCGGGGGCAGAGCAGGAGGTGAGGGGCTGCCAAGGGGCCCTTAAAGTGGGCTTGGCTTTGGGGTCGCCCAGCCGCCAGGAGCCGGGCGCCAGGCGCTCAGACCTCTCCACGCGCAAACTTGCAAACTGGGCACCCCGGCCCTCGCCAGTGCTCTCGGACGAGGGGTCTCCAACCCTCCCTCCCGGGGGCACAGCTGCATCAACACCCCCCACCCCCCTCCCGCTGCCCGGCCCGGGCCCCCGCTCACCGGTGAGGATGGAGAGGCGCCGCGTGGCGGGGAACGGGTGGTGGCCGGAGGTGTCGAGGATGTCGAGCTGGTAGAGCTCGCCGCGGATGGCGTAGAACTTGCGGTGGAAGTCCTCCACGGTGGGCGTGTAGGCGTCCTCGAAGCGGCCCGTGAGGAAGCGCGACACGATGGCCGTCTTGCCCACCTTGGACGAGCCGAGGATGACCAGGCGGGAGCAATTCCTGGCCGGTATGCTCAGCTCCGAGTTGCTCGGGCACATCTTCTTGATCATCGCGGTCAGTTTCATTGGGCGGAGGGGCTGCAGGGCGAGAGTAGCGCCGAGTGGCTGGGGTTCCGCTTGGGCTCCGGGCTGGGCTCGCAGCCTTAGCCTCTCGGGCAGAGTCGCTCTGGCTCTCCGCGCCCGACCCGCCTTTAAGTGCAGCCTGGCGGCCGCCCCGCCCCGCCTCCGTGCGTCACGCCCCGCGCCTCCCCCCCCCACCCTCCCTCCGGTGACCTCCCCGCCGCAGCCCGCTCCTCCCGCTCTGGGGGCGGTGAGAAGCGGAGCCCAGAACCCTGCTCGGCTAGGGACGCGCTTTGATCGGGTTTGCGGTCGGCTGTGCCCTAACCCCCTGTGACTTGGGGAAGGGACCCATCCACACACGCACACACGTTCTTTGGGCCTCAGTTTTCCCCGAGAACAATAGCGCTCCCGGAATCGCAGCCGCGCCATGGCGGGTACTTACCAGGTGCCCGGCTACGGCCACCTCACCTGTCAGACCTGAAAGCAGCCACAGCTCCGGCCCCTTCCCGGCCCCGGGCTGGTGCTTGGCCACCAGAGGGCAGCAGAGGGCACCGCGCGGCTGGAGTGGGGACGGAGCTGCGAGATTGGGGTCTGGGGAGAATAGGTCACTGCCCTGGGGATGTCAGGGCGCCCCACGCCGCGCCTGCTGCAGACCTCGGCCGCTTCTTTCTTCGGAGGAGAGATCTCTGGGGCCTGGCGTTTTCAGCTGGGGTTGTCCCCATCCTCCTGTCTGCAGCCCAAAAAGGACCAGAAACATGCCCTTCCTTGGTCAACACCCTCTCCCTCCCCTGCAGCATCGCGCCTCTCCAGTCCCCTGGGCGAGCATTTCCATGTTATGGTTGGAGCGGGGTCTCCACGCCAGAGTGAGCCAAGGGGGGTCCTTGCCCACAGCACAGCCTCTGGCCGTCTCTGGGCCTGGGGTTCCTCATCTGGAAGATGGTGGTTCCTGTTGTGATTGTGGATGAGCAAGTGCAAAAAGCTTAGAAGGCAGGGCTGGTCATTACAACAGCGCCAAGTGGCCCAGGAGGCTGCAGGGCCGGGGGGGGGGGGGGGGAGCAGGTGAGGGGACGCAGGTTGATGAGTAGCCAGGGGTGGCCCATGCTGCTCACAGGCCTGGCGCAGGCCGTCTGCCGTGCTCAGCTGAGTGCAGGCAAAGCCCGCGCTGCTCCGGCGCCAGGGCCGTCTGCTGCTTTGCTTCGGCCTCGTCGGACTTGGAAGAATCTAAGGAGGGAGCCATTAGCTGGTGCCACCCCATCCACGTGGCTCAGGGTGCCATGGGCAGTCCTGGGGGTGCCACCCACACCCCTCAGCTGTTTGCAGGCCTGGCGAACCTCAGCTGCCTGGGAAGGGGCGCTCAATGGTCATCTCTTCAAGACCTTTGACAAGGGTTCCGGCGAAATCCCACCCTCCACGGGGTGCCAGTCCTGGGAGGCACAGGGTGGCGGGTCCAGGGCTTGAGCCCAGCTCTCCCTCAGAGATGCAGTGGGCTGGGACCCAGCTGGGCTTCTCAGATGAGGACTCCTGGTCCCTTCTGGGCATGTCACCCTGCCCCACAGAGGCCAGGCTGTAAGGCTCGTTCTCCCAAGGCTGCTGAGCTCATTAAGCCCCGTTAATGCCCAAGGCCCGTGAGCCTGACCACCTGCATGTCTGGCTGGGGTCCTCGTGCCCGCAGGGAGAAAGCAGAGGGGACACTTGTTAGCTTGGGGGACACTGCTTCATTCCTGCCTCTCTTTATTTAAAAAGTAATACCTGTTCATGTTTCTAAAATATCTAAAGCTTCAGAAAGGAATGCAGCGAAGGGAATCGGCAGCGAGAGCCCTCCTGCCCCAGCCCTTGGGAGTGAGGCGAACTCCCTCGCGGCTGCCCGCCTCACAGCTGCTAAGGGAGCACTGCGCTGGGCGGGACAGTCCGAGTGTGGAGTGTCTTCCACACTGAGCCCCGCGGCCAGCCCAGCGGGGCCGCCGCCCACCCACAGGGCCCGCCGCCCCACGTCCTGCCGCAGAGCACTGGGCTACGTTGTCAGGTGCATAATGGTTACAGGCGGTTTTGTTTTCTGTGTGTGTAGCAACCAACAGCATTTGAGGCTGAACCTGCCTGTAAATGTAATTTATTTGCAATCTAGCAATTTTCCTGCTAAGAGTGGAATGGGAACTTTTAAAAATATTTGACCAGATCTAGCTGGTTTGGCTCAGTGGATAGAGCGCTGACCTGTGGACTGAAGGGTCCCAGGTTTGATTCCGGCCAAGAGCACCTGCCCGGGTTGCAGGCTTGATCCCCAGTAGGGGGTGTGCAGGAGGCAGATGATTGGTGATTCTCTCTCATCATTGATGTTTCTGTCTCTCTCTCCCTCTCCCTTCCTCTCTGAAATCAATAAAAACATATTAAAAAGATAAATAAAAATATTTGACCAAATGTTGGGGGCGGGGGGGACGGGGCACAGCTGGCCTCCAAGGTAGGCCATGTCTGCCACTGCCTGTGGATGGCCTAGAGGTTGTAGAAGGTTCTTGAAAGCTGTGTGTGAGCAGCCTGTCAGGCAGGGCCCCTGGGCGGGGGGCGGCGTGCGGAAACCTCCGGCGAGCACACGTGTCTGTGCACCGTCAGTGCGAGCCTGAGCCCGAGCCCGTCCTTAGCCTCACAGAGGGCTCTGAGCTGCCTGGCTCCCGGGCCATGGCTGCTGCCTGAAGCAGAGGAAAAGGACCCAACTGCCCGTCCCGAGGAAAGCACCCGAGAGGACCCGACGGTGACCGGCGGCTGGCAGCCGGGCTCGCAGAGGCCTCCACAGACCGCACCTCGGGCTCCTGCACGCCCGCCCTGGCCAGCGGCCTGGGTGACACCGTCCCTGGATGGAAGCTGTGCAGCTTTCTCCTCGTTTGCTTCTTTAGTGACCAATCAGACCAGCTCCATGACAACCAGTCATAACAGTGCAACTCGGACCCATCAAACTGTGCATTGGGATCACCTGCATGAAATTAGACCTAACAGCAGGAGGACGGGCTCCTGTGGCTCGCGGTTTCATGTGGCTGTTTCACCCGAGCAAGTTTCCCCCTTCAAGCACTGGCTTGGTCTCCGTGACCTTTGTTGACAAACAGGCTGGTTTCCCGCCCGACGGGCTCCCTCCGTCCAGCAGAGTCCGGCAGTCTCCTCCTCCGCCCCGCTCGTCCCTGTCCCCGGGCCCTTCCAGCAGAGCCAGCCGGGCCCCAGCCTGGGCCCGGGGGTCAGGCTGCCTGGAGCTGCTCCTGCGCTGGCAAAGGAAGGGCTCAGCTGTCAGGGCCAGGTCCTCCTCCAAGGCTGTGTGTGCAGAGCGGCTTGTGGGAGTGAGCGCCCTGTTCGGAGGGGGTGCCAACAGGCGGGATGGGGGCACAGGGGATCCGACCAGATGCCTCCGTGGCCTCTCAGGCCGAGAGAGAAACCAGAGAGGAGCCCGGAGAGGGCCGAGGGCGACAGGCCCGAGCACCGCGGAGCACCCGCTGACGCCAGCCCTGTGGCCGTGTCCTTTCGCACCTGGGCTGCCGTCGGGGGGGGGGGGGGGGTAAGACCAGGCCTGGCCCTTGGAGGGGCTGCCGATCTTCAGGGCTGTGCCAGGCTCCCTCAGCAGGCCCCAGGTGAGTGTGCGGCCCACTCCTGGTGGCTGCGTGAGGTCTGCGAGGGACTAGAAGTGTTGGCAGGAACTGGAGATGCCAACTCCTGCCGAGGCGGGGGCAGTGGGGAGCTGCTAGAAGTCCTCCCTGACACCACTGAGAGCTCCCATTTCTCTCCAGCTCCTCACCTCAGGGAGAGAGAGGCGTGGGCTCAGGGTGGGACAGACCTGAGTTCCAGCCGGGCCACATGCTAACACTCACATGTCCCCAGGGACAAGTCACCCAGCCTCTCTGAGCCCCGTATCCTCGGCTGCTAAACGGGGTGACCTCAGCCTGTGTGGGCTTCACGAGAGCGCCCGTGCAGGGCAGGCCAGAGCAGGGCACGCCACGTGCCTGTGGGCCCCCACCGCCCCTCCAGCATTGCCTGTGCGTTCGGAGAAGTTAGCCTGGACAGAAGTGGGCCAGTGGCTTCCCCTGGCCTGCCACCTGCCACCTCCAGGCGCACGCGCATTTCCACCGGAGACAGCCCTCCAGCGAGAGGGTCAGGCAGCCGGCCGGTGGGGGAGGTGGCCGCACATTTGAACTTTCCTGATACCTTCGCATCACCCCACGAAGGTCATCTGTTTCTAGGGCTAGCTTGGTCCGGCTGGACCTGGCAGCCTGGGGTACAGAGAAAATAAGCATCATGGCCCCGCCAGCCCCTGGCCTGACCCTAGGGGCCAGGTGCCTGAGGCTGAGGCCCTCACTAGCTGGTCCGTCCTCATCTCAGGGCCCTGGCACCTGCCACACCCACTGCTTGCAGCATTCTCCCTCCAGTTCGCATCTCCTCTCACATGCGCCCGAGGCCTGGCCCTGACCATCACGGCTGACGCGGCTCCCACTTCCACCGGGCGCTTTCTTGTCACTTAGTTCAGCATGTTTTCTCTCTGACCATTTCCCCTGGATGGCAGCTCACAGGGGCACTGGGGGTGGGGGGTCGGGCCGCTGGCCGGTGTGATCACCTCCACCCGAGGGAAGGAGCAGAAGAGGAGGCGCTGGGCTGGGGTCAGGGGCCTTTATTGGGGAGTTAAACACGGTGGGCAGTAGGAAGGGCTCAGTGGCCACGTGGTAGCAGGTCCGAGGTCCCACGGCAGCGGTTTCCAAGGCACTGGAGGGGCCCACGCCAGCGGGCACGAGCAGCAGCGGGCACGTTCGCTGTCTCGACGTGGCCCCGGGGAGGCCGGAGGGCGGTGAGATGCCGGGCAGCCCGTCAGTGGCTCTTGCGGGACTGGGAGGCTTTCTGCCGGTAGATCTCAGCAGTGAAGGGCCTGCAGGGGCAGGAGGACAGGCTCTGGTCAGCTGGTCTTGGGGCTGATGCCGACACCCAGCCCTGCCCCCCTGGAGCAGGGACAGTGAAGGTGCCCTGTAGGACTAGGAGGGCCAGCGGCTGCCTGTCCGGGCCCAGCCCCCACGGTGACTTCTCTGAGCTTCCCATCTGCCACTGTGTCAGTGCCGGCCGTGGCCAGCTGACCTGGCCTGTCCTGGGCATGGGAACGGTGGCCATGGGAACGGTGGCCATGGGAACAGCCCTGAAGGGGAGGCAAGGCCGCCTCCTCCCTCGCGGGCTGATGGCAGACAGCAGCCCGGCCCACAGACTGGCGGCGCCTACTCACTCCTCGTACAGGGTGGCTGCCGTGTAGACGAGGGCCACCACCCCAGTCAGCAGCAGGCCGGCGGGGCTGGCGTGCCTGTGGACAAGATACAGGCAATCAGTGGGCAGCCTGGCACTGGGTGCCCCTCCCCCAGGCTGGGTCCTGCGGCCAATGCGTGGAGCCGTGGCCTCTTTCCAGTGTCTGGCTTTCTCTCTCGGACCAGGCACCCGCCGTCCAGGTCCTGACCCGTTGGCCAGTGTGCTGCCGTCCAGGCTGGCTCGGGTCCAAGTCGGGCAAGAGGGGCCGGGGCTGTCTGGTCTGGAAGTAAAGCTGGGGTGGGCGTGGGGGGCCCCGGCCAGAAGCCCCCTGGCTCCTGTCCCTCAAAGCCCAGTGCTCTGGGGCGGGGCATAGCAAGGACATCGCAATCCTGACATTTCACCCTTTGTTTCTCCGGGAGCACAAGGCAAGCCGTCTTCACTGGTTACATAAAAGCAGGGCACTTCCTACAGACAATGGACAAACTACTTCGGAGGGCGGGGCCCGAGCCCAGAGCCTGCAGCCGTCCCTGCCCAGCTCCGGCTCCTTGACCTTGGCTGGCTGAGGCAGGCGGCAGAAGGCCAGTGGCACTCCCTCCCCAGGCATGGGACTCCCCCCAGGGGGCAGAGTTCTGTGTGCTGGGCACGGGCACAGACCAGCTCCCAGACGGGCCCTGGAAGCCCTGCCGCCCGCCCGCCCGCGTGGACTGACTGCACGGGGCTGGTGGGCTGGCGTCCATGGGCAAGGCTGGCTGTACATCCTTAAGTGGTTAAAAAAGCATCAAAAGAATAATATTTCATGACGCCTGGACAGTGTATGACATTCAAACGTCAGCGTCCATGCTGACCCCGTCACACGGCTCCGCGCCGGCAGGGCTGGCTCCACGGGCAGCCCTCTCACGCTTGGGCCCACCCGCCTCACTCTGGCCCGTGAGGGAAGCTGGCCGGCCGGCCCTCTTCTAGTCTAGATGCTGTGTCCCAGACAAGTGATCCCAAGGCACACATCTGCCTGGTGCCCGGCCTTCCGTGGAGACAGCCGGCAGGGACCCACTCACATGACGGCCCAGCCCAGGTAGTTGGCTGTGCTGCCCCAGTACATGGGGTTGTCCAGGATGTTAAACGGGAACGTGGTCACTCTGGCCTCCTTGAGGATCCCGAAGTAATCACCTGTGGACAAGGTGGGGCAGGACAAAGGCTCACCTCCTGGCCAGACCATCACCAAGAGGGGCCAGCACGGCCCGGCCGCCCTCCCCCTCCGGGAGTCCCAGGCTGGCGTGCAGCAGGCCTGACCTGCGACCCTCGAGGGCATGGGCTCTGCCCGGAGCCATGGCCTCCTCCCCACAGAATCCCTTGGCCCTTCATCCAGGCAGAAGCAGGGCAGGAACCGGCAGGAGTGGGTCCCCCACTGTCTGGGGACCAAGGAGCGGGCAGGGAGGGCGGGGGCCTTTCTTTCCGGGAGCAGGAGCGGGCGGTGGCCTGAGGCAGTGGCGCAGCATCCGGTGCTGGGGCTGAGGGCAGGGAGCACGTGTCCCACGTCCCAAGCAATTCCAGTCCGTTCCTCCTGGGGTCGCGCAGCCGCTGGGTCCCCCTCCCACCCTGACGATGAGCCAGCCAGCACGGTGCCCTCCTGTGGCCTCACCCTGGCCCTGCCGGGGTGTCAGCCCCACCAGTCCGACCTTCTCATTTCTGAGACAGGACCTTCCCTGCCCCTCGCACATCCCCTGCCCCCCGGGATTGGAGCTCAGCGTCTGCGTGGCATTCGTGGACGGAGAGATGTGGCCCCGCCCAGCCTCCAGCCCTGGCCCCACTGGCCCCTGCATACCAGCCACCTGCCTGCCTCCCGCTGGCTCGCGCCTTCCCACCAGCATCTGCCAGACCAGGCTCCTGACCCTCCCCCCGGCTCCCTGCTGCACACCCTCTTCTAGTCCCAGGCTCCCTACAGCTCCTGCCGAGGCAGGAGGCACCGCCTGGCCACAGTCCCAGCCAGGCCGGGCTGCGGGCAGGAGGGCTGCTCCATGTGGGCCGAGAACACGCCCCCGAGTGCTGGGGCCCTGCTGCGCCCTGCAGAGCCCAGGCCAGCACCGCACAGAGATGCCCAGACAGCGAGGGGCACCAGAGCCACCCAGGCCTGGACGACACAGGCCTAGTCCCAGCTGGCCAGGGCTGGGGGCGGGGGGAGGGCCCCAGAACCTCTGACCCAGCCCATCAGGGTGCCGGGCAGCTCTGGGTGCCACGTGCTGGCTGGGCGGGCTCCCCGAGGGCAGCCGCCGCCTCCTCTTTCCCTGTCCCCAAGGTCCCCGTGGCCCTGCAGCCACCCCTGTGGCTTCCCTTCCAAGTTGCTGGAAGTCACTGACGTCATGAGGCCTCCCGGCCGGAGCCCCCGGAGCTGCAGGCAGAAAGGGACGGGCCCACCCTCCACTCCAGCCCGCGCACGGTGCAGCGCAGCAGGCCAGCGCCCTGCCTGGCCCGCAGCCACGCAGCTGGACGAGACCCGAGGGGAAGGTGCCCCCGGCTCCTCTCCTGGGCCCTCGCGGTCTTACCCAGGAAGGTCCCGGTGAAGCCCAGGGCACAGAAGCTGGACAGCACCAGCACGCCGCCGGCGCCCAGCAGCGCGAGGCCGGCCCGGTAGGCCGTGGGGGTGTCCAGGCCGTCCATCCGGGGCTGGTTCCGCATGGCCTGAGTGAACCTGCGGGAGGGGCAGGGGACAAGCGTGAAGACGAGGCTGCCACGCCCTCCCGCCCGCCCCCAAGAGGCCCCCAGAGGAGCCAGTCCCAGGGTCTCCGACTCAGTGCTGCTGGGGCGGGCAGGTGCGGCGGCCGCAGGTGGGGTGCGGGCACCGGGACGGGGCAGGGGGCGGGGGCCGCCCTGAAGCCTCACCCCCAGGCTGCCTCGAGAAGCGCGGTGCAGTGGGGCCCAGGCCTGCAGGAGTGCTTGGTTTTTCAGGAGTCAGAAATCCTGACTGGATACGAAGTAGCCTCATTTTTAAAAACTTGAAAACAGGCGATGAATGAAAACTATTTCGGATTCTGTGCGCGTCAGCAGGCCAGATGCAGCCCGAAGACCAGCGGTTTGCACACTCTGACCTTGTCCAGCAGCACTGGTGCGTGGGGAGAGGGAGCCGGGAAATGAAAGATGCGCGCCCCAGGCTGTGTGCGGGCATCCCCTCCCCTCGGGCACTCTGCCCGCTCCAGCCTCCCGGGCCCTGCCCAGCGCTGGCCGCAGCCCTGGCGGCACCTGTGCACCGTCCTTCCACACCTGCAACGCCCAGCAGCTTCCCTCTGGGCGGAGCCGTGGGAGGCCTCGCCAAAGGCAAGGGGGCTGCGCAGAGGGGTGATGTGCTAGTGGTTCTGAGTCGGGTTCTCCCGCGGGCTCCGAAGCTGGAAGGGCCTGGGCTCGTGGTCACGCACAGGAGCAGGGCGCCGGGTCTGCCTCCTCAGGGAGAGCAGCGACTGGGGAGAGGGACACTCCCCACGGAGAGGTGTGTGTGGGAGCAAGAGCAGGCACACACATCCATCCACCTATCCTCCATCCATCCTCCATCCATCCATACATCCATCCATCCATCCTCCATCCATCCTCCATCCATCCATCCATCCTCCATCCATCCATCCATCCTCCATCCTCCATCCTCCATCCATCCATCCATCCTCCATCCATCCTCCATCCTCCATCCATCCATCCATCCTCCATCCATCCATCCATCCTCCATCCTCCATCCTCCATCCATCCATCCATCCTCCATCCATCCTCCATCCTCCATCCATCCATCCATCCTCCATCCATCCATCTATCCTCCATCCATCCTCCATCCATCCATACATCCATCCATCCATCCTCCATCCATCCTCCATCCATCCATCTATCCTCCATCCATCCTCCATCCATCCATACATCCATCCATCCATCCTCCATCCATCCATCCATCCTCCATCCATCCTCCATCCATCCTCCATCCATCCATCCATCCTCCATCCATCCATCCATCCTCCATCCATCCTCCATCCATCCATCCATCCATCCATCCTCCATCCATCCATCTATCCTCCATCCATCCTCCATCCTCCATCCATCCTCCATCCATCCATCCATCCATCCATCCATCCTCCATCCATCCTCCATCCATCCATCCATCCTCCATCCATCCATCCATCCTCCATCCATCCATCCATCCTCCATCCATCCTCCATCCATCCATCCATCCATCCATCCATCCTCCATCCATCCATCCATCCTCCATCCATCCTCCATCCATCCTCCATCCATCCATCCATCCTCCATCCATCCATCCATCCTCCATCCATCCTCCATCCATCCATCCATCCATCCATCCTCCATCCATCCATCTATCCTCCATCCATCCTCCATCCTCCATCCATCCTCCATCCATCCATCCATCCATCCATCCATCCTCCATCCATCCTCCATCCATCCATCCATCCTCCATCCATCCATCCATCCTCCATCCATCCATCCATCCTCCATCCATCCTCCATCCATCCATCCATCCATCCATCCATCCTCCATCCATCCATCCATCCTCCATCCATCCTCCATCCATCCATCCATCCATCCTCCATCCTCCATCCATCCTCCATCCATCCATCCATCCTCCATCCTCCATCCATCCTCCATCCATCCATCCATCCATCCATCCTCCATCCATCCTCCATCCATCCATCCTCCATCCATCCTCCATCCATCCATCCATCCATCCATCCATCCATCCTCCATCCATCCTCCATCCATCCATCCATCCTCCATCCATCCTCCATCCATCCATCCTCCATCCATCCTCCATCCTCCATCCATCCTCCATCCATCCATCCATCCATCCATCCATCCTCCATCCATCCTCCATCCATCCTCCATTCATCCATCCATCCTCCATCCATCCATCCATCCATCCATCCATCTATCCTCCATCCACCCATCCATCCATCCATCCATCCTCCATCCACCCATCCATCCATCCATCCTCTATCCATGCATCCATCCTCCATCCATCCATCCATCCTCCATCCACCCATCCATCCATCCATCCTCTATCCATCCATCCATCCATCCATCCATCCTCCATCCTCCATCCATCCTCCATCCACCCACCCATCCATCCATCCATCCTCCATCCATCCTCCATCCACCCATCCATCCATCCATCCATCCTCCATCCTCCATCCTCCATCCATCCATCCATCCTCCATCCATCTATCCATCATCCATCCATCCATCACAAAGTCCCTCTGTTGGCCAGGCTTTTGCAAGCAGAACAAACATCATTTTCATTCATCCCACTTGTAAGTTCTCACTGTCATACTTATGCTCAGCTAAAAGCTGCCTTCCTGGAACTCTTCCCTGCGACTACTCTCAGCTGAGAGAACAGAGGCTGCTTGTCCTTCCCTGAGCATCTCCTGGCACCTGGGACACTCCAGGCAGAGGGGTTAGGGCACCTGCCTGGACAGGAGGACAAGCAACACCCTCACCCTTCTCCCCCCACTCCCTCCAGAGCGGAGAAAGGTCTGCGAACAAACAGCAAACAGGACGCCATGCACAGAAGCCTGCATGATGACCTGTCAAACAAAGGCCCACGTGTCAGGGCACACCTGGTCACTGGTCACGCTGCCCACACCCCCAGCTCTCCGCCCACCACTGCCCTCGCTCAGCTCCAGCTGCCAGGGCTCAGGGTCACCCGCAGTTACAGGTTGATCTCCGCGACTGCTCAGGGTCACACACACCTGGTGGTGTGCCAGGTCACCACGCCTGCCCTGCCCCTCTGTGCCTGCACTTGACCTTCCGATAAACCTGCAGCCAAGCGCACCTTCTCCCCTGCCGACAGCAGCGGAGGCCGTGGAGCAGGCAGCGTGGGCACCAGCCTCAGCAGCCTCCCCGCCTCTCCTGTCTGCACATGGTGGAGTGGGGCATGGAGAGGGTGTGGCCCTGAAGGCGGACTGCCTGACTCGGGGCTGGCTCACCTACCGCCCCTGGATCCTTGGCTAAGTCCTTCATGAAGGACCGTGCCGCAGAGAGAGAGAGAGGCAACACTCGCCTCCAAGATCGCAAGGGCCGGGGTGAACCCGCCCCAACCCCCCCTGCCCCTGGCTAGCGCCCACTGGCACCCACTCCTCCCTGCCTGGGCTAAGTCCCGGCCGCCAGGCCAGGGTGATGAGGCTGCTGGGCTAGCAGCCCCGCACAGCCATCTGCCTCAAGTCCTCCGGGTACCCACAGCCACTGATACGGGGCGGCGGGCTCCTGGCACACGGCAGGAGGGGCTTCCAGCAGAGCTGGGCACCCTGGCCTCAGTGCCTGCCTCTGTATGATGGTGACAGTCACCCCTCCCGTGTCCACATGCAAAGGTGCTGCCAGGCAGCTGCGCACACGCTGGTGAGCACGGGGCTGTGGACGGTGGGAAGGACAGTGAGCCAAGGTGACACACTGGGATAGATGCCACGCTGGTGCAGGACGGGCACCAGACAGGGTCTAGAGACCACAGTGAGGCTTAGCTGAGATGTGACAGAAGAATTTCACCAGGGGGAGGGATGGGCGGGGAGAACATTCCAGAAAAAAACCCAGCCAGGCCAGTGGGGAAGCCTCCTGCATGGGAGGGAAGAGTGGGAGGCCAGCTACAGTCCAGCGTGGACCAGATCCGGGGCCCAGGGCACAGCCTGCTCCTGCTCCTGCCCCTCTGACAGGGCTCATCCGCACCACCAGGCAGCGGGCACACTCCTGCCAGTGCGGGCACACTCCTGCCAGTGTGGGCAGCGGGCACACTCCTGCCAGTGCGGGCACACTTCCTGCCAGTGCGGGCAGCGGGCACACTCCTGCCAGTGCGGGCACACTTCCTGCCAGTGCGGGCAGCGGGCACACTCCTGCCAGTGCGGGCACACTCCTGCCAGTGCGGGCAGCGGGCACACTCCTGCCAGTGCGGGCACACTCCTGCCAGTGCGGGCAGCGGGCACACTCCTGCCAGTGCGGGCACACTTCCTGCCAGTGCGGGCAGCGGGCACACTACTGCCAGTGCGGGCAGGGGGCACACTCCTGCCAGTGCAGGCACACTCCTGCCAGTGCGGGCAGCGGGCACATTTCCTGCCAGTGCGGGCAGCGGGCACACTCCTGCCAGTGCGGACAGCAGGCCCGAGGGGGCCTCTCAGGGGCACGGCACTGAAGCAGCTGACCTGGGGGAAAGCCACGCTGGAGTAGGAAGAGGTTCCTGACCAAGGGCAGGTCCGGCCGTGAGGGGGGAAGGGGTCCCAAAGCAGCCGCAGGGCTGCCCCAGACTTGGCCCGGGGCCTCGGACCACCTGCGCGCCCCCATCCATGGCCAGTGGGGTCCGGAGCCCTCTGCCCCTCCCTCCGCACATGGGCGTGGCCGCCACCCAGTGCCCCCGGCTCACTCGCTTCTCAGCGAGAAGCCCTCGAGCCAGGCCCTGGAGGCCGGGGTGCGGTCCCTCCGCCCACTGCACACGGAGAACTCGCCGAGGGGGGCTGTGCGCCGCCCGCTGGGCCCGGACTCACGTGGAGGCGCTTTTACAGCGGTTCCCAGCCTTCTGGCCCTTTAAATACAGCTCCTCATGTGGTGACCCAACCATAAAATTGTTTCCGTTGCTACTTCATCACTGTCATGTTGCTACCGTTATGAATCGTCATGTAAATATCTGATCTGCAGGATGGTCTTAGGTGACCCCTGTGAAAGGGTTGTTCGACCGCCAAAGGGGTCGCGACCCACAGGTTGAGAACCGCTGCTTTAGAATGTCCTCCAGGGGGAGGCGTGCAGTCTCATTCATTTGTCTCCAGTTCCATTTTCAAAACTTAAATTGAGCCCCAGCCGGTTTGGCGCAGTGCCGACTGAAAGGTCCCAGGTTCGATTCCGGTCAAGGGCATGTACCTTGGTTGCAGGCACATTGCCAGTAGGGGGTGTGCAGGAGGCGGCTGATCGATGTTTCTCTCTCATCGATGTTTCTAACTCTCCCTCTCCCTTCCTCTTTGTAAAAAAATCAATAAAATATTTAATTTAAAAAACCTTAAATTGAGCTTTGGTCACCAACGTGACTTCGGGCTGTCTGCGCTCTGCGCCCCTGAGATCCCGGAACAGGGTGGAGGCAGGAAGAGAGGTACCGGCTCCAGCCTCCCTGCAGCACCTCCCTTCCCGCTGCCAGCGCCCCCTGCAGACCCTACCGCCAGGCCTCTCACATGGCAAAGTCCCCAGGGCCCCGCCTGCGGGCTGACTGAGCGCACAGGCCTCCCGCGCCTGGGCCCAGAGCGCCTTCCTCGTCGCCCCCGAGGCCTCAGCTCCCAGCTCAGGCCGGAGCGGCCGTGCAATCCCCGAGAGCGGGGGCGGGGCGGGCAGGGTCCGGGCGGCTCAGAGACGCAATGAAGGTTCCCGTCAGCTGGCCCAAGTACATTGAAAAGAAAGTACATGGGGGAGGGGCCGCTCTCAGAGGGTCAGCAGGTCAGAGAGAGGAGTCCCATGTCCCACGGCATCGGCCAGCAGCAGGCAGACGGGGGTGGGGGGAGGCTCGGGGCTTAGCCACCAGGACTGGGCCCCACAGCCCATGCTCTGGGCACGCTCAGTCCTGCGGGGAACCTGCGGGGAACCGCGCCCTCCGCCAGCTCGCTTCCTGGTGACCACCTCCCGGGAGCAGTCAGTCCGGCCCTGCATGAGGCAGTGACTGCACACAGGCCCCCGGGGAGCCGGCCAGCCTAGGCACAGGGCACGTGCTCCCAAGCCCCTGCACACGGAGGGGTGCAGGGCTGCTCCCCAACCCCCACATCCCCACTCCTCCTGAACACTGTGCAGCCCACAGCTGGGAGCTGCCTGCCCTGGTCCCCCCCACCACCACTTGCAGGCCCATTTCCACAGCAACAACAGGAACTGTGCGTGCAGAGGTGAGGGCATACCCCCCTCAAAGCTCCCCCCCACCCCTGGTGGCCCCCCCCCCCCTTGCTCACAGCAGCAGGACTCAATTAGGCAAAAGGTGGCAGCCGCCAAGTCCACACAGGCAGCCGGGCAAACAGCATGTGGCTCCACACACAGTGGAATCTTTTTCGGCCTTAAAAAGGACGCAAGTGCTATCTTTTTTTTTTTTTTTTTTTTAGCAAGTTCTATTTTTAATACTTTTCAAAGTGCGCTTAGTTTATTTCCCCAGCTTTGCGGAGCTGTCACTGCCCTGCACTGAGGGTAGGTGCACCACGTGATGCTCTGATACACGCGTGTCCTGTGAAATGACCGCCCGACCACCTCGCGCTACCCTCTGCCACTCCCACGGGCGCGCTGCTCGATGCCCTGCCCTCCGTGCCCGCAGGGCCGGCGGGCCCAGCACAGCCTGGCCCCAGGTGGGGGCTGGGGCTCTCAGGCGCCAGTTCTCACTTCTTCGAGCACTGCCCGGGCCACGTTCACGCCACTTGCGAGCCCAGGAGGCGAGAACCAGGCTCACGGACAGGCCGGCTGGCCGTGGCCACATCTGACCACTTGCTCCCACGCCGGCCTCCACGGCCCGCCCACCCGAGGCGCCCGCCGTGCATCTGGGCAGAGTGTCCACTCCCACCTCCCGGCGGCGCCTCATCGTGCAGAACAAGTTCACCCGCCCCGGCCTCCTCGACGCCAGGAGGTAACACCTCCGGTGCCTACAGGGCTCTGCGCACAGAGGCCGGGTGCGAGCCTGAGTCCCGGGCAGGTCCCAAGGACCCCCCAGGGGACAGGAGTCCAATGGCCCGATGGGGGGTGGCTGCTGGGCACGAGGCCTGAGAGAGCAGCCCCTCCCGGCGGCCCCGCACCCCCCCCCCCGCCCCCCCGCGGGCTTACCAGTGTGAGCGCAGGGCGTTCAGGGCCAGGATGACCCCGCCCAGCGCGTAGCAGGCCACGTAGGGGGAGCCCAGGGCTCTGCTCAGCTTCCGGGTCCTCTGCTCCCACCTCGCCACCTGAATGGGGAGAGAGAAGCGTGAGAGGTGCTGGGAGGGCCGGGGGCGGGAGGAGGCGGGGTGCCCGCACGTCCTTAGTCCTGTCTGGGGGGGCCCACCGTCTGCTGGAAGCAGCCTCTGCCACGGACACCCGGCTCCTGCAGAAGCAGAGGGACCTCCTCCAGGCCAGCGCCAGGCCCAGCCCCCGCGCGGTGGGCGAGGGGCAGGAGAGGAGCTGCTGAGAACAGATGAGGGTCCCCAGAGGAAGCAGGCCCAGCCCCTCACCCCCCCTTCTCCCCGGGGCAGGGCCGAGAAGGGGCGACCCAAACCCCCACCCCTGCTTCCCCAGCACCTCCAGGCACAGACTTTCAAGCTTTCAATTTTGCGGGGGCAATCCTCACCCAAGGATATTTTCTGCGTTGATTTTGTTTTAGAGAGCGGAAGGGATGGGAGGAGGAGAAAGAGAAGCATCGATGTGAGAGAGACACATCCATTGGTTACCTCCCAAACTTGCCCGACTGTAGCTGGGGATCCAACCCGCAACCCAAGTACATGCCTTTGACAAGGAATCGAACCCAAGACCCTTTGGTGCGTGACTGGCACTCTAACCATTGAGCCACCATTTTTATTTTATTTTTTGAACCAATCACATCTACAGTCAACCTTCAACAGTGAGCAGGGGAGCAGGGGGAGTGGGCAGCTCTGCAGCGCCCTGCTGCCTCTGTGGTCGCCAGGCCCTAGCGCGCACCCAGCACCGCCACGCCAGAGGCACCCTGGGCTCGGGCAGGGAGCGCGGGCAGTGCCAGCAGGAACTGCGGGAGGAGCGGCTGAGAGAGGACAGGGAGACGAGGCTGCACTCTAATGACGGGGCCAGTCACCTGGGTGAGGTAACGTCGTCACACACGGAGAGTCTCGAAGGCCGGCAGGGCTCCTGGCTCCTGGGACGCTGCAGGGCAGACCCCGGGCTCGCTCTCCACTGTGGCCTCAGCACCCATTCTGCCGGCTGCCTGCTCCGGGCTGGGCTGGGCTGCCCCAGTGGACCTACCCTTCTGGGCAACTAGTCAGCGGGGAAGTGACTGGCGGCTCCAGGCCCACAGTGATTTGGCCCCAGCGGCGGCTCCAGGCCTGTCCTCGGAGGGTTAGCCAGCGCAGAGGGGCCTTTAGGCTGCAGTCTGCGGGAGAAGTGGGTGAGGGGCTCCGGGCTTCCCCTCCACACGCCTCTGCTGTTGACACTGCTGCCCAGTCTCCCTGTGGACCAGCCTCTGCCCTGGGAGCTCCGTTCTCGGGGGAGGGGAGGGCTCGAGAGCCACGGCCCTGCACGTGGGCCACGGGGTCCAGGCCCACAGACTTCACATTATGGCCTTTACACGTTTTTTGAAATAAAATTTCAGAGTGGTGTTTAGTTGTGCAAGCATCACTACGGTCTAACTCCGGACATTCCATCAGCCCACACACGCTCGTGCCGTGAGCCGTCCCCTGCTCCTCCCGCCTCTCTTCTCCTCCCGCCTATTCTGGAAGCTTCGTATAAACAGAATCACACAAGATGTAACTTCTGACCCTGGCTTCTTCTACTAACGCTTTTGGTTTGGGTTCATCAACGCTGCGCATTGCCAGCACTCCATTCCTTCTGATGACTGAGTCCCCTTCCATGGTGTGAGCGCTACCTTTTCCTAGCAGTGCCCATTCGGCAGTGCGCAGGCACGGGGTGTCCTTTCGGCTCCGACCGACAGTGCTGCCGTGAACACCCAGGTGCAACGTTTTGTGCGGATATTCGTTTTCATTTCTCTTGGGTGCACATCTCAGAGTGGATTGCGGGGTCACATGGTACATCTATTTCTAACTTATTGCAGCACTGCCAGGCTGGCTCCTCCCTCGGCCGCACCATTTTGCATTCCCACCAGCGCCGTGCGAGCATTCCCATTTCCCGTGTCCTTGCCGACACTTGTTATTTCCATTTTTAACTGTAACCATTCCAGGGGCGTAAAGTGGCAAGCACCGTGGCTGGGCTTTGCATTTCCCTGTTGACTAAGATGACACTGAACATCTTTTCATACACCTATTGGCCATTTACCGATCTTCTTTGGAGAAAAGTCTATTCAAGTTCTTTGCCGTTTTTTAAATTGGGTTGTCTTTTTGTTCTTGAGTTGAACAAGTTATGGGGCAGATAGTAGATCTTTATCAGATTCACGTATCATTCACAGATATTCCCTCCTCTTCGGCGGGAGTCTTGGCCTTTTCTTTTTATTTTGATGGGCCAATCTGTTCCACCCAACTCAGCAGGTCTTCTCCAGGCCTGCTGGCGTGTGCTTGCCCTGTGGCTAAGAACATTCCCATCAGCTGCGCAGAAGCTCCACGCCCACTGCCACCATGCTCCACCTCCCACCTCTAGTCTACTTCTGCTCCTCCGTGAGGACACGGCCAGGGCTGCCTTCCGGGGCCGAGCGCGCCAGGATGATGCACGGAGCGGAGCGTCCATCTGTGTGCCTGTCCCCGTGGCACAGGCCTGGCCCAGTGGGTTTGCATTAGATCAGGAGGTATCTGGGGTGGTCAAATGCAAGACAGTTTGTGCGGCCTCTGAAGGTCCCTGGAAGACAGCCACCCTCCGGGGCGCTGGCCCAAGAAGTGGAGGCCCTTTCAGAGCGACTGCCCATCAGAAAAGACAAGCAAGAACACCAATGGGAAGAAATAAAATAACATCTTGAGACAAAGGACAATGGGAATAAGACATACCAACATTTATGGGCCACAGCAAAAGCAGTTATAGAGGGAAGTTCAGCCTTGGCCGGTGTGGCTCAGTGGTAGAGCGTCTGGCCCGAAGGGTCACGGGTTTGATTCACAGTCAAGGCATGTGCTTGGGTTGCAGGTTCATCCCCCTCCCTGGTTGGGGTGTGTGCTGGAGGCAACCAATGCATGTATCTCTCTCACATGATGTTTCTCTCTCTCTCCCTCTCCTTCCCTTTCACGCTCTTTAAAACTCAATGGAAAAAATATCCTCAGGTGAGGATTAACAAAAAGAAAGAAGAAAAATCTGAAATAAACAACCTAACTTTTACCTCAAGGAACTAGAAAAAGAAGAACAAATAAAGTCCAAAGTTAGTAAGAAGGAAGGAAATAACAAAGGTCAGAGCAAAAATAAATTTAATATTGTTTCATAATGATATATAATCTTTTGGGACAAGTATGTTTGACAACTTAAAAAAAAAGACTTTTTAAAACCTGGGAATGGCTTTGGGTTGTTCCAATGGGCCCCTGGGAGACCTCAGAGGGTTTGTTCCCTCTCCTTGCAAAGAGAAATTTTAAACGAATTAGACCCATCTGATATGCTTAGTGACACAGGGCCCAGCAAGTGCGGCTCAGCAGGTGAGCGCAGGCTTGTGCACCAGGAGATCCCCAGCTCTATTCCTGGTTGGGGCATGTTCACCCAACTAGCCCTCGTTCCTCATCCATCCATCCATCCATCCATCCATCCATCCATCCATCCATCCTCACATCCATCCGTCCATCCATCCATCCATCCATCCATCCATCCATCCTCACATCCATCCACCCATCCATCCTCACATCCATCCATCCATCCATCCTCACATCCATCCATCCATCCATCCATCCATCCATCCTCACATCCATCCATCCATCCATCCATCCTCACATCCATCCACCCATCCATCCTCACATCCATCCATCCATCCTCACATCCATCCATCCATCCATCCACCCATCCATCCTCACATCCATCCATCCATCCTTCCATCCATCCATCCATCCATCCATCCATCCATCCATCCATCCTCACATCCATCCTCACACCCATCCATCTATCCATCCTCACACCCATCCATCCATCCTCACATCCATCCATCTATCCATCCATCCTCACACCCATCCATCCATCCTCACATCCATCCATCCATCCACCCATCCATCCTCACATCCACCCATCCATCCATCCATCCATCCATCCATCCATCCATCCTCACACCCACCCATCTATCCATCCATCCTCATACCCATCCATCCATCCATCCATCCATCCATCCATCCATCCATCATCCTCACACCCACCCATCCATCCATCCTCACACACACACATCCATCCATCCTCACACACACACACCCATCCATCCATCCTCACATCCACCCAACCAACCACTCATTCACCCAACATTTACTGAGGAATCTACACAGGCCAGATATTGTGCTAGACAGTAGAATATTTTGAAAAGAAAATGGAGGAGGGCAGAAGCCATAGGAAGCCATTCATGACAATGGTGCTTGTTTTTATGTAAAATAGGCAATTTCCTGGTGCTAGTTAAAGCCCAGGATGCCCTCCTCCCTCTGGATGACCACAGGACAACAGCCTGGAAGCACCTCTCCAAGCTGTGAAGTTCTTTTCTGGAAACATCTTCCTCTTTGCCACTCAAATCTCCAATATATCCTGGAAGTGACAGCTGTGAGGGCGGGCTCTTTAATATACCACGGGGAGGGGACAGCGGCTGCTTCCTCTCATTGTATTGCATGACTAATTGCCGGGCATCTGCCCTGGCACCGCAGGTCCTCGGCTCAGCACCAGCTCCTCTACCTACCGGCTCTGTGACCCTGAGTGGATCACTTCGTCTCTCTGTGCCTCAGTTTTCTGACCTGTAAACTGGAGCTAACAATGCCCCTCCCACAGGGTTGCTGGAAGCATTGGTGAGTTAACGCAGGGAAAGGGCTCAGAGCCCGTCCGGAGCGGCACTCAGGTGCTGGGGCGCTGTGTGCTTCCTCTCTGGTGTAGACAAGCGGGTGCAAGTTGAGAGGCATAAAGCAGCCCTGGCTGCTGGCCTGAGAGAAGGTCTGGTGTGGACCAGCGTCCCAGGAGAGGACAGACACCTGGGTTACGGGGTAACCCACTGTCTGCACTGCCAGCCTCACCCTGGCAGCCCTCTCGCTCCCATGGTCACCCCGCTCAGCGCCAGCGGTCCCACAGCCAAGCCCTTCCCATGGCCCACAGCATCCTCACTCAGGGCCGATCCTTGCCACCTCCCACCGCTGGGCAAGCAGATGATCAGTTCAGAGGGGCGCCCAAGGCCGCCCCTGCAGTGAACTCACGGCTGGACTTGATTGCCTGGGAGCGGGTCCCCAGAAAGAAGCCAGGGCCCCAACCTCCTGGAGACCTGCACCAGCTGCCCATCCCCGACCATCGGAGGCCCCGGCACTGCACAACCTATGACCCCAGGTCAGGCACATCACAGTCGCTAATCAGTGCTGAGGTGGCATGTCCATCACTCACACCTGCTGCATTAGGAAAGGAAGGAAGGTCTCAGATCTGCCTCAGCTCCCACCTAGACTAAAGAAGAGAAATGACACCCACATAAGTACCATAAAGTTTGGAGTGGACTCAATGAAGTAGAAAATATAAAAACAAGCCGAAACCAGTTTGGCTCAGTGGATAGAGCGTCGGCCTGCGGACTGAAAGGTCCCAGGTTCGATTCCGGTCAAGGGCATGTACCTTGGTTGCGGGCACATCCCCAGTAGAAGATGTGCAGGAGGCAGCTGATTGATGTTTCTCTCCCATCGATGTTTCTAACTATCTCCCTTCCTCTCTGTAAAAAAATCAATAAAATATATTTTAAAAAAATAAAAATAAAAACAATAGGGCAAAATCAATGAAACCAAAAACTATTTCTCTGAGAAGATGAATAAAATCTCTAAAAATACTGATCAAGAGAAAGACACAAATTCTCAGTATCAAGAATGAAAGACGCCACTACAAAGTTACTGAGAGAGTAACCAGGGCACATGCGTGAGCCCGACACTCAGTCCGGCCGAGCTCACTGGCCCTCATCCAACATGTCAGGGAGAAACAATACCAATTAGGGACCGCTTCGCCCCAAACCGAAACCGAGGGAACACTTCCCAATGCACCTAGTGAAGCAAGATTAACTGATACCAAAACCAAAGGCCTCACATGAAAACTAGAGACAAATATTCCTTCTGAACGTAAACGCCAAAATTCTAGACAAAACATTAGCAAAATAGATAATGGAATCCAACAATCCTATCTAATAATAGACAAACATGGTAAGTGACCATACCTCCGCTACGCTTCCCATTGGCTAATCAGCAGGATATGCAAATTAACTGCCAACCAAGATGGCGGCCGGCAGCCATGCAGCTGAAGGGAACATGAGGCTTGGTTGCCCCGGCGATGGAGGAAGCCAAGGTTCCCCGCCTGCCACGGCCCACCTCTGAGCTCCGGATGCAACAATGTTGCAATTATAGAAGCTAAACAAACCCCAGAAACCTGCTTTTAGCCGCCAACAGGCTCAGAGCTTAGAGCGCCAGTGATGGCAACAGAGTTTCAATTATAGAAGCTAAACAAACCCAGATACTTGCTTTCAGCCAGCCACGGCCTCAGAGCTGGAGCCAGCTCTCAGCTCCAGTGACAGCTATAGAAGGTAAATAAATCCCAGAATAAAAGAAAAAGAGAAGAAAAAAAGAGGCTGGGCGCTTCAGTCACCTGCCAGCTTGAAAATGGCCCTCAGTCCCTCACCCAGAATGGCCAGGCACCCCAGTGGGGACCCCCACACTGAAGGGGGTGTGACCAGCTGCAAACAGCCATCAGCTCCTCATCCAGGCTGGCCAAGCACCCCAGTGGGGACCCCCACACTGAAGGGGGTGTGACCAGCTGCAAACAGCCATCAGCCCGTCATCCAGGCTGGCCAAGCACCCCAGTGGGGACCCCCACACTGAAGGGGGTGTGACCAGCTGCAAACAGCCATCAGCCCGTCATCCAGGCTGGCCAAGCACCCCAGTGGGGACCCCCACACTGAAGGGGGTGTGACCAGCTGCAAACAGCCATCAGCCCGTCATCCAGGCTGGCCAAGCACCCCAGTGGGGACCCCCACACTGAAGGGGGTGTGACCAGCTGCAAACAGCCATCAGCCCGTCATCCAGGCTGGCCAGGAAACCCAGTGGGGACCCCTATCTTAAAGGGGGTGCAGGCAGCCTGAAAACAGCCATCAGCCCCTCATCCAGGCTGGCCAGCTGGCCCCCACCCATGCACCAGGCCTCTATCTTATATAGCAGGGGTCCTCAAACTATGGCCCGCGGGCCACATGCAAATACAAATATTGTATTTGTTCCCGTTTTGTTTTTTTACTTCAAAATAAGATATGTGCCGTGTGCATAGGAATTTGTTCATAGTTTAAAAAAAAAAAAAAAAACTCCAACGGTCTGAGGGACAGTGAACTGGCCCCCTGTTTAAAAAGTTTGAGGACCTCTGCTATATAGTAAAAGGGTAATATGCAAACTGACCCTAACAGCAGAAAGACTGGGAATGACTGGTCACTATGACACACACTGACCACCAGGGTGTATATGCTCAATGCAGGAGCTGCCCTCTGGTAGTCAGTGCACTCCCACAGGGGGAGCTCTGCTCAGCCACAAGCCAGGCTGATGGCTGCCAGTACAGCAGTGGTGGTGGGAGCCTCTCCTGCCTCCTCAGCAGCGCTAAGGATGTCCGACTGCAGCTTAGGCCTGCTCCCCGCTGGCAAGTAGACATCCCCCGAGGGCTGCCGGGCTGCCAGAGGGATGTCTGATTGCCAGCTTAGGCCCAATCCCCTGGGGAGCGGGCTAAGCCAGCAGATGGTCATCCCCCAAGGGGTCCCAGACTGTGAGAGGGCACAGGCCGGGCTGAGGGACACCCCCTTCCCCGAGTGCACAAATTTTTGTGCACCGGGCCTCTAGTCCTATATAATAAAAGGCTAATATGCAAATTGTCCCCTTGACAGGGAGTTCAACCAGGAGTTGGACCAGGGGGCAGGGCCTGCTGGCCAACCACATGCATCCCCTCCCCCTGGCTGGCCCAGCCCAATTGGCCATGATTGGGGTGCGCCAGCTGGACCCCACCTGTGCATGAATTCGTGCACCTGGCCTCTAATATATTAAAAAAGGTGACACAGTATATCACGACCAAGTGTGTTTTATCCCAGGAGTGAAAGGGTGGTTTAACATTTAAACAATCAAGGTAATTCACCATATAAATAAACTAAATAAGAAAAACATTGCCATCATCTGAATAGACACAAAAGAGCAATTGACAAAATCCAACATACATTCCTGACAAACACACAGCACATCAGGAGCACAAGGGACCCTCCCACTGATGGGAAACCCTCCCCCCACAGGAAACCCTCCCCAGGCGCCTGTGGAAAGCCCCGCTCCTGGCACTGAGGTCCCAGCGAGCTCGCTAAGTGAGGAACGGAGGTGGAGAGATCACAGTGGAAGAAGTAAAATGTCTTTGATCACAGGCGCATGTTCTCCACGTGGAAAACCTGATGCCACCTACAAGCCACGTGAGGCGGTCCACGGAGCCCGGCGATGCGGAGACAACGTGGTCCCTAAATAAAGGCCCGGAGGCGTGTCATGGCTCTGAAGGCTCCGTGCAGACAGTCCTCAACCAGCAATGGTTCAGCTTCTGAGTTTCCAACTTTACGATGGCGAGAAGGTGGCTGCATTTAGTGAAACTGCGCCTGGACTTTTGCATTTTGGCTTGTTTGTGGGCTGGCGCTATGCTTCGATACCTCGATGCCACGGGCGCTGGGCCGCAGCTCCCGTCCACACGCAACCCTGCAGTGCAGCATCACGTTCATTTCCAACTTGGGATGTTTTCAACCTGCGACGGGTTCACTGAGATGCAGCCCAATCGTAGGTCATGGAGCATCTGTTTTACGAAGATGTCACGTCTCCCTGGTCGGCCTACGGATTTAACACAGTCCAGCGGAATCCCAGCGGGCTTCTGGTTGCAAATGAAACCTGATTCTAAAATCCATGTGGAAACGCACAGCACTCAGAATAAAACCGCTCTGAGAAAGAAACAACTGGGACTAAGGCAGCAGCCTTCACACTGTGCTCCAGGCAGCAGTAGCCCGGCAGGCAGAGTTGGTGGAGGGACAGACAGACGGATCATTGGACAGAGCAAGCCCAGAAGCAAACCCAGGTCAAATGTCAACTGATTTGTGACAAACTACAAAGGCAATCAGTGGAGAAAAGAGAGTTTTTAAACAAATGTCACTGGATATCATATGCAAAAAAAGTGAATTTCAATCCATAACTCAGACCATCTACAAAAATGAACTCAAATGGATTATAAATTTAAAAACAAAACCTAAAGCAATAAAACTCCTAGAGGGGAACATACTAGAAAACCTTCATAACCTTAAGTTATACAATGATTTTGTAGATGCAGCACAAAAAGCACGATTCACAAGAGGAAACAACTGATAAGTTGCACCCTGAGAGTCGGGTTGCTCATGCGAGCCTCACGCCCCCCTGTGGGTCCTGGCTGGCTCGCACCCCCCCCCATGGGTCCTGGCTGGTCACACACCGCCCTCCCCCGTGGGTCCTGGCTGGTCACACACCGCCCCCGCCCCCATGGGTTCTGGCTGGTCACACACCGCCCTCCCCCGTGGGTCCTGGCTGGTCACACACCGCCCTCCCCCGTGGGTCCTGGCTGGTCACACACTGCCCCACCCCCCCGTGGGTCCTGGCTGGTCACACACACACCCCCCGTGGGTCCTGGCTGGTCACACACCGCCCTCCCCCGTGGGTCCTGGCTGGTCACACACTGCCCCACCCTCCATGGGTCCTGGCTGGCTTACTGGAGTGGCTGTAGGCCCTGCCATTCACTCCCTCAGATGCCTGCGGCCCCTGGACACAGCTCCTCGCCTGGAGGGAGGAAGGGAGGCTCTGTGGAGAGCAGGCACACTGCTCCTGTTCCTGTCTCGGCACTGAGTCAGCATCCTCTGGGAGAGCAGTGTGTGCCCGCTGCACCGATGACTTACAGGGGGCACAGTGAGTAAACGGGCGTCTCCCCCGCAGAGGCTCTACACCGACCCCCCCACCTGACCCAGGAGCGCCTTCCCGACCTCTCTGCACCCACAGACCCCCCACAAGGGGCCTGGCGTTAGGCAGCCCATATCAGCCACACCTTTCCACGGCTTTGCTGGCCAGGGGGGTCCATCTCAGGAGCTGGGAGGCTAAGCAAGGATGGCAAACCCAAGACTCACCCTCCCACACCGTCTCCCCTACCCAGACCCTGAGCCTCTGTCCTTGGCTCCACCCAACCACCTAAGCCAAGTCCAAAGGCCTCCTCCACCCACCTGGGTTGGCTGCAGAGGATCCGTGTCTCGTGCCAAAACCACCAGCAGCCCCAGGGCCTTCCCCTCCGGGGGCAGGGGCCTGGAGCTTGCCCTCCGCTGGCACCCCTGCTCAAGGTGGGAAGTGGGGGGTGGGGGCCAGGGGGTTACAGGCTGGGAAGGCGAGTCTACTGCAGTGCGGCTCCTGCGGGCTGAGGCAGGGCCTGGCCTGGAGCGGCCCTGCCCGACAAGCCCCCACACGGGCGCCTGGCAGGCTGTCGGCACCCCCTGCCCGGCGGGCAGCACGGAGGGGTCTGCCAGGAGGGAGATGGGGCGCGTCAGGCAGGATCAGCTCTTCCCAGCTGCTCTGACCCCGGGTGCTGATGGTCCATCTGGGCCTGCACAGGAGGCACAGGTCCTCACCCCAACCCGTGGGGAACCTGCCCACAGCCAGGGCCAGGGGCCCGCAGGTCAGGGCTGACCAGAGTGGACAGAGAGGTTCAGGCTGGACAACGACCACACCTTTGGCGCCTTTCCCTGTATCCACCTGAGATGCAAACCTCGGTCGCTAACCCCGTACAAAGACGGCCACGCCTACGCGCTGGGCCAGCGCTGCCGGGGAAGAGGAAGGAACAGTAACAAAACTGACAACCGACTGCAGTGGGCAAGGACCCCGAGACACTCCTCCCGCGCAGACAGGGCCGCAGCGGACCTGAAGGGGTCAGCGTCACCAATCATTAAGGCAACGTAAGTCAAACCACAACAGGATTCCGCCTCACACCCGTGAGGACGGTAATTAGTAAAAACACCAGGAAGCAACAAGTGCTGGAGGGTGTGGAGAAATGGGAGCTGTGCCCTGTTGGTGGGACGGTGAAGCGGTGCAGCCACTGTGGAAACAGAAGTTAAAACTAGCCCGGCTGGTGTGGCTCAGTGGTTGAGCATCGGCCCATGAACCAGTTTGTTCGCTCTATGAGTGTTTCTGTTTGTTTACTTTGTTCTTCCGATTCCAGATATAAGTGAAATCCTATGGTATCTGCGTTTCTCTGTCTTACTTCACTTAGCAATGGTAAGATTTCATTTTTATGGCCGAGCACTATTCCATGGTGAATATGTACCACCTGCAGGTAGGCAGGCAGGGACCCTGGTGCACGGCTGGTGGGAATGCAGACTGGTGCAGCCACTGTGGAGAACAGTCTGGAGTTGCCCAAAAAGTTAAAAATGGAACTCCCATTTGACCCTGTGATCCCACTTCTAGGAATATATCCCAAGAAACTAGAAACACCAATCAGAAAGGATATATGCGCCCCTATGTTCATAGCAGCACAATTCACCATAGCTAGAATCTGGAAACAGCCTAAGTGCCCATCAGCAGATGAATGGATTAGAAAACTGTGGTACATCTACACCATGGAATACTATGCTGCCTTCCAAAAAGAAAGAATTCTTACCATTTGCAACAGCATGGATGCGCTTGGAGAGCATTATGCTAAATGAAATAAGCCAGTTGGAGAAAGGTAAATATCACATGATCTCACTCATTTGTGGAATATAATGAACAACATAAACTGATGAACAAAAACAGATCCAGAGAAGAGAAGCCTCGATCAGACTGTCAAACCTCAGAGGGAAGGGAGGGGAGGGGGGTAAGAGATCAACAAAGGACTTGTGTGCATGCATATAAGCATAACCAATGGACACAGACACTGGTGGGGTGGGGGGGCGGTGAGGGCATGAGTGGGGGGAGGGGGGGCAATGGGAGGATAAGGACACATATGTAATACCTTAGTCAATAAAGATAAAAAAATAGAACTACCTTAGGACCCAGCGATTCCACTTCTGGATGTTTATCCACGGAAGCCCTATGTTCATGGCAGCACCAGTTACAACAGCCACGATTTGGAAGCAGCCCAGGTGCCCACCCGTAGACGAGTGGATACAGAAGATGTGGTGCGCCTACTTTTAAATTTTACTTACGGCGCTGCTTCAGGGGAAGCTCTGAGCCGCATGGAGCACAGCGCGCGTCCTGCTGCACCTGCGATGCCGGCCTCGCACGGCTTTCCCAGAGCTGTTGATGAGGCAGGCCCACCCGGCCAGGCTGCTGGGAGAGCAGCGGCGTGCGTGGCTCTGCAACTCCGAACCAAAGACAGTGCGAACCCAGGCCCTGCTGCAAGGGCCTCTGGGCGGTGGCTGTCTGCGTACACAGGGCTCCTAAGCAGCTGCACCAGCCGGCGGTGCCGGGTGCCGCGCCAGCACCAGCACCAGCATGGCGGCACCAGCACGGCGGCACCAGCACGGCGGCACCAGCACCAGCACGGCGGCACCAGCACCAGCACGGCGGCACCAGCACGGCGGCCAGCCAGCTCTTTTCCGTTTCTCTGAGAACAGGTTTGTTTTAGGAGGGGAGACTTACAATACCTTCTGGGTCAGAGTTTTCCAGATGGGAGACATGTCCGTTTCCCTGAAAAGCACCATGCCCTTGGCAGCCAGGCCCGCCCCGCCGACCCTGACCTGTGCCCTGCCCGCGGCGAGCTCTCCCAGCATGCCTGGGGTCAAGTGTGGTCTGAGCCGCCCTCCCCCGGGCCTGCCCCACCTCTCCAGGCTGTGGGCACCCGCAGTGTGGGTGGCCCCTTCCCGTGGCCGAGGGAAGCGTCTGAGGTTGGGTGGATGACCCTGGTCTGTCCTCTCCCAGCTGAGGGCCGCTTGGCTGTCACAAGACTGCCACTGTGAGTGCAGCCACAGAGGACGGCTGCCCACAGTCTGCGCCACCGTCTCAGAGGCCTCAGGCCTCACACTGGCCTGCTGGCTCCCAAGGGTCCTCTGGTGACTTCCTCCCAGAGCTGCCTGCCCCTGCCCCACCGTGTGAGTCCCAGAAGCGGGGCGGGAGAGACTGACCAGGCAGCGGGGCCACCAGCCGGAGGACGGGGAGCGGGTGAAGGCAGACACCCCCCTTCCTGGGAAAGAGAATCTGAGCCGAGGCTGGAAAGCACAGAGGCGCCCAGTGCGGAGGCACAGGCAGCAGAGAACAGTGAGGATGCAGAGGGGCCGGGGAGGTGGGGAGGGCGCTGGGGAAGGGGCTCGCAGGGGTGGGGAGGGCGCTGGGGAAGGGGCTCACAGGGGTGGGGAGGACAGGGGTGGGCCTCAGCCCCCCTCGGCGAAACGCCTTTCCGCCCCCAGGGCCACGCCCCACCTTGGCCCAGGCTGCCTGCTGCCTGGGAGCAGGGACAGCACAGAGCTCCCAGGGCCTGGGGCCGCGCTCCCCCCCATCCGGCAGTGAGGGGCCTGGTCGAGGCTGTGGCATCTGCCAGGAAGCAGTCGGGAGCCTTGAGAAGCAGAAGCGAGCCCCATTTCTGAACGGTCCAGAAGCGAATACTTCCACGCCAGGTTCCCAGGCTCCAGCTCAGAGAGGGAACTTGACCTGCCCCAGGGCCTCCAGCTCCGTCTTCCACTGCCGAGACGTTGCCTCTGAGCCCTGCCCCGGAAAGAAGGCTGCGGGCCGGCACAGCACTCGGCCCTCCGCTGCCCCGTCGCAGCAGGAGCTCCAGGGCCAGTGAGCCCCCAGGGAGAGGGAGAGAAACATCCATGATGACAGAGAAGCATTGATCGGCTGCCTCCTACACGCCCCACACTGGGGGTCGAGCCCACAACCCAGGCCTGTGTCCTGCTGCCGGAGGGGCTTGGGCGCAGCTCTGCTCTTCTCCGCAGCGTGGCCGGCTCCGTGCTGTGGGAAGTGCAGACTCAGCCTGCGCGGCCTGACAAGGCAGCTCCCAGGGGCTGTCCAAGGCCTCGCCCGGCTCCGTCACCAACGCCATCCCTGCAGGCAGCCCCCCAGGGGCACCGCGTGGCTCTCCCGTGAGCCCCGCATCCCCCACCATCTCTCCCTCGCTAGCTTTCCCGAGGTGCCGGGGTTGGGATCATCACTGCCGCTGTACACACGAGCCCCCCGCGAGTCATGTGGGTCAGGGCCAGGACCGCCGTGGCCCGTGGCCCCGCCAGGCCATGGCTCTGCAGACTCTGCCTCTGGGTGCCACCCTTGAAGCGGTCACGGAGGGCAGCCCCCTCTCGGTCGGCCGGGCCCTGCTCAGAACAAGCTGCAGGGAGCAGACCCAGCCATGCCTTCTCCAAAGAGGCGTGACCGTGCACGTGATTCGCTAGACGTGACCCTTGACTGTGGGTTATTTATAACATGAAGCTTTGCCACCAGGAGGAGAGCTGGGAGCTGGAGCCCTGCCCCGGGGCATCTCAGTGCCAGCCGCCAGGAGAAGGCCCCGCCCGGCCTGGTCAGAGGCCAGTGTGGCGGGGGGAGACCTGGACTGGCAGGGACTGTCGAGTCCTCACTCCCACCCAGGAGGGAGGTACTTCGTTTCACACACGAGGGCACAGAGAGGTTGAGTGGCTTGCCCAAAGCCACACAGCTGAGAAGTAGGAAAGTCAGCTTGTTTCTAAGCACTGAGCACCGGGCCCACCCTCCCACTGGCTGATTGGCTGGGACAGACACCGGGTGCAGAGGGAATGCTCTGAGCATCCCCCCTCCAGCATCCTGCAGCGCCAGGACTGCAGCAAATGGCGCCTGTCCCCACGCCCTGCGAGACCTGGGCCCAGGGCCCTTTCCCACCAGACTCGGCCTTTCCCAGGTGACCCGGGCAGAAGCACAGGCAGTCTGCGCCACCACTGCAGCCCAGCTCCCACCAGGGATCTAGACGTGAGCTTTGGGGGAAGGACAGGCCGATCCAGGCGACGGTGGACGCCCCTCGCTTCCTCCTGAGTGCACCGCCTTGGCTAGGCCCTCGTCAACGTCACAGGGCACATCCCATTCCCAGTGCCACCGGGCATCCTCAACCCCCACAGAGAGCCACAGTGGGACCATCTGCCTGCGAGTCCCAGTTCCTCACCAGGACACCCCCCTTTAAAGCCCAACCTCTCTGGGGGAGTGGGGCGGGCTGGCGGGACCCTCCGAGAGCTGAGAGCCATCTGTGATGTCGCAGTGCAGGCCAGAGCTGCCATCTTTCTGCGGCGCTCTGAGGGGCTCACCCACAGCAGTGGCCCCAAGAGGTCCAGCACACGCAGGCCACCCCCACCAAGCCTCACACTGCCCGGCTCACCTCACCCCGGTCCGCCCAGGCACCCCCCCCCCAGAGGCACGGCCCCTCCCACCCCAGCACATTGTGCCTGCCGCCTGGAGAAGCTGCCCCTGCCTTCTGTCCTCACCCTGTGCGGGCAGGCTGCCTGCGCACCCTCCTCACGGGCGCCCACTCCCAGGGCCGGCCCGAGCCGTGTCCACGGGCTGAAGCGGCAGCCTCATTCGTCCTGCGACCCAGGTCTTGGCCTCTCCTGACAACAGGACACGGACCACCTGCCTGACGCTCCCCCCCCGGGCTGCACGCCTCTGCTGACTCGTTCCCGCCATCTCAGAACAAGCCCTGCTCTGCCTGCTTCCAAACTTTTGCTCAGAATGTTCCTCTTGGAATAATGAAGTTGTGCTGAGGCAGGCAGTGTTCTTAGTGCTAGAAACGCTCCAGTGAAGGACTGAAGGGGTACACGCCATGGCATTTGTGACTCCAGCAAATATGGCAAGACGTTCCGGAATCTATCGACAGTGTGGGTTCACTCTCTGCTTTTCTGTGTGCTTGAAATTTGTCAATTAAAAAAGGTCCTCTGCCTGAGAAACCCATTCCTCCCCGGCCAGCCTCCTGCTGAAGCCCGTCTCCTCCGGGGTCCGCGCTGAAGCCTCCTCTGCCCCATCCGCTCTCTAAGCCCGGGCCACCTTGCCCATGCCGTGCTCGCAGCAAGCCAAGCTCTGTGCCCACCGTCCTCCTCACGCAGCCTCGGCACCTCCCAGGCGCCCCGCACTCGGGCACACTGGCTCCACCAGCAACAGGCTCAGCGAGCGCGCCCAGTGTCACCTCTGCGTTCACAGTGGCCCAGGCACAGCCACGGGGGAGAAAGGAAACGACAGCGTCCGGGAGAACAGCAGGTGCCACCATGTAGGCCAGATCCTGCTGGACCCACGGCCGCCCTGCCTGGCCAACCCACACCGCGCCTGGTCCAGGGCCGGCCCAGCAGTCCTGAGCCCACGAGAGGCACAGCCTGGGCTCCCCCAGGAAGCAGCTAGGCATCGTGTCTGGGACACGGCAGGAGCAGGCTGGGGGCCAGGTCGGGGTGGGGGCACGATGGGGTGTAAACAACCGGGAGCATTTCTGACATTTGCTAAATCTGCTAAGAACACAGAGAGACGAGGAGAGGCGTCTGCAGGTCTGTGAGCAGCATGAGGAGGCCTCATGCACACCCCACCAGGCCTCTCCCTCCCGAGGGCAACACGAAGATGCTCCAGCCCCAGGAGGAGGGGAAGGAGGAGCAGGAGGAGGAGGAGGAGGAGGAGGAGCAGGAGGAGGAACAGGAGGAGGAGGAGGAGGGGGAGCAGGAGGAGGAACAGGAGGAGGAGGAGGAGGAGGAGCAGGAGGAGGAACAGGAGGAGGAGGAGGAGGGGGGGAGGAGGGGGAGGAGGAGGAGCAGGAGGAGGAACAGGAGCAGGAGGAGGAGGAGAAGGAGGAGGAGGAGGAGGAGGGGGGAGGAGGAGGAGGAGGAGGAGCAGGAGGAGGAGGAGGGGGGGAGGAGGAGGAGGAGGAGGAGGAGAAGGAGGAGGGGGAGCAGGAGGGGGAACAGGAGCAGGAGCAGGAGGAGGAGGAGGAGGAGGAGGAGGAGGAGGGGGAGCAGGATGGGGAACAGGAGCAGGAGCAGGAGGAGGAGGAGGAGGAGGAGGAGGAGGAGGGGGAGCAGGATGGGGAACAGGAGCAGGAGCAGGAGGAGGAGGAGGAGGAGCAGGAAGAAGAGCTGGAGGAGGAGCAGGAGGAGCTGTGTCACAGTTGCAGAGTGAATATTTACAAACATGCTCAAACTCAATGCAAACAAAGGCTAGACTAGCTTCAGAGGCTGCAGGTCTGTCTTTGGGCAGCTATCGGGCATCTGCCGAATACCGGGCACTGGACACTGAGAACAGGCAAGACACCGCCTCTGCCCTCAGGAGGCTGCCTGGATGGGGCAGACATGCCAGAGATGTGATCGAAAGAACCAGAGCTTGGGGAAAGATTAATTTGAAGGGGGTGTGTGTCAGGGAGGCCTCTCTAAGGCCTGAGGGAAGAACGGGGGCACCAGAGCAAGCACAGAGGAAGGGTCCTCTGGCGGAACACCAGGCCTGCCAAAGCCCGTCTCCTGCCAGCCCGGCCTGCTGCCCACGTGGCCCCCACCTGTCGGTGTGTCTGTGCTGGGCGCGGCTCTACCTCTCATCAGATCCTGGGCAGCACCAGGGCCTGGGTCCCGGGGCCCCCATGCCAGGGTTTGGGAAGGAAGGGGCCTGAGCAGGCCTGAAGGCTATTTTTCATCCCAGGCTTGGTGGTCAGCAGGGTAGGGTGCTTTCCCAGGATGGAAGCCAGAGGCACCAGGGACAGGGAGAACCTAAACCACACGGCAGGTGGCAGGGAGCTCTAAGGGCAACAATCCCAAACCCCATGACAGGGAAATGGGATGTGGGGATGGAAAAGCAGAACCAAAGAGCTAAGGGCACGAAGGAAATCCGGAACTCCCAGCTATCAGATCAAGAGCACCAACACCGGGCCAAACCCACAGAAGCCCAGTGGGAGCCGGCACCACCATCATGAGCCCGAGCCCGGCACCGACCTCCCCAGGGGCGGGAGGCAGCTCAGGACCGGCAGGCCCCAGGCAGCGGCTCAGGACCCTGCGCTGCACACCAGCCCTTCCGCCAGGGCTGCGCATGCCTGGGGGTGCAGGCAGGAAGGCAGGAGCAGAGCAGAGGGCAGTGAGGAAGGGAGGTGAGGTTGAGGCATTGAGCAGGAGCAGAGCAGAGGGCAGTGAGGAAGAGAGGTGAGGTTGAGGCATTGAGCAGGACTGGGGATTATCTTGCCGGGCCCTCAAGGACCCAGAGGACCCACGGTCAGTGGTCAGATCTGCCCGAGTCCCGGAGGCCTCCTTGGACACAGGCCCGGAGGTGGGAGGGAGGCCCGTCAGGCAGGGGTGCAGGGTGGCACGGGCTATACACTGCCTTACTCAGTGGCATTTCTGGTCATCACTGCCCCGGCCCTGGGGTACAGCTCTGCGTGACAGGCAGCTGTGGCGTGTGAAGTAACCCTTCATCATGGCATGCTTTTACATTTCCAGAAACGTGGCAAAGACAGCACAGGGAGTCCTCATGTGCCTCCAGCCACCTCCCCTGAGGGTGACACCCCCAGGACCTGCAGGCCATTTGCTGCAACAGCAGGTGAATTTTCGTCCATTCCTTGGGCAAAAGCAATGCTTTCTGTGCCCCACACGGCCCCACGGTGAGCAGCAGAGCAGCAGAGCGGAGACAGTGCGGGGAGGCAGGGACCTGGCCAGCAGCAGGGAGCAGAGACAAGGCGGGGACCTGACTGAAACCCAGCTCTTCGCAGAGCGGTGTGACTGTTCTGAGGCTCCCGCAGGGGACTCTCCGCCCCGGGGACAGCCTGGGTCTGTGCTAATCCCCGCCGGCGGGCGTCCTCATGACCTCTGAGGACAGGGACACTTGCGGTCCTGTCCCCCAGGGAGGGACAAAGCAGAACAGCACGGCCCCTGCTGCCCCGGGCCCCTGGGAGGAGCCGGCACAGCCTCCCTGCCTCCCGCCGGGTCAGCAGGAGTCCCTGCTGGCTTTGCAGATGCCAGGCTGGGGCAGGGCTCCCTGTGGCACTCGGGGGTCACGTCTCATGCACAAGCCACGCGGGCAGCTCCCTTCCGGACATGGGTCCTGGGCCTCCCGGCCAATTTCCATCAGCCACACCACGATGCTCTGGCCGGAAGCCCAGGTGCACGCAGACCTGTGTGCATTTGCCATGTGTGCACCTAAGCAGTGCAAGGATGTCCATGTGGCGTTAGGGTGTCCAAATACACACAGGTCTTTGCTGTTCACGGAAGTGGAAGTCGGAAATAAACTAGACAAGCATCCGTGGGAGGACGGTGAGTTAGGGCCGGGCCGCAGCGGCTGAGGGAATGAAGGGGACCTCTGCCTGCAGAAGCCACTGGGCACTGCTGACCGTCAATTAGAACGGGCCTGGCGCCTCCTGCGGGGAAACGCTCTCCTCACGGCTCAGCAGGGTCGAGGCCAGGCTGCCGTCGCTCTTCCCTCCTGTCTAACATCCTGCTGCTGCTGTGACGCGGTGACCCGAGCTCTGCACTCAGGCCAGGCGGCACGGCAGGTATCGGGCGCTTTGTAAAGTACAGGGCTGTCTGGCCACCATGCGGTACATCTGAAACCAATACTAAATAATATTGAATGTAAACTGCAATTGAAAAAATATTTGGAAAAAGGGAAGTCTGCAATCCGTCCTTGGTACCTACATCTATAAAAATAAAGAATAAATAAGTAAGATATATCTTTAAAAATAGAATTAGGCCACTGGCTCTCACACCTGACTTGCCAAACTCCCAGGGAGGAAGTCTCCGCCCCGACCGGGGAAGGTGTCAAGTCCATGTCCAGGGAACAAGGGCTTCCGAACACACTGCTCCGCCCGCAGGAGCACCTGTCCTGCCCGCGGGGCTGGGGCACCATGGCTTGCACCTGGAGGCCGGGCCCAGCCCCCTCACCACTTCCAGAAACCACAGTCTTCCGGGTGAGGACACTCGGGGGCTGAGGGTTAGGAAGGCTGTGTTCTGGGGATCGAGCTTTCAGGGTCCCAGGAGCCACCCTCCGTGCAAGCCACAGGTCGCACCGGGGCCAACAGCCCCCCAAGAAGGGCACCCTGGAACTCCCTCTGCCCAGCCCTGGGAGTTGGTGGGGGACCCCCCTCGCTGTGTGAGCCAGAGCGCTGCCCAGGGCTTAGCTCTGACCTTCTGATGTCTCCTTTAACTAACTAACTAACTAACTAACTAACTGTCCTTGTTTCCAGGGGGGCTGCTGGGAGACCCCAGAGGGAGGGTAGGCTGATGCGCCACACACTGGGGTGGCTCTCCCGCCTGCCGCCAGGCTTTGCTTCAGGACCCCTGGAGCTCTGCGCCCGGCTTCCCCGCCCTCTGGAGCGCCCGGCCCTGTGTCCTGGGAGCCCAGGAAAAGCCTCCTGCCTTCTCACCCTCACGGGGCCTCCTCCTGGAAGAGCCGCTGCTGCCCGCCCCCCCAGCACCCTTCCCAGCCAGCAACCAGCACAGCCAGGCTCGCAGCGCCTTCCAGCTCTGCACCTCCACTTGGGAGTCGAGCAAAATCTAGAAACTTCTCGTATGCTTCCCTTGTTTTCTGTGCCTGTCTTGAGAGGTGCCATATTCCAGCCACAGCAGGTGATGGGCTGCACTGGGGGGGGCTGATTCTTCCTCTCTCCAGAGGCCCGACAGGCCCTGCCAGGCTCGGCTGCTCCAGCCTGGGAGTCGGAGTCTCCTGTGGGGGCTGAGCAGCAGGTGCAGGCCCAGAGCAGCCGCAGGCCCCTGCTCCACCTCCTCCTGTCACTCCTCTTGCAAACACAGCTTGTGCAGGCAGCACAGGAGACCTGTACCCTCCGCCTCCACCACCAGCCGTGGTGTGCAATCGGGACCCCTGCCCCCAGTGAATGGCGACGTGCTTGCGGTCAGTAAAGAGGCTGGAAGGTGCAAGCATCCCCATCTGTACCAGGACGGCTGGCCCTGGAGCTGGCTGCCGTCAGGCGCACACCGGCAGGTGCGGCCTCTGCGCAGGTGAGGGAGGGCGCTGGGCCCCAGCAAGTGGCCCTTCCAGGGCAGCTGCTCATCAGCACCGTCAGGACATCGCCGCAGACTTTTAAAGACGAGCTCACAGCACAGATGTGAAAGAAGGGGCATCGTATCTACTCATTTATGCAAATGACATTTGGCGTGTGCGCGCCCATGTGTGGGGGGGTGGGGCTCAGGTGTGGCCATGGCAGCATCTGTATGCGCGCTGACGGGCACTGCCTCAACCCTGTCCAGGGACTAAGCCGCTGAATTCTCACGAGGACCCGGTGCCCGTCTCAGACCCTGCCTGCCCAGCAGCAGGTGCAAACTCCTCAGAAGACCCACTGTCCCCGCCTCCAGGAGCCACCTGGAGCTAACTGGCCACTCCTCTGGGCCATGACTCCTGGGCCCAGTGGGCGCATGCCTGGGACCCAGAGGCCAGTGTGAAGGCCATAACATGGGGGCGCCCTCCCTCGCCTCTTCCCTTTTTCTACAACCTTCCCTGCCCCTTCCTCTAGACCACAGGGTCAAACTGTATGATCAGCAGGGCCAGCAGGCAGCCTGGGCCCTGACCAGGCAGGACAGGAGAAAAGGCTCTCTGAGCGGGCTCAGCCTTGCGCAGGCGCATTTCTTCATCACCCTCGCCACCCGCTGGGACGGACCCCACAGTATCTCACAGATGAGGGAATGACGCATGGAGCAGAGTGAGGAGCTTGGTCAGTAGCTACCCACAATGTGGGCCCAGGCGGTCAGACCCAAGCTGGGAGGCCAGGCCCTGCCCACGCCCACAGGAAGGACTACAGCCACAGGACAGCTCTCCGCAGAAGCCCCAAGGCAGCAGGCCTCAGGGAGCTGCCGGACATAAGCTGACAGTGCGCTGGGGATAGGGGGAGGGAGCGTGCCCACTGACCAGCTGGCTCCAGCGGCTCCACTCTGGCCCCATCCAACCTGCACACCGCAGGCCCGACTGCTGCGCTGAGGTTGCAGCTGAGAAAAGTGGCTCAGGAAAGTCACTGAGCTCCCCCAGGGACCTCAGCTGGGAGGCATCCTGGCGGGTCCGCTCGCATGCTCAGGGCCCGTGCCCATCCCCTGGCTGAGCCAGTTGGACAGGGAGGATTGGGGGGACGGGGGGCAGGGCAGCCCAACTACACTGGGCTCCTGGGCTGAAGAGGCCAAGGGCAGACCTGAGGACACCTGCACCCGCCCTGTCCCAGGAGAGGCGTCCCTGCTGGTGGCAGCCCTCGTGGCAGCCCCACGTGAGGCCCTGCCCACAGAAAGTCCACGTGCAGTCATAATATTGACACAGGAGGGCAAACACAGCCAGGAAGCCAGGCTGTCAGAAGCAGTGCCGGGCACACACATGCACCCAGGTGCCAGGGGGCAGGGCCACAAGGCCGGATCCCCAACAGGTGCTCCAAAGTCCTCTCCTGCCAGTAGGCCCTTGCCAGAAGCCGGTCCACCCTTGCTGCTCGACACAGTCGCTTCAGGGAAGAAACATCTGCACAGCATATGTTTCAAGGGACCTGGTGTATATGGCATATGTTTGCTCCCCCTCTTAGCGCTATGTGTTTTAACCAGGCCCACCTCCCCGAGAAAGGTTGTTTCCCCAGGTGAGGATTTTTCCCTGGAGTTAGGGATTAACAGGATTAAGGAAGGGAATAAATCAGTAAAACCCCTTAACTAAGTGCCAGGCAGGTAGTTAATCACCTTAACTATGAACAATCACGCTTAAGCTACATAATCTTTACTTAGGATAATCTCCTTCAGTTACTTCCTTGTAGCTTAACAGAACAGTAGAGTAGTGACCTTGGAATGGAGATAACAAACGCCCTAACCGCCCTAACCATTGGAATAGAATGGATAGGATTAAAATCAAATGGTATAAATACAGAGGTAACAGGAAAAAAAGAGAGAACCTGGCTAGAACACCTGGCTGGAGAAACCTGGCTAGAGAACACAACTATGCTGATCAACTGAACGCTGTCTCCGTGTCATTTCTTCTTCACCGACTCCGTCCACACCTTTGGGAACCCCTGGACCTGCTGGGGCTGGACCCCAACAGGCCCTGCATCCTGGCCGGGCCATGCTGCCAGTTAGGTCTGTGTTTGCACCAGGCCAGCCCTCCAGCGGGTGGTGGGGAGGGTGGGTAATGCACCAGTGGGAGCCCCAGTGCCAGGCCGACCTGTGAGTTCTGAGCTATGTGAACTGGGCAACCTCTTTGGTCCTCAGCTGCTATTTCTGAAGAATCTGGGGTTGACCCCGCAGGACCTCCAAATTGAGTCCATCCAGTGGTGGTGACATCACAGTCACTCCCACGGCAGGTTCTGCTCCTGCCCGGGCTCTCCTGGCCCTTCTCTATGGGCTGAAACCCTCAATGCCACTCTCAAAGCTGGTGGGGAGGCAGGCTGAGAACAGAGCAATGCCCCCCGTGCCTCCCCCCCACCCAACCCCCGTCTGAGACCTGCTGGACCAGGGACAGAGTCTACAGACAGAACAGGGGAGCCTGCAGAGGGCAACGCTCAGAGCAGCCTCTCCGAGCCCAGTGCAGAGGGAAGGAGGCCGCCACAGGGCGGGAACTGTGACACCGGTGAAAGGACAGCGGTCTGTCTCAGAGCCATGTGGGGGGGAGGGGGGCGGGTGGGGCACGGAGGACAGGCCAGTCAGCAGCAAGGCCGACCCAGCCCCTCCTGCCGGCACCCCACGGGAAGCGCACCCTCTCCCTGCAGATGGGCAGGTCCCAGAGGAGCACGGGGTGCACCTGGAGGAGAATTCAGGCCCAGCCTCTGCAGGTGGCTTCCCTGGCAGCACCTCCCTGGGCCCCTGGAGCGGCCCTCACAAATCCGCCCTGAGACACCACCGAGACCAGACAACTTCCCCAGCCTTGGGCAACCACCCAGGATTCTGCTAGCGACTGCACTGGGTCCCCCAGGTTAACGCTCAATGCCTCAAAACTGCTCCCCCAACTCCCACCTCAGGCGCCAGTCCCGGTCCAGGCAGTCACCTTGCTCTAGGCCACAGGCACGCGCTAGAGGTGGCTGGAGGTCCCTCCACCTCCGCAGGCGCAATTACCTTGCTGGAGGCCTCACTGTAGCTGGAGGAACGGGGCTCGGGGTTATGATGGAGGGTGTGGCTCAGGAGCAGCCCCTGGAGGCAACACGCAGGGCAGGAGGGGGAGGCCGGCAGCCTCCACGCACCACCTTCCAACCCCAGGCACCAGCCTAGGGACTCTCCCCCTCCCCCTCCTGGACCTCAGGGAGGCCCTTACAGCAGGTGTGACTCACTCTGAGCGCCCAGTGGCCTGGAGGTCCCAGGCGGGACTGAGGGTCCAGCCCGCGCACCACAGAGCTGGCTCACTGCATACAGCCCCGCCCCTGGGCGGCCAGGGCTTTCCAGGTGTTACGTCGCCTCCCTGACTTAACGAAGTCACTGCGATCCTCTCAGCACCTAGGAGCCTGCAAGGATCTTCTGAGCTCTGTGCCAGGAGCCGGGAGGAAGACCAAATATACCTTTCTTGTAAGTCACGTGTGGTGGGGCTTTACGACCCTCAAACGGAGCTCTATTGCTCACAGCCCCTTCACGCCCATTGTCCATCCGCTGGCAGGGCCGCTCCACCGCCGAGCTGGCCAGTGGATGGCGAGGAGCTGCGGCCCCCGGTGCCCGGAGCATGCCGCCCACTTCCACGCTGCGCTCCTTTTCTCAGCCAAGAAGCCCTGAGGAAGGACCCCCCGTCCAGCCCTGGGCCGAGGTGCCAGAGGCCCTTGCGGGCCACCCCGCCCACACCTGCTGCGTGTGCCCCTCGCAGCTAGCCAGGGTCCGTCCCAGTGTCACGCTGCCCTCCTCCCTGCCCCGCACCCAAGGCGGCTGCCTCCCTGCTGCACAATGGGCCCACCTCAGAGATCCCGGGGGAGGGGGAGGACAAAGCAAGAAGGCGCACAGGTGAGTGAGTGGCAGGAGACACTGGGCACGGGCACAGCCTCGAGGCGCCGGGTTGGAAACTGCGGCTGGGATCCTCGCAGGCTCTGCCTGTCGTCCTCACCCACTTCCCACTGTCCTGCAGGTCCCCGTCCCTCTGTGCTGGGTCATCTGGCCGGGCTGCTCAGCTCGGGGTCCAGTGCACACCTCAGCACCCCAGCTGAGCTCCCAGCCATCAAGCACCCCCTCTTCTGTGGTCTCAGGCCTGCACGGCACAAGCACGGAGCCAGCCCCGCGTTGGGACTCGGGACAGAGGGGGAAGGTCGGCTGCCTCCTGGGCCACCGTCAGAACTGGAACTCCAAGGCCTGGCTCCCCGGCACGCAGACCAGGCCCCCGCCACGTGCGGCCCGGCGCTGGCCAGCAGTGCACACAGCAGCCATCCCCTGAGTCTCGTCGTCTCGCCCCAGCTAATCCCTACTCCTGGCTCAAGGAAGGGGTCAGCAGCTACAGAAATACTCTTCAAGATACACTGCTATGGCCACAGACACTTTCTGGGAGATTCTGGGAGAACTGAAAGCACTTGGCCCAAAGCTGGGGCAGTCGCTAGGGCAGAAGTTTCCACTGACGCAAGCCCTTGTCCAGTGCTGCTCCTTCAAGCCAGATAGGACACTGGGCACTCCGTGCTCCAAGCCCTTTCGCACATCCCTCTCCCCCACCCCCTCGGCCTCGCCTCGCTTCTGGGCAGACCTGAGATGGGGCAATGGAGGCCCCGGGGAGGGGCGTTGTCAGGTCACGGAGCAAGTTTGAAACCCGAGCCTTGGAAATGGCCCGCAGCCTCTCCCCTGGACCCAAGACAACCTGCCGGCCTCCAGGGCCCCTTAACTTCTGAGGGTCCACCTGAGTAGGAGGGTCCCACCTGCTGGGACCCCGAGAACAGGTGAGGTCATGGGAATCTGCCCGCCCCTTGTGGGGGAAGGATCCTGAGACCACCCACAGTACACCATGCCCCCAGGAGCCGTCCCACTGCGCTCAACCCCGTGGACCCCACACCAGGGCGGCCGGCTGGCACTGCGGCAGGACCTGTGCTCGGGCCCCAGCCCCCAGCGACCTTCTAAGGAAGCGCACATACCAGCTCTAGACCATGAACCAGGGCCCTGGCTCCCATGGGGTGACAGCAGGGGGAGGCCCGGCTGAGGCAGGGGCCCCCGGAGCAGGGCATGGATGGGAGAGCCTGCTCCCTTTTGTCCGAGCTGACCCGATGGAGGTGCCACGGACACCGGGCACCACGCGCTCGGACACTGACTCCGCGGTTAGTCCTGGCCAATGGCAGGAGGCTCCCCGCCAGGCACAGCCAGCAGCCCCACAACTCGAAGAAGCTGCTGTCGGCGGCTCTCCACGCAGAGGCGGACAGACCGACGGGGCAGCCAGCTGCTTCCTGGCTCAGAAAAGAACACACGCACAGAGCCAACATCAAGGCCACGGTCCCTAACGACAAGGAGCAGACTGTCCCGGCCGGCAAGCCAAGGCCAGACACACCAGGAGTTCTGCAGGAGCCCAGCCCGAGCGGAGCCGGGGCAGGGAGACCCAGGAGGCCAGTGTGCTGAGTGGTCGCAGGGAAGGGACAAGAGCCGCCCGGTGGGAAGAGGCCTGTGCTCTCAGGGCCAAGGCCTCCGTCCCTGCCCGCTGCCAGGTTATGCCAGCAGCCCGCACGGCATCCCGCCAACGAAGCCTCGCCGACAGAGCAGCTCCTTCCTGACCCAGAAACTGCGGCCCAGGGCCCAGTGGGGTGTGGCCAGGCCCTGGGAGCCTGGCTTCGGAGCCAGATGGGAGCAAGGGCCTCAGACAGCCTGGTCCACACCCCCATCCATTCTCTGCCTGTCTGCATGGGACACGCATGCACGCTCACCGTGCACGCCCACACACTCACACACGCACTGGCAGACTCTAGCAGAGTCAGGGCTGCAGGCCAGCATTTGGGATCCTCCCTCAGGGGACCTGGGCCTGATGTATCCCTCCTTTGGTCTTCTGGACTCCTGCCCCCACCTCCCACCCCTCCGCCCCTCTGGAAAGCCCAGCGGTCCCCTCAGGACACTGTGCAGCCCCAAGCTCATGCCCCTCAATGCCTGTGCTCTGCACATGCCCTCTCATTGAGAGCCTTACTATTCATCAAGTCCCAGCTTACAGCCTGCACTTCCCAGAGCTCTCGCCTGCGGGCCGGAGGGCCAGCACAGGGCACCCGAGTGGGACCTGGACTTCAGGGTGTGGCGGGACCTCAGCTGACGCCCTCACTCGTGGATGGAGAAGTCGGGGCCAGAGGGCACGCGAACCCAGGGGTTGGGTGGCCCTCCCACCCGGTACCAGGCTGGTTCCCTCGCTTCAGCTTGAAGCATCTGCAGGGCCAGTTTCCCAGCACTGGTGGGGATCCCTCAGGACTCCCCTAAACGGGCACCTGAAAACAGAAACTGAGGCAGCACGGCCAGTGCAGGTGTGGCCAGTGCAGGTGTGGGCAGGGCGGGCTGGGAGCATTCATCTGCCGCTCAGCCACACCCGGCCCTGGGAGTGGAGGGGAAGGCCTCGCCTCGCCCACAGCGCCACCTACCGTCCTGCTGCCTGGCTCCTTGCAAAGCCTGCAGCCAGGAACTCAGTCCACAGCCTGGACCACAAGTGTCTGCAGGATAAGGGTCACTCTGCCTCGGACCCCTTACCCCCAGCCAGGCAGCGAGCGTCCTACTTCCTGGAGAGAAAGAGCCGCCTTCCCCCAATCTCACCCTCGGCGGGCCTCATCCCCCTGGCCACTCCCCAGGGGAACGAGCCGGGGCTGAGGTTGGTTGGGGAGGCCAACCCAATAACCACATGCCCTCGGGGAGCACATTGGGGACCCCCTCAGAGAGGGGCCTGAGGCTGGCTGCAGGGGGCTGCACTGCCCCTGGGTCTCCAGGAGAAGAGAGGGCAGAGGCATGGGCGCAAGCGAGTAGGCGCACTGGGGGTGGGGACAGAGTCGGCCAGACTGGGCCCGGAGAACAGCCTCAGAAGCACCCTCAACGCCAAGGAACCCACTGCCAGGCCTGTCCCCCACTTACACTATCCTGGGGGGTTGCTAGAACCCCTGCACTCTCCCCGGGTCCCATGTGGGAGATTAATGATAGGGTCACTGTCCGTCACCCCAACTGCAGCCGGCTCCAAACGTGCTGAACACCCCAACCAGCCTGGACGCGGTGACAAGCAATTGGCCTGCGATAGTAGTTCAGACACCGAAACGCGGTTTCTTTTGTTTGTTTGTTGTTGTTTTTTAAATTAAATCTTTATTGTTCAGATTATTACATTTGTTCCTCTTTTTCTCCCCCATAACTCCTCTCCTCCCAGTTCCCACCTCACCCTCAGCCCTCACTCCCCACCCACTGTCCTCATCCATAGGTGCATGATTTTTGTCCAGTCTCTTCCCACATCTCCCACACCCCTTTCCCACCCAAGAATAGTCAGTCCACTCCCTTTCTATGCCCCTGATTCTAATATAATCACCAGTTCATTCTGTTCATCAGATTATTTATTCACTTGATTTTCAGATTCACTTGTTGATAGATGCGTATTTGTTGTTCATAATTTGTATCTTTACCTTTTTCTTCCTCTTCCTCTTCTTAAAGAATACCTTTCAGCATTTCATATAATCCTGGTTTGGTGGTGATGAACTCCTTTAGCTTTTTCTTATCTGTGAAGCTCTTTATCTGACCTTCAGTTCTGAATGATAGCTTTGCTGGATAAAGTAATCTTGGTTGTAGGTTCTTGCTATTCATCACTTTGAATATTTCTTGCCACTCCCTTCTGGCCTGCAAAGTTTCTGTTGAGAAATCAGCTGACAGTCGTATGGGTACTCCCTTGTAGGTAACTGAGTTTCTTTCTCTTGCTGCTTTTAAGATTCTCTCTTTGTCTTTTGCTCTTGGCATTTTAATGGTGATGTGTCTTGGTGTGGTCCTCTTTGGATTCCTTTTGTTTGGGGTTCTCTGTGCTTCCTGGACCTGTAAGTCTATTTCTTTCACCAGGTAGGGAAAGTTTTCTGTCATTATTTCTTCAAATAGGTCTTCAATATCTTGCTCTCTCTCATCTTCTGGCACTCCTATAATTCTGATGTTGGTACGCTTGAAGCTGTCCCAGAGGCTCCTTACACTATCTTCGTATTTTCAGATTCTTTTTTCATTTTGCTTTTCTGGTTGGGTGTTTTTTGCTTCTTCGCTTTTCAAATCTTTGACTTGATTCTTGCGCTCCTCTGGTCTGCTGTTGGATGTCTGTATAATATTCTTTATTTCAGTCAGTGTATGCTTAATTTCTAGTTGGTTCTTTATCACAACATTGAGGGTCTCATTAGATTTCTTGTAGATCTCATTAAGTTTATGGGCAGTTTCTAGAAAATTATTGAAAGACCTTAAAAGTGCGGTTTTGAGCTCTATATCCTCCATTTCTGTCATGTTTCTTTGTCTCCGCATTTTTTATGCTTTCTTGGTGCACCCCGTAGTGGTCTTTGTGTGCAGTCCTGTTGTAGTTAAGCCTTGATTGTTGTCGGTAATACTGGGGGTGATTTGACCTCCAGGCCAACTGGCTATGAGAATCAGCTGTGTCTGCAGTGGGAGAGCTTCTGTGCTGGATCTCTAGGGTGGTGCTAATCTAGCCTTTGCCTAAGGCTATCCCGCAAATGCCTCTGTGCAGGGCTTGGGCGGGGCGGGTCCCAGGGGATCTTAGTATTTTACTTTAGCACTGCGCCTCCTCTGAGTCTTGGTATGCTATTCTCTTTCCTTCTAGTTGTAGAACTTCCACTCAGCCAGCCTTCCTGTGGTTCTGGATGATGTCCGTTCTGTCTTTTAGTTGTATTTTTGAAGTGGTTGTTCGAGGCAGCAAACTCCGGCGTTGACCTATGCCGCCATCTTGGTTTCTTCGAGAAGCCAATCGCAGTTTCTTTTGTGAACAATAGGAGAGTTCAGGCTGTGGGCCACATCTGCTCGCTGTGACAGAGGGCGCTCCAGGGCACCACCAGGTCATGGGTGGGGGGGCGCAGAGCGGGAGCACCCCAGGGCACGGGGCCACCACTTATCTCTGCTGAAGGCGTGAGGAGCGCCGGGTGCTTCAGGCCCACGGCCCCCTCCCTCTGCATCAGGTGTGAGAGCGAACGCTACAAGGGGAGCCTCATACACACGGCCCCCAGACTCCCAGGTGCCGGGTGCGAGCCCACGGGGAGCAGGGCCCAGCCTCCATGCACACAGCTGGGGGCGGAGGGCCAAGAGTAGAGGCACACGGCTGCCTCACTCACACCACCAGGGCGACTGCATCCCTCAGGACCTGGTAATGTCTGGAGACATTTGAGACTGTCGGGACTTGGGGCACTACTGACCCCTAGTGGGAGCATGGGGTGTGCTCACACCCTGCGTGCACAGGACAGCCCAACATGTCAACGCCAGCCTGGGCAGCCCTGACCAGAGGTAGGGCTGGAGGGGTGGGAGCAGGATGGCGGCCTGAAACAGGCAGCAGGAGTTCGGGGAGCCCTGGGGGAGAGGGTGGGTCACCCAGGGGTGTCGCAGAGGGGCCTCCCGGCAGGCCAGAGCGTACACTTCCCCTAGACAAGTGTGCGGGGTCGATGCTGCCCGGGTTCACGATGTGCAGCTGGGCAAGAGGGTGGCGGGGGTGGCCCAGGTGGAGCAGGGGGCCCTGTGAGGGCGATGTGCGGGGCGGACAAGCTGACGTGAGTCTGGAGCTCCACGCCGGCCCCACACCGCTGCTGGAAGGCGGAATGCAGCAGCCGGGGCACAGGAAAGCAGGGGGTGCAGCGAGGGCAGGTCAGCAACGCTCACGTTGCCCCGGAGAACGAAGGAGAAGGGAGAAAGCCTCCGTGGCCTGAGCCACACAGGGCTGAGGCCTTGGGAACAGGGTGCTAACGTGGGGGTGGGAGGAGGAGAGAGATGGCTGGGTGCTGGCGGGCGGGTGGCAACATGTGGGCAGACAGCCCAGCTACCATCCTGGGAACCTCTCCAAGAGCCAAGTCCCAGGGAGGCAGACCGTGGCCCTGAGCGGAGAGTCTGGGGCCAAGGTCAGAGCCAGCCCCGCGCGGGCTTCACCTCACTCCGAGTCCCAGGCGCCCAGGCTAGAGTCCACAGTCCGGCAAGGCCCAGGGAGAGCCCAGTCCTTACCTCCCCCAGCGCTGAGGGCTCTGGCGCACCCCTGCTCTTCAAGGCCAGCACTCCACTGCCCCTCTGTCTCCGCTCACAGGGTACACCTGACTGCAGGTAGGACCACCCCAAAGTCCAGGACTCTCCCATCGCAAGAACCATCACTCAGTCACACCCACAGAGCCACCTACCTATCTGCTCACAGCAACCGTCACAGGTTCCCAGGGTGAGGCTGGACAGCTGGGGGGCTTTGGTCAGCGTGCCATAGCCGCCTCCCCTCCCCACCTGCTGCCACAGAGCCGAAGAGTGAGGGGGGGGGGGGGCGTGTGGGCAGAGGGAGCACAGGGAGCAGAGGGAGGAGGCCTGGGGCTCCGTGGGGCCTGGGGCACCACAGGCGCTGCCCACTGTGACAGCTCCTGTCGGGGAGCCCAGCAGGTCAGGGCCAGGGCAGGCCGGTGGGGAAGATGCCTCCCAGGAGGCCTCTGTCCCTCCCCTCAATTCCCCTCCCGCTGAGGCAGCGACCCTCAGGCAGGCCCAGCGTGTTCAGGACAGAGGAACAGGGCATTCCCAAGGCCGCCTCTTCAAGGTGAGCAGCCTCGCCCCACCCCGGTGTCTCCGAAGGATAAAGGACTAATTCAGATGAGGAACATGTCCTGCTCTACCCCTGGGACCGGGTGGTCACCTGAAATGAAAACTGTCGGGAACAGGGTGTTGCTAACACTGAGCTACACGCAAGGGAGACACAGCTGCTTAGGCTCTGCGCCAGCAAACCCAGCACCCAGCCCCGGGCACCCACAGCACTGGGACCCCACAGCCCCGGGCACCCACAGCACTGGGACCCCACAGCCCAGGAACCCCACAGCCCAGGAACCCGCAGCCCAGGAACCTGCAGCCCAGGAACCCGCAGCCCAGGAACCTGCAGCCCAGGAACCCCACACACAGCCCAGGAACCCCACACACAGCCCAGGAACCCCACACACAGCCCAGGAACCCCACACACAGCCCAGGGACCCCACAGCCCTGGGACCCCACACACAGCCCAGGAACCCCACAGCCCTGGGACCCCACAGCCCAGGGACTCCACAGCCCAGGAACCCACAGCTCAGGACCCCCACACACAGCCCTGGGACCCCACAGCCCCAGGACCCCAGCGTAGCTTCCAGCCCCAAACGTTGCCCTTTTCCATCTCTCCGGGGATGGTGCCCTAGGAGAGCCTGACCACAAGCTCCAAACGCTGCCCCCACACCTTGGTCCAGGGAAAGGCTACGGCAGAGGGCCTCCCTCCAAGGCCGGGGCCACCTCCCCCGCCACTGCCCAGCCCTCTCCCACCCTCCCCGCGTCCCTGCCCCTCAGATGAGTGGCGCCGTCTCTCACCTCACTCCTCAGAGGCTCCTTCTTGCTACCCGGCTACCTCAAGCCAGTGGTGTGCGAGCCACTCTGCAGGAAGCCTCATTTAGGAAAGCTAACCCTGTGTGCGGAGCGCGTGTGAGATTCGGAGAGGGAAGGAACCCTAAACCGAGTCGGTCCACTCCACCCCCTGGAGGACCTCGTGACGCCACCAGGCACAGTGGGCAGCGCCATGGGCAGCCTGCTGCCCAGCCTTTCCCAGCAGCCGCCCGGGGCCATCTGGCAATGCCAAGGCACGGTGGGATGCCCAAGGTGAGGGGCTTCCCTGGTCCGTGTCCCCTAACTGGATGCCCCCTCAACAGGAAGCAGGAAGACTGATTCCCACGGGCCCAGACCCAGGCAGGCAGAGCAGCGCTTACCACATTCCAGAAGAGCGGGTTGAAAACGATGGCGAGGACGGCGGCCACAAAGCAGGGCTCGGAGGGGTCCACGTAGCCCAGCAGGCGGGTCATCACGCAGAGGTCTGCCTGCAGGGACAGAGCCGGCGTCAGCTGAGGCCCCCGCCCGCCGCCCGCCTGCCCACACGGGAGAGTCACCCTCTGGGGCACACTGGGCGGCTCGGCACATGGAGTCCTGCAGAGGCTGCTGCAGCGCGAGCTCATCAACTGGAGATAAAGAGCCGAAACCCAATCAGCTGTGCCGAACTCGGCTCTGGCGAGCCACAGGGGAGTGTGCAGGTGCTGGGCCGGGAGGGGAGTGACCCGCTGGGGCTGGGGCGGGGCCTGCAGAGCACCCGAGGGGCTGAGGGCCGCCGTGGGGAGAGACAGACGCAAAGCCTTGCCGCAGTCAGGCAGACGCACACTCCACAACCCGTGGGCCTCTTCTCAACGGACTGAGCGACAGTCCTGAGTGTCGATGAGGCTGTGAGCTGAACAGGTGGGCTCCCACGCGACGCTAGAGAAACTCACACGGGCGAGCCCAGTGCGTGAGCAAAGATCTTCCCGTCCGCACACTTGCAATGAAATGTGTCCATCTACTGACGAATGGATAAATAAAACGTGGCCCATTCCTCACACAGCTCAGCTACAGAATTGAGCAGAAACTAGATAGACACGTGTATCAACATGTGATATTCTGAAAAGCACACCACGGACCAGGGCGAGCTGCAGGTTCCAGAGCAAACGCTCCACCTTCAGAGCACAGCCCAACCCACCGAGCTCCGGCGCTGCCCGGGGCCCGGCGGCCGCGGGTGGTGGCCTCTGCAGCGGGCAGCTCGGCCTCCACACGCCCTGCCGCTCGGTCACTCGGGGAGGGCCATCCCTGACAGCGGGTGTCAGCAGCACCCCTGGCCTCCACCCCTAAATGCTGGTAGCGCTCCCCAGTCGTAACAACCAAAAATGCCTCCAGACATGCCCAAATGTCGCCCAGGGACAGAACTGCCCACGGCTGAGATCCCCATCTCTAGGCACAAGCTGGACACTTTCAACATGGATTTTTTTAAAATTTTTAAAATATTTTTTATTGATTTAAGAGAGGAAGGAAGAGGGAGAGGCAGCGACAGAAACACCAATGATGCGAGAGAATCACTGATCAGCTGCCTCCTGCACTGCCCCTACTGGGGACTGAGTCTGCAACCTGGGCATGTGCCCTGACCAGGATCGAATTGTGATTTCCAGTTCATGGGTCAAACGAAGCTCAACCTCTGAGCCATACCCATCGGGCAACATTGATTTCTTTCCATAAAAGATGAGACAGCCTAACCGGTTTGGCTCAGTGGATAGAGCATCGGCCTGCGGACTGAAGGGTCCCGGGTTCGATTCTGGTGAAGGGCATGTACCTTGGTTGCGGGCACGTCCCCAGTGGGGAGTGTGCAGGAGGCAGCCGATCAATGTTTCTCTCTCATCGATGTTTCTGAATCTCTATCCCTCTCCCTCATTCTCTGTAAAAAAATCAATAAAATATATTAATAATAATAATAATAAAAAAGATGAGACACCCCCCTAGCCGGTTTGGCTCAGTGGATAAAGCGTCGGCCTGCGGCATGAAGGGTCCTAGGTTCAATTCCAGTCAAGGGCACATGCCAAGATTCCGGGCTCAATCCCCAGTGGGGGGCATGCAGGAGGCAGTCGATCAATGATTCTCTCTCATCATTTATGTGTCTATCTCTCTTTCCCTCTCCCTTCCTCTCTGAACTCAATAAAAATATATTAAAAAAAAAGAAAAAGATGAGACACAGCCAACATTCCGAGTGGCGAGTACTCACCGAGTCCCCGCCTCACTCTCTTTTTCATTTTAGAAGGGGCGTTAGAGGCCCAGAGCACTGCACATGTTCTGACTCACCACATGCATTTCAAAATAAAAGTAAGTCTAAACTGTAAAATAAGTCAAAGTCCATCAGAGTTCTGCTCTTTCCCATAAAGTCTGTTTTCATAGTGTTTTTTGGTTTGGTTTTGTTGCTTTGAGGATATAGAACATTCTTTTATATATATACTAGGGGCCCGGTGCACGAAATTCGTGCACTGGGTGTGTGTGGGGGGGGGGGGGAGTGTTCCTCAGCCCAGCCTGCCCCCTCTCACATACTGGGAGCCCTCAGGCATTGACCCCCATCACCCTCCAATCGCAGGATCGGCCCCTTGCCCAGGCCTGACGCCTCTGGCTGAGGCGTCTGGCTCGGGCAGCGGGGACCCACAGCTGCAGCGGCCCCGCGATCATGGGCTTCACTTTAGGCCCAGGCAAGGGACCCCTAGCTCCTGGGACTGCCAGCTTAGACCGTGCCCAGCTCCCATCGCTGGCTCCACCCCTACTTCCTGCTATCACTGGCCAGGGCGGAAAAAGCACCTGATTCTCCAATCATGGCCCCCAGCTCTTAGCTCCCCCCTGGGTTTCCGATCACTGTCAGTGGCAGGGGGCTTCTTCCTGCTTTCCCTTTCGCCTCCCTGCATTGTGCCTACATATGCAAATTAACCGCCATCTTGTTGGCAGTTAACTGCCAATCTTTGTTGGCAGTTAACTGCCAATCTTAGTTGGCAGTTAATTTGCATATAGCCCTGATTAGCCAATGAAAAGGGTATCGTCATACGCCAATTACCATTTTTCTCTTTTATTAGTGTAGATATATATATCCTATATAATAAAAGCCTAATATGCAAATGGTCCCTTTGGGCGGTCTTTCAACTGCTCACTATGACGTGTGCTGACCAGCAGGGGTTGGCGTGGATCATGGCAGGCGTCGCCAGCTCTGGCAGTGGGCCGCTGCCAGCCCTAATGGGCCCCGATGAGAACGGGACCACGGCGAGATGGTGGAGCAGGTGAGCAGGCAGTACCAGGCCAAGGCGGGTGTGAGCGGGGGCCCAATTGCCCCGCTTATCACCCCAAAGACAGCGACCAGCGGCAGCGGTCAGGGGTGGGGCCACTGCCCGGCTCCCAGATGCTGAGGGAGCCAGGTGGGGGGCCTGGCCCCGTTCGATTGTCCCGCAGGTGGGATGGTAAAGCAAGTGAGGGAATGGTGCCAGGCCAAGGTGGGGTGCCAGGCAGGGCTGCGAGGCTGCGAGGCTGGGGGCGCGAGCTGGGGCCCAATCCCCACAGGCCACTCCGAGGGACCCCACCCATGCACAAATTTGTGCACCGGGCCTATATATATATATATATACATATATATATATATATACATATATATATATATATATATATATATATATATATATACATGTATATATATATATATATATACATATATATATTATTGATTTTTTACAGAGAGGAAGGAAGAGGGATAGAGAGTTAGAAACATCGATGAGAGAGAAACATTGATCAGCCACCTCCTGCACACTCCCCACTGGGGATGTGCCCGCAACCAAGGTACATGCCCTTGACCGGAATCGAACCTGGGACCTTTCAGTCCGCAGGTTTATCCACTGAGCCATACTGGTTAGGGCTAGAACATTCTTTTAAGTATTTGTCTCCCGCGTCTGGGGGCCAGGGAGCAGAGGCTGCCCCAGTTTTGTTTTCTTAATCCTCAGCCCAGGACTGCTTACTGCTTCTAGAGAGAGGGGAAGGGAGACAGAGAGACCTGGGTGTGAGAGTGAAGCATCGACCAGTGCCTTCCCCTACAGGCCCCCAGCGGGGGTCGAACCCATAACCTAGGTATATGCCTGAGAGGAATTGAACCTGCAGCTCTGCGTGTGGGCCTGCGGGGAGCGGGCTGAGGGTCCGAAGCAGCACCGCCCCAGCCAGCCCGGTGTGCTCAGCTCTGTGCGCCCAGCCGAGGAGAGGCTCGAGGGCCAGGCAGACGGTCCTGCCGGCTGGGAGCCTGCAGATGGTGGCGGAGGCTACAGGCCAGCCAGCAGCCCAGCCCTGGGGATGGAAGCAGAAGGAGGGAGCTGGGCCAACAGGGCAGGGGTCCCGGAGGGCATAGGGACACCCTGGGTGATGGAGCCGGGGGTGGGAGTCACAGGCCGCCTCACCGATGGGAACAATACACCACTTGGGAAAGGAACGCAGCACTGGGAACTGGGAAAGTGTCACTATTTTGCCACCGGGGCCATTGGGGTAAAATGTCCTCTCAAATGCTTGAGAAAGTTCTAAGAATTCAGCCCATGTTGCTCACCAGACTGGGGGCGGGGGGAGGGGGCGAGACAAACAGCCCGAGGCACCGGCTGGGCCCTGGGAACCTCACAGGCCAGTCCCCAGGTCCTTGAGCTCGCAGCACGGGCAGCCCTCATGCAGAGCCACCTTTGTGCCCCTCTACAGGCAAGGAAGCCAGAGGCCAGAGAAGCCCCGACGGAGCGAGCGGAGCGGAGAGCCTGCCTTCGCCGGCCCAGGCCCTGCCGACCGGCTGCATGTGGGCGGGCGCTGCAGGGGGCAGGGGTACAGGCCCAAGCGGCCAGGTCTAGAAGGAAGAAGCAGCTTCTTTCATCTTCTGTGGAGCAGAGGGAGGAGGGCAGCTGAGGCACTGAGAGGCTCACCCAGCGCTGGCTGCAGCGGCAGCAACGGGCAGCCAGGCCTCCGGGTTAGGGGTGGACTGGTCAAAGCGGACACCTCGACCCGCTCTGGGTCCCAGTGCCTGGGTCAGCCGGTCTTGCGGGAGGAACGTGTCAGGTCCCGGCACCTTGGAGAGGGCCAGGGACTTTGTGTTGCCTGGAGAAGGGCCTGCTCAGCAGGAAGGAATGAACAGCGGCTCCCAATGGCCTTCCCGGCTGCAGAGGGGCGCGCTGGGGGGCCCCCACTCCAGACAAACCCACTGAGAGGGCACACCTCCCTCCTCTGACTGGACAGACAGAAAAGAACCAAAAACAGGGTCAGACGTGAGCAGAGTACAAGTCCCTCAGCTACCCCTGCACCCCCGTCAGCTGCCTTGACTAAGGGAAGTGCCCCCTCCCCCCATCTCCCTCCCACCCAGCCTTATCACAGCCGCGGAAGCCCTGGCCTTCTGAGCAGGGACCCCCTGCAGTCACGGGCTGCAGAGTTCACGATGGTGCATGCAGGAGCGCTACCTACCGCAGCCAGACGTTCCCTGGGCCAGCGCAGGCTCGGCTCCTGCAACCCCCAGGTCTGGCAAGGAAGGGCCCTGGCCAGTGGCTCCACGTAGGGGCTGAGAACACTGCAGGGAACGGCCCGCCACGGTCACACTGTGGCATCCAAACAAACAGCGGGGCCCAGAGAGTCAGTCACATCGATCACAGTGAGAACACAGCAGGGCGGGCGGCCCGGGGTGGGCAGGGGCAGCGGTGAGCCCCAGCAGGACCCGCCACCCCTGCAGAATGTATCCCTGGAGCCACAGCCCCTCCTGCCCCTCCCCGGGGAGCCCACATGCCCCCGGCATGCTCCGTGGATTCGGGCAGCATTTGGTTAGAGGCCCTGTGCCTGGCACAGACTAGGAACAGATGCTTATGCCCTTGCACCTTGCAGATGTGCACCAACGCAGCATCGCGGCCTCATTTCCTACCCTCTACCCGGCTCAGAGGGTCTCTCTGGTCAGCCCACAGTACGGGCTGGAATCAGGGTGCTTCCCACACACACACACACAAACAAACACACAAATAAAAAGCAGGGCTCCGAGACCAGTCTCAGCCTGGGGTTCCCTTTGGTGAAATGGGTGATGAGACTGTCCCCCCAAGTCTGCGCAGAGGGGGAAGAGGTGTGGAAGTACAGGTTCGAGGGCGCTTCTAGGGCCCAGGCGCTCTGCCCCTCCCTCTGTCTGCTTGATGCTAACACAGACCCCTCGCAAGGGGCTCCCTGAGCACACCTGCAACCCCAGGGAAAGCGGGGGGGGGGGGGGGGGGGCGGGGAGCCTGGAGGTCAGGCAAGCCCTGGACCCCTCGGAAGGCGGAGCCTGTTGAAATGTCACACTGTGACAGTGGTCAGCTGCGGACACTTTCTGGAAAAACACTACTTTGAAGTGTCCCTAAATCCCACGATAAAAGGAGGCGGCCAGCAGCTGCCCCAGTCCCCTGAGTCTGTAACTCTCTCAGGACAGGGAAGGAGATCTCCTTCTGCATTCAACAGCGGGGTCTAGGGCTATGGGAACAAGGCTCTGATGGCTCCCATGCTCCCGGTCAGCTGGGGAAAAGGGAGCGCTTCCTGGGAGTGGAGTCTGTGGAGGGGCCTGTGTTCCCCACAATCCCCATCTCCTGCCCTGGGCCCCTCTCCCTTCTCCTCCACGTAACCGAACTGCTGACCCCTTGCCGGACAGGCACCAAGGGCCCTGGCAGACGCCACTAGGTTGGTGCCGCTGAGCACATGTATTCAGATACACTATGTGTTAAAGGCCATAATAGCAACAGCCGGCTGACCTGGCCAGTGACTGGGTGCCAAGCCCTGCAAAGGGCTTCAGTGAGGCAGGGCAGAGAACGGTCCTGAAACAAGGTTTGCCCCAGACTGGCCAAGCTGGACACTCTCTGTAAGCTTAGGCATGCCTCGTGCCCTCCGTAGGCTCTGGCCCACGGCGGCCCCTCCCCCATGGGCCGTCAGGGGGGTCCGTGAGGCGGTGCGAGGGAGGCTCAGCAGCAGCTGGCACTAGCGGAGCTTGACAGGCGTTAGCTGTTAGACGGTGTCATTCAGTCCATGCAGCAACCCTGGGAGGCATGCCCATTTTTCAGATTAAAAAACTCACACATGAGGCATACGCTGACAGAGCTGAAAGGTGAACAGACAAATCCACAATCGCAGCTGGAGACCTCACCTCTCCTCTCAGGGACAGAGTGAACAGGCACAGAGCGGGGTGGCCATGAGACCACCACCAGCACCTGGACCGCTGGTGCCCACAGAACCCCCACGTGGCAGGAGCAGCACATTCCCTCGGGGCACATGAAACACGTACCGAGCACGCATTCTGGGCCATACGGCAGATATTAAACTTAAAAGAATAAGAAAGCATAAAAGTATGTTATTAAACTGTAACAGAATTACACTAGAAATCAATAACAGAAAGATACTTGTTAAAGTATAATAATCCATGGGTTAAGGGGAAATTTAAGATGTTTTGAACTGAACAAAAACACAACATATCAGAAATTGTGGGATACAGGGTTAAGATGGAAATTTATAACTTACTAGAGGCCCGGTGCACGAAATTTATACACTGGGGGGGGGGGGCGTCCCTCAGCCCAGCCCAGCCCTCTCACAGTCCGGGAGCCCTCGGGGATGTCCGACTGACAGCTTAGGCGGGGAGTAGGCCTAAGCCGGCAGTGGGACATCCTTAGAGGCCCCCCCCCACCACTGCTGCACTCGCCAGCTGTGAGCCCGGCTCAGGGCTTCTGGCTGAGCGGCACTCCCCCTGTGGGAATGCACTGGCCACCAGGGGGCAGCTCCTCGTTGAGCGTCTGCCCCCATGGTGAGTGCATGTCATAGCGACTGGTCGTTCTGCCATTTGGTCAATTTGCATATTAGCCTTTTATTATTTAGGATATTAATAAAAAAGTCTCAAGTCAGCAACATAAGCTTTATCCTTAAAAAGTTAGAGGTAGAGGAGTAAATTAAACTCAAAGGAAGCAGAAAGAAAAAGTAAAAGACCCCAAATCTATCAAATTGAAAACTGAAAAATAGAGGTGGGGGGAATCAAACCCAAAACTTGTTCTTTGGGAAAAACTAAAATCAATAAACCTCTAGCCATACTGACCAAGGGTGAAAAGGCCCAAATGACCAACACCAGGAATGGAAGTGGAGCCTCCCACAGACCTCGCAACATCGCAGGGTAACAGGGACACCGAGAACACGCTCACACCACAATCCAACAACTCGGGTGAAACGGCCAATCCTGGAAGACACAGCCACCGACATCCATTCCAGAAGACACAGCCCCACGTCTATGAAAGGAATTGAACTCACAGTTTGAAACCTTCCAAAAAGGAAAGTTCCAGACCCTGCAGGTTTCACTGGACGAACCCTACCTAACACTTAAGGAAGGAATACGGAACGGAACCGCCCCTCTTACATGAAGAGGCCAGCATTACCTTCATACGGAAGCCAGACGAAGACACTACAAGAAAACTTCAAGCACTGGCCGGTTTGGCTCAGTGGATAGAGCGTCAGCCTGTGGACTGAAGGGTCCCAGGCTCGATTCCGGTCAAGGGCACATGCCCAGGTTGTGGGCTCAATCCCCAGTAGGGGATGTGCAAGAGGCAGCTGATTGATGATTCTCTCATCATTGATGTTTCTATTTCTCTTTCTCTCTCCCTCTCCCTTCCTCTATGAAATCGGTAAAAATATATTTAAAAAAAAGAAAAAGAAAACTTCAAACCATATTTCTCATGAACATACCCACCAAAGCCAGCAGGACACACACAGGACAGCGTGTCAGGACCAAGTGGGAGTCACCCCGGGAATGCAGAGCTGGTCTGACCATCAGAACATCGATGTAATTCCCCATCTCAGCAGAAGAGCGAGGAAAAGCCGGGTCGACTCCATGGAGGCAGAAGAAGCAGGCCCCCTCAGTGGAAGTGACTCCCCAAGATCAGGCCAAGGAGCCCCAGCTGGCTGCTTTGACTCTGATCCAAAGAATACTTAAGACACAAACCACGTCCTGAGCGCCTCGCAAATCAAGTCTCCCACTGAAAAGGCCTGGCACTTACTCTACTAGTAAAGTGATGACAACAAAAGGTTTTTAAAAGCACTTGTATCGCAGGCAGGCATCTGGCACCAAAAGACAATCAACATGTTCCGAACCCGCCGCTGGTGCTTTCCTCAGCCCCCAGTCACAAGCAGCCTCCGCGCCCTGAACCCAGGGGCTCTGCCTTCTGAAGACTGCCTCGGCGGCGCCGTATAAAGCTCCTCTGCATCCTGATCCCACTGTGGTCCTCGCCGGAGTCCCATTACTATCCCCATTTTACAGATCAGGAAACTGAAGTGCACCTCGGGACACCTACACCGAGCGGCACCACCATCTGCTCTCGGGAGCAGGGGAGCTCACAGGGAAAAGGGACCCGACGCATGGGCATAAAGGGTCCACCGCGACTATGCCCAGCCCGCCGGGGCCCTGCAAGAAGCCAGCACCCCTAGGCCCCACTGGAGACATCTTCTGATCCTGGGGGTGCTCTTGCCTAAGGACAGCAGGTTGGCAGTCCCTGCTCCCCTCTGCCCACCAGTCAGCTTGCTGCACGCTGCTGCCAAGCGGAGAAGCAAGGCTCTGCAATCCCAGGGTGGGGAGGGAAAGGGAGCCTTGGTCCATGAGGCTACAGCAGGTACACGCCACAACCCTGCAGGTGCCAAGACTGTGCACCCACTGGAACAAGCCCAGAAGAGAGCTGGTTACGGGCACTGTCCCCAACAGCCACTGGCCACATGTGGTTACTGAGCACTTACAGTGCTACATGATAGTCATATTTTTTACATCCCAGGTCAAATAAAATGTAATTTCATCGAGAGAATCATTGATCGACTGCCTTCTGCATGCCCCACATTGGGGATCAAGCCCACAAACTGGGCGTGCACCCTGACCAGAGATCAAACCGAGACGTCTTGGTTTATAGGTTGATGCTCAACCACGCTGGCCAGGTTCACGGGGTTTGATCTGTTTCCCTAATGATTAGTGATGCTGCGCATCTTCTCATGTCTTTGGTGGCCATTTGTATGTCTTTCAAGAGGTGTCTATTCAAGTCCTTTGCCCATTTTTGAATTTGGTTTTTTGTTGTTGAAAGAAACATTGATGTAAGAGAGAAACATTGATCGGTCGTCTCCGATACCTGCCTATACTGGGGATCTAACTTGCAACCTGGGTATGTCCCCTGATCAGGAATTGAACATGACCTTTCAGTGTATGGGGTGACGCTTCAACCAACCAGCCAGGACTAGGAGTTCTTTATATGTCCCTGAATATTAACCTTCCATGAGATGTGACATACAAACATGTTCTTCCATTCTGTAGGTTGCCTTCTCACTCTGTTGTGTCCCTTAATGCAGAGATGTTTTTGATTTTGATATAGTCTGATTTATCTAATTTTATTTTTGTTCAACATCAAAGAAATCATTGCCAAATCCAGTGTCATGAAGCATTCTCCCTGTTTTAAGAGTTTTATATTTTTAGTTGTTATGTTTAGGTTTTCTATTCATTTTTTAATGTTTTTATTGATTTCAGAAAGGAAGGAAAAGGGAGAGATAGAAACATCAATGATGAGAATCATTGATCGGCTGCCTCCTGCATGCCCCATACTGGGGACCGAGCCTGTAACCCTGGCATGTTACCTGACCGGAATCGAACCATGACCTTCTGTTCATGGGTTGAGGCTCAACCACTGAGTCACACAGGCCGGGCATTTTGAGTTAATGTTTTTATGTTGTAAGGTGAAGGTTCAACTTCATTATTTTGCATATATTCTGTTTCCCCAGCACCATTTGTTGAAAGTTTGTATTCTGTCTTTTTTAAATCTGTAATTATGCCCTGGCCAGTTTACTCAGTGAATAGGGCATCAGTTTGTGGACTGAAGGGTCCCGAGTTCAATTCCAGTCAAGGGCACATGCTCAGGTTGCGGGCTCAATCCCCAGTAGGAGGCGTGTAGGAGGCAGCCAGTCAATGATTCTCTCTCATCACTGATGCTTCTCTCTCCCTTTCTCTCTGAAATCAATTTTAAAAAAATGTTTTTTAATCTGTAATTATGTTGAGATTCATGCAAGATGTATTGATAGTTTGTTCCTTTTTTAAAAAAAAATATATATTTCTTTATTGATTTCAGAGAGGAAGGGAGAGGGAAAGAGATAGAAACATCAGTGATGAGAGAGAATAAATGATTGGCTGCCTCCTGCACATCCACCACTGGGGATCGAGCCTGCAACCCAGGCATGTGCCCTTGACCGGAATCGAACCTGGGGCCCTTCAGTCCACAGGCCGACTCTCTATCCACTGAGCCAAGCCGGCCAGGGCAGTTTGTTCCTTCTTATTGCTGCATAGTATTTCATAGTATGGAATGTACCATACTTTAAAAAAATTTTTTTTTATTGACTTGAGAGGGAGGGGGAAAAATAGAAACATCGATGATGAGAATCATTGATTGGCTGCCTCCTGCACACCCCCACAGGGGACTGAGCCCACAACCCAGGCATATGCCCTGACTGGGAATCGAACTGTGACCTCCTCGTTCAAAGGTCGATGCTCAACTACTGAGCCACACTGGCCAGGGGGATGTACCATATTTTTGTTTAATAATCCATGGAAGGACATTTTGGTTGTTTCCAGTTTGGGGCTATTATGAATAAAGCTGCTGTGATATTCATGTATTTTTTTAAAAGGAATCTCATCAATTTCTTTTTACTTGTTAAAATGCGGCTACTAGAGAAGTTTACATTAGAAATATGGCACGTATTCCTTCTAGACAGCCCCTTCTAGCGCTCCGACCCTGCAGCCGCGGCCCTGGGCGAGGAGGAGCCTTGAAAGCTCCCTCGGGCCAGGGACCGGCAGCTTTTAAAACCAGAGATTTTGATGGAGGAGGGAGGAGAGCTACCACATAAAATACATGTTACATGTTGTTGTTTATTTTTTTGAAGGAAAATCCCTTGGCAACAGGAAGCTTAACTGTACAATAAGGGCAGGAGTGAAAAAAATTGAACATCAGTCAAAGAGGGTCACTGTGGCTGGGCCCAGTTCCGGCCAGCTGCACAGACCCACCGGCTCTGGGGAAAAGGCCTGCCCAGGGCTGACCCTCACTTCCGGCTCTTTTTTAATGTATGTGTGTGTATGTATTTTGTTAATCCTCATTGAAGGATATTTTTCCATTGATTTTTAGAGAGAGTGGGAGAGACAGGTGGGAGGGAGGCAGGAGTGGAGGAAAGACAATTAGTTGCCTCCCACATGCACCCCAATCAGGCCGGGGATCCAACCTGCAACCCAGGTACACACCCTTGACTGGGAATTGAACTCATGACCCTTGGACGTGCAGGCTGATGCTCTACCCACTGAGCCCACTGGCCAGGGCCACCTCCTGCTTCTAAGTCTAGAAAAGAGGCTTCACTCAGACACCCGAGGACAGGACCCTGGCCCTCCCCCGGGCCTCCCTGCCCCCCGCCCCCCATTCTGCCCTATGGCTCGAAGCTCCCCGCCTGCAGTTGGTGGTGGGCCACCATCCGGGGCCAGGCAATGCTGAGGTCCCTCTCCGGCGCTCCGAGGGCCCTTCCAGCTGAGATGTGCTGTGGCAGGAAGCATGGATCCCAGGCCCACCACTGACCACTGACCACTGCGTCCGAAGACGCTCAAAGGCCATTTACAAAGTAAGATTCTAAGAATTCCATCTGTGGGCGCATCCTCCGCGGGCGGCTCCCTGGTTGGCGATGCCCGTGATCTGGTTGCTCCTTCCACGGGTGTTCACGCCGTGACTGCCTAGCTGTACCCACGTGGCCTATCATCCACCCAACTGTATGCTATTCCTTTCTCCCTTTTTTTAATATATTTTATTGATTTTTTAAAGAGAGGAAGGGAGAGGGATAGTTAGAAACGTCGATGCGAGAGAAACACTGATCAGCTGCTTCCTGCACACCCTCTACTGGGGACGTGCCTGCAACCCAGGTACATGCCCCTGACCGGAATCGAACCCGGGACCCTTCAGTCTGCAGGCCAAGTTCTATCCACTGAGCCAAACCGGCTAGGGCTATTCCTTTCTTAAAAAATATATTGTACGGATTTCTGGGAGGAAGGGAGAGGGAGACAGAGATAGAAACATCAGTGATGAGGATCACTGACTGGCAGCCTCCTGCAGGCCCGACCCTGGGAATCGAACTGGGACTCCTTGAGCTGCACGTTACTCTTAGGGAAGAGTTTACTCAACAAAACAACAGGCACCGCCCTCTGCTGCCCCCCAGCACCCGCTGCACGGCCGCCCCGTCTCTGCGCCGGGGCCAGCCCCCGCCTCCGCCGGCCCTCCACCAACAGCACCTCCGCCGGCAGGACGCCAGCTCCTGGGGCGCAACCCTCCTCCCCTGAGGCACGGACCCGTTTTCTCCTTCAGGAAATGGTCTGTTTCCAGGTTTACTGTCTCCCTCGCTAGGACGAAGGCGGTGCGAGCAGGGTCCCCCAGCACCAGGCTCCCAGTGAAGACGCGCGGTCTGCGCGGAGGGCGAAGGGCGTGAGTGAGCTAAGGCGCCGCAGGCAGAGGGGCCCGGTGGCGCGTGGAGAGCGGTGGACGGAGAGGGGAGGGAAGGGAAAATCTCAGCGGCAGCTTTGACAGGAGGGAGGACGCAGGGCAGAGGAAAAGCCACGGGACCGGGAGCCTAGGGAGACGCCCTGGAAGGCGCGCTCTCGCCGCGGCTGCAAAGGACGCCGCCCAGCGAGAGTCGGACACCGGCCGCCACCCCAGGGGCCAGCGCGGCCCTCCCGGCCCGCAGCCCCGCGCCGCCCGGTGCCCGCATGCCCACCCCCGCCCCCGCACAGGCCTCCTTCACGCTCACGCTCACGCTCACTCTGACTCAACCTCAGAGGCTCCCCCCTCACCCAGACCACAGACCCGGCCACGCGGCCGGGGCGCTCGGGCACACGCGCGACCCAGGAGCCCCTCCTCCCACACGCACACCCGCCCTCGCCCGCCACGCCACGCCCCCGTTGCCTGGTGACGGTGGGCCCGCCCACCAAGCGTCGGAGGCGGTGCCCGTGGGTCGCGGGCTCGGTCGGCCCGGTCCCGCTCCGGTTCCCCGCTGGCCTCCCGGACAGTACCTGCCCGAAGTCGATGTTGCCCAGGCCTCCGCAGCAGTCGGGCCCCGCCACCGAGCTGCTCATGGGCTCTGCTCCCGGCCCCCGATCCTCTCCCCGGGGGACGCCTCTAGAGGGACCGCTCGGGACCTCGCCACCACCTGCCCCAGGACCGGCCCCATTGCGCCCTGGAAGCGCCGCCTGCCGGGCGCTTTCCCGGTGACCCCAACCTCTCCGGGGTCCCTGGGAAATGTAGTTTCTCGTCCCCGCGACGCGCTACTTTCCTGGAGCTCGCGAGCCGGCCTCTCGGGAAACGAGAACTACAAGTCCCAGGATTGTACGCTGCAGGGACCGCCGCTTCCGAGGCGGAATCGCGGCCGTGTCCGCGGGGGTTCGGCCTCCCGTCTCGCCCCCTCGGCCCCCGGCTCCCGCTCCCGGCCCGCCCGCCTACCTGGGCTCCCGTCCTGGGCTGGCGGCGGCGAGGCCAGAGGCCAGCGGCGGCGGGTCGCAGGTATAAGTAGCTTCCCGCGCCGCCCCCGCGGCCTTGGCCCTGGCCCAGGCCCGGCCCCCGCCCCCTTCTGAGATCTGCGTTTGCCCAGAGGCGGTGCAGGCGGCGCAGCCCCGAAGCCGGCGGCCCAGGCTACTGCTCGGCCCACGGGCCTCCGCCCCCGCGGCCTCCATGCCCTTCGTCCCCGCCAGAGACTCCTCCACTCCGTTCCTCCACGCATTCTCTCACCCACTGGCCAACAACACAAAGTTCACGCCCACGCTGGCTCCTCACGGAAATAGGAGACAAAACATGAGCGAGGATCGTAACTTGGACAAGTCCTCGTGGAAAAGCGGGCTAAGGGTACCGGGGACAGATGCCGCAGCGAGGCGCGGTGGAGGCGGACCGGCCGGGGGAAGGGGCACTTCCGGAGTCCAGACGCGGGCGGAGGGAAGAGCCGAGGAAGTGATTCTGGACGGCGGGCCCCAGGAGAGCCGCCTGTGCACCGGGCGTTACCGTGTACGTGCGGAAAGACGAGAGACTCCCACCGTTTGCCCAGTCACCAGTCCCTGGGGGGTCGGGCCCAGACAGCCGCTTCCTGATGGAGGCTGCCCCCCCCCAGGCACCCACCCGCCCCGAGCAGGCCACGCCCCTGTGCGACTGCCCGGCAGACGGGCCCACCTTCACCACCAGGCTGTGCAGCTTGAGGGCTGCGCTCACAGCCCTGGGACTTTGCAACAGGTGCCGGGGCTGGCGGCCTGCCGACCACCCTGCGGCAACCAGAGCCCATTCTGAGGAGCCCCCAAGGGGAGGGCTCTTAGGGAGCGTTGCCCTCCCCCGGCACGGCTACTTCACAGAAGCCCGTTTTCCCCTCACCTACCTGGCCACCCCTGTTGTTTTTTAAGCCAGGAAATGAGTTTTTGTGTGTTTCGCTGATCTGAGAACAAAGAAGGTAAACATCAGAGGTCACACCAGAGCTGATGCAACCGGAGGAACCCACTCCACCTCAGCCTGTGCCCTGGCTCTGTCTGAAAAGGAAACACCCAGACGTGTGGAAGCCAGCCTGCAGCTCCACGTGCGACGGATTGTTCGGATCAAAAGCCTCCTGCTGAAGAGAGTTCCGGAGAAGCCTTTGCCTGGCCTGAGAGCTTGTGGGGAAACCATCCAGGCCAGCCTGTGCCTGGACTGTTCCGTTGGGGGCACCCCTGGCAAATAGGGAAGTCCCTGGCTCACACACCTCAGGCGGCGGAAGGCTCGCCCCTCCAAGGCGCCCTGCTCCACGTTTATTCATGGCACAGCCCCCGAAGCTTCAACAAACGGAAGCTCCTGCCCTGTGGACCAAAGGGCCACATGCTGACCCGACCAGCTCGGGGAAGGCCTGCGTGGCGGTCTTGCAAACGTAAAGACCTCAAGTCACCACAAAGGATGTCTGAAATCAAAACTTCACCTAAAAGCAGCGTGGTGGGTCGTCGTGTTCTAGGCGGGTATCTTCCCTGACAAGGCCAACCTTTAGCTTAACTGAGCCTGCTGTCCGTCTGCATCTCTGATAACATATCCTTGAAATGTCTGGGTAACTTGTAACTTCCCTTTTTCCAGACCCCTCAGGGCACAGCCAAATGCCCTGGGCGCCAGGACAGAGACCACAGGGTCCTTCACTGTTAAAAGCATGTGTCGATCATTTTACTTTTTATCCAACCTAGAGGTTCCCCTCCTCCTCACCCCCCCCACTCTCTCTGCTTTGCTTTCTCCCGCCTCCCTAACCTGTCACCAGTGGATTTCATGTGACCCACCTTCGTCTCCTCCTCGGATGGTCAAGTATTAAACAGGGTGAAGAACCACCATTCTCTGGAGCACCATCTCAATACGTTGAGGTTCTGCTTCCTGGCAACTGTCGACAGTTTGGCTCAAATAAACACAAAAATTATTTACAGGTTTGAATTTTTTTTTTTTTTTTTTACATTAACACCTTCAAAGTTATCTCTCTTTGCCCCTTGATAAATCTTCAGATATGGAAGGCAATTGATCTCAACTCACAGTCGCTCTGAGGCAGACATCTGCAGATGGCCTCTCTGGCCAGGACTTTGACCCTTGCTATGAGGGGATCAAAACTAACAGCTATTTCTTCATAGCTTTCCTCCTCCCCTTCTTGGCACTGGATCTGGCTGCATGGCTCCCAGCAATCACTAAAATGGGCTTTTATTACTAAAATTAACATTAGCTTATTGGGTGGCTTTGAATAGAACTTAAACCTTTCCCGACTCTGAATCTATTTTCTGTTCATAAAATAGGTGTAATAATATCTTGAGCACAGCCATGGTGAGGAGTAGAGGTAATGATGCGCACGAAAGTGCTCAGTACACAGTTTTCTCCGTGTCTGCCTTCCTTCCTGTGTAACTGCGTTTGCATGCATGACACTCCTGGGCACACTGGGCTGAAGGATCAGCCCAGCAAGGGGCCCAGGAGAGCCGGGTGACAGTGACTGTGTAATTAGCTAGTTATTAATAACAGGAAAGGAGCGAAGGGGGGACCGAGACATGGGCGTGTCATCTTGTTGTGGCAGAATGCACGGGAGAACGGCCAGCCAGCTCTGAGGAGGGAAGTTTAACCTTTATTTCGCAGATCTGCTGGTCCAGGGGATTCCGGATCCAAAGCCTGAACTGAACTCGTGGGGAGGTTCTGACCTATATGTCTCCTCCCATGACGGCCCCTGAGGGCCCCCGCAGCTCCGCCCTAGTCAGCTGTGGGGGGGGGCCCTGGGGTTAGGCTCTGCGGCTCCGCCCAAGCCAGTCAGAGTGGGGAAGGAAGACCACAGTTTCAACCAGACACTGAGCTAGGTTGCAAGGCCCCCTCCCCCGCCCCCGCCCCCATTTCCCTTTTCAATCTGGCAGCTTCCCCAGGAAGCTGCAACTTCACACTCCTCAGGGGACCAAAGGGGAGAGGGACACATGGGCGGTGAAGTTGGGGTGACTAGAGAAGGTGCCTGTCAGTCACACCCGGGAACAGGTCTTTGGCCAGAACCGGCGTAGCCACAGCAAGCCCACAAGATTTGGGGATGCCTAATCCCCTGAACAAGAGTCCCCTCTCTTGTTGCTCTAGCTCAGTGGTCGGCAAACTACGGCTCACGAGCCACATGCGGCTCTTTGGCCCTTGAGTGTGGCTCTTCCTAAGCCTTCGGAGGACCCTAATTAAGTTAATAACAATGCACCTGCCTGTATAGTTTAAAAAATTTGGCTCTCAGAAGAAATTCCAATCGTCGTCCTGTTGACATTTGGCTGTGCTGACCGGTGAGTGTGCCGGCCGCTGCAGCCGAGCTGCTCTTGTTGCTCTGAGTGCTCTTGGCTCTTGGTTCTCTTGCACTTGCCTGTGTGGCGCACGGTCATGTGGACCCACACACAGAGGACTAACGGACAACTGGGAACACATAGGCCAAGCCAGCCCGAGGCTGGACTGGACTCGGCTTCCACGTGGAAGGGAACCTCTGGGCCCTGGCTCTGGCTCCAGCTCTGCTGAGCCCCGGCTACACTGCTTCCTCGCGGGGCTGAGGGAGATGAGACCTTGGAAACGGGTTTAATGCCACAGAAATAACGCTTCCCACAGTGCCGTGTCCTCGCGTGCGAGTCTCAGAAAATTCCTCTTATCGGGATGTTGCAACTGTGGACGAAAGGGGCCACGTGCTGACCTGACAGCTCAGGGGAGGCCCGCGTGGCGGTCTTGCAAACTCAGACCTAAAGTCACCACAGAGGATGGTCTGAAGTTAAACTTTAACTAAAAGCAGTGATGGTGGGCAGTTACGTCCTAGGCCGGAATCTTCCCTGAAAAGGTCAGCCTTTACCTTAACTGAGCATGTCTGTCTTTTTGCATCTATGATTACATACCCTTGAAATGTCTGGGTAACGTGTAACTTCTTTCTCTGGACCCCTTGGGGCACAACCTAATGTGCCTGGGTTCCAGGACAGAGACCACAAATTCCTTCATTGTTATGTTAATTGATCCTGCACCCACCTAAGTATGTGTCTATCATTTTACTTTGTATCCAATCCCAGAGGTTTCCCTGCTTTGCTTCCTCCCGCCTCTCTAGTCTATCACCAATGGATTTCATGTAACCTACCTAAGTCCCTCCTTTGATTGCAAAGTATAAATACAGATGTAACCCGCCATTCTCCGGAGCATTATCTCAACCCATTGAGGTTCTGCTTCCCAGCAATTGTCGACAGTTTGGCTCAAATAAACTCAAAAGTTCTTTACAGGTTTCAATGGTTTTTTACGTTAACACAAGAAATCCACTCCCCCCACAGGTGTGGGTGAGGACTCTCTCCAGGACATCCGTGACAGCACAAATGTCTTGTAGGGGTTAAGATATTAATCTTGGTAACAGAGGGAGGCAGGTAGCAGCAGCTCAGGGGTCCTGCCAAGTCCCAGAAGGACCTGGGGTGAGGAGCCAGGATGGGGAGTCAGAGCTGCTCTCCAGACAGCCTCCCCAAGCCAACCAAAGCCACAGCATCAGGAGGGTCAGTAATCAGTGGTTCTCCCATTGATGTTTCTCTCTCTCCCTCTCCTTTCCTCTCTGAAATCAATAAAAATATATTGGGGAAAAAACCAAAAAGAATTAGAAGCAAAGCCTGGCTGATGTGGCTCAGTGATTGAGCGTCAACCTGTGAACCAGGAGGTCATGGTTTGATTCCTGGTCAGGGGGAATGCAGGAGGCAGCTAATTGATGACTCTCTCTCATCATTGATGTTTCCATCTTTCTCTCTCTTCCTTCCTCTTTCTGAAATCAATAACAATCTATATTTTTAAAAAGAATCACCTTCCCATTGTGCTGAGATGTCGGATTCCCCTATGATCCATCCGCTGCCCAACTTGACTTCTCTCTACAGCAGTGGTTCTCAACCTTCCTAATGCCGAGACCCTTTAATACAGTTCCTCATGTTGTGGTGACCCCCAACCATAAAATTATTTTCGTTGCTGCTTCATCACTGTCATTTTGCTACTGTTATGAATCATCATGTAAATATCTGACATGCAGGATGTCTTTTCATTGTTACAAATTGAACATAATTAAAGCATAGTGATGAATCACAAAAACAATATGTAATTATATATGTGTTTTCCGAAGGTCTTAGGCGACCCCTGTGAAAGGGTCGTTTGACCCCCAAAGGGGTCGCGACCCACAGGTTGAGAACCGCTGCTCTACAGCCTTTGTTGCCATCTAACAGCTTTTTTAAGCTCACTTATGTATAGTGTCTGTCTCCCCAGAGAATGGAGCTGCATGAGGGCAGAGATTTTATCTGTTTATACATGACTCTTTCCCTGGCACCTGGGTTGTGCCTGGCTGCCTGGCACAAAGCAGGTGCTCAAGAATGAATGAATGAATGAATGAATGAATGAATGAAGAGTTCCATCATTCCCAAATTTGGGGATTCCACGGACAAAACACTTCTCAGTGACCCTGTCTATGAAATGGGGAGGGTGATCGGATCTGTGGATAGGAAATCAAGTCAACCAGTGAGACTTAAAGTCTCCCCCCACTTCTTGGCTGTGTGGCCTGAGGCAAGTGACTTACCCTCTCTGACTCTCATAGAAGAGGAAACCCTAACCATAGAAAAGAGAGCCAGGATGTTCGAGCTCTTAAAAACCTGCAGCCTCAGCGTTTCCCTCAGGCCTCCTACCGCCCTGTGAGGTAAGGTCTGCGATTCTGACTTCTCATTCGAGGGAGCCGACTCAGTGGCAGGGAGCGCCCACCGGGAGTCACACGGCTGCCTGCCAGCCGCCAGCCGAGCCGCCTTCCCCACCACCCAGCCCTGCCTCCCAGGACTGAGGACAGGGACCCAGTGAGGCCAGCACTCACTCAGAAACCAGCTCTCAGAACCCGCCTTCTCCGCGGCCTTCGCTGCGTCTCCATCACATTCACCTCCAAAGTCCAGTTCAAGCTTCCTCCCTGGGCAGCCTGGTCCTCACCATGGCAAGCGCCGCTGGGCTGCCTCTCCCGCCTGCTTTCTGGCCCCCGCCCGCAGTCTCTTCTCGGGGCTCCAGCCACAGGGCCCACAGCGCCTTTCCGCCTTTCCGGCGTCCAGGCCCCTGTCCTCTCCGCTCGGAGAGCGAGGGCGTCTCCTGCTGCTGCCCTCAGCACCACCAGGCACCCCCGGAATATCCTCGCAGACACAGGAATCCATGGACCATGCAGGGCAGCTGGGCTTACCCATGGAGTTATCCCTCAGAAATGGAGACAAAGTCAAGATATCTCCAGACGAAGGCTAGGAGAGCCCCAGCCAGCCCAGGCCCCGGGGAGGACACAGGGCGAGGAGATGGGGCGTCTAAACGAATGCTAGATGTCTGTGACAATGCAGATGCCTTGTAGGAGGTAAATATCCATCTTGGTAACTGAGAGGAAGGCAGGCAGCCCCGCAGGCCACGGATCTGAGCAACAGGAGGAACCAGCGCTAGGCCTCGGCCTTCACAACTGCCCTCCCAGCTGCAGGCCCACACGCTCTCCGAGTGGCAGCACGTGCCCGGGCGCTGAGGCGCCAAGCAAGTCTCGGCAGATTCCAAGGGCCTGAAGCCCATCGTTTGTTCACACTGGAGTGCAGTTCTGTTCACACCCCAGAGCTGGTTCCACCCTGAACCGAGAAGGGCAGCTGAGGGCGTGGGTGCGAGGCCTGCCGCAGTGGGTCAGGTGAGCAATCCTAGTCAAGCAACAGTGCGGGGAGGGGCAGACGCTAGGTAGGAGAAGATGGCATTTCCCACTTCCCCATTCAAGGAGTGGAGTCGTGGGGGGACGGGTGGAGCGTTCAGAGCGCCTGAGAGCTGCAGGGACCGGCAGTGCAGAGGTGCGATACCAAGCGGGCCTGCCCGACAGCCACAGGTGCCTCGAGAACAGCATGTGATGTGAGAAACGATGGGTCAGGCGCAGGACGGGCGGGGAGGCCATCGTGATTAGAGTTCAGGGTTGGGGTGGGCCTCAGCAAAGACATTCCCTCTGTGGCAGATGGGTCCGCTTCATGGTGGACCGCACCTGGACCATCTGCACGGCTGGTCCCCGGCCCCCACCCTTTCCCGGAAGCATCCTCTGTCCCACAGCACGTGACACCCTCGCTCAGAACTGCAGTGGCTCCCTGGTGCCCAGACCGCGTCCAGTCTGCCCAAGCTGGCGTGGGAGACCCTCCACGAATCAGTCCCTTCACGTACGATCCCCTCACTCAGGTTTCTGAGTACTTCTATGTGCAAGGGACTGGGATACAGGAGGACAAAAGGCGGGGACTCGAGGGGACGTGAGCCATTACAGGCTGCCCAGTGGTCCAATGGTCCGATAGGGGGACCGAGAGGAGGGGACCGAACCCAGCCTGAAGCGGGGCTCCTGGAAGAGGCTACGCATTACCCACACGCACTGCGGCCACATCAAATGTTGTCTCGGCAAACCCACTGCAGACCCTCGCTGCTCACCCTTTAGGCCCGGCTGCCGTGTCGCCTCTGTGCTGACCCTCCGTGCAGAGCTGACCCCTTGGTCCTGCCTTTGAGATCCCCCCAGACCCACAGGAGCCTCATTACAATGCTGATCGCATCCAGCTGTTACTTTAACTGTCATTTTCTGGGAAATGAATTGCCATCTTGTTTCCCTTTTCTTCTGCTATAGACACACCAGGACACCGTGAGCGCCCCACTCCCCACCCCCACCTCAGACCCCCAAGAAGGCGGCCTTTCCTACATAAAGTCCCGGCATCTGCTAATCCAGAGGGGATGTTGCCACACGCAGGCCCTCCGGGACCTTGGGCCATGCCCGTTAGCATGTTTGGTTGTCACAGCTGCAGGTAGAGGCCAGGGATGCAGCGCAACACCCTACAATGTGCAGGATGCCCCACACCCAAGCGTTACCCAGCCCCACACGTCACAGTGCTGGGCTGAGCGCGCCCTCTCCGGGTGGACACGCAGGGTGTGTTTCAGGGCAGGAGGGCACTGCCTGGGGAGGTGGGCTTCCTGGAGGGACCCAAGTCCAGGTTTCTATGCCGTGAGGCCATGGGCCAGCTGGTCTACGAGGAAGGGCAGCTGGACTAGGTCGTGAAGAGACGAGGAAGGGAGCCTGCTGTCAACACCTCTGAAGGCCACTGGTGTCCACAAAATCTATGCCCTTTTCTCTTTCTGGGTACCACGGGACCCCTTGAAGTGAGGTGTGGCCACGTGAGAGGAAGTGATGTCACCACATTCAAGACTGGCCCACCTCTTCCTCCCCATCTTCCCCATCTTGCCCATCTCTCCACTGAATCAGAGGACCCTGAAGTCCTGAAGTAAGGCAGAGCCACGCGACGGAAGGGGCTAGGTCCTTGCATGACTGCACAAAGCAGACCCCGGCTACTGGCCACCACAAGCCCCATCAGACTGTGACTGAACAAGGTGTGAATTTTTGTTGGACTGGCCGGGCTCAGTGCTTGAGGGTTGACCTATGAAGCAGGAAGTCACTGTTCAATTCCCAGTCAGGGCACATGCCCAGGTTGTGGGCTTGATCCCCAGTGTGGGGCCTACAGGAGGCAGCTGATCAATGATTCTTTCTCATCACTGATGTTTCTATCTCTCCCTCTTTCTTCCTCTCTGTAAAAAGTCAATGAAATATATATTTTTTAAAAAATATATTTTTAAAAGATAACTACTCACTTGGCTGGCATGACTCAGTGATGGAGCATTGACCTAGGAACCAGGAGGTCAGGGTTCGATTCCCGGTCAGGACACATGCCCGGTTGCCAGCTCGATCCCTAGTGTGGAACATGCAGAAGGCAGCCTGCCAATGATTCTCTCTCATTGATGTTTCTATCTCTCTCCCTCTCTCTTCCTCTCTGAAATCAATAAAAATATATATTTTTTAAAAAGATAGCTACTATAACTTAAAAAAAGAAAGAATTTTCATTGTGTTGCACCCTGAGATTTTGGGGTTTACTCATTATAGCAGTTAATCTTATTTAACTAAAACCAGACTGGGCCAGCAGAAATACCGAAGGTGGGAGACAAGGCCCGTTCGGTTTCTCAGAGCTGGCCGAGCCCCGAGGCCCGGCTGACCCTGAGCAATCCCACCCCTGCCCCTTACACTCTTCTGCAGGTTTTGCCAACCTTGGCAAATGGGCCCTCAATCAGGGTTTCAATTTTTAAAAGCAAAGGGATTCTTTGCACCCTGAGTTGTGCCACAGTCCTTACCAGTTACACAATCCGTGTCCTCTTTTCTGATGGACTGTGACCCCTGAGGGGCGGGCCTGGGCCCGACTTGCTGGGTGTCGCTGAGGTCCAGCAGAGCCCCCGGCGCCCAGCGTCCCGAGGGACATGCGTGGGTGTCTCTGAGGGCGCAGCGTCCCTCCCGGATGGCCCAGCCACCCTCTGCCTCACGTCTCCTGCGAGAGACAAAATCCAACCGACAGAGGCTTAGACAGGTAGACAGGAGGTTCTGCTTCCACACAACACAACTAGGGGCAGGCAGCTGCTCGCGCAGAGACCCCAAGGCCAGCACCCCTGAAACAGTTGACCTTTATCCTCATGCTGTGGCCTCATGGTCACAAGGTGGCTGCCGCAGCTCTAGTCATCACACTTGGGTTCAAGAAAGGCCAAAGGTGAGGGAAAGGTCAAGGGCCATACTAGCTTCACATGTCTCATGTCTCCTTTTTTTTTTTTTTTCCTGTTTGCTGAATTCTTTTTTTTTTTAATTAAATCTTTATTGTTCAGATTATTACATTTGTTCCTCTTTTTTCCCCCCATAACTCCCCTCCTCCCAGTTCCCACCCCACCCTCCTACCTCACTCCCCACCCACTGTCCTCATCCATAGGTGCACGATTTTTGTCCAGTCTCTTCCCGCATCTCCCACACCCCTTTCCCCCCCAAGAATAGTCAGTCCATTCCCTTTCTATGTCCCTGATTCTATTATGATCACCAGATTATTTATTCACTTGATTCTTAGATTCAGTTGTTGATAGATGCATGTTTGTTGTTCATAATTTGTATCTTTACCTTTTTCTTCTTCTTCCTCTTCTTAAAGGATACCTTTCAGCATTTCATATAATCCTGGTTTGGTGGTGATGAACTCCTTTAGCTTTTCCTTATCTGTGAAGCTCTTTATCTGACCTTCAGTTCTGAATGATAGCTTTGCTGGATAAAGTAATCTTGGTTGTAGGTTCTTGGTATTCATCACTTTGAATATTTCTTGCCACTCCCTTCTGGCCTGCAAAGTTTCTGTTGAGAAATCAGCTGACAGTCGTATGGGTATTCCCTTGTAGGTAACTGAGTTTCTTTCTCTTGCTGCTTTTAAGATTCTCTCTTTGTCTTTTGCTCTTGGCATTTTAATGATGATGTGTCTTGGTGTGGTCCTCTTTGGATTCCTTTTGTTTGGGGTTCTCTGCGCTTCCTGGACCTGTAAGTCTATTTCTCTCACCAGGTGGGGGAAGTTTTCTGTCATTATTTCTTCAAATAGGTTTTCAATATCTTGCTCTCTCTCATCTTCTGGCACCCCTATAATTCTGATGTTGGTACACTTGAAGCTGTCCCAGAGGCTCCTTACACTATCTTCGTATTTTCAGATTCTTTTTTCATTTTGCTTTTCTGGTTGGGTGTTTTTTGCTTCTTCGCTTTTCAAATCTTTGACTTGATTCTTGCGCTCCTCTGGTCTGCTGTTGGGTGTCTGTATAATATTCTTTATTTCAGTCAGTGTATGCTTAATTTCTAGTTGGTTCTTTATCACAACATCGAGGGTCTCATTAGATTTCTTGTAGATCTCATTAAGTTTATGGGCAGTTTCTAGAAAATTATTGAAAGACCTTAAAAGTGTGGTTTTGAGCTCTATATCCTCCATTTCTGTCATGTTTTTTTGTCTCCGCATTTTTTATGCTTTCTTGGTGCACCCCCTAGTGGTCTTTGTGCGCAGTCTTATAGTTAAGCCTTGATTGTTGTTGGTAATACTGGGGGTGATTTGACCTCCAGGCCAACTGGCTATGAGAATCAGCTGTGTCTGCAGTGGGAGAGCTTCTGTGCTGGATCTCTAGGGCGGTGCTAATCTAGCCTTTGCCTAAGGCTATCCCGCAAATGCCTCTGTGCAGGGCTTGGGTGGGGCGGGTCCCCGGGGATCTACAGGGCGGGCCGGAGTGAGCAGTTATGGCTGCTCTCAGTTCCGTCCCCAGGGGCTCTGCCTCTCAGAGTACCAACAACCGCTGCAAACCTCGGAGAGAAAGCTGCCTTTGAGTTCCGACCGAAGCCAGACAGTCCCGCTTCTCCCGTTTGAGTCTGGGTCCCTAGAGACTCGCCCAGATCTGGAGCTCAGAGTCTGTGACTCCCTCCGGATTGAAAACAACAACCGCACCCTGTGCCTCCAGCCCGCTCCGCGTGCACTCCGCACCTGAGTATTTCACTTCAGCACTGCGCCTCCTCTGAGTCTGGGTATGATATTCTCTTTCCTCCTAGTTGTAGAATTTCCACTCAGCCAGCGTTCCTGTAGTTCTGGATGAGGTCCGTTCCGTCTTTTAGTTACATTTTTTTTTTTTAAATATATATTTTATTGATTTTTCACAGAGAGGAAGGGAGAGAGATAGAGAGTTAGAAACATCAATGAGAGAGAAACATCGATCAGCCGCCTCCTGCACACCCCCCACTAGGGATGTGCCCGCAACCAAGGCACATGCCCCCGACCGGAATCGAACCCGGGACCCCTGAGTCCGCAGGCCGACGCTCTATCCACTGAGCCAAACCGGTTTCGGCTTAGTTACATTTTTGATTGGTTGTTCGAGGCAGCAATCTCCGGCATTAACCTACGCCGCCATCTTGGTTTCTCCTCATGTCTCCTTTTTTAAAAAATATATATACTAGTGGCCCGGTGCACGAAATTCGTGCATGGGGGAGGGGGTGTTCCTCAGCCTGGCCTGCACCCTCTCCAATCTGGGACCCCTCGAAAAATGTCCTACTGCCGGTTTACAGGGTTCAGGCCTAAACTGGCAGTCGGACATCCCTCTCACAATCCGGGACTGCTGGCTCCTAACCACTCACCTACCTGCCTGCCTGCCTGATTGCCCCTAACCACTCTGCCTGCCAACCTACTCGCCCCCAACTGCCCCCCGCCGCTGGCCTGCTTGCCCCCAAATGCCCCCCCGCCAGCCTGATCACCCCCAACTGCCCCCCCTCGCTGTCCTGATCACCTCCAACTGACCCTCACTTGTTGAGTAAGACTCCCTCCACGTTCTGCGTGGAGTAGGGTTTGGTATCTGAAAGAGGAGCCGCACAACAAATGAGAGAAAAAGACACGAGATAATTTTGCAATATTGGGGGACCAGGCGGCAATTCCCGAAGGACTTCCTCCGTGCTCAGGCCTCACCAAGCTTTTATTGATCTGGGATGCACCCATACCATAGCCCTATTCAGGTGACCCCCTGCAACAGGCAGACTAGCCCTTCAGCAAGGATTTACATAATAATAAATGGGGGAGTAGTTTCAGCTACCACTGTCTGGACAAACAGAGGTGGCGCCTAGCTCTGACCTTTGCTAGGGCTTCAAAGGCACCCAGCCTTGGGGGGGTTCTCTGTCTACGCTTATCAGATAGTGAAGGCAATAAACAGTTTCCCACACTCACTGATGGCCTGCTTTCCCCCAATTGGTCCCCCTGCTGGTCTGCTTACCCCCACCAGCCCTGCCCCCCACCAGCCTGATCACCCACAACTGTCCTCCCCTCTTGGCCTCTAACCGCCTGTACCTCGGCCCCACCACCATGGCTTTGTCCAGAAGAACGTCCGGAAGGTCTCCTGGAAGGTCTCCCAGTCTAATTAGCATATTACCCTTTTACTAGTACAGATACTAGAGAACTGATGCACGAAATTGGTACAAGGGGCTCGGCCCTTGGAGCTGCGGCAGCTGCCTCAGCCCTTGCAGCCCCAGCTTCGTCCAGAAGGTCATCTGGAAGGACGTCCAGAAGGACGTCCAGAAGGTCGTTCGGCTGTCCAATCTAATTAGCATATTACGCTTTTATTATTACAGATATTTTTTTATTGATTTCAGAGAGGAAGAAAGAGGGAGAGAGAGAATCATTGATCCCAGCTGCCTCCTATATGTCCCCTAGTGGGAATCAAGCCCGAAAACCAGGCCTGTGCCCTGACCAGGGATTGAACCATGACCTCCTGGTTCATAGGTAGAGGCTCAACTGCTGAGCCGCACAGGCCAGGCAGGTCTTTTTTCATCAGGAGAGCAAAAGCTTTCCCAGAAATGCCCCCAGCAGACTTCCACGTTAGCACTGATTGGCCAGAGCTGGGTCACATGACAGGCACCAGAAGCTGCAAAATTTGGTAACAAAATGGTTATGACTGCCTTAGAGCAGCACTTCAAACTCGCGGCCCACGGGCCACAGGTGACCCACAGTGAATATTTTTGTGGCCCAGCCAATGTAACGGCATGTAAGAAATGTTTTAATAAAAATTTCATAACTTAATTTTTACAATATCCTGTTATACATAATTATTAATAATGAACTACAACGTTCGCTAATGACTGATTACTAGAATTGTGTTGCATTCATTTTCTTTATGTGTCTTATGCGCAGGCGCACCATTTCTCTCCACTGATACTAGCGGCGAATATTTTAGCAGCTGATCCCCACGTCATTAGTCTCAGACTGACTTGTTTGGTGTGTGCAATAGGAAATATTTTGCTTTCGGAGAACAAGAAAAATAGGTTTATTTGTGTTACGCTTACTAATTTGTGCAGTTGTTCAGTGTCTGGTAAGTTCATATTCAAGAAAAATATTAATTTTTATTAAAATGTTCTATTATTTTATGTTAACGATGACTCATTTATTTCAGCCCTTTGTATTCAGCATGTCTCTATCGAAATAAACCTGTTTCTAGGAAAATTGAAGCTTTTGTTTGTTTGCGGCCGCATACACTTACACCTTGTCTATTTGGCCTGTGTTAGCCTTTGAGTTGGACATGCTTGCCTTAGAACATTGGTTTGAAAACTAACCTGTGTTTTGTTAGCACAAAGCAAATAGGTATTAGGAAATAGGCCTCTGGTGTCTGTCTCAACTTTCAGTCCTCATTCCTGGGGCTGTTGCCAGGAAGTCCCGCCTCCTAGGACCAAGAGGCCCATCGGCCCGGTCTCCCTCGGTCACTTTGGCAGCGCTGAGCTCTGTCCCCAGGAGGTGGGAGCAGCGCGTTCTGAAGAACAAGCACGGCACTCACAGGGCCTCCATCCGAGCGGCTATCACAGCTCCCCGAGCCCTGGTCTTCTCAGGTGGGCAGCAAACACCCACTCGGGCTCACGCATAGAGCCCGTATTTCTAAGGGACCGGGACTGAAATTAGCCAGAAGGAGGATGTGCTCTCAGGCAGGCATTTAGCCAAACGCGGGAAACAGCAGGAGAAGCCCAGGGACTGGGAACAGGGCAATAATCGCCGACACATGCCAAGCCCATCACAGGCATCGTGTCTTCCTGGACCCTCAAGTCAGCCCGAGGAAGTCCTGCAAGCACACCCGTTCTACAGGTAGTAAAACTGAGGCTCACAAAGGCAATACCTGAGCAGTGTTCAGAATGTGGGCTCTGTGGTCAGATCAGGCTTATTCCCCAGCATGGTCATCCCCCAGCTGTGCTTAACCTCCTTGTGCTCAGTTGCTTCACCTATAAAACAGGAATGATGGTAGTACCTACCTCAAAGGCGCATTGGGAAAGCTCCATCTCGTAACATGTGTAAAGTACTCAGCGCAGACCGGCCCAAGATCAGCCCTTAATGTATGTGAGCAAGTATTTGATGCCCATTTTATCGACGAGGGGACAGGAATTTACAAATAATTTTGCATTTGCTCATGGTCATGCAACCAGTGACAGGGGGAGCCAGGGCTCAAAGCCAGGCGTCTCCAACCCCAGCCCCACAGTTTAAGCCGCTCATCAGTCGGCCTGGTGCCCATGAGCACGAGCCGCTGGCATAACAGACAGGAGAGCAGGTTATAAACACATCAGGCAACCGAGCTTAGGAGCCCACGGGCAGAGCCCACGTGGGGTGGCGGGACCATATGGGCTCATTCTGTGCACGTGTCCCACAAAGCCATCGGGAAGAGAGTGGCCGAGGGACTTTCAAGGCCTCCGGTCACTCCCACTGGTGGCCCTCTAACACGTCCCCCCGTCCTCCCTGCGGAGCAACATGCCCCACTGAAAGGGACCGTGTGTCCCGGCCTCCTGTGGGGGTGGCCCATGACCTGGAGCTGGAAGTCTCTGAGTCGGGCTAACAAAGACCTTCTTTAAAGGGGCAACTCAAGTGGGAGTCAAGTCGTTTGCTCCTTCTTTCTTCTTCTTTTTGCCGTAAAACAGATGAGAGAGAGCAGTTCCAGCGCCATCTGCCCAGGAGGTGACGTGAGGATGGAAGCCACACGCTGAGGGTGATTGTGTGGCGCTGCCAGCCTTAGTCCCTACCGCCCGCCATCTTTCATGTGAAAATAAACCCTGATCTGTTTAAGGAACTACAGTCAAATCTCTCTTACTAATTGCCAGTTACAATTTCTATTGTATGAGTACCACCCAGAACTGGGTTTGAGTCACGCCTCCAACACATGTGAGCCATGTGACTGCAGCAATCACCCCATCAGTCACTCTAGCCTCGTTTCCTGGCGTGGTCAGTGGTTGCGATGAGACAGGCCGTGTAAGCCCTCAGCACAGCACCCAGTTGCTGCTGGATGAGCCCTGACTTGCTGGTTCCCACCCACTTCTGTGCCTTGGCTTAGGCTGTCACCCACTCACCGTGGCCTTCCTCTTCCCCTTGACCCCTCCAAACCATCCCATAATGTTAAGTGCCAAGTCTAGGCCGACGTCTCTATTTCTGGCCCCAATGCCCATGGATCATGTGTCACACAGGGCACAGTTGGGCACTGGGGCGCCCAGCAGGCACACACAGGGCACAGTTGGGCACTGGGGCACCCAGCAGGGCACACACAGGGCACAGTTGGGCACTGGGGAGCCAACAGGCACACACAGGGCACAGTTGGGCACTGGGGAGCCAGCAGGCACACACAGGGCACAGTTGGGCACTGGGGCACCCAGCAGGGCACACACAGGGCACAGTTGGGCACTGGGGCACCCAGCAGGGCACACACAGGGCACAGTTGGGCACTGGGGGGCCCAGCAGGGCACACACAGGGCACAGTTGGGCACTGGGGAGCCAGCAGGCACACACAGGGCACAGTTGGGCACTGGGCCGCCCAGCAGGCACACACAGGGCACAGTTGGGCACTGGGGCGCCCAGCAGGGCACACACAGGGCACAGTTGGGCACTGGGGAGCCAGCAGGCACACACAGGGCACAGTTAGGCACTGGGCCGCCCAGCAGGCACACACAGGGCACAGTTGGGCACTGGGGGGCCCAGCAGGCACACACAGGGCACAGTTGGGCACTGGGGGGCCCAGCAGGCACACACAGGGCACAGTTGGGCACTGGGGGGCCCAGCAGGCACATCCACACAGACTTGGACATGCCTGGCACCCTCCCTGGACTTGGACCAGCAGGCTGTGTCCTGCAGGTCAGGGATCCGAGGCTCAAACAGCTCCTCCTGGAATCCGTGCAAACACAACCTGCCTCCAGCAGCTCACAGTGCCGTGAGGAGAGCCCCAGACCTGGGTTTGAACCCCAGCTGCGCGTGGGCTGGCTGTGGGAGCTCCAGCCAGTCACGTCACCTGTCTGAGCCTGCAGAGTGAGGCGAAGGGCCGGACCTGGTGGGGCTGCTGGAGGGGACGGGTTGGCGAGGCCTGGCGGGGCGGGGCTGACAGCCGCTCAGGACCCTGCTCCATCCTGGGGAGAGGAGGGAGCGCTGCTTCCACTCCCACACTCCCACGTGGCCCTCGCCGGCTCCCAGCCCTCCTCTCAGCACCCATCCCAAGCCAGCAAGTCTTGCCACCTCCTTTTGTTCTTCCTTTGAAGAAAAAGATCTCAAATACAGAGAAATGGAGAGAAGAGCGAACAGCCGTAGTTCCATCACGGGGAGCCCAGCTGTCAGGGGCAGCCCGTGGAGATGGAGGCGACACACCTGCCCGCCCTCTGCTCTCTCCACTCCTGCGGGTGCCTCTGGCCCGAGGGAGGCTTCAGGGGTCTGTGGGTGGCAGGAGGCGGAAGGGGGGCGACCTCGGACCGAAGGAGGGGAGCACAGGCTCCCAGGGTGCCCAGGGCGGTGCCCTGAGTCCTCACACCACCACCCCTTTCACCAAGCGCCTGCTGCCATGATGGGAGGGCTGTCCACCCACAGGCCCACAGGTGGCCTTGACCTGGGCCTGAACGCCCCCTGGCGCCCGGCATCCTCCCCAGACCAGGGAGAAGCGCACCCACTGCTGCAGGCGTGGCAGCGCCTGAGGCTGCACTCTCCTCTGGGCGCGGGGCCTCGCCAACACGCTCCATCCACTCCAGGGGTGGGCTGTGGTGTGGGACTGGGGGTCCGGGGGCCCCGGAGGTGGGATATCTGTGGGCATCCTATCTAATAAAAGCCTAATATGCAAATTTTCCCTTTGCGTGGTCGTTGGACCGGGAGTTCGACTGCTCGCTATGATGTGCACTGACCACCAGGGGGCAGCAGTGGAGGCGCTGCCGACCAATGGGCCCTGAGGAGAGGACCATGGTGGGATGGTGGAGCAGGTGAACGGGCGGCACCAAGTCAAGGTGGGTGTGAGTGGGGGCCCGATTGCCCTGCAGGCAGCACCCACCACCCGGCTCCCAGGCACTGAGGGAACTGGGCAGGGGACCCAGCCCCGATGGATCACCCCGCAGGCGGAATGGTGGAGCAGGTGAGGGGGCGGTGCCAGGCTAAGACAGGGTGCCAGCGGGGCTGCGAGGCTGGGGGCGCGAGCTGGGGCCCGATCTCCACAGGCCGCCCCGAGGGACCCCACCCGTGCACGAATTTGTGCACCGGGCCTCCATTTGGGGTATAAAGGGCCAAATGAGACCATGGCATTGAGCCTCACACCCTGGTTGCCCATCTGGGCCTCGGTCTCCCCATCGTAAAATGGGCCCCTTGTTCCAGGCAGCCTCTGGGGAGTCTTCTCCGGCACCAATTCACGGGGTCTCCGTGGTCCGTCTGAGGTTGGGAGCTGGGTTGGCATCAGGGAGCCAGGAGGGTGGGGGAAGCTCTGGAGCCAGTGCCACTCAAGAGGACAGAATCCTGCTGTGTCTGCGCCCCTCTGTCGGGAGGCAGAGCAAAGGGTGTGGGAACTGCCTACGGGGGCCGGGACCCCCGCTGCTGGCCAGGCCTTAAGGATCTGTAGCTCGCTCAGCTGGCAGAGTTGAAGTGTTTGCGTAGCAGCTGATGTGGTAATTTCACAGTAAACTGGGAAGTCCTCCACCTCACAGGCCCTATTTAAGAGTAATTACTCTCAACCACCATCTTGCCCTCATTTCTTTTGGTCAAAAAAGGGGTTTAAAAACTCTATGGAGTTAGAAGTATTTGTTTTATTTTTAGTAAAATATATATTCAGTATGTAAATGTTAAAAAGCCACCAGAAATAGAAATGTGCTTTAACTTCAATTAAAATCCAAATTTTTCTTACATTCTGGCGATTGTAGAATAAAAGGATAAAAGTGTCATATATGATTAAACCTATTATACTCATTTATATTAAATACATATTAAAATTAGTACAATAGAAAATTTACTTTTAACTATATAATTTGATAAATATTTACATGGCAAGTTTTATGCATAATTTCATATATTGGTAAAACTCAAAACTGCTTTTTGGAATTTTTCTATCTGAAGTGGGGGACTGGGGTTGGTGGGGCTGATTGAATAGAAAAGGTTTTGACCTGAACATTAAATTCATTGTTTTCTCACTCAGAGGCCTTAATATTTCATAAATAAATGGCAGTTTTTATTTTATTTTTTATCTGTTCTATTGTTTGGGGGAAAAGTATCCCTTAATTTGATGGCACATTCATTCATATTGTTTTTATCCCAAGTTGGAATTAATGAAAATAAGCTACAGAGTTGAGATTAAGCCTGAGGCGGTTCACTGAGGCAACTCTATTATAAAACACTACTTAATAAATAATGATTTTATAAACAAATAAGTTGAGTTAATTTATTCACAGTTTTTCACTTGGATATAATTTGAAGGTCTTGGTGCATTTAAAGGCATTTACTTTGTTAAATAGCAAGTTCTCCATCCCATACTTTTTAAAAAAAAAAAAAGTTTTATTGCACAGAGGAAGGGAGAGGGAGGAAGAGATAGAAACATCAATGATGAGAAGAAAAAAATCATTGATTGGCTGCCTCCTGCACTTTCCACACTGGGGATCAGGCATCGAACCATGACCTCCTGGTTCATAGGTCAGTGCTCAACCACTGAGCCATGCCAGTCAGGCCATTTTTTAAAGAAGAACCTTAAATTTCTGTGGAAGGTCTGTGTATACTGCATAGGAGTCTATTTTATCAATGAAGATGATGATTAAAGCATTTTTTTTTTCAAGACAGTACCAGCTCCTGATTTACGGGAGGAAGCTGGGAGGAGGCAGGGCAGAGACTGGCCTTTGGGTCGCTGAGACCTTCTCGCGAGGCCACACTCACATGGAGGCGCATGGCCGGTGTTCTGCGAGGATTTCCCAGACCTCGCCTGGCCGCTTTGGTTGTCACCCGTGCTTTATAAAAATGTGGAAAGGGGTTCCAATCTGCCCCAACACTGGGTGAACAGTGCCACCTCGTGTAAGACACAGGCACTACCCGCAACAGGGGACATGGTCCCAGGGCCATGAGACAGATTCCAGGCCAAAGGCAGAGCTGCTCTCCTGAATTCCTAACAGGGACGGGAGCCAGCACAGCTGAGCGCCAGGCGGCTGGCCCCACCCGGAGCTTCTCACAGTGAACCCGACTGGGGGCGTTCAAGCATCTGCTCCAGTCCGGACAGGCCTGTGGGCCCCATGGTGCCGCTGACCGGCCGCCCTCCTGGCGGCCTCTGCGCCACAGCAGCACGCCTGCCTTTCCCGGGACAGCCCCGCTTACGCTCAGCAGCTCGACCCCCTTGCACTCCAGCGTGTCCGTTCTATCAGAGGTCAGCGTGCTGCTGCAAGGGTCAGAGGGCAAACATTCCAGGCTCTGCAGGTCCCACGGAGCCTGCCTTCCTGCTGGGCCCGCCAGCAAGGCACGAAGGCCAGCAGAGCTGGCACATAACTGAATGGGTATAGCTGGTGCCAATACAACTGTTCGCAAAAACAGGTGGCAGGATGAGCCAGGATGCTGCACCCCAGTGTGAGGGCCCCTGAACTCAACGGTCACCTGACCAGCCCTCAGGGGCCGGGAAGGAAACATTCTGCTCCGTTACCACTTTCCCGGGCCCAGGAAGCCAGGGTTCTGGATGGCTTCCTCAGTTTCCCCTAAATTCTCACAAGCTGGCAGGTGGTCCCTGACCCCGTTGTGTCCCCGTCCCTCCCCATGATGGTGACCACAGCCCCTCCCCCTGTTACACACTCAGAACCCGTGCAGCCTTATCCTCCCGGCTCCGGGAGCCCGAGGAGGCATGGCTTGCCCACAGGCACACAGCCAGGTGGGACGTGCTGACGGGCATTGAGAGGCAGACTCCAGAGAAGGCAGAGGCTGGAGGCCCGGAGGCAGCCCTGCTCCCCTCCAGCTGCCCCCTGCCACCAGCAGGATGGCCCAGCCTCACACGCAAACCCCACCCCATTCCCCAGGGCCCAAGACCCCTGGCCCTGTCAGGGCTCTCTGCCCCGAGGCTGACGGGACATTCTTGGGCTCTGATGAGCCCCACAACCTCCCCTCGGGGGCCCTTCACATCCTCTTTCCCCCCCAGGCCAGCCAGGCCTGCTCCAGCGTGCCCTCCCGTATGCCAGCCTCTTGGGTAGAATGTAGTGGCCGGGCCGGTATATTCATTTTCTGTGTTGCTGTAACAAGCTAACACAAATGGGCTGGCTTCAAACAAACGACACACATTCTCTCAGGATTCTGGAGGCCGGAAGTCTGAAATGAAGATGCCGTAGGGCCCGCGCCTGCCGAGACTCCAGGCCAGGAGGCCCCTGGGAACAATCAATCCCTTCAATATATTCCCTCTGACTCTGCATGGCCGTTTTCCATGTCTCTGTGTCCTCTCCTCTTCTCATAAAGACACCAGGCTCAGGGAGCTTTACCAAACCTTCAAAGAACTAGCACCCCTCAGACTATTCCAGAAACTCCAGGGGGCAGGAACACTTCCAAGCTCTTTCTATGAGGCCAGCATCACCCTAATACCCAAACCAGATAAAGACACCACAAAGAAAGAGAATTACAGGCCAATCTCCCTGATGAACACAGATGCTAGAATCCTCAACAAAATATTAGCAAATCAGATCCAGCAACATATTATAAAGATCATACACTGTGACCAAGTGGGAACAATATTGACAAATCAACTCTCAGCAAAGTGGGAATAGAGGGAGCATATCTCAACATGATAAAGGCCATACATGACAAACCTACAACCAATATCATATTCAAGAGGCAAAAACTAAAACCATTTCCCCTAATAACAGGAACAAGACAGGGATGTCCACTTTTACCACTCTTATTCAATACTAGAGGCTCGGTGCATGAAATTCGTGCATGGGTGTGTGTGTGTGTGAGTGTGCCTCAGCTCGGCCGGTGCCCTCTCACAATCCGGGACCCCTTGGGTAGGGTCCCTAGGCCTGGCCAGTGATCAGGGCCTATTGGGGGTTTTCCTTTCCCCAGCTGCCGGCAGCTGGCCCCACCCCTGCCTCTGCCACTACTTGCCATCTGTGCACACTGCTCCCCCTCCCCTGCCACCGGTTGCCCCCCTCTGCTAGCAGTAGGCATGGGGTGCAATCACTTGGCTGGCCTGGGCCTCCTGTGGGGCGATTGATCACGGGGCTCTGCAATCGATCGCCGTGCAGAGGATGGCCTTGGCCTCCCTCTTTGGGGTGATTGCGGAGCCCTCTCTGCCCCCCATCAATCACCCCACCGGCTGGTGGCCTGGGCCTCCCTCTGTGGGGCAATCCTGGGTCAATGGCGGGCCCCCCAACCAATTGCATTGCATCCGCCTTAGCTGGCCTGGCACCAGTGCGTGTCATAGCGTGGTCATGCAGGTCGTCTGAACAGTTGTTCTGCTGTTCGGTAGTTCAGTTGATTTGCATATTACACTTTTATTATTATAGATAGTACTGGAGGTTCCAGCCACAGCAATCAGACAAGAAGAAGAAATAAAAGGCATCCAAATTGGAAAGGGGGAAGTAAAACTCTCATTATTCACAGATGACATGATATTGCACATAGAAAACCCTAAAGACTCCACCAAAAACTACTAGATTTAATACATGATTTCAGCAATGTAGCAGGATACAAAATCAACACCCAAAAATCAATGGATCCTTTATACACAAATAATGAATTCTCAGAAAGAGAAACTAAAAAAATAATCCCACTTACCATTGCAACAAAAAAATTAAGATACTTAGGAATAAACTTAACCCAGGAGGTAAAAGACTTGTACTTGGAAAACTAAAGGACATTGAAAAAAGAGAGAGAAAAAGATATAAACAAGTGGAAGAATATACCGTGCTCATGGATTGGCAGAATCAACATCATTAAAATGGCCATACTACCAAGACAAACTACAGATTCAATGCAATCCCCATTGAAATACCAACGGCATAATTCACAGATCTAGAACAACTACTCCAAAAATTTATATGAAACCAAAATAGACCCTGAATAGTTGCAGCAATCTTGAGAAAGAAGAACAAAGTTGGAGGAATCACAATTACCAGATATCAAGTTATACTACAAAGCCACTGTAATCAAAACAGGCTGGTACTGGCACAAGAACAGGCATATAGATCAAAAGAACAGAACAGAGATCCCAGAAATCAACCCAAGTCATCACGCTCAATTAATATTTGACAAAGGAGGCAAGAGCATACAATGGAATCAAGACAGTCTCTTCAATCAATGGTGCTGGGAAAATTGGGCAGATACATGCAAAAATGAAACAAGACCACCAACTTACACCATACACAGGAATAAATTCCAAATGGATTAAAAACTTAAATGTAAGTTGTGAAACCATAAAAATCCTAGAAGAAACCATAGGCAGGAAAATCTCAGACATCTCTCCCAGCAGTATGTTTACGGATACATCTCCTAAGGCAAAGGAAACTAAGGAGAAAATAAACACATGGGACTACATCAAAATAAAAGCTTCTGCACAGCAAATGAAACCATCAACAAAATGAAAAGGGAGCCACCTGTATGGGAAACATATTTGACAATGATCCTATATAATAAAAGCCTAATATGCTAAGTGTCCGACCATTCGGCTGGTCGCTATGATGCGCACTGACCACTAGGAGGCAGACACTCCGACTGATAGGTTAGCTTGCTGCTGGGATCCTGCTTATGGGGACTGGGAGTGACAGGATGGACACGCCCTGGATGAATCTGTGCACTGGGCAGGTTTCAGCCCGATCCCCCCAGGCCAGGCCAAGGGACCCCACTGGTGCACGAATCCAGGTCTCTAGCATAGTCAATAATCCTATATAATAAAAGGGTAATAAAATGGGGGTGGGGCCGGCCAGCCAACCTCCTGCATCCCCTCCCCTCAGCTGGCCTGGCCCTATCAGAGTGGGCCGGCCGGACCCCACCCACCCTTGTACGAATTTGTGTACCAGGCCTCTAGTACATCTGATAAAGGGTTAATATCCAAAATATATAAGAAACTCATACAACTTAACAAAAGGAAGACAAACAATCCAATTTAAAAATGGACAAAGGACCTAAATAGACACTTCTCCAAAGTGGACATACAGATGGCCAAGGGACATGAAAAAATGCTCAAAGTCACTGATCATTAGAGAGATGCAAATTAAAATGACAATGAGGTATCACCTCACACCTGTCAGAATGGCTACCATCAACAAATCCACAAATGACAAGTGCTGGCGAGGATGTGAAGAAGAGGGAACCCTAGTGCACTGCTGGTGGGAATGCAGGCTGGTGCAGCCACTGTGGAAAACAGTATGGAGTTTCCTCAAAAATTAAATATGGAACTGCCATTTGACTAAGTGATCCCACCTCTAGAAATATATCCTAAGAAACCAAAACACAATCAAAAGAATGTGTGCACCCCTGTGTTCATAGCAGCACAATTTACAGTAGCTAAGATCTGGAAACAGCTCAAGTGCCCATCAGTAGATGAGTGGATAAAAGCTGTGGTACATTTACACCATGGGATACTATGCAGCAGTAAAAAAGGATCTCTTACCCTTTGAGACAGCATGGAGGGACCTGGAGAGTATCATGCTAAGTGAAATAAATCAGTTAGAGAAAGACAAGTATCACATGATCTCACTCATATGTGGAATCTAATTAACAAAATAAACTGATGAGTGGAGTGGATCCAGAGCCATGGAAGCATGGAACAGAGTGCGGAATCTCAGAGGGAAGGGGGAGGGTGGGGGAGATAATCAACCAAAGACCTTATATGCATACTAGAGGCCCGGTGCACAAAATTCGTGCATGGGGGGGGGGCCCTTAGCCCAGCTTGCACCCGCTCCAATCCAGGATCCCTCGAGGGATGTCTGACTTCCAGTTTAGGCCCAATCCCAGGGATCGGGCCTAAACTGGCAGTCGGACATTACTCTCACAATCCAGGACCACTGGCTCCTAACTGCTCACCTGCCTGCCTGCCTGATCACCCCTCACCACCTCTGCCTGCTGGCCTGATTGCCCCTAACTGGCCCCCCTGCCTGCCTGGTTGCCCCCAACTGCCCCCCTGTCGGTCTGGTAGTCCCTACTGCCCCCCCTGCCAGTCTGGTCGCCCCCAACTGCCCCCCCTGCCCCTAATGGCCTGGTTGCCCCACGCAGCCTGCTGTTTGGTTGTTACTGTGACTGTGACTGTGTCCCAGACAATTTGCATATTCCTCTATTATTAGTATAGATATGCATAGCCCATGGACAGGGACAATAGAGTGGTGAAGGCCTGGGGTGAGGGGTGGGAACAGGTTGGAGAGGGTCAATGGTGGGGGGAAGGGACATATATAATACTTTCAACAATAAAGATATTTTTAAAAGACATCAGGCATTCGATTTAGGACTCACCCTAAATCAAAAATGATTTCACCTTCAGATCCTTAACTAACTACATCTGCAAAGACCCTATTTCTAAATACGCTCACTTTCTGAGGGGCCAGGTGGGGATGCGTTCTGAGAAACACTATTGAACCCACTATAGCTGGACCAAACTAGAATCCATTTCCCTTCCTTCTCTCATCCTGTCCCCAGCTTTGCTCCCGCTCCAGGACCAACATTTGCCCTGACTCTCCCCTCAGCGTCGTTTCCTTTGGCCGCTCTGCCACTCTGAGCCTCTCTTCCCCTTTGCTCATCTCTGCCAGCCTCATTCTCTGCCTCTTCTTGCTCTGCAGTCAGCCCTTCCTTCCCAACCCACTGCACTGACCGTGCGGAGCATCCTCAGCATCCACTCCCAACTCCTCTTCCCACGTCTCCCTGGATGGTGCGGCTGGAAAGCTGCAATCATTTCCCGGGTCTCTTGCAGCTAGGGGAGGCCCTGGCTGCAGCCTCTGCCCAAGCTCCAGACGCCCGCGTTGTGAATGTTGAGCTGTTGCTATGGTGGCAAAGGTATCTCGGTCCAGCTACCAGGGAGTTCCTGATCCTCACTGTCCTGATTGTGACGGAGTGAAAGCTTCTCAGACAGTCAGGCCTGAAGTCTGAAGTCGGGCCAAGCAACATTTCTGTTGTTAATGGCTGCATTGGTCAGGACGACCAAGTCTCAGTGGCTTTTAAGTCTTAAAAGAACAAAGGTCGATTAATCACTTTTTAGATACAGCACCAAAGGCACAACTCATCAAAGAAAGAATAGATAAGTTGGACTTCATTAAAACTTAAAACTCCTGCTCTACAAAAAATACTATCAAGAGAATGAGAAGACAAGCCGATTAGGAGGGAATGTTGGCAACAAAAATATCTGAAAAAGGACTAAAATACAAAGAACTCTTAAAACTCAGCAAGAAGAAAATGACCCAATTTAAAAAAATGGACAAAAGATCTGAACAGACACCTCACCAAAGATTTACAAGGGGAAAGTAAGCGCATGGAACGTTGCTCAACATCGTACACCATGAGGGGACTGCGGGCTACAACAGCGGTGAGAGCCCGCTACACACCCAGCGGAATGGCTGAAACCAAGGCACACTAACACCCAACGACGGGGGATGGCCACGGAGCCTCACTCACGGCTGCTGGGAACGCAGAAGGCGCAGCCACTCTGAAAGCAGTTTGGCAATGTTGTGGATCGAATGCTCGTGTTCCCCTGAAATTCACAGGTTGAAGCCTCAAATCCAATGCGACTCCACTAGTATTTGGAGATAGGGACTCCATGGCGGGAATTAAGGCTAAACAAAGTCTTAAGGGTGGGGCCCTGGTTGGATAGACTCACATTCTCATAAAATAAGACACCGGCGAACACAGACTCTCTTCCTCTCCTATTCCTGTCTCTCCTCTTCCCCTCTGTCTCTCCTCCCTCTCCACCCACGTGAGGCCACAGCCAGACGTGTGCCTGCAGACTGGGAAGCATGAACTGCTAATTCAAACACCCAGCCCGGGGCGTGTTGTCTATGGCAGCCACGCCTACCGAACGCAGGCAGTTTCTCCCCAAACCAAACGCAATCTTACCACACAATCCAGCAACCACACTGCTGGTATTTACCCAAATGAGGTGAAAACGTGTGTCCACACAAAAACCTGCGCATGGATGTGCATAGCAGCTTTATTCATAATCACCACAACATGGAAGAGCCCGGCCGGCCTGGCTCAGGGGTTGAGCATCGACCCATGAACCAGGCAGCCACAGCTGGATTCCCGTCAGGGCACAGGCCCAGGCTGTGGGCTCGATCCCCAGTGTGGGGTGTGCAGGAGGCAGCCGATCAATGATTCTCTCTCATCATTGATGTTTCTATCTCTCCCTCTCCCTTCCTCTCTGAAACCAATAAACATACATTAAAACAAAATAAAACATGGAAGCAATTAAGACGTCCTTCAGTAGGTAAATGGAGAAATAAACTGGTACCTCCAGACCGTGGGCTGTTGCTCAGCACTGCCAACAGATGAGCTGTCAAGCCCTGCAGAGGCAGGAGGGGCCTGTGGTGCAGATCCTGAGGGAAGCAGCCAGGGGAGGCTGCCCCTGTGTGAGTCCCCCCAGAGGCCCTTGTGGGAGTGAGGTCAGTGGCTGACCAATCAAAGTGACTCTATTTTGACCAACCAGGAGACTGCCTTTTGGGCCAATCAAACTTTGGAGATTCAGAGCCCTTATTTGCATGAGGACGGACCATTCAGGGGCCAGGGGCCAGGGCAGGGGCTTCTGTCTATATAAGGCAGCTCCCCTGAGCTCTGGGGGCCACTTTCCTTTTCCACCAGAGCCTGAAGGCCCCGTCTGAGGAAACTGCAGAGGAGGGCAGACCAGTTCAGCGCAGACCAGCGGGAGCAAGCAGCAAGCAGCACAGAAGAGCTGGAGGGGCCTGGCCCAGGGCCGCCTCACGGCCCTGAATTGGTGCCAACGACCATCAGGTGATATTCCTTATAAGTTACTGGCATGAAGGTAGGTAAGAAAGAGATGGGGAAAAAAGGCATCAGGCCCAGCTGGTGTGGCTCACTGGTTGAGTGTTGACCCATGGACCAAGAAGTCACCAGTGATTTGACTCCTTGGTCAGGGCACATGCCCAAATTATGGGCTCAATCCCCTTGGGGTGGGGGTGGGGGTGGGGGGGTGCGGGAGGCAGCTGATCAGTGATTCTCATCATTGATGTTTTTGTTTAATCCTCATCGGAGGATATTTTCCCATTGATTTTTAGGCAGAGTGGAAGAGAGAGGGAAAGACAGAAATAGCCATGTGAAACACATCGATTGGTTGCCTCCTGCACTGGCTGGGACAAGGTCCTGGTGTCCGGGGAGGAGCCTGCAACCGAGGTACATGCCCCTGACTGGAATGGAACCCAGGACCCTTTGGTCCACAGGCTGGTGCTGTATCCACTGAGCCAAACCGGCTAGGGCCATCACTGATGTTTCTATGTCTCTCTCCTCCCTTCCTCTCTGAACTCAATAAAAACATTTTTTAAAAAAGAAGAAAATACAAGAATAAGGCTTATGGCTAAATCCACTTGGTATCTTAATTATTCTCCATGCAATATCATCAGAAGGATCTCCAAGAATAGGCAATAATGACCGCTACATCTAAAGCTTCTGAATCTTGATTCAGTCTCAAGTTGCCTCTCACATGGGTGTTTTCAAAGTAGAGAGAGGGTGCAATATTTAATAACTTGTAGCATCCTCTGCAGCCTTTCTTTCCAAGCAGTTGCCAATGCCCACATTTCATGTCTCACGTAGAGTATGCCTGACCCAGCCCCAGGCCAAGCCCCTGGAAATTCTTTACTCTGTCCCGCTGTTGGGGTGAACCTCCTGGTAGAAGGAAAGGGAATTTGGTACTAGGGTTGAGAGTCAAGTTACCAAGGTTCTTTGCTAGTACTTCTGAGACAACTTGAGAATCCCTGAATCTTCTTTTTCTAAAAATCCTACCCCAAGGCTATGTTTTTTATTTTATTGGGGGGGGGGGGGATATGCTTTTTATTTATTTTATTTTTTTAATCCTCACCAGAGGAGTCAGGATCTTTTTTCCCCATGTTCCCTGACACCCGCCATATTCCGCGCACGCCCCCTGGTGGTCAGCGCACATCATAGTGACCGGTTGTTCGGTTGTTCCACTGGTCGGTCTATTTGCATATTAGGGTTTTATATAGATAGATTGCCAGACTGTTTTCCAAAGTGCCGGTACCATTTTCATCCTCACAGCAAAGCATGAGGGCGCCTGCTGTTCATCCCTCGCGGTGTTTGGTGGTGCCCGCTGTCCGCACTGTGGGGTGCAGTGGTATTTCATGATCTCCCTAGTGACTAACGACGTGGGCATCTTCCCTAGGCTTGCTGACCTCTCCTCATTTTATTTTTTAAATATATTTTATTGATTTTTTACAGAGAGAAAGGGAGAGGGATAGAGAGTTAGAAACATCGATGAGAGAGAAACATCGGTCAGCTGCCTCCTGCACACCCCCTACTGGGGATGTGCCCACAACCAAGGTACATGCCCTTGACCGGAACTGAACCTGGGACCCTTCAGTCCGCAGGCCGATGCTCTATCCACTGAGCCAAACAGGTTAGGCCTCTCCTCGTTTTGATTGGGGTTTGGCTGCTTATCATCCAGTGGTAAGGGTTCTGGGTTTGTATTACTATCACAGTGTGCAGGGGGCACAGAGCAGAATCACTCAGGACACGAGGGGAGAGGCGCTGGCTGCCACCAACACCATTTTCACCCACCTCTTGGGCCCTCTGCGCAGGCTGATGGGGCCTTTTTAATGTAGAAAGCTGTTCAGGCTTTCTCGGTAACATCCAAGGCCTCCCGCCTGCTTGGCAGCTGTGCACAGCTCGCCTCTCTTCTCCCCTCCTTCTCCCCGCGCCCTCCCCCCCAGCACAGCTGCTGCCTGTGCACACCTGAACCTCGGCCCCACCTTGGGACCTTTGTGCATGCTGTTCCCTCTACTCGCCACGCTCTGCCCATGACTGTGCCCCTCCTTCCTTCAGGCCTGCCGAAAGGCCGCCGCCCTGACCACCGCCCTCAGCTCACACCTGGGTCGCTGCGATGGCCTTTGCTCGCCTGTGCGTGTCCGCCTCCCCCAGGGGGAAGGGCCTGAGCGGCTCAGGTCACGCGGTCTCGCCAGGGCCCTGGGAGGTGTGTGCTGAACGGAGAGCTTTGCTGCCGTAGTCCTCACCGGAGGACATGAAATGCTGAGTGGGGCTGCCGTTGCAGCTGCTGTGCTTACAGAAGAGGGAATGGAGGCTCAGAAAAGGCAGTGACCCAGCCAGGGCCACACAGTCAGAGTGGTGGGCACCTGAGCACACCCTCCTCCCCAGGCACCTCCTCCACGCCTGCCTCGGGGCCAGCCTCCACAGAGCCACCCGCGACATGGGCACAGCCAGCCTCCTACACGCGAGAATTCTCTTCCCACACCCACACACAGGCCCACAGCCTTGCACGCTCAGGGATTCCACATGCACACAGGCGCATGGCCTTGCACATTCAGGCATCTCATGCTCAAACCACACACTCGCCAGTGCACCCCCAGCAGCAGACCTAGGTGCCTGATGCTCCCAGGACTCCGATGGACTGTCGCCACGACAACAGACAGCTCCTCCATCTCGGGCTGTGCCCAGCCGCCAGGGGGAGGCTTTGAACCGGGTGTATATCACAGCTGCAGACGCTGTTTCCTGGCAGAGCAGCCTGGGCCTCCCCACAGCCCCCCAGTGCCATCCCCTCATGGGCACAAGCAGACCTTCCCAGACATGAGGACATGCCCTGTCATCACCCACGCGGGATGTAGCTCCCACTCTTGCCAGGCACGGGCGTGCACCCAGCACGGGGCGCACATGCTTTCTCCCCTAATCCTTACGAAGTCCTCACCAGATGAGTGCTGCCAGGGAACCCATTTTGCAGCTGGTGAAACTGAGGCTCAGAGAGGGTAAGCCTGTTGCTCGGGGTCACACAGCGAGTCATCAGCAGGGATGAAATGTGAACCCAGGTCTGCGGGACATGCAGGGTTTTCTTCCCACGGCCCTGCACGGCATTCACCCACTCAGGCAGGGGGAGGGCTTCTTTAGGAACAGCCTGGCCACCCACTCATCTTGTCTCTCTGCAAACCCTCTCCAGACAGGAGCAATCAATGATCAGCTCTCACACATGCCCACGTTGGTTCTGCCCTTGTGGAGTTTCTGTATGAGGTAGTGAGAGCCCCATCATGAGTGGCATCCAAGCAGAGACTGTCAGCTGCTATGGAGAAAGATCATAAGGGTGTCAGGGGGCAAGGGGTTGGATGAGATGGCCTCACATTAGTCTCTGAGTTGCAAATGACCAAAAAATTATCGGTGAACATAACTGGAAAATAACCAGCTTCGGGAGCAACCGGCTCAGTTCTCAGAATCATCTAGAACAGGGGTGGGCAAACTTTTTGACTCGAGGGCCACAATGGGTTCTTAAACTGGACCGGAGGGCCGGAACAAAAGCATGGATGGAGTGCTTGTGTGAGCTAATATAAATTTAAAGTAAACATCATTACATAAAAGGGTACGGTCTTTTTTTTTTTTAGTTTTATTCATTTCAAACGGGCCGGATCTGGCCCGCGGGCCGTAGTTTGCCCACGGCTGATCTAGAACCTTCCTCGGGGCGTCCCTTTCCTCTGCGGTCACGTTATTCTCAGATCAGCTTCACCTGACTGGAGGCCACTCCCACAGCCCAGAGTAACTTAGAGGAATCAGCAGCAGCCCTCTGAGGCTGTGACAGTCTCCATCTCACGAGGCACACAGCAGCGCGGTGCCGAGGCAGGTGGACCAGCCAGGCTCGGGAGGCTTCACCTACTCCCCCAGAGCTGTTTTCCCCTCAGGACGCCGACGATGGCGCAGGAGGTCACTCAGCAACCACCACTGGCCGGTGCCTGCTCTGCCTAGCAGCCCTAGGGTTACTGTGGCAACCAAGCCAGACACAGCCACTACCTTGTGGAGATGGAAGGTTCTGGCTGCTCCGAGCGGCCTTCAGCAAGTCACGCCGTGTCTGGCCCTAGCATTCCCACCTGTGAAATGGGCAGCTGCTCCCCTCAGGAGTGCAGCACTCCTGTGATGGCCCACACACGGCTACTGAAAACTTGACGTGTGGCTATTGTGACTGAGGAACTACATTAACACATTTTTATTTCGAAGCAGCCGACACTGGCGCTCTGGCCGCTCTGGAGGGGAGCAGGCTGAAGTCAGCGTCCGGCGCAAGTCAGGCTCAGCGAGCCGCCCTGGGCGGCCTGCCGTCTCTTCCAGCTCCTGGTGGCTGCCCCCCCCCCCCGCCTCCCCGCCCCCTCACGCTGCCTCCCTCTGTGCTCACATGGCTCCCGTGTGAGGCAGGGCACAGAGGCGGCCAGTCCCCACCTCAGGTCCTCCCCTCAGTCACCTGCGGAGCCTCCTCTTCGCCTTCGGAGGGGCGTCGGCAAGTTCCCGGGTTGGGCACGTTGCCTGGGGCCCGTCCCGTGGAGTCCCCACCAGTGCAGCAGCGCCTGAGCCAGCGGGCTCCCAGGGGTCACGCCGGGCGGGGGCGCTGTGCCACCTGCGGGCCTGGAACTGGTGAGCGCCCCGAGGGGAGGCTCTCAGAGAAGCGGGGGGAGCACGGGGAGGTGCGGCTGGGCTCCCAGGGAGGAGCAAGGAATGAGCGTGGAGAGAGGTGCACGGCCGGCCGGGGCACCTGTTTCACCTTCCCATAGCCGCCCCGACAGGCGAGGAAACTGAGGCTCGCAGAGGCGACAGCTGGACAACCACGGAACAGGTGCTCCAGCTCCAGGACACGAGGGAGGGGGCGTGGGCTCCAAGCTGACGACTTGCCCCAGACCGCACAGCGGGAGGCACAAAGCCGCCTCTGGCTGGCCCTGTTGTCTCATCAGGCCCCGGAGCCAGGCCTGGCTGGAGGGTTTGGGGAGCGGAGAAGCTGAGCTGAAGGGACCAGTGGGGTTCTCTCTGACTTCCGGAAGGAGGTGGCATGGGGCGGGGTCAGTGTCTCTGCTGCTGGCAGGTCCCTCCTCTCGGGGCTCCAGGATACACCCCAACACCAGGTAGTCCCCAGGGAGGTGTTCGTTCTGAAGCGCTCACATTCACCCATCAGGTTTCCTGAGGGCCTGTCGCAGCCCCTTCTCCTGCTTCCTCAGGGGCAGCAGGGCTGGGACAAGCGGGGGGCTGCTGGGCTGAGGGTGCCTCGTGCCTGGCACTGAGCACAGCAGGAGGGCCCCCGCGAGGCCCCAGGAGCACATGGCTGGGGTCCGGCCCTGGAGGGCGGGTAGGGCACACGCAGAGATGCACAGGCCGCACCCACGTGTGCAGACCTGCATCCCTGCCAGCAGCAGAGACAGACGCGGAGCCTGCACCGGAGCCCCCAGCAGCAGGCAGGCCGCACAGAGCGTGGTGCTCCTGCCCAGGCAGGCATGCCGCCGGCCGCCGGGCCAAAGCTCTCACCCCAGGCTGGCAAGTCCTGTCCGTTCTACCCTCGGAATTCATTTGGGAACTTTCCATGCCCCACCTGGACGATGCAGTGGCCGCTCGCTGGCCTTCGTGTTCCTGCCCTGAGCTACGTGGCTCTCTCACAGCAGCCAGGGAGGCTGTGAGCCCCGGGAGAGCCCCTCGCATGCTGCCCCCCTCAGAATCAAAGCCAGGGGACTAGCTGTGGCCGCCGAGCCCGCCTCTGCCCGGCTCCCCCACAGCCCTCCTCACTGCCCCTGCTCCCTCTGCCGCAGGGCCTTTGGCTGCTGCCCGGCCGAGCACCTTTGCTCTAGCTCTCCATGACTCCCGCGCATGATGAAGCCGCACCTGCCCGCTCCCTGCCCTTCTTGGCGTCCTGGCAACATCGCTTTCCAGAGCCCATACATTCACTTGGCTGTTTGTCTCTCTCTGCCCCCACGTGCTGGCTCAGCAAGGATGCGGATGGTGCTGCTCTGGTCGCCACCATGGCGGCCCTGCCCAGCCCAGCACGGGGCGCACTGCAGGCCCTCACACCCGGAGTGAAGGAAGCACATGGGCACAGACGCAGAGGGACACTCACGGCGACCGGCAGAGACAGGTGCCCTGTGCACACCTGTACCCACGGGAGGGCGAGGCCTGCGGCCCACATGCACAGCTGCACATGCACACATGCACGCAGGTGGCCCTGGCTGAAGCTGCCCTCGGCCCAGTGAGGCCCTGGACAGTGGGCCTGGGCCTGCCAGTATCTGTCCCACCCAAGACCACAAGCCTTTCCTCGGCCAGGGCTGGCCAGGCCCCGGTGGGCTCCTGGCTAATCTGACCAATTCCTGGGAGAGAACCAACAAGCTTCCTGCACCCGACTCTCCCTTCCAGGTGCAGAGAATCCCGTCCCAATCTCCCGCATCCCAGCGGGATCCAGCCCCTCTCCTCCCGCTCCGTCCCACGTCCCACGCAGCCCAGCTCCAGAGGTGGGGCAGCAGCTCAGGTGCACCGCCCACTGAGCAGAGGGTAGACGGAGGCAAAGCAGGCCGATGCGGCTCACTGCCCAGCCCACCCCACCTGACCCAGCCGTGCGCACTCCCTCCGGACACACCTCCAGCGTGTTTTGGCTGGAGGAGCTTATCACCAATGACTTTATCTTTCATCTCCCCCCCCACCCCCACCCCCGCCTCCTGCTGCTCAACCTTAGAGCAGAGCAGGCTCCCGTTACTATGGCGACTGTCCTGGACCTCCCTGACTCCTCCCTCCCTCGCTCCCTTCCTCCCTCCCTCCCTCCCTCCCTCCCTCCTGTCCCCACACTGCCCCCTCCCCCTCCCTCTGTCCCTTGCTCCCTATATCCCTTCCTTCCCGCCCCTTCTTTCCCCATCCCCCCATTACCCCCTCCTCACTCCCCATCACCCATCCTGTTCCCATACTTCCCCTCCCCCTCCCTGCCACCCAGCACCAGCACCCCCCACCCATCCTCCCCTCTACCTGGTGCTGGGTAGAGGCCAGTGCCTCCACCTCCACATCGGACTGCAGCCCTGCAGACACGGGCCTGCCCAGGGCACGGCTCTCAGGTTCTGTGACTTCACTGTATAGAAGTTGTTTCCCCTGGACAACCAGAGCTAAGAGTACCTGCCTTACAGGACTGGGAGCACCATGGGAGTGTGGGCGCAGAGTGAGGGCACAGGCTGGGAGCTCCATGGGAGTGTGGGCGCGGAGTGAGGGGCACAGGGTGGGAGCACCATGGGAGTGTGGGCGCGGAGTGAGGGGCACAGGACTGGGAGCACCATGGGAGTGTGGGTGCAGAGTGAGGGGCACAGGCTGAAGGCACCATGGGAGTGTGGGCGCAGAGTGAGGGGCACATGGTGGGAGCACCATGGGAGTGTGGGTGCGGAGTGAGGGCACAGGCTGGGAGCACCATGGGAGTGTGGGTGCGGAGTGAGGGCACAGGCTGGGAGCACCATGGGAGTGTGGGTGCAGAGTGAGGGCACAGGCTGGGAGCACCATGGGAGTGTGGGTGCGGAGTGAGGGCACAGGCTGGGAGCACCATGGGAGGGTGGGTGTGGAGTGAGGGCACAGGCTGAAGGCACCATGGGAGTGTGGGTGCGAAGTGAGGGCACAGGCTGGGAGCACCATGGGAGTGTGGGCGCGGAGTGAGGGGCACAGGCTGGGAGCACCATGGGAGTGTGGGTGCGGAGTGAGGGCACAGGCTGGGAGCACCATGGGAGGGTGGGTGTGGAGTGAGGGCACAGGCTGGGAGCACCATGGGAGGGTGGGTGTGGAGTGAGGGCACAGGCTGGGAGCACTCGAGAACCCCAGCATGAGCTAAGCCTCTCTCTGCACCCGCAGAGCGCGCCTGCGAGCAGCTATGGGTGGAGAGACTGGAGTGGCGGGGACAGCGTGGCCCACTGCCTGGCACATTCTGAACTGCTGCTCCAGGAAGGACCCTTGCCCAGGCCCTGACCCTGGGGTGGGGAGGAGTCGGAGGAACAGTGTGCTGACTGTGGGGGCTCCCTGGCCACTGCCTCCAGCGCCCGGGCCATGGACAGAGGTGCCTCATCGGGGTCCAGGTAACCGGGGCCCTCCTCCCCCCAGAGCCCGTGGCCTCCCTCCCATGGCGCCTCTGCCTCCTGCCCACAGCCCGCCCCCTCTCCCTCCCGCCTGGAGTGCGTTGCCCCATGCGGTCAGCCAGTCAGCGACCTCCTGAGCAGGAGACTCCGTGGACTGACATCGGGGCCAGACCTCCTGGGCTGGAGCCTCAGCTCTCCCACCCGGGGGGCCCCAAAGATCCCCTCCCCAGCCCCGGGGCCCGTGAGTGCGACCTTCGCTGGCAAAGGGAGTGGCAGGTGTGACTGAGGTGAGGATCTGGAGATGGGAGGTTAGCCTGGCTGAGCCGGGGAGGCCCTACATGGAACACACGTGTCCTCGTGGGAGAGGCAAAGGGAGAGTCGGCACAGAAGGGAAGGAGAGGCACGCGGGAGGCGAGAGGCTGCAGTGATGCTAAAAAGGGGCCACGAGTGGAGGGTGCAGGCAGCCGGACTCCATCTGCAGGCGCGGACACGGATGCTCCCGGAGCCTCCCGAGGAACCGGCCCTGCCCTGCGGCCCTGGACTCAGCCCCACCCGGGAGACTGGCTCTGCCCTCCTTCCTCCGGGCCAGCGGTCGCCAACCGGAGGTCCGCGGACGACTGGTGGCCCGTGAGGTCTGAGCGGTTGGCGACTGCGCTCAGACTGACCGAGAACAGCGGTGCCGCTCCAGCCTCTGGGGCGGTAGGTTGCCGTGGCAGCCACAGGGGCGTGGGCACACTCCTAGTGCCTTGCCTCCTCATCTGTAAAACGGGCTGATTGAACACTTCCCTTCCTGGGCTCTGGGAGGGTAAGGGAGTTGGAAGGTGCAAAGAGCTGAGAAAGCAAATTGTGCTGTTCTTAAGAATTATTGTGCAAAAACTACCTGCCAAACTCTAAAGAAGATGGCACTCCTGGCCTCAGGACCTGTCACCTGGAGCAAGACAGACTCGCAAAGAAGAGTGATTGCCCAGGAGGCACAGGCCAGCGGTGCCAGTGCCGGTGCACAGCTGGGAGGGCACGGGGGCGGCATCCTCGGGGAGCCCACTGGAGCTGAGCCTAGAGGGCGGAGGGCAGTGGTTCTCAACCTTCCTGATGCCGCGACCCTTTAATGCAGTTCCTCATGTTGTGGTGACCCCCAACCATAAAATTGTTTTCGTTGCTACTTCATAACTGTCATTTTGCTACTGTTACGAATCATCATGTAAATATCTGATATGCAGGATGTATTTTCATTGTTACAAACTGAACATAATTAAAGCATAGTGATTAATCACAAAAACATTATGTAATTATATATGTGTTTTCCGATGGTCTTAGGCGACCCCTGTGAAAGGGTCGTTCGACCCCCAAAGGGGTGGCGACCCACAGGTTGAGAACCGCTGGCGGAGGGAGCAGTCAGAGCTGCCAGGGAAGGCAGAGGGACAGCATGTGGGGATGCCAGAGGGATGGGGCGCACGAGGGGCTGCAAGTCATTCTGCAGGGACGGAGCAGAGCAGGATGCGTGGGCTGGGCCAGCCCGGGTGTGGGGCAAGCCGGGGGGTGACCCACTGGGAAGTGTGTGTCACTGGGGGGAGGGGGCCCAAAGGAAGGAGACCGGCTCACAGGTGTGATCAGAGGGGGCCACAGGGTAAGCGATGGGAGTTCATGGGCGACGGGGGTGAGCAGGGGAGACCGGAGGGGGCAGTTCCTGAGGTAACAAGAATCATCACAGCCAGGCAATATGGAGCACCAGGTGCATGCCGCGCTCCTGCCGCGGAGCCCGCTCGCCGCTGAGACTGGGCTCTCCGTGCCCGCAGAGGGGGCCCAGCTCAGACGCTGCGCAGGGCACTGGGTGAGGGGGTCGCTTTCATATGAACTAAGTGAAGCCTGTTTGGGGACCACTCTTGGAATACTTTTCTATTATTAAAATAAAGAAAGCACATGCTCTATGAGTAGCTGAGCACGTTTATTTTCACCGCTGGTAATAAAGAACCTCTAGGTCTCTGAGGACGGCGTTCTAGCCCTCAGCGCCAGGAACACCGGAGCTGCGTGTCCCAGGCTGGTGGCCGGGCTGACTGCGGCCGGCCAGCGACGGGGTGGGGCGGGGAGAAGCGGGGGACGGGCCGGGGTCAGGAACCCAGCTGTATTGCTGAGGCTTTCTGTCTTGAGCCGACAACAGCGGGTCAATCACTCAGTTTACTGTCGTGTACCTTCCTGAATCTCTTTAATAGTTTACAATTAAAATGTGCGAGTGACCTCGTCAGGTGGTTCCGTTGGTTGGAGCGTCGTCTCACACCAAAGGGTTTCAGGTTCCGTATCTGGTCGGGCTGCGTACGAGAGGCAGTTAATCGATGTCTCTCTGTCTCACATCAGTGTTTCCCTCCCTCCTGCCCTCCCTCCCTCCCTGTAAGCACCCCCTCTGGTGAGAATTAAGAAGAAATGGGGAGTGACTGACATTTCCAGCTCTCCTCTAGAGCTGGTCTGAGGTACCAATCATATTCTTTCCGGACAGGATGCTGTCCTAGCAGCCGAGGCCCCTCACCACACCCTGCTTCTGCTGGGTACCCCCAGAAATGGTGTGTAGCCCTCCTTGAACAGTTCTCATTGTGGGAAAGTTCTTCCTCATGAAGAATCTACGCCCTCCCCGCCAAATAGTCAAAATCCTGCTCCCAGTCCTTCCACCCCCTGAACAGGTGGACTTAATGATGTGCGTGACGAGAGTCCAGAGTTCCTTAACTTCAGGCCTCGCTGGTCCAGGCGCCCAGGGGTGCCCGCACTGCCTTCCTCCCGTTGGCCCTCTTCTCAGGCGCACACCCAATCCGCGTAACCACCCTGGAGGCGCCAGCAAACCTCAGTGCTTCCAGCAAAACGCCCCGAAAGCTGGAGTCGTGTGTCATCCCTGAGCTGGCCACTGTAGCCGGCAAGAGCAGCACTTGGTTTGGCTGAGCCTGAGTCCTGTGACCAGCTCTGCGTGTCGGAGGCAAGGTCGCCCGGGCTGACCCGCAGCGGCTGGAAGTGAGAAGGATGCTCCCCGCACCCAGGACCCCGTGGCTGGCAGGGCAGGGCTCTGCGGCAGACCCACGCGGCGGAAGCCAGGGGGCGTTTTCTCCCTAATGGAACTTTGAAAGCGCTGACCGGCCAGGCCTGAGGCGGGTTGTTGGCAGCTGAGCGTTTGTTATCTGCCTGGGAAGGAAAAGTGGTTAAAACACAAGCATATTTGCTACTGTGTTGGCCGCTTACTAACAGTTCCAACTCCGACAGCACCGCGTCTCTCTCGCCGCGGCCAGCAGCCTCTGTGCGGTCAGGCCCCGCACGCTAGGTGATGGCGAAGGAGATCTCCACGTCCCGCCAAAGTTGCAGAATTTCACAGAGTTGATGGGAGTGATGCTGGAGGAACCCTGAGCTCCCGCGCCGTGGCCGGCGGGGGGAAACGACCTGGCGAAACACTACGACCCCCACGCGAAGGACACGGCGCCGTGCTCCGAGGAAAGCGGCTGGACGGCCGGCCTCAGGCCGCAGAGCCCGGGGAGGGCCTGTGCGCAGCCGCTGCCTGGAGGCCTGGAGAACACCGCCAGGCAATGCTGTGGGGACAGCCAGGCCTCCTCAAACGAACGGTTTTGCATTCTACGTATTAGCACGTTAATCTAAGAACTAGCATATTAGCCTACATTTTGTTGAATGGATGATAAACTAAGTATTTTCATAGTTTTAATTTAATTTTTTCCTTTTTTTGAGAGAGAGAGAGTGGAAGGGAGGGGAGTGGGGAGAGACAGAGAGACAGACAGAGAGACAGAGAGACAGAGAGATTGGTTGCCTGGACCGGGGCAGAGAATGAACCTGCAACCGAAGTATGTGCCCTTGACCAGGAATCAAACCCTTTGGTGCACAAGCCAACACTCTAACCATTGAGCAAACCGGCCAGGGCTAATTTTATTTTCTAAATATAATTCCAATTAAACTTCTTTTCTCCAGTTACTAAAAATGTTGGTTCCCAGTTGCAAGAGGATTTGTAATCACAGTGGCCTTTTCCTTGGGATAATGAGGCCTCCGGGGTGGCCCAGTGTCTGTGTGGCTCAGCAGACCCACGGGTGCTGTGTGGGTGGGGCCTGCATCGCCTTCTCCCTGAGATGCATCTCGAACAGGGCTTGGCCCCGTTAATGTGCACCCCGAGCCAGCGCGTGAGTGAGTGAACGGAGGATCTCGCGATACCTGTCTGGCCTGGCCTGCAGGTCTGGGCCCTGGAACTGGAGCCCAGCAGGGCTGTCACCTTCTCTGCTGTCACCAGAGCCTGGCAGAGGCCCAGGGTCTCATGCTCCGCCCAGTGACCACCGGTCACTCTGAAATGAGCTGCCCATCCTTCCCCCTGCCTTGCCTTTCTGCGGCCGGGCGCCAGGCACTGGCAAGAGAACAGCTCACCCCGTTCGCCTTCGGGTAGAGGTGGTGGAGCCGCATGGGCCCAATTCACAGAGGCCCAGAGGGGAAGCAGCAGCTCCTGGTACTGAGGGCTCAACTCCCCGCTACCAGCCCCAGAGGTGGGCGGCCTCCCTCCTCCTGTAGAACGAGGGGCTCCAAGCGGGCATGGAGCTGCCCAAGGCAGAGCTGGAAGAGGGGTCCCCCTGCTTTTCCATCTCGCTCCCTTCCAAACGGGTCCTCCTGTCTCTGGGATCCTCTTTTCCCCTCTGCAGAAGGGTGGTAAGAGACCCAACCACAGGGCCAGCACATGGAAAGTGTTCAGTAAGCGCTGGCTGTGTGCTCACTAGCGGCTGGCTGCACCCCGCTCTGCCTGGGCCGGGCAGGCGCTGTGTGGGAAGCCTGGGCCTCGGCTGTCTTCGTCCTCAGGCAGGCAGGACGGGCCTAGGACACCTGAGTCCTGCTCTGCATCCCCCTCTCTCCACACTTGGCCTCCAGGCCTCAGTTTCCCAGCAGTGATAAGGGTATTGAAGTGGACGTCACCTAGGAAATGCCCTGCATTGTATTGAGTGAGCCAGTAATACATCTGTTCCCTCCGGACAGGACTCTATCGGAGATAGACCCCCCTTTCCCTGGCTTCCAGTGCCCAGGGGTCTCTCCCCCTTGGCAGGAATCATTGTCTCCTTTTGGCCAAAGAGGAAATCTAGGGGAGCTCAGAGCCAAGGCCATTCAGATGCAGAACTGGGCCATAACCCTGGGGAGAGGGGAGGGCATCTCCAACTCCAAGTCCTTAGATGGCCAGCTGGTGATTTAAATGTGGATAAAGAGCCCAGAGTTTAGAGTCCTTAAAGGCATCTCCTCCCCAAAACCTTCCAACTCTTTGCTCTGTCCAATCCAGCAGCCTGGGTTCCACCTTCAAGCTGCAAGTCTGAGGTCTTCGCACAACGCTGTCTTTAAGGGCACCTGTGTGACAGTGAGCCCCTCCCTCCTCGCGCTCTTAGCTAAGGATGACAGACAGTTTCCGCAGTCTCCTGATGGGGCGACGATGCTGGCAGGGACCCCGACAGTTTCTGGTTCTCCCTGAGAAGCCCCGTGCCCTCCCGGCAAGCACAGTCTCGCGATGGTTAACCCCAGAAGTGGCTCTTGCTCACAAGCCTGCCTGTCTTAAGGGAAAATCACTCTTCAGGTCTCTGCTCATGGGACACCACCTCCTGGAGGCCTTCCTTGAATTCCTCAACAGGACAGGTATTACACGTCATGCCTGTGCTTCACAGCTTGCTTTTCATAGGTAACTTTTACATACAACCCAGAGCCTAACCTGATGTCTGACCCACTCAATGACGTGCATGGAACAGGTGACTCACTCACCTGCTGTGTGACCGTGGAGGGGTGACTTCATCTCTCAGGGCCTGAATTCTCTCATCTGTAAAATGAGTTTTGATGAGAAAGCATTTAGACCAAGCGTGTCAAACTCAAAGCTAACACGGGCCAAATAAACAAGGTGTAAGTGTATGTGGCCGCAAACAAATAAAAGCTTCAATTTTCCTAGAAACAGGTTTATTTCAATAGAGACATGCTGAATACAAAGGGCTGAAATAAATGAGTCATTGTTAACATAAAATAATAGAACATTTTAATAAAAATTAATATTTTGTCTTGAACATGAACTTACCAGACACTGAATAACTGCACAAATTAATAAGCATGACGCAAATAAACCTATTTTTCTTGTTCTCTGAAAGTGAAATACTTCCTGTTGCGCACACCCAACAAGTCAGTCCAAGACTAATGATGTGGCCATCGGCTGCTAAAATATTCGCTGCCGGTATTAGTGGAGAGAAATGGTGCGCCTGCGCGTAAGGTGCGTAAGGGAAATGAATGCAACACGATTATAGTAATCAGTTGTTAGCAAACATTGTAGTTCATTATTAATAATTATGTATAACAGGATATTGTAAAAATTAAGTTATGAAATTTTTATTAAAACGTTTCTTACAGACCGTTATATTGGCTGGGCCGCAAAAATACTCATTGTGGGCGCGAGTTTGACATGCTTGCTTTAGAGAAAGTGAGGCTTAACAATGGCTCACAAAGATATCCAGGTCTGCCTGGCCGGCGTGGCTCAGTGCTTGAGCGTCAACCTATGAACCAGGAGGTCATGGTTCGATTCCCGGTCAGGGCACATGCCCAGGTTGCGGGCTCAGTCCCCAGTGTGGGGCTTGCAGGAGGCAGCCGATCAATGATTCTCTCTCATCACTGATGTTTCTGTCTCTCTCCCTTCCTCTTTGAAATCAATAAAAATTTATTTTAAAAAAAGATATTCAGGTCTTAATCCCTGGGACCTATGAATAGTTTGTTATATGGCAAAGCCGGGGAGGGGAGGGGGGGTCTTGCAGATGTGACTGAATTAAAGGTCCTGAGATGGAGAGAGTGTCCTGGATAACCCAGGAGGGCCCAATAGAATAGCACGGTCCTTATGAGGGGAGGCAAGATAGTCAAAGGAGGTAGGAGATGTGGCAATAGAAGCAATTGTTTCCTTCCCTGTTCGACCTTCTGGAGGTCAGCAAGGGCGCACGAGCCATGAAATGCAGGCGGCTTCCAGAAGCAAGCAAAGGCAAAGACAGACCCTCCCCTAGAGTCTCCAGGAGCCAGCCCTTCCACACCTTGACCTTAGCCCAGTGAAACTGACCTCAGACTTCTGGCTTACAGGCTGGGAAGAAGAAATCTATGTCCCTTTAAGCCATTAGACTTGTGGTCCATTGTTACTATAGCCCTAGGAGACTAGCACATAAGGAAGGCATCTGGCACACAGTAGGTGCTCAGAAATGGCCCCCAGGGTCCTCCTCTTCTTGCTGCTCACTGCTGTTCCCAGCATGTGGCCTTCCCCTAGGTTCTCGGCAGCAGCAGGTTAAGGCGGGGGAGGGGGGGGAGGGCACGCTGGGGGCGAGGAAGTTTCCTCCCGACAAATGGAAGGGACCATCCCCACACATTTGACCTAAAATGCCAACAGCATTCACTGCATACCAGGCTCTGGCTAAATGCTTCACACAGCCTACCGCATTTATCCTCTCAGCAACCCCAGGAAGTGGAACCACTGTCACTCCCACTCACTTCACAGACAGGGAAACTGAGTCTCAGCAAGTTAAGAGGTCTGCACAAAGCTCACCCAGCCGGGTGCAGAGGAGCCGGATTTAGAAGCCAAGTCTGTCTCCCCCAGAACCTGTGCTTAAACCAGATGGAGGCAGCACAGTCCACACCTGGCCCAGCTCCCGTCTCGTCCTCCCTGGCCGTGGGCTGGTGGGAAGGGCTCTGAGAGCCAGGACAGGGGACTTCAGTATACTCGGAAGCAAAATAGGATTAGCCTGCCTACAGAGGGGCGACGGGATCAAATGAGATGCATAGAAAGGGGTACAGTCATCTGGTCCCCCCAAGATAAATGGGCACTGTCCTTGCAACCCCACTGCCTTATTTTACAGATGAGGAAACTGAGGTTTGACACAGGAACTCACTAGTCCCCACGGCACCTGGGAGCTCTGGCGCCCTGACCACCTCCATGACACCAACGGACCACAGAGGCTGGGGGGGGGGGGGGGGCTGTGGCTCCTGAGCAGGGCTGCTGGCTTTCAGCCTGCCTTCCGGTGAGTGGAGCCTTGGAGTGGCAACTGTCAGGGAGTCTCTAAGTTAACGGGTTCATGCGCTCATTCATCCAACATCAAGGTCATCTGCCCATGGCTTCCTTCCCAGTGGCACTAGAATGGCACCTGCATTTCTCCCCAGACCCTCTGCAGCCTGGAGAGCCCGGTCCTCTGTGAGGCGCTGTCTTCAGCATGCCCACCACGCACTCTCTCGCTCATGCCCATCACGCGCCCCCTCGCTCATGCCCACCAAACTCTCTTCTGCCTCAGGGCCTTTGCACCTGCTCTCTGCTCAGCCAGAGATGCTCTTCCTGTCGCTCTACCCTCGCCAGTGCCTTCCTGCCATTCCGTTCCCTGCTGAGATAGGCCTCCTACTCACACCCGCGGCCAAGTGGCCAGGTGTCCCTTCACCTGCCGGTTTTCTCGCTGGCACTCCTCTCTCCCCGCAGTTCTTTCCCATACATAGGCGCTGGTTTGCTGTCTGTCTCCACCAGGACACCAGCTCTGTGACAGCAGGAACCACGTACTTCTGCTGATTCCTCAGCGCCCAGCAAGGTGCCAGGTGCCCCGTAAGTGAAGACATGAACGTCCAGCCCGTTACATTTAGGGTTCGAAAAGGTTTCAAGAGAAGGTCACAGTGATGGCTACTGGTGGGGCGACGGGGGGGGGGGGAGCCTGGCCTAGAGAACAGGCCAGAGGTTGGGAGCACCTGAGAGCGGGGCGTCGGTCCAAAGCCTCTGCTCGAGGGTGCAGCGGTCACCCCAACCTCGTCCTGCGGCGTCCCCAAGCCTGAGGCGGAGCATGAACTTTTTGAGGGCTCCGCTGGGACCCACAACCAAGCAAGCCTCCCTCCCGCAAGGCGCGCGGGCGGCGGGCGGGCGCGCAGTGGGCACGCGGGCCGCCAGGGGGTGCTGTCGGGGCGCGCACGGCCCTGCGGGCGCCGGGGCGCGGGCGAGCGCAGCCAGGCCGCCCGGGAACTTTTTCCTCTCTCTCCCCCTGCGGCCCCCACGCCGAGCCGCTCGCGCCTCTGTGCACCGGGCAGAGTGTTTCCCGCGGTCACAGGCAGCGCGTCCGGGTGCGCGGCAGGGCCGGTCCCGGTGCCGCCCCGCCCGCGGCTGGGCCGGGAGAGGCGGACTGGAGCGCGGGCGGCGCGGCCGGGAGGCGAGCGGAGCAGGCCGCCCACTGCGGCCCGAGCGCCGGCGCGAGGAGGGGGCGCGCGGCCCCCCTCCTTCCTGCCCGGCGGGCGGCGGCCGACCCGGACCCCATGGCCTCCCGGGCCTCGGGGCCGCGAAGCCGCAGCGCCAGGCCCAGGGCCCCCGAGTGAGCGGCGCGAGGTGAGCACCGAGCGCGGGCGGCGGGGGCGGCGGGGGCGGCGGGCGAGGCCGGGGAGAAGGGGCGCGCGCAGGAGCCCGGCCCCTGCTTTGTGTGGCGCGGGGGGCGCAGGGCGCAGATGGCCGAGGGCGAGCGCAAGGTGGGCGCCCGCGCCGCGGAGGGGGCTCCGGGAATGCGCGCGGCGGCGGGGTCCGGTCGGCCGTGGACCCTGGGAGCGCGGGTCGCGAGTGGCAGGAGGCCCGGCGCGCTCGGGAGCCGAGTGTGTGCGGGGCGTGGGGTGGGGGCGCGGGGCGTTCTGTGGGCCGGAGCGGACCTTTGTGCGCGCGCCCCGTGGGGGGCGGGAGGCCGGCGCCTCCGCGGGGGACTCGGCGGGCGGGGGCCGCGGCCCAGGAGCCAGGGACGCGCGGGGCGGGCGGGCCCGCGTGGGCGACGCGGCTCCAGGGCGCAGCGCCCGCGGCACCGGGGCAGGCGCCGGGCCTGCACAGGCCGCCACCCGGGGAAGCTGCCCGAGGCCGGGCGCCCCGACGCGGCCAGGCCAGGCTCGCGCCCTTCGGAGGTGGCGTGACGTCCGGGCTCCAGACACGCGAGCCCGTGTCCCCAGACAGCGGCGCGCGGCCAGGTCCGCGGCCCCCGCGCAGGGGCACCGGGGGCCGGGGAGACCGACGTCCCCGAGCGCGGGGGGCGAGGGATGGCAGGACACGGGGTGACATTTGGAGCCTTGCTCGCGTCGGAGCCGCCAGGCCCGAGGCCGCTGGGCCGTGGTCCTCCTTCCGTCCGGGCCGGCGGAGCGGGCCTCCTCCCGGGAAGCCGGGGCGGGGGCGCCGGGGCCGCGGCTCTGAATGGACCAACGGGTAACAATGCGCGTCGGGGGCGGGGGAAGGGCGCCCGCGCTGAATGGCGGCCCGGCCGCAGCCTCCGCGCCGCTCCCCCCGCAGCTCCTTCGCTGGTCTCAGCAGCTCCGAGTCCAGGACCCACGCGGGACCGCGCGCCCCCCTCCCCGCGGAGTGCACCCCGCCCTGTTCTCTCCCAGCGCAGCGTCGTGTGAGGATTCAAGGGCGTTACATCTGGTTGCAATCCAGCTCTCCGGCTGCGCCGGGGCTGCTCAGACCCCGCGCTGACGTCAGAGCAGGGGAATTACTTCTTTTTATTTTATCTTCTTAGATGTCTGCTGCCCTGGGAGGGGCGGGGGTTAGGCGAGCTCTGCTGTGGAGGCGCCAGGGCCCCCGGGAGCCCCGGGAGGGGGCAGGCGGGGGCGGGGGTTCTGCTCCTCTTCCCGCACCGCCGCCTGAGGTCAGGCTCACCCTGGGTGGGACCGCCTTCGCTGCAGACAGTGGGGGCCTCTCCGACTGGCCCCCCTCATCTGGAAGCTGGGAAAGAGTCCTCTAGTTTCCCACCCCGCCCCTTGACCACGGGTGCGTGTGGTGGGCCCAGGAGCCCCCGGAGGACATCCTTAAGTGCACAGAGAAGTGGCCGTTTGTGACATAGAGAGCAGACGTTCTTGGTCTGGGCGAGATTGAACCCTAAAATTCTGCAAAGGCTCTCAAAAGCAAGGGCCTTGGAGGGGAGGAAAGTATAGTATACCAAGCTGACGGGCGTGGGCCCAACAGGACAGTTCCCATAGCCAGGCACCCCGACCTCCTCCTCAGCTGTCGCTCCACCTCCACACTCTCCCCCTGGACCCAGAGGCCCTGGCCGCCGGGCCTCTGCTTCCTCTGTAGACTAACCAGTCTGCACCAGTGGCTTTCGAATTCGGAGCGGCCTGTGGTGAGAAATGCAGCTAGGCCCCAGTGTGCTCCCCAGTGTGTGCGCTGCAGCCAGGGCTAGGGAAGGAGGGGCTAGGGAAGTGCGCTTGCTTCCACTTCCTGTTGACCTGGTACTTTATATTCTAGTCTATCTAATTTTTTTACATTGCTGGGTGCAACTCACTAACTTGACTTTACAATCCACTAATGGGTCATACCCAGGGTTTGAAAATATTTATAAAATATATTCTATTGGGGTGGCATTGATTATATAGGTTTCAAGTTACATCTCTATGACACATCATCTGTGTCCTGCGCTGTGTATCCCCCAGTCAAGTCATCTTCTGTTAGCGTATATTTGACCCCCTTTACCCTTTACTACCCTTAACTCCTCGAATTTTCTCTTCTTTAATTACACAGCACATGGGTTTTTCTTCTCGTGCGAAAAATGCAAAAAAAACCCCAAAGTACATGGAGTAAAAGTGCCCCGCGCACCCCTCACAGGTACCCAGTTAACGGTTGGAGTACATCCTCCCAGACACTTTGCTACTCACGTGTGCATCTGTCATGCATATGAACCCCTCGCTTTCTTTCACCCCAAATGAGAACCACCTCAGGCTCCTATTCTGCAACTTCCTTTTCCCTTTCCATTTGTCCCTGTGAGGTCGCAGGGTGAGGTGCCTTAGGGCCAGGCTTTGGGTGACTCCTGGCTCCACTGCACACTGAATGAGCTATTTACTTTTCTGTGCCTCACTGTTCCTATCTGCACAATGGGAATAAGAACCGTCCCGGCCTCACGGGGCTACAGTGAAGAGTTAATGAGTTAATTACTATCAACTATGGAGCAGTACTTGTCCCTGTAAATGCCAGTTGCCACTATCATCAGTATCATTCTGTTTCCATGGCAGCCATTGCTTTTAGTAGCTGCCTGTGGCTGTGGCATGGCTGCCCCCTCCGCCCTTCTGATGTGGGGCTCTGCAGGAAGGAGGAGGTGGACGCTGTGCGCACAGAGCGGTGCTCCTGTAGGTGAGGCACGGGGCTTGCTGGCCCCCAGGGAACAAACGTTTTCCAGGGACCCACTGTGTTGAAGGCCTTTGCTTACTGCAGCTGCCCCCAAGAGGTCACACAGCCCAATAGGTGGGTGAGACCCGGCTAATACCCGCGGGGCAGCCCTGTCCTGGGAGCCATGGCGGGGCTTTGTGCTGGGAGCAGGCCCCTGTGACGGTGCCATGCAGGCAGAAGTGGGGACCGGGGGGGGGGGACAGAGCGAGGGCAGCATCTTGGTAAGACTTGCCCAAGGGAAGAAGAGCAGAGGGAGATGGGGGATGATCCCGTGCCAGGCGGGAGGGACAGACAACCTGAGCCTCAGGATTCAGGAGCAAGTGTGCCCAGTCACGGCCAGAGTGGGGGTTCCTGGAATGGGGGCTTGGAGCAGGGCTTTAGGCACAGGTGGGTAAGAATGGGGGGGATTCCTGGCAGAGGGAACGCACAGCATGTCTCTGGAGGCTGAAATGGACGTGACCTCTACGGTGGCCAAGAGGGTGGCACTGACTCGGAAGGAACGGTGGCAGAAAAGGCTGGGCCTCCTCGCTGGCCTCGCTGCCTCAAAACTGTCCCCTCCCGGTGTGGGCCATGCTGCCGCCTGATCTTTCTCACCCACAGCAGATACTCCCCGTGGCTCACGCTGCCTCCTGGGTGAAGTCCAGTCCAGAGTCTTCCCCGGCTGCAGGGCCCTTTCTGGCATCATTCAGCCCCTCCCTCCAGCCCCAGCACAGCCCTTCTTCCCAGGGTGGCCATGTGCACCTCCTGGCCGGTTTCTTCCACTAGGATGCCCTCCACCTTCCTCCCCACCTCCCAAGACAAAACAGAAGTCTTGTCTCTTCCTTCTCTGATGGTTGAGCCAGAGGGAGCGGGAGTCAGGGGAGAGGGAGAGGGGGAGAGACAGGCAGAGAGATGGGGGGGGGGAGGGGGGGGAGATGAGAAAGAGTGAGGGAGATGCTCTTGTTGCTGAATGGTATGCTTAGAATCAGGACAGAATTATCCAGGAGAACTATGAGTTCTCATGACCCTGAACATTCATTGGTTCACTCATTTGTCCAACTGTCCCTCCATTCAGCAGACAGGCCCTCAGTGTTTGCTCCCCAGCCCGGTGCGCACACCTTCCAGCCCTCCAGTCTGTGGGCCAGGTGGACAGTGAACATATCGTTTCTGCACAAAGTGATCATGCTGAGGAGAGGAGGGAGCAGATGCCAGGGCCAGCGTGTGTGTGTGTGTGTGTGTGTGTGTGTATGTGTGTGTGTGTGTGTGTGTGTCGGGGGGGCACTGTTTAGGAGTTGTGGGTTGAAAGCCGGGGTGGTGGGCATCTCCCCTCTCCTCTTAGGTCCCCTGTAAATTGGGGAGGGTGGACTGTTCGGGCTGAGAAAGTAGGGGCCAGTGGGAGGCTGACAGCGGGGCAGGGCTTGCTCGGAGTGTGGGACAGGCCCAGCGGGGTCTCAAGAGAAGACGTGAGACTTGCCCAGAGCTCCTGCCTTGGGGACTGGCCTGTCCACAGTGCAGTTTGGGGGGAAGCACGAGGTTTGGAATCAGGAAGAGGTTTAGTTCCAGCTGCTGCTTCAGCAGCCACTTCCTTTGTGAGCGTCAGCTTCCTCTGGAGGCCCTGAGCTCGGGTCTGAACACAGACATGGGGGAGGCCAGCCTCGGTTCGAGTCCAAGCACCTGCTCTCTGAAGCTCCATAAGCCACTTTAAAATGGGTGCAGTCCAGGCCCCCCTGGTTACACTCAGTACACGTGGCTGTCACTCTCGTTGCTGAAGGACTTGGCATGAGGAAGAGATTGCTCTTCTGTTCCCCTTCGTCCAGGCGGCGTCTGAACCGGTGAGGTAACACCGGCCCAAACAACGTTTCTTTCCCAGCCAGGTTGAAGCTGATAGATTGAGTGGGTCTTTGTTACACTTAGTAGGGCAGGTAAGATTATAGTTTTCTGGCCAGAGTTTATTTCTAAAAAGGGGCTTTGCTCCAGCAACTCTTGACTTCCAGGCAGTGAATGTGGTGGTATAACCACAAACTCATTCGTTCGTTCATTCATAAATCACATTGCATACCAGGGTGCGGGGAGCACAGCCATTAACACGAAGCATTTCTGATACAGCAGAGTGGACAAGCACATGTATTTTGGAATTCAACTGCCATGTCCTTTGCCATGTGCTAACTTGGGCAAGTTATTTTCTTTACTCAGTCTATAAAATGGGGAAATGATAGCACCTACCTCAGTGAGTTGTTGGGAAAATTAGTGAGTTAATGCAGATAAAATATTGAAAACAGGGCCTGACGTGGAAACGGCTTGAGAATAGGCCCTTCTCTCCATTGTTTGCATCCCTGCCCTGAAGGATCGCACAGACCAGCCTGGTGCTGACGGAGGCCAGTCGCAGCCAGGACTTTGCTGAGAGGGTGACGCCTGGGAAGGGGGTGGTGGAGAGCCGAGCTCCTGCCCGGGCAGGCCAGCGTCTTGCATCCGCACTCCTGGGCCCTCCTGGCCGTCAGACCTCTCCCTGGGCGCCTGGGAGCTCAGCGGGTGAGGGTGAGGGCTGCGGGGCGAGAGCCTGATTCTGCCTGGCACCAGGTGGGCTTCGGATCTAAAGAATTTCAGTATCAAATATCGAAGCTGAAAGTGTTTACTGATGGACGTCCTACATTGCCAGCAGCTGCCAGACCATATCTGGGTGTCCTTAGACATCAGGTACCTGCAGCTTTCTTAGCTCTACTTCCTCATTCATCAAATAGTAAAACTAATAGTACCTACTTTTGTTTTTAAAAGGGTTAAATGAGATGGTGCCTCTAATGTACTTAGCTGTACTTGACACGTAGCAAAGTGCTTAATAAATATTGCCTATTAGTAATAACAGCCCTCAGAAAACGAAATTTGTAAATGAAAAAAATGCCTGAAAGATTTCTTATTGGTGGCTACAGCTCCTTAGAAATGGGAAGTTGTAAAACTTCACTAGCCCTAAAGGGTAAAGAATTACTACAATGACTGGAAATATACTGAGGTTCAGAGAAGTTTAGCTACTGTAGCAAAGTCACACAGTAATTCAGGATGGGTTAGGGAAGGGGGAACCACACTGGATTTTAATACTGTGCTTTCTGATGCTTTGATAGTTATTCTTTCATCAAACAGTTATGGACAATCAGTATTGATATACAGCTGAGGTCACGTGGGCCTGTCTTCTGAAAGTTTCTGGTCTGATGAGAAAATGAAATTTATACACGATTATAGTAAGAGGTAAAGAGGTAAAGTAAAAATCACCTGTTCTAGAGGGGGAACCAAGATGGCAGTGTAGGTAAATGCAATGCGCACATCCTCCCACAACCACATCAAAATTACAACTAAAATACAGAACACCCATCATTCAGAACCACCTGAAATCTGACGGGATGGAAGTCCCACAACCAGAGGAGTAAAGAAGAAAGCTCGTTGAGATTGGTAGGAGGGGCAGAGGCACAAAGGCACGGAATGGGCTGGTCCAACACCCACGTGTGGTATTTTTTTTAATCAAGGGGTATCTTGGTTGTGGAGGCCACCTGTGAGGAGCAAGGCATCCCCTCCCCACCCCACCAGACTCCTCAGCCCAGGGTTCTAGTGCTGGGAAGAGAAATCCCCATAACTTTGGACTGTAAAAACCAGCAGGGATTGTGGCTGAGTGACACAGATGCTGCCAGAAACCCAGGCAGTACTCTTAAAGGGCTGGCACAGACTTGCTTGGACTTGCTCCCTCTGAGCTCCAGCACCAGCTTGGAGGATCCAGGGACATACAGGGAGGAACTAAATTGTCTGTCATCAAGGCAAGAACTTGGGAGCAGCTTTCTCCCAGACAGAAGTGCTCCCAGAGATCTTTGTTCTAAGCTGAGACCCCCCTACCACAGAGCTGACTGGCAGGTGCCATATCTGAGTCAGCCTGGCCCACAACTTCACCTGGTACTGGTGATTCCCTGAGACCCTGCTCCACCCAATTTGCAGCCCCACCCAAGCTATTTGCAGTAGCTTTTCCATACGAATGGCCTGTCCTGCCTCAGGCTTCAGACTTTCCTAAAACCTCTCAAATAAGCAGCAGCTGGACTCATTGTGCCCCATAACTCTCAATAAGTATTTCTAGGCCCATAACTAGCAACAGCCTGCCTTAGTTCACAGTTTGGCCTCTCATGGGCACCTCCAAGCTCAACACAAGTAGCAGCCATCTGCAGATTGCTCTAGCTTGTGCCGGGTGGCCCCAGGTAGGGCACAAGCATGACTGACTTTGCACCACCTGGGAGGCCCCAGAGCCAGTGCACCCAGAGGACAGCTTCAGACCACGCCAGATTACAACTCTACTACATCCTCGATCGACACCCTCAAGGGGCAGACTTGGTGAGCTCCAAAGCCTCACAGAAGCAAGTCCTGCTCCATAGAAGTGTCTCCTGCATAGGAGCTCTTCCACTGTATTCACAGTTGGTCCTCACAGCCAATTGGCTTGGATGTCATTTCCTCCCAGTGATGCCAATAGCAATCAAGCTCAACTATGACAGGACAGTACACGCAGCCCATACAGAGGTGCACCTAGAGTGCCCAGCCACTGGGCCCTACAGAACTCCTACTACACAAGGCCACTCTACCAATTCTAGGAGACATGGCAGCTCTACCTAATACATAGAAACAAATACAGGGAAGAAGCCAAAATACGGAGACAAAGAAACATGTCACATATGAAAGAAGAGGAGAAATCTCCAGGAAAAAAAAATTTAAAAAGGACTAAAGGAAATCAAAGCAAGCAAACTGCTAGATACAGAGTTCAAAACAATGGTTATAAGGATGCTCAAGGACCTTCATGAGAGCTTCAAGGGACTTAGTGAGAATTTCAAGGGTTTTAGTGAGAACATCAAAAACATGAAAAAGGACCAGTCAGATGAAGGATACACTAGCTGAAATGAAGAATAATTTACAGGGAATCAACAGTAGAGGATTCCGAAAATCAAATCAGCGATTTGGAATATGAGGAAGCAAAACAAGAAAAAACAAAACAAAACACCCAATCAGAAGAGCAAAAAGAAAAAAGAATCCAAAAATATGAAGATAGTGTAAGGAGTCTCTGGGACAACTTCAAGTGTACCAACATTTGCATTATGGGGGTGCCAGAAGAGAAGAGAAAGAGCAAGATATTGAACACCTATATGAAAAAATAATGACAGAAAACTTCCCCTACCTGGTGGAAAAAATAGACTTACAGGTCCAGGAAACTCAGAGTCCCAAACAAGAGGAACCCAGAGGCCCACAGCAAGACACATAATTAAAATGCCAAGGGTTAAAAACAGAGATAATCTTAAAAGTAGCAAGAGAGCCTGGCTGGCATGACTCAGTGATTGAGCATTTACCTATGAACCAGGAGGTCACGGTTCGATTCCAGGTCAGGGCACATGTCCGAATTGCAGGCTCGATCCCTAGTGTGGGGCATGCAGGAGGCAGCTGATCAATGATTCTCTCTCATCATTGTTGTTTCTATCTATCCCCCTCCCTTCCTCTTTCTGAAATCAGTAACATTAAAATATATATATAAAAGCAGCAACTAAAAAAGCAGTTATCTACAAGGGAGCACCCTTACGACTGTCAGCTGATTTCTCAATAGAAATTCTGCAGGCCAGAAGGGAGTGGCAAGAAATATTCAAAGTGATGAATAGCAAGTACCTACAATCGAGATTACCCAGCAAACTATCATTTAGAATTGAGGGTCAGATAGAGAGATTCACAGACAAGAAAAAGATAAAGGATTTCATCACACCAAACTAGTATTACATAAAGTGTTGAAGGGTCTGAGGAGAACAAAGAAGGAGAAGGATACAAAAATATAAATAATAAAATGGCAGTATAAAATGGTGGCATCGTAAAATGCCTGTACTTGCTGCCTCCCATAACCACATCAAAATTACAACTAAAATACGGAACAGTCATCATGCAGAACCACCTGAAAGCTGGCTGAATGGAAGCCCTACAACTAGAGAAGCAAAGAAGAAAGCACATTGAGACTGGTAGGAGGAACAGAGGCACTGAACAGGCTGGTCCGACACCCATGTATGATGTTTTTTAATTGGGAGGGAGTTCGTCTCTGTGGAGACCACACATGAGGAGCAAGGGGTTCCATCCCCACACCAGCCCCCCAGCCCAGGGTTCTAGAGCTGAGAAGTCCCCATAACTGTAGGCTGTAAAAACCAATGGGGATTGTGGCTGAGTGACACGGAGGCTATGGGAGACCCAGGTGTTCTGTTTAAAGAGCTGGCCCACAAAATTATTTGGACTCCCAGCATCAGGTGGCTCTGGGGACCCAGACACATACAGGGAGGAATTGGATTGTCTGGCATCAGGGCAGGAACTTGGGGCAGCTTTCCACAAGATGGGGGTGCTTGTAAGGGTCATTGCTACTGTGTTGGGATCTCCCCTGTTGTAAGGCTGACTGGCAGCTATACCTGAGTCTCCATCAGCCTGGAGTACACTCTTCCCTCCACTCTGATGATTCCCTGAGGCCCCGCCCTATCCAATTTGCAGGCCCAACCCACCTGTTTGCATGTTTTTCCATATGAATGGCCTTTCCTGGCTCAGGCTTCACACTTTGCTAAAGTCTCTCAAACAAGCTGCAGCTGGTGATGGTGTGCTCCAAAGCAATCAATAAAAGGTCCAAAATCTGACCCTAGCACCAGCCTGCCTTGCTTCACTGCTGGGCCTCGCTTGGGCACCTCCAAGCCCAATACAAATAGCAAATATCAGCGGTCTGCAGATCCCTCTGTAGCTTCTGTCAGGTGGCCCCAGGCGATGGCTGACTTTGTACCTCTGTGGAGGCTCCAGAGCCAGTGCACCTGGTGGACAGCTCAGACCATAACAAATCCACAACTCCACACATCCACAGGCAACACACTTAAGAGGCAGATTCGGTGAGCACCAAAGTCCCACTGATGCAAGTCCTGCTCCAGAGGGGTGTCTCCTGCACAGCAACTCTCCCACTGTAGTTGCAGCTACTCCTCCCAGCCAGCTACTATTTTCAATTGGCCTGGAGGTCAACTCCTCCCACTGACACCAACAGCAATCAAGGCTCAACTACAACAAGACTGTACACACAGCCCACAAAGGGGCACACCTACGTGCCCAGCTCAGGTGACTCGGGAGGCTGAGCCACTGGGCCCTACGGGACACCTACTACACAAGGCCACTCTACCAACTCAAGGACACATAGCAGCTCTAACCAATACATAGAAACAATTATAGGGAAGCAGCCAAAATTCGGAGACAAAGAAACATGTCACAAATGAAAGAAATGGAAGGAAGCGAACTGCTGGATACAGAGTTCAAAATCATGGTTATAAAGGTGTTAATGAGAGCTTCAAGAATCTTAGTGAGAATGTCAAAAACATGAAAAAGAACCTGCCAGAAATATAGCAATTGGGATATGAGGAATCAAAAAAAAAAAAAAAACCCAATTAGAAGAGCAAAAAGAAAAAAACCCCCAAAATATGAAGATAGTGTAAGGCAAGCATGTCAAACTCACAGCCGGCGGGCCACATGCCTCGTTTGACATGTTTGGTGTAAGGAGCCTCTGGGACAACTTCAAGTGTACCAACATTCACATTATGGGGGTGCCAGAAGGAGAAGAGAGAGAGCAAGATACTGAAAACAGAAAACTTCCCCTACCTGGTGAAAGAAATAGACTTACAAGTCCAGGAAGCTCAGAGAGTCCCAAACAAGAGGAATTCAAGGGCCCACATCAAGACACATCATAATTAAAATGCCAAGGTTAAAGACAAAGAATTTTTTAAAAAATTTATTTTTTTGTATATTTAAAAAAACCTTTATTGTTGAGAGTATTACAGATGTCTCTCTTTTCCCCCTCCATTGCCCCCCTCCACCCAGTTCCCACCCCACCCCAGGTCTTCACAATCCTATTGTCTGTGTCCATAGGTAACGCATAAATGCATATAAAATCTTTAATCTCTTCCTGCCCCCAACCCCCATTCCCTCTGAGAATCGTTAGTCTGTTCCATTTCCATGCCTCTGATTCTATTTTATTCACCAGTTTATTCTGTTTATTAGATTTCTTATTTATTTTGATTTTTAGATTCAATTGTTGATAGATAAGTATTTATTGCTTTTTTATTGTTCATATTTTTTGTCTCTCTCTTTTTCTTCTTTCTCTTCTTAAAGAATACCCTTCAACACTTCATGTAATACTAGTTTGGTGGTGGTGAACTCCTTTAGCATTTTCTTGTCTGTGAAGCTCTATCTGATCTTCAATCTAAATGATAGCTTTGCTGGGTAGAGTAATCTTGGGTGTAGGTCCTTGCTATTCATCACTTTGAATATTTCTTGCCACTCCCTTCTGGCCTGCAAAGTTTCTGTTGAGAAAGCAGCTGACAGTCATATGGGCACTCCCTTGAAGGTAACTCACTGCTTTTCTCTTGCTGCTTTTAAGATTCCCTTTTTATCTTTAATCCTTAGCATTTTAATTATGATGTGTTTTGGTGTGGGCCTCTTTGGGTTCCTCTTGTTTGGGACTATCTGTGCTCCCTGGACTTGTGAGTCTATTTTTTTCACCAGGTAGGGGAAGTTTTCTTTCATTATTTCTTCAAATAGGTTTTCAATATCTTTCTCTCTTTTTCTGCCACCCCTATAATGTGAATGTTGGTATGCTTGAAGTTGTCCCAGAGACTCCTTACACTTGTTCATATTTTTTATTCTTTTTTTTTTTTTTTCATTCTAAGATCCTTGAAAATCTCACAAAGCATAAAAAAAAAAAAATTCTCACAAAGCCCCTTGGAGGTCTCAAGAAGATCCTTGGGTAACCTTGTAACTGTGGTTTTGAACTATATATCCAGTAGTTTGCTTTCTTCCATTTCTTTCATTTGTGACATGTTTGTCTCCACATTTGGGCTGCTTCCATGTTTGTTTCTATGTATTGGGTAGAGCTGCTATATATATGTCTTTGAGTTGGCAGAGTGGCCTTGTGTAGTAGGTGTCCTATAGGGCCCAGTGGCTCAGCCTCCCGAGTCACCTGAGCTGGGCACGCTAGGTGTGACCCTGTGTGGGCTGTGTGCACAGTCTTGCTGTAGTTGAGCCTTGATTGCTGTTGGTGTCAGTGGGAGGAGTTGACCTCCAGGCCAATTGGCTGTGAGGACCAGCTGCAATTACAATGGAAGAGCTGTTGAGCTGGAGACACCCCTATGGAGCAGGCCTTGCTTCAGTGGGGCTTTGGTGCTCACTGAGTCTGCCCCTTCAGTGTCTCACTTGTGGGTGTGTAGAGTTGTAATCTGCTATGGTCTGAGCTGTCCACCAGGTGCACTGGCTCTGGGGCCTCCACAGAGGTACAAAGTCAGCCACTGCCTGGGGCCACCTGACAGAAGCTACAGAGGGATCTGCAGATTTCTCCTCTTTGTACTGGGCTTGGAGGTGCCCCGGTTGGTCAAGCTGTGAACCAAGGGAAGCTGGTGCTAGTGCTGTGTCTTGGGCCTTTTATTTACAGGTTTGGGGCACTCTGACCCAGCTGCAGCTTCTTGGAGAGATTTCAGCAAAGTCTGAAGCCTGAGCCAGGACAGGCCATTCATTTGTAAAAGCCACTGCACACAGGGTGGATGGGGCTGCGAATTGGTTGGGGCGGGTCTCCGGGAATCACCAGAGTGGAGCAAACAGAAATGGCTGCCAGTCAGCCCTGAGGCCGGGAGGCCCCAGCACAGGAACAATGACCCCTGCAAGCACCTCCACCTGGAGAAAGCCTCCCCAAGTCCCTGCCCCACTGCCAGACACTCCAGTTCCTTCTTGTATGTGTTGGGTCCCCCAGAGCTGCCACCTGGCTCTTGGTGCTGGAGCACAGAGGAAGTGAGTCCAAGTAAGTTCATGCGCTGGCCCTTTAAATGGAACACCTGGGTCTCCAACAGCCTCCGTTTCACTGAGCCACCATCCCTGCTGGTTTTTACAGCCCATAGTTGTGGGGACTTCTCTTCCCAGCTCTGGGACCCTGGGCTGGGACCCCTTGCTCCTCATGGAGGCCTCTGGAGAGACGATCTCCCTCCTGATTAAAACACGGCACACGTGGGTGCCGGACCAGCCCGTCCGCACTCCGCCCCTCTGATGTGCCTCCTCCTTTGCGTCTCTGGTTGTAGGACTTCTATTCAGCCAGCTTTCAGGTGGTTCTGGATGATGGTTGTTCTGTATTTTAGTTGTAATTTTGATGTGGTTGTGGGAAGCGGTGAGTACAGGCGTTCACCTATGCCACCATGTTGGTTCTCCCAAAGGTAGAATCTTAAAAGCAGCAAGAGAAAAGCTGTCAGTTACTTACAAGGGAGCGCCCATATGACTGTCGGCTGATTTCTTAACAGAAACCTTGCAGGCCAAAAGGGAATGGCCAGAAATATTCCAAGTGATGAATAGCAAGGACCTACACCCAAGATTACTCTACCCAGCAAAACTATCCTTTAGAATTGAAGGTCAGATAAAGAGCTTTACACACAAGAAAACACTACAGGAGTTCATTACCACCAAACTAGTGTTACGTGAAATGTTGAAGGGTATTTTTTAAGAGGAGGGAGAGGAAGAAGAGGAGAGGAGGAGGAAGAGGAAGGAGGAAGATTAAAAATATGACAATAAAATGGCAACAAATACATATCTATCAACAACTGAATCTAAAAATAAACAAGAAATCTAATGAACAAAATAAACTGGTGAACCTATAGACACAGACAATAGGGTGGTGAAGGCTGGGGCAGGTTGGGAACCAGGTGGAGGGGCAACAGGGAAAAAAGGGGGGACATCTGTAATACTCTCAACAATAAAGTTTTTTTTTTAAAAAAAGGAAAAAACGTCATCTGTTGTATTGGGGGGAGGAGGGGAAGAGTCATGCATTCATTCACTGGGGGAGGGGAGCACTGGGTCAGGCTTGGAGCAGTGGTTCTCATGGTGCAAATGTTCTCTGACTGACAAAGTCCTCAGGGGACATCCCTAGTGGGCAGAGGCTAGAGACCTGCTGAGCACCGCGATGCACAGGACAGCCTTCACAACGTCATCTGTCCAAATGCCAGCAGTGCCACTGGGGCTGTGGAACCTGGAGAAATAGCAGTGGCCAAGTCTGGTAGGTGAGCACACATTAAAGAAATAATTGCACTTATGTCGATTTAATTGTAATTGTGTTGCAAGCTAAGGAGGTCAAGTGCGGAGTGAGGCAAGAAGCTTTCCACTCTATGGTGGGGATGACTTCCAGGAGGTCTGTCCAGGCAGGAGGCACAGCCCAAGCGAAGGCTCGGAGGCAGAAAGTCAAAAGGTGTCTGGTGGGAAGGGCGGGCACCTGGGGTGTCGGAGCAGACAGTAGAGCATGACCCAGCCTAAAGGGCTTCCGGAGGTGGCGAGAAGATGAAGGCCAGAGGACCTCTCACCTTGGTCTAGTATAAGAACTACAGCTCCCAGCGTGCTGTGTTTTGGGGGACTGAGCCAAGGGGGCCCAGCCTCTGCCGCTTTTCTCACGTGAATCCCTCTGATAGGTGGGGAAGAGAAGCAGGAAAAGAGAAGAGAAAGAACAATGTTTTCATTTCAAACAGATAGGGTGGGAAGTTGGGAAGGAATAGGGTTTAGGATACCTTTGAGATAAGCACAGAAAATCACCACTGTGGCCCAAAATAGCACTAAAAGCAGACGTGCCAAATCAGACTTAATTGAGTGGCTCTCTCTTCTTGAGTCCAGCAGGATGTGGATGGAGCTGGCTTTGTTCCCTTGGGGTAACGTTGTCCCCTGGGGCCCCGCTCTGGTTAATTAAACATAGAGGCTCTGGTCTGGGGGCAGGACAGGAGCCTGGGGAGCATTCCAGAGGCCAGAGGTGGTGACTGGGGCGATGCCTGGCAGCAGGGCAGGTGGGTGAAAGCGGAAGTGGAAGGGGCCTGGTTCCTCTAATTGAATGCATGCCCGTCTCTGGATGCTGGGGGATCAAGGAGAAAAGCCATCATTTACCGAGTGCCTGCTGTGGTGCTGGGCACTGGTGGTTCTACGCCATAACTGCCCTGTAGATTGTCAAGGAAACGGAAGCTCAGAGAGGTTCAGTGACCTGCTTGAGGTCACACAGCAACCAAGTGGCAGAGCTCAGATTGGAGACTGGGTGGGTTGGGCTCCAAAGCCAAGCTCTGCCTGCTGGTCACTCGTTCACTTGGCAGATGGTTCGACAGAAGGGAGCCTGGGTTCTGACTGAGGCAGTTTAGTGTGTGGCTTTCTCTGCAGCATCCTGTCCTGTCCAGTGAGCAGAGCCATTCCTGTATCCTGAAGTCACTGTAAGGATTAAGCTCTACGGGAGGGAGGAGGGAGGCCGGTCCAGCCCCGGGCCACCCAGGTGGCAGGGTGCAGGAAATGCACCCTGGTGGAGCCAGCAGAGTGGGGTATCTTTGTGCACTATCAGTGTTGGGTTTCTTCACTGGGAAGGAGAGAAGGTGGAGCAGGTGGTGTGGAATGTGGGTGTTTGTTTTCCTGCTTCACCTCTCCCAGCGCTTCCTGAGGCTCTGCAGAGAGCTGCTCAGCACAGGCAGGACAGGGCACCCGCCGGTGAGGCCCCAGTGGGCCCTGTGAGCCCTCATCCCCGAGCCTGGGGTACCCAAGAACCCCAGAAGGAGTAAGGGGTGGGTCAGGGCCTTGAAACCAGGGCGACCCTCGCGGGCCCATTTACCTCCTTATCTCCTGGCAGCCAGTGGGCGGCTGGGAAGTCAGGGGCAACCCTCCTGAGGGACCAACAAAACAAGGCTTTTCCCCAAAGGAGGGGGCGTTGCCTGGGCCTCTGGCTCCCGCCCCCGCCCCCGCCCCCGGCTCCGGCAGGCTCCCGCCCCACCCTCCGCACCGGGAGGCAGGGAAAGGCTGCAGAGCCTTGGCAGTGCGGCCAGCCTGGCCGGGTGCCCCTCGCACTGGGTGGACTGGAGGAGCCACGGCCGAATGGGGTGGCTGTGAGTCAGGGGTCACGGGAATGGCTGCTTCCGCCTCCCTCAGCTGGCTGGGAAGGCAACTGGGAGAGGAAGCCAGGCCCACAGGTAGCAGAGGCAGATCCAGGGGAGCCGCAGGGAAAGCAGACAAACGGGGCTTTGTGCGGCTGCCGACGGCGGCTCGGACGGAAAGCCAGGCCTGCGGCGCAGGGGAGGGGGGCGGGGCAGGCCGTGGCTCTCGCGGCCCCAGCCCCGGCCGGGCGGCCAGGAATCGGGGTGCCGCTCCGTGGACAGGCACCCGGGGCCACTTCGCCCCTGACAGACCGCGGCCTGTTCGCCCGCCCAGCCGGGGCCGTCACCAAGGAGAAGCGGGAAGCTGGGCGCCGGGCCGGCAGGGCGCTCGCGTCCCACCCCGTCCCCATTGTTGCGGGGAGGGCACTGGGAAAGGGGCCAGCACCCGAGGGACCGGGTTCGCACCGTAGAGCCCGGCGTCCGGGCCCAGGCGGGGAGCCGGTGCCCCCGGAGTCTGGGGGAGCAGTCACGGAGCTGGGGGGCGGGGCCGGCGGGGAGGCTGTGGCTCCGGGCCCGCCTCCAGGCAGGGCGCCCGCCTCCGGGCCATTTCCCCTCCTCCCGACCCGGAGGGCGCGGCCAGCGGCGAGCCGAGCTTCCAGGGCTCCGTGCCCCCGCTCCCCGCCTCCTACTCCCCCACCCCCGCCCCCGGGCTCGGCGCCCCTCGTCCCCGACTCCCCGCCCCTCCCTTCCCGGGGTCCGGCCCCCCGCCGCCCGCTTGGCCGTAGGGCCCACCATCTCGGCGCGGCCGGGCGCCTCCGCGGACGAACCTGCCCCGCTGGGAGGGGCGGGGCCTCCGTCGCCATGGCAGCGAGGGTCCCGGCGTGCTTCGCGGTACCGGGGCCCCGCCCCTTCGCTGACCTCGGTTCCCCGGCCGGCCCCGCTCCCGGAGCCTGCAGCCCGCTCTCCGCTGCCCACGGGCCGAGGGCAGGGGCCGGAGTGCGCCCCCGCCACCCACCTCCGCCCCCGGCGCCCGCTCCAGGGGCTCCGTCCCCGCCCCGCGGAGGCGCCCCCAGCTGAGCGGCTGCGCGCACCGGGCGAGGCGGCCGCCAAGGGTGCAGTGGGGAGGGACTCAGGCTTGCAATAAAACCACTTTCCAGTCCTAAGCATTTCTTTTTAATTAATTTATCAGATTATTAACGTTGATTTTAGAAAGACCTACAAATACAGGAAAACAAGTAAAAATTCTCTGATTCCACCCATAGGGCGTAACTATTCTTAACATTGCGTTGTAAGCATACAGTAAACGTAAATAAAGATAAAGTACACTTGGTTTTGTGGGTGGTGGTGGTGTTAATAGCGTCCCCCCCTCACTGTAAATGGAGGACAGGCTTATTACAGGCTTGGAAAATAGGACAAGTTAAAAACAATTCACTCCTGCCCCTCGCTCCTGTTCATGGCGGTTTGGGTTGCTGTTCTCTGTGTGAGTATGCCATCCCTTCGCTTGTAAATACCATGTGCTTTTCTCAGTGCTGTATGTAATGCTCGCTTTTCCTGACTGTGAGGGTGTGGAGAGAAGAGGAACCACATTCTGGGAGAGCTTCCGCCGAGAGCCGGTCCCTCCGCCCAGCTCACCACCTGCCGCTCCTGGAGCTTCCCCGAGGCCCCTAACTCTGATCAGCAGCTGGGCCTGGGGGCCCCCAGCCTGGACAGGGACATTGAAGGCTTGTGGGCCCAGCTGAGATTCAGACTCCAGCAGCAAGGGGCTCTGAGCCCCCAGATGGGCAAGGGTGCAGCAAGGCCTCAGACCTCAGCTCATCTGGGTCCTCCTGTGCCCAGCTGTGTTCAGACTCAAAGATCCCTTGTGGGTCCTGTGACCCACCTTCTGCGCCCTCTCTGTGTCCTAGAAGCCAGTGTCGGCTGCCCTGAGCACCTTGGCCTCTCCCTGGGGGCATGAGGGCCTGGTACCGGGTGGAGCCTCTGCTCAGCTGCCCTGACCCTGGCGTGTCCCTGCTGTCAGGCCCTCTCTTCTCCCTCATTCCTGAACAGTGCGATCACAACACATGCAAGGCTGTGTGAAACAGGCCTTGGAAAACCAGTTGCCAGGGATGGATTGGCATTTAAAAGGTATCCAAGGAGAGGGGGAGGAGCCAGAGACAAGAGCATGCAGGGCCCTGTTCCCCAGCAGCAGCTGGATGTAGTGGATGGAGAATCGTGGAATGCCCCTGTCCCTGGGAGTTACATCCACAGCACCGGACACCGTGCCCACCGGCTACTGCCACTGTGTGTTCCAGAGTGAAAAGATGCAGAGCAATGTTGTGAGCCTGAAGCCAATGGCCCTATAAATTATATTCTCTGGACACGTTTCTTCATTTATAAAATATTTAAGACACATTTCGCTTTACCTGTAGCAAGGAGGCAGTCAGGTTGGGGCTGAGATTGATGTTCAGAACACGATGTATTTATCTGGATTTGCTCTTCTGGACTGGGTGCCGCCTGAACTGTGGAGTGTAACCAGGTGGCAAGTGTGTGTGTGGTTGTGCGCTGGGCTATGTGTGCGGGTGTATCCGTGTCTGTTTTGAGGGATTCTGTACATGGGCGGGGTGATGGTTCTTGCATGGTTGCGTCCAGGCACAGTACGAGTCTGTTGGATCGCTGAGGATGTGCCTGTGAGAGTGATAGGTGCGCACAGCGGGGGTGTCTGTGTCCGACTGGCCGGTGTGTGGCTGTGTGTGTGTCTGGGTAGTGGAGCTGCGCGGAGGGGCTGTCTGCCTGAGTGTGCCTTTCCGCTCACATGTGTGGTGGTGTCCACAGTGCTGGGGGCAGGCTGTGCTCCTCTGGGTGGTGCGTGTACCTGTGGGCAGGGGGCCTGGTTCTGCCTGTGTGCTGTCCTATGTCCTGTGGTGTGAGGCCTGTTGCTGGGCCCATGGGGAGTGTGTGTAGGACTTTTCCCACCCACCCCATCAGTGGCGGAGGGAGTGGCCACTGGCTGCCTTTGCCCGGCCCTCGGCACTGAGAGGAACTCAGTACCTGGCAACCCTGAGTTCTGCGACCCGGCCTCAGGCTCCGGGAAGAACTGCTTTGGTGCTGCAGGAACACCGACACCTCTGACCCTCTCCCTGCAGAACTGGGCCTCCCTGGCCTGTAGCTCAAAGACCAGTGCGAGCCCAGGGGCAGGGTGGCTTAGGGCCACGCTTCACAGGAGGGAAACAGGGCCAGAGGGCGTACAGTCTGCTGGTGGCCACATGTAGAGCAGGGCTAATACTCTGTCTGGGACAGTCCCTCCCGGGCCTCAGTTTCCTCTTCTGCTACACAGTGCAGAGCATCAGGACCGGAAGGCCAAGGCACAGAGGGGGCGGGGTTGCCAAGGATCACTGCGTTGAACCCAGCCAGGAGGCAGCAGCAAGAATGAGGAATGATGGGAAGACCCCTGCTCCGGGCCCTGAGTCCCAGGAGCGTCCCAGCTCTGGGGGTGCCTGCACTTGGCACGTTGTCTCTGCCCCTTCCCCAGCTGCCGCCCCTGCCCAGAGGGGACCCAGTGACCTGGAACGTGGCCGGGATTTGGTTCTCCTCCGCCTGTGACAGCCCTCAGCTCCCCTCCCCGCTTGGCAGCTAATGCATCTGTCGCTACTTCCCTAACGAGGCTGCTGAGGCCCCTCTGGGACGGACACCTCCTCAGGCCAGCCAGCAGCTGGGGGGCCGTCCCAGGGTCAGGTTGGAAAGAGGGGGACCAAGCCTCTCTCCTGCCCACAGTCCCCAGCCTTCTCAGCTCCTGGGGGCATGGAGGCCCAGACCGGCCGCGGAGCCAGCTGGGTGCGGTGAGGGGTGCCCAGGGACCTGGCAGGCAGGAGTGCTCACCCAGCACCCATTCTTCTTTGGCCCTGTGACTGTTTGTAGTAATAATGCTTCATCTGGTCAGACGTCTGCAGGCCTGCGGTGCCAGGGCTGAAGTCAGCTATGATCTGGGTGTTCATACTCCCTGCCCTTGGGGAGGTGTGGCCCAGGGGAAAGACAGTAACCAAATAGGCTGTTTGTGTCATTACACATTCCTGTGTGGAGCGCGCGTTGTCACAAGCCGAGACAGGCATGCAGAAAGCGTAAGTGTCTGCCGGAGAGAGGACGCCTGTGCCTCGCTGGGGTGCCCGGCACCTACCGGGCTCAGCTAGGATTGAGTGAGTCGGAGACCCAGATTCTTGCCCCAGGCCACTGCCCACCTTCTCTGGGCTCCTTGGGGCCTAGAAGTTTCCTTCCAGCCCCATCACCTCTGAGTGGAACTCAGGCAGCCGATGCCTCCTTCAGTGCTCCCTGCCCTCCCTGCCAGGGCCCTCAAGACATCCGCCAGCAACAACTAGACTGTGGGATGCCCGAGGCACTGCCCCAGGGGATGCCGGGAGCCACCGACAGCACAGCTGCTGCCTCGGGCTCCACCTGCCATGTTGTCTGAGCCCCTTTGCTCTCACAGAGCCCCTGGGCTGGGCGGGAGGAAGCCCGGGCAGGCGAGATGAGATGGGGAGGCAGTCCCTGTTGCTGGCGGCTGTGGAGGGCGGCCTTGAGCCTGGCGCTCACTGGCTCACTTGCTCACTGGCTGGTGCGTGTGTATTGAGTAACTGTTCGCTGCCAGGCACTGTGCTCTGGGGAGACCTCCTGCCGCCTCCCGCCCACAGACCCATTCGGAAGGCCCACCAGTGTTTGGGGTTAAAATTCAAGTGCAGTGAGCAGTCCTTGGGGAATTTCACCCGTTTATCGCTCATCTTCCCTCAAAGCTGTGATTGTGGCGCTGACTGCATCTGGTCCGCCCAGTAGCAGCCCCCTCCCCTCCCCTGCCTTTCAGAAGCTGTTCCGCCGCCTGGACCAGGGCCCCTCTCCCTCTCTCACCCTTGAAATCCCTCCCTGCCCCTCCATAGGGAGCCGCTGTGCCCTGGGATCTGCCTGGTCCCTCTCTTGGGTGCAGCAGCCCAGGGTGAGGGTGTGCCCTGTCCCCTAGACCCACAGCCTGCCGCCTCTCTGCGTCCCCCAGGGAAGGCACAGGTTTGGCTGCAGCGCTGCCCTGAGCCCCCTGCACAGGCTGGGCCCGGGGGGGGGGGGGGCGGGCTGTGGGGAATGATGGGAGCATGGAGGAAGCCCTGAGACAGGTGCTCTCTGTGGGACCTGCCGACACTCCCCTCCCCAGGTGCAGCCCTCTCTCCCTCTCCTCTCTGCAGCAGGAAGGCGGGAAGGGAAGTGGGAAGAGGTGCACCTTGGGCTTTCTCCAAGATGGCCCCTGCCCCTTGCCCTGCCCTCTCCTCTATCTTCTGCCCCTCCCCCCCTCGGGTCTGCATCAACCACATCGTCTCTCAGATGGGCTCCTGAACACCCCTCTTGCCAGCTCAGGCAGGACTGGCCCAGCGGTCAGCGTGCTGGTGCAGGGTCAGTGCCGGGCTCTGCCCCCCAGGGCTCCTGTCTGGCCAAGGTGGACAGAAAGAACTTGAACTCTAATGTAAAAAGAACCTTTAGAGCAGTGGTTCTCAACCTTCCTGATGCCGCGCCCCTTAATACCGTTCCTCATGTTGTGGTGACCCCCAGCCATAAAATTATTTTCGTGGCTACTTCATCACTGTCATTTTGCTACTGTTACGAATCATCATGTAAATATCTGATATGCAGGATGTCTTTTCATTGTTACAAATTGAACATCATTAAAGCATAGTGATTAATCACAAAACAATATGTAATTATATATGTGTTTTCCGATGGTCTCAGGCGACCCCTGTGAAAGGGTCGTTGACCCCCAAAGGGCCGCGACCCACAGGTTGAGAACCGCTGCCCTGGAGGCAGCAGAGCGCTGTCTTTGAGCCGATTGGGAAGACTGGCGGAGGCTTCTGAGCTAAGCCGAGAGAGAAACGTGAGCTGAGGAGGCGCTGGGACCAGCAGTCCAGGTGGGGGCACAGCATTGCCTGGCAGAGTGGGGGAGCAAGGGACAGCAGAGAGCTGGAGCTGCCTCGAGGGCGGTGGGCATGAAGCTGGAGAGGTGGGCAGAGGGCCCTTCGCCGCTTACCCTTCAGTGGCTCCCCACCGCCAGGAGCCAGATCCGCCGCTGATGGCAAGCAGGCTGACCCACCCACTGCGCTCAGCCAGCCTGGCCCCGGTTCCTCACCACCAGCCCGCCCTCCGGTGTTGTGGGCTGACTGTGCGCACAGTTGCGGGGCTCGCAGTGAGCTGTGTGGGCTCAGTGTCCCTGGGGCCTGCTGGGTGGGCCTGCTCTGGTTCGCCAAGGTCCTGTGTGTCTGGCCTTCAGCCACAGCTCATCAAGCTCCATGTGCACAAGACGGAGGTGCAGGGCCGACGCCAGGGCGCCAGGTGGCATCACAGTCATGTGGACCGCCCTCCCTGGGTAACCAGTGGGTGGAAACCTGGAGGGGGCTCTCCCAGCATGCCGGGGGCTCTGCTGCCCCCCCCCCCTCAGGGCAAGGAAGGAGGCTCACCTGGGTTGAGCAGCTACCGTACGCCCGATCTGCGCAAAGCTGTTCGTACTTGGCAGCTTGTCACCACTTCTGAGGTGGACTCGGGCCGCTGAGGCTGGTGGGGTGATGCAGGGGGCCCAAGGTCACTCCGCGGGCAGTGGCAGAACCTGGCCGCGAAGGCAGGTTTGTACCATTTCAAAGCCGCCTTGGTAACTGCCGGGCTGGGCTGCATCGATAATGCCTCTTACGTTTCTCTCAGGCTGTGGGCTCGGGGGTGGGGGGTGGCCATGCCATTTCAGCTCCCCCCTGGTGGCAGGCATGATGCTTTGCAGTAGTAGGTGCTCGATAAATGCGTGTGGGCTGGGCGATTGGGGGAGTGAGCTATGCACAGAGTTCCCACTTTGCCCCTCCGCCTCCTCTCCCAGGAGCTGTGGGCAGGGGATTAGGGGGGAAGGAGACTTGGAAATTCCAGGCTTCCGGACAAAGAGTGGGTTCAAGGAGGCTGGAGAGGACAGCTGCCGGTGGAGGCCGGGCTGCTGGGGCTGGCCACGCTGCCAGTCAGGGGCTGCCTGGGGCATGGACGCCGAGGGGCCCGGGTGCCGTGTGGAGGCTCTTTCTGACCGAGCTCCTGGGCCTGGACCTGTTGGGAGGGGCCGTGTGAGAGGAGCTCATTCTCTTGGCAGCAGAGCCGGGTCCTGTCTGCGTGGTGCCCCTGTAGCACTAGCAAGATGCTACCTGGTCTGGTGCTCAGGTGGATGGGAAGGGAGGGGTTGGTGGGCAAAGGAAAACATCAGTAACAATCAAAGGCCACAGTGTTTGTTGAGCACCTACTGTGTGTCAGGTGTCAGGGATGTCATTTGTCCTCTTACGGCTAACAGATGAGGAAACGGGCTCGAGCAGGTAAGGCCAACGAGCGGAGCTGGGGTCCGCTCCAGGGTCCGTTTTCAACTCTGGACCTCTTCTCGCTGGTCCCCACCGGTCTTCACAGACGCCCGTGGCTCTCTGAAGGCCCCACAGCCTCGCTCTCAGATATCCCCCATGTGGAGCCTTCGAGTCTCCCCCCGGCCCTCTGGGCTGTTCCTGGGCATTGAGGTGCGGGGTGAGGGCCTCTCAGCCCGACTCCCCAGAGGGTGACCCCGTGCAGTCAGGACCACGGGTTTGCTGGGCCAGGCACTGGGGACACTCTTCCACGGACCTGCCTCCAGGAAGGTGGGGTGCGCATGACCGCCGTCGCTGGTGAGGGGCCCTGGCCGAGGCTGAGCGTGCCCCAGGACCCCCAGTGCTGTCCAGGCAGTTGGGGACACTCAGGCCACAGGGGAGAGCCTGGTGATCTCATCCCGGTCCCGCACAGCCCCGCCCGGCGACCCCGAGTCTCAGCTTCTCTCCGTGACCTTGGGACTGGCCTCCACGCCATCAGGAGTTCTGTCTGGAGTGGGCTGTGCAGTGTGAGGAGGCTCTTCTGGGGGAGGGGCGGTCAGTACGGCCTCACTGGGCATTCCTGTGCCCACAGGCCTGGGCCGCAGCCAGCCGGGAGGAGGAAGGGGAGCCTGTGCCAGGCAGGGCGCATGAGGCTGGAACCGCACGACTGGGGCTCCAGTCTTGGCCTCGCTTGCAAGTTGTGTGACCTCGGCAAGTGCCTCACTGTCTGGCCTTCAGTCGTCTCATCTGGAAAATGGGCACATTCATAGCATTGGCCTGGGAATAATCCCAGGAGCAGTAAGTGAAAGCGCAGGGCCCGGCTGGAGCACGGGGAGGTGGCCTCTTGCCTGTGCTGGTGCTGCTATTAGAGGTGTCCTCAGAACTTCTGGCTAACGTGTCCGTTCCTTATCCTCCCAAGCCCACAGCAGGACGGTAGGACGGTAGGACGGTAGGACGGTAGGACGGTGCTTCCTGGACAGCTCCAGCTTGGGCAGGTGAGGTCGTGTGACCAGTTCTGGCCAGTGAGACTCGCGTCCCCCAGGGGCCTGTCTCTGGGCAGCCTCCCTGCCAGCTCCGAGGAGGTGAGGTGTGAACGTGACACAGACTTTTGTTGTCTTAAGCCCTTGAGATTTGAGGGTTTTGTTACAGCAACAAAGCCCCCCCTGCCTAATCCATCATGACTGTCAGGCGCCATCATCATTGTCCAAGTGTGACCCGCCAGGGCCCAGCAGGGCAGCCGTGAGCTGCGAGGAGGGCGACTCCGGGCCGAGTGCTGACGGGGCTCGAAGTGTTTCACTGGGAACCTCACTCACCTCCTCAACTTCTTGCTGTTTGTTCGCATCGTTCGCTCATGCATTCATTCGTTTGGCAAGTGTCTCTTAAACATCTGTTTCGAGGCCCAGGAGAGCCCACAGGCTGTGGGGAGCTGGGGGCTGCTCTGCAGAGTGGCCGGGCATGGGCCCCCCGGCGGGGCTCCGAGGTGGGGGACACTGAAAGGGCGGGGTGGGCGCCAGTCGGGCAGGCCCGGGCCAGGGAAGGAGCAGCGTTCAGGCGGTGGGTCCCGCATGAGCAAAGGCCGAGAGTGGCGGAGACCTGGGCAGTAGGGTCGGCCAGCAGACACAGGGCCAGGGAAGGGCCAGGCTGGAGGGAGATCTCCGCTGGCCTTAGGCCCAGTGCTCCAGGCTGAGAGACGAGGATAAATCGTGGGTAAAATGAAAGACCAGCAGTTGGAGGCAGGGAGCCCAGATGGCAGCCGGACCGAGGATCCACGTGGCAAAAACCCGACAGGTCCAAACAGGCAGCGCAGGCACGGGGAGAGCTGGGCCGGCGGCAGTGGCTGTGGGGAGCACCCACCGCCTGGGGGAGCTGTGGGCTGGACAGGGACACCCTGCACAGTGACGGGGCGTCAGGGGAGATGTCCAGAATGCAGTTGGTTAGTGGACTGGACACTGAAGGGAAATGGGAACCACCTCCCGCCCAAGAGCAAACCATTGAGCTGGGGGTGAGGCCTAAGCTGGGGGAGGTGGGGGGGATTCATGTTTCTTTTTTTTTTTTAATATATTTTTATTTCAAAGAGGAAGGGAGAGGGAGAGATAGAAACATCAGTGATGAGAATCATTGATTGGCTGCCTCCTGCACACCCCCTTCTGGGGATTGAGCCGGCAACCTGGGCATGCGTCCTTGACTGGGAATCAAACCCTGACCTCCTGGTTCATGGGTCAACGCTCACCCAGAGCCACGCGGGCCGGGCCATGTTTCTTCCATGTGCCTCTCACTAAAGAAGAAGAAGGGAATTCCTGCAGGGGACTTATTTTTTTAAGATTTCACCATCCAGCGGGAGGCTTTCCTGTCTTGAATAACTGTGTTTTACTCATTTACACATGTTTATTGAGCCCATACTACGCGCCAGGCACCGTTCTAAGTGCACAGCAGTGAAGAAAGCCGAGACCCCCCCTGCTGGTAGGAGGCAGCACTCAGTGTTGGAAGGTGCTAACTGTGATGAGAGAAAAAATCCAGCCGGGAAGAGGCGCAGGAGTCGAGGACGTTGCGGTTTTAAATTGGGGAATCAGGTGGCCTCCTGAGCAGGTAACCTGGGGGCCAAAGCCCGAGGGAGGGAGGTGGGCCTGTGGCTGTGGGCGGAGGGCTCTGCACAGGCCCAGAGGCGAAAACGCGCTCCCTGCTGCAGAGAAGGCAAGGGCAGTGCGCCCAGCGAGCGGGAGGGCCCTCCAGAGGCCCCAGGCCCGCCAGGACCCGCTGCCCTCCGGGTGGTGCAGGCCCAGGGGCGTGCTCCCAGCTGAGTTTGGAGCCCGGGCACCGAGGCCAGGAGCGGGTTCCCTGCGGCTGGCCAGGCCTCAGAGGCCCAGCGAGCCCGTCCCCTGCCCTCCGAGGCCTTCCTTGCCTCCCTCCTTCTTCCAGGAACTGCTCTTCCCTGGACCCTCCTCTCTGTCCCCTTTGCTGCCCGCCTGCCTCCCAGGTGCCTCCTCGGCCTGTGGTCCTCTCCACGTGCACATGTCCTGGGGGTGGCGCGGGCGGGAGCTGCCCTTCCCCACGAGCCCTGGGCAGCTGGGCAAGCCTCTTGTTTCTCTACCAACACAAGTGCCCATCCGCCTCGCCTGAACGAACAAGAAATTGGCTTTTCTGTCCTCCCACCCTCCACCTGGGCTTCTCTCACAGGTGAGACTGGGGGGACTAGATGAAAAGCCCCCCCAGTATAGAAGGGTGAAACCTGAGTGTCCCTGCGGCAGGACCTGGACGGGGTGGGCGAATGGCCACACCTCCTTGCACAGCTGCTGGGACGGCCCCAGCAGCTTCTCGCTCAGCACATTGGAGCCTCAGGGACTCTTGGAGTCCCCCATGCCCCAGTCCCTCACTGGTGACCGTCTCTTACCCACATTCCCCTTCTAACAACAAGGGATTCCAGACAGGTGAGGATGCAGAACAAGGGCCAGAGTCTGGTGACCGGGTCCCTGCCCGGGCTGGGTGCCAGCTAACTGGCTGACGCCCACTCTCTCTGCACTCAAAGGGTTACGCCCATGTGGGAACCCCCAGAATGTCAGCTTTATAACTGCCATTTTCACTCCAGGTAGCAAGGGGGCGCCTTATCTTAGTGTTCTCTGTGGGCCTTTCCTACCAGCAGAGCGGGCCAGAGCACTCCATTGCACAGATGGGAAGACTGAGTCCTAGTGAGCGAAAGGGACTTAGATCCAAAGAGGAGCCGACCGCCTGGAACTGTTGCTGTAACAACAGCGCCACTGATGGAGGCCCCTTGCTGTCCTGGGAAGAGGGTGGGGTCCATGTCCCAGTGGAGGGGCAGCTGGGGCAGCTGGGAGCTGACTGGGGCTCTCTGAGCCCGCGCTGCCCTGTAGCTGTGTCGTGGTCAGGGCAAGCTCCTCTGTTTTGATCTCCCACACACTCAGAAACCCCTTCCCTGCCCGGTGCCCCGGCCCTGGCTTTCTTCTCATCACACACCCTCCTGGGGCCCCGCTCTCCTGGCCTTCAGCTCTGGTCACCACTGCTCCCTTTCGCCTGTAAGCTGACCCCCCCCCCCACTCCGCACTGCCCAACATGCAGGCCCCCAGGGGTGTTCCAGTCCTACCTGGAGCAGCTGCCGAGCACCCCTGGCTGCCCCCGAGGTCCCCTTCCTGCACAGCTAAGTCTCCCCCACCCCATGCCCTTGCAGGCCGCCGGCCTCACTGTGGCCCTGGTCTGCCTCCTCTGGGCCAGCTGTGGTCGTGAGGCCTGATCTGGAACCTGTTGGGCCTTAGGAAGGTGGGGCCCCGGCCTGGGCTCCAGATGTGTGAGGGCATTTCATGGGGAGAGGGCCTGGAGCTTTCCTCCGAATCTTATGAGTACCGTGCCCAGGACATGCACACGTGTGGGAGCTGCTCCCAGGATTGGGAAGCCTGCTTGTCATGGGGCCAGAGAGAATGAGAGAGCCCAGGGCGGGCAGTCCCAGAGCTGGCGCTGCAGGAGGAAGTCCTCTGGTGTTACACTCATTCCTAATGCCAGCCCACCGAGGCGCACAGACACACACGCACATGCACACACACGCACACACCTGCTGCTTGCAGTCCTTCACATACACCTACACACCGTGCTCTCCACTGCCAGCCAGCCCTCTCCACACAATCACGGACACACTTGTGTCAGGGCTCTGATGACACGAGCGCATATGCACACGTGTGCACAGACACTCAGACCACGACTCAGAAGCCAGCTTTTCATGGAAAAATAGCCGCCAACACCTGGGAACGTGTCCCATGATCACACGCATACACGGACACACGCACACAGCCACAGCGGAGGCTCCTCCCACTGCTGGGGGGGGGGGGTTCTCTTTTTCAGTGGAGTCCCATCCCCCACCCCTGGAGCTGGAGTCCACCCAGAGACCCTCCTCACAGCTGGGCCCTGGCTCTGTGGGGAGGCCCCTGGTGTTCCCTGCCCCCCAAGAAATGCTTGCCCGACTGGCCTCAGTGTGGGTCTCGATGGCCTTGTGTTGCGCTGGCAGCTGGCCTGGGCTCTAGGATTGGCATAAGGTGTTGTGCCTGTGCTCTGGCCCCTGGCCCAGCGACACCTGGCAGATGTGCCCCTGTCCCCCCCCGCCTACCAAGGGCTTGCCCGCGCCTCATTTCAGAAGTAGGGAGACGGAGGCAAGGACACCTGGCACACCTTCCTCCCATTCCTGGCCTCATTTGAGACTGACAGCCCCCTCAGAAGCTCATGCACCCTGTAAGTGGGGACCTTCAAGGTTATTTTCTCCAGAGGCCCAGAGAGGGTAAGGGTCTTTCCCAAGGTCACACAGCAAGTCCATGGTACAGGCTGACAAGATACTTAGTCTAGAACTCTCCTGTGGGGGCCCATGTATGCCTGGTAGGGGTGCTGCGGGAGAGCAGGCGGCAGGGAGGAGGCAGGGCCAGGTTTGCATCCAGCCTCCCCTCTTCCCGCTCCTGTTCCCTCTTCTCCCTCCCCTGGGTTTGTTTGCAGAATGACTCACAGGAATGCAGCCAAGTCCTGATGGATGGGAAGGCAGGGCCCCAGAAGTACCGGAGGACCTCTCCAGGGTGGGGGCTGGCTGGGCGGTGGGGATAGAGAGGCTGGTGATCTGGGAGACTTGTGCGCAGGCGCGGAGACTGAGGCCCCAGGAAAACACTGCCCACCGTGGAGCCTCCTTCACCAGCGTGAGCACACGCACATGCACACACACACGCACACGCACACGCACACGCACACGCTCACAGGCTCAGCCAGCGGCACACAGACTCCCGCCTCCTGCCTTCTTCCTGGACCCGCATCTCCATGTGGGCCTTCTGCAGCTCTGGCCCTGTGCACGGCGCAGTGACCGCGATCCCACGTGTGTGTGGGCACTGAGTGTGACTCAAGTCGGACCCTTCTAGATGCTTGTGTTACCCCTCAGTTCCTCCTGGCCCTCAGGCGGTGCTATCTATTCACCCTGTGGCCTGGGTGGGGTGTGGGGTTGGGGGGGCACACCCCTGTCCTCCAGCAGCTGACCAGGTGTAGGGGGGCCGGGATGGGCCTGAGGCAATGGGCGGAGCCTCTTAGAAGACAAGGGTGAGGCTGAGAGCTGGCAGAGAGCCTGGTGAGCCCAGGAGGGAAAGGGGGGGGGATGAGGCTGGGGTCTGTCAGGAGCCTCTGCAGGGGAGGGCTCATATCTCTCCTTGAGGGAAGCTGCCCCCTCCCCCCCAATGTCTGGGGCACCTCTGAGGAGCAACAAGACATTCATCTCCTCGGTCCCTGCAGCCTCATGCCGCGGAGGGCCCGCCTGGCCCAGCAGCCCTGGAGCCCACGCAGGACCCCTGCCCCCCGGCCCGCCCCGCAGTACCTGCGGGCGGCTGTCCTGCGGGTGCTGCCCTGCTGGGCCAGGTCCGTGCTTTCTAACAAGCCGGATTGGGATTTTTATGCGCCCCTCCTGGTTCCGTGAACAAGAGGGCAGGGTGGTTCAGGCTGCACGTGGGGGGCAGGGCCGCCAGCCCCTGTCCGTCCGGGTGCCCGGGCTTCCCTTTGCTGCGCGTCCACATTACTGGGCACAGTGCGACATTCCTGAGGTGCCGCTCTGTGCTGGCGAGAACAGGACATCAAACGAGCTGCCGCCTTGGTGGGGGGTCAGCGGACGGGCATGCGTCAGGCCCTCGTGTCCTGGAGAAGGAGACCGCGGCGGCCAGGCAGGCCCAGCAGTGTGTTCTAGGCGGGGGGAGGGCGGGGCTGCCGGCAGAGCGGGAGGAGAGGAGGCCCAGAGGCAGCGGGGCAGGGGGCACCGGGATGGCAGGCCCTGGGTGGTTTGGTTTTAACTCGTGTGTGAGGCGGAGCTGTGGAGGGTGCTGAGGGGGAGAGGGTGCGATCTCAGCTGGGTTTCAGCAGCACCCGCGGGCTGCCCTGAGGGCTGAGGGGCGGGCGGCCCAGGGAGGCTTGGAGAGGGCTGCACCGGGCCAGACAGGCCGAGGGCGTGTGACGGCTGTGGTGCAGGAGCGGGGAGCGGGGCTGCGCATGGGCACGGGGTCTGGGGCATGGACATTCTGAAGTTAGTGGTGGGAGCTGCACAGTCCGAGGACCCCAAGAACCTTGGAAAGAGTGGGTTGCATCTCAATACCAAGTCTTTGGGCTCTAAAGTTCAGAGCTCACCAGGCCTCCTAACCAGATCCAGCTGCAGAGACGCGGCAGGAGACGAACTCACAGGGAGGGCCCTGGGCTCCTTTCTCCTTTGTACCTGTATGTACGTCCCAACTTTAAAAATTAAAGATAGGCCTTTCTCTCTAAAAGGTAGCTGCCCTGTGACATGGGGAGGATGGCCGGGGACTGACCTGGAGGGGCTGCCCGCCAGCCGCCAGGGCTCTGTCTGCTGGGCGCTGGGTCTGCTGCGCGTTTGGGCAGCGGGTTTGGAGCAGGAGTGCGCCCGGGCCCAGGGCCCACCTTCTGGAACTCCACCCCTGCTCACGGGGCCTTGGTCAGGTCACAGCCAGAGGCCCTGGGGGTCCCCTCTCCGTCTCGTGTCTGAGCTGTCTGCCTGGCATCTCCACCCAGAGACCACCTCTCCCTGCTCCCCTTCCCCGAGGCGGCTGGCTCACTCCATTTCTGGGCAGCCGTGCCTGTTAGCAGGCTCTTCCTTATATGGCGGTGAAATCTGCCTTCCTTTTGCTTTTGCCCCTCCTGAGCTCCTTCTCGGAGCCCCTGTTTCTGGGTCTGTGGCGTGGGGCACCCACACCCCTCCCTGCCCCCCCCCACCCCCGGTCTTGGGAGGTTGTAAAGGACTCAAAAAATCTAGTAGCTCAGAACACATGTGGTATCGGCAGTCCCTCGGCACTGGGGACTCGGGGGGAGGGGGGCGGGGGGGCTCGCCCCAGCAGTGCACCGAGCAGGGTTTCCACATGAAACATTCAGCCTACGACCGTGAGGTTGGTATTGGATACTTTCCCAGAGACTGAAAACAGACCTCTCCACAGGCCAGGAGGGTGACGGCGAGAGCCAGCATAGAGCCAGCACAGTGTGACAGCCGCACTGTCACGCACTCATCCTGTCCCCTCGGCCTCTCCCAGGTTACGGTGGAAAAATGGAGACCGGAAATCAGATGGGAAACGGGTATGACTCTCCCGTCACACAGTTCGGGAGGGTGGAGGCCACCTTCCCTCCGCAGACGTGGGGACACAAGCCCGGAGGACGTGCCGGCTGCGGTCGGTGGGCACTGGCAGCTTGTTGCGTGAAGGACCCTGTCTGTGCTTACGGCTGTGTCGTCTAGGGTGCTGGGCTCGGAGTGTTCTTCTGGTCTTAGGCTGTGAGCTTTTTGCTAAGTCTAGGGAGAGAGCTATCACAGGGCTTAGCAGTCTGCTTTCCAGCCCCTATCACGCCCTCCCCTCCTGCTGGCTGGGAGGTAAGCGGGAGCAGAAGCATTATCCCTCTTCTCAGCTGTGGATACTGGGCCCAGAGAGGTTGTGGAGCTGCCCAGGGACACACAGCCAGGATGCCACAGCTATTCTTGCACTGGGCTGGCAGGGCAGCGCCTTTCCTTGTTTAGGGTGAGTGGGGAGGGTGGGAACCATGACTTCACCCCCCAGGAACTCCCGGAGAGCCCAGTGGGCATCCGGAGCCAGGTCTGCTTCTTCCCTCCACACATATGGCGGGCTAGCCTGCCCTGAGCGGGCCGGGGTTCCGCTGGACCTGAAGTCACTCAGGCCTGTGCCTCTCTCTGCTCGTGGAGCTTCAGGTTCCACATCTCTAAGGTGGGCAAAGGACGCCCGCCTAGGGGGAATGCTAAAGGATTCCGTGGGCGCGCTGGGCAGAGTTGGCACCATCTTTATATGCCACCCTACGAGCCGTGGTATGGCCACCTGGGTTCCACCATGAAATAAAGTCAAACCAGGAAGAAGAGTACAAGAACAAGGATGTCCCCCCCCCATCATCCCCCCCTTTTGCCCCCTTCCCCTCCTCCTGCTCCCTTTTCTTCCCCTCCCCCTCCTCATACTCTCTGGTGGTAAAAAGTCACACAGCACACGCATGTCCCTCCCACACCAAGCCTCTTTGTCAGAGTTCCTTCCCCACCCTCCAGAGGTGCCGCAGACACAGGCCCCTGAAGAAAGCCTCCCGTTCCCATGTTCCTTGAGACGCAGGCTCTCCCTGCCCAGGAGAGGCAGCCCCGGCCTCTCGCACCCGGCACTGGGCACTGGGCACTGGGCCTCCCATAGCAGGGAGGGGGCTAGCCACCCAGCCCAGGGCCAGGCTGAGGGAGGGCAGAGGCTGCAGAGCACTGAGCGGAGCTGGGAAGGGGCGGGAGGGTCATCTGAAGAGTGGGTGAGCCACGCGGAGACTCCTGGGGAGCTGCCACCCGGGTGTGAGGTGCACGTGTTCACACAGGAGCCTGTGCGTGTCCTTATGTGTGTGCATCTGTGTCACATTTACATGTGTCCATGTCCCTGTTTACGTCTCCTGTGTGCATACTAGCGCATGTGTGTGTTTCATCTTGTGAGTGTGTGACAGATGGTGTGCCCCGCAGTTCCACCCAGGGGAGCATGTGTGTTCATGCCTGTCCTGATTGTTCAGACCTACTGTGTGCCCGGGCCCCTCTGGAAAGCTGGGGGTGTTGCAGCCCCAAGTCTGGGGGTGGGAGTAAGGCTGAAACCCTCTCATGAGGTTCCCTTCCAGGCAAGCAGAGGAAGCCTGGAGCCAGGGGGAGCCTGAGGGCTCGCCCCCTCTCAGAAGGAGAGGAAAGGGAGGGGGCGTCGTAAGTCCCACCCTCAGGCACCTGGGGACACACTGGGCCTAGGTTGGGGGCTGTGTGGCCCAGTGAGAAGGGCAGGGTGGGGTGGTCTGTGTGTGCTTGAGTGCATGTCTAGGTGGGTGTCTGCTTGGTGCACATGTGCTGGCACCTGCGCATGTCAGGCCTGGTGTGTCTCTGCATGTATGTTTATGTGTGAGGGTGTCAGGCTGGGCCTGAGGGTCTGACTGTAGGTGTAGGTCTGCCTAAGTCGGGCGTGCCTGTGTGTGCGTCTGCCCGACTGGGGTGTGTCTGTGTGTGCGTCTGCCCGACTCGGTGTGTCTGTGTGTGCGTCTGCCCAACTCGGTGTGTCTGTGTGTGCGTCTGCCCGACTCCAGTGTGTCTGTGTGTGTGCCTGCCCGACTGGGGTGTGTCTGTGTGTGCGTCTACCCGACTGGGGTGTGTCTGTGTGTGCGTCTGCCCGACTGGGGTGTGTCTGTGTGTGCGTCTGCCCGACTGGGGTGTGTCTGTGTGTGCGTCTGCCCGACTGGGGTGTGTCTGTGTGTGCGTCTACCCGACTGGGGTGTGTCTGTGTGTGCGTCTGCCCGACTGGGGTGTGTCTGTGTGTGCGTCTGCCCGACTGGGGTGTGTCTGTGTGTGCGTCTACCCGACTCGGTGTGTCTGTGTGTGCGTCTGCCCGACTGGGGTGTGTCTGTGTGTGCGTCTGCCCGACTGTGGTGTGTCTGTGTGTGCGTCTGCCCGACTGGGGTGTGTCTGTGTGTGCGTCTGCCCGACTCGGTGTGTCTGTGTGTGCGTCTACCCGACTGGGGTGTGTCTGTGTGTGCGTCTGCCCGACTGGGGCGTGTCTGTGTGTGCGTCTGCCCGACTGGGGCGTGTCTGTGTGTGCGTCTGCCCGACTGGGGCGTGTCTGTGTGTGCGAATGCCCGACTGGGGCGTGTCTGTGTGTGCGTCTGCCCGACTGGGGCGTGTCTGTGTGTGCGAATGCCCGACTGGGGCGTGTCTGTGTGTGCGTCTGCCCGACTGGGGCGTGTCTGTGTGTGCGTATACCCGACTCGGTGTGTCTGTGTGTGCGTCTGCCCGACTCAGTGTGTCTGTGTGTGCGTCTGCCCGACTCAGTGTGTCTGTGTGTGCGTCTGCCCGACTCCGGCGTGTCTGTGGGCGCATCTGGCCTGCTGGTGCTGACCCAGGCTCTGGACTTTGCTCTGGGAAAGTGCCAGTGGCCTCAGGCCTCCTCAGGCACCACAGGGCCCTGAGGTCTCAGGTGGACTGTGTGCAGGGCTGATGTGGGTTATCTCAGGGTGTGGTGGCTCTGAGCTTCCCTCAGGGTCCCTGGGGGAATGTATCCATGGGATGGTCACCACAGCGCACCCCTGTAGCATCAGGATTCAGGCACAGGCTGGGGCTGGGTCAGATGTTGGTGTGTGGCTAGGTACTATTGCTGGGTCAGAAGTCCATTCATGACAGAGGGCAGGGGTCAGTCAGTGGCTGGGGTCAGGGGTCAGGGGTCCTGGCACAGAGGACTGAAGAGGCCTTAGCCACACCACTGCCCTCAGCCTCTTGGTGGCTTCCTGGCCAAGAGTGTGGATCCGAGCCCTGGGGTGCCCCCCACGAAGCAGGGCGCAGGCTAAGCAGTCGCCCGGGCTGCTGGGCACCATGCAGGCCCATGGCTGCGGGAACAGCTCTATGGCTGTGACAGGATCCCGCCAGGCCAGTGTGCTCGTGTGGGTGACCTTGGTCGTAACCTAGAGGCCAGGGGGCCCTCTGGACCCAGGACTGAGCCAGCGGATGCAGAGCAGGGGCAGCGCCTCCCACACTGGAGAGCCCTGGTGCCCTCCCCTCTACTCACCCACTTCTCCGTCCCCATCTGTTCCCTTCTCTCCATTCTCCTCTCCTCTCTCATCCTCCTCCCTCTCCTCTGTGCTTCCTCCCCATTTCTTTCTTCCAAACAGGCTGCCCAGCCTTCTCTTATTCCCATTCATTCAGCGTCCCCTCCCCCAGCCCTGCCTGCGGCCACAGCCCTCTGCCTCCAGGGTCTTGCCTCCTCCAGCTCAGGGCACAGCCCAGCCTCTTCTCGTGGACAGTGACTCAGGTCCTGAGAGAGACAGCGGAGACCAGGGGGCCTGCAGGCGCCCTGGCACAGGAGGGGTGCAGGGCAAGGGTGAGAGGTTACAGAGGTCGAGGCTTCTCCTCTGCAGCCCAGCCCAGAGGAGACGGAGCCTAGGGGGAGTCTGCCTGTGGAGGCTTGCAGGTGTATCACCTGGAGGTCTCCTGCAGTCCAGGAAGGAAGGATGGACAGACAGACGGCAGAGAAAGCCACAGGGAGCAGAGATCAAAGGTGGCGCCGCTCAAAAGCAGGCAGGGAAAGAACTGGTCTCTGTCACAGGCTGGCAGGCAGGACCCAGCTCAGCCCTTACAGGGCCAGGCCAGGCCAGGCACTGTGCCGTGCCACCCCCCTCCCCTCCCCCCCACCTCCCAGGGCGGGAGAGTGGATGCCAAGCAGCCTTTCTGCTGCCCAGACATTGGCCAGAAACTAACCAGGGAGATCCCAGATTTTTCCTCTCACCTCTCCTGCCAGCTTCTGGGTGGGGAGTGAGGGACCAGGCACGCCAACTGTTTGAAAATACTATAAAAACTTAAGGAAACTTGGATATTCATAATCCTGATCCCCCCCTCCCCCCATACCCCCTCCCAGCTAAAACACCAAGGTCTTTGCTTTCAAAGGAAAACATTTTCTCCAGTGTGAGCTCTCAGCCTCACAGGGCAGCTGGCTCTCCAGAAGTCCTGGGCATGGGATGGTTTTGGTGGGAGAACAGGAACAGGGCTGGGATTGCTCAGCAGCGGGCCAGCCCACCAGGGCAGGGGGTTGTCTGTTTTGTTCACTGTGGCCCTAGCGACCAAAGGAGAGATTTGCGGGTGTAGATTTGGGGAGGGGAGGTCTGTGGATGGAGGTCTGTGGAGGGGAGGTCTGTGGATGGAGGTCTCTGGAGGGGAGGTCTGTGGATGGAGGTCTGTGGAGGGGAGGTCTGTGGATGGAGGTCTGTGGAGGGGAGATCTGTGGATGGAGATCTGTGGAGGGGAGATCTGTGGATGGAGGTCTGTGGAGGGGAGGTCTGTGGATGGAGGTCTGTGGAGGGGAGATCTGTGGATGGAGATCTGTGGATGGAGGTCTGTGGAGGGGAGATCTGTGGAGGGGAGATCTGTGGAGGGGAGGTCTGTGGAGGGGAGGTCTGTGGAGGGGTGGTCTGTGGATGGAGGTCTGTGGAGGGGAGATCTGTGGATGGAGATCTGTGGATGGAGGTCTGTGGAGGGGAGATCTGTGGAGGGGAGGTCTGTGGAGGGGAGGTCTGTGGAGGGGAGATCTGTGGATGGAGATCTGTGGATGGAGGTCTGTGGAGGGGAGGTCTGTGGATGGAGGTCTGTGGAGGGGAGGTCTGTGGAGGGGAGATCTGTGGATGGAGGTCTGTGGAGGGGAGATCTGTGGATGGAGGTCTGTGGAGGGGAGGTCTGTGGATGGAGGTCTGTGGAGGGGTGGTCTGTGGATGGAGGTCTGTGGAGGGGAGATCTGTGGATGGAGATCTGTGGATGGAGGTCTGTGGAGGGGAGGTCTGTGGATGGAGGTCTGTGGAGGGGAGGTCTGTGGATGGAGGTCTGTGGATGGAGGTCTGTGGAGGGGAGGTCTGTGGATGGAGGTCTGTGGAGGGGAGGTCTGTGGATGGAGGTCTGTGGATGGAGGTCTGTGGGTGGAGGTCTGTGGAGGGGAGGTCTATGGAGGGGATTTCTGTGGATGGAGGTCTGTGGATGGAGGTCTGTGGAGGGGAGGTCTGTGGAGGGGTGGTCTGTGGATGGAGGTCTGTGGAGGGGAGGTCTGTGGGTGGAGGTCGGTGGATGGAGGTCTGTGGAGGGGAGGTCTGTGGATGGAGGTCTGTGGGTGGAGGTCTGTGGATGGAGGTCTGTGGAAGGGAGGTCTGTGGATGGAGGTCTGTGGAGGGGAGGTCTGCGGATGGAGGTCTGTGGATGGAGGTCTGTGGATGGAGGTCTGTGGAGGGGAGATCTGTGGATGGAGGTCTGTGGATGGAGGTCTGTGGATGGAGGTCTGTGGATGGTGGTCTGTGGATGGAGGTCTTGGAGGGGAGGTCTATGGAGGGGAGGTCTGTGGAGGGGAGGTCTGCGGATGGAGGTCTGTGGATGGAGGTCTGTGGAGGGGAGGTCTGTGGATGGAGGTCTGTGGAGGGGTGGTCTGTGGATGGAGGTCTGTGGAGGGGAGATCTGTGGAGGGGAGGTCTGTGGAGGGGTGGTCTGTGGATGGAGGTCTGTGGAGGGGAGATCTGTGGATGGAGATCTGTGGATGGAGGTCTGTGGAGGGGAGATCTGTGGAGGGGAGGTCTGTGGAGGGGAGGTCTGTGGAGGGGAGATCTGTGGATGGAGATCTGTGGATGGAGGTCTGTGGAGGGGAGGTCTGTGGATGGAGGTCTGTGGAGGGGAGGTCTGTGGAGGGGAGATCTGTGGATGGAGGTCTGTGGAGGGGAGATCTGTGGATGGAGGTCTGTGGATGGAGGTCTGTGGAGGGGAGGTCTGTGGATGGAGGTCTGTGGAGGGGTGGTCTGTGGATGGAGGTCTGTGGAGGGGAGATCTGTGGATGGAGATCTGTGGATGGAGGTCTGTGGAGGGGAGGTCTGTGGATGGAGGTCTGTGGAGGGGAGGTCTGTGGATGGAGGTCTGTGGATGGAGGTCTGTGGAGGGGAGGTCTGTGGATGGAGGTCTGTGGAGGGGAGGTCTGTGGATGGAGGTCTGTGGATGGAGGTCTGTGGGTGGAGGTCTGTGGAGGGGAGGTCTATGGAGGGGATTTCTGTGGATGGAGGTCTGTGGATGGAGGTCTGTGGAGGGGAGGTCTGTGGAGGGGTGGTCTGTGGATGGAGGTCTGTGGAGGGGAGGTCTGTGGGTGGAGGTCGGTGGATGGAGGTCTGTGGAGGGGAGGTCTGTGGATGGAGGTCTGTGGGTGGAGGTCTGTGGATGGAGGTCTGTGGAAGGGAGGTCTGTGGATGGAGGTCTGTGGATGGAGGTCTGTGGATGGAGGTCTTGGAGGGGAGGTCTATGGAGGGGAGGTCTGTGGAGGGGAGGTCTGCGGATGGAGGTCTGTGGATGGAGGTCTGTGGATGGAGGTCTGTGGATGGAGGTCTGTGGAGGGGAGGTCTGTGGATGGAGGTCTGTGGAGGGGAGGTCTGTGGAGGGGAGATCTGTGGATGGAGGTCTGTGGAGGGGAGCTCTTTGGATGGAGATCTGTGGAGGGGTGGTCTGTGGATGGAGGTCTGTGGAGGGGAGGTCTGTGGAGGGGTGGTCTGTGGATGGAGGTCTGTGGGTGGAGGTCTGTGGAGGTGAGGTCTGTGGAGGGGAGGTCTGTGGATGGAGGTCTGTGGAGGGGAGGTCTGTGGAGGGGAGATCTGTGGATGGAGGTCTGTGGAGGGGAGGTCTGTGGAGGGGAGATCTGTGGATGGAGGTCTGTGGATGGAGGTCTGTGGATGGAGGTCTGTGGAGGGGAGGTCTGTGGAGGGGAGGTCTGTGGATGGAGGTCTGTGGATGGTGGTCTGTGGATGGAGGTCTTGGAGGGGAGGTCTGTGGAGGGGAGGTCTGTGGAGGGGAGGTCTGTGGATGGAGGTCTGTGGATTCGAGGTCTGTGGATGGAGGTCTGTGGATGGAGGTCTGTGGATGGAGGTGTGTGGAACACATTTACTCAGTTCATCTGGGAGAACAGGAGCCATGAGGGCGACATAGCAGACAGGGCCCTTCACTCTGACCTTGCCCAATATGTTCGTAAGAAGGGGAAACAGGCTTGAAATGGAAAAGTGACGTGGCAGGTTCCCCGGTGCTGACCCAGGCAGTACACTGCTCCTGGTTCGCCCATGAACAATATTGCCTCTTCTGTGGCTAGCAGACTGGCCCAGAGGTCATTACCCTGCAAGGCAGGAAGGGGTCCTTCCCAAGGCGTGGCCTCCCACCAGCCCTGTCAACGGCCCAGACCACTCCCTACCGAAGACCTGGCAGCTGGCTGTCACTCCATCTTGTGCAGGGGCCACCTCAGTGGTCTCCCGCTCCTTCCCTGTTCCCACACCTATCCTCTCTCTATCTCTCTTTTTATTAATTCTCACCTGAGGACATTTTTTCCATTGATTTTCAGAGAGAATGGCAGGAAGGAAGGGAGGGAGAGAGAGAAACATCTTCCATACGTGCCCCAACTGAGGCTGGGGATCGAACCCACAACCCAGTTATATGCCCTTGACCAAAATTGAACCCGAGAACCTTCAGTGCACAGGCCAGTGATCTAACCATTGAGCTACACGGGCCAGAGGGACACTTGTTCTCTTTATAGCCGCCAGGGGGAGACTGTGAGGACCTCAGGGGAATGTCTCCTGTGCTCAAACACTGCAGACTCCTCACCGCACTCCCTGTGAAAGCCAGAGTCCTTACAAAGATGTGGCTCCTTGTCACCTCTCTGTCCCCATCTTTTCCCACTCATCCACTGCTCTCTCTGCGCCAACCACACCAGCCTCTGCCATTCCTTGAATATCCCCACCCTGTGCCTGCTCGGGGCCTTTGCACTTGCTGCTCCCTCTATCTGCAGTGTCCCCTCAGACAGCGGCATGCTCACGACTTTAGTCCTTCAAATCTGCTCTCAGATTATTTCAAGGGTGAGTTTCCTGAGCCCCCATATGAAACAGCTCCCAGCCCCTTCCCTGGCTGTATTTTTTTACAGCACTGCCCCACCTAATGCAACACACTACATCATTTACTCACTCACTCTGCTTCCTGTCTGTATCGCAGCTAGAAAAGACTGGAAACTTTTTCGCATTCCTAACTCTTAGAATGGTGCCTGGAACATAGTAGGTGCTCAATAAATATTTGCCAATCAAATGGATGAATATTTCTGCTGCACTCAAGTTGCGTGACCTTGGGCAAGTCCACTGTTTGGACCTCAGAGATCTGTCTCTGAAATAGGGAGGGTGACTGAGTGGAGGAAAAGACAGAGGTTAGAAATCGCTGGCTGACTGCTCCATAAACATGTGCGGAGCAGATGTGAAACCTGCCTGGCCCACCTCTGGCCCCAGGCCTTCATATTTGCACATAGCCCCAAGGCGAGGAGGGCCTGCGGGTTACCAGCCCTGGTCTGAACTTGAATGCAACTTCTGGATCTCAGTGGCATGTGCCTGGTCTGGTGGCTGGAGTCCAGAGCCCTCTTCTCTGCTTCTTGTGCCCACCTGGTGGCCCCTGGCTCACCCCTGCCCCTGGTGGCATATCAGTGAGCCTCACACCTGGCAGCCCTGCTGACCTCTTTGCCTGCACCCTGAAGCTCATGCTGGGGTCTCCTTCATGGCTCCTGCTATTATTTAGCTCTGGGACAGCTTTTGGACACAGATTTCGCAGGAAAGCACCTATTCAGTGCTGGGCAAACCAACGGGCGCCGTCCAGGCCCAGGCTCTCCTGAACACGGCGACACCTCACCAGGAAAGAGCGGGCCCTTTGAGACTGGGACATCCCACTCTCGCCCATAGAGCTCTCCCACCAGTCAATGGGATGGGCCCCCTCGCCCCACTTCGCCTAGAGTAGAACTCATTGGTGGGTAGTGGAGTCAGACCCCTGGACAGAGCAGGGATCTTGCCAGCCAGCAGCCTCCCCTGCTGGTCATTCCCTCAGCATTTACGGAGTGTCTGCTGTGTGCCGGGTGCTGCTGCCGTGATCCCGTGGAATCTGCCAATAGAGTCTGAGAGGACAAGCAAGAGTTTGGGGGCCATGAAGACCTAAGTTTGAATCTTGACATTGCCACTTTATTCATTCATTTGCTAAATTCATGTTGAGCACCTCCTCTGCCAGGCAGAGGTGGCAAGACCTCTCCAGACACTTATGGTCAAGTAGGGATCAGACTGTCTTGCTGTGTGTTGACAAGCCTTTGACAGCTCTGAGGGATGGGCAGAAGCCTGCGGGGTACCTGGGGGCTGTCCTAGGACATGACACTGCCTCTTAGCACTTAAAGAAAGGCCCTGGCCAGGCAGGGGTCTTCCATCCCCTTTGGCAGATGTGAGTCTGGACCTTCCACCAGACGGCCCCAGGAACAACGCAGAGGGCGCTGGACAGATGAAGGGCTCTGCTCTCCTTTGGGATAAGCCATGGAACCACCATCTCATTCCTTCCACCCCCGAGGGCATGAGGGGGGAATCCAGAACCCATGAAGGGCAGCCCTGAGCACCCCTGCTGCCTTTGCCCTGGTGCTCTCCATCCCCACCCCCCTGTTGTTCTCTAAAGGGGCTGCTGGCTCCCAGAAGAGAAGGCCCGGGCCTGGTCATGCTCACAGGAAGGCCTGGGGTTGGCCTCATTCAGTCCTTCACTTACCCATGGATCCATTCAACAGATGCTTACTGAATGTGCGCCAGGCACCATTCCAGATATGGAGGCTACACAAACAAAAATAAGTACACAAGTAGGTAAATTACAAGGTACATTAGCAGCCAGGGAAGAACATTCCAGGCAGAGGGACCAGCAAGGACAAAGGCCGTGAACTGAGTGGGCCTGCAAATGCAAGGGCGGTGAGAAGGAGGGTGGGGGTGCGGTCACAGGTGGTGCGCCTGACCGTGAGGGCCCTCCACAGCTGTGAGGGCTCTTCCTTCTTGTGATCGCTCCAAAACCAGGGTGGGTGGGAGCCTGCCCTGCTCCCGGGGAAGAGGCAAGCGCTGCCATCACAGTCTGGCCGGTCTTGACCTTTTGTGGGTGGCTGCATGGAGGAGGTGGCTGAGCCAGGATGTGACAGGGACAGGCTGAGGCAAGGGTTAGGTGGCACTGTGACAGGCCACGGACCGGGTTATGGCTGGGTTGGTGTCCCCGGCAGGTATTTGGTTTTTTTGTCTAACGGTGCACACAGTGGGCCTGTCCTGGCTCACCCAGCAGCCTTAGGTCTGAGTGGTCTTAGGAACGAGTGGTCTCTGTGCCACCAGCCCCTGCAGTCCTCAGCCAAGGACATGGTGGCACAGCAAGCCTGGCATGAAACCCTTTTTTGCTCTCCCCACCCCCACCCAGAGGGGGCTGGAGCAGTGAGGTGGAGATGCTGCCTGGAGGGGTGGGGAGAAGCCCCTAGCCTGGATGTGTGGGGAGGTTGGTAGGTGCGGGTGGGAGTTAGGAGATGGGGAGAGGGGAGGTGGCCCATCTCTGAACCACAAAACCCGTGCTCCTCCCCTCTTACCAGAACAGAGAGGGGTCTGAATGGAAAGCTTGGTGAGGGTTGAGGAGAGTGAAACACTAGCGAGTGGAGACCAGAGGAGCTGGGAGAGAACCAGGTCTGAGAAGGCTGTGTGGTCTGTGGCTCAATAATCCATAATACGATCGATAATAGAATAGACCGACCCCTATAGGTCGGACACGTGTCTGGAAAGAAGGGTGGGTAGGTGGATGGAGAGGCGAATGAATGAATGAATGGCTGCGTAGGCGGTGAGACGCCCAGCAAGGCGGTGGCCAGCCCAGCGCTCAATCACAGTCCCTTGGCATCACGCCCTCCTGACCGCTCAGACCCCCCCCCCCCAAACACACACACACTGCTCAGAACGCCCCCTCCCACCGCAGCCGCCTGGGGCGCGTAATCCCAGGCTCCAGGCGGCTTGGGACTGGGGCAAGGAGGGGCCACACCATTGCGCGGGGCTCTACGCCAGCCTTTAGCGTCGTGGCTGGGCCACCCCTCTGCTGAGGGGTGGGGGTCAGGAGGGGAGGAAACCTGGAGGTGTGGTCCGCCTTGAAATACCCGCCCCCTCCCCGCCGCTCTTCTTTGTCTCCGGCTAGTCCTCCACTGTCTCCCGACCATGACCTGCTTCTTCAGGCAACCCTGGCCGCGCAGGCTTCCAGGCTGCTCCTGGATCCCAAGTGTTAGCTCCAGCTGCCCCCAGGCCTTAGGCAGCTTCCCCTGCCCAGCAGGGTTCTGCAACCCGTGTCTCCAGCACCTGGAGCTGGCAAGTGCCAGGATCCGTGTCTAAGCTGCGTCTCCAGTGCAGAGAGGGGGCGCAGGATGAAGTCCCCGCCTCTCCGCCTTCCCTCTTCCTCCCCTCCTCCCCCACTGCTCGGCGCTTTGCGCCCTGACCCCATCGCAGCCTGTTCGAGCCTTAGTGGCTCTTCTGCGGTTATGGGATCCCCGAGAGCACTCGGTCCACCGCCACCCCCACCTCGCCCGAGGGGCCTCAGCCCACACGCAGAACACAGCCCCATGCAAGATCGCCCTCACACACACACAACAGCCTTTCGCGGACGCACGGCCCTGCACAAGCGCACTGCCTCCTCCATGCACAGCCCCAACAGCCACAATCCCACTCGCAAACAAGCCCACACGTAACACAACACCCCTCAGACACACTCGGGCCCACGCAGACACAATTCCCCCCAACACACAACCTCACACAGACACAGCTCTGCACAGGCGCAGTCACACCCACGCAGTCACACCCCCCCCATAAACAATCGCACACAAACATGACCCACGCAGGCACCGCATCACTCGGTTCCTCTGAGACCCAGAGACACATTCACAGCTTGCAGCCATTCACAGCTCGCAGCCAGACCCCTACACCCCGTGACATTCACACGTAGGACAGACCAGCAGTATGCCGCCTCATTGATACACACACGGACTTCAACGCGCAGCCAAGAAGAGCTCACCCACCGGCTCGTAAGTCACTGGAAAAATATTAAAGCGTTCCCTCCCTCCCTTTTTATCTCTGGGTAGCGCGCGCGCGCGCGCACACACACACACACACACACACACACGCACGGAGACATTCACCCCCACCCCCAGTCCCTAAGCGCCACCGAGCCTCCTAGCCTGTGACCCGGAGCCCCGCAGTGAGCCGCTGGAGCGTCTCCCCTGCGCCCCCTTCCTCTCTGCTCCCCCTTCCTCTCCCCTCCCCCTCGTCTGGGGCGAGGGCTGCGCGCAGTCAAGCCCCCTTGTCGCGCGCCCCTCCCCACGCGCGTGTGCGCGCCCCCCTCCTCCCCCCCCCCCCCCCGCCCCGCGTCTGCATCGCGCTTTCCGAGTGGATGCGGCCACGGGGCGGTCTCTAATTACCTCCTGTCCCCTGGCGACCCGTGAATAATGGCTACTGAGGGCGCTCGCAGGGGCTGCTGAGAAGGAAACGCGGGGCGCGAGAGGCGCGGCGCGCGCGGGAGCGCGAGGGAGAAGGAGCGAGCCGGGCTGCGCGAGCGGCGGCGGAGAGAAAGGAATCGTGCGAGCGCTCACATTTTTTTCTCCCAAGGATCTTCTCCGGCTGCCGAGTTCTGGAAGGAGCGAAGGGGAGCAGGCGTGCGCGGAGGAGGAGGCTGCCTGGGGAAGGGAGACGGCGAGACGCGCAGCGCCGGCGCTGGGAGGCCCGGGAGGAGCCCGCAGGTATTGTTGGCGGAAGCTTTGTGCCTTCGGGGAGCCGTTCTGGGGTGCGCGGGCTCCCGGATCCCCGACCACCGCGGCGCTCCAAACCCGGCACCCCTCCCGCACGCCGCAATCTTGGCTGGAGTTGCAGCTTTGCCCGTTCGGGGGTTGGTTTTCCGTGTCGGCTGAGGGAATTGGTCTCAGGAGAAGGAATTTCTTTCCTTTTTTTTTTTTTTTTTTGCCGCAGTTTGGTTGTGCTGGAGATTCCTTCCTCCCCTTTCCTCCTCGGTCTTGGCGACAGTCGTACTGGCGGCAGGCGAGGGGCTGAGATGGAGGGATGAGATGGAGGGGCTAGTGGCAGTGGGTGGGGAGTGAGACACCGGGGAAGGAAGGAGTTTTTTTGCTCAAGTTCGCAATCTGCGCCCCAGAGCTGGCCAGGCCGGCGAGGGCCGTCTGCGCTCCGGGTCCTGCTCCCGGCAACCGGTGGGAAACTTCCCGAGAGCGCAGCCTCCTGGGGAACTTGGCGCCCCTGCCGCCTCCGGGTGCTTCCTCCGGCCGCCCGCCCGCCAGCGCTTACGGTTGTGCTCCCCACCCCCGCCTTCCTCTACCCCCAGCGGCTTCCGGATCTGCACCGAGCCGAGCTGAGCTCCGAACACTTCCCCTGGAGACCCCTCCCCACTCCTCGCGCGGCGCCTGCTGGATCTTGTGCCGAGTGGCCGGGCTGACAATGAAATCTGGCGCTTCTGCTGTCGGGTGGGGGTTAGTGGTAGCTTGGTCTCTCCTGGGGCTGCTGACCCTGTGGAGGGGACGGGGGCGGGGGGGGGGTGCTTGTTGGGGTAGAGACTTTGACGTAGGATGGCGCCTTGAGGGGTGGGGGCGGGGGCAGGTGAGCTGCAGGGAAGGCCGAGGCCTGAGTTCTGGCCCCGGGCGTGGATTCTTGGGCTTGCTGATTGGTGACTTCAGGATCATCGTCGGGCCTCCCCAACCTCAGCCTCCTCCCTCCGACTGGGCCTCCTCCCCTCCCGTACAATGCAGGCTTCCGAGGGGATCCTGAGGGTGGCGTGTGTGTGTGTGTGTGTGTGTGTGTGTGTGTGTGTGTTTCTTGCTATCCACAGCAGATGCTGCCCTGGTGACCGGCGATTCGGGCGCCTCATCCCCTCCCCCAGGGTCTGGGGGAGGGAGAGAAGAGGGGGAGGGGAGTGGTGGGAACTTCTTTTCCCACTGGGGCCTTAAGAAGGGAGAGAATTTCTGGGGATTGCAATCCTGAGAGGGGCTCAACTCAGAGTGGGGCCACGAGGTCAGAGGTTTCTGGGCACTCAAAGCTCCCAGATCCGTTTGCTCCTTTTTTATTTTTTTTTGGGGGGGGCTAGTTGGAACGGGGTTGGGGGAGGAGAGCCGATGGGAACCTGCCTTAATGGGATTCCCAGGTGTGCAGCCCAAGGGCTAGACAGGGACCCTGGAGCTGGACACCCAGGCGGTGAAGGAGATCCTCCCTGTTTAAAGGGGGTTCCTGGGGGAGTGTGGAGGCACCTGGGGGAGGGGAGTAGCAGACAGTTTTCAGGCCAGTCTGTGGCTTGGTCCAGGAATAGAGAGGGTTCCCCAGCTCTCTCGCCCCACATGGCAGGAACGGGCAGCAGGACCCTTGACTTGCTAGCAGGGAAGGAGCTAGCAGGGAAGGAGCTAGCAGATGCCTGGCGCTGCCACGAGCAGGACCTGGCGGGTGGAGCCTGAAATAAGAGCCAGAGAGGGTGTTGCCGCGGGGCCCCCTGTGGCCCTGAGGCTTTGAAAAAGGGCTACCTGACTTGGCAGGTCCACAGGAACTGGAAGTGTAATCATAGGGACTGGGGGGGGGGCACTTCTGCACTTGCCCCCATTCCCCCCCACCCCCCACCCCCCACAGCTAGAGGCTGGGTGGGTAAGGGTGAGTTTCTGACCCTTAGGTTGGACTGTGAGACCCTAGGTGCTGAGGGCAGAGCTGGGTGAGGTCATAGGGGGCCAGGGCCCAGTAGGGGGCAGGATTGATTTCTCCTCACTCCCAGGAGAAAGCACCCGGGTTAGGCACAAGCCCCTGATGTGTAGGTATTTGAGGGGCTGTCTTCTCTCTTCCCCACCCACCCCGAATTTCCGAATTTCCGTTTCCTGCTGGTGAGAACCAGTCCCTGGGGATCTTCGAGCCCTGAGGCCTGCGCAGGATGGGCCCTGGGCTTTAGACCAACACAGGAGTGAATGGACCAGTAATGAATGAATGAGGAAGGCTTCTCAATTGGAGGGGTTTAGCCTATTTTTTTTTTTTTAAGAAAAGGACCTTTTTAAAATATGGTTCATAGAACATCTGAAAAATGAAAAGAAACAAAGAGGGTCCTGAGCCTCCGCGCTGTGCCGGCGGGATGGTGGATGCGGCCTCCGCAGTCCTGTGGCTGGCGGTTGGCTTGTTGTTAAAGGCTCCGTCGTCATTCTCTGTCCGTCCGCTGTGTATCCTGCGCTCTCCTTTGGCACGCTAACAGCGGGCTTTTCCTGTTTTGCAACCAGCTCGTCATAAACACCATGTCTCCAGGCTCTTCCAATCTGGTGGATGTACCATCATTTCCTTAATATTCCCCTTTTGCTCAGCATTCTGGATGCTGCTGATGAATGAGGTGGTGGGTATATTTTTGTGTGGAAAGGCTTTTTGATGTTTAAGATGATTTCCAAAAAATGATTCTGCTGATGCCGAAGCCCCGACGCGCCTGCCGTAGAAGAAATGGGCCTCTCGTTTTCCCCGGAGAAGGGGCACATGATTCTCTTTCCTTCTAGCACAATCTAGAACCTTCTATGGGACCCAAAAGGAGCCTTGGCAATGAATCACCTGTTTAACCCTCCTCCTTTAACAGAGGAGGTGACGGGAGCCCAGAGAAGGGAGGGAGTCCCCAGGTCGCACCGCAGTTCTGGGCCCTGCAGCCGCCAGGAGTGGGCTACTGGTCTGCCATGTTGGTTTTGCATCCTGAGGGTCCCTAGGGCTCCTGTAGCCGGCCGGACCTCGCCTACCTCACATATGGGGACATTGAGACCCCCAGAGTGGAGAGAAGCACCCAGCATGCCTCCAACTGAGATGGGCTCCCAAGCCCTTCTGTGTCACACTCGCTGGCTGTGGCCACAGGATCTGGGGTCACCCAAGTTAGCAGCCTGCCATTGGCCAGCCATGTGATCCCTGTTGTCACCCCCCCCCCCCCTGCCACACACACACACATCTCACCCTTCCTCTTTGCCATCCCGTTTTCCAGAAGGAAAAGCCAAGAATCCAAAGCAGGTGCAGCGAGAGGGGTGAGACTTGCAGAGGTCAGAGGACCCCAGTGGTTCTGCCCCTCCCTTATGCCTCAGTTTACTTGTCCAAAGAGCAAAGTCTGGATCTGCTAGGAGTTGGGGGCAGGTGTTGCACAGGTACCCCCTGTGGGGGAGGGGAAGGACCAGCTACATCTTAAACTCTCCCTCTGACCTTAGACTGACCCCAGGAGGCCCCCTGGGGAGGGAGGGGAAGAGAGGACGAGACAAAGGAGAGAGAAAAGAAAGGAAGGGGAGACAATGGAGAAAAAGGAAGGGGCTAGAAAAGAGAAAGGGGAGGTTATTTAAAATGAAGAAAGAAGAGAGAAAATCCCTCCGCCAGAGGAGAAGTTGGGGACACCCTCCCTGTATGGGTATTGGGGGGCCAGGGTTGGATGGCCAGGAAAGGTTAGATATCCAGGGGCTCTGCCAGGGCTGTTTGGGGGGAGGGCCCGGGACTCAGAAAGATCCCAGGTGCACTCAGGTGACAGGGAGGCAAGACCTTGGTGACTTCTCTGCTCATGGCTCCCTGTCAGGATAGGTGGCAGGGCCCCTCAGCGTTGGGGGCTGGGACCAGGGTGTTGGTAGGGGCATTGTGGCTCTGACTTCCCATCGCAGGGAAGGGACCTTCTGTTCGCCTCCTGCCCGCATGCCCACCAGCCGTGGAGCGTAGAGCAGCCCTCTGTGAGGATGGGTATTTGGGCATTTCTGTGATGTGCCTCTGTGCTTGGGTGTGTCCCTGTAGGTGCCTGCACATCTGTGTGTGCCTTTGTGTGTGTGTGTGTCTGATCCTGTTTGTGTATTCTTGGGGGTTGGTGTGCCTGCCAGCCTGGGCATATGTGTGCCCACATGTGTGTGTGTCGGATTCTGTTTTCATATTTCTTAAGGGGTCTCTGTGCCTTGCAGCTTTGGCACGTGTGCATGCATCCATGCCTGTGTGTGCGAATCTGTGTGTGTCCCTGTCTGAATGTGCCCTGTCCCTGTTCCCGTTTGTGCATTTCTGGAGAGCATGCCCCAAGCTTGGGCACGTTCCTGTGTGACTGTGTGAGCACACGCTCTCCTGATGGCCCCAGAGGAACCCAGGCAGCGGGCTTTTCAAGCTGCTTTCAAGGTTGTGCGGGGTGGGTGAAAGGGTGGGGGAGCCTTCAGTTTGGAGGGTGGATAGAGGAAGGCAAAAGAAAATCTTAAAAGACTGTCTTCCCTCTGGTCTCCAAGGAGATCAGCCTGTGAAATGATCTGCACGTTAATTAAAAATGATTATATCCTGATTGAGCCGTTCCTGCTCACATCCCCTCCAAGGGAGAGGGTGAGGCTGAGACCAGCGGATGTGAAATGGGGCAGGTCCAACTGCAGGGCACACCAGCCAGCCCACAGCGGGGCGCGGCCTCGGAGGGGCTGAGCGGAGCGGTGTGGGGGTATGCGAGGAGGTTGAGTTGAGCTCCTCCTTCGAACATAAAAATACCCGTCCTGTGGGTGGTGCCCTCTGAGCTCTCGGGAGCTGGGTGGCAGCCACCAGGCCCCATGGATCCTCACTCACGTGCTGGGCGCCGGCCTGATTGTTTACACGGATCCTGTGAGTCAGCATTTGTAGCCCTGGGTTTACAGAGAGGTAACAAGCTTGAGGTCACAGAGCCAGAAGTTGGGGGCCCCAGGCTGGGCCCAGTCTTCTGACCCCCAGGCCCAGGTCCCCTTCCTAGCTCCCAGCTGTACCCAGGCTCACAATGAGGGGCCCTCCCTCTGCATGACCCTTGAGGAGCTGGAGGCTTCACGGACAGGCCCTCTCATCCTCCGCGAACCCCTGAGGTCGTTTCTTTCTGAGGCCCAGCTCCTGGGGTCAGGGCTGTGATGGCCATTCAAGGGGGCAGCCTGATGGCTTGCCGTCTGGGCAGCTCCTGTCTGACCCAGGTCACCTTTGCCAGACTGGGGATGGCCTCCCACTCCCACCCACCGTCCCCCAAGGTGGCTGATGTTCGGCCTCAGACCAGCCACAGGTGCCCCTTGGGGACTGCCAGCTGCCACGTACTGACACTCCTGGGTATATGCCACCAAGACCTTTCTGGAAAAAGTCGGGGCCTTGCCTGGGTACCTCGCCCCCAGCCAGCCCTGGAAGGACACCAGTGGTAGGAAAAAGTAGTTGTAACAATAATAACCCAGGTGGTCCCCAGCCTGCACTGGGATCGGTGTTGTGGTTCATGGAGTGTAGGTGCGGGGCGAGCCGCTCACATGGCTCTCGTGGAGACCTGGCTTCGGGGCAGCCTCATTCAGAAGCACCTGAGCGCCCCGGCCACGTGCAAGGGCCTTCCTGCTTCCCTGAGCCTAGCTTCCCCTTGGTGCAGTGGGCATCATAGCTCTTTCCTGGGAGCACTGCTGGGAAGGTCGGGAAACCAGGTCAAGCTTGTTCAAGTGCCTGGCGGCACCCGGCACACGGGTCACTCAGGGTTCACGTGTGCGTCTGTCCACGGGGCACCCGTGTGGCCACGCCGGCGCTGGTTTGCAGGCTTCGGAGGAGGGCGCACGGTCCTCCCGTGGGGCTTTCTAAGAGCTTGAGGTGATTGTCATCTCGGTCGGAGCCTCCAGCGCTAAGAAGCTCCTGGGACCCCCCTCCGCCCAGAAGCTGCGTTACCCGAGAATGGGAAAGGGAGGGATGTTTCTCCCGGACCAGGTTTCTTAGGGGAAACTTGACCAAGGGTAGGGCTCTGGGTCCAGAAATAGTCTTATGAAGAGCCAGAGAGCAGATGGGACCAGAAAAGTTAGCACCCACAGGCTCCCAAGGCAGAGTCAGGAGAGACACTGGCCGATGCTGGCTGATCCCACAAAAAGCCCTTTGCACTGAGGCATCAGAGAGACCCCGCCTGCCCAGGCCGTCCCTGCCAGGGGCCGCCCCCAAGAGCACCTTGAGCGTGGTGGTAGCTGTCTCTGCAGAAGACCCCTTCCGCCTCCCCAGGCCTGAGACCCTCCTTCCGTCCTGTGAGGGGGAGGCTGGGAAGTCCCGCCTCAACGGTGATCAGAGGATGAACTGGTGCCTGCATAATGCGGGCCCAGCCCCGGAGCCCTGCGCCCCGCAATGCTGGGGAGGGGCATCTGGCTCTCCTGAGGCTGCAGCTCAGCTGTGCCAGGGTGGCATATGGGGTGTCCACCATCTACCTTCTCAGGCCCCGGAACCAGATGTTTGCATGACATCTGGTCTGTGTCTGTCGGATCTAACCCAGCAGCCCACCCGTGGCCCCCAAAGTGCAGACTCCGGGGCTCACTACGACTGCCCGTGTCTGGCTTTGAGCCTCGGTCTGCAGGCCCGAGAGCTGTCAATGGTGCCGGCCTCTTGCACACCCCACCCACCCTGGCCCTTGTTAGCTGTCTTAGAGGTGAGGGTGTGGAAGCAGAGGGCTCACACCGGGGCCAGTCCTGAGGGTGCCGCGTTCCTGCAGCTGTTCCCACTGACCGGGCTGCAGAGACGGGTGCGGGGCATCCGACGGGCCTGGTGTGCAGGCCCAGCTCCATTTCCCACTCCCTTCCGTCTTGTCAGCATCCAGCTTGCAGCCTCGGAGGCGCTTGGAGGCTGGCTCCCGCGTCAGCGTGGGTCCGGGGGAGAGGACTGGGGCCCCAAGGCTGGGAGGGGACACAGGTGGCTGCAGAGGCAGCGTGATACAGCATGCTGGGAGGCCGGGCCGCGTGAAGGGGCCTGGTGAGTTCTAGAAGGTCAGACGGTAGGTGGGAACAGGGAAGTCATAGACAGGAGTGGAGGCTGAGTTCCCTGGGGCCTTGACTGCTGTGAAGCGATTGATCTAAAGAACGCGGGGAAAGAAGGGCCCCCCAGTGAGGATGGCAGCTGGAGTGGGCGCGGAGCTGGGGGCGCGTGGAGGGCGGGGACGCAGAGGCCTGGGTGTGGCTGCGTGCCCTCTGCCTGCCAGTTCTCCTGGCGGAGCCTCCGTTTCCTCCCGCAGAAATTCACTCCTGACCTCCGAGCCCCGAGCCTCCATCCTAACTCATTGGGCCCAGGCTGGACAGGGCCTCCTTATGACCGTGCTCCCCACTGCTGTGGGCTGGGGTGCTCTCCAGAGGGAAGCAGGCCTGGCCCGGCCCTGCAGCTTGTCACCTAGCCCGGGGCGGGGGGGGGGGGGTGATGGTTAAGTCTCCCTGAGAAGAGGCGGTCTGTGGGGAGCAGTAAATACCCCAGCAGATTGCAGTTCCTGGAAGAAGGCTTCTCACAGAGGAGGGATGCACCTGAGCCCAGGGAGGGGCAGGAGGGGAGCGGAGGGGGGGGCAGGAGGGGAGCGGGGGGGGCAGGAGGGGAGCGGAGGGGGGGGGTCAGGGCCATTGTCTCAGCTGAGATGTGCGATGGCCCTGCCGGTGCGCCTGGCACTTCCTGCTGCACCTGGAGCTACGTGCGTGCGTGCGTGCGTGCGTGCGTGACCTCAGTGGTCAGGAAAGGCTGGGAGGCAGGTGAGGCCTCGGGCTCAGTGTCCGCATGCCCACTGCTGGCCGAGCTCGCAGGGGTCTGTCTTTTCTGCTGTGGCCGCAGAGTCCCCGCTCAGTGGAGTGTGCCCCCGCCCAGACCTGGGTTGTCTGGCACCCCGCTTTTCCTGGTCTTTGGGGCTGATTCCGCAGGGTGGTGCCGGGGTCGCCCACACACGCCCCAGGCTCAGGGCCACGGGAAGACGCGGGCCGGGGCCGGGCGGGCGCCCCCGGCCAGGTCAGGGGCCGTGGAAGGGCTCAGTGCCGGGCGGGCGCCCAGCTCTCCTCGCGGGAACAAGGCTATGACCTGCTGGGCCAAGCCTGACCGCTGGCCCTGGCTAGACTGCTGGTCCCACCCAGGACCCATTCGCCATGTGTCCTCACGCCGTCCGCGATAGGACAGCTAGGACACCGTGTAGGGGCTTTTATGTCGCTCTCAGTGGACAAGAGCGTGGGCAGCAGAGGGGTGAGGCGGGCGGCTCTGCCCCCGGGGCCCCGGGAGGGCAGGGGTCTGGCCAGGAGCCCTATCCTTGACTCCCGCTTCCGTGCTCATTCTAACCCCAGCTACTGTGAACGGCTCTTGGGGAGCTGCTCTCCCTGTCATTAAAGCGCTGCTTGCGCTGATATGCGGGAGGGTGCGGTGTTCTCCGGGTAACCTTTTGCTGAAGTGACAGCGGCGATGAAAGGCCCGGAAGAGGTGGGTCTGGGCGGTGAGGACAGAGAATGCCGATGCAGGCGGAGCCTGGCCCCAGCTCTCCCAGCCCAACACGTCTGGCCATGTGGCTTTTCCCTCCCATTTTTGAGAGAGGGTCTTAGCTCCTAGAGGAGGGGAGGTCTAGGAAGAGAAAAAAGGGGTACCCAGGACTGAGGGGGATTGAGAGTAGGGGTGAGTGAGGCAAGAGCTGGCCAGTGTGGAGCGGCAGACGGAGGAACCGGGCTGGGGGCAAACTCAAGGGCGAGCGCAAGGTCTGTTCGCACATGCCCTTGGCCCCAGAGGACCAGAGAAGGGGGCTGTGAGGCCCCAGTTAATTAAGGCTGGCTCTAAATCGGGAAGATTAATAAATGGTAATTGTCCTCCCGCAGGAGCCGACCAGAGCTCACCGATGCCTCTGGGAGCCCAGATGATGAATTCCAACACCCCCCCCCCCCCTTCTAGAGTCTCGAATTCCCACCCACAAGTATCAGAGACAGACCTGGGGCAGAGCAGAGCCACCTGCGTCCTGCCTGTGTGTGGGTTCAGGGCATGGAGGTGTGTTACCTGCCTGTCCACGTGTCGGCACCTGAGGTCCTCGGACACAGACGGCACATCTGTGTGTGTGTGTGTGGCTGGTACCCCCACCCTCCATTCAGCTACCTCCAGGCTTCCCTCCCGAAGAACAGTGTCCCTCCAAGGACAAGGAGAGAGGACCCCGCAGGAAGCTCAGCAGGGCCCGGCTTCCCACCTTCTGTGGAGAGCAGTGCCTGGCTGTTTGACAGAGGTGACCCCAGGCTTCAGCTCCACCCAGAGAGGCCTGTGCCGTCTAGTAGCTCCCGGAGGGAGTGCCCTCTGAGGAGGTGTGGAAGCAGGTGCCAGTGTGCACCCTCCTCTCTTTTTTGGTCCCTTCTAAGCCCAGAGCCCTGGAGCCCGGAATGTCCCAGTGGCACCACGGCCGTCGCCGAGGGGGCCCATCTTGCTGGCCTGGACTGGTCGGAGAGACAGCTTGGCCCAGAGAGACCTGGAGAATGTGGATGAGGGGATAGTGTCAGTGCATGTGGACCTGTGTGTGTGTGTGTGTGTGTGTGTGCGCATTGGTGTGTGTTCTGTGCACTTGTGTGGATAGGGCTGCAAGTGTCGTGTGGACTTTTCTGTTGTGAGTGTGTGTGGGTGGCTCAGGGCTGGGAGTGCAGGGGGTGGGTGTTTCTGCGCATGTGTAGGTGTTGGCCGAACTCGCGTATGTGCATTGGCTGGGGGCGTGCTCTCGGCGAGGTATGTCGGGGGCTGTGCGAGGCCCTGCAGAGTCCTTTCTGGCCCGTTCCTTCCCGCCCAGGGCCCTCTCACCACACCCGCCTCCAGGTCAGGCCACTCCCAGCCGCCTCACACTCTGACCGTCCGTGCTCCCCGCTGCCAGGGACCAAACACCTGCCAGCACAGCTCTTCCCGTTACCCTGTTCCTGCTACAGACGGCCCCAGGGACAGGGAGGAGGCCACCAGCTCCGCTGGCCTCGCCCTAGGAGAGCCCGAGGAAGTGGGTTTCTGAGTTTCTGCAGCATCTAGGCCACGGGGGAGACCTTTCTGGAGACACCCCGGGCTTTTCCAGACGCGAGCTGGCGCGTTTCCAGAGACGGAACGCTCTTAGAAACCAGGCACGGCATTTCTGGAGCGGGTACACTCGTTTCTAGAGACAGACGGAAAGCACTGCTGGAGGAGGGGCATTTGGGAGATGAAATAGGACATTTCTCGAGAGCGGAGAGGACATTTTTTGGAGTAAAAGTGAGGCCTTTCTGGATTCTGGTTCCAACATTATTAGAGATGCAGCATTTCTGGAAACGGACAATTTCTAGAGATAAAGTGTTGCACATCTGGAAGTGGAATGTTTTGAGGATGGTACGGGAGTATTTTTGGACATAAAATAGGGCACTTCGGGATTTGAGGTGTTTTTGGAGATGGAAAGGCACCTCTCTGGAGAGGGGCGACGTTCCCGAGCAGTGGCGCGTTTTCGGGGCGCAGGCGGAACCTCGATAGGGAGCCCTGGCCTTACTGGAGGTGGGTTATATTTGGAGATGAACGGGGGCTATTTCTGGAGCGAAAATGGAACATTTCTGGATACAGCATCCTGGAGCTGAGAATTTCTGGACATTTTTGGAGGGAGATGGGATGTCTCAGGGATGAGGGGGACACAGACCTCTTGAGTGGGTGGGGGTCTCGCAGGGCCCAGGAACAGCCCCACCGGTGACACTTGGTTTGCAGGAGATGGACCTGTGTCCTATAGGGGAGGCTCCCGCCGCGGGCCCCTGCAGTGGCAGAGGCCGCCCCTCCCCCAGGCCTGTGCTGGATCCACCCCAGGGAGGCAGGCCCCCAGTCCGGCCTGGGAGCCCCCCTCAGGCTCCCTGCAGGAACAGACAGTGACTGGGTAGTTAAATCTAATTTCTTTCCATTTCCTTGAGCCTCTGAAGCTCCCTCCCCACCCTCTGCAGGAGCCTCCCCCTTTCCCAAGCCCCAGGGGCGGGGACCTCGGGCAGCTCTGAGGCCGGCCCGGTTCAGCAGAAGGATGGTGGGGCTACGAGGCTGAATGTGGGCAAAGGCCCTGATCCTGCTGGGGTCCCTGCTGATGGGGGGAGGGGAAGGGGGTCTCGGGCTACCGCCCCGAAGCAGATATGGAGGCCTGTCACCCTTGAGCCTGGAGCCCTGGGGTCATTCTTTCTCTTTCTTAATTGAAATTTCAGCCTCAGTAATCCTGCCACAGAGTGTGAGGCAGGGTGAGACCTGTGCCTGGCCAGTTTGGGGGAGGAGGGGTGGCCCCTCTCCTGTCCCCAGAAGGAGCCAGGCAGTGACAGCCTCCTTGCCCAGGGGCAGGGGACTGCCCAGCCAAACACTGGTGACGGGCATAGCATGGAGGCTGCAGAGGGTGAGCTTGGTTTTAGCCGGTGGCAAACTGCAGCTAAACAGCTGGTATGCCCACCCTGAGAATCTGGGGGGTGGGGGGGGGCTGGCCTGCTGCAGGCTGGAATGGGGCAGTCTGTGTTGGGAGCTTCTGAGCTAGGGTAGCAAGAGGGCGTGGCCCACCAGAACCACTGCCTCCTCCTGGGTCTGGTGGGGACCAGAGGGGTGGGCTGGCGGCTGTGAGTCAGAGCAGGTGGTGGCGCCAGGCCCAGTTCCTGGTTCAGGGCTGGGTGAGGGTGGCCTGGTGGGGGTAGGTGGCTGGGGGATGGGCAGCAGAGGAGCCTGTTTTCCCAGCTGCGGTCAGGCAGGCTGGGTGGTGCGCTGGGCCGGGTGCTGGGCCGGGTGTCTGTCTGTCTGTCTGTCTGTCTCTCCTCCTGGGTGGTCCCTGCCACCACTCAGGGCCTTGGGTCTGTCTGCTGGTGAGGGCAGAGGACTCCAGGGGCCAGTAGGGAACAGGGAGAAACCATGGACTCCAGAGGGGCCCAGGGCCCCCCTTCCTGGAGCTGGGAGGCAACTCTGATGTATTGGGGCAAAATGTCGAGGCTGCCAGCTGCTACCCACATTTGTAAAGACTTAGTCAATCCCTGGCCCCGGTGCTTGCAGGAAGCCAGAGGGTCTGCTTGGGCCTCTGGGGTCTCAGTCTTCCCCATCTGGGAAATGGGATCTGTGCTCAACTTGGTAGGAGTTTTGGGAGCTAAAATACCTGCAAAGTGCTCAACTCCGCCGGTGCGGGCTGTCTTGGTCACTGTCGTGAATACGCACGCCGGCCCGGGCAGACCCAGCCCCGCGCCCACAGGAGCTGGCGGAATGCAGCAGCTGTCTGGAGTGTCGTTACTGAGGTGTTTTCCCCAGCACCCAGGAATGTTTGTGGGGTACGCTCCCTGCCCAGGCCTTCTCCGCCCCTGGTGGGCAGGTTTTGTGACTGGAAGCGGAGGCCTTTGGCTTGAGGACATGAGGACGAGGTGGGGTGGGAGGCGCTGCCCCCTCCAGGCGCACTAGCACCCGCAGGACAAGCCGTCAGGTGTTCTCTGGAAAACCATTACAACGCACTCCATGCTCAGCAAGGCCTCGGGACTGTGCTTGCCGCCGGCTCCTCGGAGCGCCCGGCTGGGCTTCCGTGGGGGCAGGGAGGGCGACAGAGGTGCCTGGATGAGAGGGGACAAGTTGGCCCCAGGAACTGGGGAAGCAAAGAGGTCAGAGCAAATTAAAAACGCTCCATCCCCTTGCTGGGAGGGTGAGGTGGGGAGGGATGGAATGCAGAGAAAATCTGGCTCCCAGGGGTCAGGCAGGGCCTGTGGCCTTGGAGCCTGCGCTGGGCCCCTCCAGCCTGCAGAGCTCCAGACACGGCCCGCACCTGCACCTCCCCGACGTCCCGCCTCCCCCATGGCCTCCCCGCCTGCTGCTGGAGTGTTCTGAGGCCTTAAGTACCACCTGCCCTGAGCTGGGCTGGGTCCTCCCCACAGGGGGCTGGTGTTCTGGAGCCTCAGAGGCCTCCTGGGATGGGTCCTAGGCGCCAGCCTGCCCAGCCCACTGCTGAGCTGACCTTATCACCTTGGCCCAGGCAGAGGGCAGCCCTCCACCGTGCATGCAGCTGGCGGAGCCAACAGGACTCACCCCACTCCCCACTGTGAGGGGCAGGGGACACCTGATGCTGCCACCCACACCCCCAGGAATCGCAGACCAGGCTGAACCCCTTCCAAAGAGGACAGCGGGGACCCAGACCTCAGCACCCCAGAGGAGATGGGACAGCTCACCTGCATGTGCCAGGCCCCTGCCTAGGCTCTGGGCTTGGTGTCCGCCAGGATCTCACATCCGGGGGGAGAGGAGCAGCATAGACACATGGACCGCAGGCCTGGGAGGGCCAGGCCAGGCCCTGCCTGTCCCCAGCGGCTCCCGTGGCCTCTTTGTGGGGAGGACACTGGCCAGGGGCCCCCAGCTCCTCCATTCAGAGGAACACGAGGTCCTCAGGCTGATGATGTGCCCTCTTCCCCCGAAACACCTCCCAGAGCTCCGGCCCTCTCCAGCCGCCCTTGGAGAATGGGGTCGCCGTCCCCTTGTGCCTTCCCTCCCGCCCGCATGGAAAGTACTTCCCCTCTCAGCTCTGCGATGGGCAGGTGGGGGAGCCCTGACTTTGTGCTCAGACTTCCTGCAGGTGGTGGGGTGTCCTGTGAGGCAGGCAAGCCAGGCCCAGAGAGTGAAGAAGCCGCCCTGCCAGGGGCCCCCAGCGGCCGCTCTGGGACCGGAACTAACTGGCCGCCTCAGACGGATGCTTTGTCTGCGCTGGCCTGCACCGCGGCCCCAGGCATCCAGCGCTCCTCTTGTATTTATTTCTGCCCCGACCCCTGCAGGCCCCAGGGCAGACCCCATCTTGGTTTTCCCCAGAGCAAAGCTGCCTCTACTGGTCAGGCCAAGACAGAGGCTGGGGCTGAGCAGGGGAGAGGGGGTGCCTCTCGCCTTCGGTCACGCAGGGAGGGAGGCAGAGAATGAACTGCCCTTGACAGGGAGACATGGAGGGGGGAGGGGGGAGGGGGAGGGGGAGGGCAGGAGCAGACACACCTGAGATGAGCATACCCTCCCATTGGCACGTCAAGAGCGGGGTCACCATTTTTGTGTTCAGCACACATGCTCCCTCTTCCCCACCACTTTTCTGATCCCCCCCAAACCAGGAAGGTAGCATCTGACCAGCAGAGAAAGAAGGAAAGAGAAAAAGGGGAGATTAGTGGGAAGAAAATCTGATTTTGGAGTTACCTTAGTTACCAGCTCGCCCAGCCTTCCTGCACAGGGGCCCCTCCCTCGCGGCCTCTGTCACCCCCTAATGAGACATGGCCCTTGTCCGTGAGTTCTGCAGCGGGAAGGGGAGAGCCAAGGACTTTCCAGTAAGAAGGGGCTCTGGGGGGTTAAGTAGCTGCTCCTGTGTGTCCGAGGGCTCTCCTCTCCTGGTGCCCTGCCTGCCCTCCCCGGTCCCTGCAGCTCCTGGCTCCAGGTGGACAGAGAGCCGGGCTCTGGGGAGGCCCGTCCTGCATTGTTCTCATCTCTCCCGCCCGACACCCTGAGCTTAGCCGGGGCCACAGGAAGCATCTCCGTCCTGTGCAGGGAAGTGGAGGCCTGGCCGCTGCCTCGGTGCTGCGCCTGCCCCTTGGCCCAGCTCCCCGCGGCCGTGGCTTTGGGGCCGCTGGGAGGGGTGCAGAGGAAAGGCTGGTGGGGAGATAATGCTGGAGGGGGAGGGAGACAAGCAAAACCATTTGATCAGAAGCTACATATCTTAGGAGAGCGCATTTCAGCTCTTTTGGGAAGCTGGTCCTGTCCTTTAATTTTCTAATAAAAAGGAATTATGTTTGCTGAAAAGGCAGTAGTAGTAACCAGCTTGTAGCGGCCGTAATTCCCGTCTTGGGTGTCTGCCGGCTTGGAGCAGGGGGTGGCCTCCTGTGACCACAGGGGACACTGTGCAGGGGCCAAGGAGCAGGAGCACTGGGGCCTCCCTGGGCAGCAGGCTGCAGGCAGTGCCAGTGGCTCTGCTCTGCTCACCTGCCTGGGCTGTCCACCCCCAGCCCAGCCTCAAGCCATGGCTCCAAGCTTACTGCCCAGGCCCGAGACTCACAGCAGACACTTCCTAAATGTCTGTGGCAGCATGAACGAGTGAAATCTTACAGCCTGGGTAGCTGCAGGCCGATTCTAGCAGGATCTTTGTTGAATGAATGGATGCGGGAAGGCATGTCTGCCTGCTCTCCGAATCTGTCTGCAACGGCTTGCCAACCTTGCATACCCTCCCCCCAAGCCCCTGGCCCTGAATTGACTGGAAACTTTGCCAAAAATCCTTATCATTAAAAAAAAAAATAACGTGTTCATTGTTGAGAGAGAGAGCGAGAGAAGCAGTATGTGCAGTCGGAAGTTTCCATCCCACAGCTCTAGGCCTGAGTCTGAGGAGTCACGCTGGAGTCCACCTTTAGCTCTTCCTCTCCCCAGGAACTCTGCGTGTTTCTCGTGAGGCTGGAGTTTTACTCCGTGGGACACTTCCACACACTGTTCTGCAACTCCACGGGCCTCCTCCATCACCCCGCGCCCGCATGGCCAGCTCTGCTGCTGTCACAAATGCCTTCGTCCCAGTCCCAGCTCCAAGAGCTGGTGTGGGCGGAACACTTACCGGCGGCACTCCTAGGGCAGTCCTGGCTTGGAAGGAATCTGCTCCGTTCCGTGCCCCAACGCTTTCTGTGCCCCTTCTGTGCACAGGCCGCGGGCACAGGCCCTCCATGGCTCTGGGAGGGCGAGGGAGTGCGTCCAGGAGCCCATCGCTGCTGGCACCAGCTGCCATCAGACTAGTTTGTGCCACTGTGGATGCCAGGGCTCGTGGGGCATCAGAGCTCACCCACAGCGTTCTCTCTGGAGCTGCCTCCTGCCCCCACCCCACATCCCGCTACCAGACTCTTCAACCAGCAGACTAGGGAGCAGCCTGGGGCTCGTCTGGTTAGGCACTTGGGAGGACAAGCAGACATGCCCAGCACCCCGCTCCTGTCCTCGGGCTCCTGAACCCCAGTCCGAGGGGTGGCCCAGGAGTCAGAATTTAACAAGCCCCTTGGGTGCTGCGGGGCCCGCAAGGACCCAGGACCAGCCCGAGGCGTAGTGGGGGCAGGGACATTTTTTAGGCGGCCCAGGGACCAGTCCTCTGTGGCCCTGGGTGGGCAGCGAGAGACCCATGTGCTGGAAGAGGGGAGGGCAAGGGGCCAGCAGGAGGCGCTGTTTCGGAAGATTCTGGTTGGGCAGTGGGGCTGGTACCCTGTGTCCCCTGCCTATTCTCGGCACGTAGTAAATGCTTCAGAGACGCTGCCCACAGAATAGTGATCGTGTGAATGGGCGCTGGTGTCTGTGCTGACTGTGGGCTACCTGTGGGATGGCCGGGGTCAGCCCCACTTGCTGGCACAAAGCTTGGTGGGGGAGACCCAGCCGCCGCCTGCGGCAGCTTGGGGTCCAGCTTCCAGTGCCCCCGCCTGCCCTGCTGTGGCTGCTCTGCTCAGTGGCTCGCACCCGCCAGCGCAGCGCGTAAGCGGCCGTGAGGGTTCGTGGCCAGGAGGCAAGGGCTTTGCTCCCAACAGGGTCCAGCAGAGGCCGTTGGCCCTGAGCAGCCGGGGATAGTGTTTATTCAAAATCACTTTGTAATTGCAAGAGAGACGATGGTTATGAATAGAAAAGGGAAAGATGACGGAGGGACATAAAACAATAGGACAGCCCAGCCGGTGTGGCTCAGTGGTTGAGCGTTGACCAGGAGCCTGCCCGTCCGCTTCCCGGTCAGGGCACATGCCCAGGTTGCAGGCTCCATCCCAGCAGGGGGCGTGCAGGAGGCAGCCCATTGGTGTTGATGTTTCTGTCTCTCTCTCCCTCTCCTGTCCTCTCTGAAATCAATAAAAAATAGGTCACAGTCCTCGCCAGGCTTCCCAGAGGCCCCTGCTTTTACTAGCTCCATGTGGGCCTTTGGGCTGTTTCTGGTGCTTCTGGGCCCCGCCTTTAGGGGGTGCTCTCTGACCTGCTGGGGAGGCTGATAGCTGACACATGACCCTTTGCTGGGGAGCTGGCTATCGTGCCGAGGTGAGGGCACCTGGATGGGAAGTGAGGAGCCCTGGGCCTGCACAGGCGCCTGGAACTCGTCCGTAGAGAAAAGGAGGGGGAGCTTGGGAAGCATTCAGGGAAGGGGGGTCTTGGGACATGAGGACTTGACTCCAGGTCAGCCCCCCGCGAGGCCGCGGCGGGACGGTGTGTGTCTGCGTGTCTGTGTTGGGGCAGCTGGGGGGCTGGGCCCCAGAGGCCTGGCTCTGAGATCCTGCTCCATTCTTCAGTGATTGGAGCCAGTGGCCTGGGTCGGTGTGTCTGAGACTGTCTCTCCAGCAGAGCTTGCAGGAGGGCAAGGGGGTCAGGGAGTCTCCCCACAGGCTAGGGAGGTGGACATGTGGTGCTGGTGGCCCCCATACCTCATCAGGTCCCCACCCCCATCAGGCCCCCACTCCCATCAGGCCCCCACTCCCATCAGGCCCCCACTCCCCATCAGGCCCCACCCCCATCAGGCCCCCACCCCCATCAGGCCCCCACTCCCCATCAGGCCCCCACCCCCATCAGGCCCCCACCCCCATCAGGCTCCCACTCCCCATCAGGCCCCCACTCCCCATCAGGCCCCCACCCCCATCAGGCCCCCACTCCCCATCAGGCCCCCACTCCCCATCAGGCCCCCACCCCCATCAGGCCCCCACCCCCCATCAGGCCCCCACCCCCATCAGGCCCCCACACCCATCAACCCCCACCCCCCATCAACTCCCACCCCCCTTTAGGGACCCACCCCCCATCAGGCCCCACCCCCCATTAGGCCCCCACTCCCCATCAACCCCCACCCCCCATCAGGCCCCACCCCCCATCAAGCCCCACCCCTATCAACCCCCACCCCCCTTTAGGCCCCCACCCCCCATCAGGCCCCACCCCACATTAGGCCCCCACCCCACATCAACCCTCACTCCCATCGACCCCCATCCCCCATCAGGCCCCCACTCCCCATCAGGCCCCCACCCCCCATCAGGCCCCACCCCCATCAACCCCCACCCCCCATTAGGCCCCCACCCCCCATCAACCCCCACCCCCATCAACCCCCACCCCCCATCAGGCCCCCACCCCCATCAACCCCCACCCCCATCAACCCCCACCCCCATCAGTCCCCCACCGCCCATCAGTCCCCCACCCCCCATCAGGTCCCCAACCCCCACCACCCCCACCCCCCATCAGTCCCCCACCCCCCATTAGGCCCCCACCCCCCATCGACCCTCACCCCCATCAACCCCCACCCCCCATCAGGCCCCCACCCCCCATCAGGTCCCAACCCCCACCGCCCCCACACCCATCAACCCCCACCCCCCATCAGGTCCTCAACCCCTACCGCCCCCACACCCATCAACCCCCACCCCCCATCAGGTCCCCAACCCCTACCGCCCCCACACCCATCAACCCCTACCCCCCATCAGGCCCCCACCCCCCATCAGGTCCCAACCCCCACCGCCCCCCATACCCATCAACCCCTACCCCCCATCAGGTCCCAACCCCCACCGCCCCCCACACCCATCAGGTCCCCAACCCCTACCGCCCCCACACCCCCTCCAGGACAGAACGCCCTCCACCCGGAACAGCAGGGGCAGGAGCCTTCCTTGTTCCCAAGTCCTCCAGGGACTCAGAGAGGCCCTGCTGGTGCCACTGCCCACCCTCTGACACTCAGCTGCTCCCCAAAGAAAGACCTTGTCGCGGAGGGAGGAGGGAGATCTGGGAGCCAACGTTCTTTTCCCGATCCAAGGAAACATCTGTTCACACCGCTGCTAGAGGCAGGCCCAGGCCCAGGGCAGGAGCTGTGGGCGGGGAGACCAGCCCTGCCTCCTGGCCGCCCGCTGTTCCTCTGGCCTCCTGGTCAGTGCTCCTGCCACCTCCTTCCAACTGTCACTGCCTGCCCCCAAGTCCAGGGCCCAGGCCAAAACCCGCAGCCTCCCGGAGTGTCTATAGAGGGGGAGCTCCCTGCATTATGTCAGGAACACACACACACACACACACACACATTCACACACACGCATGCACACACGCACACATACATACACACGCGCGCACACACGCGCGCGCCGCGCACACACACACACACACACACACCATGTTTTTGGAAGATAGGGCTGCCCGACAAACTGCATTTATTATAAATGATTAATTCATTACCCATTTCTTATTAATCAGGGACATCCCTAACTGCTTCTCTGAGATTTGGGAGGTGCCCTAGCCAGGCCCAGCTGACCGCCTGCGGCCAGAGCAGGACGCTGCTGTGTGCATGTGGGCGTGGCCTCACTCGGTAAATGCACGTACCCCTGAGGTTTCTAGAAGAAACAGACAGCTCATGCACCCCACACACCACCTCCCCGAATCCCGGGCCCCCTGGGATGTGCTATTACGCCTCTCCAGCCGCCCTGGGCTCGGGCTGACCGGCGGCTTGGCAGAGGAGGAAGAGCGGGAGTGGGCTTGTTCCCATCCCTGAAGCTGCTGTTAGTGGCCGCCTGGAAGCCTGGCAGAGGTCAGGCTGTCTGGGCAGAGCTGGAGGGCAGCTGACAGGACCTCCTGCCAAGCTGGTCCTGAGGGCAGAGGCGGGGCACCGGGGCGCGGGCAAGTGTGAAGCTCATCCTCCCGCAGGCCTGGGACTCGAGGAGGCTGAGGTGGGCCCGCGGCACCCACCCCTGCGGTGCTCATCCGGCACTGACCACGCGGCCGGCACCCACCCGCAACGCCCGGCCCTCCAGGTGCCACATGCAGGTGGGGAGAGGGGCGGGCGCTCAAATAAGTCACTGTCCCGTGTGCCGCGCAGGGCTTGCCAGGGAACGAGGGACCAGCACGAAGGCACCTCACCCACCGGGGTGTGTGCCCGGGAGGCTTCCTGGAGGAAGTGCTATTACAAGAGGATTGGCTGGGGGGGAGGGGTACTTTTCAGATAAGTGCTTCATGCCACATGCCGTTCGACGCTGTTCACATAAGTCGTGTTTAATTTGCACCAACAACCTTGTGAGGGAGGAAATCGCTTCCACGTGTTTTCGGTGACTAAGCTGAGGGTCAGCAGGGAGGTGGCCTGGCCGCCTCGTTCCGCCAGGATTACACTCCAACGGAGAAGGACGTGGCGGCGCATGGGGCAAAACAGTGGCTGCAAAAGGGTGGAGTGGGCTGGGCCAGAGAGCCTCGGCAGGTAGAGAACCGAGGGAGAGACGGGGTGCCCCTCCACGTCACTGGGGGCCCCACTCTCCTGGGCAGACTCCCCGGCCACGCACCCCTGCCTGCGCCTCCAGGCACCTGGGGGCGAGCACACCTCCCGCAGGCCCGGGACACGAGGTGTGCTTTCACGTCCGGCCTCAGGAGACGGCCTGCCGGCTGGCACCGAGCATTAGGCCGGGCCCCACACGTCAGCCCCTCCCACCGGCCCCAAGTCCTGCCGTGCCCAGGCCCACCTCCCGTCCTGTCCCATCCTGTCAGGAAGAGGAGCATGGCAGCCGGCATCTGCTGGGCCGCAGAGTTCCAGCTCTTAGCGCCAGCTCGCCCGCCCAGCTGCCTCCAGCGCGTCCTGCCGCCCACTAGCTGGCCGGGCAACGCGTTAATGTTTGGCCTGAGCGGCGGGGCCTGCACACCAGGACCTCTCTCTCCTGCTCCTGCCTCCTAAGCAGCATTCCCGCCCCCCTTGCCCCCCCCCCCCCGGGGCATCAGGCAGAGGCCTTCCTGCCCCCCAGTCAGAGGGGGAGGAACCAGCACCCGGAGCTCCTCACGGGGCGCCGACCCCTGAGCTCCAGATGCTCTGAGCGTGTTGTTAGCATCACCTCCGTTTTAAAGAGGAGAAAACAGGCTTAGAAAGGGGACACGAGGGAAACAGACCACGTGACCTCACCTTCCCTCTCCGCTCCGGGGAGTGGCCGTGGCCCTGCCCACCTGCCCTTCCCCACCGCTGACCTCTGACAGGGCGCCCGCTTCCCCGTTTGTCCCCTTTAGATCCCATCTCAGGAGGGCCCTGCCCACCTGCCCTTCCCCACCGCTGACCTCTGACAGGGCGCCCGCTTCCCCGTTTGTCCCCTTTAGGTCCCATCTCAGGAGGGCCCTGCCCCAGGACCCGCCTGGGGGTGACTCAGGGTGGCATTTCTCCCACACTGAGCCCCGAGAGGGCAGGACGCACCCCGTGCCCCTCGCCCCCCAGGCCTGCGGCCCACAGGCCCTCAGCGCGGACCGAGTGAGTCATGAGTGAACGGGCCAGGAATCCCTGTGCCGCGAGGAGCAGGCCAGCTGCAGTAACCACAGACTCTGCATTTTAGGAGTTCGTTCTGCACGTGGGACAGTAGTGAGAGGTTCCTGGTGGCAGGCAGTTCCTTCCACGTGGCGCGGCTCTGCTCTGCCCTCCCCTGCCACCTTAGCAAAACCCTCCCGTCACTTCCCTCCCGCTCCCATGGCTAGGGCTCAGCCAAGTGACCAGGCTCCGTTGCAAGGGAGGCTGGGAAATGTAGTCCAGCTGTGGCTCCAAGGAGAAGACACTGGTTTTGTTGACCCCAAAGGCTCCAGTATCGATCTCTCCATCCACCAGAGCCAACCGTTACCGAGTCCTTCGCGTAGTTCTAAACACTTTGCTCACCTTGGCCCCTTCAGTTGTCACAACAGTTTGCGAGGTGGGTGTTAGTGTATTAACTCCGTTTACAAATGAGGCTGCAGCTCAGGTGACCTTAAGGGGCAAAGCTGGTGGGAGGACCGTGTGGTTGAGGACTGGCCTGCCTCCTTCCCTAGGGCCCACCTGCCCGAAGGGCTTTCCAGAGACAACGCCCTGGTCCCGGCGAGACGCTCCCCCTGAGTCTGCAACCAGACGTCGCGGTCGGTGCACGGCAGGCCCGCACCCAGCTGCGCGCTTGTTTTCCTGGTTGGTCTCAAGGCTTTGCCTTGGCCCTGGGCAGGGGTGCATCTCTCTGGGGGCTCAGCACCCCATCGTTTCAGCCGTCCGTTTTGGAGGGCTCTGTGCTTTTCTGCCTCCTCAGCTCTGGCCTGTGCCGGGCACCTGGAGGTGATGGGCAAGGCAGGACTCCCCCCCACCCCCCGCCCCCCTGCACCCCCGTGGCCATTTACTCCAGGTTTTGTCTTCCTGTCCCCTTACGATTGACAGGTGTTCTCCTACTGGCCCTTCTGCCATGTAGCAGCTGTCCCAGCCTCCTCCAGGCCAGGAGAGGAATTACCCCCCATGGAAAGCTGCTGGGTGTGGGTCAGTGGGTGACAGGGTCTGTATGGAGGAGTGGTGCCTCACTAAGCCAGGTAGCCAGGCTTTCCGGAAAAGGCGACATTTGATTGGCCCTTGAAGGTGAAGGCGGAGTTTGTCAGATTAAGAGCTGGGAAGGGCACCCCAGGCAGAGGGAACAGCTTGTGCAAAGGCTGAGCGCGCCTCGGTCTTGGCTCCTACCTCTCTGCAGCCCCCAGAGCCAGGCCGGTGATCCCGGTCCTTCCGACCTACGCTGAAGACGGAATGTCTCCCGGTCTGCGGGGAGGCCAGGAGGCGTGGGAAGAGTGGAGGGGAAAGGAGCAGATACTGAGCGGGCCGAGTACCTGCTGAGGCTCAGAGGGGCCTGGATCTTTTTGTCGTCACCTCTCAGGCCTCATCTCCTCTGCTCCCCTTGTATCTCAGCTGTGGACCCAGTGGCCGTCCTCCTCCCCTGCACACTGGTGCCTCAGGGCCTTTGCGTGGCCTTTCCCCTGATGCCAGTGCTCTTCCCGCAGATGGCTGATCTCTCTCCCCATTAGTCTCCCTCAGACAGCACTTCCTTTTTTAAAAGTTTTTAAATACATTTTTATTGATTTCAGAGAGGAAGGGAGAGGGAGAGAGAGATGAAACATCAATGATGACAGAGAATCATCGATCACCTGCCTTCTGCACACCCCACACTGGGGATCCAGGGGCAACCCAGGCATGTGCTCTGACCGGGAATCAAACTGTGACCTCCTGGTCCATGCTCAACTGCTGAGCACACCAGCCGGCAGACATCACTTCCTGATGAGGCCTCCCAGGTCACCATGGTTGTCCCTCACTCTCCTTACTCCAGTCTGTTTTTCCGGAGCACTAGTTCCCTGTAACGTTCTGTACAATTTACTTACGTTTTTGTTCATTGGCTGCCCCCCTTCCGAATTCCCTCTCCCCCAGTATAAGCCATGCCGGGGCAGGATTTTAAAATACATATATATTTCTGAGAGGAAGGGAGAGGGAGAGAGATAAAAACATCAATGATGAGAGTGAATCATTGATCTGCCTCCTGCACGCCCCCCACTAGAGACCCAGCCTGCAACCAGGCTGGGAATCAAACGGTGACCTCCTGGTTCATAGGTAAACACCCAACCACTGAGCCACACCAGCCGGATTTTTGGGTCTGCTTTGTTCGGTGGTGAATTTCTAGCCCCTGAACACAGTAGGCTCACATTAATGAGCGAATTCAGCCCTGGGCAAAAGGTGAGCCCGTTTCATAGAGGAAGGAGTGGAGGCCTGGGTCTCGCAGCCGTGTTGGGGGGGACCGCATGGTGCACACCAGGGGGTCATCGACTAGTCTCCAGCCTCGAGCGTCCGGCTGGGCACCGGGCCGGTTACATCCTGGGAGACTCTGTTTCCTTCGCACAGGCCAGAGCTGCTCGCTCAGACCCGGGCCGCCGCTCTTGATTGGCCATCATGCTGTGTAGGGTGGGCCCCCAGGAAATGGGCGGGGCATCCAGAGCGAGGTGTGTCCCTGCCCAGAGGGTTGGCTGGGCTTATGAATTCCCTCCTGTGTGTAGGCCTGAAAGCCGTGGGGGTTCGCAGACAGCCGCCACCTGAGCGTGCTGGGGGTGAGTGCGTGCTGACTGCGGTTCCCGAGCAAAGGAGGACGCCGCAGGCGCATGTGGGCTCAGTCTCTGTAGTGTTTTCTGGTCCCCGGGGTCAGTTCCCCTAACCCTAACGTCAGCTCCTGTGCCTGCCAGTTCCCGTTCCCTGGTTGACCCCTCCCTGCTCTGCCAGCACTTGTCTCCCTTGTCATTGTACCTTCATTTGTGCACCCTCTTTCCACAGCAGACCGAGTGCCGTCAGGGCGGGGCCCTGCCTGTGGCTTGGCACACAGTAGGTGCTCAGTTTATATTGTTGAATGAGCCCATTCATCCAGCTGCCCTGGAGGCCTCCTTGGCAGACCCAGTGCTGGACCCGGGACTTGGGAGAAAGGCAGACAGATGCCCCTTCACTCCCAGACACAGAAGAGCTTGTGTCCCAGGCCAGGCCATGGGGTGAGTGTCTGGCCCAGACCCCAGGCCAGAGGAGCCGCATTTGGTGCGTACCCTTGGTGAATGGTCCACTGTGCTGTCCAGAAGAGGACCCAGGGCTGGCCCTGCCTCGAGAGGCAGCAGAGACCCCAGGGAGGCCCCGCCATCTGACTCCTTCCTGTGCCTTTCCCTGCGGGGGGCGGGGGGCGCGGGCGCAGAAACCTTCACAGCGCCGACCCCCGTGGGACTTGTGCAGCAGACAGGGAGCTAGTCATGCATCCAATCAGCTACACGGTCCTACGTGGTATCCCTTTTGGGGTTTTGATGGGCTTTGGAGCATATATTGTCCCCCACCAAGACCCCCCAAAATGTACAGCAAAGCCAGTGACAGCATATTAAATCATGGCGTGGGAGCTTTGGCACATTTCACAACCCGCCCTGCATTTGTACAGGGGAAATTCTTGGACTCGGGCCACCCCCAAATCACAGATTTTAAGGGGTGTGGTCCAGAAATCTGCCCTTTTTCAAGCTTATGTGGTTTTGATGCTCAGAATCTTCAATCCAGCTTTTGAGGAATGGAATGACTAGTGACTATTCCCAGACACATTTGAACCCCTTCCCAGGTTCTCGCAGGGCCTCTCCACCCCTCTCCACCCTGGACTCGGGGCTCAGGGTCAGTGTAGGGTGCTGGGACCACTGGACCCTTTGGGAACTGGTATGAAAGGCCTGCATCCTCTTCAGAAAAAATGTGCTGTACCCCCCCCCCCCCCCAGACTTGGCATCTGACTTCAGGAAGTTCTCACGCCTGGGCCGAGAGATCCCTGTCTGGGGAAAGGCCTCCAGGTTCCGCTCACCTGGACCCAGGGCCAGAGTGTACAGTTGTATAGCTGTGCGCTGCACGGGCTCCTGGCGGGAGCCTAACCCACATGCTGCTGCCCAGTGCTGCCCGGCACCCGGCGCCTGTGCCTTTTTGTTCAGACACAGTGCACGGCCTGGCCCAGCCCCGGTCTTCCTTGCCTCCCGCCTCCACGACAGCTCAGGCTGGCAGGACTAATGAGTTACAGAAATCTGCACGTTATCACTGACGAGCTGACCCTCCACGGGCTCCGGGATTGAAGCCACGCCGCCGCCCTGGCGGCCCCCCGGGATGCCGGTTCCTGGCGCTCCGCAGCCTGGCGCTCCGCAGCCTGGCTTCCATCCGGCCGTGGTTGGGCTGCCCACAGGCCTCACTGGGTGAGGAAAGTGGTCAAGGCAGCTTGGCCTGTCTCCGCAGAGAGTGGGAAACATTTGCATTTACTATGTAAATATTTGTCCAATCAACCTGAGCCATTCATTGGGTCCATTTTGTAGATCAGGAAACAGGTGTGTCTGGAGTGAGCGTGGGTCTGTGTGTCCCACCTCCCCTTGGGCCCAGAGCTCCGGGGCGCCATCTGAGGGTACTCTGGAGCCTGGCATCGAGGGTCCCTGGGGCTGCCTGAGCACAGCCAGAGAGGCTGTGGATGGATGAACGAGTGTTGCGGGAGGGGGGAGGGGGAGACCCAGTGACTATACGCAGACATCCCCCTAAGTGCCCGCCCCATGCCTGCAGGTGGCCCTATTGGTGGGAGGCTGGATGCACAGCCAGAGGCACAATTTACTCACTTTTTAAAATTTACTTAGCCTTTAGCAAGCACCAATTGAGCACCTACTATGTACCAGGCTGTCCTAGGTGCTAGGGCACAGTGGTGACTAAAGACAGACAAAAATCCTTGTTTGTGACACTTGAGTTGGGGGCACTGAGCAAAGCAGGTGATGAAGCTGCGGGGGTGGGGGGTGCAGAGCAGGCCCCTCTGAGGGCAGGAGGCGCGTGCGCAGTCCTCCCTGGTGGTCGGGGTTAGCAGCGTGCCACAGCCACTGAGGCAGTGGCCTCAGGCAGCTCGAGGGGTGTTGGGGGGCAGGTGGGTGGGGGCCTTGGTCACTGTCACCCTGCAGGCCTCATGGCTGCTTGGGGCCCACCCAGGCCTGTGCTGGCGCCAAGGCCCCCTGAAAGCTGCTCCTTATCCCTGAGGGGCGAGCGGAGACGGAGGGGTGAGGGTCCTCCCTGCTGGGAGCCAGGCCGCAGGGGCTCCTGGGTGTTCAGAGCCTGAGGGGTGAGGCAGGAGGACCCTGGCCCCCCCCCCCAACCCTCCATTAGTAAATGTGGCTTTGGGGGACAGCTGTTGAGGTAAAGGTGAAGGTTGCTGTCTGGGCATTGGGGTGCCCAGCCCTGGGCCCAGTGTCTCTTGCCCAAAGGCTGGGGTTAGGCGATCCAGAGAGAAGAGTGCCCATCTGGCTGCAGAATCAGATTTCCTGGCCGGGTCTGGAGCAGGCAGAAGAGAGCCCAGTGGAAGACCCGCCAGGGTGAAGGCTCGGAGGGGGCAGAAGATGGGCAGTCCAAGGGGCGGCCCCCTGCCCAGGACAGATCAGCGTGGAGCCCCTCAGAGTGGGCGCAGGTGCCCGCTCAGGGTGTCCACGTGGTGCGTCCAGTCGTGTGGGTGGGTGTATAGCTGTGGTGGGGCTTGGCCCAGGGGAGACGCCCGGGGACCCCCACCCACAGCCCTGCTTCCTGCCCAGCTGCGCGCCTGCTCCCCAAGGACTCCACAGCAGCCACCGCTGGTGGCTCAGCACTAAGACTTGCATTTTGCCTCTGCAGAGCCTGTAATCAGCCCCAAGGAGCCGCCCCCCCCCCTCCCCGGGAGCCCGCAGGGCCACTTCCGGAAACTGCTTGAGCTACACCCGCTTGGGCTCAGAGAAGCAGGAATCCACCGCAGCAGCCCTGGCTCCTGCCCCTGTGGCCCTGCAGGGCTGGGCATCTGAAGCCCCAGGGTCCTGGCCTTCTGGGGACATGTGACCCATGGCTTCCCCCTCAGGCCTCCGTTCCCGTCTGTCACAGGTGCAGGGTGTGGAGCTCCCATCCACGCTCAGAGCCTCCTCCCTTGCCCGCCTCATCTCTCCCTTTCCAGAGACATTATAAATCAAACAGCTTAGAACGTGAGGCATCAAAAATCCTGAAACCTTCATCTATTATTAACGCTGACAGTAAACTCCCCCTCTGAGCGTTTTACATAGCAACTGTTACCAAGACTCGCTGGTGCCGCTGCCACTCCAGCCCGCCGCAGCCCACAGCTCTGGGCGGGACGCGGCCGTCACCACGCCGTACTGGCTGGCCGCCACCTGGGCACCCACCGGGCTCTCCCTCAGGGTGGGTGGGAGAGAGCCCTTGTTGGGGAACCGGTGGCTTCCTACTGAAAGGGGTCCCACCCGCTCTTGGGGAGCCCTGCAGACCTCAGCTCCGGCCCAGGAGGAGAGAAGGGCCCAGGCTCTTTGGAGCTCCTGTGGGCAGGGGCAGGATCCTGGAGCCCCCTCCTCGCTGCCCTGGTGAGGAGCGGCGAGAGGAGGATGGAGACCGTGAAGCGCTGTGCAGATGTTGTTTACTGACTGCCCCACCTGCCAGCCAGGCCTTCCTGGTGCCTGTTTGTTCGCTGGCAGTATCTGGGCACCAGGGATTTAAAACAAAGACAAAGGCCCTGTCCCTGTCGCATCCGGTCTGGTAGGAGACAGACACGTCAGCTCCTAATTGCATTGAGTGCGATGATCAATGCGTGCACCAGGAGCAGGCTGGGGAGGAAGAGGGGGAGGCGATGAAGGGGGCCTGGGGGAGGGGAAGGGATCAGGAAGGGTTCTTCATGGAGGCAGGCGCCTGGGCAGGGTTTTGAAGGATGAGCATGGGTGGGTCTGACTGTTCTGGACCGAGGGACAAGCATGTGCAAAGGCCCAGGGGCATGAAGCCGCCTGTTGGCAGGCGGGTTGTAGACGGACCTGTTTTGGTGGGGAAGGGGGCCTGGAAGAGGGGTCAAGGGTCGGAGGATGCAAGACCTTGGGTGCAAAGCTTGAGGGCGTTATTTGGGAACACTGGGGAGCCCTGGGAGGTTTTAAACTGGAGAGAAATCAGGTCAGATTTGGGTTGTAGAAGAGCCATCCATGTTCCCTCTTTTTCCAGCGTTTAGGGATCCTGGGGTGGGGGGGAGGGGCTGGCCCTGCAGGTGCTGTTAGTAGCATCTCATTGGCCTGGGAGGGGAGAGCACTGCCCAGGAGGGAGGCAGAGGAGGCAGTCCTCTCCGCAAGCTGTTCTCATGACTTGCGGTGTGCCCCGCCCCCCATGGGCCCGCCCGCAGGCCCTGCCCTGGGGAAGTCGCTGTCCCAGCTGGGGGCAGCCCCGTACAGACCCATGAGGGCACAGCAGCCTGGGCAGAGGGCGTCTGGCTGATCTCCTGGAGAAGCAGCAGGGCACAGGGCACCAGTGAGGAGGCGTCTCGCTCTCTCCCTGCCCCGCCAGGAAGGACACACACGGGCACAGCCGTGGGCCCGGCGCAGTGCAGGCTGTGGTTGGCAGGCTTTCCCCCAGCTGCCGCAGGTGATGGGCAGGTGTTTTGGAGTCAGACACCTGGGTTCAGGTTTCACGTATTGGCTGTGTGGTCTTGGGCTAGCTCCTTGTCTTCTCTGTGCTCAATGTCCTCATCGCTCCAAGGACAATAGCACCAGTGTCGTCCTGAGGGTTGGAGAAGGTGACCCATAAGTGAATGGCCTCAGCACAGTGTCTGGCGCCTAGAGGCCAGTGAACGCTGCTGTCATCATGTTACAGGTGCCCAGGGGACAGGTGGCCGTTTCCTCGTTGGCCTCTTACATCTCTGGCACGTGTCCAGCCACCAGCTTCGCCTCTGGAATCGCATGGCGCCCGCTCACTCTGCAGCCCACATCACCCCCTTGCTCACCCCTGCTGGGGCACCGCGAGGGCCAGAAGCTGGGAGCACGTGGCAGCTCCCGACAGGCCGACGGACAGGCCGAGTGACCGCGGGGCGGGGGGGGAGGCACCTGTCAGAGAGTCATGGCGAGTTGAGAGGCCGCCCTGAGCTGAAGCTAGAAGCCTGTGAGCATTTGCCAGGCAGACGGGAGGGAGGTGCACCCCGGGCTGTGCCAGGTGTGTACAACGTCGGGCACAAAAGAGCTGGTGGCAGGTGCAGGTAGCTCCTCGGGTTCGTGTCGCTGGGACATGAGGTCTGGGAGCTGGGAGGTGGGCAGCGGTCACGCCCGAGTGTCATGCTGGGGAGGCAGGGACAGTGTCTCCGGGGCGATGGGGCTGGACTGGGGGGTCTGCGTGGGGGCAGGTTGGGTAAGAGAAATATGGTGGGTCCAGGGGGCAGGGGAGGGGCAGGAGAGACGGAGACGGCTGAGCAGGTGGGCCAGCAGGTGCAGGGCGAGTGAGACCGTTTCAGGACCCAGTGCCACACTGAGGTCGGCGTCACAGTGCCACCAGCGGGGTGCGCCGTCTCCTCCCTGCTCCGTGACAGGCGTGCCCAGGGCACGGGCCCTCCTCCTGGGACACCCTCGTCATCCCCACCCCTGACTCGAACCACGTCAGCCTTCCACGCCTCCCCGAGAGCGGCAGCTTCTGTGGCAGCTTCTGTGGCGCATGCTTCCCACTAAAGGGACGAAGTTCATCGCCCACTTCAGTGTGTTTCTGGCAGCAGCGGGCTGGGAAAGACCGGCAGCTTCATCCTGAGGCCACCGAGCAGCTCCGAGGCGCCACGGGGAAGAATGCCGTGTGTCTTGATAAGACAGGCAGGGCCTGCCTTCATGGAGTTCCCACCCACAGGGTGGACAGACAAAAGGCCAGTCAGCAAACACACGAGGGAGGTGATTTCAGAGAGCGGCAAGAGCTGTGAGAGTGGGGGCTCCCCTAGGCAGGCAGTCAGGGAGGGCCTCTGGGAGGAGGTGGCTTTTGGGGGCAATGAGAAGGTCCAGGGGGTGGTGGCCCAGGCAAAGAGAGTGGCGTGAGCAAAGGTCAGGCATGTACAGGAGCCGGTGGGAGCGAGTGGCTGGAGAACGTGCGGGAGGAGGGGAGACACGCCGCTGCAGATGGCGCCCCTCCCTTGGAGCAGGCAGCGCTGAGGGGAAGCCGTGCCCTCCGGGCTGGCAGTGAGGGAGCCACCCCCCCCCGCCCCCCCCCCCCCGCCAGGCAGGAGCGCAGCCTCCATGCAGAGGAGGGGAGGGACTTGCTCAGAATACTCTTGGGGGAGGGGGCTGGTGGGGAGGAGCAGGTGGAGGTGACTCAGTGGAACCAAGAGCCCTCTGGACCCTCTGGGGGCCATGCCTTTCGTGGCCAACTTATTCCTTGGGCACCCCAGCCCCTGCCCACACCACCCCATTCAGCCCTCGCCCCTCCCAGGACTGGAAGCGGGTCCTGTCCAGGCGCCCCTGGGCCACTCGGAACCCTGCTGCTCCAGCAGGGCCGCTGGCGCATCTGTAGCTGGGAATCCACGCCCAGTGCTGAGCCGGGGACATTTACCACACGGCTTCTAACGGAAGCCTTTCTGGAGAAGTTCCTTCCCCGGGCGCCGATCACATTGTTTAAAGCAGGTTCATCAGGCGCCGTCTCCCCGAGTGCCCCCAAGTCCTTCCTTGCACCTCCCCCGCTTTCCCAGCCAGTAGGAGACTCTCAGGTGGGGTGATGCCCCCAGAAACGTGAGGAGGAAGGAAGGTGTAAGCCAGGCGTGTCCTCTGAGCCCGCAGAGCTGCGGGAGGCAGTGCAGGAGCCGGGGACACTGCTGGAGGGTCCCAGAGACCAGCCTGCTGCCCACAGCCTCCGGGCTGCACCTGGCTTTGTGGTCTAAGGAGGAGAAGCAGGAGGTCAGGCCCCCGTGCCGTTACCCCTGTCCTGACTGGTGCCTGCCCTCAAGGGGCTGCTGGCAGGCTGGGGCTGGGGAGCACGAGCTCTGCCTGAGGCTCCCGGGAGGCAGGGTGGGGAGAGGAGTGTGCGGGGAGGCTCAGAGGCCCAGGACACAGAACAGGGTCTGTTGAAACAGCTGAGATCCCAGCATGCCTGGAGCATGGAATCCATGGGGCTCATAGCCAGAGTGCCTGCTTCTAATGTGCAAAGCCAGAGAGCTTGTCAGGAACCAGGCCACAAAAAGCCTTGAATGCCTTGGTGTCCTAGTCAGGCTGGGCTAGTTATGCTGCATAACAAACATCCCCTAAAGATCAGCACCTTAACACAGGGTCTATCCCTCACTGGTTCTGAGACGGACAGTAGAGGGGCAGCTCGCTGCTGTCACCCAGGGGCCCAGGCGGACGCCCAGCAGCCTCTGGAAGACTTACATGTCACAGAGGGAGACACCCCTGGGCTTGGGGCTTCTCCCCTAGAGCAGCACCTGTCACTGTCACTCGGTTCCATTGAGCAGAGCGGGCCTCACGGCACCTGACTTGTTTTGGGTGCAGGTGTGCGCGCTGCCCTGGGCGGCGGAGAGCAGCTGGTGTTGGTGTGGGTGCTCGCTGGCCGCACAGGCTGCGAGGCTTCTGTGCTTCACGGGGAGCAGTGCAGAGCCTCAGGAGGCGTTGCGCACGGGGAGCGGAGACCCTCGTTTCACTTTTTCACTTTTTATTGACTTACATACCGAGAAGGGCCTGGATCCTGAGTGAACAGCCACTGACTTGCTACAAACTGAGCACGCTGTGTGTAGCCAGCACTCAGATCAAGAGGAGAGAGAGACAGAAACATCAACGACGAGAGAGAATCTGATTGGCTGCCTCCTGCACGCCCCACACTTGGGATCAAGCCCGCAACCCAGGCGTGTGCCCTGACCGGGAGTCGAACTGTGACCTCCTGGTTCCTGGGTCCACGTTCAACCGCTGGGCCACACAGGCCAGGCCGCTAGTCAGCTCGGAGGTTTCCCTGCGTGCGCCTGTGCGCGGCGTGGTTCCTGGGGCTCACCGTGCTGTGGCGGCCGGTACTTCCCCTTGCTGTGGTGTCGCACTGCCTGCATACACTGTGGTCTGTGTATCCCTTCTCCTTGGACGAGTGTCTAGGCCAGGGGTGGGCAAACTTTTTGACTCGAGGGCCACAATGGGTTCTTAAACTGGACCGGAGGGCCGGAACAAAAGCATGGATGGAGTGTTTGTGTGAACTAACATAAATTCAAAGTAAACATCATTACATAAAAGGGTACGGTCTCTTTTTTTTTAGTTTTATTCATTTCAAACGGGCCGGATCCGGCCCGCGGGCCATAGTTTGCCCATGGCTGGTCTAGGCGGTTTACAGTTTGAAGGTCTTACGAGTAAACCTGCCGCAAACATCGGAACACCTGGTTTGGTGCTAGTGCGCAGCATTCCCATTGGCCACGTGCCCCCAGTGGGGTCACCATGGCCTCATGTGCTCAGAGGCTCCCCTGGACAGGGGGACGGAGGCAGTGATCCAGCCAGGAGAGGCCAGGGTGGGCCAGGCCCTCGCCTTCAGCCTCAGCCTCCGGAAACTTCCTTGGTACGGTCTTGTCTGCCTTGGGATTTGCAAGACGAAAATCACATGTAGTCAGTACCACCGACGCCCCAGAAGCAAGACCCAGACACTAACTGTAGCTGCAGGCCTCACTGTGCCGTCAGGCGGGACGCAGCCGGCGCGGTGACGGCAGGACAGGCGGCTTCGCATGCAGCTCGCGCAGACTCCCATCTGACCCCGGCGATGGCCCGTCCAGGGCGGCAGCCTGCTTGAGCCCACTCTGGGCCCAGCTCTGGGCCGGCAGCAGGAAGGGCCTGCGGTCATTCCCTTGGGGTGTGGTGACGCTTGCCCTCTTACGTCTTGGGGTGGCATTTCTTAATAAAGGGGCCAAGAGAGGGTAAGTCTTTGCCTAAATGAGGCCAGAGCAGTGGGGCTTTGGCTTTGGCCTTGGGGAGAAAGGCCTGTCTGGGAGCGTCACCTGGAGCCTGCCCCGGTCCCTGCAAGGTCCGCCCCCCGAGAACCAAGCAGAAAAGGCCATGGGCCTGCGACCTCGAGCCTCATGGCCAGGAAGGCCTGGCCTCCAGGCTGGTGGCTGTGCGGGACAGGTGACCTGCCCAGTGGGGCCGCCTCCCGGGTAAACTCGGGTGCACGTGAGCTGTGTGGCCAGCCCGTGCTGCGAGGAGGCAGGGCGAGGCCTGCTGAGGTGCTGAGATCCCTGTGGTGGATGCGTGGCCCAGCCCCCCAGCCGTCGAGGGCCGATCGGTTTGGGTTGTTTAATAAGGGTCACGGCATGGGGGTTCTTTGACGCCTTTCCTGGCCTGGTGTCTGGGTGACCCGGGCTCAGGGTGGTCCCCGAGACCAGCCCCGCGCTGGGGAAGCAGGCCAGGCCTCAGCCTGGGGAGATGCCGCGCGAGAAAATACAGCTTTTCACGGACGCACGTGGGGCTTGTTATGAAAATTGTGTCAGTGTCTAACAGGAAGAGGAAAAAGGAGGCTTTGATGCCAGCCGCCACCTCTCAGCCGGGCGGGCGCGGTGTCACTCGGCGAGTCTGTGGCCCGCTTTTATGAAGGAGCTGTCAGCTCTCCTCGGGCCAGAGGCAGGGGCGTGGGGACAGGGCCGGCTTGGGGCAGTCTGCAGAGGCCCGTGTGAGCCTGGGGCGTGCTGGGGGCCGCAGCCTGCCCACCTCCGGCCGAGGGCTGTGGTGAGGGACTGAGCGCCGTGCGAGGCCCCTGGGGGGCAGGACGCCGGCCCCGAGGTCCTGAGGCGCCTTTTGAACCTTCAACACGAGGGAAGAGCCGTCCAGACCAGCATGGGCTGAGACCAGTGCGCTTGCTCTGGTTCGTAGGGAGCGTGGAAATCCCTGTTTGGTATCTATGGCAACTCTCTATTAACCAGAACTCGGTGCCACACACTCCCGTCCCCATTCATCCTAAAGCACTCAGAGCTGTTGGTCTTTTAAAAAAATCCTCTCTCACTGGAGAAAATGCAGACATTACCACCGACGATGCAGGAGGAGAGGAAGTCACCGCCGCTCTCGGACGAGGCACCGGTGCCAGCATTTCTTTGTCTCCACCCCGTTTGGCCAAGTTGGGATCATGCTGACGCCCTGCTGTTCTGCCCACCGTGAGCATCTGCTGCGGGCGCAGAGGCTGGAGAAACGGTGCTGAGGCTGGGGCCGGGGGTCCTCTGTGCTGAGCTCCTTGCAGGAGCTGTCCTCTCTGAGCCTCGCGGCTGCCTCTGCAGGAGGCTGGGTGGCTCTCGGCGCCGTCGGAGCCCGCAGCAGGGTCTTGGGTTTGCCCTGCAGTAGCGGCCCTGCTGTTCTGGCTTCTCTCCCAGGAGGAGCCTGGTAATGTGTGTGGCGGGGTGGGCACCAGGCTGGCACTGCCGCCTGGAGAGCGGTTCAGGTGGGAACCTGGGCTCACTCCTACCTCCGGCACGTTCCCACTTCGTGATCTTGAGCAAATTACATTGCCTTGTGGACCCCCCCCCCCTCTCTAAGCCACAGAACTGACTCGCTGTGATCGTGTTGACATGGTGTGTCCACAGCACTCAGCACACAGGGCCACCGTTCCCTGTGCCCTGGCAGGCGTGGCTGTGGGTTACATTGGGCTCTTCCTTCGGTGCCCAGCAGAGTAGCTAGGACGTAGGGGGCACTGCGTGGGGTGGCAGCTGCTCTGTGACCCTGCGCTGGATCAAATGCCCCGTCACTGTCTGGGGAGGAATACGCTTGAGCAGGGGTCCCGCTGTTCACTTTGCAATGGGCCCCACACATTTGGAAACGCCCCTGGTCTTAACAATAGGATCCCTGGCAGGAACTCATAGGACCGCCGGTCTCAGCACCCACGGGAGTCTGTGCTCAAGAACTGCTTATGAGGCCAAGGCGGGTGCCGTGCCCGAGGCCCATGTGGAGGCAGGTGCCAAACAGGGTTCCGGCCGTCACTCCAGGAACTACCAGTGGAGCCGTGAAGCCTGCCAAGAGCAGGGATTGTCAGCGTGGAACGCCCGCCAGGCGCGGGGCAGAGTGGAGGGCCTGCGGAGCTCTGGCCAGGCGCGCGGGGCAGGCACAGGACGACTCAGGCTGCAGTCGATTGAAACTGAGCCACGTGCTGGGCTGCCAAGCCCGTGTGAGGTGGAGGAAGGGCAGCAGCGTGGGCATCAGGCCTGCCCCCTCCCTCTGCCCTCGGAGGCGGCCTGGACGTGCCCAGCACCACCCATGGCGGGGAGAGGAGAGGAGCCGAGACCAGGCCACGTGGTATCCAGACCTGTGACAGTGAGCGGAGAAAGGGCAGCAGTGGAGGCCAGAGCAGCATCCGGGGCAGGTGGGGCTTGGGCCACCTGCACGTGCAGGGGGGTGTGGGCAGCCATGGGCAGGCGGGCGGCAGGCCCGGCCTCTGGCTGACAAGGCGGCTCAGCAGGCTCAGCAGAGAAGAGAGTGGAGGGCAGGGCTCTGCCTTCACAGTGCACAGGCCCTTGGGGAAGAGGGGATCTGCTGGAGGGAGGGCGGCCTCCCTGCCGAGTCACCCCCACGGGGGGGCGGGAGTTGCTGGGCCCCAGAATCGAGTGGTGGAGGGTGTCCCTGGGGAGAAAAAGCAATTCAGGACGAGGCTGCTCCTTTAAACTTTCCATGCCAGCCTTTGTGGGTGATTCTGACGCAGGAAGCCAGGTGTCCTGTCAGAGAGCCGATGGATTCCACCAGCCGTAGGAGCCAGGAAGGGGGTTGTGTGGGTCCAGAAGAAAAGGAAGACTTGCTTCTCACTGAGGGAATCGGGAAAGGGCCTCGGAGGCCCTGCTGCCTTGGGTTTGGACCTGCAGAGACAGGGAGGGGACCCCAGGAGGCAGGACTGGCCAGGAAATGGGGAGCCTGGTGGGGACACTCGGGTCTGATCTCCGAGAGCTCGGGGGCCGCAGGAGGTGTGGGCTGGGAGGCTGAGCACCGCACTGAGCTGGGAGCTCAAGTCGGTGGAAGCAAGGGGAGCCTTTTCAGGCTTCAGAGCAAAAGAAGGCCCACGTGGGCCCAAGGCGAGGACCCAGCAAGCCCAGCGTGGAGGCGCCCGCTTCCCTGTGGGAGGTGAAGAGGCCAGATGATGGGCTGTGGCTGTGAGGTGGGGGGGTGTCTGGTGAGGAGACCTGGGGGGGGAGGGGACGTGGGGCCCCCTCGGAGGCGGCCACAGGAGGACAGCAGAGGGCAGGTTAGCGGAGCAGGACTTGGTGTGTGGAAGAGAGCGGGGCTTCCGCAGGAGGCGGCCAGGGCTCTGGGAAGAGAACGGTCAGCGGGAAGGAAAGCCAAAGGGTGGGGCTGAGGCATCGCCACCCTGGGAGGGCCGCCAGGGGCTGTGCGGGGTCCTCAGACCTGCTGTGGCCTGGCCGGGTGAGATCTGTGCTGGGAGGACAGGGCGGCGGTGTCCGGAGGTCCTGGCCACCAGGAGTCCCACCTGCAGGGCTGTCCTCCGGGGGCGGGGGGAGGGGCGCGGGCAGTGGGACAGCTGCCCTCCAAAGGGCAGGGGCTGCTGGGCCTCAAGGACAAAGGCGGGCGGGAGCAGGGGAAGGAGCGTGTGGCTGGGCTTAATGGCCCTGAAGAAAAAAAAAACATAAAATTGGAGAATTATGGGGAGACATAAACAGAGTTGTCAGGCATTAGCTGCAAGCCGGCCCAGCTGGGGAGATGCCGGTGCTGGTGCGCATAAAGACAGAAGTTATAAAAGGGAGGGAACAGGAGGTCCTGCCTCCTTTTCTCACGCCCTGGCAGAGGCCCTGGCCACACACTGACGGGGGGGTGGGGGGGGGTGGCGCTGGGGCAGGGGCAGGGCCTGCCAGCTATGCAGAGACCCGTGGGGGGAGGAGGGACTCAGAGCCCAGGCTGGTGCAAGTACCGGGGAGCCAGGCCCAAGAACGAGAATTTATGGGTGCTCACACACCCTGCCATCATCATTTTCGCTGTCGCTGCTGATGCCATTAGTCAAGCACTAATGGGCTTAAATTTCACCTTAAACTCTCCCCACTGTCCTCAGCAGATGACAAACGCCATGTGTCCTGCTGTGCGAGCTGTTGGGGGCTCCGGCAGACACTGCCCCTCCTCTTCTGACAGCCTCTGGCCCCAGTGAGAGGCTCTCAGCCGCCCCAGGCCTGGGGACACGCACAGGTCAGGGGAATTCCCGGGGGTCTCTGGGAGCTCGGGGGGCAGGGTGCAGGAAAGGGGGCTTCTAGGGGTGCTTGGGAGGATCTGGAGTGACGTGGCATGGGAGGTGGGCACCAGGCCCAGCCCCCCCATGTGGTGTGAGAGGCTGTGCCGCTCCGGTTCCCCAGCCCAGGGCACGAGGGGCAGCGGCAGCGCGGACCCCAAGAGCCAGCTGCACTTTTCTGAAAAGCCTGGGAAATCGCGTTTGCTCAGACCAACGAAAACAGCAGTGGCTTTCCTTGGGGGTGGAATTCCATTCCACCCGCCCACCAGCCACCCGGGCGCTCATTCAGCTGACAAACCTGGCCCACAAGCCCCTGGTTGCTCTTGTCCATCAAAGGCTCCAGTGGCTGTTGGAGCCGCATCAGAGAAGACAAGTGGGTGATCTCTAAACGTAGTTTGCTTGGGAGACAGAATCCTTCCAGGGTGGCTGGTGGGGCGGAAGGGATGTGACCAAGGCGCTCGGGGGCCGTGGGCGTGGCGTGGGCTGCTGGCCCATCTGGTCCATGAGGGCTGTGTTTGCCAGGAAAGGAGGGGACGGGACAGGAATGCAGATGGAGCTACAGCGGAAGAAATACAGGTCAGGCTGTGGGGTTTCCCTGCTGTTGGCTCACGTCCATGGCCACTGCCCACAGCCCTTGGTTCCCATGGGGGGCCAGCGGCCTGGGGTCTCGCGGGGCCTTATTTGCCATCAAAGCCGGCTGTGGGGCTGGTGCTCAGTGCCCTTTTCCATGGGAATCTCCCTCCCGGGCCTCCAGCACTGGCCTCCAGCACTGGAACAGGAGCCTGTCCCTGTCCCCGCAGGGAGGAGGGAGGAGGCTGGCTCAGGTCTGGGGGGGGGGAGGGGGGCTCAGACGTGGGACCTGCCCCCTAAGGGCGTTGACCCTGCCCTTAGGAACTGGAGGTTTGGGGGAGGCAGCCCCTCCGGCCCAGGTTGGGAGCTGGGGCTCAGAGAAGCCCTGAGGGTCTTCCTCTTCGCCCACCAGTATTAGGACTGAGCCCCAAGGCATTCCTCTGCAGCTCTCGCGCCTGCCTGGCTTCCCGCCTGCTCTCTGGGAAGCTGTCCCAGCCACTCCTCACTGGCTCCTCGGCCTCCGTTCTCCGTCGCCGAGCACCGTCTGAGGGTGCCGCTCACACCCTGGCCTACCCTCGATGGCTTCCCAGCTCACAGCACAGAACGTCACCGTGGCCTACAGAGCCTCGCACATGTGGGCCCTGCCCACTGGTTATCTCTTGCCCCTCACATTACCCTTGGAACCACATTTTATTGCCCTCCCTCTCCTCTCCGGCCTCCCAGGCCTTTCCCTTTTCCCTCACTAATTCCTCTCCTCTCTCAGGATGGGGTGAAGACCTTGGGAAGCCCCCTCTGGGAAGCTCTCTCTGAGCCTGTTCCCACTCAGGCGTGACTCGGGGACCTTCCCCACGCGCCAGGAGGCTCAGCCACAGCTACCTCACTGTTCAGTCCTAGCACTTGTGTGGCACACGGGAGGCACTTAGTAACTGCGCCAAATGGATGTATAGGTGGGTGGATGGATGGATGGATGGATGGATGGATGGATGGATGGATAGGTGGATGGGTGGATGGGTGGATGGATGGATGGATGGATGGATGGATGGATGGATGGATAGGTGGATGGATAGGTGGATGGGTGGATGGATGGATGGATGGATGGATGGATGGATGGATGGATAGGTGGGTGGATGGATGGATGGGTGGTTGGTTATGTGGGAGGGTAGGTGAAGAGGCCATGTGATGTGTGAGGAGAACCCGTAGGCACCAGGAAGTAGAGTTGTGAGCCTTAGGCAAGTCCATGCCTCAGTGAGCCTCAACTTCCCTGTCTATAAAATGGTCTGCCAGTCCGATGGCTAGTAAGGAGGTTCAGAGTGAGCTGAGTGAAGGCGGAGGCCGGGGGGTCAGGTGCTCCAAGGACAGACATAGTCTGGGACAACACACATGTTCCCCGAGTTCCGCAGCCCCCAAAGTTCCCTATCTCCAGGGGAACACTGATGCCCACCATTTTAAAAATCTCCACCCAAGGATATGTTCTTATTGATTTTTTTAAAATATATATTTTATTGATTTTTTACAGAGGGGAAGGGAGAGGGATAGAGAGTTAGAAACATCGATGATAGAGAAACATTGATCAGCTGCCTCCTGCACACCCCCCACTGGGGATGTGCCCGCAACCAAGGTACATGCCCTTGACCGGAATCGAACCTGGGACCCTTGAGTCCGCAGGCCGACGCTCTATCCACTGAGCCAAACCAGTTAGGGCTGTTCTTATTGATTTTAAGAGAGAGAGGAGGGGGGGGGGGGAGAGACATCAATGTGAGAGAAACATTGATCGGTTGCACCTTGAACCTGCAACCTAGGTATGTGCCCTGACTGAGAATCGAACCCGCAACCTTTTGGTGCACAGGACAGTGCTCCACCAGCTGAGCCCCCGGCGGGCTGATGCCCCCGTTCTTGCTTGTGCCCAGGACCCTTGCTGCAAGGAACAGACTTCATCCCAGATCCGCTGCTCACCAAGGACCCCTGGCCTGCAGGCCTGGCTGTGCCGTCTGCACAGTGGGGTGCTCAGGTGTTCCTGCCGTTCCTTGGGATTAAGATGAGGCAGGGCAGGAGGCACTCTGGATGCCAGACACAGAGGGACCCAGGAGATATGGCCTAAGAGTGACTGATGTCCTAATGCAGCGGTTCTCAACCTGTGGGTCGCGACCCCTTTGGCGGTCGAACGACCCTTTCACAGGGGTCGCCTAAGACCATCCTGCATCTCAGATATTTACATGACGATTCATAACAGTAGCAACATGACAGTTATGAAGTAGCAACGGAAATAATTTTATGGTTGGGTCACAACGTGAGGAACTGTATTTAAAGGGCCAGAAGGTTGAGAACCACTGCTAATGCCTGCCATGAGGGTCGCCCTCAACCCCAACACAGTGCTCCCCCTGGGCCTTCCTGCTCTGGCCAAAGTTGCCTCCAGAACTGAGTGTGAAGCTTCCAAATCCCAGGCCTGGCCCCACAGCCGTGGATAATAATAACAACAACAACAACAACAACAACAACAACAACATGAGGCCTTTCCTGACGTACCTGTCCCAGGCTTCCCTGCAGGCAGGTTACGTGCGGCTGCAGAGAAGGGAGCGGCTCCCTCACAGAGCGGAGTGTGAGGCGTGGCTGTGAGCGTGATGACGACACAGGGTGCTTATGTCCATTTTCTCACTGGTTCTCTGGCCAGCCCTGTGAGGGGGATACTGACCACTCTCCCCGGCGAGGGGGTGACGCGCCGGAGGTCACACAGCACGTCCGTGGCAGGGCCTCGGGTACTGGATGTTCTTTCCAAAGACCCATGAGCTCTGGTCTGGAAGAGCCAGCATGAGACAGGGTGGACACAGGTGCCTTTCGGAGCCTCTTTCCACGGGCCTGGGGCCGCAGGGGCCTCCTGCCAGCTGGCCAAGTCTGTCCCACCGACGCGCCAGCTCGGGAACACCGGCGCTTGGGCCTGCTCTGGCCACTGCCCGCTGGGCCTCCGGGCCAGGAGTGCCGGGGCAGGAGGCTAGAGCCAGGTTCCTGCCACTCCAAGGAGCCCCACCTTCCTGGCCCCACCTCCACGGCCAGCTAGGACCAGGACAAGGGTTTTCCTGAGCTTTCTCTGTGTTGTAAAAAGCTGTATTTACTTTTTAAGACCAGCAGCTCACTTATTGGTCTCTCTCTGCCAGGCACTGCTTGGACGACTCTGTCCACGATCTCATCTAGTCCGTACACCCCCCCTGACGGACAGACTCTCACTCCTTTCACAGATAAGGAAACTGGGGCATGGATGCTGGGGTCACCTGCCCAGGCACCACAGTTTGGGGGTGTCCAGCAAGGGTTTGGCCCCAGGTATTCCTGCACTATCAGCCGCGCCCTGACAGCCTGAGCCCCGGGCCCGAGAAGGCCCAGGGTGGCCTCTGCTCCGATGACTACGGGGAAGCATGCTAACAAAGAGGATGGTGACATGGAAGAGCAAAAGCAGGCCCTGGGCGCTGGGGCTGTGCTTGGCAACAGCCCTGGTGGCAGCGGCTGACCAGACAGCTTAGGGCTCGAGCTGGGCCTGGCTTGTGTGTCTCCCAAGACTGTGCACCGGGAGTGAGGCCACAGCCGATGTGGGGTGGGGCCTCGGTTTCCTCACCTGTGAAATGGGGGGATGGCTCCTGTCCTGCCCGTTGTCCCATGCAGGATGAAGGTGGGTTGACTCCTCTCGGCATCTGGGACTCCTCGCTTCTTACCTGGGAATAAACAGCCCCCTGGCCTAGAGCCAGACAGCTGTCCGGTGGCTGTGCCAGAGGGAGCCGGAAACAGCCTCCTTCTTCAACCATTTGTCCATTGAAGTGTCAGAACCTTTACCAGGTGTCAGGTGGTCATGATTCAAAAAAGATCAAGGTCCCTCCTCTTTTACGCAGTGGGGCCTCTGCACACTTTCTACACTGCGTCCTCTCCCACCTCGAGGGTGCACCCGGTGATGCCCGAAGCCCTGCCTCCCTCACCAGCACTTCACTGTGAGGGACCCCCGCACGCACTTCCCCCCGCCTCTCAGTGGCCATCGGGGACACCTGGTTTCTGCTTCATCGCAGCCGCAGTTCATCGCCCTGTGCCGGCGTCTGCATCTGGCTGGGAGCAGGCCTGCTGGGTAGAGGCATCTGTAGTTTTTGGGGGTCCATATGGCCAAAAACTCTCTGAAGAGATTTACCGGTGTACCCCCACATCCCCAACTGGACCAGCCGAGCCCGGTAGATGCAGGATGCGTATCCGTACCCGGCCTATGCCCAGAAAAATCAAATGGGTCATTTCCCCAAAGGAAATCCTCCAAGGCCGGCGCGCTTAGGGGCCGGGCCAGGGAGCGCCGGGGTCTGGCCCTTCGCCCCGCACCCTGACCAGTGACGGGCTCGGCACTGCTGCAGGTCTCTTCGTCATAAATCAAGGGCGCTGACGCAGCCTGCCCCGCGGCTGTCACGAGGATGAGATTTGTAGATGCAAAACGCTTACAAGGACAGTGCCTGGCACCTACGGCGAGTGCGAACTGGCTGCTACTCATTTAGTCTGGGTAAGCCTTGTCCCCCAGGACCGGAGCCTGGGTCAGAGGTGTGACACCTTCTAAAGGGGTCAGGGAAGGGGAGAAGGGATGGGGAACCAGCAAGGAAAGCGTGGGATCGTTTCCCAGCTTCCCACTCTCCTGATGGGGACACAGAACCAGGAGGCATGGACGTGACGTGACTACAAGCTTCCCAGAGTGATGCTGCCAGGAAGCGGTGCCGAATGCAGAGTCCCAGGCCCCACGCAACCAGCTGTGAAGGATGCTGAGCCCAGCCCCCAGGACGCAGGGGCCCGAGGGCCGGATGGTTGAGATCTTGCGGCCCGTAGTGACCCACAGGCCAGCAGCGTCGCCTTCCCCGGGAGCTTTTCAGATTGCAGAGCCCCAGGCCTGACTCCACAGCAGAGTCTGCCCCGCACTCAGACGTGCGCACTAGCTGTGAGCAACACTGACTCCAGTGGGCAAGTCACGCCCGCCGCGGGAGAGGGGCCTTACCTTCAGTCCCGCAGCCCTCCCCAGCTCTGGGGTGTCATGTCCCTTCAAAGCCCTCCGGAAGACCTGCTCTGTCTCAGACACCTGCGGGCCCTGGGAGGCAGAGTACAAGACTGGGTCCTCGCCACCAACCCCCACTGGAGCGCCGAAAGGCACTGCCCTTCACTGAGCCTCCACCAGGTGCCACGCAGTGTCTCACTCCGGCTCAGGATCACCTGTCAGCGTGGTGGTAATCAGCAGGTTTTGGCTGAGGAACGACATGACGCTCAGAGAGGTGAAGCAATAGTGTGCAGAGCCGGGATTTGAGCCCAGAGCTGTGTGGCTTCGAGGCTTTCGGCACTTACAGACAGGGTGCAGCAGGGGGCAAATGAGCTTCCCCTCATGTCTCATGTCTCGCGACAACCAGCACCTGTCAGTCCTCACAACTGGCCGGCCCGGCCGTGGTCAATCTGACATCTCTAGAGCTCCCGGTCCCACAGGCCTGCCACTCTCCCGCCAGCACCACGGCACCAGCCAGGAGGGGACACCCTGCGCCTGCTCAGAGCAAGTGAGCCCTGGGGGCCGGCGGCGTCCGCATGCAGCTGGAGAGGCTCCCCCAGATGTGGAGTGACTGGAAGCCGGGAAGGGGGGAGGAGCTTCTGGAGGTTTGGTGCAGTTGGAGATGGGCCTGGGAAGAGCGAACAGCCTTTAGCTGGGGACAAGCACCACTGCACGGGATGCTAGCAGGACCCGTCACCTGGGTCAGACAGCCGGACGGACGCACGCCCCCGCCTGTGCTCTGAAGCACCTGCACACTGCACTGCTCTGAGCAACCCGCCACGGGAAGGCGGCAGCCGGAACCCAAGGCTCCCCGCGGCCGCCTCTGGAACAGCTGCTAGTGGTTCGCTTTCCCCAAGGGTTAGTGCTTCTGGGCACCAGGCTGCACGTCTGGGGGGCTGGCAGGGTCCACCCCCACCCAGGAGAGCCGGGGGCAGGCCTTCCCCGCAGTGGGTGGGCGAGGGAGCCAGGAGGACGAGGTCCTAGCTGCTCAGGGACAAGGGTCCTCCCCCCCGAACGCAGCTGAGACGGAGAACCCTTCCAGAATGGTGGCCGTCTCAGTCTGTGTGGGGGGAGGAGGTATATACCCACCCAAAGCTGCTCAATGTGCACGGCCTGTCATTTCGTCATCAGAGCAGCTGCACATTTGGAAGGGGGTGGTGCCTGGCTGGGGGCTCCCACTTGGGCGGCAGATGACCAATGGGCCTGTGTGGCTTCACACCGTGCCTGCCTGCGACCCAGGAGCCAGCCTCTGGCTGGGACGCACCTGGGGGCAGGAGAGGTGCCTCAGGCAACTAGATCTGCAAGAGGACGCAGGTGGGGAGTGTGGCCGTGAAGCCTCTCTCCAGCTCCCCACCACACCAAACCCCCTGCCCCCCAACCAGTTGTCTTAAATTTCCGAAGGAGCAAACCAGAACCTCACTGTCCTCTACCTGCCTCCCTCAAGCCCCAGGCACCTCCCTGATGCCCAGCTGCTGAAAGAGCAAACAAGCTTGAGGCCCCAGCACAGGGCCCAGAGCGGCCCCTTCCCACTGTGGCACTGTTCCAGGTCTGGGATGAGAGGTGACGTCACCTCCTAGAAGGGCAGTTTGAGGATTAGAAATAAAATCTATCAAGGCACCTCGGCTGCAGGAGAGGACCAGACAGTATGCTGACGCTGCTGCTGCTGCTGTTATACCCACAGTCTGAGGGTTACTGAGAACTTTCTAGATCCGAGGGAGGCCCCAGGCTGGTGTGTGGGCTGGCTGGGGGTTGGAGCCCCCTGAGAACCGACCAGCCCGCCTATGTGCTCAGGGGCCCTCTCTCCTGCTCTCTCCTGACCCACCTTGCTTTCAGAGCTGCTGGGCCCAGCAGGTGGCCCAAGGGTGTCATCAGGCAAGCCCAGTGCAGCTGCTGTTCTCACATCTGTATTCCACATGCCTCACTCCTGCCCCCAACCCATCAGGCTTCTTGCCTCTGACAATCCAGGCCAGAGGCCTGGGGTGGGGGTGGGGCCTCCCCCCCTTCCCACCCCTGCAGCTAAGCTGGGGAGAGAAATCTAGGTTCCCAAGAAGGCTGTGTTCTTTCCTGCCACTGCGCCAGGCAGCCCTTTGCGGCTGGAATGCCTTTTTCCTTCCTTCGCAGCCCACACTTCCTCCATCCCCCTTTCGCCGTGGGTGTCTCTCACCCCACCTCGTTCAGGAGGGAGGTGCTTAGGGGCCAGGCTGTGGGTCGCCAGCATCGGGCACGTAACAGAGTCTGGAAAATGTCAAGCGACTGATTGAGTCAAAGCCTGCAGGGGTTCTGCTGGCCCTCCTTGGGGAGGACGGGCTGGGGTTTGGGTGGGTGGCCTTTGGCGAGCAGGGTAAAGGGAGTGGACATGAACTTCCTGCTGTCTCATTCCCCTGAGGAAGGGGGCGGAGCCTGAGCTGCGGGGCCTGAAGGGGAAGGGGCTGGGAGGGAGGGTCGAAGGTGGGCAAAGAAGGAAGAAGCGGGGGAGAGGCCTCCCCGTGCGCCCGGGCGCGGCGCGGGCGGTGTTGGCCTTCGAGCTGGTGTGCCAGCCGCTGCTGTTCAAATGCTGTTTGTTTGGAGCAGCTTAGGGAGGAGGCTGGAGGTGGGGGAGGCAGCGCCCCACTTGGTGGCGCCGCCTGAGGGTCCTTGTGGTAGAAGCTCCAGCCTCGGTGATGACTGAAGGGTGGGCGTAGAAGAGAAAAGACCAGGAACCAGAGGGCTTCTCGGCGCCCAGGAGCTAGAGCCAGAGCCGCCTCTCGCAGCCATGCGAGCGGGAAGGGAGGCGAGGGGACCACAGCGCTCTGCTCCCCGCCCCCAACCACTCGGTTCCAATATTTCGCAGAAAGGCACGCGGCTCCTAATCGGTCCTTTCCGGGCTGAGATTTAGCCGCGCGATGCCCGCGCAGGGGCGGGGGCCACGGGCCGGGGGAGGTGCTCAGAGTCCGGAGCCACCGAGCGAGGTGAGGAGCCCGCGGCTTTGGCTGGTGGGGCGGGCGGGCGGGCGGGCGGGCGCACAAGCGGGAGAGGCAGCTATGGAGAGGGGGGCAGATTAAAAATAATCCTCTCGGGCTGGGGAGCTCGCGCGCGCTCTCGCCTCGTTCGGTGCCAGAGGACTCCAGGGGAGGTGGCGTTGGGGAGGGCAGAGCGGGATTCCCCCTCCTCCGCGGGGCGGGGTGCCCGCCTGCGCGCCGCGGCGGCACGTGTGCTGCGCCGCCCGCCCAAGCCCCCTGCACCCAGCGAGGGCGTCCCCTCCCCAGGACGGGGCGCAGCTGGCAGCGGCCCCCGCCTGCAACCTCGCGCGGTTGGAGGGAAGCGTGTCATTATTTATTATTTACGAGCGTTAATAGGTTTGAGGCTCTGAGGGTGGGGGCCAGGGCGCTGCGGGGACCGAGGCATTAGGGGAAGGGCGGAGAGGGAGGGGCTGCGGCGCCCGCCCCCAAAACCAGATCTGCGCCTGGCCCCCACGTTCGGGGCGCCCCTCCGCCCGGCTCCTCGCCGCCGGTTGCTGGGGCCGCGCAGAGCGCCGGGAGGGAAGGGCTGCGGGCCTTCGGTTTTGCTTCTCGGCCTCTGTCCTGTGCGTCCTCACCCTTCCCAGGGCGCGGGGAGGGGGCTGCGGGCTGTGCGCGCCCCTCGCGGCCGCCGCCGCGTCCCCGAGGCAGCCGGGGCCTCATTTATCATCATCTTTGGTCAAGTGGAGTGTGCAAGGAACAGCTGCTGCACTCGGCTGGCTTCCGAGGGCGGCGACAGCGGACTCGGGGAGATGAATGACGGGGCGGGGGCGGGGTCACCGCGCGGCTGGGGGGCGGGGCGGAGCGGCCGGCGGCGCCTCCGCCTGGTGGCGAGCGCGGCTCCCCCTTCCTCTCCGGCGCCTCCAATTACCTTGGATCGCGGACGCGGGGCGCCCCAGGAGGCAGTCGGGCGCGCTGCCGGCAGAGCCCGAGGTCGCCGTGACCTTGCTGGGGTCAGCGGGTTGGGCTGCGGAGGAGGCGGCGCGACGTCTTCGGTGGCGCTTTCGGGATTGGAGCGGAGGCTGGGAAACTGGAGGGGCGGGCGGGGCGGCGCGGGGGACACAAATAGAAGGTGAAATTTTACCTGCCCCCGAGGGAGTCCTGCGGCGGTTCTCCGCGGCGGCGGGCGCGCTGCCTTTGTCTTACACGGCGGCAGCATCTGTCGCGGGGGGCGGCGAGGCCGCAAACAACCCCACGCCCCGCGCGGCTTCCCCCTCCCGGGCCTGGCCCTCGCCGGGCTCCAGCACTCGCGGCGCCGCGTTAACCCTGCCCGCGCCGGGGCGCGCCTGGGAGCCCCGGTGCCGCGCACGCCTGGGGTGGGGCTTGCGGGCCCCGGGCCCCGAATGGCCTTCGCGGGGGCGCCGGGTGGCCCGCGCCCACCTTCCAAGGAGCCCGTGGTATCGACCGGGGCGGGAGGGTTCATGGCCTCGTTGCGCACCCTCAGTTTTCAGGCCCGAGCCGCTTCGTCCCCGTCACCCCGAGTGGAGACTGAGTGCGCAGTGAGCGGAGTCAGCTGCCAACTGGAGCGCGGGCCGGCTCCACACTGAGCAGAACCCTCCCCCGCGGACTTGGACGCAGCCATTTCCTCCCTCTCCCTTCTCTCTCTTTCAACCTCCTCCCTTCTTCTCTCTCCTTAATAATAAAATTATTCCGAGCAGTTTGCGGTGTGGCGGGCGGCCAGAAAAGCGTTTCTTTAAATGCCGCTGTCTCACAATTAGGCAGCGAGAGGATTTGACACTGTGGCGGCCTGACCGGCGGCTTCCTCCCCCGGGACCGGGAGGGAGGCGACGCCAATTCCCCCGGCTCCTCCCGCAGTTGGAACGGAAGGGTCTGGCGTGCTGTGCCTCTCCGGCTGTCAGGCTGCTGCAGGGGGGTGTCCACCGGGAAGCACCCCCGCCCCGCCAGGCTGGGAGGGGGGGCTCTTCCCGGCTCCTCTGGGAAGCGGGGGTCCAGGGAGGACCTCCCCACCACCCTTTCTGGCCTCCAGCTCAGCGCTCCCTGTCGGACAGAAGAGCACTGGGGAGGAGCTGGAGGGTCTCAGCCTGCTGGCCTCCGGCAGGTCGCCCTCTCTAGGCCTTCATTCATTTCCTGCAGGTGAGGGGAGGCTGGTCTTAGAATTTGCTCTGCGCACAGTGGCTTCCTCAGATCAGGCAGTTCCCCTTCTCCGGGCTTCCCCTGACTGCCTGCTCTCCCCACTCCCATGGCCTCCTGGTGTCACACCGAGCAGCTGTCTGTGTGTCTGTCTGCGTGTCTGTCTGCCTCAGGAGGGCAGGGCCATGTGCTTTTCCCTCTGCACCCTCAGCACCCAGCTTGCTCCTCCCCAAACCCCCGGCAGACTGTAAGCCGAGCAGAAGTGAACTTGACAGGTGAGTGGGCACAGGTGCCGGAGGGATGATGACCCAGGGGCTGTAGAGGGCCGGCCGTAAGCTGATTGGCTACAGTTGATTCATGCCTCCAGGCCTGGCATCATCAGCCCTTTCTCTGGGTGGCGTCCTTTAGACTGTGATGAGGGTTAAGTGATGAACCCAGCCAGGAGCTGACCACGCGTCCCATCAGCCCGACCATCCGGGCAGTAGGCAGTATGAAACGGGCACCTACTTGGGCCAATGTCTGGGCGTAGAGCTCCGGACCCAGCAGATGGAGCCCCGCCCTCCTCAGGCTGCACTCTGGGGAAGGAGGCACACGCACACCTGTCGTCATACCATTCCTTACGCACTTACTGCTGCCATGAGCGCCACCAAGGAGCCCTGCAGGGGCCAGCAAGGTGGTGGGCACTAGGGCCTCATCCAGGTGCCTCTCACTTCTCTGCCCCTCCTTCTCCAGGCTGCCCAGCTCTTCCCTGCCACTGGCCAGCTGCACGGCCAGCCCTGCCTCCCGGCCTGCAGCCCTCACCTGCTGCTCCACCCGCAGTCTGTGCTGGACTCAGGGCTTCTCCCGTTCTGCTCTCGTGCCTTCTCATTGAGTGCCTCCCAAGGGCCTACGCACTTACATGTCGAGATTCCTGCCCACAAGGCCCTGCCTGTGACCATGGAAAGTTCTGTGTCAGTTCCATCAGCGGGCGACACCTGGGAGCTTGTGATCAGATACAGCACAGCCAGCTTTTCTTGAAATCTGGCATGTTAAATTTTTTACTTGGTTGATAACATTTTTTAAAAAGAGATTTATCTTTTTATAAAATCCTGATTTCTGGCGTTTTAAAGGGAAAAATTCAAGTTCTGGCACCTGGGCCTTCCTTCCCATAAGGCAGCAGCTCACTGGGGGTGAGTGGGGCTGCTCCGTTCACCCGCCCACTTCACGTCAGCACATCACCCGGCTGGAGGGAGCGTGTCCTTCGTTGGATGAGTGAGGGGCTGTGGCCACAGATTCCCGTCCCCACCCAAATGGGCTCTGTCCCGCCACCTGGCCGCTCGCTCCGGACACTTTCCTAGGCCAATACGACACTTTACACGTTATTTAACGGATATTTATTGTTATGGGAAATGGAGGTATAGCTGTGAACAAAACAAACCAAAACACCCTGTTCTCACAGAATCTTCGTGATCATGAGGAGAGACCAGTGCGGACCACGTGACTTATCGCAGGAGCTGAGCACGGGGGTGGAGGAGCTGCCCGGGTGCCGTTTCCAGGCTGCTTGGGGGGGGCCCCCTGAGAGGGTGAGGCCAGTGCCGGCTCTGGGAGGAGCCCTGCCGAGGCCTGAGAACAGTGTTCCAGCAGAGGAGGCAGCAGGTGCAAAGGCCCTGAGACTCGGCGATGAAAATGCTGGCCCAAGGCCACCAAGTCAGTCAGCAGCCAGACAAGCCGTAGGCGTGGTGCCTTGGGGCTTCCACTTCCCAAGGGAGGTCCTGCTCTCTGGGCACATGGGGTGAGGCGGACAAGACCGGGGTGAGAGGCTGGGCACTCCTCGCCTCTGCCTCCTCTCCTAGCCAGCAGACAGATCCTAGCTCAACCACACTGTGCAGTCGCCTGCAAGGCCCGGACCTGGGAGTGTGGGCGCGGGATCAGAAGAGGGCAGCCTGGGACCCCCTCCGTGGGTCCCCTTGAGCCCCTGAGTCGGCCTCTTGATCTTGCTGGCCTGGGGCCCAGAGCCCCCAGCCTGAGTGTCTGCATCCCAGCAGTCGGCCCCACCACCCTTAGTCTTTCCCTCATTTTGACAGACAGGGAGAAGTGCTGCTGTTCTTTGTCGAATAAAAATCTAAAAACAATATGTCCACGAGAGCCTGATAAGTCTGAGCTGACAGCAGGTGAGTTCTCCCCGACACACCCCTCTCTGCCCCCTGAGAGGCCTTGGATGCTAACACAGCTGCTTTGGGAATTTCTTCTTGCTCCCCCCAAGCCCCGCCCCCAGCACGTCACAGCAGGGAAGCCCCATTGGCCAGCTGCCCCTCACCCAGACTGTGGACGCCTCTGGCTTAAGTGGCTCAAGTCTCGGGCTTGTGGGCCCCTGTATCCCAGAGAGCCACCGCGGAGGGGCCGGACACAGCCTGCGCTGTGGGAGCCTTCCAGTCACTGGCCCTCCTGGGAGCGGGTGCTGGTTTTCCGACAGGACGGGTGCTTCCGAACCAGCACAGCATCACCCGGCAAGCGGTGCCCAGGCAGTGCCCAGGCGAGCATCGAAGGACCAGGAGGGGTCCTTGGTGGGTGGGGCCTGAGGGAGGGCCTCATTCAGGGGGCCCCGTGGGTGTCTGCTGCCTCCGCCTCTGGTCCTTGCAGAGATGCCATCGGCAGGCTCCCAGGAGGGCTTCCCACCATCTGTAGAGGCCAGAAGCCCCTACTCCCGTTCAGGCTCCCTCCAGAGACGCCCGCCTCGCCTGGGCATCTGGAGGGGGGCTGGGTGGTCTGCCTGCTTCCCCTCCCACTCACCCCAGTGCTTGCCTCAGTATCCAGGCCCTCACACCTGCCTCCCGTGCTGGGACCACGGGCGCATGAATGCGGAGGGGTGCGTGCCAAGTGAGGGGCGGTCTCAGGAGGCCATACTTGGGGTGGGGGCTTCCTTGTTCTCTGGGATGCCTTCCTCTGCCCCGTGCAGGGCTCCCTAGCTGGCTCTGGCCCCCACCTCATCACTAGCCGCCGGCCCAAAGACCCTCCCTGTCCCAGAGGCCTGTGGGTCCTTGAAGGCTCCTCTTTCCCCAATTCAAGCCAGGCCTTTAGGATTCAAAATGGACCTCACGGATCAGCAGTCAACCTGGCGAGTGATTTACCGTCTTCATGGGGGTCTCTTATTAGCGCTCATCACCTGCCACTAGTGGCCCCTCAGCTCCTCCTTGGACACCCCAGCTTCCTGACTTCGGGGACTTTCCCCTTCCCGTTCCCAGGCTTGAATGGGTTGGGTTTAACAATATTTTTCCTGCAGCTACAAATGAGGACGCAGGGGAGCACAATGGCCCCCACTCCCTTTTCCCTCCTCCTCCCACTCTCTGTCCTTCTCCCCCTCTTTCCTCTGTCTGTCTGTCTGTCCCTTTTCTGTCTCCTGCTATCCCTGTGTCTCAGGAAAACCTTCCGCCAGACTCCTGGCTGCGCCCCACCCGGGGGGCTCAGCAGCTGCGGGGCCTGGAGAGGCTGTGGGCCCAGTGACCTCTCTGAGGTGACAGCAGGCGGCCATCGCCACTGTTGCCCGTAAGCGGACCTCCCTCAGGTGGGTCTGGCTCCTTGCGGAAAAGCGGGCCCTGACCTGGCTGGAGTCCTGGGAACGTGAGCGCCCGGTGCCGCTCCCTGCTCACCCTGCTGTCACGCTCCGAGGTGCCTCCTCTAAAATCGAAAATTTTTTAATTAAAGAAATATTTTTATTGATTTCAGAGAGAGAAATGGAGATAGAAACATCAATGATGAGAGAGAACCATTGATTGGCTGCCTCCTGCACGCCCCACACTGGGGATCGAGCCCGCAACCCCAGCTTGTGCCCTTGTCTGGAATCAAGGCCCGCGCTCTGCCCACTGGGTCAGCCCGGCCAGGGCTAACGTGGGGATTCTTGTGGGGGCCTGGTGAGGGCGCTGCCCTCGCTCTGGACAGGGCTCGGGCTGCAGGTCGCAGAGGCTCCCCTGGGGCCACCCATACGCAGGCCTCTCCTCCCCATCTCACCCCTTCCTGTAAAAGGCAGAGCAGTCAGCACGCACTGGGGTGCCCTTCACCCTACAGCACCTTTGGGGGAGGGCGGAGTTGGGTCTTTGCCTGAAGGGACTGCTGAGGCCAGCAGCTGCCAAAGGCCCCTGAGGGCTGAGGACCGCTGGCCTTGCACCGTGGGAGGGTCTCTTCACGCCCAGCTCTCTCTCCCCCCGGTGATGGCTGTCAGGGGCTGGGGGAGCCATGAGGGGACTCCTGTGGCCTTGGAGGCAAGGGCTGGACCCTGAGCCAGCCTCCAGGGCACGCCCCAAGCGGGCCTGCTCCCCGCCAGCGGCCTGGGAAGACCAGTGCCCGGGAGTTGGGAGTTGTCATGCTAGTGCAAATGTGCCTAATGCACGGCCGACTTCCTCTTCCTTCCTCCTTCAGAGACCAGGCTTGGCCTAGTGTCTGGAAGAAGAGGCAGGTGGGGGAGCCGGGCTGGACCAGGAGACCTGGGAGGCTGTTAGGGGTGCGCTCCCCTGACCCCCACCCTGTCTCCCTCCAGCTGGACCCACAGAGGTCAAACCCCCAGTCTGCCCTGCTCTGCCCCCTCCTGGGAAGCAGCCCCCTGTGCCTGCCTCTTTCCTTGTCTCTTCCTAGTGTTCTCGAAAAGTCATCCTAATCGTAACGATTAATAACAGAGCCCGTGGCGGCCCTTAAAGACGCAGAGCCCGTTCTCTCCTGGCAGAGCCGGCTGTCTCTGAGCCGTGCCTTTGATGCCAGGCCTTTGTTCCCGTGTCCCTGCCCCGCCCTGCATCGGGGGCTGGAGGTGGGTGTTGGGGTGAGCATTTCGGCTGCTTCTCCATCAGGCGCTGGGCTTTCGCATTTTAATTGAACTGTCTTTGCTCAGAGATAGATGCTCTCACCGCATCCAGCTGCTCGCGTGGATTGGGGACCCGCCCGCAGTGCAGCGCGGCTGAATGAAAAGACGCAGCAGCTGGGCTGATGGGAGCGGGGGAGGGTTGGACACTGGTCATAGCACTTTCTCTTTGTAAATAATGTTTCTGGGTAATGCATTTTGGAGAATGTGAAAAAAATAAAAGCTGCAGAAATGTTAATGATATCCACAGGACACAGCAGGAAATGAGAGCAATCTGGGACTAATAAAAGCTGAAATAGAATCTGTGCAGATATACAAGGCGCAGCCTTCAGAGTGGGCTTGGCTTTGCGCATCTGGGCTCATAGCACAGCGTGGGGGTGGGGAGGGCAGCGCTGGGGCTGCAGGGGTGGCTTCCACCTGCTGGCCCCGAGGGGGGGGGAAGCCGGGGTGCCTGCCCGGGACGGAGGGGGCCACCTGGGCAGGCCTCCTACAGCCGTTGGGTCAGGAGGTACAGGGCTGCCCACCTGTCGGGAGCCTCCGGGCCAGAACTGAACTCTGCCCCAGCTCCTCGGGGCTGGCGTGTGGCAGCAGGCACCGCCTGTGATGTTTGACCCAAGCGCCAGAGATGGGAGTGCAGTGGCAGAAGGGCAGACACGTCTCGCGTTGTCGGGGGCCTGAGATAAATCGGGGAGGCCAGAGGGCGTCTGGCTTTGCCGGGCCGGGTGGGCAGGAACTCGCCACAGGACACGGGGCCCCTCTGCAGCCGGGGTCTTCAGCGCTGAGCCAGCACAGCGGCCGGCAAGGGCCACGGAGGCGGGCTCCGGGGGCTGTCTGGCTGCCCTGGGCTCGCTGGGTCAGCCCCCAGCAGTGAATGAGGACGGGGTGTAGGTAGGGTCCTGGAGAAGAGGAGGGGTGAGCGGGGCCTCTTGGGGCAGCCCCTCCCCTCACTCCACATCTTCCCCTTCTCCCACCTGCATGTCTCCCTTCCCTGTGCTCCTGTACTTCCTCCGGTTTCTCTGGAATCCTGTCGCCCACGCAGGCCACCCTCGTTCAGTGCTGGCCATGGAAGTGCCCGCGCTTTCCTGGAGGCCTAGGGTGTGCAGGCCGAGCTGGGTCAGGGTCTTCCTGTCCCCTCCCCACCGCCAAACCCCAACCCTGGTTGTGGGTAAATCCTGAGCCCCCTGGGCTCCCCAGCCTGGAGTGTACCGTGCTCCTCCCTCTGCGAAGGGCCTTCTGAGGTGACCAGGCCTCCAGTCAGATGGGAGACCTGCAGCCTGAACGAGGAAGGCTGGTCTGTTTTCTGAATCCAGTTGCTCTGCCCAGAGGGCCTTCACCCCAGCATCATTTTCTGACCCGGAATCCTGCTTTGGGGTCGGCCAGGGCCCCAGCCCCTAAAATCACAAACAGATGGGCTCTTGGCTTGGTGTGACCTGGCCCTGACCCTGTGGAGGCCAAAGGGGCCTGTCAGGAGGGCCTGGGCTGCTTCACACACACACACGCGCACACACATGCACACACGGCACTTGATGCTGTCCCGTCAGCGTGCACTCGCTCACTCTGGGCCATGCACTGTTTCCCCACCTGTCACATCAACAGGAGGCAGGGCCCTGTCCTGCGCCGCTGGGAGTCCGGGCGGGGGTGTTGGGCCGACAGAGGCTCAGAGGCCCCTCATGGACGTCTGCTAGGAGGACGGCAGGGTCCCGACGGCGTGGCAGCGACGGGCGGTGTGTGTGCACGCGTGTGTGGTAGCCGTGCGAGCAGCTTCTCCGGCAGAGCAGGCCTTCCTGTTCCCGGCTCGGCCGGATCTGCTGACCCGCAAGACTGAGGCTGGGTTCCAGGATCCAGCGCCCTGGGGACAGGGGCGCGGGGGTTGCTGTGCTGAATGATTTCGAGCTCAGGAAAGGGCTGGAAGGGATGGGGGAGAGGATGGGGAGCCCCGGGGGCATCTCCCCGTGACCTGGAGAGCTGGGCAGCTGGGTTTGCACCTCCCTCCCTCTCCCCCTCGGAGGGCAGCCACTTGGCCTGGCTCCGCCGCAGGTGATGGGGTGGGAGCCCGGTGTGTGCGCAGCTGGCGGGGGGGGGGGGGGGTGCGGGCACCGGCAAGGGGGCTTTCGGAGTTGTGGGGAGAGGGCAGGCTGGGTGATGGGGGGCAGGCAGGTTTTCTGCGGTGAAAGGAAATGGCCCATCTGAATTGCTTTCCCCCTGCCCCTTCCATGCCCATCTTCCCTCCCTGGCCCCCTTCTCTTTTCGCAGATAACCAGCCCAAGTCATGCAGTCTTTCCGAGAAAGGTGCGGTTTCCATGGCAAACAACAGAACTACCAGCAGACCTCACAGGAGACACCGCGCCTGGAGGACTACAGGCAGCCGAGCCAGGCCGGGCTGAGCTGTGACCGGCAGAGGCTGCTAGCCAAGGACTATTACAGCTCGCAGCCGTACCCGGGCTACGAGGGCGGAGCTGGCGCAGCTGCCAGCACTGCCCGCGGAGGCAAGGGCCTGCCCGCGCAGCAGGTCCTGCAAGGGAGGCCTGCGCTCTCCGGCTACGGCGTTCAGGACAGCAGCCCCTACCCGGGCCGCTATGCAGGCGAGGAGCGGCTGCAGGCCTGGGGGGGCCCCCAGCCGCCGGCCCCCCAGCCGCAGCCCCTGTCGGGGGGGGTGGGCAAATATGATGAGAACTTGATGAAAAAGACGGCGGCGCCCCCAGGCAGGCCGTACCCGGAGCAGGGCGCCCAGCTGCCCTTCCGGACTCACGCCCTGCACGCGCAGCCCCAGCCGCCGCAGCCCCAGCCGCCCCTGGCCTACCCCAAGCTCCAGAGGCAGAAACTGCAGAACGACATCGCCTCGCCGCTGCCCTTCGCCCCGGGCGGCCACTTCGCCCAGCAGTCGCCCTCCTTCCCCACCTCCTCCACCTACTCTCCCGCCGGCCAGGGCAGCGGGCAGGGCACCCACTCCTTTAAAAGCTGCACAGTGCCGCCTGCCCAGCCCCACGATCGGCCGCTGGCGGCCAGCACCAGCCTGGCCCCGGGGCAGGGAGCCCAGAACCTGCATGCCTATCCGCCTGGCCGCCTCAGCTACAACCAGCAGAAGCCGCCGCCGCAGCAAGCCCTTCAGAGCCGACACCACGCTCAGGAAACCCTCCATTACCCAAACCTGGCCAAGTACCAACACTATGGGCAGCAAGGCCCGGGCTACTGCCAGCCAGAGGCGGCCCTCAGGACCCCGGAGCAGTACTACCAGACCTTCAGTCCCAGCTCCAGCCACTCGCCCGCCCGCTCCATGGGCCGCTCACCCTCCTACAGCTCCACCCCGTCACCGCTGATGCCAAACCTGGAGAACTTCCCCTACGGCCAGCAGCCGCTCGGCAGCGGGCCTTTTCCCGCAGGCGTCGCTGACCACAGCCACTTCATGCCCCTGCTCAACCCCTCCCCGACCGACGCCACCAGCTCCGTGGACACACAGGCCAGCAACTGCAAGCCGCTGCAGAAGGACAAGCTCCCCGAGAGCCTGCTGTCGGACCTCAGCCTGCAGAGCCTCACGGCCCTGACCTCGCAGGTGGCCAGCATCTCCAGCACCGTCCAGCAGCTGCTGCTCTCCAGGGCCGCGCCGCCCCGGAAGGCCGCCAAGAGCCTGGCGTCCCGGACGCCGGAGCAGCACCGGAGCCAGCACTGCAGCCCCGAGGGCAGCGGCTACTCGGCCGAGCAGGGGGGCACGCCGCAGTCCGGCCACGCCGAGCCGCCCGAGGCCGACTACCTGAGCGGCTCTGAGGACCCGCTGGAGCGCAGCTTCCTGTACTGCGGCCAGGCCCGCGGCAGCCCCGCCAGGGCCGGCAGCCACGCCAAGGCCAAGCCCGAGTCCGTGTCCACCTGCTCCGTGACCTCCCCCGACGACATGTCCACCAAGTCGGACGACTCCTTCCACAGCCTGCACGGCAGCTTGCCGCTCGACAGCTTCTCCAAGTTCGTGGCGGGCGAGCAGGACTGCCCGCGGCTGCTGCTCAGCGCCCTGGCGCAGGAGGACCTGGCCTCCGAGATCCTGGGGCTGCAGGAGGCCATCGGCGAGAAGGCCGACAAGGCGTGGGCCCCGCTGCCCGGCCTCGCCAAGGACGCCGGCAAGCCCTTCTCGCTGGAGAGCCACGGCGCCTGCCTGGACTCCGTGGCCAAGAGCGCGTGGCCACGGCCAGGGGAGCCCGAGGCCGCGCCCGAGGCCTTACAGCTGGACAAGGGTGGCAGCGCCAAGGACTTCAGCCCAGGGCTGTTTGAAGACCCTTCTGTGGGCGTCGTCGCCCCGGACCCCAAGAAGACACCTGGCCCCCTCTCCTTCGGCCCCGGGCCCGGCCTCGGGGCTGCCACTACAGACCCCACGGCAGCTTTTGACTGCTTCCCCGATACAGCCGCCACCGGCTCAGCGGACAGTGCCAACCCCTTCTCCTGGCCGGAGGAGAACCTGGGGGATGCTTGTCCTCGGTGGGGGCTGCACCCCAGCGAGCTCCCCAAGGCTCTGGAGCAGGGTGGGAAGGCCTCGGATGGCGTCGGCAAGGAGAATGCCCACGAGGCCTCAGCCTACCTGGGCTTCCGGGAGGAGGAGCCCGGGGAGAAGGCCACGGTGCCCCAGGACTCCAAGCAGGAGGAGGCGGGTGGGGTGAAGGAGGAGGCGGGCGGGCTGCTGCAGTGCCCTGAGGTAGGCAAAGCCGACGCGTGGCTGGAGGACGGCCGGCACTGCTGTGCCACCACAGACTTCGGGGACCTCCCGCTGCTGCCGGCCCCTGGCAGGAAGGAGGACCTGGAGGCTGAGGAGGAGTACTCGTCCCTGTGTGAGCTCCTGGGCAGCCCCGGGCAGAGGCCCAGCGTGCAGGACCCGCTGTCGCCGAAGGCTCCGCTGCTGTGCACCAAGGAGGAGGTGGAGGAGGTGCTGGACCCCAAGGCCGGCTGGGGCTCCCCCTGCCACCTCTCCGGAGAGTCTGTCCTCTTGCTGGGCCCCACCGTGGGCGCCGAGTCGAAGGTGCAGAGCTGGTTTGAGTCCTCCCTGTCCCACATGAAGCCGGGGGAAGAGGGGCCCAATGGGGCGTTGACTCGGGGGGATCCTGCCGCCCTGGCCCCCGAGGCCTCCTTGGCCCAGAAGCCAAACAAGCCCGCCGTCCCCGAGGCGCCCGTTGCTAAGAGAGAGCCCGTGCCGCGGGGCAAAAGCTTGCGGAGCCGGCGGGTGCATCGGGGGCTCCCCGAGGCCGAGGACTCCCCATGCAGGGCGCCGGTTCTGCCCAAAGACTTCCTGCTTCCAGAATCCTGCACGGGCCCCCCCCAGGGACAGATGGAAGGGGCAGGGGCCCCGGGCCGGGGGGCCTCGGAAGGGCTCCCCAGGATGTGCACCCGCTCCTTCACAGCCCTGAGTGAGCCCCGCACACCTGGACCCCCAGGACTGACCACCACCCCTGCCCCCCCAGACAAACTGGGGGGCAAGCAGCGAGCCGCCTTCAAGTCTGGCAAGCGGGTCGGGAAGCCCTCCCCCAAGGCGGCGTCCAGCCCCAGTAACCCGGCTGCCCTGCCCGTCGCCTCCGACAGCAGCCCCCTGGGCTCCAAGACCAAGGAGACGGACTCGCCCAGCGCGCCCGGCAGAGACCAGCGCTCCATGATCCTGCGGTCCCGCAGCAAGACCCAGGAGGCCTTCCCCTGCAAGCGGCGGCCCTCGGAGAGCCGAGTCCCCAGCTGCCGTGCCACCAAGAGGCTCCTTGCCAGCAGCCACCTGCCTGCCACATTCAAGGTCTCTGGCAACTCCCAGAAGGAGGGCCGGGCCAGCCAGCGGGCGAGGGCCCCCAAGCCCAGTGCAGGTGGCAAGCTCTCTGACCGGCCCCTCCACGCACTCAAAAGGAAGTCGGCCTTCATGGCGCCAGTCCCCACCAAGAGGCGGAACCTGGCCTTACGGAGCAGCAGCGGCGATGCCGGTGGCGGCCGGGGGGACATGAAGGAGGAACAGGCTGAGGGCTCCCCCACCCTCTTCAAGAGGATGTCTTCTCCCAAGAAAGCCAAGGCCGCCAAGGGCACTAGCGAGCTCACCCCGAAGCCCCCGCCTCCGGAGACCCCCGACACCGGTCCGAAGCTGGCCTCGCGGGTGGCCTGCCAGGGAGCCATGAAGACCAAGGTGCTGCCGCCCCGGAAAGGCCGGGGCCTGAAGCTGGAGGCCATTGTGCAGAAGATCACCTCGCCCAACCTGAAAAAGTTTGCCTGCAAAGTGCCAGGGGCCGCCCCTGGGAGCCCCCTGAGCCCGCCCCTCCCTGAGAAGGACCGTGGGCTCAAGGGTGCCAGGGGCAGCCCGGGGGGGGCGGAAGGACTCCTGAGTGTGGGCACCGGGCAGAAGCTCCTGGCAGCTTCAGGGACCGACCCGTTTTGCAGGAATGCATCCAACAGATCCTTAAAAGGCAAACTCATCAATAGTAAGAAACTGTCCTCGACCGACTGTTTCAAAACCGAGGACTTCACGTCCCCAGAGGCCCTGCCCCTCAGGAGGACGGTCCTGGCGCCGAAGAAAAGGAGCCGGAAAGGCAGGGCTGGAGCCCTGGGGCTCCCCAAAGGCCCCCCGGAGAAGCAGCCCCATGCAGGCCCTGCTCTGCTCTTGACTCCCCGAGACAGGGCCAGCAGCATGCAGGGTGGCAGTGAGGACAGCCCTGGTGGAGGAAGCAAGAAGCCAAAGGTGGAGGAGCTGGGCCTGGCCCCCCAGCCCCCTGAGAGCAGGTCCTGCCAGCCCCAGATGAGGGCGCAGAAGCAGCCGGGCCACGCCAACTGCAGCAACTATTCCAAGCGGAAGCGCCTCACTCGGGGCCGCGCCAAGAATACCAGCTCCTCACCCTGTAAGGGGCGTGCCAAGCGGCGGCGGCAGCAGCAGCAGGCGCTGCCTCTGGATCCTGCAGAGCCTGAAATCCGCCTCAAGTACATTTCCGCCTGCAAGCGGCTGCGGGCCGACAGCCGCGCCCCGGCCTTCTCGCCTTTCGTGCGGGTGGAGAAGCGAGATGCATTCACCACTGTATGCACGGTTGTCAACTCCCCTGGGGAGGAGCCCACGCCCCACGGGAAACCTTCCTCCTCTGCCTCCTCGTCCTCGTCCTCGTCCTCCCTGGACGCAGCTGGGACCTCCCTGGCCACGCTCCCCGGAGGCTCCGTCCCGCAGCCCCGGCCCTCTCTGCCCCTCTCCTCCACCATGCGTCTGGGGCCCGTGGTCTCCAAGGCCCTGAGTACCTCCTGCCTTGTTTGCTGCCTCTGCCAAAACCCGGCCAACTTCAAGGACCTCGGGGACCTCTGTGGGCCCTACTACCCCGAACACTGCCTCCCCAAAAAGAAGCCAAAACTCAAGGAGAAGGTGCGGCTGGAGGGCACCTGTGAGGAGGCCTCGCTGCCCCTCGAGAGAACACTCAAGGGCCTTGAGTGTGCAGCCGCCGCCGCTGCCAGCAAAGCCCCCAGGCCCGACGGCTCTGCTGACACGGCCAAGCAGGGTTCGCTGCGCACCAGTGCCCGGGGCCTGTCCCGGAGGCTGCAGAGCTGCTACTGCTGTGACGGCCGAGGGGACGGCGGTGAGGAGGTGGCCCCAGTGGCTGACAAGACCCGCAAGCATGAGTGCAGCAAGGAGGCCCCCGCGGAGCCTGGCGGGGACACCCAGGAGCACTGGGTGCACGAGGCCTGCGCTGTGTGGACGGGTGGGGTCTACCTGGTGGCCGGGAAGCTGTTTGGGCTGCAGGAGGCCATGAAGGCGGCCTTGGACATGGTAAGAGGCCAGCCCAGCCGGGGTGGGGGGGCTCGGGTCCCACAGGACAGCCGGTCAGGGAGCCCTGCCTCTCCAGCACGATTGGGCCGATCAGCACATGACCAAGTATTCGGAGGAGCTGGGGCAGTTGGAGCACCCATGAGGCCGAGCACTGCCCCGCCTTGCCCAGGCTTGCCACTGCGGCCCCTCGCTGCCCAGTGCCCGCTGCACACTCACCTGGCACCTCCCAGCTCTGGGCCCGCTGGCCTCACATGCTCATGGAATCAGCCGAGATGCTGAGGCTCAGAGGATGGGGCGCCTCCCAGAATTGAATGTCAGGGTGCCCACAGAGCAGGCTCCCCTGGCACCAGCACCTCAGGCAGTGGGTAGGGACTTGGGGACAAGCCCCTCAGACAACATGAGACGGGGCGTGTCCCCAGGCAGGTCCAGGGACCTCATAAACGGTGCTCAGAGCCCCTTGGCTGACACCTTGGCTCCGGTCCCAGCACTGCCCTCGACGTCACCTGGCTCTCCCTCCCCAGCGCATCTCCAGGGTGGGAGGATGAAGTGAGTCAGTGGCGGTGAAGGTTGCACAAGCCACGCCCGGCCTGTCTGAGTGCCTTTGACATTCCTGGGCTAGAACTAGGGACAGCAGCGGGAGCCTTGTCCCCTCAGGGTGATGCCCGCATGGGGTGCCCAGGGCTGCTTGCACTCCCCTCTGAGGGCTGCAGAGGGCATGAGAGACTTGGCAGCCGTCAGCAGAAGGCACCTGGGCCAGGGCCCGGGGCTCAGCATTCTCTCCCTGAGGCCGAACTCCAGCCCAGCCCCGGGCTCTCGCCCTCACCTCCTCGGCCCACCTCCACGTGGCCTGCCCCTCTCCGCCGCTCACCTGCCCTTTGCCGCCCGCCTCGTGCCCACCCCTGGCTGTGGGCCAGCCACTGCCGCTGCCTCCTGTGCGTGGTCTCCCCCGGCGTGGGGACGCAGGCGGCTGCGCGCCCAGGGGTCCTGCCACTGGCCTCCATCCTCACGGAGGTCACCTGGCCCCACAGGACACCCGCCGCTCCCTTCTCGGCTGTGGACAGCGGCCAGCCCTGGCACCCCCTCCCTCCTCACGCATTACTTCCTCCTCCTGCTGTCTGGGCACCGGCTCCTCGCAGCCCAGCGTCCTGAAGTAGGTCCAGGCCTCCTGGTGCTGAAAAGAATACCGGCCTCAGGCCCCAGGCCTGCCCGCGCTCCGCCCTGCACCCCCCACCACACCTCCCTGCCCCCGGGAGCCCGGCCTGGGCTGGCTGGGGAGGGCGACAGGCAGGGTCCAGGGCCCCCCGCAGCCCCCAGCCCAGGCCTCCTCCCAGCGGGGTGCCGGCGGGCCCCAGCTCTGCTGAGGGTGGCCTGCGACCCCGGGCACGTCACTGCCTTCTGAGAGTCTTGGTGCCCAGCCAGCCGGCAGGCGGGTCAGCGCTCGCCTTGCTTCCCTCTGGAGGAGCAGAGCTGTGGGTCCCGGGGACACCCTTCGTCTCTGTCCCCTCCCGGGAGACACCCAACCTGCTGCTCTGAGCCCTGCCGCCTCCTGGGACCTGCTTCCGGTTTGCACAGTCCAGCCCTTGCTCAGAACTGCGGCCCGGCTCCTCTCCGAGGCCTGGCCGGGCGCTGAGGGTGCGGGTCTGCTGAGCCCGGCCGGGTGAGGAGGCGGCAGCATAGCTGGGCCCCTGGGCCTCCGGCCTGGGCTCCTGCCGCAGGGCCGCACCCCTCTTGGCGGGTCAGAGGCCCGAGTGCCTGTCCCTCCTTGCTCCGCAGCTAAAGCGTCTGCCCAGGCCTGCTGGGCGGCTGCCTGCCGAGGAGCCCCTGGCCTTACCCTTTGCCCGTCCCAGCACCCGAGGGCTCCTTGTGGGCTGGACGTGAGCCTCGTCTGGGGCCTCCACTCCTGCTTCCTCTCCCCTTTTGGGATAGGAACTGGCGTGGGGGACACCCTGACAGAAGGAAACCGCCTGGCAGAGGCCCGTGTGAAGCAGCCCAGCCTCCACCCTGCAGCCCCTGCTCCCACTTGGCACAGGGGCACCTTCCCCACTGGGTCTCCCCCCGCCTCCCAGCTGCTGGGCTGGGTCCCCCTCACCCCACCCGACCATTACAGCCTTAGAGTGGTCTTTATCAGCCCAACTATTCATGAGCTGTGTACCCTCAGGCCAGTTGCTTAGCCTCTCTGAGCTCATTGGTAACCGGGGTCATCATCTGTAGTTCTCTGTGTCAGCAGCTTAGCCTCCACCCTCTGCCTCTCTCCTGAGCGTCCCTCCCCCATCCCTGCAGCCTGTGGTCTAGACAAGTCTGCACGGTTTGGGACCCGACTTGCCCCTCCCCAGGCCCCAGATTTCGCTCCACTTCCAAGGGCCTCCTGGCCTGGTCGTCCTGTCCGAGCCACCTTTTCCCCGGCAGCGTGGGCGTGGGCAGCCCCTCAGGATTGGCTGTCTCCTCCCTGGTCCCAGGGAGGGCGAAGGCTCACCCTAGGGTGGCCTGACTCCCAGCCCAGTGCTTGTCGCTGCCAGCGAGGGAGGAGGGATGCGCCTGCCTCACCCGCCTGAAGGGCGTCGCTTCCGTGGCCGTGTGTGGTCCGGGTCACCGCCTCCCGCGCTGCTCGGTGGGGTTGGGGGCAGAGGACACGTTCCACGTGCGGGAGCCCCGCCCGCTGGCGGCCACGGCCACACCGCGCCTGGCACAGGCGCTCTTGCCGGCTGCTGGGCACACGGCCCCTCATGTCATAGCCACGACCACCCAGGAGGGAGGCACCGTCGGCCGAGCAGGCTGAGTCATTCCTGCCCGTCCCGGAAAGGGTTCCCCACCGAGGCGGCAGCCAGGGCCGTCGCAGAATCCACCCCGTGGGCATTGGCACCCCATTCTGAGCCTCCTTCCAGCTAATTGTCAGGGGCCATTTTGTGGGCAGGAGGCGGGAACCATGCAGGGCCTGTCTGTCGGGCCCTGCCCAGCCCTCGGGGGCACTCACCATCTCCGCTTTCCTCACCAGACGTGTTCCAGCTGCCAAGAAGCCGGGGCCACCATCGGGTGCTGCCACAAAGGGTGCGTGCACACCTACCACTACCCGTGTGCCAGCGATGCAGGTGAGAGCCCTCGGGCGCCTGGGCACAGCCCCTGGCCCCGCCGCTCGGCTGCCCTCCGCTCCTGCCTGGTCCTTTCCCTCTCCACCCCTCTCTGATCAGAGCCTGCGCTAGGCAGCTCTCGGGCGTGGAGATGCCGTCCGGTCCTTTCCCTCTCCACCCCTCTCCGATCAGAGCCTGCGCTAGGCAGCTCTCGGGCGTGGAGATGCCCCCGCCACAGCGCGGAGAGCTGTTTGAAAAGCCGCAGGGCCAAGGGGTGGGGAGGGTGTCAGATCTCAGGGCGGACGTTGTACCTGGGCTGGGGCAGGTGCAGCCTCACTCCTGTTTTGGAGTCAGCCCCCATGACCCCTGACCCCATGCCCTGCTCCCCAAGGCCTTCCTTCTCTGGCCTGGAAGGGGTGACATTATCATGACCCCACCGTGGAGCACTGCCCCTCCCCCTGGATGCCTGCTGCTCCGGCTCTGCCCTGGGGATCCCCCCCGCCCCCCGCGGGAGCACACACGGAGGGCTGTGGGGTGAGCCCCCCAGGGCGGGAGGGGGCTGGAGCGGGGACGGGGCCTCGCTGGCTCTAACCCTCCACTCGGCACGGAGCCGGATTTTAACGTGGGCGCTGCCGCTTCCCCAGCCGTGGCCTCATTCACAGAGCTGCCGCACGGTGCATCCCCCTGAACCGGGAGCCCACGCTGTGCCGGGCCGTCAGCCCTCACATCTTCACAGACACGCTCCCTCGCCCGTGGCCACAGCGCGGCACAGACCCACCTGGCGCGGCTCCCTGGGTCTCCCGTCTCGTCCTCCTTCTCCACCCAGCCCTGCCCAGCCCCTCGCGGCTCCTTTGAGAGGGCAGACAGGAAACCGCGGTCCTTGTGCAAAATTGCGGAGACTAGACAAGGACAGAGTGTATGCTGTGGGAGGCCCGTTCTTTCTGCGCTGGGGGCGGGGGGGGGGGGTCCAGGAGGACTTTCAAGTGGAGGCAACCTGTGAGCCTTGCTTGGAAAGGAGGTGGGCACAGCTGGTGAGTGTGGGGTGTGTGTGCCAGGCGGTGAAGTCTCCAAAGGAGGGCTCTCTGCCGCCCGAAGCCGCGACGGGAAGGGGCTGAGGCTGGGAGAAGAGACACTGGCAGGATAGAGAGCTGACGGGCACCCGGGCACCCGGGCAGGGGAGGAGGTTTGCCGGGTCCGGTAGAACCTGCGTCCCAGAGACTCGGCACAGAGCCCACACCTGGGTGTGGGTGTGGGTGAGGGAGAGGCAGCGGGGCCCGCTGGCCACCCTCCCGGGGCAGGCAGGGCTGAGGCAGGTGCCATAGTGCATTAGGCACTGCTGCCAACTTCATTGCTCAGACACCAGCCCTCCCTCTTTCTCAGGAGGGCACGGGCCACTGGCAGGCTGTGCTGAGTTCGCAGGGGCCGCTCAGGCAGGACGCCCTCGGGCCCTGCCAGCCGCTCCTCCCGATCATGTGGCCTCTGTCCTCCTGCGGCCTCTGCCTGGGACTCATCGCTGCAGCCTGTAGCCAGAGCAGGCCGTCTGCAGAGCCTCCCGGCACAGGCCGGGTACAGGCAGGGGCAACCATCCCCACACGCAGGTGGCATTGGAGGGTCTGCAGATGTGCACGGGAGCTGCCAGGCTCAGGGGATGGGCACCATCATGCAATAGTTGGCAGAGGAGGAGGGGGAGCCCTGGGCACCCCAGGAACAGCAGCCAGAGCCAGCAGGTGAGGCTCTAAGCACAGGGAGGGCAGCCCTCGGGCACAGGGGGGCTCCGGGCACAGGGAGGTGGCCCTTGGGCCATGGTAGCTCAGCCGGCAGGGGGCTGGGAGGAGGGGACTGGCCAGGGAGCTGGGCAGCCTTTGTCAGCACCTGACACCTGCCCGACCCCGGGTCTGCCAAGTGGGGGTACGCGGGGCTCTCCAGGTATCCGGGTCAGGCTCAGACCACAGGGCACCAGGGCTGCCCGCTCAGTGCCCTGCCCCATTGGATCTCCTTAAGGAGCACCACTCGGGGCTAAGCCGCGACCCCAAGGACTGGCAGGGACAGGACCCCACGGCTGCCTTTCCACACTCGGGCCAGGGCCACCGTGCCAGCGAGGTTGCAGGCTCCCCTGGCGCAGCCACCGAGAGGGCCCAGGGACGGGGCTTGGGCCTGGAGGGCTCTGGGCAAGCTGGCTGTGGAAGGGCAACCCCTTCCCTTGGCTTCTGGCGACTCAAGCTCTGGGCTGCAGGGCCTCTAGGTGGTCTGTGTGTGGGCAGAGGGGGGTGGGGAGGTGGGGGGGCGGGGAGTGCGTTTTGTGTGCTGTGGGGGAGCCTGGGGTTTTAGCCTGAAGCCCTTTGGAAAGTGTGAATTCAGCCCCAGCACCGGTCTGGCTTGCCTGAGCTCAGGAGACACGGGACCCACTTCCAGTTGCTGGCCCTGCCGTGCAGAAACTCGTGGCCGTTTTCAGAACGTGGGGCCCCCCAGCTTTGGGGGGGGGCGGTGGAAAAAGAAGAGGCAGCCTCAGAGAGGCCTGGAGCTTTCCAGGCTGCAGACCTGCCCCACCTCCCCCTCCGCCTACGAGCCACCACGCTGTCCTGGTGCCACTGCCCAGAGCCACCACCGCTGGCCACGCCAGCAGGAGGACTCCCTGTGGCCAGCTTGGGCTGGCTGTGGGTTTAGGGTTTATTCTGAACAGTGTCAGGTGGGGCATGGGAGGGAGGGGAATGAGCCCAGGACTAGGCTTACTAGGGTGTGGGGTGGGTGGGGAGAGGTCCAGGGAAAAGCCAGGGTCTCCCTAGGTGGCAGCAGGTGCGGAGTGGGGACAACAGCACTGCCCTGGCTGAGAGCATCAAGGACTGGCCATGCTCAGCCGCCTCTCTGCTCTCAGGGTGGGCAGTGCCCTGGCACTCAGGTGCCTGTGGGCATGTGCTCAGCCCCATGCCAGGCCTGCCTCCCCTCCGGGCCCCGCAGGAGCAAGTCCACACCCACACCTGGCGGGAGCCTGCACACGCCTCCTCGTTACCCCATGTGGACACAGTGGGTGCCCTAGTGCCCTGTTACCGATGTGGAGACCAAGGCTCAGAGGAGGAGCTGCTGCTCAAATCCAGACCCCTGGCTGCACCACCCAGTCCCTTAACATTGGTTCAGTGAGCATCGCTGGGCATCAGAGCCTCTTCTAGGGGCGCAGCGCCCCCCCCAGAGGGCGCGGGGAGAGCCGGGGTGGGGCCTGCTACATCTAGGGAGTCGGGAAGGCCTCCGGAACCAGCGGTGGCAGGTGAGAGGACAGGAAGGCCAGCAGGGCAGAGGGGGGCAGAGGCCCAGCCGCGAGATTGCCTGTGGAGTTCAAATGGGCCTGGCTCTCTCCCTCTTTGCAAAGAACCCCTGTAGCCTGGGGCCTGGGGGCGCCAGCGGCTGCCCTAACCACACCCACTTCTCTTGGCCACAGGTTGCGCATTCACCGAAGATAACTTTTCTTTGAGATGCCCCAAGCATAAGGTAGGTGACCACAGGCCCCGGAGGCTCTGGGCTGGAGAGGGGCCTCCCTTCCCTCATGCCCTCCCATGCTCTTTGGACCGATGGCGGGAGTGCTTGCCCCACCCCCAGATGCCAGCCCCACCGGCCCACGGCGGCCCCAGCCCTGGGCCTGGGCAGGTCGGCACTTGCTGCCCATAAAGATGCGTCACAAAGCTCGTGGGTCCTGAGGGAGGGCCCCCCGGGCAGGAGACCAGGGAGGACAGGCAGGGGCACGGGACTGTGGACAGGGCAGGGCGAGGGCTGGGAGGAAGGAAGAGCCTGGAGGGGGCCAGCTGCCTCCAGGCGAGACCCCAGCCCCGCCCTCAGGGAGCCTCTGGGGCCGCGGGTCTAGGGGTGCGGGCAGCGCACAGGCCGCCGGGCGTCAGTAACGGGGGGCGTGTGCTCTTCTCCTGCAGAGGCTTCCATTGTAACCGCCGAGGCTGGGGAAGCGACGACCTGCCCGCCAAGGAGGGGCCTCTGTGCAGCCGGCCGAGACTTCTCAGGGCCGCCCTGACCTGAGGGTCTTGGATCTGGCTGCCCAGGGCTGAACCACCAGGTCCCGGGTTGGGAAGAAAACAGGTTCTGGAGCTGCCTGCTCCCGGCGGACGACAGCATTCCTGCCCACACCCAGGCCAGGCTTGGGAAGGGGCCCAGGTCCCCGCAGGGGTGGGCACCGCGCCGCCCACTGGAAGTTCCGTCCCGGCGGTGCTACCCGCACAGCTGCGCCCTGGAGCTGGGCCGAGGGGCGTGGAGGTGACAGAGGGTGGCTCCTAGGAGTGGGGGGTGGGGTGGGGCGGCAGGAGGTGGGCCAGAGGCTTTGGAACAAACCACCCAGGACGTGCCCGAGTGCCCTCCTACCCAGCATTTGCCAAAACCTTCTTGTAGTTTGAGCAAAGCCAGGAGAGCCGGGGGCCATACCCAAGAGATGCAGGTTCCCAGGGGTAAGCTGGACTGGGGGGCACCCCTTTTGCTTCGGTTCTTCCCTTTTCCAGTCCTCCACCCACCCCTGAGCCACCTGGGGCCCGGAGGAGTCTCCTCAGAGCCCAGCTCCAGCGGACCGTGCTGTCCCTCTGACGACCCTTCTCCGGGACCGCAGCACCCACCCGCCCACAGCAGAGCAGCCTGGATCTGTGTGTAAACCTGTGTACCCTCCCTCGATGTTGCATAGAATGTACATATGTGGGGAACATGCTCGCTTCTCCGTGTGTCGCTGCCGTCGTCGCGCACGCCTCAGCACAGGCCCCGGGGGGCACAGCGAGGGCGCCTGTCCCGAGCGGCCCCCCAGCCCAGGCCAGTCCCTGGGCCCCCTGCCCTCAGCTCTGTCCGTGCTTCAATAGGCCTGAGGCAGCCCCAGACCGGGGCACCTAGCAACTTCCTGTACATAGACTGTAAAATGGTAAACGTGTGTATTATATCTGGCCTCGTTATATAGTGTATATATATGTATACATATACATATATATAATATATATGAAGACTGTAAATGTTAAGACTAGTGTTCTTATTAGTATATTGCTTCACACTGAAGATTGTGTGTATCGAGCTGTTTCTAAAAGATGTTTATTTTCCTTAAGAGTAAAAAACAGTCATTGCATTCAGAAAAAAGTCAATAAAGATACGATTGTTTTGGAAGTCTGCAGCCCGTGGGTTCGGAGCAGATGGGCCGGGCCGGGCCGGGCTGGAGGAGCAGGTGGGCATGGGGCAGAGGGGGGAAGCTCAGGGCGCCAGCGGAGTCGGGCTTCCCGCTGTTTCTCAGGACCAGAACGCAAGGCCCTGCCACCGAATTAACACTGCCCGCAGCCCAGGGCAGAGGGTGCAGGCCCCGCAGGTGCCTGGATGACGGGGGAAAGGTGGGTGCTCCCCAGACATTCAGGGGGACAGGCTTGTAGATTGTCAGCAGATCCTCAAGGACACCGAGCTGTCGTCCATGCCACCTGGGAGTGGGCGGGGTAGAGGCCCACACGCGGGGCCCAGAGGTCAGTGGGGTCCAGGCCTATGTCGGGGGAAGACCCCCGCCCCCTCTGGTCGGCACCGCGGAAGCACACACCCTCCCCAAAGAAACAAAACCCAGATTATAAATAACTTCATTTTTTACTCTGTACAAAACTTCTCAACCTATGAAAATAAAGTTTACCAATGGCAAAGTGACGCTTGAGCCTCAGAGGCCAGGAAAGCCACCGGCCCCGCGGCTAAGGGACACCACCCGCTGCCCTCCACCCGGTGCCTGCGGAGCAGCGGCGACAGACCCGACCGGCTCCTGCAATTCCCCGACCGGCCACCAGAGGCCAGCACCATCCTGGCCTCGGTGCCTCGGGTTGGCGAGTGGGCAGGGGGTGTCGGGGTCCCGCTCCCTCAGGCCTCCCGGGTCAAGAGGCAAAAGCCCCCCGGGATCTCCCCTTCGTCCCCATCTCCTGCCGATGCAGTGCGGCCCCTGGGTGCATGTCGGCACTGGGGCCTCTGGCGCTGCCGTTGGCCTGCGAGGCTCCAGCCCCGACACAGCCCGAGGGCAACCAGGCCCTTCTCACGGGGCGTGGGCGGGTCTAGCTGGAGGTGACGGTGGTCCCGCCGCCCAGGCGCATGAGCATCTGCTGGCAGTCGTGCAGCAGCCGGCGGTCCCCGAGCTTCTCGAGCATGCGCTCCGCCTCGGCCAGCATGCCCACGCGCTGCCCGGGCACCGCCAGCAGGCAGGGCGGCAGGCAGCAGGAGGCCAGCAGCAGGGCCTCGGCGTGCTCCCGCCGGGGGCGCAGCTCCACCTCCGCGGCGCCTGCACAGGACACACCGCAGAGCCGATCGGGGCGTCGCCCTGCCCGCCCCCCGTCCCAGGCCTCTGGGAGCCTCAGACCCTCTGGGCCGCGCGCAGAACACACTGGGAGGCACATGGACACAGTCGCGCATCCCAGAGTCGCTCATTGCATTTCTCAGACACACCCTGTCCAGGCTGCTCCACGCCTGGGCGAGAGGATGAGGCTGGCCCTGCGCCCCCACCCACGCCCCCAAAGGCCCCGCCCCCCAAAAGGCCCCGCCCCAAAGGCCCCCACCTCCCTAAAGGCCCCCGCCCCCTAAAGGCCCCGCCCCCTAAAGGCCCCCCCTTCCCCCAAAGGCTGCCCCTCTCACCGCCTTTGCCGCAGGCACCTGCCCTCTTCCTCAGACTGCGGTCCAGGAGCTGCTGCGTCCGCGTGGGGCTGGCCCCCGCCATCAGCCGGGCCGTGGCCTCATGCAGGAACACCTGGGCAGGAGGGGCCGGGTAAGTCGGGGTTCAGGCCAGGCCCCCTCTCCCACCAGCTGCTTCCTGTGCCGCATGTGAGGGGCGCCCGGGCACTCACCCTCCGCATGGCGGGCTGGAAGCTCTGTGCCAGGCGCCTCAGGCCGCTCAGGTCCCGCTGGAAGCCACGCAGCTCGAGGGCTGAGGCCTGGGCTCCGCTGCCCTGGCCCTGCGAGGCCTGGGCTGGTGCCAACGGCTGCTGCCTCAGCCACAGGCTGGTGCGCGCCCCAAGGAGCAGGTCACACAGGAGCAACTGCATGGCCTGGGGGTGGCGGGCAGGGCAGGGTCACGGGGGCTCCAGCCCTGGGGGGGGAGGGGGGCCTGCGGTGCCAGGGGCCGGCTCCGGGCTGCACTGCCGAGGCACTGCACCCACCTCACACATGCAATGCAACAGCAATGCACCTCGGGGCCGCCCGCTCTCCAGGCCCCACGCCCACCGCCTGCCAACTGCGCACCCAGCCCTCCTCCGCGGGCGGGAACCGAGGCTAAACACGGGTAACCACTGTCCCCTGGACTCAAGCCTTGGCCAGACAGCAAAGCCCGCTGGGCCCCCAGTCCTGCTCCTTTGGGCGACCCCGTCTTCTGCAAGGAGTGGCAAGGCCGCCACCCGCAGACCTGCAGGGCCCGGGCCCCGCCCCTCACCTTGTCAATGGAGCTGCCGGCTGTGGTGGTGGCCAGGCTGTCCTGCAGGTACCCACTGGCCTTCTCACAGAGGGCCAGGCTGGCCGGGCTGGCCTCGGTCTTCCTGCGCCCCAGCAGGGCCCGGGCAGCCTTGAAGGAGAGCAGAGCTGCCCTGGGCAAGGGTCTCCTGTGGGGGCCAGGGCGGAGGAGGGGGGGTCAGAGCAGGCGCAGGCCCTCAGAGCCCCCCACCCTGGTTCCAGCTTCATGGCAAAGACAGTGGCGATCCCCACCGCACAGAACAGGGCAGGGGCTGGCCCGCACTCACTCGGACTCCTGCAGGGCGCGGGGCAGGCGCTCCACCAGCGGGTACAGCCGCGCCGCAGCCTCCTCGTCCCGCCGCCGCCAGTGCGTCACCACAGCCGTCAGCGAGGCCCACCACTTGGCCACCGGGTCTGTGCCTGAGGGAGCAGGGGTGCAGAGGGGAGCGTCCCTGAAACGGCCACCCTGCACCGGAGGCCGCCCTGCCGTGGAGCAGGGGCGGGGTGGCAGGCACGGGGCAGGGGCAGGGCCAGGGCTCACCGGTGGTGGCGGCCATGCTGGAGCCCGCGGAGAAGCTGCACGCCGGGGCCCCGGCCGCATCAGAGCAGCTGTGCAGCAGCTGGAGGTACCCCAGGGCATCCGAGAACTCCCTGTGGTGGGAGACTGGTGTCAGGGCAGGCGGCCGGGCCCCGGGCGTCCGGAGGGCACTGGCCCTTCACCCCTCCCCCACAGCACAGCCTGCTGTCCTGGCTCTGAGTGGCACTATCACCTCCTGCCCGGCTGGTGGGAAACACGCCCGTTTCCGGTGAGGAGCTGAGACCCACCTGAGGCCACCATGGTGAGCGGACAGCCACCTGCTCTGGCCACCTCCACAAGCCCCCGCCACAGCCATTCCCAGACCGCACAGCGGAGGGCCCCTGCCTCCTGGGGGCGTGAGGACGGGACACTCACCTGTCCCCACCGGCTGATGCAGGGCTGGGGCTGGGCTGGGCCACACAGTTCAGTGCTCGCTCCAAGAGGTGCTCTCGGAACAGCTGGGTCACCTGGGCCAACGGGTCCACTGTGGGGAGGAGCGGGTGAGTGGGGAACTGCCTCGTCTCCACATCCCCCTCCTGGGCACACGGGCTCGGCTCTGGGACGGTAAGTGGGTGGATAAATACCCTGCCCTGGCCTGTGACAGCGTAACCTACCTGGGCTGGTGGAGCCGGCTCCCTGAGCTCCCTCACCTGCTCCGCCCTCCCGCTTGACCGCAGCGGCGGTGGCACAGGTCACCGCCCACATTCGCCACCTGCCCCACACCCCACTCGTTTCCTTCTGAAGAGGCCTGAGAGACCAGCCCCAAAGCAACAACAGACAGCCAGGAGCGGGCGGGGCAGCCAGGGACACCCGAGATGCAGGGACGCGGCAGGAGTGAGGCTAGGAAATGGGAGTGGAGAACAAAGGCTGAGGAGGGCAGGGGCGGGGGGGGGGGGGGGGCCGGGGAGGGCACCTGGGTTCCCGGCCGAGCTGTACAGGCTCTCCCTCGGGGGGCTGCCCACGGCCCAGTCCCCATCCACGAAGAAACGGTGGCCCACAGGGTGGCAGAGCCACTGCAGGGCAATGGGCACTGCGCCACTCTGCGCCAGGCAGGCCTGGCGGGCACTGCTCAGGAAGAGGCGCTGTGGGGAAGGAGGTGGGCTGTCACTGCCCTGGCAGTGCCCGCGGGCCTCATCCTGTGCAGCCCCCAGGAGCCGGTCAGGGCTGCCAGCCCCACCCCCACCCCCACCCCCCCCCACCCCCGCACCCAGCCCCACCCACTCACTGTCAGAAAGTGCAGGGCCCGCGGGAGGTGGGTCTTCACAGTCAGTGCAGCGGCCGCGTAGATCTCGGCCAGCGTGGCCGCAGACACGGCGTCCCCCGCACATTCCGCCAGGTTCAGCGCGCTCAGCGCCAGGTTGGCAGCAGTGAGGCGCCCGCCGGCATACTTCCCTGGGAGGCGGACGGGGCGTGAGGCGGGGGCGGCACAAAGGCAGCGGGAGCCCCCGCCCGGCTCTGTGCCCGCGTACCCGTGGCGAGCAGCTGGTGCAGCCGGTGGTAGGCCAGGGCCGCGTCCCGGGCACTGGCGCGGGCGTCCGCCTGCAGAGCGCAGTCCCGCTGCAGGCCCCCAGCCCGGCCCGCCAGCCAACGGCCCAGCCAGAGCCGCTGCAGCAGGTGGCGGAGGAGGTTCCAGAGCAGGCTGCAGGCCAGGTCCAGGGGGCAGGCGGGCAGGGGCCGGCCCAGCGCCCGGAGGGCCAGCTGCAGCTGCTGGGAGGCCTGGGCGCAGTCCCCCTGGGAATAAGGTTTCCCGGGGAAGCCAGGTCAGAGCGCCCTGAGCACATCCCTCCAACTCTGAAGGTCCCCCCAGCTGGGGTCCCCGCAGCGCTGAGCTGGGCCCGCGGGGCAGGGGGAGACTGAGCAGCCGCCAAGAGCGGAGAGGACAGGCTGGGTTCCCGGCCCGCCCGGAGGGCAGGGAGGAGCGGGTGATGCCAGTGCCCACCCCGTTCCGGGCTGCCCTTACCCTGGCCAGGTCCAGGTCCGCCTGCTTGCGGTGCCTCCAGAAGCTCACGGCGGGGCCCGAGTGGGGCCGCGTGACTGGCTCTCCATAGACAAAGAGAAGCGCCAAGGAGCCCAGCGCCAGCAGCCCGTTAGTCAGCCAGACCAGTGGGGGCAGCAGCCGCGGTGCCCAGCCAGGGCCCTCTGCGGGCAGACGGAGGCTGGGGCAGAGCTCCAAGGCATGCAGAGCCCACGCCCACACCTGGAGTCTGCATCCCCAGGGTCTCCCCCCGCCCCCGCCAGCGAAGACACCCATGCCAGCCTGTCCTACCTCTGTCCTCAGTGCCCAGCACACTGCGCCCAGAGCCCTGGTGGGTGCTGGTGGCATCCAAGGGGCCAGGGAGAGCCCAGCTGCCCAGCAGGGAGGCCAAAGGGTTGCAGGAGAGACAGAGGAAGAGGAGCGCACACAGGGCCAGGCGGGAGCGGTCCAGCAGGCCCCGGCTGTGGGCGGGCGGCGGCGGCTCCGGCTTCGCCTGGGGGGCGGGCAGGGTGAGGACCGCAGAGGGTCTGGGGAGCGTGGCTGGGGCAGGAGGGACAGCGCTCTTCCCACCCTCACTAGGGGACCCCACGTGCCCGGGCCTCAGGCTTTCTCTCTATACAATGGGAGGTGGGACGTGCTGGGCTTCTTCTGACCCAGTCCTGGGGTCAGAGGGTATCGCTGGGAGCCAGGCAGGGGCCACCCCGCAGGCCCCACCTGGCTGTCCTCGAAGACGGGGCTGTCGGGCTCCGAGTCGCTGCCGCTGCCGCCGCCGCCGCCGCCCTTGCTGCCGAGGGACAGCGGGCTGCTCCGGGAGGGCGAGCCTGCGTCCGACGGCGGTGGGCTCAGCGTGTCCACCTCAGGCTTTATGCCCTCCATGGGCACATCGGCGTCTCCTCCACCACCACAGGCTGACACCAGGTCCCTCAGAGGTTCTACAGGCAGGAGAGGAGTGGGGTGGGGGTTAAGGTAGAGACCCCGCCCCACCCACATCAACTTAGGGCCCTGGGGGAGGGAACTGGGGGCTGGCCTAGCTTCTGAGGGCTAATTTAGGGGAAAAGAGAAGCTAAGGGCCTAGGGTCCTTGTAGGGTCAGAGCTTAAGGCGAGACGGGGTGGGGCAGGGCCAGAGCGAGGGGCCCTGGGAGGCCAGGACTCACTGCTTTTATGCGCAGCAGCGCGCAGACTCAAGTTTTCCTGCTTGAGTTTCTGGTTGCTCTGCTGTAGAAAGCGGATGTAGTCAATGGCCTTGCGCAGGACAGCAGATTTATTCAGCTGCAGGAGACAGCACAGTGGCCAGTCAGGCCTGGCAGGTGGGCACCTGAGCAGGGGGTGGGGCTGCTGGTGGGACAGCTGCCCCAGGGCCTTTGCACTGGCTGTTCCTGCTACATGGAATGCTCCTCCCCTGGTGCACCCAACCTCACAGGAGGGGCATGAGGGTTAGTAGGTAAAATGCCGCAACAGTGCCTCACTAACCGCTGGTAGCAGCATTATTGCCACCTTCATGGCTCACTTCCTCACCCCCAAGTCCCTGCCTTACACCTGACACTTGGTGAGGCTTTTCCTGACCTGATTCTCGTTGGCGCCTCCCAGTCCTCTCCCTGCGTAACGTGAGCCATTGAGGCCGTCCACCCGTCACTCATCTCTCATGTATTGTCACCCCAACTAGGACGTCAGCTCCGAGACAGGAGGGTTTGTGTCTGTTCTCTTTATCCCTGGTGCTTAGAATAGCCCCAGGGCACAGGGAGCCCCCCAACGTTTAGCTGAATAAATAAAGTGGCCAGACCAGCAGACTGATGTGCCCCGCCCCCCCACGTCAGGCCCAGGCCTCCTCCTCCCCCAGCAGCCTCCCTCCCGAGCACCCGCTGCCTGTGCTGGCACCTTGGCCTCAGCGCCCACCACCAGGTCCTTGAGCTCGATGATCTTGTCATTGATGGAGGAGCGGTAGCGCTTCTCAATCGCATTGTGGGCTGTTCGTTTCTCGCCGCGGCTCTGGGCCGCACCCAGGGCCTTCCCACTGGCCACCAGCCGACTGATGGGCAGCTTGTCAGCGTCCACGACCAGCGGCACTGTCGCCAGGATGGCCCCGCCACTCACCAGGGTCTGCGGAGCCAGGCAGGGGTTACCAGGCGGGCCTGCGTGTGCAGACCCACGACCCTTCTGCCCTGCCCATGCCACCCACCTGCAAGGGCCCGGTCTGCACAGCCGTGCCAGCGGCCAGGGAGCCAACACCCGCCGCCTTCGCAGGGGCTCCCAGGTCTGCCTTCACGGCCGTCAGGAGCAGCGAGTCGGCCTTGATGAAGTGGGGCTGCAGCAGGACCTGCGACAGGGAGGCCTCCGCTACAACTGTGCCTGGGCCAGAAGCTGCCACCCCGCCCGGCCAAACCCCTTACCGGGACCTGCTGGATCTGTGAGGTCACAGTGGCTGTTCCCGGGGCCACTGTGGTGGGGGCTGTGGCTGTCAACAGTGGCTGGGGGGCTGCGCTCTGAACCTGGGCGTGCACGGAGACTGGCGGGCCGCCTGGCGAGCCAGGCCGAGGCTGTGGGGTGCTCCCTGGAGGGGTCCCTGCAGAAATAAAGGCTGGGCTGGAACCAGCTGCTCTCACCCACGCTCAGCCCTGCCTCGGGCGGTCACGGTGTGACCTGGGCGAGTCATTGCTCCGGCCTGTTTCCTCCCGGCGCCCCTGCTGGGCTCTGAGTGGAGGTGAGTCTGGAAGGCGGCGTTGAAGTGACGCCCAGCAGAGTGAGAGGCAAAGCTTATTAACCCAACAGAACCCAGTGCTGAGACCACCCATGTCTCCCCCTGAGCATTCCTCTACCGACACCCACACCGCAGCGATCCCCCCCCCCCCCCCGCTCCCCTCCCGCCCCACGCCCTCACCTGTGGAAAAGCCTCCAGCGGCGGCTGTGGCAGGACTGGGATAGCCCGGCATGGGGCTGAGGCTGGAGTTGAGCTGCAGCGGGGCTGAGGCCGGAAAGCTCTGGGGTGGGAGGGCCCCTGGCAGGGGTTGTGGGGTGGGGGGCTGCAGGATGGTCAGTGGCACTGGCTCCTCCTTGATCCCAGGCCCGGGGGAGAAGGCAGGCCCAGGTGGGTACATCTTCAATGCGGACGCAGGCTGGGGAGGGGACAACAGTGGGGGGATGGCCTTGGTCCCCCCCAGAAAGCCTTCCAGTGGGGAGCTCATAGTGGCACACGGTGGAGAGGAGCCGTTCGGGGTGCGGGCTCCAGGACGCGCGGGGTCTGCGCCCGCTGCTCCGCCCCCAGCGTAGGGCGGGTCGAACAGGCCTGGAAAGTCGGCATCTTGGTTGCTGAGGAGCTGGAGCATGTCTGGGGAGGAGAAGAGACATGAGGACAGGCACGGGGCTGGCGCGGGAAGAACGTCACACATGTGCACGCCCCATCCACACGGCTGCCACGTGAAGGCAGTGCACCATGGGCCGTGCTCCCAGGCACCCACGACAGGAGCCATAGTGGTGCCTCCCCTTATCAGAAAGTCGCTGCACCATGGGCAACGCATGCCCAGGGCCCCGAGGCCCCTTAACTCAGCCCACACCTCGGCTGAGACAGAACGGGGACCTGGGCACGAGGCTGCAGACTGCAGCGCGGCCCTCACCACCCCTCCTCCACCCGACAGACAGCTCGGAGCAGAGGCAGCTGCCGGCCACATGCGTGCCAGCGAGTGTCCGCATGTTCCGGGCAAAGCCCAAACTCTGCCGCACCGAGCACGCTGGGACCCTGTTCTGGGCTTGGTTTCCCTCCATAACAGCAACAGTGTCCGATCTGACGCCTCCTCCTGCACAGACAGGACACCCTCTCCCCGACGGCCCAGCCTGGCCGCAGGCGCCTCCTCCAGCTGGGAAGCAGCAGGCAGGCGGGGTCTGCCCGGGGCCCTCTCACCCACTATGGGCAGCTACCCACTGGGTCCAAGTTCCCTGCAGGACCCATGAGCACAACCCTGCGGCCCCCAAAGCCCCTGAGACCCTCAGCCTGAGCTCTCGGGCCCGTCCACACTGGGGTAAGGTGGGCCCGGGCCTGGGCCTCCCTCCTGGCCTGTGGCCTCATCCCTTGGCCACATCCGGAGGGGAGGGGAGGGGAGGGGACCCCAGGCCTGGAAGCCGGCAGCCGGCACAGCTGCCCTCAGGCTGCCTGGCTCCTTCCTCCGGCAGGTGCCCAGGCCTCCAACAGAGCGAGATGGGGTGCCGCTCAGCCCCCCAAATAGACACACGTTGTGGGCCCCGAGGCTGTGAGGGTCATCACACACTGTCCCTTGCAGGCTCCCCCCTCCCTCGCCGACCTCACTGCGCCTCGTTGACAGACGGGGAAACTGAGGCCCCAGAGGAAAGCGGACGGGACCCAGAATGGGGTTGGAGCGAGGCACCCGGCGCTCCCGCCGCGACAGAAAGACCATCCTCGGCGGGCGGCGCCCTCGCCCCAAAGGCCGGGCTGGGAGCGCGGGCGGCCGGGGGTCCCCCTGGGGCTGGAGGGCGCCCGCCCCGCAGCCGGCGCGGCGTTTCCGATCGTGTCTGACAGCCGCCGGCCGGTCACGAGGGTCCTCGGAAATACCTTCGAACGTGCAGTCCATGCTCCGCGCCGCCGGGCGCCCAGGCCGCGGGTCTCCGTGCACCTGTCACCTGCCCGCTGCGCGGCCGCCCGCCGCCCGCCCGCCGCCGCCGGGCATGGGGTGAGCCGGCGCGGCCAATCAGCGGCCGCGCCTCCGCCTCCGGGTCCCGCCCCGGCCCCGCCCATCCCGACCGAGGCTCCGCTTCAGGTTTCACCCCGCGACGCAGCGGGCCGGGGTTACCCGCGGGCACCCGCCCTTCACCCGCTGGGCGCCGGGGTTACTGGCGGTCACCGAGGCGGGCCCAGCCCCGGCCCCGGCCCCGGCCCCGGCGGCCTCCCTGACTCTGATAGGCCGGGCGGACGCGGGCAGGCGTCACCCAACACCCCGAGTTCTGGGCTGGAAACCGCGGCTCGCTGACACCCCCACAGGCCTCCACCCCTCCAAGCCCGGTTCACCCTCTAGACCAGCGGTTCTCAACCTTCCTGATGCCGCGACCCTTTCATACAGTTCCTCATGTGGTGGTGACCCCCAACCATAAAATTTTTTTCGTTGCTACTTCATCACTGTCATGTTGCTACTGTTATGAATCGTCATGTAAATATCTGATATGCAGGATGTCTTTTCATTGTTACAAATTGAACATAAAGCATAGTGATTCATCACAAAACAATATGTAATTATATATGTGTTTTCCGATGGTCTTAGGCGACCCCCGTGAAAGGGTCGTTCGGCCCCCAAAGGGGTCGGGACCCACAGGTTGAGAACCGCTGCTCTAGAGACTGGGACAACCACGTCCTTGGCAGGAAAGAAGGAACGGAGATACGGGCGCGCGTAAGTGAGGCCCAAGTGGGACCTCCCCTTCCAGGGGCTCCGAGTGAGGACACCCCGACCCCAGATGCACCCCCAGAGAACACTGTGGCTCCTGACCCCACACAAATGCCCCTGCACAGAGGGACCTGCTGGGTCTGGGAGGGGTGAGTGTGTGTGTGTGGTCAGTGCAGTCTTCTGTGTCCCCCAAAGTCTCCTAGCCCCCGAGCAGTCCAGGGAAGTCCTGATTCATGCACTGGAGGGTCCCTATGACAGGTGAGGTGAGGAGGGCAGGGTGTCAGCCCCAGGGTGACAGGCTCTGGGGGTCCTTGAGGGGGTACCTAGGCCCATCTCTCTCTGTGCGAGGTCAGAGTTGAACGGGTGAACAGAGCCTGGCCAGCAGTGCAGCCACCGCAAGGCCTGGTCAGCCTACGGCTGCAGCCCCGGCCCAGCCCTCCTGCTCCCGGGCTCCTGCCAATTTGGAGGGGGCCACCCTGGGCAGGCAGCATGGCGACGGGGCAGGTGGTGCTGGGTCAGAGCCTCTCCAGGAGCCTCCATGAGGAAACTCTACCTCACCTCGCCACCTCACACACACCAGCCCTCGCATGGCCGTGCAGGGTTCCCCCTCCCCTCCCCTCCCCTCCCCCTCCCCTGCCGGTGCTCCGCTCTCCCTCACTCAAAAGCACACACCCAGACAGCTGGGCAGGGCGCCCCCTCCCGGGGCCATTCTGTCCCTACTGGGTCCGTGTGTCCAGCCCTCACTCTCCTGCCCCATCCTCTTCACCAGTTTCTTGCCTAGTTTTGTTTTCCGTTTCTCACACCTTTGTGCTCGGCTCCGGGGGATGGCTCTCAGTGGCCCTCCCAGGGGAGGGCTGGCCTGGGCAGAGGACTCAGGCTCAGCGAGGACTTGGGGAGACGGGGGCCTGGGGGCCGCGAGGCCGCAGGAGGCCAGCCAGCCCTGAACCCATGCCCGCCCTGCCCCATCTCACTCCTCCCTGGAGCTAGACCTGCTGGCCAATCTCTGCGGAGCTGGTGCCAATTTGAGAGCCAGCCCCACAGCCCCCCCTCTCCCCCCCAGATACAGCCACGGGGAGACTGTCCCTCACCTGCTGTGTGACTCTGGGCAGGTCGCCCCGCCCCTCCCCTGGTCTGAGAGCAAGTGTGGGAAGCACCGCCACCCACAAAGGCTGGTCCCTCTGCAGCAGGGAGGGTCTGGCCCTGGCAGACGGTGAGCCGGGCACGGAATGGTCAAGTTGGAAACCCATATCCATTTGGGGAGTTCAGGGCGAGGCAGGAGAGGCAGCAGGGTGTGCAGTTTAAGGCCTCTCCTCTCCCGCCTCTGGGAGCCAGGACAGTGCGCCCAGGAGGCTGCCGGCTCCCAAACTGTGCAGCAACCTTGAGCCCTCGGAGCACTGGGCCTCCTGCAGGAAGGCAGGCTCAAAGGCACAGAGGCTCCTGCGAGCACCCTCAGAACTTAGGGGAAGAGAAGGAGGTGCAGACTTGGCCTCAGTGTCCGCCCCCCCCCCCCCCATTTCTCACCTTCCCTGCCTCCTCCTCCAGCCTGAATCCCTCCTTTTTCCTCTCCTTCCTCCTCTTCTGCCCTGATTCTATCAGGACCCAACAGGAAACCTGAAACCCCTCCCTCCCTGGCTCTGCCTTCAAGCCTCCCTCTGAAGGCAGATGTGGGTCAGCCTTTTATTCTCTGGCCTGTCTATTCTGTGAGGCCACAATGGAAACCCTGGGAGGCCCCAGACCATAAACTTGCAGGAGCCCAGCTATGACCATCACAGAAGCCTACAGCCCATCCAACCTGCATGGGGCCTCGAATCCCAAACTCTGCTTACCTGCCTCCCAGGACAGGAGGCTCACCACCTCTGTGACGTGGCCTGGTTCAGGAAGCCCAGATCTGTATCTGGTAACAACTACTGTCCTTCCCTGTGTCTGCTGTGTGTCAGGCCTGTGCCAGGCACTGAAGATACAGGGACGCCGCCCGAAGGCCTTCCCTTGTCGGGGGAGATGGACAGTTTGCAGGTCCACGGAGGAAGGCGGGTGCAGGGGTGCTGAGCACAGGAAGAAACTGAGGCAGGGTGGAGTGTGAAGGGCCACGGGGGATGCCAGGCAGGGCAGGCCTCTCTGAGGAAGTGACCCCGAGTAAAGCGAGGGGGTGGGTCACAGGGAGGGAGGGTATCCTGGGCAGATGGAACAGCAAGTGCAAATGCCCTGGGTGGGTGCAAGTGGTGTGCCGACAGGAGGCCAGTGTGGCTGTAGCGGGTGTGAGGGTGAAGGTCAGGGAGGCAGTGAGGAGCTGGGATTCCAACCCCAGCTGCCCGTCACCTGCAAGGTCGCCAGTCCTCCAGGGCACTGTCCTGTGCAGCCCAGATCGCGAGGTGGCACAGCGTGACGCATGCGCAACAGCATAGCAGCCTCCCATGCGGAGACCTGAGGCAGCTCGGGCCCCAGCGGTCACCTCTGCCTCCTGGACGGAGGGTGCAGGGCCGGGTGGGCGCTCCCCGATACTCCAGGGAGCGGGGCTGCCCTGGGCTCCCACCAGCACTGCCTCACCACCCCGAGGACTCAGGTCAGCGGCTCAGTCCTCAGGGCACGGGCTGCCCAGGGGTGCGAGCGGGCGCTGGCTTTTCCTGGATGCAGTGGGCCCTGTGGATGATGAAACTAAGACGCAGAGGGCAGCCGCGTGCCAGGTCCCACGGCTGCCACGTGGAGAATCTGGGCACAGACCCAGGCGCCCAGCCCTAGAACCCACCCGCCAGCCCCGCTGCCCGGAGCCCGACTCCTGCCTGACTGCCGGCACTGTCTCAGCCGGAAAGCAGCACGCAGCCCTCTAAGGCTGGGCGCGCGGCCTCCCTGCCCAGCCCCCGGGAGACGCCCTCCGAGAGGAAGGCCCTGGCCTGGGCCAGCTGTACCCCCACAGCTCTCAGCACCGGCTGAGCCGAGGAGCAAGCCAGACGGCATGGGCTGCCCGCGCCCGTGGCTGCTCTCCGCACCGGGTCCCACTGCCCAGCGCCAGCTGAGCCTCACCCTCGTTTTCTGAACCCACCGTGCTATTTAGTGCCACCATGCATTTGCCAGACTATTCCCTCTGCCAGGGATGCCCTCGTCACTATCCTTTGTCCACCTGGCAACCTCCTATTCCTGCTCCCAAACTTCTGAGACCCTTCCTTCATCGGTGCCACTCCACACACCCGCTCCCAGCACAGCTCAAGGGACCCGGGGCCTGACCTGTGTGCTGGACGTGACACAAGATGCCGCCCGGCACCGATTCCCACACAGGGTCCTAGTGTGGCTCGGGCACCTGCTGATGACGGCAGCTGAGAACCAACCCGTGGTCCTGAGGCAGTGGCATTTCGGAGGGTGGTCCTCTACTGCTGAGCCACTGGTCCGGTCGCCAGAGCTGCTCCCGCCTGAGCCAGTGCTGCTCCGGTCTGAGCCACTGCTCCCGCCTGAGCCAGTGCTCCCGCCTGAGCCACTGCTGCTCCCGTCTGAGCCAGTGCTCCCGCCTGAGCCAGTGCTGCTCCCGCCTGAGCCAGTGCTCCCGCCTGAGCCAGTGCTCCCGTCTGAGCCACTGCTGCTCCCGCCTGAGCCAGTGCTCCCGCCTGAGCCAGTGCTGCTCCCGCCTGAGCCAGTGCTGCTCCCGCCTGAGCCAGTGCTCCCGCCTGAGCCACTGCTGCTCCCGTCTGAGCCAGTGCTCCCGCCTGAGCCAGTGCTCCCGCCTGAGCCAGTGCTCCCTCCTGAGCCACTGCTGCTCCCGCCTGAGCCAGTGCTCCCGCCTGAGCCACTGCTGCTCCCGTCTGAGCCAGTGCTCCCGCCTGAGCCAGTGCTGCTCCCGCCTGAGCCAGTGCTCCCGCCTGAGCCACTGCTGCTCCCGCCTGAGCCACTGCTGCTCCCGCCTGAGCCAGTGCTCCCGCCTGAGCCACTGCTGCTCCCGCCTGAGCCAGTGCTCCCGCCTGAGCCACTGCTGCTCCCGTCTGAGCCAGTGCTCCCGCCTGAGCCAGTGCTCCCGTCTGAGCCACTGCTACTCCCGCCTGAGCCACTGCTCCCGCCTGAGCCAGTGCTGCTCCCGCCTGAGCCAGTGCTCCCGCCTGAGCCACTGCTACTCCCGCCTGAGCCACTGCTCCCGCCTGAGCCAGTGCTGCTCCCGCCTGAGCCAGTGCTCCCGCCTGAGCCACTGCTGCTCCCGCCTGAGCCAGTGCTCCCGCCTGAGCCAGTGCTCCCGCCTGAGCCACTGCTGCTCCCGCCTGAGCCAGTGCTGCTCCCGCCTGAGCCACTGCTCCCGCCTGAGCCACTGCTGCTCCCGCCTGAGCCACTGCTCCCGCCTGAGCCACTGCTGCTCCCGCCTGAGCCAGTGCTCCCGCCTGAGCCAGTGCTGCTCCCGCCTGAGCCACTGCTGCTCCCGCCTGAGCCAGTGCTCCCGCCTGAGCCAGTGCTGCTCCCGCCTGAGCCACTGCTCCCGCCTGAGCCAGTGCTCCCGCCTGAGCCACTGCTCCCGCCTGAGCCAGTGCTGCTCCCGCCTGAGCCAGTGCTCCCGCCTGAGCCACTGCTGCTCCCGCCTGAGCCAGTGCTCCCGCCTGAGCCACTGCTGCTCCCGTCTGAGCCAGTGCTGCTCCCGCCTGAGCCAGTGCTCCCGCCTGAGCCACTGCTGCTCCCGTCTGAGCCAGTGCTGCTCCCGCCTGAGCCAGTGCTGCTCCCGTCTGAGTCAGTGCTCCCTCCTGAGCCAGTGCTCCCGTCTGAGCCAGTGCTGCTCCCGCCTGAGCCAGTGCTGCTCCCGCCTGAGCCAGTGCTCCCGCCTGAGCCAGTGCTGCTCCCGTCTGAGCCAGTGCTGCTCCCGCCTGAGCTAGTGCTGCTCCCGTCTGAGCCAGTGCTCCCGCCTGAGCCAGTGCTCCCGCCTGAGCCACTGCTGCTCCCGCCTGAGCCAGTGCTCCCTCCTGAGCCAGTGCTCCCGTCTGAGCCAGTGCTCCCTCCTGAGCCAGTGCTCCCGTCTGAGCCAGTGCTCCCTCCTGAGCCACTGCTCCCGCCTGAGCCAGTGCTGCTCCCGCCTGAGCCAGTGCTCCCGCCTGAGCCACTGCTGCTCCCGCCTGAGCCACTGCTGCTCCCGCCTGAGCCAGTGCTGCTCCCGCCTGAGCCAGTGCTGCTCCCGCCTGAGCCAGTGCTCCCGCCTGAGCCAGTGCTGCTCCCGCCTGAGCCAGTGCTGCTCCCGTCTGAGCCAGTGCTCCCTCCTGAGCCAGTGCTCCCGTCTGAGCCAGTGCTGCTCCCGCCTGAGCCAGTGCTGCTCCCGCCTGAGCCAGTGCTCCCGCCTGAGCCACTGCTGCTCCCGCCTGAGCCACTGCTGCTCCCGCCTGAGCCAGTGCTCCCGCCTGAGCCACTGCTGCTCCCGCCTGAGCCAGTGCTGCTCCCGCCTGAGCCAGTGCTGCTCCCGTCTGAGCCAGTGCTCCCTCCTGAGCTAGTGCTCCCGCCTGAGCCAGTGCTGCTCCCGCCTGAGCCAGTGCTCCCGCCTGAGCCAGTGCTGCTCCCGTCTGAGCCAGTGCTGCTCCCGCCTGAGCCACTGCTGCTCCCGTCTGAGCCAGTGCTCCCTCCTGAGCCAGTGCTCCCGTCTGAGCCAGTGCTCCCTCCTGAGCCAGTGCTCCCGTCTGAGCCAGTGCTCCCTCCTGAGCCAGTGCTCCCGTCTGAGCCAGTGCTGCTCCCGCCTGAGCCAGTGCTCCCGTCTGAGCCAGTGCTCCCGCCTGAGCCAGTGCTCCCGCCTAAGCCAGTGCTGTCTTTTAGGTCCGCCATCTGCTCCTCTCCTCGGGCTGCTTCCCGCAGTGTTTTAGACGTGAGGGGGTGTGGTCTGAGGTTGCTCTCTGCAGCCTCCAGGAGACATGTCCTACTTCCTCTCAGTGTCCCAAGCATATGGGGTCATTGTTTGCATTTCCTTTGGTTGTTTTTGCTTTTTTAAAAAATATGTTTTTATTGATTTCATAGGAAGGGAGAGGGAGAGAGAGATAGAAACATCAATGATGAGAGAGAATCACTGGTCGGCTGCCTCCTGCCCGCCTCCCACTGGGGACGGAGCCTGCAACTGGCCAACTGGGATCAACCCAGGACCCTTCAGTCCGCAGGGCAAAACCAGCCAGGGCGACTACTTTCGGGGTTTTGTTCAGTCCCCAGAGCTGTGTGTAGTCCCCCCCCCCCGACCCCCACAGGTGCTCTCATTTGCATTTCCAAAATGGCACTGGGCTGCCCTTCGGGGACCAGCAGTCCCACTGGGTCCCTAGCTCCTCCACCCCCTCTGCTGGCTGGACACCCAGGCTGGGGGGCAGGGGCACTGCGGTGAGGCAAGCGTCTGAGGCCCCTGCTCCTCATCTGTACAGAGTGAGGAAGTGACAACAGGGCATTTCTAAGGTTCCTCCCAGCTCAGTCTCTTTCCCTTTAAGGACAGGGGGCTTGCTCCTCAGGGTAAGGTGTGGGGAGGAGCCGGGAGGCCCCCACTGGCCTTGACCAGCCACTCAGAAACCCAGAATCCCCAAGTGGTGGATGCTCAGAGCTTGGAACCATAGCCCAAAACATCCTAGAAACTTTCAACTCAGGCTCCTTGGAAAATCACTGCTATCATTTGTTTAACTAAATGTATTGAGTGCCAGGTCCTGGTTAAGTCCTCTAAATGATAACTGGCTGAGGGCCTACTGTGTGCTGTATACTGGCCACAACTCCAAGAAGCTGGTTTATCATGACTCCCAGTGCCCCACGGAGAATCTGAAGGTCAGGCCTGTTAGGCTACTTCGCCGTGGCCACACAACGGACTGAACTGAAAGACCTCTGGACCCCCAACCTTCAAGCAGCAGGAACATGGGGACCTCGGAGCCCTGAAGGGCAGGCTTGAGGTGTGACTGGAGGGGCAGGCTCACTGGAGAAAGCTGGGTGTCAGCTGAGGGGGTGTTCAGCAGGGTTCCTGGCCAGAGTGGGCCTCTCCAAGCCACAAACTCTCCCAGTCCTGTCCACATCCAACCAAACCCCAAACCCAGGGTGGGGCTCACATATCTGGAACCAAACTCAAAGACCCCCTTCCCAGCAGCCCCCGGTCAGTTCCCCGGGTCAGCGTGCGCGTCCACAGGACCTATGCCTGACGGAAGGCAAGGCCAGAGACACTTCCTCTGGCCCGCAGCCACTCCCAGCTGGGCTGCAGCTGTTGGTGGGGAAAGTCCAGGTCCCAGGCTTCTGCCCGACAGTGACCCCTGCCTGGGGCTGACCAGGTCACACAGGATGTTTCTGTCCAGTGAGGTGACCCTGAGCAGGAGGAACTCCCAGCCACCTGCCAGCCTGTCTGCTGGCCCCACTCCCAGCACGCCTCTCGCTGTGCCCCAGCCCTGTCCGCCCAGAGGCATCAGGGCTCAGGGGCAGAACATCTTACAGCCTCTACCTCCTGCCTCCCAGGGGCGCCCTGCAGCTCAGAGAGGCAGGCACTCTCCCCAGGAGAGACAGCAAGGCGCTGCCTGCGGAGGGCGCCCACCACAGCAGGGGGAGCGGGAGGCCGGGGCAGCGCTGGATGACAGGGCACCGGAGGGCATGCTCACGCCTTGCAGGCCATGCTGGCACAGGAATTTTGTCTCAGGGGCACTGGGAGCCATGGGTGGTTTGGGAACTGGGGAATGAGGTGCCTGGAGCTGGGGGCTGGGCAGGAGGCAGTCTCAAGTGTTTTCTGGAAGGGGCTGTGTTTAGAAGCACCAGGGAGAGAAGTGGGCACAAGCTATGGTGGGTGAGGTGCCAGATGGCAGTGTGGCCCCCACTGTCCTCAGCACCAGGGCTGGCCTGAATCCAGAACAGTCAGCCGCACATGGGCTGGGCCTGGGTGGCAAGGCTCCCTGTGTTCGTTAGGCACCTTGGGAGGGACCCCAGGACTGAGAGAGCTCCAGAGGGCACTGCCGGGAGGGGTGGAGGGAATGGGCCAGAAAGGCAGACTAGCTTGTCCGGCCGGGGTGTGACACACAGAGGCACGCGGAGCAGACGTGAGCCACCACAGGCTTTGGGCAAACCAGAGCCTCAGGGGACCCTCAGCCAGGGCCGCCCTGGTGACTGAGGCCTGACTAGCACTCATCTCCATTTACTCGGCCGCAGCGTGTGACCATCTGATCAATCAACTGGTCCAAACACGTGTAGCGGCACTCAAGTCCCTCTGCCCACGGCCGCTGGGCACCCCAAAGCACAGAGCACGAGCAGAGGCCGGGGAGAAGGAGCTCATGGGACTGTCGCCAGGGCAGAGCTGACCCACAGCACACAGGCCTCTGCAGCTGGGCCAAGACCAGTCACATGACAGAGGGCTTGGCCGGCAGGGCGGGGCTCGAGGCCCGTGGCTGGTGCCAGACCCGTCTCATGACTCCAAGGCCACTCTGGGCTGGGAGAGGGAGGTGGCCTGGCGGCCTCTGACACCTCCCTGACCCAGGCCCCAGCACAACCCCGCACGGAGCAGCCTCTTGGTTTCCTGCTCTATTGCCCACTCTCCCACCCCTAACCCACTCTTAGGAGCCAGCCTGGGCCTGCACCCCGGCTCTGCCACATTCTGGCTGTGCCTCAGGGCACTCATCCACAGGAAGACCCGAAGCCTGTCCACTGGGGTTGTCGGGAGGACTCGACCGTCAGCATAGTGCCTGGCACACAGTAGGTGCTCAGCTAACTCCCTACTGTGTTCTGCCCCTCCCCCCAGCCACCAGAGGAAGCTTATGACAAGTAACCCAAGTCCTGCTCCAACCACCTGCCAACACTTCCCCTGCGTTCTCAGCCTGGTCCCCCCACGTCCTGGCACCCGAGGCCTGCGTCCTGGCACTGCCTGACCCACTTCTCAACCTTGTTCCTGGCAGGGGAACTGGAGACCCTGCCCTTCACACCCTCAAGTCACCTCTCTCTAGACTAGCGGTTCTCAACCTGTGGGTTGCAGGGGTCGCCTAAGACCATCCTGCAGATCAGATATTTACATGACGATTCGTAACAGTAGCAACATGACAGTTATGAAGTAGCAATGAAAATAATTTTATGGTTGGGTCACAACATGAGGAGCTGTATTTAAAGGGCCAGAAGGTTGAGAACCACTGCTCTAGACCTTATCAAACCTGCCCAGCTCTGAGCTCAGGGTAAGCAGCCGCCTCAGACCAGCAGCTCCTCCCCCGGAGCCCCCGCCTGCCTATGGAACGAAGTGAGGAAACCTCCAGGTCAGTGTGGCCGGGAGCGCCCGCTGCAGCGTGGCTCATGAGAACGGAACAAGCTCGATGTCCCTCCGTGGGGACAGAGGAATCAGCCGGGGACCCCGACTGCTGTCGGCCTGTTGGCATGAAACAAAGCAGGTGACACAGGCCCTCTTCCGATTTCTAAAAGTCCGGGTGAGTGGCTGCCGGGGCCGGCGGCCGGCAGCTGTCCGTAGGCAGCGTGACCTTTCGGGGAGATGAAATGTTCTTCAACCAACTGGGGGTGCTCACCCACTCGGCGAATTTACTGAAACTCACTGAATTGTACACTAAAAATGGGTAAATCTCACAATAGGTAAGTTATACCCCAACAAAAGGCGGACCACGAGTGTACGAAAAGGCTTGTATAGGCGCACGTGACTAACAGAGCTTCTCTGTGGCAGCAGGGTTAAGGAAGGTTGTGTTTTCTTCCTTTTGCTCACCTGTGCTTTCTAACTTTTCTACGATGCCAAGAACTTAGCTGTGTAAACTGGGGGAAAGCAGAAAAGGCTGACTAGCAAACAAGAAATGCTCTGCTGCAGTGGCAACCCTTATGTCCAACGGGGGGAGTCCTGCTGGCGTGGCCAGCGGTGGTGGCTCTGGGCAGTGGCACCAGGGCAGCGTGGTGGCTCGTAGGCGGAGGGGGCGGTGAGGTAGGTCTGCAGCCTGGAAGGCTCCAGGCCTCTCTGAGGCTGCCTCTTCTTTTTCCACCCGTCCCACCCCCCCACCCCCACCCCTCCCACACCAGAAGCTGGGGGGCCCCACGTTCTGAAAACGGCCACGAGTTTCTCCACGGCAGGGCCAGCAACTGGAAGTGGGTCCCGTGTCCCCTGAGCCAGACCGGTGCTGGAGCTGAGTCCACCCCGGCAACAGGCCAGTTGTTCTTTTTCCCTCAGATTAGAGCAGGGGCCTCGCCTGATCTCCAGTTGCCCCCACCCTCATGGCTGCCCAATCCTGGCCTTTGGGTCCAGGGGAGAATGTTTCTATAAAGGAGTCAACAAGAAAGGTCCGTGCCAGACCTGTAACCAGACACACCTGCCCTGATTTGAAGGGAGCACTGGAATCCAGAGGGGGAAACTGGGGATCCGGGTGTGAGAGGGCTTGTGTCCAGATTCAAGTCTTGACCCCAAAGCCCAGGTCTGCGCCACTTGGTCAAAGCGCCGCCCAGGCTCCACCCACTGAGCCCCACTTGCGGGCCATGACTGAGTCCAATCCGGCTTCATCTCCCCGGACAGCGGTCAGGGCTCCCCTCTGGGCCCGCCGCCTGGCCTGAGGGGCAGCGAGGCAGCAGCGGATGCGACTGTGCTGCGAATCCGGGCGCAGCAGGCGCTGGGACACGTCCATCCAGGTTGTGGGGAGTGAGAGTCCTGAGCTGTTGGCCTCAGTTTCCCCATCAGCCAAGTGCAACTCGGCCAGAGCTGCTGAACCTGCGCACAACCATGGAGGGCAATTTGCTGGAGCTTCCGTTTGCCCGGTTGCGAAGTGAGGCAACAACCTCCTAGGCACCTGCTGCTCCCGGGTCCCCAACCCCCTTCTCCTACAAGCAGCGCTGATGCTTTAAAGGATGCAAATACCCAGCTCGCGCACCGCCCTCCCGGCCCGCAGGCCCGGCCCCCGGGTCCCTCCCCACCCTCCCCACCCTCCCCGCGGGGCCCCAGCTCCTGGCCAGGCCCCCGGGCCCCTCCCCACCCTCCCCGCGGGGCCCCAGCTCCTGGCCAGGCCTGCGCCGCGGGGCGCGGAGTGGGAAACATCCTCCTCAGCTGGGCCCGGAGCCTCAGCCCCACCGTCCGCTCCAAAAGGTCTGTGGCCGGCGCCCTACCAAGTGGCCCACCCTGCTCCACCCCACGGCAACGAGCCCTCAGTGTCCGTTCCTGCGCCCCAAGGGCGGCGCCCAGCTGTGTGAGCCCCGGTCGGAGACGGGCCTGGAACCCACAGGGCTGCGCGCCTCCACCACGGAGCCGGCCCGCGCGGAGGGCACAGGGCGCAGGGCGGGGACGGCGCGCAGGGCGCACTCTCGCCCCGGGGACTGACCGCCAGTAACCCCGCACGACGTCACGGGGACCGGGCGGGGCCTCGCGAGGCCGGGTCCCCAGCGCGGGGCTGAGGACTCCTGGGTCGCGCGGCCTGGGGCCCGGGACGCCCAGGGCGCACGTGTCTCGGCCGCGCACCCCGAGGACCCGAGGCGCGCCATCCGGACACGCGGGGCGCCCCGCCCGGGAAAGCCGGCTCCGCGCCCCGACGCACCTTCGATGTCCGTCAGCAGCGCCGCGTCCAGCTCGCAGGGCTCGGCCAGCGCCCGCTCCAGGGCCGCGAAGGGCGGCTCGTCCATGGCGCGGTCGCCGCGGGTCGGCCCGGCGGGCACGGCTGTCGCACGAGCGCTGCGTCCCCCGGGCCCGGCGCCCGGCCCCGCGCAGCTCCTCGGACTCCGGGTCCCGGCGGCTCCCGGGCGGCGGGCGGGCTGGCGCGCAGGCCCCGCCCCTGGCGGCCCCGCCCCACCTGGAGGCTCGGCGACCGGCTCCGCGTCCGTCTGCCAGGCCCCCGCCCAGCGCGCGCCCCTGCGGCCCGCGGAGCCCCCAGCGGGCAGCGGTTCCCTCCGCGTTGAGCAAAGGCTGAGTGGCAGCCGGGACGCCCAGAACCTCCCTCCTAGATGTGGGTCTTTAGGACCAGACAGACCGTCCGACAGAGCTCCCCGCGTCACCACTCCGTACCTCAGTTTCCTCAGTGATGCCCTTGGCGATGACGCGGGGGCTGGGGGCAGGCAGGTCCACCGGCTCCCCAGTCTCCTCCGGTCCCCAGGGGGCCTGGGAGGACTTAATCTGCTCTCCTCCCTCATGGGCTGCGGGGGAGGCAGAGGGGCCTGGGGCCAGCTGGCTCAGTCCAGCCCCTTCAGGTGGCCTGACCTCGGTACCAGGACAGGAAGACCAGAGGGTCCTAAGGACCACACGCTCCACAGGGACACGGCAGGGCTGGGCCCAGGGCTCTCTGGCGCCAGCCTTGTGCTTGCCCCTGGGAGCAGCCAGGATGGGGTCAGAGAAGAGGCAGACGGTGCGTGAGACGCGAGCAGGTTGCCCTGGGTGGACAGGCTGGGGCCGGGGAGGGGCCGGAGTCGCACCCTGGCCCGTGATTTGGGACAGGCGGGAGGGGTTTCAGTGAAGTGGATTGCAATAAACCGGAACATTCAGCTACCTGAGCATGGAAAGACAGGGAGCTCCCTGTCCCCGGGGGGATGCAAGCAGAGAAAGCACCCTTGGTGGAGGGCAGCCAGGGAGAAGCCTGGACCCCAGTCCCTCGTTGCCCTGGCCTCAGTGAGTCATCCATCCCGAATGCTGTCTTGCTCAGATTCTAGATTTAGCCCGTCTGGCCACATCTTCCCAAGGAGTAAAATTAGTGGCATACTGGACGCCCAGCTCCCTTTGTTCCCCTCCTGGAAGTGGCTGCTGTGGGAAATTACCCAGAATGGGTGGCCAGGAGCCACGGGGGATCCAAACCACACTCCCCTCCCGAAGTGGCCCTGCCCAGGAGCCTGCCAGGGCCTGGCCTCCGAGAAGAGGCTTTTGCCCCCTGGTGACTTCCCTGAACATTCTAGCAGCGCTTCCCAGGGAGGGCTGGTGGGGGAGGAGGGCTGCTGGGGGAGCCTAACGGCCACTTTATTCAGAGCCCGGAAGCCAGACTGGTTTTCCACTTACTGGCTGGGTGACCTGGCTCGCTTCCTTCGCCTTCCTGAGTCTCTGCTTCAGTGCGAATAGCCCTCCCTGCCACCCTCCGCAGAGACAGGCAGGGGCGACGGACTGGCTATCACGACAGACTTGCCTCCTCTGAGCGAGTTTACCGTATGTAGAGCGTGGCTCAGGAGACGTGCACCCTCCCTCGGAGTTCGTCAACAGGAGACCCGAAGCCCAGATCAGAAACACCAGTTGAAACGGAAGCTTCTTTACACATGTGGAGGGCGGGCAGGGAAAGTGCTAAATATTTTCCACCAAAGATACAACACTTACAGCCTGAGGTGACCAGGTGCGGGGAAGCCAGGCTGCCAACTGCTGTTCTTCTAGGGGAACCTGCTTCTCCTTGAGGTGCCCCCCCCACCCCCCGCCTCTGTCCCCAGAGCCTGAGCCTCCAAACCAGCTCCCAGGCCCCTCTTGGCTGGGAAGCTGAACTCACACAGGTGCCGGTGCCGGGCACAAGCCATGGGGGGGCCCCTCTGTCCTGTGTGCCTAGAAGGCAGGGTGGCAGCTGGCCCCTGGCTGCCTGAGACCACAGTGCTCGCCCACACTGACCCTCTAGCAGGGGCGGGCTGTGAGGCCCAGTTCACAGATGTGGAGACTGAGGCAGGGAGGTGACGCGGCCTGCCCGGAGTCCGCAGCCCTGTTGCCCATGAGCATGGCAGAGCCTGGCAACCTGAGGAGCGGGCTGGCTTGTCACCCAGTGGGCTGGCGCAGGGCAGCCACTGGAGACCCAGGGGGAGTTGGGGCACAGAGCCAGACAAGCCTCGCCCCGAAGCCCTGGCACAGCCAATGGGCTCTCTGCCTGGAGTGGGGTGACATGGCGACGTCAGCGAGAAACTCCTAGGAGCCAGGCCCTGGGTCACATGCTTTTCGCCTGTGCGACCTGGGGGCGGGGAGGGCCATGGTGCCGGCTGGCAGGGTCTGGGGCCAGTTGGGCCTGCTTTCTTGGCAGGGCTTTCAGGCCCCACATGTGGCCGGGATTGCCGCCAGGTGTGTCCTGGTGTCCTGGAGACTCGGGGAGGGCTGACCCAAGTGGCCCCACCCTCCACCCAAGGCCTCCAGCCCTTGGGACTGTGGTCCAAAAGCCCAGCCCTCCCTGTATGACCTTGGCTTTGCCAACTGTGCAATAGGGGCACCTCTTCCCTTTTCCCTGAGCACCCCTGAGCGGTCTCAGGGTGAGAGGCATCTTCTGTGGGTCCCAGGCCAGTGGGGGCAGATGTCCAGCACAGGCAGGGCTTCTGCCAAGGTCACTCGTGCCAAGCCATGCCCACTCAGGCGGAGGGGCAGGCAGTGCACAAGAAGGCTGGGCTTGGCCACCTGGCACTGCCTAGGCGGCTACTGAGACGCCTCTCCACCCCGAGGGCCCCGCCACCCGCCTGTCCTGTTTATACTTGGCTTCCGCAGGAGCTAAGCCAGACCCGCCCGGGATATGGCCGCGGGGGCCGAGCAGCACAAGGGCAGCCGGAGCCCCGGCACCCCCTCCCTCCCTTTTCCATTTGAACAGAATCGGACCGGTGGCTGTAGATGTGTCTGGCTCTGGTCCAGATGGCCTGTGTCCTCAGTCCAGACACCCGGCAGGTTACTTCCGGCCTCTCGGCCATCAGAACACAGTGGGCCCTCCCGAAGAGCTGGCTGGACCCCAGTCTTGTGCGTGGTGAGGAGTGAGGCTCACCGACATGACGAATGAGGGGAGACGTCTGTCCCGTGGGACTGACTGGCTGCTTGGGGAGAGGCCAGGGGTCGACTGAGGGACGTCACAGGATGGGGTGGGTCAAGTCGGTGGCAGGGAGAGTGAACGGGGCCCCGAAGGTCGAATTCGACGACACCTGGGTCCTGTAGGTCTCACAGAAGGCTGGGTTCTGGCTGTTCTTTCACAACGGGACTGCTGAGCAAGGCCGGACTCCCTGGCTGGCACCCTTCATGCCAGCCAGGCTGGAGCGTCCCACAGGCCCTCCACCGAGTCTCACACCCAGCCCTTCATCCGGCCATGCAGGCCCGGGCTCCCCCCAGGCTCCCCCAGATCAGGGGAGTGGAGGCCTGGGCAATGACTTGCTAGGGACCTACAGTGAGGCTGCACCGGTAGGGGCTCTTAGCGTGGGCACGGGGCAAGGAGGAGACAGCCCCAGCTGGAGGAGTCCGCAGCTTAGAAACATCTCACTGACCCCAGTGCTGAGGGCCCCACTCAGAGTGCAGGCCACCGAGCAGAGCTGGGAAGCAACTAGAACTACTGGTGCCTCATGCCTGTGGAGCGCCTCTGCTTCCACCCCCACCCTCAGGACTCAAAAGAGACCCTCTTTAGAAAAGAGGTGGCTGTAAAAAGACTCCTTCTAGGTGCTTCCATGGGGGGCTAGTAGGCAGGGAGCCAGGAGCCGTGGCAGGGTCATGGGGCTCCCCGCTGCCCGCCCAGACCTTGGGGGGAGGCTGTGGCTGGAAAGCAGCCCTGGGAGCGCCAAGAGCTCCTGGAGGCAGACAGGGCGGAGGGAGTCTCTGTCCTGGCTGTGCCGCCTCCACACGGCCCTGACCACTCTCAGCCGCTTCCCCAGCTCTCATCCTCCCTGCGCAGCCTGGCCCAGGGCGGTCAGGACTCCGCAGAACTGCAGGACGCAGGGCCGAGCGCAGGGGCCCAACTGTACGGAAGCTGAACGCTCCCACTTTTCAGTCACATTTGCCAATACATTCCTCCCAGCAAGTCGCCTCTTTCTGCCACAAACAAAGTAAGTTCCAATGTGCCGCGTCTATGGGGAGTTTGGGCTCACACTCCTCTGACCTTAATTAAAGGGGGGTCCTGACTGCTTAACTTTGCTCCAGCGTTCCTTCCCCAACACCCCCCCCAGGCCTCCCCTTCCTTCCCCAACCCCCCCCAGGCCTCCCCTTCCTTCCCCAACCCCCCCCCAGGCCTCCCCTTCCTTCCCCAACCCCCCCCCCAGGCCTCCCCTTCCTTCCCCAACCCCCCCCAGGCCTCCCCTTCCTTCCCCAACCCCCCCAGGCCTCCCCTTCCTCCCCCAACCCCCCCCAGGCCTCCTCTTCCTCCCCCAACCCCCCCCCAGGCCTCCCCTACCCTCCCCAACCCCCCCCTCACCCCCCCACAGGCCTCCCCTTCCTTCCCCAACCCCCCCCAGGCCTCCCCTTCCTTCCCCAACCCCCCCCAGGCCTCCCCTTCCTTCCCCAACCCCCCCAGGCCTCCCCTTCCTCCCCCAACCCCCCCCAGGCCTCCCCTTCCTCCCCCAACCCCCCCCCAGGCCTCCCCTTCCTCCCCCAACCCCCCCCCCAGGCCTCCCCTTCCTTCCCCAACACCCCCCCCAGGCCTCCCCTTCCTTCCCCAACACCCCCCCCAGGCCTCCCCTTCCTCCCCCAACCCCCCCCCCCAGGCCTCCCCTTCCTGCCCCACCCCCCAGGCCTCCCCTTCCTTGCCCAACCCCCCCCCCCAGGCCTCCCCTTCCTGCCCCACCCCCCAGGCCTCCCCTTCCTTGCCCAACCCCCCCCCCAGGCCTCCCCTTCCTTCCCCAACACCCCCCCCAGGCCTCCCCTTCCTCCCCCAACCCCCCCCCCAGGCCTCCCCTTCCTGCCCCACCCCCCAGGCCTCCCCTTCCTTGCCCAACCCCCCCCCCCAGGCCTCCCCTTCCTTCCCCCCCCCAGGCCTCCCCTTCCTCCCCCAACCCCCCCCAGGCCTCCCCTTCCTCCCCCAACCCCCCCCAGGCCTCCCCTTCCTCCCGCAACCCCCCCCCAGGCCTCCCCTTCCTTGCCCAACCCCCCCCCAGGCCTCCCCTTCCTTCCCCAACCCCCCCCAGGCCTCCCCTTCTTCCCCCAACCCCCCCACCCCCAGGCCTCCCCTACCCTCCCCAACCCCCCCTCACCCCCCCACAGGCCTCCCCTTATTAAGGAGCAGCTGTTAACCTGCTGGGAGAACTCATCGTGCCAGTCCCACCAGGGCTAGTGAGGGCCCCCAGAGCCTGGTCAGTTGGGTCAGAGTTGAGTGATTTCCTCCCTGGCATGGCTGGCTGCCCCTGCCCCCCCCCACCCCAGGGGCTCCAGGGCTTCCTGTCCTCCCCCCCACCCCCACCCCCACCCCGTCCCAGGAGGGGCTCCAGGGCTGCCCTTGGTTCTGAGCATGGAAAGACAGGGAGCTGTCTTTTGATCAATTGGTTCTGGGAAGGGAGCGGCTGCAGACAGCACTGCCTGGCTCACCACAGTTCTGGGCACGCGGCTGAAGGCACAGGGGGGCCAGATGTCCTGGCAAAGACACTGGGGTGTCTCAGCCCCTCCGCCGGCCCGGGACACAGCTCAGGCCTCTCTGGGTGCCCACAGTGCCTCGCACAGGCCCGCACAGGGCGGGATGGTGGGCTCATTTGCCAGGCCACCCTGTCCCCGTGTGGGGCCTCGGCCCTCCGTCTGGCTCGCATGGCCATCTCAGGCAGGGCCTCCGCAGCTCCCTCGCGCCCAGAGAGGCCCTGGCTGCCCTGCTGTGGCCGCCATCACAGCCCCTGCTCCTGCGCAGGCAGGGCATCCCCTCCTGAGCGCCCGGCTGCCCGCCCCGACCCTGCGGGCGTCCTGGGCCAGGAGATGGCATCTCTCCGTCCACTCCTCGGGGCCAGCCGGGCCGGAGCCTGGCCGTGAGCGCTGGCTCTGCTGCTGGCCCTGTGCGGCCTTGGCCAGTGACGGCTGTCCCCGGCCTCGCGTCTCCTAGTTCTCACCGAGGATATCTTTCCATGGAGGTTTAGAGTAGAAGGGAGGGCAGGGGATGTGAGAAAGACACATCGGCTTGTTGCCTCCTGCACTCGCCCCGACGGGGGTGGGAGAGAAGCTGAAACTCAGGTACATGCCCTTGATCAGGAATTAAACCCGATGCTCCAACCACTGAGCCACCAGCCAGGGCCAGACCTCATTTCTCCACGTGCACGAGAGGGTGAGCAGGCGTCCCTGCGTTGACTCCAGGTTTGCCTGCTGTTTGATGGGTCTCCCCCACTTGGAGCCCATCCTAGACCTCAGGGAGGAGAAGGGACTGGGCCAGTGGTCAGCAAACTCATTAGTCAACAGAGCCAAATATCAACAGTACAACGACTGAAATTTCTTTTGAGAGCCAAATTTTTTAAACTTAAACTACATAGGTAGGTACATTGTTATTAACTTAATCGGGGGACTCCTAAGCTGGCCTTTGCTAAAAATGTCCTCAATCTGATTGGGGTACGTTCGCTGAGGTCGACCCCTTCCAACTCTCCCATCCACACTCGTCTTGTATACTTGTTTCGTCTGTCTCCTTTCCGAAAACCGACTTCTGCGCACGGGCCACGAAGTTTCAATCGCACTGTACAGTGTGCGCCCGCACGTGGTATTTTGTGGAAGAGCCACACTCAAGGGGCCAAAGAGCCGCATGTGGCTGTGAGCCGCGGTTTGCCGACCGCTGGACTAGGCAAAGCTCCCCGAGCCGCTCCGAGAAGGGGCAGCACCCTGGCTTCCAGCATCCCCTCACGGGCTGAGGCCTGCTTCTCGGAGGCGGCCCTTCCTGGCAGCAAGTCCAGGTACCCAGCTCCCAGCACCCGGGAGAAGCACTCTAGGCGAGGGCAGGGCTCACTGGGGGGCGAGGACGGTGCTCTCGCGGGCTGCATGACCGTGTGCAGCTCTGAGAACAGACCAGAAAGCACCCAGTTGTCCACGGGGAGTGAATGTGCGCTGTGAGCCGTCTCCATGACGCTGTTACAAGGGCACCCAGCACCGCGCTGTGGAAGGCGCGAGGCCGGCCGGCTGGGGAGCCCAGTGGAGGGAACCGGGGTGGCTCAGGCCGGCTCGCTCCAGTCAGTGCTCCAGGTGGGCATGAGTGCTCCCTGACACGGGATGGGCGACAGGGCCACCACCGGCCCAGAGCGCCCAGGTAGGTTGTGCAGGCGGTTCCAGCCGCCACCACCCCATCCCAGGCAGGGGGGGTGGGGGGCCAGGCTGCTCCACCCTCGCCAGCACCTGTGGACGCCCTGCCTAGGACCAGGCGGCAGGCCCTGCGGTGCCGAGTCACAGCGACTCCACAGCGTTCACAGGAACCACCTGTTTGTTTATTGGGGGTAGTTTACATGCAAGACCCGCCTCCAGACCAGCTCTGCTGGGCACTGACCGACACCAGGCTCCTGGGATGAAGGACCACACCACACACTCCTCTTCCCGTGGTCCCGCGACCCCAAGCCTCACACATGAGCGCGAACTGTAGGCGTTAATGTCCGTCCCTTTCTCTAGGACAGCCCGGAGGCCAGGGCAGCAGCGGCTCCGGAGACCACGGTGGCGCTACAGGGAGACGGGCAGCACTGGGCATCTGCCGGCTGGGGAGGTGGCGAGGCTCACGGTGGGTGGCCCGAGGCCGGGGAGAGCACGGCCCCTCTGCGGCGCTTTTCCCTAGCGGGCCCACAGCATCCTGGAACCTTCCGGAAGGCGGGGCTGGACTGAGTGAGAAGCATTGTGTGTGGAGGCGAACTGGGGGTGTCGGCAGGAAGGAAGAGGAGGAGCGGGAGTGTGGACTGAGCCCTGCCCCGGCCTCCCAGCCGGGGACCTGAGTGACAGCACGCACCCCCCGGGCCCCTGGCTGGGACCCCGGGTGAGGAAGGGCCGGGCAGGGCAGCGAGCCCAGGCAGGCCTCGGACAGGCAGCCCCCGCCGACACTGACGCTGACAGGCGGGAGGCTGGCCCAGGCAGCACCAGCCCTACCGAAGCCCTGACCGTCCGGCAGGCTGTGCCGGCCCCTCCGCTCGGCCGCCCGGAGGCAGGCCGGAGGGAGCGGCTGGCCTTCACATCGCAGCACAACGAACACAGAAAAGGCCCCACACGCCCCAGGGAAACATGGTGACAAAATAAATATGTTAACCTGTAACCAGGTATAATTAGTGTTGACAAGGACTCCCAGGAATAACTTAGTGTAACTGAGCACATAGTGTCTGACCTCTGACCTGGTGGGGCTGGCGGCTGCGAGGGTCCTCTTCCCTCTCTGGGGGGCCCCGCCAGCCTCCTCCCAGGGCCCCCCCGGCCCCAAGCAGAGGCCTGAGAGCTGTGCCCCCCAGGAAGGCGTCCAGAAGCTGCGAGGGCGCAGGAGGGCTGAGCAGCCCCTCGAGGTGCCTGGCCTGTTCCCGCTTCCTGTGAGGCCTCGAGCGAGGCCACTCCAGCCTCGAGGTAGCCAGGCGGCCCTGGACATGCTGTGTGAGCGGGAGGGGTGGCTCCAGGCTGGGGCTGGTGACTGCTCTGCTGGGCCAGCACCTTCCTGCTGCCCATTGGAGCCCACCACCTGCTGCCCGCTGCAGGGGGCGCTCTGGCCCGCGGTGTGAGGGCTGCGCCTCCCAAGGCAGGTGCCTGCTTCCGCTCCCCTCGCCGGCAGCCTCCTCTCCCTCAGCCCCTCAGCAAGACAGGAGGCTGGCTCTGCTCCAAGGACTCGGGTGGCGCTGTGGCTCCTGCAGGGCCCCGAGGCCCCGGCTCGGGCCAGGATGCAGCGGGGCTGCTGGGCACCACTGCCACCAGCCAGCGGACTTCCGGCGTGTGGCCTCCAGGCTGGCCTCGGAGCGCTCCCTCAGGACAAGGAGAGCTGCGTGCCACCGCCGGGTGCAGGGGTGAGTGCAGCCAGAGATGCAGGGCTGGAAGCTGCGGCCAAGCTCCCAGTGCTTCCTGGGTGTCCCCTGCCGGTCCTGCCAGACGGCCCCGGCCTGGCCCCAAAGCCTTCTTTCTGGAGGAGGCTGCAGCGGCGCCACACTGGCTGGGCATGGGCTCTGGGGGGCACGCCTCGCTTCTCACCAGGAAGGGTCCTGTGGGTGTTCAGCGAGCCCGGGCTGGTCCGAGCCTGCAGCACGTCTCCACCTGCAGCCCGGGCGGGAAAGGCTGCGCCCTGGGTCGGGGACACAGAGTGGCCTGGCCCTGTCTGACCCGAGCACCTGGGCAGTGCGCGCCGGACACTGACCTGTGCCCGGAGGTCACTGGCGGCGCTGAGCTGCTGCGCCGTAGTTCCGTGCTCAGTGTGGGTCAGGCTCTGTGCGCCTCACCCAGGGCCGGGAGACACCCAGGGAGGACTCAGCCCCAGGTTGTTAGCTGCTGGGTTGGCTGGGAGAGAATACACATCGTGGCTGGGGTCTGGGGAGGGAGGTCAGGATGTCAGAACAGCCTGTGGAGAGGCTGGGGCCGTGCCAGGAGCTAGCGGGAGCCTCAGTGCTGCTCTGGCCCTGCAGGCTCTGGGTCTGCAAGCCTGGCCCAGCTGTCTGGAGGGGGGCCTGGAGGCAGGGCAGAGGCTGCCAAGGCCAGGCCAAAGCCCCAAGCATGGCATGCTCACACGCCCACAAACTTGCCCAAGCTAGCAGAGTGACACCTCCCGTGCCACCCCCCAGACGGGCACTGCATGAGGGAAGCACACAGTGGGGCGGCAGCGGAGTGCAATTCCACAGGAGCTAAGCAGGTGCCGGTGCCCACTGTCCAGTGGCCTGGGCTGCCCTCCCCATACCCTTGGCTCCCCGGCCAGCAGAGTGTGGGCCGTGTGGGCGCCTTGGTCTAGGCTCGCTGCTGAGTGATGAAAGCGACCGGAGAAGAGACAGCCCCAGGGTCTGCTCAGGAGCCAGTCCCAGGGCACTGACTGTCCCGAGGCTGGCCCTCCGGGAGGAGACGGTGGGGGAACCTGTGGTGGGAGCGTGGGGGGCGGTTAGGGACCCGCTGGCTGCAGCTGCCCCACTCCCCAGAGAGGCTGTCCTGACTAGTGGGAGGCCTGGGAGCAAACACAGTGGCATTTCCATGGAGACAGCAGCGCAGGACTGAGGACTGAGTGGGGCTGGGGACGGGAGGAGCGGCCGGTGCCTGGATGGGGGGAGACAGGTGACCTGCCATCTGGGAGCCAACCCACAGACCAGCTCACAGGGCGAAGAGGGCGTCCTCGGAGCGCGTGGGCTTCCTCCGGCTGGAGGGGTTGGCGGCTGGGCTGGGCGCCTCCGCTGGGGGCGAGGGCAGGTTGGGAACCATTTCAGCAGCTCTGGCCCTTTCTTCAAGGAATTTATCAAACTCTGCAAACAAAACCAGGGCGGGGGCAGGATTGGTGGGGGCTCAAACAGCTATGCCTGCACCACGGAGCCCACTCACTCGTGCCCCTGGGTCACTGCCTGGGAGGGAGCAGAGTGACGGGCCCACAGCCAGAGCCAGGGGGCTGTGCTGCCTGGGAACTCCCATTCCCCTGCAGGGGCGGGGCGGAGCAAGGCTGACAATTCAGATTCCTCCCTCCCAGCTGCCGCTGTCCCACTCTCCAGACCAGCCCGGAGGCAGGGCAGGGGGCTGGCGGTGGTCCTACTGAGACCTGGCAGGCCTCCCCCCCCCCCCCCCCCCGCTCCCACCCCCAGGAGCAGGGCTCTAAGCCTGCAGAGGTCTGAGCAGGGGGCCATGAGGGAGGGAGCAGCACAGGGAAAGGCTGGTGGGCCCAACAGGAGGTCCAGGAGGCAAGATGGGAGGGGAAGGGGACAGGGGCAGGGGAGGGGGAGAGGGGGAGGGGGACAGGGGGAGGGGAGGGGGACAGGGGGAGGGGAGGGGGACAGGGAGAGGGGGAGAGGGGAGGAGGACAGGAGGAGGGGAGGGGGACAGGGGGAGGGGAGGGGGACAGGGAGAGGGGGAGAGGGGGAGGGGAGGAGGACAGGAGGAGGGGAGGGGGACGTGCTGGGAACTCCCCCACAGGAGCCGTGTCACTGCCCCCAGAAGGGAGGCCATGGGCACCAGGCCCGCGTGCCCTGTGCTGCCCCTGCGGGCTGAGCGTGACGGGTGGGCGCCACGCTGGCTGGGACGGCTCTGTGACCGTCCCCCATCAGCACGAGGTCTGGATGAAGAGACAAGAAGCTCCGCTGCCAGAGGCCCGGCCTAGGCCAGGCACCAGGAAGTGCTCCAGAGTGGAGGCTCCCAGGTGGTGGGGTGCAGGCCCTGTGCACCCCGGCCCCGGGGGTAAGCTGCCAAGCAGCTGGCCAGGCCGTACCTTCGCTGGTGACGCCCTCCTCCAGGTCGTCGCCCTTCTGCGGGAGGAGCAGAGCACAGGTCAGCCCCAGCAGGCCCCGTCTCCCGCTGCCACCCCGCCGCCCCACTGCCCCCACTGTCCCAGCAACGCGTCCTACTTCCTGTCCCCAGGGTTCTGTGCCAGCAAAGTACTGCTCATCTTCTTGGAGAAGCAGAAACTTTGTTTTTAAAAAGCAAAAACATGAACCACTTGAGTAGGTTCTAGGTTTTGACCCTTCAGTAGGGCCCAAAAGAAAAATCCAGAAAAAGGTGCAAGCTGGCTCTCGGGGCCGCACTGCGTGCGTGCAGGCCCAGGAAGGCCTTTGTCCCCAGGCGCCAGGACCCTCGGCGGCTCTCCACGCAGCTCAGGGCTCTGGGAAGGTGCTGTCCATGGGGCCACATGAGGGCGGGAAGCGGCAGAGCCATGAAGCCACGGCCGGCACCCCACCACCTTGGAGCTGTGACCTCTTAACAATGAGAGTGGGTCAGACTTGCTTCTGTTTGGAGAACATGGTGGCCACTTGGAACTCACTCACTACGCAGACAGAACGGAGGAGAGGAGAGCTGGCGGGGAGTGGAGGGGGAACGGATGGCGGGAGGCGCCTCCGGCTCTGCCGCTGCCCTGCCTGCAGTTCTGTTGGAGAGCACCCTCCGCCCCTGGTCCCCCTGTGAGCTGAGGGCTTCTGGGAGAGAAGCTATTTCTTTTCTGGGCGTTCCCTGGGGGTAGATATGATGAGGCATTTTCTTCCTCCGTGGCAAGGCACCTGGGCGGCGGAGTGTCTTTGGGACACCTGGCCTCCAGGGAGGTGACCCGGCGCATGGGAAGCCCTGTCTCAGGTCTCCATCCCCGTGGGAGGGACCACACCATGGCCTGCAGCCAGCGGGCGGCCAAGGGCCCAGCATGGAGGTGGCTCAGTCTTCCGCCAACACCCTCCACCCGCCGCCCAGAGGCTGCGGAGAGTACAAGTGCTCTGTGGGGAGGGGCGGGCGGGCGAGGCCTCCTTCCTCAGGACTGGCCGCACGGGCAGGTGCCGCGTCCTCATCGGACTGCCCTGTCTCTGGGACAAAGACATGGTCTCTGGGGCAGGTGTTCTCTTGGGTGCAAGACGCCAGAAGATACTAGAGCAGGGAGGCAACAGTGCATTTTTCTTTTTTTAAATCCTCACCTGAGGATCTGTTTTATTGATTTTAGAGGGAGGGGAGGGGAGAGAGAGAGAGAGAAACATCGACTGGTTGTCTCTCATATGCACCCCCTCTGGGGAATGAACCTGCAACCTAGGCATGTGCTCTGACTGGGAATTGAACCAGCAACTCTTCGGTGCCCGGGAGGATGCTCCAACCAACTGAGACCCACCAGCCAGGGTGACAGTGGATTTAAAATGAAAACAGCCCTGGCTTGTGCGCTCAGTGGTTAGAGCATTGCCCCATGCACTGATTCCGGGTCAAGGGCATGTACCTGGGTTGCAGGATAGATCGGCCCAGGACAGGGCTCACGCCGGAGGCGATTGATCAGTGTGTCTCTCTCACACTGATGCTCTCTCTCAATCTTCCTCTCTCCCTCCCTCCCACTCTTTAAAAATCAATGGAAAAAGTACCCTCGGGTGAGGTTTAAACAAACAACAAAAAACAAACAAAAACACCCCATTCATCTGTGTGTGTGTCACAATGAAAAGAAATGAAAACCAAAAACAAACCCTCAAAAACAGAAAATCCCACAAAAAAACAAGCAGAAAATAAAAAAACGGAACTCAAGCGCACAAACCTGAACGAAAAGTATCTGGGGAGAGCGCAGGGGTGTTTTGGAGCCAGCGGGGGCCAGCTGAGGGCCAGCTCTGCCAGGGCCGGCGGCCGAGGCCACAGGAGTGGAGGACATGCCAGCTGTGAGGCTCTGGTGGTGGCAGGAGCCACCCCTGCCGCTCCTCCCTCCCCCCCCCCCCCCCCCCCCCCCCGCCTCCAGAGCAGCCCCTGGGGTTGTCCCTGGGCCTGTCTTTGCCACACCCCACACTTGAAAGAGAAAAGTGGAGTCTCACCAGGTCGGTCCTGAGCCACACCTCAATGTCGTCCATGACAGAGGGCTGCGCAACGGGGATCTATGGAGCGGCAAGCAGTGGGCAGCAGCCGCACAGCCAGGGAGGGGAGACAGAACACCAAAGTAAATCATCAACACCCCAACGACCCCCACGCACAGCAAAGAAAACCCACCAGCGCAGCAGGCATGGGCAGCGAGGCAGCCGTGCAAGGCAGGCGGGGAAGCAGTGAGGAGCAGGTCTAAGAGCGGGGGGTGGGGGGGCACGACATCCTTGACATGGAGAACTCTTTGACTGTGGTGCCAGGCCTCATGACACGGCCTCGGTCAGGCTCAAAGCACCCGCTAGTCTCAGGCGCGCTGCCCTGCAGGCTGACTCTGAACTCCTCGGATATGACAACTGGAGGAGCACTGTCTGCTCGAGGAGCCACCATGGAACCGGGGCGCTGGGGGGGCCCAATGGCAGTCTGTCCCGCGCAGGGGCAGTGCCAGTCCGCGCTGCGGCTGCTCACTCGTGTCTCACGCGGCGTGGGCACATCCCAGGGGAGGGAGCCCCGGGCCGGGCGGCCTGTAGGAAGCAGGCACCTTCCACCACCAACAGACACCGGAGCAGAGGCTTTGAGGACCGAAGGGCCATGGGCTTTAGTCCCCTTTGTGTCTTTAGAGACCACTAGGCCTGAATGCGGCGCTTCCCTTGGCCCCACCCTTCCTCCGGCTTCCCAGGGCTGGCGCACTCCCTGTCAGAGAGGTCACTGAGGTCTGGGGAGTGGTGGTGGGGGCAACACACCCAGGCCCCCCGAGCAAACGGACGCACCTCCTGGGTGCCTGTGCAGCGTCCACTCAGGGCCACCAGCCCAAGGCCTTGGGGGCTGGGTTCTGAAAAACACACTTGGCTACAACGATTTAAGGGGCTGTCGGCTAGAACATCCAGAGCAGGTAACGGTAGCCTTGCCCCTCTAGAGGCTGCGTTAATGAAACGTGGGCGCCCAGCCTAGACGACCGAGTTCACGGACCTGCCTTCCCCACTAGTACCTCCCAGTGGCTCGCTCACAAGCCCGCTGCTTCTAGGAAAACTGCAGCATTGAGTCTACAGCTGGCTTCGCCCCCATGTCACAATCTAGGCTAAGAATAACGTTAAAATGAGCAGTAAGAGGACAGCTCAGCAGTTGCCAAAGCTACACAATGACATGAACTCAACTAAGGAGCACGAGGCCCCTATCGCCCAACCTGCCCCATGTGACAAGCCACGCCCAGGGCAGAAGCCCGCCTCCGGCGGCGGGCAGTGGGCGAGGGGCTGAAGCCGGAGCAGGGGTCTGACGTGGCCGCGTCCTGCACACACTCCTCAGCGAGCGGAGACCCTCGCTCTGCTGACCACAGGCCCGCGTGGGCAGCGCACGCACACTTCCATACAGGCTCCCGCCAACCTGGTCAGATGAGGAAGACTCCCCATTTTCATGTTATTCTTTGACTTGCTAAGGACTGAAGAATGTTGGAAAGAAAAAATACCAAGTTCAAATCATCCTGAAATGACTCCTAGGGACAAAGGACATGTGCTCTCCCTCGAGGGCCCTGTGCCCAAGGCTGCAGGCACCCCCGCCCCCCAAAGCACAGGCATGAGCCGCGATCCCGCAGCCTGCAGAGGGCTCCGCCCTGACGTGCTTCCCTGACAAAGCGACTTCTCTCATCTTGGCGCTCCTCCGCTCCTCCGGTGGCAGGCCAGGCCCCGGGAAGATGCGCCACCAGGTGCCCAGGACTAACACTTGAAAAGCCAGCGGCTTCTTCGCAAGGACCCCAGCCCCAGCTGCGGGAGTGAGGCCGGCTCCACGGGCACGCTTCCCAACGTGGCGCAGAAGCCCGAAAGGCCACTGGGCGATCGCGGCCTTACACCGTTCGACTGAGCTTAGAATTAAATCGTCGCCGTTACTGTCCAAAAGCCAGTCCCTCGGGCTGGGCGGCACGCTCCGGTTTTCTTCTTTGAGGATGGACCCTGAGAACGAGCATGCTCAGAAAACACTGACAGGAGACGCGCCACCCTGAAAGCCGGAGGCCGGGTCCGGGAACACTCCTGCCCTCTCCACTGCGCGGTGCTATGGAGAGGCGGCCTCCAGGCAAGGCCCGGGCTGAGGCGCCCTGGGCACGGGGAAGGGGGGCGCCCAGCTCACTGCTACAGACCCTCCGCTTCCCTAAGGAGCCTCATGCTTGCCTGGAGAGGCCGGGGCCTGGACAGTTCTGGCCTCAGCGTCCTCCTCTGTGAAACAGGCTGAGCTCACGATTCCGAACCCTTAACTGCCGGTGGCGTGTTGGTTTGGGAATTTTGAAGCCCAGGGATGGCTCCTGAGGAGCTGTCCGGGAGCCGCGCAGCGGCCTTCAGAGGTACCGGTGGACCCGGGACCAGAGGCGCCGCCTCACCCGGCTGGACTCACTCTGACGGCGGCGCCAAGTCTCTGGAGAGGCACGTGCGGGCCTGACCGGAGGCGCAAAGGAAGAGAATGTCCAGGGGAAGCCAGTGCGGACGCCCAGCAGCTCTGGGGTCGCCGGGGAAAGCTCCCTGGGGAGGTGCCAGGAGGCTCCCACGAGGACCTCAGGCGGCTCGCCGACTTGCGCGGCCTCCGAGGCTGAGCAGATCGCTTCTGCCCGCACTGAGCAGGAGTCAGGGTTGAAGTCACCACTGCATAAATCGATGCATAAATCGATCTTTTCAATAAACTATCAGGTGTTAAAACAGACAGAAAGAAACCCAGGGACGTCAGAAATGACTGGCGCTGGCTCCTCAGTATGAAGGCACTTGGCCTCCAGGGGGTGCGGGCCAGCAGCCCCGCGTATGTAAAAGTAGAGGTTCACTTGCTCTGGTTGGACAAAACCCCTTAAATCAGCACCTTGAGTATCACATGGTGACGTCCCTTCTAATACCGTGGGTGCTGTCTCTGACGAAGCCTGTGCCTGCCCTACACCAGGGCCTGGAGCTGAGGGAGGACGCGGAGCTCCGCCCAGGCTGACGGAAGGGCGAGAGGCCAGGGCTGGCCCAGCTGAGCCCGGGACTGGGGCTCTGTCCTGCCGTGGTTTAGCATCTTGTTGAGGAATTATCCAGTCAAAGGCTGGCCCAAGGGGTTGGAGGAAGAGTGTGAGTTGGAGGAGGTAGACAGAAAGAGGAAAAGAGACGTGAAGAGAGAAAGATAAAAGAAGTTACTTGGGCAGCACCCTCCAATAAAGACCAGGGCTAGAGCTGACCCCGCCGAGGACAGGCGGCCAGGCTGGCTTGGCAGAGGCAATGGCCTGTCCTCGGAACCCAACAGAAACTGGCAGGCGGGTGCCAGTGGCACATCCTGGCCGCAGAGGTGGTGGGCGGTCTGCTGCCCGCGGGCCCACCTGGCTGCAGGCAGGCAGCTCTGCGGAGGGAGCAGCGGGGGCCTGTGCACAGGGAAGAGGCTGTCCTGGGCTCAGTGCTCTGGGGACGTTGGGCTGGCTGTGCCTGGGGTCCCGTGGGCCTGAGTAGGCCGCCCCGCCCCCCAAACCTGGGCTTTGGCAGCAGCAGACCTTCCTACTAACCTCCTTCCGTTCTCATGACAGACACAGCAGAGAGCTGCTGGCTGCCCAGCGTGCGGGGGACTCCTCTCGGGTCACAGGCTAGGGGGACGGCACGCGCGTTCTCAGGGTTTTCTTCAACTGCTGATGCGCCTGGGGTGGCTGACTTTGGTGCTGAAGCCCCAGGAGCCAGGGTCTGCCCCCCTTAGCCCCAGCCCACAGGGGAGCAACTGTCTGACTTCCCATGCAACAGGCACAGTTCTGCAGCCCAGCTGTGCTCTTTGCAGAGAAGTGAGACCTCCTCCCGACGGGCTCCCCGCACCCGCTGTGAGGAGCGGCCTACGGGCCTTTGGTCGCACTCAGCAGCACAAAAAGCTTCCAAGTAAAGAATCTGTACCTGGGAATGTAGGCAGACTCAGGGCGCTGCACTACGGGAAGTAAGGCAAAGCAGTTAATGTGCGTCGTTTTAAAGGAAAACACTGCAGGCAGGCAGGGGAGGCCGTTAGCTGTTAGCTGGGCTTGCTTCCGGGGACGGAGCTCCGGGAGGGGACAGGGTGGCTGCGACGGCCTGTGTGGCAGAGGCAGCCACCACCACCAGCTGCCGGGGCCACGCTCAGGGCGACTTTTGGGGGCAGTGTCCTTTTCCTGGCAGGCTTAAAGGCACAAGGACACATGCCTGGATCCTTCCAATTTGGACAACGGAGTGGACATGGTCTCCAGGGGTCCTGCTCTACAGCCACCCACACGTGGGCCAGGGCCCCAGCCTGCCCCTGAAGAAGCAAATGAGGGGCTCAGGCAGCCCCTCTCTCTAAGATGGGCTGTGAGGTCTGCAGAAACAGAGCGAGGAGAGGGCTAGCCCCACCTGAGCATGGCGTGCAGGGTCGCCTGCTCCAGCCATTGGCAGGCAGACACCCTCGCATGCTGCCCTGCCTGAACACCCGCCCCTGGCCACAGCCTGGCACGGCCCACGGCCAGTTACAGTCTTCCCTGTGTGCACCGGTGCTGCACCTCCAGCTGCAGGGAGAGGCCCAGGATCCCGCCTGTCTGCTCGGCGTGCGGGTGCAGATCTTGTTGAGGGCTGTGGCTTCCCCAGGTGAATGGTCACTCCCAGCAGGACAAGCAGCCAGGACGAGGTCACCTTTCCCACACACCGGGCGCAGGGCCACCCGGTCAGGGGAGGGAAGAGAGACCCACCTGGCCAGGCCAGGCACGAGCGCCGCCCCGGTTCTGTGCAGAAAGGCTTTACCTCCTGAGCCCCAACTACATGTGTGACGCTAACCCCGGCCAGCCTTGCTTCTTCTGTCCGGCTCCGTGTGTGTGCCTGTCAGAGGCCGCAGAGCCTCTGGGGCGCAGTGGGCACAAACCCTGACCCTATGGAGCACGGCGGAGCCAGCGCCTCGCGCTGCCCTCACAGGCTGGGGCTGTACCAGCTGGTCAGAGGCTTGGAGTCTGTTCTCTTAGAAGCAAAAGCCAGTGACCACTCACCCTGGAGAGGGAATACTGCTGAGCGCCCCAGAGACAGTAAAAGGAGGGAAGGGCCCGCCCCCCGGAGACGCTCCGGACCCCAAAGGCCCGGGCCGGGACCTCAGCAGAAACCAGAGGCGGCTGGGTCTGTGCTTCAGGAGACGCTTTGGCACCCAGCTGGAAGGGGAGAGTGGCCTGTGCTGTCTGACTCACAGGGCTCAGCGGGGACATAGGTAAGCGCTGGGGGACACGGCGCTCTGCTCAGCTAGTGGCCGCTCACCATTCCTTGGGTCACGAGCCAGCTGTCTATGGGCTCCAGGTCAGCGTCCCCACCTTTAACTCTCTCCTGGACGGAGGACAGGAAAGTCCCAGAAAGAAAAGTCACAGCGAGACCCATAACCAAGAAGCAACAGCACATCCCACAGGACAGAGGCCGCTCGAGTGATCATGTGTCATGTCGGCCCTGGCCCAGGGGCCTCCCCACCACGCCCCCTACCTACCTGTGAAGAGGTTAGTAAAGTAAGCAAGCCCTCCAGGGCCCCCTGTGCCGCCTTTCCAGGGCACCGGGCGGCTTCCAGGAGCCACAGACCGCCCGGAGCTGCTGCTCCCAGGGAGGGCTCCCAGGCGGCAAGGGGCGGCTTACCGAAGAACCAGCCTTTACAAATCATTCCTACTTTTTTCTAACTTAGCTTTGCTTTTTCTTCCTTTTTTCCTCTTTCTCAGTTACCTGTATGTTCATTTCCCAAACCCTTAAACTCTAAATTTGGGTACGTTACCTTTTTTAAAAGCAAGACAACTGATTTGGTTGCACTGTGGAGGCGTGGCTATCCATCTTCCCCTCCCTCGTGCATTCTTCCTGTCTCCCTGGACCCAGTGTTCCTTTCCAGGCCAGTGTGGGTTAGTGTATGAACATGACCTGAAGCCCTGGCCTGCAGGTGCACGTGAGCCAGTGTGTGGGGACAAAGATACAAAGACACACACACACAGGCATGAAAACACACAGACACAGAGACACACACACACAGGTATGCAAACACACAGACAGACAGAGACACACACACACACAGGCATGCAAACACACAGACACACAGAGACACACACACACACAGGCATGAAAACACACAGACACACAGAGACACACACACACAGGTATGCAAACACACAGACACACAGAGACACACACACACACAGGCATGAAAACACACAGACACACAGAGACACACACACACAGGTATGCAAACACACAGACAGACACAGATATACAGACACACAGAGATAAACACACACACAAACATATATGGACACACAGACACACAGAGATAGACACACACACAGACACATACAGAGATAGACACAGACACACAGACACACACACACACACATACATGCAGAGCTAAGAGGAACCCTGCTCCCCGCATCGCCCATCGAGCAGTCAGCATGAAGAGAGAGCAGCCTGCCACCACCACGTGGAGACACGCTGGACTCAGCAAGGCCTTTGAAAGCTGAGGCTGGCCAAGCCACACACCCAAAGGGTGAAGGGTGGGAAGCTGGCCACATGTCCTAAGCTCAGACCCAGGCGTGGGCATTGATAATGGCAAAGGTGTGGTGGGGCACACGCCACGGACAGGGCAGGCCCTGGAGACAGAGTGGGAAGCAAACCGGGTCAGCCTGGTTGAGGGACAAGGCTGCAGGCCAGGCCAGGGAGGGCGGGGAGGAGGGGCACCTCATGTGGCAGGGCCTCCGCCCAGTTCCTAAACGCCCTCCGGAGCCGGGGGAGGACATTCTAAATAATGGGTAAACAGAGCCGTGGCCGCTGCACAGATTCCGGGAGTCTGGTCTCGGGTTTGCCCACCCTTCTGTGGAAAGGCAGGGGACTGAGACGAAGGCAGCTGGGCTGGCTCTTCTGTGCCCCCTGGTGGCCAGAGCAGAAGGACGCAGTTGGCCAACTAGGAGGGAGGAGGCCCTTCCCCAAGGCGAGCTGCAGGAGGCCTGACACTGGCATTCGGGAAGCAACTCCCATGGGGGGGTGGGGGGAGCGGGGACGGTAGAGGAGCAATGGGCACGCCCTTTCCTAGCCCAGCCGGGGGGCCTCAGAAGGAGGCCCAGCCCTCCCCTGCCCCTGCAAACAAACATTCATCCACACACCTCACACACACCGCTTGGCAGAGGGAACAATCTCACGAGAAACATGAAGACACAACTCCTTTCCCCTACGATGATCTGAGACTTACAGAAACCAGGGTGCATTGGGGCCGGACGAGCACCATCCTCCACTTCTGCCTTATCTCCGGTCCTTCCCGCCCTCCACCAAGCCTGCGTCTGCTTCATCACCTCGCCAGCTTTACCAAACTGCCCAGCTCCCCTGCACGGACTCCAGGCAGAAAAGCAGGGCCAGACCTACCACTTCGGAGATCTGTTTCCGACTGTCCAGGGCAGAAGGGAGTCCTCCGGCAGCCTGGGGGTCCTCACAGGTTACCCTGGAGATGAAGCAGCACAAGCAGAGTCAGTGCCCCAGGGTCATGGGGTGGGGGTGGCCTGCAGTCCCTTCCTACCCATGGCACCTTCCTCACATGCACTTAGAACAGTGATGGCGAACCTTTTGAGCTCGGCGTGTCAGCATTTTCAAACACCCTAACTTAACTCTGGTGCTGTGTCACATATAGAAATTTTTTGATATTTGCAACCATAGTAAAACAATGACATATTTTTGATATTTATTTTATATATTTAAATGCCATTTAACAAAGAAAAATCAACTAAAAAAGTGAGTTCGCATGTCACCTCTGACACGCGTGTCATAGGTTCGCCATCACTGACTTAGAAGAACGTTTCCGCAGCCCTGGCATGGGCAGAGGCTAGGGCTCACCTGTTGTCTGCCTGCCCGAGGCTGGGAGGTGCTTCCTCCAGCACTAGCTCGGCCGCCCTCCCCTGGGCTCGCACTGCTCCGTCACCCTCTGGAGTGACAGCACGGGCACCTCTAACCCTCTAAGGCGCGAGGACAGGGAAGTGCCACGGCTGTGGAGGGAGGTCCCAGCAGCAGCTCAGTGCACCCACAAGCAGGGCCTGGGCTGGCTGTCCCTGGGCCTCCCTGTGACACAGGGGATTGTCTATTTTGGAATAAACTCCAATTCCCTCTGGCTCCTGCTGGCCAGAGCTGCTACCAGGGAAGCCCCACGCACACTCGTGGGTGGAAGCCTCACTGCCCAGCAGGCGTCCTGCGGCTGCCCTCCTGGCTGCCTCCCCTATAGCCCAGGCAGCAGCCGCACCAGAAGCAGAGAGCAGCAGGGCGCTCTTAGACTGATGGGGCCTCCAACTGCAGCCGCCCAGGCCAGCAGGGCTGGTGCTCACTCATTCAACATCTGTGTCTACTGCCAAGTCCTCTCAGCCATATTTCAAAGCTCCTGGCCGTCCTGGACGGTAAATAAAAGGCCTCTTTGTGTTGGCCCGTGACCAGGCCTGGATCAATCTCCCCAAATAGCTTCCAGGAGCCACTGGAATGATCCCCACATACGCCTTGCGCTGTTCGGCTGAGGAGTTCCCTGTGGTCTGGGCGCACGTGCCAGCGCTGTCCGGAGGGGCGCACTGCTGGAGCGCACTCAGGGTGCCGCTGACGCTCTCTGCCCCCAGGTCTGCGGCAACAGGAGAAACGAGGGAGATGAGAACAAAATGGGTCATGGACTTCACGGGGGTCCCAAAGTTAAGACGCCAGTTGAGCAGATGAAAGTTCTGTGGGGAGGGCAGGGGGCACACCCAGGTCACCCTGTGCAGGAGGGGCCACGGGAGCAGTCCAGATGGAGAAGTCATTCTGAATGGCAGGGAGAGCACTGGCAGTGGGAAGGGGGTGCCCGGGGCCAGGGACCTTACAGGTTTCCCACAATGCCCGTGTTGGGGGTTCTTCGTCACCTCAATCCCAATGTCTAAGGACCTGGACGTTTAGTTATTTGACAAATATTTTGCAGGTGCCCACCATGCTCAGAACTAGGTCCTGAGTGAACCAAACTGAATCTGATGTGGACCTTGGTCTCAAGGAGTCACAGAGCAGGTGAGAGACAGACAGATAGCAGTAGTACTTGGGACAGTGGACTCTGTGTGGGGAGGGAGACACAGGCAGGCGCAGGCTGGCAGTCAGGGCACGTGCAGTGAGCAATGCCCTGGGAGCTAATGGAGGACAAGGCTGGCAAGGCAGGTGGGGAAGGCTGGAAAAAGCCTCGAATGCCAGGAAAGGAGTGGATGGAAAGCATGAGCCCTTTTTAAAGAAGGGAGGCAGCATAATTCAATTTGAACTTTGGGAGAATCCAGTGGCCATATGCTGAATGGACTGAAGGAGAGAAACCTGTTCTGAAAGAGAAACAGGGGCTACAAATATGAGATACTGAGAAGCCAGAAATAAAACCTCAATTCAATTGAAATAAAATGAAGTTATAAAGATAAATATTAAGAAACTAGAGGCCTGGTGCAAGAGATTTGTGCACTGGGGGGGGGGGGAGGGGGCCCCTCAGCCTGGCCTGCGCCCTCTCGCAGTCCGGGACCCCTTGAGGGTTGTCTGCCTGCCGGCTTACAAAGCCGGCAGACAAAGATCCCTCTCGCAGTCCAGGACCCCTCCTTACCGTCTGCCTGCAATGGAGGCGGGAGAGGCTCCTGCCATCACCGCTGTGCTCACCAGACGTGAGCCTGGCTTCTGGCTGAGCGGCGCTCCCCTGTGGGAGCACATTGACCACCAGGGAGCAGCTCCTGCATTGAGCGTCTGCCCCTTGGTGGTCAGTGGATGTCATAGTGACCAGTCATTCTGCTGTTTGGTCAATTTGCATATTAGGGTTTTACCAGCCTATCTAATAATAGATAAACATGGTAATTAACCGTACCTCCGGCACGCTTCCCATGGGCTAATCAGGGCGATATGCAAATTAACTGCCAACCAAGATGGCGGCCGGCAGCCAGGCAGCTGAAGCGAACAGGAGGCTTGCTTGCTCCAGTGAAGGAGGAAGTCAAGGTTCCCTGCCTACTGCTGCTAGGCTCTGAGCTTGCACTCTAAGAAACAATGTTGCAATTATTGAAGCTAAACAAACCCCATGCTTTCAGCCATCCAGCCGAGCTGGAGTTGCAACAGTGTTTCAATTATAGAAGCCAAATATCTGCTTTCAGCAGCCGAGGTCTCAGAGCTGGAGCCGGCTCTCAGTTCCAGTGACAGCCATAGAAGGTAAATAAATCCCAGATTTAAAAAGAAAAGAAAAAAAGGAGAGGTTGGGAGCTTCAGTCACCCACCAGCCTGAAAACGGCCCTCAGCCCCTCACCCAGACTGGCCAGGCACCCCAATGGGGACCCCCACCCTGAAGGGGGTGTGACCAGCTGCAAACAGCCATCATCCCCTCATCCAGGCTGGCCAGGCACCCAAGTGGGACCCCAACCCTGATCCAGGACACCCTTCAGGGCAAACCAGCCAGGCCCCACCCATGCACCAGGCCTCTATCCTATATAGTAAACGGGTAATATGCCTCCCAGCATCAGCAGAGCCGCGAGGCCTCCTGGCACTGGGATCAGCAGAACCACGAGGCCTCCTAGCACTGGGATCAGCGGAGCCATGAGGCCTCCTGGCACCAGGATCAGTGGAGCCTCCCAGCACCGGGATCAGCGGAGCAGCGAGGCCTCCTAGCACCGGGATCAGCAGAGCAGCACCGGGATCAGCGGAGCAGCGAGGCCTCCCAGCACCGGGATCAGCGGAGCAGCGAGGCCTCCTGGCCCCTGAAGCAGCGTGACAGGGGGCAGCGCCCAAACCCCCTGATTGCCCCGTGGCTCTGTGTGTGACAGGGCGCGAGGCCACAACCTCCCTATCTGCCCTGCTCTGTTTGTGACAGGGGAAGGCGCCCCAACCCCCTGATCGGCCCTGCTCTGTGCCTGATAGGGGGGAGTTCCCCAACCCCCATGGGCCCTGCTCTGTGTGTGACGGGGTGGAGCTGCAACCTCCCCATCGTCCCTGCCCTGAGTGTGACAGGGGGGAGTGCCCCAACCCCCTGATCAGCCCTGCTCTGTGGGTGACAGGGGGCGGCGCCCCAACCCCCCTGATGGGCCCTGCTCTGTGCGTGACAAGGGGTGGCGCCGCAATCTCCCCATCGACCCTGCCTTGAGTGTGACAGGGGGCGGTGCCCCAACCCCCCAATCAGCCCTACCCTGAGCGTGACTGGGGGTGGCATCGCAACCTCCCGATCCGCCCTGCTCTGTGCATGACAGGGTGCGGTGCCCCAACTCCCCAATCGGCCCTGCTCTGAGCCCGACCAGGGGCTGCACCTAGGGATTAGGCCTGCCCTCTGCCACCCGGGGGCAGGCCTAAGCCAGCAGGTCGTTATCTCCCAAGGGGTCACAGACTATGAGAGGGCACAAGTGGGGCTGAGAGACCCCCCCCCTCCGCCAGTGCACAAATTTTTGTGCACCGGGCCTCTAGTATAGGATAAGAAATTAGAACAGGATGGGAGAAAGAATTTTGAGCCTGGCCAATGTTACTTAGTTGGTTAGGTATCGTCCAGTGAACCAAGAGGTGCCGGTTTGATTCCTGGTCAGGGCACATGTCCGGGTTGCAGGCTTGATCCCCAGTAGAGGACGTGCAGAAGGCAGCCTATCAATGTTTCTCTCTCTCTCCCTCTCCCTTCCTCTCTAAAATCAAATTTAATAAGAGAATTTTGAGAGGGCCATGCTTATTATTTCAATACTATAATACAATAAATTGGCATCATACTGTGTATTTGCAGCACTATAGTGGTCATAGTCACACTTTTAAACCGAATGAACTATGGAAAAGTAGTGTTTCTTGTTTCAGATTTCAGACAATAGAATACTTTAGCTAATGTTAGTTCATGGAGAGCAAGTATGTCAGTGCCGTCCCTTCCTATTTCCAAGCCAGTGGCAGACATCACCGATCAATCCCAGACTCATCTTTCAAGCTCTGAAGTGGTGACAGCACCCCCCTCAGACCTGTGTTCCAAGCTGTCCGTGAGTTGAACCTGTCTGCCGTCCTTGGCCTACCTCCTTGATATTGAGAAGGAAAGCGCTTCGACCACAAGGAATATTCCAGATCAAACAGAGCAGCTGTCTTTCTTTAAAAAGCAAACTACTTCCTGTTCCTTGGAACTCCCCTAACCCCTGCTTTCCAATGTAGGTCACAACTTTAAGTTAGGGAAGGAAGGTATGAACTGAAGGTGGTGCAACTGGTCAGGACTCAGGAACACACTTTGCCATGGGCTCCCGAAAGGCTCTCGGGCCTTCCAACAGGAAGAGGGAGTTCTGATCCGACTCTGCCAGGAAGGGGACTGCGAAGGAGGTCCTTCACCCTCATGAGATACTCACCCAAGCCAGCAAGCTGGGATGAGAGGGAAGGTGGGGGTGCCGTGCTCCCCACCATGGGGCTCACCACGGCGGGAGACCCCGGCCCCAGGTCTATTAAGTTGTCCTCGGTCACTTCACTCAGTACCTGTCGGAGCAGGAGGTGCAGTGAGCCCGTGAGCCCTGGGGCCCTGGCTGAGGTTCAGCCGCAGGCACAGTGTGGTCTCAACGCCGTGCCAATACAGGAGCCAGGGGTCCACTGTGGGCCCTGGCATGGGGAGCCTGCCCACTGCCCCCAGGATGTGCCTGCTGGCTCTGCCTCAGCAGCCTGTCAACAGCGCGAGCTGCTCATTTCACCAATATTTACATCCTGGTCAAGGAACAAGCGAGACCCCACCCCCGCCCGAGGCGGCCCTCCCAGCCTCGGAGCCCCGCGGAGGCCCAGGGAGTACTCACCCCGTTACTGGCGTTTTGGACCAAGCGGCCGGACCGGAATCGCTCGAACCTAACGGGAAGGGGAGCCCCGTGAGGGAGGGTGGTGGCACTAAGAGCTTCTGGGACCGAGGTTCCAGGAAGGAGACCAACCAGGCCCATGTTAGGGCCGGGAGAGCGGCCCACACACGCACGTCACCCCCTTCCCCTGTGTGGGCTTCACCCATGGGCCCTGAGGTGCGGGAGCAGGGTGGTGGCTGGCACATCAGGCCATTGTAAGCACCCAGCCATCCCCTCAGACGCTGGGCTCGGTGCTCCTCCTGTCACTGGAGCGGGAGGTTGGGCCAACCATTTCACAGGAGCCGAGCCAGGCTAAAGCCCTATGTCACAGGGGGCAGGCCCTGGAGGACAGGCACGCCCTCTGCCGTGGGGGGTCTCTGGGGGCTGCAGCCAGGCCACGCCCAGCCTGGGACTTGGCTCAGAGCAGCTACAGAACCCTCCTCTCTTACCCGGGTGGGAGACAAGAGAGACTGTGAGGGGCGAGCGGCTGCGTGACACTGAAAAGCTCCCAAAAGCTATGGGCAGGGGTAGCTCGGACTCTTCAGCTGGACCCGGAGAAGCAGACTTCACTGGGTCCCGGCTGCTGGGGCCAGCGCCTGTGAGCAGGCATCTCCACGAGGGACATGGTGAGGACGGGGTGCTGAGGGTCTCTCAGGAGGAGTGGAGTCCCTCCCCCCACCTGGCTGGGAGGCACCAGGCCTGGTGGCCCCAGGCGCTGAGTCTGTGGTCGGCCGGGACTGGCAGGCTAGTGGAAGTGCCCACACAGCTCCTGCCACCTGTTCTCGAAGGGGCTGAAAGGAGCCTGACAGGTTAAAAGTCAGGCCATTTAAAACTGGGACCACAAGGCAAGACCAAGGGTCAAGGCACTCAGGTTGGCTCCTGTCCCCAGTTGGCTCGTCTCTGCTGGCCCAACGCCCTCTGCGGAGGCCGCCTCACCTGTCAGCCGACAGGGCCACCTTCCCTGCTGCCTCAGCTAAAGCTGAGACAAAGCCCAGGGTTGTGACAACCCCAGCAAAGTCACCCTCTCAGACCCCAAATGCAAGTATCTGTCACACTGACCGTAACAGGTGCCAGACCGTCATGCCATGAGTCAGCGAGGGGCCAGGACCCCCAGTCTCCAGGGGATTGGGGCTTAAGCTAGTCGAGGGGCCTGTAGGAGGCGCCCCCGGGAGAGCCCGAGCCACGGGCGGAGCTGCTTGCATTCCATCTCCTACACCTGGGCCTGCAGCTGCGGAGGCTGCACTTTTCCAGAGGCTTCGGAAAGGGAGAAGGACCTGCAAGGTCGTTACCTCAAGCCCGTTGGTGGCCCGGCCGCAGGAGGAACTGAGAGAGCGCGTGCTCCCTACGCAGCACCCGGCCTTCCTGCCCCTGCCGGACACTCAGGCTCCCTGACATTTGCGAAGGAAGGGAAAAACCTCCTTTTTTTAAGATGGAAAAGAGAAAAGTCTTTTTCCTTATGGATATTTTTCCTTTAACCCTTTTCAAGCTCAAAGGGTCTTTAAAGAGGCAGGTGCAGCAGCTGCAGGGCCCGGCGCCCGGTGCCGGCCCTTCCCCTCTGGGGCAGGTGCTGAGGAAGGCAGAGCAGCAAGAGGCTTGCAAAGGGCAGAGACTCCCAGGAGAATAAGAGCCATTTCCCTGTCGCCTGGAGCAAATGAGCGTCTCTGGTGGGTAGTTTCCAAACCTAATCTCCCTCCCTCTGTTCCTGAAAGAAGCCCGCTCTGGCCACCAGCTTTCCGAGGGGAAGGAAGGAGCCGCGCCCACCTCTCGTATCTGAGGAAGACGTTGTTGAGGTCGTCGTTGACGCGCAGCAGCTCCTCGGTGACCTCCTCGTTGCACACGTGCGAGATGAGCTCCACCACGCGCTGCTGCATGGCCCGGCAGGTCCTGTGCAGCTCCTGGGGACACACGCCTGGCTAGCCTGGCTGGGCCTTGGCCACATCTCTTTCCTTTGGGAAAACGTGCCCTGCTCCTCAAGTCTTACGGGAGTACGTGCTTGCTCATAAAGCCGGGTGTGTGTAGGATGCAAAGTGGAAGCCTCCCTCACTGCCCCCTTACTCCCAAGCAAACCCGCTCCTGTTCCCTAGACAGACAGATGTCCAGGCCTGCAGACTGCGGGGTGACACAACGACATGCTGCACGAACCAGATTTAAAATAGAAGAGAGGATTCTTTGCAGCTGGCTTTTTCTCTTCAACAGAATGTTCCAGACAGCTTTCCTGCCACTTCAGTCTCACCCCTGTGTGTGTATTATAACGTGTCGCACCATCTCCCATTTGGGACACTCGGGTGCGGCCTCTTTTCTGGCCAGCGCAGTGGGTGCAGCAGCAAACACTGTACTCGCCTGCTGTGCACCTGCACAGGACCACGCCCCACAGCGGAGCTGCTGGCTGACAGGGGTGGCCACGTGGGAAACTGACCGGTAACAGGAAAAGACCCTGCTGACCGACGAGCTCTGTGTATCTGTACCCGCAGCAACGGCAGGAGTGTTTTATGACACCATCAGATATTCACTGTGGGCGGGATGAGTGCCGGGCTTGACCTTGCAGGGAAGACCAGGGGAGGGACCGTGACAGGTCAGCTCACCACAGAGCAAGCAGACCGTGGCGAAGGAGGAGGGTGCTGCTGGCACATCCAGGCCATTCTACGCTGGCCACTCTCCCAGGCGGCTCGGCCTGGGGGCTCCTTCCCTGAGGAAAGAAGCCTGGCCCGTGGGGGCAGCCCAGGAGCACCGAAGCGCAGCTGTATTTTTCAAGACTGAAGTACCTACGTTTGGCAGCTTCCTGTGGAGATGCTCTGACGTTGGGGTCCTGGGCCCTGGCCAGCTGGCTACGGCCTCTGTCTCGGTTCTGCCCTGCTGCCAGCCCTCTGTCAGTCTTTCTTGGTCAATAGGGCCAGAAGCAAGTCCAGTGTCTGGACGTTCTGGGTTTTTCTATGAACAGACTCTCATTCTTGGTTCCCCTAAGACTACCATTTTAGGTTTTTGGAGAAGGCGGGACCATTCCTGGAAAGAGGAGGGCTTTAAGCAAATCACTGGATTCTCATAACCCCTCTCTCCCTACCCCCGGGCCAAACCAGCCCAGGTAGGTAGTACCATCCCACCAGCAGCACCAGGCTGGGCTGGAGGCAGGAGGAGGACCTTGATCTCAAGTGCTCTGAACCTGCATCAGCCTGCACACTGAAGGGTCCCGGGTTCAATTCCAGTCAAGGGCACATGCCCAGGTTTCGGGCTCCATCCCCAGTAGCGGGCCTGCCGGAGGCAGTTGATCAATGATTCTCTCTCATCATTGATGTTTCTACCTCTCTCTCTTCCTTTCTCTCTGAAATCAATCTATACATATAAAAGCCAAGCAACCGGAACAGTGACGCACACTGCAGTGGCCAACAGGCCCGACAGGGGCCCCAATCGGCTCCCCACAACCTCCTGCATCCCCACCCCCTGCCAGCCTGGCCTCGATCAGCCCCCATCAGGGCAGGCTGGCCGGACCGCAACTATGCACAAATTTGTGCACCAGGCCTCTAGTAAAAATATGTAAAAATAAATAAATAAAATGCTCTGCACCCTGGTCTGCTCAGAACACCAGCTCCCGTCACTGTCCTCGCCCTGTCCCCTGCATTAGCCCCCCAGGCCTCCAGGACTCTCTGGCTTCTGTCTCCCTGGGGAAAACAAGGGGTGCAGAAATGGTGAACCTCTGAGGTGCCTCACAGCAGGGGTTTGGGGCACCGACCCTGCAGCAGCCAGGCAGCTCTGCTTTGATCTGTTTTAAACACTCCGGGTCTGTGGAGGACTCGGTTGTGGAGAAGAGTTCCAGTCCCTGACGGAAATGTGTGGGAAGAGGCAGATGGTTTCTGAGGCCTCTGCTAGCTCTCACCCTGGAGCAGGAGGCAGGGATGCCAGAAGCACCTGCTCTGGCCTTGCACTTGCTGCCTTGGCCCCACCACCGCCAGGGGATGACAAGGAAGCTGCCCGGACCCCCAGGAGAGCCTCCCCTCCCCGACCCCAGAGGAGCACCAGGGCGTCCGGCCCGGGGTCTGAGTCAGAGAGAAAGCTTTACATGTCCATGCTTTAACCTTGTAAGTTACTGTCTCAAAACAAAGTTAAACAGGAAGAGAAAAGACAAAGAGCTAGATGGTGAGAGGAGGACTAGAATGCTAAGATTTCTGCCACCACAGCACCAGCTAGCACCGCATGGCCTCCACGGGGTCCCCCACAGCCAGGCTGCGGTGCCGTGGGAGACCTTGCTCTGCCTCCCCTGCCTCCAGACCTCCAGACAGAGAGCCCGCTCGCTCACCGCTGGGCAGCCTTCCCGCTAAACAACAGCTGGGACAGAAGTTCTTAAATGGTGACAATCTGGGCTTTGGCCTCCTTCTGGGTCTGGCTCTCAACAGAGAGGGAGAACAGCTGGTTACTGTTCTTTGTGCAAAAGCCCTCACCTATCAGAGCATCTTATTAAAATATCTCTTTTCTGTCTAATTGATCCCAATGCCTTGATCTTTTCTTCAAGGGCATGCACATCCCCACCTCACAGAACCACCCTTAGGTCCTCGCTCTGGGTGTCCTCCGAACCCCCTCCCGGTCCTGGGGAGCATGGAACAGAGTCCTGAAGACCTGCTCCTAGAGCTCTGGGGGGTGGGGGTGGGTGAATAAGTTCTTTGTTGAAGAGAAAGGGGAATAATGAAGCTAAATGTGTAGAATAAACCAGATTTCTCCACGGAAAACGGTCCTGGCCTCCCAGTCTTTTGTTGAAATGAGATGCAGAAAGAGGGGAGCGAGAGGGCGATCAATGCCTGCCCCTCCTCTTCGTGGACAGCGTGCAGAAAGGTTCTCTACCATTGGTGCCTGGCCGCAGGAATGCCCTTGTGAGCATCACTGAACTAATTAAAAGTTATTAACTGGAGACAAAATCCAAAAAGCTCATTTGAAAGAGACAGAAGGCACCAAACGACAGCACCAGGCTCACTAGAGTCCCGAGTGGGGACTCCAGGCCGCAGTGAAGGCGCGGACCTCAGCGGTGTGGGTGCAGCCACGCTAGGCCCCACGCAGTGCCTGTGTGTGGGGGGCAGAGACGGCCAGCAGCACGGGAGAAAGAGAGGAGGGTTCTCAGGGGATGGCGCTCTCAACTTCTAATGTCCGTCCCTGCTGAGAACCGCCTGGCCATCCTCAAGGTGGGCTGCCCACAGCTGCATCTGCACCCCGAGACTGGGTCGCGGCAGGCTCAAGCATTTAAGGTAGGTTCATACCTACCGTGTGAACGTGGAATGTGTTTCTGCTGGTGTTAGAGACGGACAGGGCAGCAGGTACAGGGAGACAGGCTGCAGCCTGTGGCCGCCGTGCCTGCGCCCGGCACCAGGCAGCACACAAACAGGATCCCCATCCCTCCCTGGTGACGGTGGTCCCGCCATGCTCCATGGGCCAGGCCCTGCGAGCATCACCAGCTCTTCAGTCCGCGGCTGAGCGGCTGAACGAGTGGCGCCTTCCTGCCCTGCTGTGCTGCTCCCCAAAGTCTGACCAAGGGCTTCCACGGGCTGACCGACAGCTGCTGCTAAGAACGAGGCGGGAGGGACTCGGCGTAGGTGTGGAGCTGGCTGCTGCCAGGAGGTCTCCCAGCCCAGAGCAGAGGCCCACACACTGAGGAGCTGCTGGGTCCCGCGGCGGCTTACTCTCCCGGGAGCTCCTGAGAGGCTGACAGCGCAGGGGAGTGGAGTGGCCTCCGCCTCCCTCAGCCACAGTAACCACCCAAGTCCTCAGGCCCAGTGCTCCCTGGGCTGCTCTGCCCTCCGCAGGGCTGCGGCGAGGCTGCAGCAGAACGGCTCTGTGACTCCCAGGAAGCGATCGGGATGAAACCCACCCATCATCATGGTCTGTCACACAGTGAATCCAGGGCTGACACCTCCAATTTCCTCTCTTCCCATTTCCTCCGCCTCCACCAGCAGCTCACACTCGAGACGGAGCGGCTTTTGTTGGCGTGAACATTTGGGCTGGTGACAAAAGCGTTTACTTCCATGGCCCTGGCCAGTCCTGTGAGCTCTGACAGCTTCTACTCAGCCATCTGGCTGCCCTCCACTTGCACTAAGGGGTCCTGGGGATGGGCTGATCCTGCCACTTTCCCAGCAGCCTGTGCCGTTTTCCCACATGGAAGGCTCACTGTTTGATCTGACCTTGGCCCTTGGGAGACCCTCCCTGGCTGGCTTCTGATGGATGGGGAGGAAGAGGAGGAGAGATGTCAGGAACGACTGAAGAGTTGGCCGGCAGCCGGGGCCATGTCTGTTCACAGAGCGCCCGACTCCCGAAGCCTCCCGCTGTACCAGAGCCGCTCTTTCCGTTTGATTTAAAGACAGCAGCGAGGCTGGGAGGCTCAGAGTTGGAACAAAACAGAGGGAAGAAAACGTCATGGGAAGCAACCTATTTTTGAAGACTGTGAGCTGACACCAGGAGATTAGGTTCTGTTTGTCTTGGCTCATGGGCTTGTTTTAGAACACACGCGCACGCACTGGCACACAGCACATCCCTGCTGTCTGGGTCTGCTCGGCTGTCTGGAGGCAGGCTGGCTTTGTTCACCCCCACCCCCGCTGCCAGGAGCTCCGCTCTGTCCACTGCAAGCCCTTGTCAGCAGGAATTCTGATGCTGACACAGCGCAGAGCTACCTCAAGCAGCCCCTCAGCTCCCGCCGCTTCCGGACTAATCACAGATCCCAGTGCCTCCGGGAATGCCCGGAAGAACCCATCACCCAGGCGCGAGTGGAGGCCAACACGCAGTATGGGTGCTGGGTCCCCTGGAGTGTGGCATGCGGACAGCTGGCCCTGCTCAGTGAGGCAAGCCCGGTCTGCCAGGTCTCAGTGAGGCTGCCTTGCTCAGCTGGCAGAGGGTCTCATCTTGGCTTCAAGAGCAGCCTAACGCCACAGTTTCGGGGAGATGAGCCGCGTCTCCGGCAGTCAGCGGCGAGCTCCTCAGGGCAGGCCTCGGCACAGCATCTCAGTGCCTCTCGGGCTTTGCTCTGCGTTAGGCCCTGAACAGGCTTCCAGCCCTGCTCCTCTCCCCGGGAGCTGATGGCTTCGAAGGATGAAGGGGGCACAAAAGAGATGGCTGTGTGCATTCCTGAGGACCGGCCATCAGACGGGCCTCCACAGGCTGCAGGTGTGTGCCAACAGCAGGGGGGATGTGGGGCACTTAGGGGCCCAAGACTGACGGCCCGAGGGCAGACGAGAATAGCAACACGAGGCCTGCCTGGTGCACTCACACCCGTTCGCCAGGCCCGTCTGGCTCCCGATTTATTTACTCAAGCATCTTGCCTCTCACTGAAAAGATCTGGCACCTGGGAGTCTACAGCACCCTCTCTCCACCCCTTCAGAGGGGCACTGCTTCTCAGGCGGGGCCAGAGCCTGAGACGGGAGTGGCGGGCCTGGGAAACAGGCCCGAGGCAGGGTGTCTGGCTCTAACACAAGGCCCCCCCGCAGGCCAGCCCTGCACCCAGACCCCTTTCAGGCAAACTGCCAGGTCCACAAGCGTCCAGAGGAGAAGCCAGGTAGTGACAGGGCCGCGGGGCCACATGTGAGCAACCTCTGCCTGGGGACGGATGCTCAGGGTCCAGGAGGAGAAAAGGGACTTCAGCTGCCCCAGGGCCCGGGGGTCTGGGAAGGGCGTGATGAGGGGGAAGGCTGATGATGTTAAGGGTGCAAAGCAATACACACAGATTGTACACATAATAACATCATCTCAACCACATCTGAAATAAACATCAAGGCACTGGCGATGGCTATTTGTGGATGCGGCATTAGAGAAAATTACTCCTTTCTCCTTTGAACTTCCTTTTTCTTTAGATGAGCATGGATTTTGCAATTGGCATTTTATAATCAGGAAAAAATGTTACTAAGGAAAATAAAAAAGAGAGAGCCTGGTACTGGCCTCTGTCTGTTTCTAGGAAGCATGAGGCTGGGTCTGGGCCCAAATGGACTCGGCCCCTCTCTCACCAGCTGCATCCCTGGGCCCAGAGCCCCAAGATGAGGCCCCTCACCTGTAGCAACTCCAGATCAGATGAATCTTCCTGCCCAGGAACCATTTCCGTTAACATCTCAGACATGACTTTTGTGTTTCCTCGAACAATGTCCAGTTCGCTCCGCAGCCTGGCGATCTGTTGGGCCCAGAGGAGGGAAGAGGGAGGGAGAGGTCGGTCACCGTGCCTGGCCGGGGACGCCGCCCTCATGGGACACAGGCTGCACTTCTGAAGGAGTGCAGCAGCAGCACCGTCTTGTCTCCCTCTGGTCTAGAGAGTACTGATGGGGGAGGGGGGCCACCTGGAGAGCCCGGTCACTCTGCCCAGGACTGGGAGGCAGCACTGGGCAAGGAGAGCGCTCTGGGCCCAGATGACCAAGCTGGTCTGCAGCCCCCGCTTCCCCGCCCTGGGGCAGGGACTCACCCTCAGGCCTCTGCCTCTGCTCTTTCAAGGGAAAGGTGGAAGGTGTGGTCCCCAGTCCCTTCAGCACTGGGATCCCTGCTGAGGAACCAAGTAGTTATAGACTCTGGCTCCCAGCAGCTTATCCTCAAAATACTATGTCCTTCTGAGAGGCTGGCCAGGTTATGCACACTTTCCTGGTGTGGCAAGAGTGAGGGAGAGGCACTGAGAGAAAACCACAGGGAAGGCCACTCCCTACCAAAGGATAACAACCCCCGAAAACTACCCAACCCGCCCACCCAACAGGGTCTCCAAAGCCTGGGCCTGGGCCATCTCTCCTGCAGCAGGAACACCACAGGATGGACCTTAAGCTCCGAGCCTCCGTCTCCCCACCTGAGAAGGAACTGGGAACCCCCACGTTGTGCAGGGTTGCTGCGGGTAGCTGATGTGGAAATGCCCCCCTCACTCGTGTCGGTACACATATACCCGACACTGCTGGGATGTGCAGACAGCTGGACCGCAGGCACTCTGACCTGTACTTGACCCCGTGCACGGAGGCCTCCCCACTTCTTCCCGCAGCCCCCTGAGGCCTGTGCCCTCGCACAGGTACAGGAACAGGAGGCTCAATGCATGTTTACTGGCTGGACAGATGGGAGGGATGGCCCACCAGGGGGCAGGCCAGGTCCTGGCAGGCTTCTCTCTGCCTCGGGCTCTGCCTGACGGGTGGACGGCCCAGGTCTTGGCTGAGAAGAGGTTTCTGACCAGGAGGCCCAGGACTGCGCGGTTAGAAGCCATGTGGGCTCTGAAGCCCTGGGTGCTCCAGGCCCGGCTGGTCTCCTGCTGCCTCTGCTTTCATTCCCCAGGGGCAATTCTCATGCCCCTCAGGCGTTCCAAACCCTCTCTCCACGGTTCTGGCTGCTGAGGGCTCCCCTCACCCCGCGTTCCCACACGCAGACAGTGGAGGGCCTCGGGCCATCCAACTTCAAACATGGCTGCCTTCCCTCTGAGCAGAAGGGCACAGTCTGCCCAGGGGGGCAGGTCCTGGTCATTGTAGGTGATGAAAAGGGGCACAGTCTGCCCAGGGGGGCAGGTCCTGGTCATTGTAGGTGATGAAAAGGGGCACAGTTCAGTGAAGTGAGGCCCACAGTCAAGGTAAATGCGTTTCAACAGTCTCTCCTCAGCAGAGCACGCAGAACTTGGGTGCTTATATCCTCCAACTGCCCTCAGGCCCATGACTGCCCAGCAGGTAAGAGGGCAGGGTTACTGCCCCATTGTATGGACAGGAGGCACCCTGAGGGCTAAAGGACTGGGGAAGCTGGCGCCTGCTAGCTGGCCTCTCCCTCCTCCCGCCCGCTCCCTCCTGGGGCCCTGGCACAGCACGCCCACGAACCAGGCAGAATCATCTGTCCTCTGTTTAAATGAGGCCCCAGAATGATGACATTGTCACAGGTACTATGTGAGGATTTAAAAAATATAAACATCGGATGGATTTTTTTCAAGCCTGACCGATTCTGAAATTTTAACTAATGGAAATTCTAGAGAATCACCTAAAGATCAGTCTCCACATCTCACCGAAAAACCCGGGTTGGGGTTAAAGGGCATTGCTTCCCGGGAGGTCCCTCAGGGAGGCAGGCAGTGTTTGGGGTGAAGCAGGAAGAGGCTTCCTAAAGAGTCTCCCTGCCCGGCCTCTGCCTCACAGGTAAGTCCGCCCTATCAGCACACACATAGGCTGTTCCCAGCTCGGCTCCATTCCTGTGCTCTGGCCTCACCTCTGCCCCGGCTTCTTCCCCGCTCCCACCCTGCACTAGCCCCTCCTCCAACCATCGCCTGCTGTGCACTTTCCTCTGGCCTGCACCACCCCCACCTGCCCACCCCACACAGTGCCCCTGGCCCACACTGAGCCCCCTACCCTCCACCCCCTCTGCCCCCCGCCCCACACCAGCCCTGCCCCGGCATGGTGCCTGGCAAGGCCCCTCTCCCGCTTCAAGACCTTCCGCAGCAGCAGCTCAGGCTGCCTTCCAGGCACTGCCCAATCTGGGCTCAGCACCTGGACACTCTCCCACCTCAATGTGACCGCAGTCCTGACTGTCTTTGCACCTGTCTCCCCCACCGGACTGTGAGTCCTCAGGAGAGGGGCTGGCCCTTTCCTCTGTGTATCACTGACACCTGCCCGTGTCTCTGGGAGGGCAAATGAGGGCAGAGCTGGCTTGCCTGTGCCTGGTGTATGCAAGTACCTGTTCTGCATTGGCTGTGATGGGGCCGGTCACACTCAGAGCCGGGGCCTGCGGCGCGGAGAAGGGAGGAGGAGGAGGCGAGGAAAAGGAGCCGGCACTTGTCCTCTGCTGCGCCTGGGACCTGGGCACGGTGGCGGCTGGATCCACTTCAGGGACACTCTGGCATGGCAACAACAGAGTCCTCTGCTCACTCGGACTGCCTGCGCAGCAGGACCTGGCGCCTGCCCCACCCAGGGCAGCACTAGCTGCAGCACCTGTGAAGAGGGGCCCTCTGCTCCCAGTCTTTCCCTCTACGCCCTCCCAATGGCCTCTCCCTCTGCTTCCCTCAAAGCCAAGCCCAGACCCCTCAAAAGGCGGCAGGGAGAGCCCTAGCACTCTGTACCCCATTACTAGGGCCACCTAGGGATCCTCAGTTGGTACCAGAAGATTATGTTTTGGCTTTTACAAGTAGACTAATATAAATAGTAATTATGTAATTTACTGAACATTCTTTGTAATTACAGGAACAACAACATAGTTCTGTATCATCTATCTATATAAAAGGCTAATAAGCTAAGTGTCCTTCCCTCCGGCCAGGTAATGATGTCACATAGCAAAGCCTGGCTTCCTCTCCCTAGCGACGACTAGCCTCCTTGCAGGTTCTTCAGCCCAGGAAACTTTAGCCAGGTGGAAACACTTTACACTTTAACCAAATGTCTGTGAAGTGTTTTCATGTGCCTCATCTCATTTGATCCTCACAAAAGTCCCAGAGTAGGTAGGTAGGAGACTCGATGGAATCCTATTTTCTTTTCATTAGCCAGAAAATGGAGATTTAGAAAGCTCAGAAACTTGACCCAACTGAAAAGAAGAAATGGGGGACCTTGAAAATGACTTCAGGTTTTCTCACTGCGCAGAATATAGTCCAACACTGCTGCAGTTAAATATTTTGCCCTTTGTTCTCCCTGTGTGATCTACAATAATAATCTGCTTCGTGTTGGTATTTGTTGCTGTGTTGCTGATAATTACCTGAAAGAGAAGTTGGGGTGCTTCACTGGGCTGGAAAAAGTTTAGCTACATCAGAAAGCAGGTCTAATTAAGCAAATTTGTTCTATATCTGTAAAAGGCCAAGTTGACTCACACATGCGCGATACACATAAAGCTCTCACTGGCGCCAGTCGCACATGTGTGTTTCAACCTGTCGTCGTCGATTGTGAATTTGGTTGACACTTCTATTACAGAGGAAGGGTGAATAGCAATATTAAAATATTTCTTCTAATTAATTTCCTTTCAATGTGCATGAATTTGTGCACTGGGCCACGAGTTATTAGAAGAATAAAACAGTTGTGTTTATTCCACAAGGCACAGTGTTTTGGGGGTCATTCTGAAAACACTGCCCTGGAAGATATAACTCCTGGTGCTTCCCTGTGGGCATCTCTGATACCCTCCTGAGCATGAACGGTGCTCACACGACAAGACCCGCACAGGCCGCTGCCCTCCTCCCCCATTTCAGAGGTGGGCTGACAGGCCAGCAAGGCAGTGTCCTGAGCCCTGGCTCCCCTGGATCCCAGCCCACAGGGTGCACACGAGCTCCCGGGAAGGGCGGCCAGCCTCTCCTGCAGGCTTTTAATCCTGCAGCACGGGGCTGCCGCGAAGGCTGCCGCGGCACGGCCTTGCGCGGCCTCTACACGGCCTTCCATGGGCTTTGAATCCCAAGGTGTCTGGGCTGATGCCGCCCGCTCCCAGCTCTCCGTAAATTTTAGAGCCATTTGATAATGGTCCATTTAGAGCATCTGATTAGCGTGTACGGCCGGGAAACCCCAAGCTGTTCCCTGCCCAGCGCAGCGGCACACTCATCTCCGCACTGCCAACACCGAGGTGCTCCTGTTCCCCAGGGGAGGCCGGCCCGCCCATTCCTGGGGCCTCTGAAGAGCAGGTGCTAATGACCCTCAGAGAATGGCTTCCCCCAGCAGCCATTTCCATGAGAACATCTGAAATGATCCCTCTATTATGCTCTTCCACAGGCAGGATGAAAACTGGGGGAGACACTGCAGCCACTTAATCACTATCAGCCAGCTGTCTCACTCCTGCACTCCCCTTGTTATTAAAGAGAAATGCCCTCGAGCTTCAAGACAGCGTGATGACAAGCTGAATAATTCAAATGGAGCAGCAGAGGGGCGGGTGCGTATTCTGCAATAGGCCTTTCTAGAAAATGCCAGCTGGGAGCTTACCCGTTGCGGTGTGTGTATGGGAGACAGAGCGTCCAAATCTGCATTAGGAAACTCGACCCCTTTCCTCTTCAGCTCCTCATATATATGCACAACACCCGTGAGGTCAGGACTGCTTCGAAAGGCGTCGGCCCACGCCTGGAAGGAGAAAGGAGGCCTGTTAGGAAGCGTGTCTCCCGAGAGCTGTCACGGCGCCTGAACACCCACTGCACCCAGCTGCTCTCTCAGAGGCCAGTGCTCCCCTGGACCCCAATGCGAACTGCCCTGGCAAACTATCCTGTCCCTCTCCCCCTGTCAGCGCTGCCACAAGGCAGGTGGCAAAACCTTGGTTTTTTCAATGGTGCTGTTGAGCATGAACGAAAACATAAAACTTAATTCAGCATCTGTATTTCCTTGGAGAAGAGACAGAGAAATAACACCCAAGCTTTGCAGTACATCCTAACATGCAGGCATTTCCCTAATCGCAAGGAAATCAATTTCTGGTGAGTTTAGTTGAAGGGCGAGCAGAGGGCACCGCCAGGCTGCCGTGGGGCCAGGGGCGCTGTGGGTCTGCAAGCTCGCTCACCGTTTCCCACACTGCTGTGTGGGGTTCTCGTCAGTGGAGGCAGGAACCACAGGCAAAGTGACAGGAAGGAGACAGCGGCGTGTGGCTGGGAAAGGCCCCTCTAGGTCTCCTCGGCAGATGCGAGGACCCTACAGCTGAGGGCGTCTGGGGCTGAGCGGGGAGGGGAGCCCGTGCTGCCCGCGATGTCAACGCACACGTGCCCGCATGGAAACCCACAGGAAAGCGTGAGCACTAGTTTCCTTTACATGAAAACAGCACAGAGAGGAAAGAACACAGATGGAAACGGATTGCCACTTACCACTGATTCATGAAACTCTTTAAAAATTAAAAAAAAATCTGTTCTTTGGAAGTTACAGAATACATTTTATTTTTTTAAAATATATTTTTATTGATCTCAGAGCGGAAGGGAGAGGGAGAGAGAGAGAAAAATTAATGATGAGAGAGAATCATTGATCAGCTGCCTCCTACTGAAGGTGGAGCCTGCAACCCGGGCATGTGCCCTTGACCGGAATAGAACATGGGACCCTTCAGTCTGCAGGCTGACGCTCTATCCACTGAGCCAAACCAGCTAGGGCCAGAATACATTTTTTAAAAGTATAGCCAAACAGCTCCCCCAAAATTGGGCCCAGCTCTTCAGAGTCACCCATCACCTTACAAACTCCCAGGGGAAGGCGGAGCCTTGGGGGCCAGGGTCCTGTGCTAATTCCGTTGCTGTCTCCAGCATTTAACCGCCTCCCGGCTCCAGCAATGCTCCAACCAATCCCGAGGCGGCCAGAGCAACGCTATCGCTTACCCGCAGACCCACTTGAAGTGAAAAGGCCAGCTTCCAAAATGCCTTGTTAATTACAAGTGATGCATCTTACTTAACAGAAACATACCGTCAGTCTGGCTCCCTTGATCCACTTATTTAATTTGCACACTCAGGGGCTAACCCTGCATCAGGACAGCCCCTGTCGGGTTGGCTGACACTTTCCTCAGGATCCTGAGTTGGGCAGAGGTGCCTGCTGAGGCCTCCCTGGAATCCCAGCTGGGGAGCAGTCACAAGAGGCGTGCCCCCTGGGAAGTGACCCCGAGCCCCATCTTCCACCAGCTGCTTTGGCCTCAGCCACCTGGTTCACACTCCAGCTGAGGCCCGTGACCTAGCTTCCCATGCACTAGCACTGGAGTTTGGGCCTAACCGCCAGCACCCAGGGTGCTGTGGGAGCGGGAGGAGCAGCATGGCAGCTCCTCCTGGGGCTGCTGGAGGCCTGTTTCTATGGGAGGGCCAACAGCTCAGGGAGCCCCTTTTCATTCGTGTCGCTTTCCATCCAGCTGACTATGAGACGAGAAGAAGGAAGATTAAAAAACCATCACTCTTCTCTCCAGTCAGTTGAGAACTCTTGGGGCACCTGCCCAAACAGCGTGTCACCAGACCCCGTTCCACGGCCCCAGGCAGGGAGGGGAAAGACACACCCCACGCTGGCCCAGCAGCTTCTCCCCTCGCAAGAGTCTGGCCTGGGCCTGGGGCCTGCGGGTGAGACTGTCTGTGGATGTGGCCCTGGGAGTCAGTCCTGTGCCAGCCCCAAGCTGTGGATGGGAGAAGGAGCCGCAGGTGTGCCCCGTGAGACACACAGGAGATTTGGAGGGTGTTGCTGATCCCTTCCGTCCATTCCCCAGGGCCCGCATACCCCAGGGGTGTAGGTAGCCCCGCCTTTTCATGACAAACTTTCCTCTCTGCCTAGGCAAGCTGGAGTTGGCATTTGTTATTTGCAACGAAGCTGCCCTGGCTAATCCACCCCCTGCCCGCCTGCTGCTATTTCAACCCCTGTGGGCCCTGAGCAGGTTAGGTGCATTCTCTACTGAGCAAGATTCTGGTGCCAACGGGAAGGGGCAGGGGGCGGGGCGCCTGAAAGGAACAGCCATGTGGGGAAACACAGATGTGGGAGACATGCAGAGGTTCTCCGTGCCTCGAGTATCTTGTTGGGTCCATGCCCAAACACTGGGCACACACTGCGTCCCGCCCCTGCTCGGGGAGAGCAGCCAGCACTGAATCCTGTCCTCAAGAGCAGCCTTACTGTCCTACTTCAGAGAACCGAGGAAGGTGGTCACTTAGGCTGGCAACAGACTGTGGTGACAGCGATAAAGCGGGGCCCCTCTGACCCAGGGCTGGGAGGACCTGTTCCAGGGGAGGTGGAAAACCGCCAGGGGCAGAGGCGGTGGAAACCACCGGGGAGCCGTGACCGGCAGTGCTGGCCCCCTAAGGGGCCCTGGCTGGTAGTGACTCAGTGGCCCTGTCCCTGCTCTTCACGTAGTTCTTTTTCCCGCCTGTGCGCCTACAGTGTCAGGGGTTGAAAGACCCAGAGGAAGGTCTATTGAGAGGGAAAAAAGAAAGTCATGCTTTTATTTCCTTTGTTCCTTTGGATTGTACGCCAAAGTCCAGACTAAAACCTTATAAAACATGAACCATATCCTATTCATTTCTGTATTCCTCAAGTTTTGACAGTTTTACTTTTTTTTAAAAAATATATATTTTATTGATTTTTTACAGAGAGGAAGGGAGAGAGATAGAGAGTTAGAAACATCGATGAGAGAGAAACATCAATCAGCTGCCTCCTGCACATCTCCCACTGGGGATGTGCCTGCAACCCAGGCGCATGCCCTTGACCGGAATCAAACCTGGGATTCCTCAGTCCGCAGGCCGATGCTCTATCCACTGAGCCAAACTGGTTTCGGCAGTTTTGACAGTTTTAAATCATCAAATTTCAGATAAATAAACAATTACTGATTTAAACTATGGGTTCTGTTCTTTGGACAAAAGAAAGCTCTGGCATCTTCTGCTTCTGCCCCTGGACCAAACTTCCTGTTCCCAGTGGCAGGGTCCACGCAGATTCAGCCGTCAGTTCTCTGACACCTTCTAAGAACACAACAGCCTCCTGCCCCCAGCCCAGCCCCATCAGCTCACTTTCGTCAGTGGAAAGAGAGTACAGTCACACCTCGGTTCTCGGCCAAGTTGTTCACGGAAAAATTATCTTGGTGTTGAACAAAACTTCGATTTTTGACCCAATACACCTGTATGGTCAGTCACATGTTTCTCAGGCAACAAACAAAGGAGAGAATGCACGAATATGAGTCAGTTGACTGCTTAACCTTGTGTTGTTAACATCTCAGGAAATTGTGCTGTGAATACCTTCGTGTTTTTTGTTTTGTGGCTGCTTATTATTAAACACCTATAGTAAATTATCCTGGGTGCTAAGAATGTGAGTGACAGCAGCAAAGTGAAAAGGAAAGTTGTGAGGCCCGGCTGGCATCAACCTAGGAGCCAAGAGGTCATTGGTTTGATTCTGAGTCAGGGCACATGGTTGTGGGCTCGATCCCCCACATGCAGGAGGCAGCCGATCCATGTGTCTCTCTCATTGATGTTTCTCTCTCTCTATCCCTCTCCCTTCCTCTCTCTAAAAGTAATTTTATTTTATTTTTTTGTTTTGTTTTGTTTTTTTTTTAATTAAATCTTTATTGTTCAGATTATTACATTTGTTCCTTTTTTTCCCCCCCATAACTCCCCTCCTCCCAGTTCCCGCCCCACCCTCCGCCCTCACTCCCCACCCACTGTCCTCATCCATAGGTGCACAATTTTTGTCCAGTCTCTTCCCACATCTCCCACACCCCTTTCCCCCCCAAGAATAGTCAGTCCATTCCCTTTCTATGTCCCTGATTCTATTATAATCAACAGTTCATTCTGTTCATCAGATTATTTATTCACTTGATTCTTAGATTCACTTGTTGATAGATGCATATTTGTTGTTCATAATTTGTATCTTTACCTTTTTCTTCCTCTTCCTCTTCTTAAAGGATACCTTTCAGCATTTCATATAACCCTGGTTTGGTGGTGATGAACTCCTTTAGCTTTTCCTTATCTGTGAAGCTCTTTATCTGACCTTCAATTCTGAATGATAGCTTTGCTGGATAAAGTAATCTTGGTTGTAGGTTCTTGGTATTCATCACTTTGAATATTTCTTGCCACTCCCTTCTGGCCTGCAAAGTTTCTGTTGAGAAATCAGCTGACAGTCGTATGGGTATTCCCTTGTAGGTAACTGAGTTTCTTTCTCTTGCTGTTTTTAAGATTCTCTCTTTGTCTTTTGCTCTTGGCATTTTAATTATGATGTGTCTTGGTGTGGTCCTCTTTGGATTCCTTTTGTTTGGGGTTCTCCGCGCTTCTTGGACCTGTAAGTCCATTTCTTTCACCAGGTGGGGGAAGTTTTCTGTCATTATTTCTTCAAATAGGTTTTCAATATCTTGCTCTCTCTCATCTTCTGGCACCCCTATAATTCTGATGTTGGTACGCTTGAAGCTGTCCCAGAGGCTCCTTACACTATCCTCGCATTTTTGGATTCTTTTTTCATTTTGCTTTTCCGGTTGGATGTTTTTTGCTTCCTCGCATTTCAAATCGTTGACTTGATTCTTGCGCTCCTCTGGTCTGCTGTCGGGCGTCTGTATAATATTCGTTATTTCAGTCTGTGTGTGCTTAATTTCTAGTTGGTTCCCCAATATAAGATCGAGGGTCCTATTAGTTTTCGTGTAGATCTCATTAAGTTTATCGGCAGCTTCTAAACAGTTCTTGAGAGACCTTAAAAGTGTGGTTCTGAACTCTATTTCTTCCATTGACAATTTTGTCCTGTTTCTTTGTCTCCGCATTTTGTTATGCTTCCTTGGTGCACCCCCTAGTGGTCTTTGTTCGCAGTCTTATAGATAAATCTTGATTGTTGTAGCTAATTCCAGGGAGGGTTTGACCTCCAGGCCAAGTGGCTATGAGAATCAGCTGTGTCAGCAGTGAGAGAACTTCTGTCCTCTAGGGAGGTGCTAATCTAGCCTTTGCCTGAGGCTATCCGGCAAATGCCTCTGTGCAGGGCTTGGGCGGGGCGGGTCGCACAGGATCAACAGGGTGGGCCGGAGAGAGCAGTTATGGCGGCTCTCAGTCCTGTCCCAAGGGGCTCTGCCTCTCTGAGTCCCAGCACCCGCTGCAAAGCTCAGAGAGAAAGCTGCACTCGCTCTGACCAAAGCCAGACAGTCCCGCTTCTCCCGTTTGAGTCTGGGTCCCTAAAGACTCACCCGGATCTGGTGCTCAGAGTCTGCGACTCCCTCCCGATTGAAAACGTCAACCGCGCCCTCCGCCGCCAGCCCGCTCCGCGCACTCTGCACCTCAGAATTTGACTTCAGCACTGCGCCTCCTCTGAGTGTCAGTATGCGTTTCTCTTTCCTCCTAGTAGTAGGACTTCCACTCAGCCAGCGTTCCTGTGGTTCTGGGTGATGTCCCTTCCGTTTTTTGGTTTCACTTTTGAAGTAGTTGTTCAAAGCAGCAAACTCCGGCGTTAACCTATGCCGCCATCTTGGTTCTCCCCAAAGTAATTTTAAAAAATATGTTTTTAAAAAGTTGTGAGAACAGTGATAGAGCTTAAAAAAGAAATAATTGTGAGGTACGATAGAGGTGTTCGTGTGTCTGACCTGGTTACCGAGTATGGCAGAGCAAAATAGTTAGCACAACTTTAAAACATAAAGAGGCCATCAAGAGTGCTGACTGATGTTGCTAAGGGTGGGGAAGTGCTCCTGAAACAACAACTGCAGGCAACTACCGAGTTAGAAGAACGGTTGTTGATTTGGATAAACGAAAAGCAGTTAGCCAGTGATAACGTTTCAAAGGCAAGCCTGTGAAAAAGTGAAGACACTGCGCACTGGCCTCCGAAGGCAGCCTGGAGCCAGCGCCGAGGCTGTCTGTAAGGCTGCGGGCCCTGGTGGTTAGGGGAGAAGCGCACCCCGCCGGAGAAGCGTGGGGAGGCTGCCAGCTCTAGCAGAACTTGCGGAGGCCGAGGGATCTGTTCCCATCAGCGTCCCACTGTGACGGACAGGCCCCTCCTGGGAGGACATGCCCGCGAGGACCCGCCAGGCCGGAGAGGCATCGCCGGGACACAGCCAGTGAAGGGCGACTGACGTGACTGTTGTGTGGGAATCGAGTGGGGACTTCAAACTGAAGCCTCTACTCGTCCACCATTCCGAAAACCTGCGAGTTTTCAAGAAAAATAATGCCGTGAAAACCAAGTGGAATGTGGAGGGCCAGCAGCAAAGCATGGTGACCAGGAAGCTTTTTATTGAGTGGATTCATGAAGTGTGGGCTCCAAGTGTGAAGAAATACCTCCCGGAAACGCAACTGCCACTCAGGGCACTTCTTGTCATGGACGAGGCTCCTGCCCACCTCCAGGCGTGGCGCGGAGCTGCTGGAGGAGCACAGCCTCAACCCTGCCGGGTCCTCACCACCCACAGCCTCACCCCTGCCGGGTCCTCACCACCCACAGTCTCACCCCTGCCGGGTCCTCACCACCCACAGCCTCACCCCTGCCGGGTCCTCACCACCCACAGCCTCACCCCTGCCGGGTCCTCTCCACCCACAGCCTCACCCTGCTGGATCCTCTCCACCCACAGCCTCACCCCTGCCGGGTCCTCTCCACCCACAGCCTCACCCTGCTGGATCCTCTCCACCCACAGCCTCACCCTGCTGGATCCTCACCACCCACAGCCTCACCCTGCTGGGTCCTCACCACCCACAGCCTCACCCCTGCTGGATCCTCTCCACCCACAGCCTCACCCTGCTGGGTCCTCTCCACCCACAGCCTCACCCCTGCTGGATCCTCTCCACCCACAGCCTCACCCTGCTGGGTCCTCACCACCCACAGCCTCACCCCTGCTGGATCCTCTCCACCCACAGCCTCACCCTGCTGGGTCCTCTCCACCCACAGCCTCACCCCTGCTGGATCCTCTCCACCCACAGCCTCACCCTGCTGGGTCCTCACCACCCACAGCCTCACCCCTGCTGGACCCTCTCCACCCACAGCCTCACCCTGCCGGGTCCTCTCCACCCACAGCCTCACCCTGCCGGGTCCTCACCACCCACAGCCTCACCCTGCCGGGTCCTCACCACCCACAGCCTCACCCTGCTGGGCCCTCTCCACCCACAGCCTCACCCCTGCCGGGTCCTCACCACCCACAGCCTCACCCTGCCGGGTCCTCACCACCCACAGCCTCACCCTGCTGGGCCCTCTCCACCCACAGCCTCACCCCTGCCGGGTCCTCACCACCCACAGCCTCACCCCTGCTGGGCCCTCTCCACCCACAGCCTCACCCTGCTGGATCCTCTCCACCCACAGCCTCACCCTGCTGGGTCCTCTCCACCCACAGCCTCACCCTGCCGGGTCCTCACCACCCACAGCCTCACCCCTGCTGGGTCCTCACCACCCACAGCCTCACCCTGCTGGGTCCTCTCCACCTAACAACTCCTCCAATCCAGCCCACGGACCAGCAGGTCATTTCTAATTTCAGGAACACTACACAAAGGCCCTGTTCCAGAGGTGTTTTGAGGTGACCTCTGACACTGATTTAACCCTTCTAGAGGAACACTTTAATATCCTCACTCGCTCGAGACTCACAGAGCCCGGGGGAGTGTGTTCCAGGACCACGCAATCAGCTTGGAAGACACTGCCCGAGCCTGTTGCTGACAGAGCCTGTGAGGGCTGTGAGGGGCAAGTCCAGGCTTGGAGGTGGATGGTGATGGGGAGGAGCTGGTGAGGACACAGCACTAAGCTGGCCTCCCAGGAGCTCCGGGACCTTCAGAGGAGCAGCCCGGCAGCTGAGAAGTCTCTTCAGGGGAGGGGGTGGGGGAAAGGAGGGTGTTCCTACTCCACTCATCAAGGGAATGCTGGGAAATGGGGAGAAATGCAGTTTACTGAGAAATGCAATCTGACAAAGAAGTAGCAAACTGTCATCAAAGGTAGTTCTAGTGTGTATGTAAATTTTCATTTTTTACTGTAAATTTCATTTCCTTTTAAGATTTTAATGTCCTTTTTGTTTATAAAGTGTTTATAGATTAAACAGTACTGTATATAAGCATGTACTGTCTATAAGAAAGGTTGAAACAGGGAATCATATGGAAGACTGGGCTGGATTAATTCAGTTTACATTATTTCTAATGGCAAAAATGATTCAGTTTTCAAACAAATTGCTTCTCGAACAGCCTTCTGAAACATATTAAGTTTAGAACCGAGGTCCCACTGTGCTCTCAAACCCTTGCTGCGGCAGCAGGCAGGGCGGAAGAGCAGCAGAGGCATCCCCTCAGCGACGCTTCGCTAGCAGGATGATCTCACTGCGGTTTCTGCAAACAGCACCCAGGGAAGGCTGAGGGATGGCATGAAATGGAAGGACACGCAGCCAAAAACGGCCAGCCAGGGGCCACGAGGAGGGAAAAGCTGGAGTGGCAGGAAGTTCAAAGGCAGGAGTGACGGAGCTGGCAAGCTGCTCCAGAGGCTGCTCTGCTTTCAGCATCTTTCCTCCCCGCGACCAGGGAGACGGCTCCCCTCCTGAAAGGCCAAGCCCACGGCCCGCAGGGGGGGTGGGGCCCACTGAGCGTTCACAAGGGGACTGGCCCCGCCCACTTTCCAGCAGCTGGGCGCTGAGAGCAGAAAGCGATGTCCTGGGGAGGGAGCCGGCCACAGTCTGCACCCACATCAATCCAGCTGCACTGACACAAGGGCCTGCTGCACTCCCCAGCTGGCCAGAGAGCCATCGGCCTGGCCCCCAGCCCCTCCTGTCTCTCAGTGGGGCAGCACTTGCTCTCCCGGGGGGAATTACCAGACTCTCTGGGAGGCTTTACTTACTTTTTTTTTTTATTGCTTAAAGTAGTACAAAGAGTATTACATATGTCTCCTTTTTTCCCCCGCCCTTGACAATCCCCTGGCCTCTCCTACCCCCCAGTGTCTTATGTCCATTGGTTATGCTTATATGCATGCATACAAGTCCTTTGGTTGATCTCTTACCTCGCCCCTCCTGCCACCCCCTTCCCGCCCCCGCCTTCCTGCTGTAGTTTGACAGTCTGTTCGAGGCAGCTCTACCTCTGTATCTATTTTTCTTCATCAGTTTATAATGGTCTTTATTTTCCATAAATGAGTGAGATCATGTGGTGTTTTTCCTTCATTGACTGGCTTATTTCACTTAGCATAATGCTCTCCAGTTCCATCCATGCTGTTGCAAATGGTAAGAGTTCCTTCTTTTTTACAGCAGCATAGTATTCCATCGTGTAGATGTACCACAGTTTTCTAATCCATTCATCTACTGATGGGCACTTAGGCTGTTTCCAGATCTTAGCTATGGTGAATTGTGCTGCCATGAACATATGGGTGCATATATCCTTTCTGATTGCTGTTTCTGGTTTCTTGGGATATATTCCTAGAAGTGGGATCACAGGGTCAAATGGGAGTTCCATTTTTAGTTTTTTGAGGTACTCCATACTGTCTTCCACAGTAGCTGCACCAGTCTGCATTCCCACCAGCAGTGCACAAGTGTTCCTTTTTCTCCACATCCTCTCCAGCACTTGTTTGTTGATTTGTTGACAGGTGTGAGATGGTACCTCATTGTTGTTTTGATTTGCATCTCTCGGATGATTAGCGACTTTGAGCATGTTTTCATATGTCTCTTGGCTTTCTGAATGTCCTCTTTTGAAAAGTGTCTATTTAGGTCCTTTGCCCATTTTTTGATTGGATTGTTTATCTTCCTTTTGTTGAGTTGTATGAGTTCCCTATAAATGTTGGAGGTTAAACCCTTATCAGTGATAGCATTGGCAAATATGTTCTCCCATGCAGTGGGCTTTCTTGTTGTTTTGTTGATGGTTTCTTTTGCTGTGCAGAAACTTTTTATTTTGATGTAGTCCCATTTGTTTATTTTCTCTTTAGTTTCCAATGCCCTAGGATCTGTATCGGTGAAGAAATTGCTTCGGCATATGTCTAAGATTTTGTTGCCTTTGGATTCTTCTAGTATTTTTATGGTTTCCTGTCATATATTTAAGTCCTTTATCCATTTTGAGTTTATTTTTGTGTATGGTGTAAGTTGGTGGTCTAGTTTCATTTTCTTGCATGTATCTGTCCAATTTTCCCAACACCATTTATTGAAGAAACTATCTTGACTCCATTGTATGTTCTTGCCTCCTTTGTCAAATATTAATTGAGCATATTGGTTGGGGCTGATTTCTGGGCTCTCTATTCTATTCCATTGATCTGTATGTCTGTTCTTGTGCCAGTACCAGGCAGTTTTGAGAACAGTGGCTTTGTAATACAGCTTGATATCTGGTATTGAGATCCCACCTACTTTGTTCTTTCTCAGGATCGCTGCAGCTATTCGGGGTCGTTTTTTATTCCAGATGAATTTTTGGAGAGTTCGTTCTAGGTCTGTGAAATATGCCATTGGTATTTTAATGGGAAGTGCATTGAATTTATAGATTGCTCTGGGTAGTATGGACATTTTAATGATGTTGATTCTACCAATCTAAGAACACGGTATGTTCTTCCATCTCTTTATGTCTTCCTCTATCTTTTTTCAACGTCCTGTAGTTTTCTGAGTAGAGGTCTTTTACCTCTTTAGTTAAGTTTATTCCTAGGTAGCTTAATTTTTTTGGTCCGATGGGGAATGGGATTGCTTTTTTAGTCTCTCTTTCTGCAAATTCACTATTGGTGTATAGAAATGCCATAGATGTCTTGGCATTAATTTTGTATCCTGCTACATTGCCGAATTCTTTTATTAAGTCTAATAGTTTTTTGATGGAGTCTCTAGGGTTTTGTATGTATAATATCATGTCATCTGCAAATAAGGACAATTTTACTTCTTCTTTTCCAATTTGGATGCCTTTTATTTCTTCTTCTTGTCTAATTGCAATGGCTAATACTTCCAGTACTATGTTGAACAGGAGTAAAATCACCTTCTTTTCAAAGGGTTAAAAAATGGTTCACAGGATGCAGCCTCTGCATACTCATCAGATGAGCTGTGATGAAGGAGATGTTGCCCACTGGTGAGGGCGTGAAGAGGTCATGGCACCATGACCCGGTGCGTGGGCGCTCCCTGCCACCAGCAATTGCACGACTAGCTGTGAGGCTGAACTCTGAAATTGCTAATATTCTATCATTCGGACCAACAAAGATGGCAGTTTCACCTATTCAACCAATAGATACCCAACAAAATGATACGTATATCACCAAATGACACGTGCTAGATGCTCCCAGCAGCATCTTTTATAACAGCCCCTGAACAGCAAGTGCCCATCACAGCGGGAGGGATGATGAACCCCGGCCCACCCGCAGGCCCAGCACAGCGAGGTGCGCAGCGGGAAAGGAGGCCATGGTCACTCCGTGGCACGGTGAGGCCCTCAAATGCAGCACGGCCAGACACACGGACACAACAGCGCTGGCACAGAGACTGCGGGTGAAGTTCCATGGGAGAGCCCATCTATGCCCTATGCTGTGAAGCGGAATATGACGCACACCCACAAAGCCCCCGCACCCTGGGATGGCCCCCACCTGACTTCCCACGGCTGGTTACATGGATATGTTCAGTTTGCAAAAATTTATCAAGTTCTACATGCTTTTTAAATATGTGATTTCCGGTATATTTAAATCAATAAAAAGTAAAAGAAAAGGCTGAACTTTTTATTCTTTTGTCTACCCCATGACAGACCCAAACACCCACTGCTCTGAATGCTGCCTGCGCTTCTCCGGTTAGCCAGCAGGAGCGACGATGAGAGTTCTCATGGAGCTTCAGAACCTGTGCAGGAAGGACTCTGCCCCGTCAGGTTACCAAGCCCACTTGGACGTCTCCTGACCTAAAGTCCCTTGCGTTTTCTCAGCTGGACCCTCGAGGTCCCATCCCGCGCCCTGGTCCCAGGCCAGCAGGGAACGTCCTCGGAGCATGGGTGTGGGTCACAGGGCTGCTCCGGACCATCTCACAGAGCAGGGCTGGGAGTACACAGGCAGGACGCAGGCCCCCATTTCACACACAAGGAGGTAGGGGTTTGCCAGTGGGAAGAAGCAGTGCTGGGAGAGGTGGTGAGTCTGACAGAAAGTCTTGCAGTGCAGGGGTGGGGGTGCCAGGCTGGTGTCCCCAGGGAGAGCCAGGGGCCACAGACAGTGCAGCTCTGCTCTCATCAGTGTTAGGTTTGATGGAGACATTGAGTTGATACCCATCCCCCGGGAACTGGTTTTTCAGTCTTTCACTGTGGACATTCCCATTGCCGAAGACCACTTTTCACTTGCGGTGACCACATTCCATTCTCTCCCCGCTGGGGCTGCATAAATCCCTCCAAAAGTCCTAAAAAAGCCGCCGACTCCCCTCACTGGGTGCTGGAGCCATCCAGGCTCAGCCACCTGGTGTGCGGATGGTCATTCGTAATCCCTCACCACTCTGACCTCGTGCGTTCCCCCACAGTCAGCAGAGGAAGTGGGGATCATGACCTCGCCATGCTGTACTTGCCAGGGGCAGCTGACAACCACTGGGCCTGGCCACAGGAAGGACTCCAGGTCTGACTTCAGAGAGACCTCACCTGTGGCCACTGGGGGCTTGCACAGCTTAGGCTGGGATGTCCCATCTTTTGTAAGAGAAAGCCCCAATTCATCTTCCTGGTATCAAATACTGGGGGTGCTGAGGCAAGGGAGTGTGCTGGGGCATCCCAGAATGAGGGTTTTGGGGGCATAGGTGGGGGTGAGGAGGTTAAAGGGTGAAATGATTTGCATCTGTGTGTGTGTGTGTGTGTGTGTGTGCGCGCACGCGCGCGAGCAAGGGAGAGGAAGAGGGAGAGGGAGATATGTCTGGTGGCAGATGAAGGGATAGGGACAATCTAAGGACACATGTGATGGGGCTCTGCTGTCACCCATACTCCTCCCTTCCTTAGAACTTCAGCAAACTACATTCATCCATTCATTAAGAAAACAATGTCCTTGGCCGGTGGTGTTCAGTGGTTAGAGTGTCAGCCCACGCACCAAAGGGTTGGGGGTTTGATTCCCTGTCAAGGGCACGTACCTGGGTTGTGAATTCAATCCCTGGCCCCAGTCGGGGTGTGTGTGGGAAGCAATCAATCTATGTGTCTCTCTTACATTGATGTTTCTCTCCCCCCCCCCCTCCCTTCCACTCTCTCTAAAAATCAATGGAAAAAATATTCTCAGGTGAGGATTAACCAAGAAACAAGGAAGGAAGGGAGGGAGGGAGGGAGGGAGGGAGGGAAGGAGGAAGGAAGGAAGGAAGGAAGGAAGGAAGGAAGGAAGGAAGGAAGGAAGGAAGGAAGGAAGGAAGACAACAATGTGTTGAATACCTGCTCAACACCGTCAAGTGCTAGAGACCCTGGGGATGAACTGGCCTGGCTCTCGGGGAGCTCAGAGGGAGAGGTGGTGGGAAAGCTGGCAGAGGAACTTGAAGAGCATAAGAGGATGATGGGGGAGAGGGTGATGGGTCCTGCACACCAGACAGCGGGAGGCTCTGAGGACGGAGTGATGGGAAGTCACCTGCTCCAAGTGCTGGGAGGAGGCTCAGGCACAGCTGCGGCTAGGACAGAGCCAGCAGATTCCTTGGCTCAGGGCCCTCTCTCCTCTCAGCTGCCGCCACTGCCTCCAAAGCCCGCCCCTAAGCACTCTGCCCCCGGACTTCTTAGCCCTCCTCCCCAGGCTGGCTCTTCCCTCTCCTCATGGCTCTTGCAGGTTCTTATCTTTCCTCTACTACAGCACCAATCACCCCGCACTGATGTGCTTTTTGACGCACGTACATACCTTTCACCCTGTCACCAGGGTGCTCTGTCTAAAACCAGATCTGACTCTGTACCGCCAGCTCAGAAACATTCAAGGGCTCCCCACTGCCTACAGGATAAGGCACACACTCCTCAGCACTATGTGGCCCATAAGCCCTGACCATCCCTCTGGGCTTATCTCCTGGCCCCACACATTCTCCCTTACACTCTACGTGGGGCGGCTGGAACCACTCTTCTCTTTAAGAGGAGCAGCTAGCTTCCCGACTTCAGAGGCTGGACCTGCTGACTCCCTTTTAACAAACAGATGACAAGAGGGATGGAGCGTGACTTCTGAGACAGCCCCAGCAGGCACTACAGTCCCCACTCTCTCTGGATCATCTGCTCTGGGGAAAACCAGCTGCCATGTCCCGAGGACACTCAGGAGGTCCACAGAGGAGAAACTGAGGCCTCCTCCCAACGGTCAGCAAGGGTCTGAGCTGCTGCCCCGCCCTGTGGGAGCCCCATGGTGGGGCTCCTGCAGCTCCCACTGGGCTGGACCAGGCAGCCTGGCAGCACCTTCGCTGCAGCCTCCCGAGGGCCCCCGAGCCAGAGGGGCCAGCGAGGTTCCCTGCGTTCCTGACCCACAGAACCAGGAGACGATAACCACCCACTGCTTTAAGCTGCTACACCCTGGGAGAGATCGTTACAGGGCAATCAACAATGAATGCGCCCAAAGCACCGCCTGCCCTTGCGGACGCATCCGGGCCTTTGTATCTGCTATTGTCCTTGCCTGCGATGCGTCTCGCACTCTGACCTTTCCACTAAGCTCCTCACTGTCCTGCAGGGGCCAACGGAGACCTCCTCCCCTGAGTGAGTCACTCCTCCCGGCAGCCCCAGAGCTGGCCCCCTGGGACTCAGCATCCTGCACGCCCCTCTGACAGGCCCTGCCTACTCCACACTCTCCCTGGTGGCTCAGAGTCCTGCCAAGGCCACCTGCCCCTGTGGGCAGGAGAGGGCGAGGCACCGATCAGTGAAGCCTCTGTCAACTGGCTGGAGAGCCACCGCTTAAGGTTTCATTCCAGTGGGATGAGTGTAGAAAGGAAGCATTATGCAACGAACATCCAAACCCAGAAACCTCCATCCTTTCTTCCAAAGGATGGCCGAGCATGAGCACCCCTGAGGGGCCCACCAACAGCCAGGAGGAGCGGACCTACCTGGATCAAGGCCAGCACCTTGTCCTGCACGATGGTGGGTGGGTTGTTCTTGGGCGAGATGATTCTGACCAGAACGCCGTCGATGAAATCTCGGCTGGCCACGAGGACGTGGAAGCGGTGGCCACAGTTCTTCACACAGGTCTCCAGCACCTGACGTGGAGGGAGGAGCGGTGAGTACGCGGCCTGCGGAGCCACCGGGAAGAGGAGGGCGGCTCCACTTCCACCCGATCCTTCTTCCCGAACATCTTCCCGACCATCTCCTTTAGAACCACCCTCACCGGCAGCCATCCTCACCCTAGAACCCAGTCGTACTCAGCGGTGAGGCTGCCCCCTGCTGACTGCCCTGCACAAAAACCGGGTCATTAGTTTAGGCATCACTTTCACAGGAGAAGGGAAAGCAAGAATGAAATGGCTGAGCGGTCTCTGAGAATCAGCACTTTGCCTCCCTCTGGGCCTCTGGGTGTGTGGCATTAGCCAACGGGACACATGCTCGGTCACAGGGAAGGCTGCTGTACAGTAAGAATTGCCCAGGGAGTTGTTGGCCCTGGTTATGTGAGGAAGCAAACACACACACACACACACACACACACACACACACACACACACATCACACAACCCTGCTTCTGCAACTAAAACTGAAAATGACTTTCCACCTTTAGTAACTGGTTTGTGGGCCTCAGCTGCCATTAGGGCAGTGGTTCTCAACCTTCTGACCCTTTAAATACAATTCCTCATGTTGTGACCCAACCATAAAATCATTTTCGTTGCTACTTCATCACTGTCATGTTGCTACTGTTATGAATCGTCACGTAAATATCTGATGTGCAGGATGGTCTTAGGCGACCCCTGTGGAAGGTCGTTCGACCGCCAAAGGGGTCGCGACCCACAGGTTGAGAACCGCTGCTTTAGGCTTTAAGGTCCATGTACCCTTCAAACCCTGCCCACTCCTCCCCTAACTGGGACAATCAGTTACACAGGCCCAAGCCAATCAGAAAAGCACAGGTGCGTGTGGGTTCTGGCTAGATGGCCAGTGTGGGCTTGAATCTCAGCTCCACCACTTTCTCTCTGAATGGCTCCGGACAAGTCTGTCTGAGCCTCTGCTTCCCCATCTGTAAAGTGGGCACATGAGCACTCCCTTCCAGAACTGTAGTAAGGCTGCCAGGGAAGCACCTAGCACAGTGCCCTGCACAGGGGAGGAGCCAGTAAATGAGAACTTTGACGCTTGGATGCCATTCCAAAGGCTGCACTACATACTCAAGTGACGGGACAGTTCAGTCCCCGCAGGACCAGGGAGAGGCCCTGGAGCCCAGAGGTGTCAACTGCAGGCCCCCTCCCGCCTGGAGCACAGCTTTCTGAATTCCTTAGCCCTCTGGAAACCAACCCTGACCCTTCCCACGTCAGCGTCCCCCAAAGCCACAGGCAACTAGTGGGGAATGCCTCCTTGCAAGGACGTCACCAGCAACAGGGGGCATTTCTGACTGCCTCATTTGCCCAAACTAACCTGACCACTGGGTACCTCATGCAGTCATTCCAGAGCCCGGTTCACACACTGGGGCAGCACCTCGGCAAAGCATGGCCACGAAGAAAGGTCCACAGGCTAACGTGACCTGAATGCAGGCAGACGCCAGGTACTGCGAAGGATTCTTTCACATTATACAGAATTTCACTCTATTCTTACAGCTAATTCTCTTTACGTGGATGTTGCTATCCCACTTTCTTACCCCTAGGAGGCTGAGAAAGGTGAAGAGACAGGTCTAGGGAAAGTCGCTGGTCAGTGCCAGACCCAGGATGGGATCTCCAACCGGCCTTCTCTGAAGCCCCCATCGCTGCACCCCGGAGACCACAGGCAGTGTGTGCGCCAGCTTTCCCACTCCCTCAGGCGGTCCCTGAAATAGCCCTGTCAGGGGGACCACCGCTGCAGAGATGAGAGCTGTGGCATGGCGATGCTAGTCATTCCCGGAGGAGGCCAGAGCTGGCAGGTGCACTGAGCCCCACGGGAGGCACCAGGCTCCGCTCAGGCAGCTGAGGGAGACCCCGAAGCTCAGCGTCCCTGGCTGCTAAGGTTTTCTTCACTCAAGAGGGCGCTCTCTTTCTTAGCCTCTGCTCATGCTGGACTACAGGGGACGACGACGAGGTGCCAGCATTCTCTCTCACAGGGACCTGTGCAGGCTGCAAGATGAACCCCAGGGGTCTCCTGCCTCAAGGAACTTACAGTCGCCCTTCCTTCTAGGAGCTTCAAAAAGCCTCCTCCTAATTTTACTACACAGGCAGTGGGCTGCCGGCTGAGGTAGGTGGCAGGAAGGATGGTGTATGTGATGAGGAGCAGGCCGGGGAAGAGCAGTGAGGTGGAAGGGTCACGGGAAGAGAGGAGCAGGGAGGCTGAGGGGGCAGGGCAGCAGCCAGGACACACTTCGTTTCCCTGGAGCAGACTTTACTCCGGGGCTCAGATACATAGGCTTGGCAATGCCCTGGGCAGAGGTGGCATGTGCGACAGAGCAGCCCAAAGTCTAGCAGAACAGGAGATGCGGGAGGTCTTCCCTGGATGGCAAGGACCACACCACTCAACCCAAGGAGGCCCAGCAACCCACTTCAAGGCCCTCTGCCCAAACGCCCCGGAAAACTGTCTCTGTGGGTTGTAGGGCATGAAATACCCAGCAGCAGGTTTCTAGAATGCAGCCAAAGCCCAAGAGTAAGCAGAAGGTGCCTCTAAGCCAGCGGTTCTCAACCTGTGGGTTCTCAACCTTTGGCGGTCGAACAATCCTTTCACAGGGGTCGCTAAGACCATCCTGCCTATCAGATATTTACATGACGATTCATAACAGTAGCAACATGACAGTGATGAAGTAGCAACGAAAATAATGTTATGGTTGGGTCACAACATGAGGAACTGTATTTAAAGGGCCAGAAGGTGGAGAACCACTGTTCTAAGCAATCAGAAACAGATGTTTCCAGTTCACACACTAAGGCCCAAGCAGAGAGCCCCTCAGGACCTCTGCTAACTCCTGCTTGGGGTGACTGAGCGTACAGCGGGGAAGTGAGGAAGACCCGCAGGAGCCGAAGTGAGGTGACCGAAGGTAAGATAAGGCCAAGAGTGAAGCCACGGGGGCGGACATGGGGCTGCTCGTGCACCAGACCAGGGCCTTGTGCAGGGGCAGGGCTTGCACATTTAATCAGCCCCCCAAGGCAGCGCTGGATTGGCAGCAAAGACCTGATCACTAAAATTAAAATACTAAAAATTTAAAAATACTTAGAAATAAATGTAACTAAGGAAGTAAAAGATCTGTACCCTGAAAATTATAAAACACTGATGGAGAGAAACTGAAGACACACATAAATGGAAAGATGTCCTATGCTCATGGACTGGAAAAATTAATATTGTTAAAATGTTCATACTACCCAAAGCCATCTACATATTTCACAGAAACAGAAAAAGCAATCCTAAAATTCATACAGAACTATAAAAGGCTTTCAATAGGCAAAACAATGCTGAGAAAGAAGAAAGCTGACAGTATCACACTGCCTGATTTAAAACTATATTGCAAAGTTATAGTCATCAAAGCAGTCTGGTACTGGCATAAAAATAAATACAAAACAAAGGAACGGAATCAAGAGCCGAGAAGTAGACTCATACATACATAGTCAACTAATATTTGACAAGGGAGCCAAGAGGACTCAATGGGAGGAAGGACAGTCTGCTATAAACTGTGCTGGGAAAACTGGATATCCACATGCAGAAGAATGAAACCAACTTCTAAATCACACCACTCACAAAAACTAACTCAAAATGGACTAAACACTTACATGTAATACCCCAAACCATAAAACTACTAAAAGAAAAATAGGGGGGAGCTCCTTGACATTGACCTTGAAAAAGATTTTTTAGATATGACACCAAAAGCAAAGGCAACAAAACCAAAAATAAGCAAGTGGTAGATACTACATCAAACTAAAAAATTTCTTCATAACAGAAGAAACAATCAGGAAAATAAAAAGGCAACCCACAGAATGGGAGAATATATTTACAAACTATCAGATAAGGGGTTAATATAGAAAATATATAAGGGCCTGGACAGCTTGGCTCAGTGGTTGAGCGTCGACCTATGAACCAGGAGGTCATAGTTTGATTCCCGGTCAGGGCATGCCTGGGTTGCAGGCTTGATCCCCAGTGTGGGGCATGCAGGAGGCAGCCGATCAATGATTCTCTCCCATCATTGATGTTTCTATCTCTCTTCCTTTCCCTTCCTCTCTGAAATCAATAAAAATATATATTTTTTAAAGTACGTGTGTGTGTGTGTGTGTGTGTGTGAGTATATATATATATATATATATATATATATATATATATATATATACACACTAGAGGCCCGGTGCACAAAAATTTGTGCACTCGGGGGGGAGGGGGGGTCCCTCAGCCCGGCCTGTGCCCTCTCGCAGTCTGGGACCCCTCAGGAGATAACGACCTGCTGGCTTAGGCCTGCTCCCGGGTGGCAGAGGGCAGGCCTAATCCCTAGGTGCAGCCCCTGGTCAGGCTCAGAGCAGGGCCGATTGGGGAATTGGGGCGCCGCCCCCTGTCATGCACAGAGTAGGGCAGATTGGGAGGTTGCGATGCCACCCTCAGTCACACTCAGGGTAGGGCCGATTGGGGGGTTGGGGCACCGCCCTCAGTCACACTCAAGGCAGGGTCGATGGGGAGGTTGCAGCGCCACCCCCTGTCATGCACAGAGCAGGGCCCATCAGGGGGTTGGGGAGCTCCCCCCTGTCATGCACAGAGCAGGGCCGATCAGGGGGTTGGGGCGCCGCCACTGTCACACTCAGGGCAGAGCCAAAGGGGAGGTTATGGCTCTACCCCATCACACACAGAGCAGGGCCCGTGGGGTGGGGGGGTTGGGGCGCCGCCCTCTATCACCCACAGAGCAGGGCCGATCAGGGGTTTGGTGGGGAGCTGCCACTATCACACTCAGGGCAGGGCGGATGGGGAGGTTATGGCTCTACCCCATCACACACAGAGCAGGGCCCGTGGGGTGGGGGGGGTTGGGGCGCCACACCTTGTCACACACAGAGCCACAGGGCGATCAGGAGGTTGGGGAGCTCCCCCCTATCAGGCACAGAGCAGGGCCAATAAGGGGGTTGGGGCGCCTTCCCCTGTCAGGAACAGAGCAGGGCCGATAGGGAGGTTGTGGCCCCGCCCCCTGTCACACACAGAGCCGCAGGGCGATCAGGGGGTTTGGGCGCTGCCCCCTGTCATGCTGATCCCAGTGCTGGGAGACCTCACGGCTCCGCTGATCCTGGTGCTGGGAGGCATATTACCCTTTTACTATATAGAATAGAGGCCTGGTGCATGGGTGGGGGCTGGCTGGTTTGCCCTGAAGGGTGTCCCGGATCAGGGTGGGGGTCCCCACTGGGGTGCCTGGCCAGCCTGGATGAGGGGATGATGGCTGTTTGCAGCTGGTCACACACCCTTCAGGGTGGGGGTCCCCACTGGGGTGCCTGGCCAGTCTGGGTGAGGGGCTGAGGGCTGTTTTCAGGCTGGGACTGAAGCTCCCAACTGCTCCTTTTTTCTTCTTTTTTTTTTTTTATTCTGAGCCAGCTTTAGCTCTGAGGCTCCAGCTCTTAGGCCTCCGCTCCTGAAAGCAGGTATCTGGTTTGTTTCAGTTCTACAATCGAAACTCTGTATCACCTCCAGGTCTGAGATCCTGGCTAGCTGAAAGCTGGTTTCTGGGGTTTTGTTTAGCTTCTATTTTTGTAACTATGTTTCAAAATGCCAGCTCAGAGGCCTGCAGCAGCAGGCGGGGAACGTTGGAGTCCTCTGTCACTGAAGCAAGCAAGCCTCATGTTAGTTTCAAGCAGCCTGGATGCTGGCCGCCATCTTAGCTGGCAGTTAATTTGCATATCGCCCTGATTAGCCAATGGGAAGGGTAGCAGTCATACGCCAATTACCATGTTTCTCTTTTATTAGCTATACAAAATAGCCCATAGCAAAAAAAAAACCTAACCATTGACAGTGAGGAAATTGAAACAACCATCAAAAACATCCCCCCCAAAAAAGTCCAGGACCAGATGGCTACACCAGTGAATTCTACCAAATGTTCAAAGAAGGTTTACTAATAAAACTTATCCTTCTCAAACTAATCAAAAAATTGAAGAAGAGGTAATACTTCCTAACACATTCTATGAGGCCAATATAACCCTAATACCAAAACCTGGCAAAGATGACAAAAAAAGAAAACTACAGACCAATGTCTCTGATGAACACAGATGCAAAAATCCTAAATAAAATACTAGCAAATCTAATACAACAGTACATCCAAAAAGTAATACATCATGATCAAGTGGGGTTCATTTCAGGGACACAAGGATGGTTCAACATATACAAATCAATTAATGTAATACACCACATTAACCAAAGACAGGATAAAATCGTAAGATCTTATCAATAGATGCAGGAAAAGCATTTGATAAGATACAATAGTCATTTATGATTAAAACACTCAATAAAATAGTAATAGAAGGAAAGTACCTCAACTTAATAAAGGCCTGGGCCCTGGTCATGGCTCGTGCAGGAGGCAACCAGTCAATGTGTTTCTTTCACATTGATATTTCTGTCTTTCCCGCTCTCTTCCATTCTCTCTACAAATCAATGGGAAAATATCCTCAGGTGAGGATTAAAAAAAAAGTTTAAGATGTGGTCCATGCACACAGTGGATATACTCAGCCACGAGAAAGGATGGATCAGCACCGTTTACAACCACCTGGACGGGCCCTGAGAACATGATGCCGAGTGAAACCCGTCGGTCGGAACAAGCTGAGAACCATACGATCTCACTCATGTGTGGGATGTAAAAACGAAACTCGTGAACACAAACAGCAGTGTGGTGGGTGCCAGGGGGAAAGGGTGGGGGAGACGGAGATCCTAATACAAGGTGACAGGAGCAGACCTGACTGTGGGTGGTGGGCACGCAGTGCCATATACAGATCTTGTAACATAGAAACCCACAGCTGACACCTATGTTCATGTTGACCAATGTCACCCCAATCAATTTAATAAATAAATATTAAAAATAAAATATAAAAGATATATGCACCCCCATGTTCACTGCAGTATTATTCACAATAGCCAAGACATGGAAACAACCCAAGTGTCACTGGTGAATGAACGCATAAAGAAAATGTTGGAGGCCTAACCGGTTTGGCTCAGTGGAAAGAGTATTGGTCTGCGAACCAAAGGGTCCCGGGTTCAATTCCTGTCAAGGGCATGAACCTCAGTGCAGGCTCCTCCCTGGCCCGGGCCCTGGTCAGGGCGCATGCAGGAGACAACCAATCAATGTGTTTCCCTCACATTGATATTTCTCTCTGTCTTTCCCTCTCCCTTCCACTCTCTCTAAAAATCAATGGGAAAAATAAACCATCCTTGGGTGAGGATTAAAAAAAAATAGAAAAAGAAATTGTTGATGTACTATCCTATATAATAGAGAGCTAATATGCAAATGGTTGTCACACCCTCATGCCGCCACACCTTAATGGCTCAGGCACTTAACCCTGGGGAGAGAGGTATGGGGACCAGTCAGGCACAAATGAGATTGAGAGAGAGGAATGGGGGCCAGCCAGGCACAGATGAACTCACGAGAGAGGAATGGTGACCAGCCAGGCTGTGGCCCGGGAGAGGGACAAGCTGCTCGCCCCTCAGTCCTGGGGGCCAGCGGCTGCGCCTACGTCTGTAGTCCAGCCCAGGAGAGGGACAAGCCACACGCCCCACAGTCCCAGATGCCAGCGGCTGGTGCTGCGGCACGGGAGAGGAACAAGCCATTCGCCCTGCGGTCCCGGGTGCCAGCACCTATGGCTGCGGCCCAGGAGAGGGACAAGCTGCCTGCCCCATAGTCCCGGGCGCCTGTGGCTGCAACCCGGGTGAAGCCATCCGCCCACGGGCCCCTGCGGCTGCAGCTCGCCTGGGTGAAGTCGGCCCGGGTCCTGGGTGCCTGCGGCTGGCCAGAGGGAGGGAAGCCTGGGTCCCAGGTACCTGTAACCAGCCAGAGGAGGGAATCCTGGGTGCTGGGTGTAAGGTAAGGCAGAGATGGTTGGGGGTGATCAGGCCAGCAGGGGAGCAATTAGGGGCAATCAGGCTGGTAGGGGAGCAGTTAGGGGCAATCAGGCAGGCAGGCAGAGGGGTTAGGGGCAATCAGACAGGCAGGCAGGCGAGCGATTAGGAGCCAGCGGTCCCGGATTGCTAGAGGCAGTGGGACATCCGCCAAGGGGTCTCAGATTGGAGAGGGTGCAGGCCAGGCTGAGGAACCCCTCCCCTCCGTGCATCAATTTTGTACACCGGGCCTCTAGTAGTAGATAAAGCAGAGGAAAGAATCAGTGATTTGGAACATAAGGTAGCAGAAAACATCCAATCAGAAGAACAAAAAGAAAAAGAATTTTAAAAAGTGAGGATAGCTTAAGGGGCCTCTTGGACAACATCAAAAGTACCAACATTCACAGCATGGGGGTGCCAGAGGAGAAGAGAGAGAGCAAGAAAATGAAAACATGTTTAAAAAATAATGACAAAAAATTTCCCTAACTTGGTGAAGGAAAAAGATATACAGTTTAGGAAGCTCAGTAAGTCCCAAACAAGATGAACCCAAGGAGACCCACACCAAGACACATCATAATTACAATTCCAAAGGTTAAAGACAAAGAGAGAATCTTAAAAGAAGAGAAAAGCAGTTAGTAACTCACAAGGGAGTGCCCATAAGACTGTCAACTTATTTCTCAACAGAAACTCTGCCAGAAGGAATTGGCAGGAAATATTCAAAATCATGAAAAGCAAGGACTTACAACCAAAATTACTCTACCCAGCAAAGCTATCATTTAGAATTGAAGGTCAGATAAAGAGCTTTACAGACAAGAAAATGCTAAAGGAGTTCATCACCACCAAACCAGCACTACAAGAAATGTTAACGGGTCTTCTTTAAGAAAGAAAGAAAAAAAAAAGATAAAAAATATGAATCATAAAATGGCAATAAATACATATCTATCAATAATTACTTTGAAAGTTCCAATAAAAAAAATAAGGTGATTGAATGGGTAACAAAACAAGACCCTTACATATGCTGTCTACAAGGGACTCACTTCACATTAAAAGATACACACACAAACTGAAAGTAAAGGTCTGGAAAGAGATAGTTCATGAAAATAGAAACAGCGGGCACATACCCTGAGGGCTCCCGGACTGTGAGAGGGGGCAGGCCGGGCTGAGGGACCCCCTCCAGTGCACAAATTTTCATGCACTGGGCCTCTAGTATTGAATAAGAGTGGTGAAAGCAGACAACTCTGTCTTGTTCCTGATCTTATGGGGAATGCTTGTATTTTTTGCCCATTTAGTATGATGTTGGCTATAGGTTTGTCATATATGGTCTTTGTTATGTTGGGAAATGCTTCCTCTATTCTCATTTTGCTGAGAGTTTTTAAACATAAATAGTTGCTGGATTTTATCAAATGCCATTTCTGATTCTATTGATATGATTATGTGATTTATTTATTTATTTATTTTTTAATATATTTTATTGACTTTTTACAGAGAGGAAGGGAGAAGGATGAGAGTTAGAAACATCAATGAGAGAGAAACATCAATCAGCTGCCTCCTGCATACTTCCTACTGGGTATGTGCCCACAAACAAGGTACATGCCCTGGACCGGAATCGAACCTGGGACCCTTCAGTCTGTAGGCTGATGCTCTATCCACTGAGCCAAACTGGTTAGGGCTGATTATGTGATTTTTATCCTCCTTTTTGTTTATGTGGTGTATTACATTTATTGATTTGCAAATATTGTACCAGCCTTGCATGCCTGGAATAAATCCCACTTAGTCATAGTGTATGATCTTTCTAATGTATTATTGGATCCGATTTGCTAATTTTTTGTTGAGGATTTTAGCTTCTGTGTTCATCAGGGATATTGGCTTATAATTTTCTATCTTTGTAGTGTCTTTATCTGGCTTTGGAATTAGGATAATCCTGGCCCCATAAAATTAGCTTGGGAGTCTTCCCTCCTCTTGAATTTTTGGAATAGTTTGAGAAGGACAGGTGTTAGTTCTTCTTTGACTCTTTGGTAAAATTCACCTGTAAAGCCATCAGGGCTTTTGTTTGTTTGGAAGGTTTTTGATTACTGCTTTAATTTCTCTAGTTGTAATCTGCCTATTAAAATTCTCTGATTCTTCTTGATTTAGTTTTGGAAGATTGTATATTTCTAGGAATTTGTCCATTTCTCTCAGGTTGTCCAATTTGTTGGCTTGTTCATAATACGTTCTTACAATCCTTTGTATCTCATTAGCTGTGAAGTCTGGGTAAGCCCCTAGACCTCTCTGAGCCTCGGTGTTTTCATCCCAGTGAGGGAGATGAAGAAACCTATTTGGGAAGGTTATTGTAAACATCTGCATTAACCTCTGAAAAGCTCAGCAGCAGGGAAGGTACTGGGGTGGAAGTCAGCAGTTTATAGAGGAAACCGGCACCAAGGGTGCCACACCATACCTTCCAATGGCACATGCTGGAGGCTGTGCGGAGTGGGCAGAGGGGAAGCCCTGAGAGTGAGGCGAGGTCGGGAACATGGATCTTCCAAGATGCTTTCCCACCCACGGGAGGACAGTACTCACTGTTAATGCCAGCATCACTTCTCTGTAGTTCCGGTTCCCGTTCAGCCGCTTCTTCAGGGCTCGAATGGCATCCTTTGGCCTGGAGAAAAGGACATATTAAGATCCTTAAAAATTACACTTTGGGACACTGTCCTACAGATTCACTGCCATTTTTGTGAACTAGCTTATCTACGAAGTTATTTGCTGTAGCACGTTGGTAATTGTAAAAGATTGGAAACAAATTAACACCCATCAACATGAAACAGGGTAAATTAAAGCTTATTTATCCATATAATGGAATACTACGCAGCTGCACAAAAGAACACACTCCTTGTGCATCACCATGGAGCAAAAATGTGAACAGGCGTCTGCAGAGCAGTGCAGAGGGCTGCTCCTGTCTGAGTTACCCAAGGACAACAGTCACAGACACAGTGCACACGCTGGCCAGGCAAGAGAAGCTCTGGGAAGAGCCACAAGAAGCTGGTAACTCCAGCTGCCCCTGAAGAGGGAACTGGGTGACAGAGAGGACAGGGAGATTTTTCACCTGATTGTCTATTTGCAGCCCTTTTGACTTTTGTATAACATGCAAGTATTTGTCCAAAATAAAAACCAGCCCACTGTGCGTGGGTGCACTGAGGAGACCACAGAGAGCATGGCCAGGTCCTTGCGTAGGCCTGGGGCTCAGCCCCTCCCCAGTGCCATGGAACTCCTTTTTCCCTGAGAAAACTTTAGTCTCCTCAAAACCCAAGGAATTGTGTGCTTTTAGGTAAGGGATCTGCTATGGATTCCCAGAGAGAATCTCACAGAATTATAGGCAGTCCCCTGTTTACAAGTGGGCCTGTTCAAAAGCTCACTTATCCGTTGATTATTTGGAACTTGAAACGCGTTCTTCCTGAAGTCACTGTTGGAACTGGGAGTTGGAGTCCCCAGCAGCCCCCAACAAGCGCAGTCCTTACGTCTGGCATGCTATTTAATTTACTCTAAGTCAGGATTAAACGAAGGTGCGGACCGAGGAGGCACTTCCTGCATGGAGCCCCTGCCAGCGGGCCGGGGGAAGCCCCAGCACCTGAGCTCTAGGAAGCCCCAGTCCAGCTGCAGGCCTGCCTTTTGCTCCCACAACTGGCGCCAGCCTTCTCCAGATTCACGTGTCAATACATCTGATCTTTCCAAAGTTGAAGGTTGGTAAGTCAGAAACCTTCTGCTCCTCCTGAAATATTTATGATCCACTTACCAAATGAAAAAGTCCTTTCAAATGTGTATGAGGAAGAGGGTAGGGGAGTGGGAGCTCGGCTAATCAGCCCAATTTAAACGGAAACATAGCAAGGCAAGGCTTCAAGAAATGTAAAGCCCTGGCCCGTGTGGCTCGGAGGTTAGAGTGTCAGCCCATGGACTGAAGGGTCACGGGTTCAATTCCCGGTCAAGGGCATGTACCTGGGTTGCAGGTTTGATCCCTCTGCCCCTGTCAGGGTGCGTGTGTGGAAGGCAACCAATCGATGTATCTCTCTCATATAGATAGATGTTTCTCTCCCTCTCCCTCCCTCCTTCCCTTCTAATCTCTCTAAAAGAAAATCAATGGGGAAAGAATGAAGACGTTTAAAAATCCCTGAGACCTATTTTCCCCTCCCAACTTGAAAAATGGCTGCCTGCAGGAAGCCTTGGCTCTGAGTCCAAGGGCTGATGGGACAAGGCTCTCTGGAGAACGTCCTTGCAAGTGTTTGCAGTGCGGCTGTTTCCACACAGGAATGCTTATTTCTGCAAATGTGGGACTTGACGAGCTCTCAGCTTCGAGGGCTGTGTGTGGACTTGAGCTGGTGAAGGTCCACAGCTACTGGTCAGAAGCATGGAGTGGCTTCCTCTCTCCAGGGCTCTGCTCAGCGGGGTTAGCCTGGCCCATGGCTGCCATTCCCCCGGCCCAGCCTCACTCCTCTCCGCTTGAGCTTCATGGAGCAGAAGAGTGGGAACAAGCTCCAGGGCTGCGCTCCCTGAGCTCAGGAGCAGAGCCCGCGCTCCCAGTGGGGGAATGTGCCGGGGGAAGCAGCCGGCAGGCTCCCTCCCTGGAGCTACAGTGAAAACTCATCCTCAGAAGGACGGCCTGGGAGTGACTGGGTGAGCACAAAAGCAAGCACTTCCCTCCCTCCCTGGGGAGGGCTTCAGAGGCGAGGACCAAAGCGAGTCAGAGGAACTAACTGCCCAGTTTTAAGCAGCAGCAGCAGCAGGTTGGACAGCGAGGAGCTAGGAACAGGGAGACGGGAGAGGGAAGGATCAAGAGCCAAGGAGCAGAAAGAATCAGCAGGCAGCGGCAGGTGTGAGATGTCCCAACACCCTGGCAGCTTTGGCAGGAAAAGCCAGGCCTCAGGGCTGCCCCAGGGCCTCGGGTCAGGCTACAGCCCCGAAATGAAGTAAGAGGCCTGTCCATGGTGTCCCTGTCGAAGTGTCGAAGTTATTCCAAGATGGAGGACACAGCTGCGCCCATGACTCACCTCGAACACCTCCCTGCCCTCCCCCAACCCCACTCTGCCTGGGGCTTGCTCCTCTGCACCCCTCCTGCTAAGAGGCTGGGAAACAGACAAAACTTCAGTGGGCTGGGAAGATCCAGAAATTCATGAACATGACCCAGGTCAGTGGGTCCTCATCAGAGCCACACATCAAAGCACAGCACTTACCAAATCCACGTGCCTATGCCCTCCTTAGGTAGGACCGGGAGAGGCCTGGCCAACGGGCTCTGCAACCTTCCTGGGGAGGTTACTCAGCCAGGCATTCCTGGCTAATGACCAAGAATTCAGGACACAAGGGGCTGTCACACAAGGCCTCAGGCTGGAGGAGACCTCAACCCTGGAAATTGGGAAAGCCCAGGGAGGGAGGGGCCTGTGGGGCAGCCACCGGGACCCCAGCTTCCCAGAGGTAGAAGTGCAGGCAAGGTGCTGGTGGCTGGAGCTTCCGGGGCTTACACCCTGCCCTTCATAGCTGTGGTGTGAGACCTTTGGCAAGTGACCAAACCACTCTGGGCCTCAGTTTCCTCAACATTAACACAAACTGTCCCTACCATATAGGGCTGTTGGGGTGGTGCTGCATGAGCTGGTGCAATCCAGGGCACGGCAAAGGGGTCCGGCACGTGGCAAGTGCTCAGAGAACGGCTGCGGTAAGGGCAGTGAACCCATGAGACAGGTACTATTGGCATCCCCATTTGTTAATGAGGAAACAGACACAGAGATTAAGTCATTCACCCAGGGTCACATGACAAGTGAGTGGAGGACCGAGGACTCCGGCCCAGGCTGGTGGCTGCAAGCTCCACGCTCCTCACCCGCTGCACTCCTTTCCTATGCTGCCTACACTGCCCTCCGGCCAGGGCGTCCCCTTCCTTCCCCTGCCATCCACCCTCACTTGGCTGACCGAGGACTCCACTTGGATGTCACCTCCTCTCAGAACCCTTTGCTGCTGCCGCCCCGGCTGGGGAGCTGCCCGCTCTAGCATCTCTCCTGACCTCTGAGCGTCTTTCTCAAGCACCGTTCCGTTGATATGGTTCTATTGTTCACCTAGCTAACACGTTTGTCAGAACCACTGTGTGCACACTACGCTAGGTGCTGGGATGAAATGGTGGCAAAACAGTTTCCGGCCCTAACCGGTTTGGCTCAGTGGATAGAGCGTCGGCCTGCGGACTCAAGGGTCCTGGGTTCGATTCTGGTCAAGGGCATGTGCCTTGGTTGCGGGCACATCCCCGGTGCAGGAGGCAGCTGATCGATGTTTCTCTCTCATCGATGTTTCTAACTCTCTATCCCTCTCCCTTCCTCTCTGTAAAAAATCAATAAAATATATTTTTAAAAAAGCAGTTTCTGGCCCTAGCAGGTGTGGGCCAGTGGTTAAAAGGCCAGTCCTCACACCAAAAGGTCTGGGATTAGATTCCTGATCAAGGGTTGCAGGTTCGATCCCCGGCCCCTGGTTGGGGGGCATGTGCAGGAGGCAACCAATCGATGAGTCTCTCACATCCATTTCTCTTTCCCCCTTACCTCTCTCTCCCACGCCCTCTCCCTCCCTCCCTTCCACTCTCTCTAAAAATCAATGAAAAAAATATCCTTGGGTGGATTAACAACAACAAAGTGGAGTGTGCAGTGTAGGGGGAAGTGGGGATGAGACAGCCCTGTGACAGGTCCCGCAGGTGTGGAAGTGTAACCTGTGATGAGAGTGCGTACAGAACAGGGCACTGTGAAATCACATAACGGGGATTTTTCCAAATCAGGAGGGAGGGGTGTCAGGGAAATGAGACAAGTGAATGAAAGAACTAGTCAGTGAGAGGGAGAGGCGTGAGGAGGGAAGAGAAGGACACTAGGCCTGGAGCCCCGAAGCGGGAAGGGGGCAGGGTACCCACCGTTAGCCAGGCTTGCGGGGAGAGATCTTGGCAGTGACCTCATAGCAGAGGCAAGGCTAGGACACCCCCAGGAAGCACCGGGGGCTCTCTGGAAATAGAGGAACAGGAGTGCGGGACACTTCAGGAAGAAAGCGCTTTGAGGACACGCCTGCAGACCCTTTGGAAGGAGAAGGCCACATTCTAACACATTTACATGCATGCCCCTCCCATTTGTGGCGAATGGCAAACAGGGCTATGGGAAGTGCGAGGGGCTGAAGGTGAGGGCCCCAAATAGAGTGGCTGGAGGGCCCGGTCATCCCACAGGGTCTGTGAAGGATTTCACAGGAGTCCCTTGTTAGCAAGGGTGTAACTTCGAGAGTTCTGAATTCCAAGCCCCTCTGCCTGCAGCATGGAGAACAGACAGAGGGGAAGAGGCCAAGGCAGGGGGACTACCCAGGGGACAGCTCTTTACAGCCCGGCTGTGCCTACCTCTCTAGCCTCTGTTCCAGAAAATCCTCTCCCCACTTCTTCCCTGCACACCCAGACCTCACCTGTACACCGCGCCCCACCCCCCATGCTGCCCTTGCCATGCACCCTTAGCTACACAGCACGCTTCTCCTCTTCCTGCCATCCTTGGGCTCAGCCCAAAGCCCGCCCCTCCAGGAGGCACCCACCGCCTCTGAGTCTCAGCAATGGGCACACTTCTCTGCCACAGCCCAGCTGGTCCTGCTTGTGAGTGCCCCACTCACCAGGGCATCTGGGCCTCCACCTGTGGGGCCAACAAATGTGGCTGCACAGCTGGATACACAAGTAAATGAGTGGCATCCGGAGTGGACGTAAAGAAGAAAGGCCCGAGTGGGGCTGCAGGAAGAGCCCAGTGACTATGGCATCAGACATGCGGAGCCCCAGGTTTTGATTCCGTCTGTGAGCCAGACACGAGCTGATCAGCCATTTAGACGGCAGAAATAGGTCAACTTTCACCAACGACTCCCAAACGCACATCTCCAGCCCAGGCCGCCCCCACCTCCAGACCTCTCTGTGCCATCGCCCTGTCAGCATCGCCACTGCACCTAGTCGGCTCCATCCCTGCTATCTTGACTCTTCCCTTCTCTCACTCCCGAGGGCACATGTCACCCGTTCCCCCTGTATCAGCCCCTTCCCATTTCCTCCTTCATCCCAAGGAGGATTCCTGTCAGAGCCAGCCCTTGGTCTCTTTCCAGCCAGGCCATTCTGAACAAGGTAGCCAGAGTGATCTCTTCAAAATAAAAGTCAAACCACGCCCTGCCTCTGCTCAAATCCTCCAAGGGGTTCCCGGCCACCTGAGGTGAGCCCGAGGCCCTGTGGTGCCGGTGTCACCTGGATCCTGGACATCTCTGACCTGACACCTACTCCTTGCTCACTCTGTTCCAGCCCCACGAGCCTCCTGGCTATTCGTTTTAATTTTTTTGTTAATCCTAACCTGAGGATATGTTTTCCATTGATTTTTAGAGAGAGGAGAGTAGAATGAGGGAGGCGGGGAAGAGAGAGAGAAATACCAATGTGAGAGAGACAAATTGATTGGTTGCCACACATGCACCCCAAAAGGGCTGGGATAGAACCTGCAACCAAGGTACATACCCTTTTAAAAAAATTTTTAAATCTTTATTGTTGAGAGTATTACAGATGGCCCCCCTTCTCTCCCCCCATTGCCCCCTCCCTCCCATTCCTGCTTTGCCCCAGGCCTTCACCATCCTATTGTCTGTGTCCATAGGTAATGCATATCCTATACTAATAAAAGAGAAACATGCAAATTGACCACACCTCCTCTACATCCAAGCCATGCCCACAGGCCAATCAGAGTGACTATATGCAAATTAACCCAACCAAGATGGTGGCCGGCAGCCACAGAGCTGGAGCAAGCAGGAGGCTTGGTTGCCCCAGTGATGGAGGAAGCCAAGCTTCCCGCCTGCCCTGGCCGGCTGTGGCCTCCGCTCAAGGCAACAAAGTTTCAATTATAGAAGATAGATAAAACCCAGATACCTGCTTCCAGCCAGCCTCCACTGGGAGCTTGGGTGGCTGGGGGCTGTGGCCAGCCTGCAAACAACCATCAGCCCCTCACCCAGGCTGGCCAGGCACCCCAGTGGGGACCCCCACACTGAAGATACTGTGGCCAGCCTGCAAATAGCCATCAGCCCCTCACCCAGACTGGCCAGGCACCCCAGCAGGACCCCCCACCCTGAAGGGGCTGTGGCTAGCCTCAAACAGCCATCAGCCCCTCACCCAAGCTGGCCAGGCACCCCAGCAGGACCCCCCTCCCTGAAGGGGGTGTGGCCAGCCTGCAAACAGCCATCAGCACCTCACCCAGGCTGGCCAGGCACCCCAGCAGGGACCCTCACCCTGAAGAGGCTGTGGCCAGCCTGCAAACAGCCATCAGCCACTCACCTAGGCTGGCCAGGCACCCTAGCAGGACCCCCCACCTTGAAGGGCTGTGGCCAGCCTGCAAACAGCCATCAGCCCCTCACCCAGGATGGCCAGGCACCCTAGCAGGACCCCCCACCTTGAAGGGCTGTGGCCAGCCTGCAAACAGCCATCAGCCCCTCACCCAGGATGGCCATACCCTCATGGGGTGAGGGTCCCCACTGGGGTGCTTGGTCAGCCTGCAAACAGCCATCAGCCCCTCACCCAAGCTGGCCAGGCACTCCAGCGGGGACCCCCACCCTGATCTGGGACACCCTTCAGGGCAAACCAGCCAGCCCCCACCCATGCACCAGGCCTCTATCCTATATAATAAAAGGGTAATATGCAAATTGACCCTAACAGCAGAACGACTGGTCACAATGACACACACTGATCACCAGGGGGCAGACGCTCAATGCAGGAGCTGCCCCCTCGTGGTCAGTGCGCTCCCATAGGGGGATCTCTGCTCAGCCACAAGCCAGGCTGATGGCTGTCAGTACAGCGGTGGTTGTGGGAGCCTCTCCTGCCTACTCAGTAGGACTAAGGATGTCCGACTGCAGCTTAGGCCTGGTCCCCGCTGACAAGTGGACATCCCCCGAGGGCTCCCGGGTTGCCAGAGGGATGTCTGACTGCCAGCTTAGGCCCAATTCCCCAGGGAGTGGGCTTAAGCCAGCAGGTGGTCATCCCCCGAGGGGTCCCAGACTGTGAGAGGGCACAGGCTGGCTGAGGGACCCCCCCCCCTCGAGTGCACAAATTTTTGTGCACTGGGCCTCTAGTCTTACCTAATAGACAAACATGTAAATTGACTGTCCCTCTGCTACGATCACCAGCCAATCAGGAGAGTATGCAAATTACCCCAACAAAGATGGTGGTTAATTTGCATACATAGGCATGAAGTGGCGGAGCGGCCAGAGCAGCGAAGACTGAAGGCTCCAGCCAGAGCGAAGGCCTGGGTTCTGGGTGCCAGAGGAAAACTGGTGCTGGCAGCCAGGGGAAGGGAAGGCTTATTGCATGAATCTCTTCGTGCAATGGGCCTCTAGTATGCATATAAGATCTTTGACTAATCTCTTCCCACCTCCTCTCCCCACTTCCCTATGAGATTCATCAGTTTGTTCCATGTTTCCATGCCTCTGATTCTATTTCTTAGATTCAATTGTTGATAGATATGCATTTATTGCCATTTTATTGTTTGTATTTTTATCTCTTCTTTCTTCTTTTCTCCTCCTTCTTCTTTCTTCCTTCTTCCTCCTTTCTTTATTCCTTCCTTCTCCTCCTCTGTCCTCTCCTCCCTCCCTCCCTCCTCCTCCTATTTCTTTTTCTTAAAGAATACTCTTCAACATTTCATGTAATACTGGTTTGGTGGTGATGAACTCCTTTAGCTTTTCCTTGCCTGTGAAGCTCTTTATCTGACCTTCAATTCTACATGATAGCTCCACTGGGTAGAGTAATCTTGGCTGTAGGTCCTTGCTATTCATCACTTTGAGTATTTCTTGCCACTTCCTTCTGGCCTGCAAAGTTTCTGCTGAGGAATCAGCTGACAGTCATATGGGCACTCCCTTATAAGTAACTAACTACTTTTCTCTTGCTGCTTTTAAGATTCTCTCTTGGTCTTTAACCCTTGGCATTTTAATTATGATGTGTCTTAGTGTGGGCCTCTGTGCTTCCTGGACTTGTAAGTCTATTTCTTTCACCAGGTAGGGGAAGTTTTCTGTCATTATTTCTTCAAATAGGTTTTCAATATCTTGCTCTCTCTCTTCTCCTTCTGGCACACCCATAATGTGAATGTTGGTACACTTGAAGTTGTCCCAGAGGCTCCTTACACTATCTTCATATTTTTGGACTCCTTTTTCTTTTTGCTCTTCTGATTGGGTGTTTTTTGCTTCCTCACATTCCAAATCATCCATTTGACTCTTGGAATCCTCTACTCTATTGGTGAATCCCTGTATATTATTCTTTACTAGAGGCCTAATGCACGAAGTTCATGCAAGAGTAGGCCTTCCTTCTCCCGGCTGCCGGCACTAGCTTCCCTCTGGCACCCGGGACCCAGGCTTCCCTCCAGCCACCAGCAGGCACCCAGGACCTGGGCTTCCCTCGCAGCCCTGGCTTCATCCAGAAGGTCGTCTGAAAGGACATCTGGTCTAATTAGCATATTATGCTTTTATTATTATAGATTTCAGTCAGTGTATGCTTAATTTCTGAAGGTATGTACCCTTGATCGGGAATTGAACCTGTGACCCTTTGGTTGACAGGCCAACACTCTATCCACTGAGCCACACTGGCCGGGCTCCTTGCTATTCTTGAAACACACCAAACACCCTCTGTCCCAGGACTTCTGTGCTTGCTGTTCTCTCTGTTGAAAAGTTCTTCCCTGGTATAATCCTCACACCTCACCCCCTGGTTTATCTCAACTCTTTGTTCAATGTAACTTATGTAAGGCTTTCCTTGATTATTCCATTTAAAAATGCTAATTACCAGCCTTTTCCATCCCCAGCTTCATTTCTCTCGATAGTCTTATCACCAGCTGACCATGTCGCCTGTTCTAGTCATTATTTTGATGGCCTTCCGCCCCACCCTGGCCTGTCTGCTCCTCGAGGGGAGGGAGTCTGTCTGCCCTACTCACTGGTGTGTCCTCAGGACTCACACGCAGGCCAGGCACAAATCATTTAGTGCCTATTTGTTGAATGAAAGCAGGACCAACCTTAAGAGGCTGGTCCCCAATTTATACATTACAAGGCTGTAAGTGACAGTGTCACTATGCAAGCTGAGGGCTGCCTGAGTCTAGGCTGGTGATGGCGAACCTATGACACACGTGTCAGAGGTGACACGCGAACTCATTTTTTTGGTTGATTTTTCTTTGTTAAATGGCATTTAAATATATAAAATAAATACCAAAAATATGTCTTTGTTTTACTATGGTTGCAAATATCAAAAAATTTCTATATGTGACACGGCACCAGAGTTAAGTTAGGGTTTTTCAAAATGCTGGCATCCCAAGCTCAAAAGGTTCGCCATCACTGGTCTAGGCTGTTCTTCTACCACTTTGGAGATAGTTTAAGACGACATGGCAATAATAAATTCCATTTTTATGGTGTGGCAGAGGGCCAAATATAGACTACTTTGGAAGAAGTGTAACTAGAATGCAGCTATGATGTAGAAGAGGCTGTATCATGCTTAACAATAAGCACAGACTCAGTGGCTCAGAGATGCCCACTGCGGAAACACCAGGCTGCTCTGTGGGCACTCTCTCTGACTCCTGGGGCCCCAGCCCAGCAAAACATGGCAGAGACAGCCTCACATCTGCGAAGGGAAGGCAGAGGTTAGGAAGGAGTGGGGGCAGGGGTGATAATCTGGCTATGGAGACCAACGACTACCGGGAACCAAGTAACCAAGCAACTTCATTTTCACTTATGAGTAAAGGCAGGTTATTAAAAAGAGGTTTTCAGGGCTCTGACTCAGCACTGCCATTGGGGAAGTGGGGGCGAAGTGGATAGGAAGAGGAAAGATAATTAAAGAGTGTCAGCGTATTGCCTGGGCCAGTGTGGCTCAGTTGGTTGGAGTATTGTTCCATGCCCCAGAAGGTCGCAGGTTCGATTCCGGGTTAGGGCACGTACCCAGGTTGCAATTTGATCCCTGGTTGGGGCATGTACAGGAGGCAATGGATCAATGTATCTCTCTCATATCAATGTTTCTCTCCCTCCCCTTCTCAATTTTTTAAGAAAGGTCAGCATATTAAATGCCAAGGCAAACAGATCGAAAACAAAACACCAAACATCCTTAAGCCCTGCCAGGCTTTGAGTGACACCCCGGAACTGACAAGCGTCACAGCAGGGTGGGGGAGCACACCTACCCTTCCTCTGTCTCATTGACGATGTCGCAGATCTCCATGTTCAATGTCCAGTCCTCGCTTTGCAGGGAGCCATCCGTGGCCTTTTCTGTAAAGTCAGAGAGAAAGCTGGTTTACATTTCTCCTGAATGAGGGGCTCTGGCAGGAACCAGAACCACCACATTCTCCCAAACAGATGGTCTGAGTCAACAGAGCAGTTCTAGGGTTCTGTTTTCACAAGAGAACAGCCAGCGAGAGAGAGAGCTGGGCCCAGAGGCTCATGTCATAACACTGTCCTTCTTTCACCAAACTCCAGACTGAGAAGCTCTTGAAGGCCTAAGCTATTAAAAATCACCCAAAACTCTCAACTCCTCCCATTCAACAGACAACCACATCTTCCTGCACAATGCCAGGCCAAAGCAGCCACAACCCCGAGACACAATGGGGAAGGCTGGCGTGAACAGATTGGCCACACTGGGCACCTGGGCACCAGCTCTGCTTTTAACTATGGCAAAGTAGATAGTTGCCATTAATGACCCCTTCATTAATCTCAACTATATGATCTACACCTGGGACGGGGCCCCAGCCCCCGGATCGGCCCTGCCGTGTGTGCGACCCGGGGAGGCGGGGCAGGGATCAGGCCTGCCATCTGCCACCTGGGGAGCAGGCCTAATCCAGCAGGTGGTTATCTCCCGAGGGGTCCCAGACTGTGAGAGGGCACAAGTGGGGCTGAGGGACACCCCCCCACCCCCCCTCCCCCACCAGTGCACACATTGGGGGCCTAGTCACCAGCTCTGCTTTTAACTATGGCAAAGTAGATAGTTGCCATCAATGACCCCTTCATTGACCTCAACTATATGATCTACACCAAGCATGTCAAACTCGCAGCCTGCGGGCCGCAGGCAACCCACAATGAATATTTTTACAGCCCAGCCAATATAACAGTATGTAAGAAATGTTTTAATAAAAATTTCATAACTTAATTTTTACAATATCCTGTTATACATAATTATTAATAATGAACTACAACGTTCACTAATGACTGATTACTATAATTGTGTTGCATTCATTTTCCTCATGTGTCTTATGCGCAGGCGCACCATTTCTCTCCACTGATACCAGCAGCGAATATTTTAGCAGCAGATGGCCACATCATTAGTCTTGGACTGACTTGTTTGGTGTGCACAACAGGAAATATTTCACTTTTGGAGAACAAGAATAGGTTTATTTGTGTTACGCTTATTAATTTGTGCAGTTATCCAGTGTCTGGTAAGTTAATGTTCAAGACAAAATATTAATTTTTATTAAAATGTTCTATTATTTTATGTTAACGATTACTCATTTATTTCAGCCCTTTGTATTCAGCATGTCTCTATTGAAATAAACCTATATTTCTATGAAAATTGAAGCTTTTATTTTTTTGTGCCTACATACACTTATACCTTGTTTATTTGGCCCACGTTAGCCTTTGAGTTTGACATGCTTGGTCTACACGTTCCAGCATGATTCTACCAACGGCAAGTTCAAAGGCACAGTCGAGGTTGAGAAGAGGAAGTCTGTCATCAGTGGAAAACCCATGCCCATCTTTCAGGAGTGAGAGCCCACCAACATCAAATGGGGTGAAGCTGGTGATGAGTATGTTGGGAGTCCGCCGGTGACTTCACTACCATGGAGAAGGCCGGTGCTCACTTGAAGGGGCAGCCAAGAGGGTCATCATCTCTGCCCCTTCTGCGGATGCCCCATGTTTGTGATGGGTGTGAACCATGACAAGTATGACAACTCCCTCAAGACTGTCAGCAATGCCTCCTGCACCTCCAACTGCTTGGTGCCCCTGGCCAAGGTCATCGATGACAACTTTGGCATCGAGGAGGGACTCATGATCACAGTCCACGCCGTCACTGTCACCGGAAGCCCGCGGATGGCCCTCTGGGAAGCTGTGGTGCGATGGCTGAGGGGCTGCTTCTACTGGTGCTGCAAGGCTGTGGCCAGGTCATCCCTGAGCTGCACAGGAGTTCACCACTTTGCCTTCCCCTTTCCCAATGTGTTGGTGATGGATCTGACCTGCTGCCTAGAGAAAGCAGCCAAATAGTATGACACCGAGAAGGTGGTGAGGGTTGCAAGTTCGATCCCTAGGAGGGGGCGTGCAGGAGGCGGCCAATCAGTGATTCTCTCTCATCATTGATGTTTCCATCTCTCTCTCCCTCTCCCTTCCTCGCTCTGAAATAAAATTTTTATAAAAAGAACAAGGTGGTGAAACAGGTGTCAGAGGGATCTTCAAGGCCGTCCTGGGCTACACTGAGGACCAGGCTGTCTCCTGTGACTTTAACAGTGACACCCACTCCTCCACCTTTGATGCTGGGGCTGGCATTGCCCTCAGTGGCCACTCTGTCAAGCTCATTTCCTGGTCTGACAATGAATTTGGCTACAGCAAGAGGGTGGTGGACCTTATGGTCCCCATGGTCTCCAAGGAGTAAGAGCCCCTGGACCAGCAGCCCCGGCGAGAAGAGGGCCCTCGGCTGCTGTGAGTCCTGGCCCCAGACCGATCTCCCGACACACTGAGAGCCTCCTGGCCCCCACCGTTTCTACCCCAGAACCCTGGAGAAGGGAGGGGCGAAGGCAACCCTACCTTGTCATGCACCCAGCCGAACGAAGAAACAACAACAACAACAACAAAAACCAGGGAGACGTTAAGTTTACTAGCCCACAGGTTTTGGAGCCAAACTACCTGGGTTTGAATACAGGCCCCACCACTTACTAGATATGTGACTTAGGCAAGTTACTTAACTTGTAAGTGCCCGATTTCCTCATTGTACACAAGTGAAAACAACAGTACCCAGCCCATAGAGTTGTTAGGACAATTCAGTGAGTTAATATATGTAAAGCCCCTCGAATAGGACCTCACACAGAGTCAGTACTATCAGGTAGTTGCTATCATATTAAAAATCAACTTCAGTAGTTGAAAAAACTACATTTCAAATAAGGGGACAATAGAGGGAGACACAGCTAGGCATGTCATCAGGTGCTTCATGTACAGTATTTTATTTCATCCAAGAAATGAATTCCTGACCACTCAGTGGGAAAGGACAGTCTTTTCAACAAATGGTGCTGGGGAAACTGTATACCCATATACAAAAGAATGAAATTAGACCCTTATCTTACACCACAGACAAAAATTGACCGAAAATGGATAAACGATGTAAACCTAAGCTAAAGCTCTTAGAAAAAAACATAAAAGAAAGCTTTGCAACATGGGATTTTATAATAATTTCATGGATATGACACCAAAAGAACTGATAAGTGGTTAATATCCAGAATATTTAAAGAATTCTTACAACTCAACAATAAAAAACACACCCAAAAGAACAACAAAAACACAACAATTTGAAAAATGGGAAAAGAAGCAGAACAGACATTTCTCCAACTTTTGTACACTGTTGGTGGGAATATGAAGTGTGATAGCTGCTATGGAAAGTAATATTGCAGGTCCTCAAAAAATTTAAAAAGAAATACCATATGATCTAGCAACTCCATTTCTGAGTATATACCCAAAAGAATTGAAGACAGGGTCTCAAAGTATATTTGTACACCCAGATTCATAGCAGCGTCACTCACAATAGCCAAAAGGTAGAAGTAACCCAAGTGTCCATCAATGAACAAAGATATAACCAAAAGTTGGTACATACATACACTGGAATATTTTTTGGCCTTAAAAAGGGAAGAAATTCTGACACATGCTACAGCATGAATGAATCCTGAGGACATAATGCTAAGTGAAATTAACCAAACAGAAAGAGAATACTATATGATTCCACTTATATGAGGTACCTAGAATAGTCAAACTCATGAGACAGAAAGTAGAATGGCGGCTGCCACAGGGTGGGGAGAAGGCAATGGGAGTTGTTAAATAGATACAGAGTTTCAGCTTTGCAAGATGAAAAAGTTCTGGAGATTGGAACACTTTAAAAAGGTTAAGATGGCCCTAGCCAGTTTGGCTCAGTGGATAGACCATCAGCTCACAGACTGAAGGGCACGTACCTTGGTTGCAGGCTCAATCCCTGGTACTGGTCTGGGCACGTGTGGGAGGCAACCAATTGATGTCTCACTCTCACACGGATCGATGTTTCTCTCTCTGTCTCTCCCACTCCCTACCACTCTCTCTAAAAAAATCAATGGACAAATATTCTTGGGTGAGGATTAACAACAAAAAAATGGTTAAGATGACAGATTTTATGTGTATTTTAAGACAAAAAAAGACCTTCTAGGGTAGGCATTATTTCCTCCCACATTTACTCAACTGATGGATTGATTTGAGAGAGAGAGAGAGAGAGAGAGAGAGAGAGAGAGAGAGAGAGAGAATTTGTTGTTCCACTTGTTTATGCATTCACTGGTTGTTTCTTGCATGTGCCCTGACTGGGGATCTAGCCACAACCTTGGTGTATAGGAACGATGCTCTAACTGAGTTACTGGTCCCTCCCACATTTAAAAAGAAGGAAATGAGGTTCAGAAAGGCTGGGGTCTTGACCAATCACATAACTGAATTGACAACTCAGAGTCCCAGTAACTGAATAGAACGTGTGGACCCTGAGGATAAGCCGTGGTAAGACATATCTCAGGTCTGTCTATCTCTGGAGCGTAGGCATTTGCCTGCTACTGCCCCACCTGCTAGCAAAGGTGGGTTCAGATATGAAGCTGATATCTTAGAAGAATGCTAAGCCTGCCCCACCCTAACTGTACGATTCATGAGGGACATCACCACCACCATTTTAACCAAAGCTTCATACAACCCACACTGATGCTCAATAAACAGATGACCGCTGCACATGCTGGGAGTGTCCTTATGTTCTAGATGTGGCTGTGGAGAGGTGCCACTTGTCTTTTATATAACATACCAGAACTCACACATGCAAACAAAGGCTGTACTTACAAGCAGCAACCACACACTCCAAAAATACTGCCATTGCTCTAAACATCTGTGCACTAGCTTTCATTCTGCATTAAAAGGCCTCATTGTTTAATTTTTGTTGTTAATCCTCACCTGAGGATATTTTTTCCACTGATTTTTATAGAAAGTAGAAGGGAGGGAGGGAGGGAGGGAGGGAGGGAGGGAGGGACTTGGATGTGAGAGAGATATACTGTTTGGTTGCCTCCCACAGGAGCCCTGACTGGGACCAGGGATGGAACCTGCAACCAAGGTATGTGCCCTTGACCAAGATTTTAACCCTTGATTCTTTGGCACACAGGCTGACACTCTAATCGCTGAGCAATACTGGCCAGGGCTCATTGTTTCCATTTTTACCAAGAAACGTATCTGCAACTTTTTCACTCTCTTTACTCATTGCTGTTGGCACCCAAAGACTCTTTACTCCCTGAAGAAGCAAACCCATCCCCAAATAGTGAGATCTGCCTTGGACAAATGCTATGCAAGCAGTGGACTGGGCAGGGCGCTCAGAAGCCTCCATGATTTTCGGAACCCTTAACCAGAGTCCACAGATGGTGCCAGTCTGGCAGGGACAGAGGCAGTATTCGATGTCTGCCTCCAAGAACAAAGTGTGCGTGTGGAGAGGGGGAGAAAGGAGAGAGCCCACATGAGAGGCTGCTCAGAGCCCGTCAGGCCCCAGAGGCGGCTCGCCTCCCCCTACTGCGCGCATGTGGAAGAGAGGCCACAGCCCACTGCCAGCGCGCCGCACCCTGGACCTGCAGGGAAATTAGAGTCAGAGGAGGGGGGCAGCCAGGGTGGGAAGGGGAAGGGGAGGGGTAGGCACCCAGGAAGAATGGAGCAAAGCACCAGGCTAGTCTAGAGGGAAAAAGACTGCGGGCAGAGGCTACAGGAAGCAGACGGGCAGCAGGAGGCAGCCCCTAGCAGTGGCAGCAGCATGCTGCCAACCCGAGTGCTTTGCCCAGAGGCAGGAGGCCCGGCTTCTAGGGGCTACGGCAGGGCTCCTGAGCAGGCTGTGTGAGGATGAACTGATCTGTGCCTCCAGCCCTCTGCTCTTCCTGCTGCACGGCTCTGAGCAGCCCTCTCCTTCAGGTGTCCACTCCCCGGAGATGTGACCCACTCCCACAGCCACACGCAGCAGCGTGCCCGCAGGCCCACATCCAGCAGCCTCCTCAGAAGGTCCCTCCGAATGCAGCAGCTCCGCCTGCGGGCGGCCGGGCGGGCGGCTGCTCCCAGCCAGCGAGGGGAGGCCCCCTGGCTAAAGGCCTGCACTGTCACCTGTCCCTGTCCCTGTCCCAGTAAGGACTGCAGCACAGACTTGCGGGAAAGAAAGTACTGAAGTTGCACTTTGGTACGGCCACAAGGGACACTGTCTTAAGAGGTTAATAGAGGAAATATTAAATCAATGAAATCCCATTTCCAAGTTCAGTTTAGCAGCAGAATCCATTAACCTTATACTCACCCTCTGTCTTCCTCTAAGAACACCGGGGAGAGGCTCAAAGGCAGGGTAACTTATCCTCAGGGCAGTGCGTTCTATGCACTTACTGAGACCGAGTCTTCAAGCTAAAAGATATATACTTATTTTGATTATGAAGAACCACCCCCAAAGAATGCTTCTTTCTTTTCATTTTGCTTCAAACGCCACACAAACATAACAGAGGATATCCGGCTCCGCTAAACAGTGAGGGGAGGAAGGCTGACAAGGAGCTCAAATCAGTTCTGATTTTACTCTCCTCGTAAAAACCGTCCCAGCAGTGGGGCAGAGCTGTGTCTGATTCCCTGGAACGGCAGCCACGCTGTGGGCTCCCTCAGGCCGCCCTGTCCAGGGCAGAGGAAGCAAAGTTCAAGCTCATCTCTCTGGCCAGGTGAACCGTCAAACCTGAAATAAATCCTGCGCCACAGAAGCACAGGCTCCGGGAAGCAACAAAGCAAGTCTCCTACCAGCCACCCCAAAGGTGGATAAAGGCCCAAACCCCGGTGACCCTGGTTGCAAAGGGCTGCCCTCCAGAGGTCTTGGTGACATGCTGATGGCTGGGGACAGGACAGGGCTGAGCAGGACAGGCCGTGCTGGGCAGGGCAGGGCAGGGCTGAGCAGGACTGGGCAGGACTAGACAGAACTGTGCACAGCAGGGCAAGACTAGACAGGGCTGAGCAGGGCTGGGCAGGGCTGGGCAGGGTAGGGCTGAGCAGGGCTGGACAGGGTAGGGCTGGGCAGGGATGGACAGGGTAGGGTTGGGCAGGGCTGGGCAGGTTTGGGGTGGGCAGAGCTGAGCAGGTTAGGAGTGGGCAGGGCTGGGCAGGGTAGGGATGGGCAGGGCTGGGCAGGGTAGGGTTGGGTAGGGCTGGGCAGGGTAGGGCTGAGTAGGGCTGGGCAGGGTAAGGATGGACAGGGCTGGGCAGGGTAGGGCTGAGCAGGGCTGGACAGGGTAGGGCTGGGCAAGGATGGACAGGGTAGGGTTGGGCAGGGCTGGGCAGGTTAGGGGTGGGCAGGGCTGGGCAGGTTAGGGGTGGGCAGGGCTGGGCAGGTTAGGGGTGGGCAGGGCTGGGAAGGGTAGGGTTGGGCAGGGCTGGGCAGGGTAGGGCTGAGTAGGGCTGGGCAGGGTAGGGTTGGGCAGGGCTGGGCAGGGTAGAGCAAGGCTGGGCAGGGAGAGACACAACTCCCATTAAACACTCAGTGCAAAAGAATGTGTCATCCGTATGCTGTTGCCATGACGTTTTCTCTACCCAGAAAAGGCTGCCTCCTGCTTGGTGTGGGCTGAGGGCCAGGATGCCCTGAAGCCTGGCCCTGACAGCAATGACAGCACTTTCTCAGACATGGTTTCTCTGCCTCTCGCCCCACCCCTCCCATGCAGTTTGAGATCCAAGGCAGTCCTGGTGGGAGACACCTCACGATCCAGCTGCTTTCTATACTTTGGTGTTAAATACAGTGACTTCAGAAGCAGCCAGCACCAGAAGGCAAAGGAGTGATGGTTTTAGCATTTTACACTTAGCATCATCCTTTTGGTGAAAATGGAAAAAAAATCAGCCGAATTATCTACCTCTCCAGCTATCAAGGATATCGGTAGGAGCCCAGAGATGCTAGCATAAAGGAATGGCACCCGGGATAGCTTTGTACCACGTGTGGCTGGGCAGAAAGCTCATCTGACATCATGCACCAATAATATGAGACAAACCCCTGGATTACTATACGCTGGTGAGGCAGGTTGGCATCTACCAGTCAGGCAGAAAGAAAAATCAACCCCGACATGCTACAAAAAAACCATTACTGCCTATTGCTTCAGATTCCCGACATGCTTCACGAATGTCAACTGCAGCTGCTGCCCTTCCACTGAGGAGACGAGAGAATGAATTCCCCAAACGCACCCCACTTTATAGGATGTCCTTTGCTATGACGCTGTCCCGACTCCTCCCTCACCCCTCTTAAAAGGAAGGAAACTGGGCCAGAAGGAAGTACACAAATTACCATCTGACCAGTCGGCAGACAACGGAGGCAGTTTTCTCTGTAACTTTAAGGCAAAATACAACCCCAGGGCCCCCATGTCATTTGCTCAAGATTGGCAGGGCCTGAGACGTGCCGTGTACTGTCCCTGCAGCTGAGGAGAGGGAGAGGTTAAGACTCTGCCTTCAGAGTTCAATATAAGGGGCACAGCAGCTGGGCAGGCAGCCCTGCAGCAGTGCAACCTGGGACAGAGGACACGGCACTCTGAGCGGCTCTGATGCCTGGGCCCTGGTGCCAAGGAGCTGGGAGGAAGTTAATGGCAACTCCGCCGCATACATTGTGACATGTCTCTTTAAGCAGAGCCCAAGGGACAAGAGAAGCCAGAATGAACCAGCCAGAGATGGTGTGACGTTCCAGAGGAGTCCCCTAAGCCTCTGCCCCTCATTCCCAGCTAGAGAGAGCGGCGGGGGAAGGCATGACACTGAGCAGTGGCTCCCAAACTCAGCTAGAATTAGCAGAAAGACTTTAAAAAATATTCTTGCCTGCCTGGCCAGGTGGCTAAATTGGTGGGAGCGTCATTCTATACACCAAAAAGGTTTTGAGTTCAATTCCTGGTCAGGGCACATACCTGGGTTGCGAGTTTGATCCCCAGCTGGGCGTGCACGGGAGACAACCGATCCATGTTTCTCCCCGCCCCCTTCCTCTCTCTCTCAAAATCAATAAATATATCCTCAGGTGAGGATTTACAGTAAGAAGAAACTTCTTGCCCGCGTCCATGCCATGCCTTCCAGTCAGAGCCTCTGAGGCCCAGGTGTTGACCTGCTCTCCCAGCTCCCCAGGTGGCTCAATGAACAGCCGGGGCTGAGAACCCTAACTGAGGGGGAAGGCTGCTAACACAGCCATTCAGCTGACATACACAGGCTGCACGGCTACCACGTGCTGAATGCTGGGGACAAAGCGGAAGACGAGGCAGACTTGGTTCCAGCCCTCCCGGAGCGCACTGCCCAGAGAGGGGGCGCCCAGGGACCTGGCTGTTCCGGGCCCGGCTCTCCTACGGACGACCCTGAGCTCCTGGACTATTTATCCCCTTTTCTTCCCTGGGCCTCAGGTTTCTTGTCGGGGTGACAGTCTGAATGATTTCCAATCCCCCTCCCCCCCCCCCCGTCCCCTCCAGCTTCCCCATTACACTCTGACAGGTTGGCCTATGTACACTTTTGCATGATTTTGTTGTAAAATCTATGTAACAAAAAATTTACCATTTAAAGGTAAGTGTCCAACTTCATTCTTTTGCATGTGAATATATAGCTTTTGCAGCACCATTTTGCTGAAAAGACTGTCCTTTCCCCTGAATGGTTTTGGCATTCTTGTGGAAAATCAATTGATTATGTATGGGAGGGTTTATTTCCAGGCACTAGTCTATTCCATTGGTTCTGTGTCTGTCCTTATGCCGGGACCACACTGTTTTGATTACTTTAGGCTGGAAATCAGGAAGTATGATCCTTTAACTTTGTCCTTCTTTTTCAAGGTTAATTTGGTTATATATGAATTTTAGGATGGCTTTATTTCTGCAAAAAAATGTTGGGATTTTGTTTGGGACTACACTGCATCTACACTTTGGGTGGCAGTGTCATCTTAAAAACATGAAGTCTTCTAATCCGTGAGCATGGGCTGTCTTTCCATTTACTTACGTCTTCCTTACTTTCTTTCAGCAATGCTTTATAGTTGCCCATGTAAAAGGCTTTGCCTCCTTGACTAATTCCTAGGGATTTTATTCTTTTAGATGCTTTTATAAATAAAAAATTTTTAAAAATTTTTAAATCTTTATTGTTAAGAGTATTACAAATGCCCCCCTTCATTCCTCCCATTGCCTCCTTCCACCCGGTTCCTGCCATGCCCCAGGCCTTCACCACCCTATTGTCTGTGTCCATAGGTAATACATATACGCATACAATGCCCCCTTCCCTCAGATTCCTCAGTCTGTTCCATGTTTCCATGCCTCAGGTTCTACTTTATTCATGTTTATTTCATTAGATTCCTTGCTCATTTATTTTCATTTTTAGATTCAATTATTGATAGATATGTATTTATTACCATTTTATTGTTCATATTTTTTTATCTTTTTCTCCTCCTCCTTCTTCTTCCTCCTTTTTTTAAAAAAAAAAAGATATGGAACATGTCATGAATTTGCGTGTCATCCTTGCATGGGGGCCATGCTAATCTTCTCCGTATCGTTCCAATTTTAGTATATGTGCTGCTGAAGCGAGACCCTCCTCTTCTTAAAGAAGACCCTTCAACATGTCGTGCAATACTAGTTTGGTGGTGATGAACTCCTTTCGCCTTTTCTTGTCTGTGAAGCTCTTTATCTGACCTTCAATTCTAAATGATGGCTTTGCTGGGTAGAGTAATCTTGGTTGCAGGTTCTTGCTTTTCATCACTTTGAATATTTCTTGCCACTTCCTACTGGCCTGCAAAGTTTCTGCTGAGAAATCAGCTGACAGTTGTACGGGCGCTCCCTTGTAGGTAACTAACTGCTTTTCTCTTGCTGCTTTTAAGATTTTTTCTTTGCCTTTAACCTTTGGCATTTTAATGATGATGTGTCTTGGTGTGGGCCTCTATGCTTCCTGGACTTGTAAGTCTATTTCTTTCACTAGGTAGGGGAAGTTTTCTGTCATTATTTCTTCAAAGTGGTTTTCAATCTCGTTCTCTCTCTCTTCTCCTTCTGGAATGCCCATAATGTGAATGTTGGTACGCTTGAAGTTGTCCCAGAGGCTCCTTACACTATCTTCATATTTTTCATTTTCATTTTATTTTTTTTTGTTTGTTTTTTCTTTTTGCTCTTTTGATTGGGTGGTTTTTGCTTCCTCATATTCCAAACGGTTGATTTTATTTTCAGAATTCTCTATGGTTGAGTCCCTATAAATTATTCTTTATTTCAGTTAGTGTATGCTTAATTTCTGACTGGTCCTTTTTCATGTCTTTGAAATTCTCACTAAGATCCTTGAAAATCTCACAAAGCCCCTGGAAACTCTCACTAAGATCCTTATAACCATTGTTTGGAACTCTGTATCTAGTAGTTTGTTGGCTTCCATGTCATTTAGTTTTTTTTTCTGGAGATCTCTTCTGTTCTTTCATTTGTTACACATTTCTTTGTCTCTACATTTTGGCTGCTTCCCTGTGTTTGTTTCTATGCATTAAATAGAGCTGGTATGTCTTTTGGAATCAGTAGAGTGGCCTTGTGTAGTAGATGTCCTGTAGGGCCCAGTGGCTTAGCCTCCCCAGTCACCTGAGCTGGTCACTCTTGGTGCACCACTGTATGGGCTGTGTGCACAGTCTTGTTGCAGTTGAGCCTTGATTGCTGTTGGCATCACTGCGAGGAATTGACCTCCAGGCAAATTAGCTGTGAGAACCAGTTGTGACTACAGTGGGAGAGCTGCTACACAGGAGACACCCCTATGGAGCAGGGCTTGCTTCAGTGGGGCTTTGGTGCTCACTGAGTCTGCCCCTTGAGTGTGTCGCTTGTGGATGTGTAGAGTTGTAATCTGGCATGGTCTGAAGCTGTCCACTGGGTGCACTGGCTCTGGGGCCTCCTGGGAGGTACAAAGTCAGTCACTGCCTGGGGACACCTGGAAGGAGCTACAGAGCAATTTGCAGATGGCTGCTACTTGTATTGGACTTCGATGTGCCCAGGCGAGGCCAAGTTGTGAAGCAAGGCAGGCTGGTACTAGTGCCAGGTCTTGGGCCTCTTATTGATAGGTTTGGGGCATGCTGACCACTTGCTTCTTGTTTGAGAGATTTTAGGCAAGTCTGAAGCCTTAGCCAAAATAGGCCATTCATATAGAAAAGCCACTGCAAACAGCTTGGATGGGGCTGCAAACTGGATGGGGAGGAGTCTCAGGGAATCACCAGGGCAGAGAGAACAGTGTGAGCCAGGCTTATGGAAACTCAGATATGGCTACCAGTCAGCTCTGCCACAGGGGAGGTCTCAGCATAGGAACAATGACCCCTGTGAGGTCCCCTGTCTTGGAGAAAGTCCCCCACCCCCAGTGTTCTTGCTCCAATGCCAGATAATCCAGTTCCTCCCCATATGTCACTGGATCCCCCAATGCCACTGCCCCAGTACTGGTACTCAGAGGGAGTGGGACAGTGTAAGCTTGTTCCTCTTTTAAGAGGAACTGCCTGGATCTCCAATAGCCTCTGTGCCACTTAGCCACAATCCCCACTGGTTTTTACAGCCCTGAGTTAGGGAGACTTCTCTTCCCAGCTCCTGGACCCTGGATTGGGAGTCTGGGACCTCCTTGCTGCTCACAGGAGGCTTCCACAGCTGAGATATCCTTCCTGATTAAATACACTCCACACATTCTGTTCTGCACCTCTGCCCCTCCTACTGGTCTTGATGTGCTTTTTTCTTTACTTCTCTAGTTATAGGGCTTCCATTCAGCCAGATTTCAGGTTCTGAATGATGGTTGTTCTGTATTTTAGTTGTAATTTTGATGTGGTTGTGGGAGGCGGTGAGTACCATTCTCAATTTTGTTTTTAATTTCCTTTTTGAATTGTTCACTGTTAGTGTATAGAAACAGCTGATTTTTAGTGTCGAAAGAATACAAATTCTTTCAGCTTTGCTGGGTTTGTTAGGTCTAACAGATTTTTTTCGTGCAATGTTTAGGGTTTTCTACACATAAGATCATGTCACCTACAAACAGGTAATTTTACTTCTTCCTTTCCCACTTGGATACCTTTTACTTCTTTTTCCTCGTTAATTGTTCTGGCTAGAACTTCCAATATATGTCAAATAAAAGCAATGAAAGTGGGCATCCTTGGGATTATGCATGCTTTTACAAAACCTGATCATCCAAAAGCAAACAAAGTTGAAGAGAAGACCCATTTGAGTACTCATTCCACAGAAAAGTAGGCTCTCTGCTGGAGGGCGAAACCATTGCCTGGGAGACTGTGTAAGCCCGAGGGCCTTCTCTGGGTGGAAAGTATTCACTCCAGCCCATCTGCCCATGCTGAGTTCCAGTCCTATCTCTTCTCCAGAGTCTCCTCAATACCTCCCCAAGGGATGCCTTCTGAGAAGCTCAGCACCTGGAAATATAGTCCATGCAGGGACTGAGCTTTCAAGACCTTGCGAATGCTATTCCGAGAGGTTCTTCCAGTCTTGCTGGCTTAATGAGCCGTGAGTATATTCCATATCTAAATCTGAAGCTGCATGAAGGCAGGACATCATTTCCTCATGTGCACCCGACCTTATGGTGACAAGAATCCTTTATAAATGAAATGATGAGTCTAAGTCCTTCTGAGGCCCTGGGATGACAGGCACTGGGTATTTGGTGAGATCAGAACCAGGCTCCTAGCTGTCCCTCATTCTCCCTTTGGACTCAGAAGCAAGAGAAATGAGTATCATAATGCAAAGTATGAGCAGGAAGTTTAAACTCAGACTTTGGTAAGTCCTAGTTCTATTCTACCACTTATTGTGTGACCCCAGGGCAATAACTTGACCTCTCTAAGCCTTTCTGTCATCTGTAAAATGTGCTAATAATAGCACTTTTCTTACATAGTTGTTGTGAAGAGTAAACTAAATAATACATAGAAAACATTTGACAAAGTCTCTACAGAGTAACAGTCCTCCGAGGCGGGGGGGCATCACTGTAAGTTTTATTATTACTATCGCTCTTCTCAAAGGATTCTGCAGCACTCCCCTCAGTGCCTGTGCCTTCAGCATTCCTGTGTCACCACTGCCACCTACAGGCAAACAGCCATCCACAAACTATGCTCAGTGGATTCAATGCCCTTGGATCCTGCAAATGTCTCCAGCCTTTCTGATTTTTGGGTTTCTGGGCCAGGAAAGCTCCAAGCCCCGAGGAAGCACAAGGGCTCGCGTTCCAGAAGGAAGCCCCACACCCCTTGGCCCACCCATAAGTGAAGAAACAGCCACGGCGCAATTTCCTGAAATCCAAATGTTAAAACTCCAAGAAGTCTCTGAGACCATCTAAGTAAAGACGATTCCCCATGAGTTACTCAATACAGATGTCACATTTCCTAGATCTCTGGAAATGGGTATGTGGGGGAGAGGGGCAAAGTGTGGCTGCTGGCTCCTCACAGCAATTTCTTGACCTGCAAGTGAACCACTGATCTCAAGTCTTCAAAGAGACTCATTTCTTTCACACAAAAATGGAGAAGCAGAGGAAAAATGAAAACCAGACGAAACCGGTTTGGCTCAGTGGATAGAGCGTCGGCCTGCGGACTGAAAGGTCCCGGGTTCGATTCCGGTCAAGGGCATGTACCTGGGTTGCGGGCACAGCCCCGGTGGGAGATGTGCAGGAGGCAGCTGATCGATGTTTCTCTCTCATCGATGTTTCTGGCTCTCTATCTCTCTCCCTTCCTCTCTGTAAAAAATCAATAAAATATATTTAAAAAAAAAAAAAAGAAAGAAAGAAAACCAATGTTGGCCAACTATCACATTCTATCTGGGCTGAGTTCTTCACATACGTTATCTTATTTAATCCTCTCTTCCCCCGCAGGCAGATCACACTCCTCCTAATAGGTGAAACCAAATGAAGCCCAAATTGCTGACCAGCAGTGCACAGCTGGCAGGTAGCAGCACTGCCAACTGCATGAGCCAGGTCTTCCTGGCAGACCTGGCCTTAGGCCCCAAAGTGCAAAGGACACCCTGCCTCAGAGCAGACGAGCCCTGGGTTCCAGATGCAGTCTACCTCCTGATCTGGCAGGTGAAGGCTACAAGCTCTGGGTAGGAAGTGTAAAGGAGGTGCCGATGAAAGGTCAAGTTAAATTAGCTGCTCAATCAGCCTTTTCACCTTGTTCTTCATTTTATAATAAACTTCTGTTGTTGCTGTTAATCCTCACCTGAAGATATTTTTCCATCGATTTTTTAGAGAGAGTGGGAGGGGGAGAGACAGAGAGAAACATCGATGTGAGAGAGACACATCGATTGGTTGCCTCCGGCACAAGCCCTGACCAGAGCCAGGGACGGAGCCTGCAACTGAGGTGCATACCCTTGACTGGAATTGAACCTGGGACCCTTCAGTCCATGGGATGACGCTCTATCCACTGAGCCAAACTGACTAGGGCATCAATAAACTTTTAATATTTGAATAATTTTAGATTTACTGAAAGTTGCAAAGATTATAGAAAGGGTCCCCATATGCCCTTCTCCTAGTTTCTATTAATGTCAGTGTCTTACATAACCACTGTTCACTTGTCAAAACTAAAAAAAATGAACATTGGCACAGCATGATTAACTAAACTCGAGACTTCATTCAGAATTTTCCAGTCTTTCTTCTAATGTACCTTTTGTCCAGAATACTACACTGCATTTAGTTTTCCCCCTTTTTATTTTATTTTTTTTAAATATATTTTTATTGATTTCAAAGAAGGGGGGAGAGAGAGAGAGAGAGAGAGAGAGAGAGAGAGAGAGAGAGAGAGAGACATCAATGAGATCAGCTGCCCCCCTGCTGGGATAGAGCCCGCAACCTGCGCATATGCCCTGACCAGGAATAGAACTGTGTCCTCCTGGTTCATAGGTCTACACTCAACCACTAAGCCAATGCGGCCTGTCTTCCCCCCTCTTTTCAATCTCCTATTTTCTTTAAAGACCAACAAACTCACAAAATCGGTACTAAGTTATTCTCCCATCTAGAGCACTCAGTTCCGAAGGGCAGTGCTGTGTGAGCCACAGCTCCACACCAGGCCTAATTAGGACACCACATCCTCCCACTGCCCAGACAAAGGAGCCTTTCAGGCCGGCCAAACAACAGAGAAAATGTCAGCCTGCTGGCCACACAGGCTGAGGCTGCTGGTCCAAGTGCTTTTTTAACTGGAATTCCCTTGAGGAGGATCCACGGATTCAAAATGCATTTGGGGTGTGTTCTCTACAAGCAGAGCCACTGTTCTGATATATTCCCGCCTCTGTACTTAATGGAATATCTTACCTGTGGAGTAAATGAGAGTGGGAGAGGAGTTGGGGGAAGGGCTGTGATGACAACGGGCAACCGGGGATGTGGGAGATGGGCCCCTGCAGGAGCCAGTCCGGGCCAGGAGAATGGAGCCGGCGGGTGATCCCAGCCTAGCGGTTGCTCTCTAACAGCCAGGCAGGTGGGCCAGTTGACTGGGAAGATAGAAGGTCCCCTGGGAGCTGGCACTCAGGTCAGAGCTGCTTTAAAACACAGCAGATATGCTGCCGATTTCGCCTTTCCCCGGATGCCTCTTGGGGCTGTTCAGCTTGCTCTTGTGCACTGAGAGCAGAGACGAGGTGTGCCTGCAAATGCCCTGGGCACTGCCTCGCACCCGCCCGCCCAGCTGGGCCTGATTACAGAGACACATACTCAAAGGAGACTTGAATGCCAGTCCTTGGCAAGGGGAACAGGCAAGGTCATCCAAAGGCTTCCCAGTTCAATTTACACTTGAACGGAGAGGCCTATCCCTACCAGGCACTGTGCTAGGTTGGGACAGAAAAATAAGCAAGATGGATCACCTCCCACAAGCAGGTCACCAGGCAGGAGACCTGCAAACAAGCAGCCAGTACACAATGTGGTGAGTGTTAGAACAGGCGTGAACAGAAAAAAGACGCGCGGGCCAACAGATGACAGAGGAATAGTTCATCGTGCTGACGAGGGAGGAGGGTCATGAAAACGAAGCCAGGGACCTGGTAAAGTGGGAGAGCAGGAATTTGGAGGAGCGGGGGAAGGTTCCGGGCAGTAGGAACTGGCTGAGCGGAGATGGAAAAGCTGGGCTGTGGGGAGGGAAGCAGGGAGAGGCGGCCAGCTGGGGAGCTGCTTTCATTTTCCATAAGGAGCCCGAGCTTTCTGCAGGAGCCAGTGGGGGGGCTTTCCCACAGAAATGCAGATCCCGCTGGCACCGGCATGGGGGCTGCACTGGCGTGCAGTGCCGGCAGGCAGGAAGCAGGGGCAGGTTTATCCCAGCTGCTCAGCGAAAGGGAGACAGGACAGCACTTGGTCAAAGGCCTGGTTTTGAATCTGATGCACTAGGGGTCAGTCCTGAGTCATTTGACCCTGGTCAAATTTCTTAATCTCTCTGGACTTCAGTATAGTCACTACAAAATGGGCAAAACAGTCGTATCAATGAAGTCGTGAGATGAAACTCAATATGGGAACCTGGCACGCGGTGTGTGCCATAATGTGACCTACAATTCCAACACAGGCATCCCGTGGGTGTCCCTCAGGAAGACTGGCTTCCCGTGGGCAAGGAGGAAGGGCAGGTGACTGACTGCCTCGGCGGCTTTCACGGCAGCCTCCAGGCAGAGGCCGTCCTGGAGCCTGGGCAGGCTGGACACGGCCGGCTGTATTCTGACCGGCACCAATCAGCCCGCCGGATCAGCCAGGGACAGCAGGCATCGGCCGGAGCCAGTCTAAAAAGGAAGGTCTTTCTGCTTCAAAGCATGATTACAAAATTCCAAGCCTGGAGGAAACCTCCCCAAGCTCCCCGGGCTCACCCCCGCGGCGCTCAGCAAAGCCACAGCGCTTTGGCTAACTCTGGCCAAGAGCTGCCGCCCAGAACCAAGGAAGAGAAACCCTCCTGCTGCCACCTGGCCTCTGCAGTTTAGCGTCGGTGGGAGCAGGCAAAAGCAACCCATCAGAGTAAGGCTTAAATTTTGTGGTTTTCCCACCTGGTCTTAGGAAGAATAGCAATTAATAATAAAAAATACCCAGGTTAGAACAACTAAGTTCAATTCTTTTTATTTATTCCTTTTTTACTTTTCCAGCAGAGCTGTTTTAGATCCTGTCTTTGGTCACAAAGCAGCTGTGTAACATGTCTAACACATGGCTTCGTCAGCCAAGGGACACTTGACAACAGAGCAAGAGTCACAGACAGGCGCGTTGTCCAAGCCTGGTGTCCCCTTCCTGGTAACTGAGGCCGTCCCTGCCTGGTCACCCTCAGGCAGTCAACCCTCAGGGCCTACTCCCAGCCCTCCCACGTCACCCGCTGGATGCTATGAAGTGTTCTCTGAGTGGTAATAACGAAGAGAGAGGGAAATGTGTAAGGGAGCCCAGACGCTAGCCAGTTCTCTTAAAACATATTTCTTTGTATATTCTTACTTTTAAATTAACACATTTAAAAGAATAATACCCCCTGTGGGAAGGTTACAGTGAAACTGTCAGACAGGGCAAGGGTCTCAAGGCCTCCCTGGTTCTTACTGAGTGCTATTCTTGCTAAATGTTAAAATGTAGAACAGTATTTTGCAGATGCAGCTATAACTGGATGAGCTTGAACAGAAACTAACCTGACAGGAGGACATCAACATGTAATTGACCAAATCGTGTATATCAGCAACGGCCAAGCCTCCTTTATGGAGACAGAGCCGGGTGCGTCCGTGGGCAGCGGCAGCTCGTCAGGATATCCCCGGCCTGTGTCTCCATGGGACGGAGGGTGTGTTCTGTAGGGAACTCCTATTCGGTGATTAACTATACACACACTTAGAATAGGTTCTGTATTTTTGGTAAAGAAAGTGTGGAAAATAGAAATACATTTTTGTTGAAGGAAAAAAATACAATGTGTGTTTAGATAAAGAAGGATATAAAGGACATGTGCTTTATTAGTAAAGAACGAAAAAGGAATATAATTGTGTCATAAAACAAAATGTTTCAAAATAAGGAGAGAAAAGATAGCACAAAAATGGAAAGATATATGTAAGTTACAGAAGGTCTGTGCACATTGCAGAAGGTTCATAGAGGGGGGATCTTAAGATGCATGTATATGAACTCTAACCATTCTTAACCCTTTTATCATTTACGGACAATTACTGTCCTACTAATACTTTTATAAAAATGTTTCTACAAAGATGTTTCATCTTCAGAAAGGTGATGGAGAAGACTCTGACAATCTAAGGTACAAAATCCATGTGCAACTAAATTTAAAGGTAGTAACGCTTAGATGTTTAATGCCTGGTGACGTCAGTCCCAATAAAGGTCCCAGATTTAGAAGAATACTTTCCCTTGTACAGGTATTACAATGACCATCACAGCAATATTAGACCATAGAACTGCTCTTGAGAACATTCTACCTAAGCAAGGTGGGGTTTGCTCTGTTGTTAATATCTCTTGTTGTACTTGGATAAAACACCTGATAAAGTAAAGTTAGAACTAAATATAACCCAGGCACAAGCCAAATGATTAAACACCCCAAATTTCCATTAACTGATGAATAAAAAAATATGACATATCCACACAATAGGATAGTATTTGGCAATAAAAAAGAATGAAATTCTGGTGTATGCTACAATATGGATGAGCTTTGAAAACATTATGTCGCCTGGCCGGTATCGCTCAGTGGTTCAGTGTTGACTCCCTGGTACCATTCCTGGTCAGGGCACATGCCCGGGTTTCAGGCTCAATCCCAGTGTGTGTGTGCAAGAAACAGCAGATCTGATGTTTCTATGTCTCTCTCCCTTTTCCTTCTTCTTTCTCTAAAACCAATAAAAACATTTTTTTAAAAAGAAAACATTATGTCAAGTGAAAAAAGCCAAACACAAAAGGACAAATACTTTATGATTGTACTTATATTAGATATATGGAATAGTCCAATTCATAGTGATAGTAAGCAGACGGGTGTTGCCGGGGGGCTGGGAAAGGGTGGGAGTTAGTTGAGTGGGTGCGGAGTTTCAGTTTGAGAAGATGAAAGATTCTGGAGGTGGATAATGGTGGTGGCTGCACAACACCTGAATACTTAATGCGACTGAACTATATACTTAAAATGGCTAAAATGGTAAATTTTGTTATGCATATTTTATCACAATATTATTTTTTTAATTTTACAATATTTTAAGTGGGAAATAAAGACCACAGGTTGTATGATTCCATTTATAGGAAATGTCCAGAATAGGCAAATCTATAGGACAAAGTTGATTAGTGGCTGCCTGGGATCAGGGGAAATGGGAAGTGATTGCTGATGGGTATAAGAAGATAAAAATGTTCTAATATTGATTGTGGTGATGGTTGCACAACTCTGTAAATATACTGAAAATCATTGAATTATATACTTCAACTGGGTGAATTACATGGTATGTGAATTATATCTCAATAAAGCTGCTAAAGAGAGAGAAAGCCACACACATATTTAATATAGTATCATTTAAAACTCTTAAAACTTCCCAAACTTATTAGAAACATTTTGTAATGGTGTAAAGAAAACAAGATACAAAATTGTTCTTTAAAAAAAGATGCAGCCAAGCTGGAATGGCTCAGTTGGTTGAGCATCATCCTGTGCACGAAAAGGTTGTGGGTTCGATCCCCAATCAGAAGGTAACTGATCCATGTTTCTCACATAGATGTTTCTCTCTCTCTCTTCCTTCACACCCCCCTCCCTCCCTTCTTTCCTCTCTCTAACCATGCCCTCAGGTGAGGATTAAGAAATAATAATAAGCCCTAACCGGTTTGGCTCAGTGGATAGAGCGTCGGCCTGTGGACTGAAAGGTCCCAGGTTTGATTCCAGTCAAGGGCATGTACCTTGGTTGCGGGCACATCGCCAGTAGGGAGTGTGCAGGAGGCAGCTGATCGATGTTTCTCTCTCATCGATGTTTCTAACTCTCTATCCCTCTCCCTTCCTCTCTGTAAAAAATCAATAATATATTTTTAAAAAAAGAAATCCTATATAATAAAGAGCTAATATGCAAATGATCCTCATGCCCTCACACCATCACAGCATAGACACTCAACACTAGGGAGAGAGGAATGAGCTTGCAAGAGAGGAAGGGGACCAGCCAGGCACAAATGAGCTCGCAAGAGAGGAATGGGGACCAGCCAGACTGTGGCCCAGGAGAGGGACAAGCTGCCCGCCCCACGGTCCCGGGCACTGCTCCTACCCCTAACAGAAAAATCAGGAATATCAACAGCGAGAACAAATAGGGAGATTACATTTAAATTCAACCATATTTAAATAGGAAGGAGAGACCCAACACAAGCATGTATTCCTATTTATACAATACTCAGAACTCACAGCCATATCACACACAGGTTATATAACTTATTCATGACAATGTGACTTTAAACAGTAGTTCTAGCTGGGTCACCTTGAACGATAGCAAACATAGCTTGCCAAGGGAAACATGCAAATAAGATGAGCAAAATCCAGTGGGAATAGGCATTTTTCTACCATCCTGGAATTTTTATTGCAGAAAAAAGAACATAGTATCTATGTAGCTTCCTCAGCACCAAAGAAACAGCATCATATTTCATTCTTCAATGGGGTGGAGTCCGGAGGGAGGAGCCTGATGTTTTCTGGAGATCGCCCCAAGTTCAGCCAGTATCTATCCTATCTAATAGACAAGCATGGTAATTGACTGTACCTTTGCTATGCCTCCCATGGGATAATCAGTGTGATATGCAAATTAACTGCCAACAAAGATGGCGGTTAATTTGCATACATAGGCTCCAAGTGGCGGAGGGAAGACTGAAGGTGAGCCAGAGCAGCGAAGACGGAAGACTGAAGACGGTTCCAGCCAGAGCGAAGGCCTGGGTTCCGGGTGCCGGAGGAAAACCTGTGCTGGCAGCCAGGGAAGGGAAGGCCTATTGCATGAATCTCTTCATGCAACAGGCTTCTAGTCGTATCTAATAAAAGGCAAAAAGGGTAATTGACTGTACCTTCGCTATGCTTCCCATTGGCTAATCAGCCAGATATGCAAATTAACCGCCAACAAAGTTGGTGGCCGGCAGCCACACAGCTGAAGCAAGCAGGAGGCTTGCTTGCTCCAGTGATGGAGGAAGCCAAGGTTCCCCGCCTGCCATGGCCCGGCTCTGAGCTCCGAAAGCAACAAAGTTTCAATTATAGAAGCTAAACAAACCCCAGATACCTGCTTTCAGCAGGCCGTGGCCATGGAGCCGGCTCTTAGCTCCAGTAACAGCAACAAAGTTTCAATTATAGAAGCTAAACAAACCCCAGATACCTGCTTTCAGCAGGCCGTGGCCTCAGAGCTGCAGCAAGCAGGAGCCAGCTCTCAGCTCCAGTGACAGCAACAAAGTTTAAATTATAGAAGGTAAATACATCCCAGAATTAAAGAGAAAAAGGAGAGGCTGGGAGCTTCAGTCACCGGCCAGCCCGAAAACGGCCCTCAGTCCCTCACCCAGACTGGCCAGGCACCCCAGTGGGGACCCCCACCCTAAAGGGGGTGTGACCAGCCTGAAAACAGCCATCAGCCCCTCACCCAGGCTGGCCAGGCACCCAAGCGGACCCCCACCCTGATCCGGGACACCCTTCAGGGCAAACCAGCTGGCCCCCACCCGTGCACCAGGCCTCTATTCTATATAGTAAAAGGGTAATATGCAAACTGACCCTAACAGCAGAAAGACTGGGAATGACTGGTCACTATGACACACACTGACCACCAGGGGGCAGACTCTCAATGCAGGAGCTGCCCTCTGGTGGTCAGTGAGCTCCTACATGGGGGAGCTCTGCTCAGCCACAAGCCAGGCTGATGGCTGCCAGTACAGCAGTGGTGGTGGGAGCCTCTCCTGCCTCCTCAGCAGCGCTAAGGATGTCCGACTGCAGCTTAGATCTGCTCCCCGCTGGCAAGTGGGCATCCCCCGAGGGCTCCCGGGCTGCCAGAGGGATGTCTGATTGCCATCTTAGGCCCAATCCCCCAGGGAGCAGGCCTAAGCCAGCAGGTGGTCATCCCCCGAGGGGTCCCAGACTGTGAGAGGGCACAGGCTGGGCTGAGGAGAACCCCCCCCCCCCCGAGTGCACAAATTTTTGTGCACTGGGCCTCTAGTATATATATTAAAGCCTAAGCGGCCCTAGCTGGTTTGGCTCGGTGGATGGAGTGTCAGCCTGTGGACTGAAGGGTCCCAGGTTCAATTCCAGTCAAGGGCATGTACCTTGGTTGCAGGCACATCCACATTAGGGGGTGTGCAGGAGGCAGCTGATCGATGTTTCTCTCTCATCGATGTTTCTAACTCTCTATCTCTCTCCCTTCCTGTCTGTAAAAAATCAATAAAATATATTTAAAAAATAAAGCCTAAGTGATCGTTTGACCGTTCACTATGACACGCACTGACCACCAGGGGGCAGACACTCAATGCACAGGCACGAAAACATGGAACAGACTGATGAATCTCAGAGGGAAGGGAGGAGGGAGGAGGATGGGAAGAGATTAACCAAAGATCTTATATTCATACTAGAGGCCCGGTGCACAGATTAATGCACCAGTGGAGTACCTCAGCCTGGCCTGTGGGGATCAGGCCAAAACTGGCAACCCGACATCCCCTGAGGGGGTCCCGGGTTGCAAGAGGGTGCAGGCCAGACCGAGGGACCCCACCAGTGCACGAATCCATGCACCGGGCCTCTAGTGTGGATATAGTGACACAGCCAGGTTTACCAGAGGAAATCTGAGTAATGGGTGGAAAGTATTCACCCCTCCATGCAGCACAAACCACAGGGGGCAAGTAGCAGAGGCCTCAAAAGCACCCTCTCTGAGGCTGGGACATATAGGTAGCACCCTTTGCAGTTAAGAATTCCTAACCTCAGGATGATGTGTCAAGTGAAACCTTCCCTAGAGAACTGCTGGTGCAAACAACTGGCCTCCTGAGAGTGGCCACAGGAAACATTGGGAAAATTTTAAAAAATATATTTTTATTAATTTCAGAGAGAAAGAGAGAGGGAGAGAAAGACAGAAACATCAATGAGTGAGAATTATCAACTGGCTGCCTCCTGCACGCCCCCTGCTGGGGATCAAGCCCACAACTTGGACATGTGTCCTTGACTGGAATCAAATGCAGGACCCTTCAGTCTGTAGGCCGACGCTCTATCCACTGAGCCAAACCAGCTAGATCAAACATTGGGAAATCTTAAACTTTCCACTGGATGATTATGTTGTCATATTAAGAATGACAGTTAATATTTTTAGATATGATAATGAAGCTGTGATTATATTGTTAAAAAGATTCCTTATCCGTGTAAACCCAGAAAAGGACATCTACTCAGAAGGACTCCTGGTGGCTAACTGGGCTCAATTTTTTTTTAAGAAACAGAGCCTAGCAGCCATTTCTTCACAGGGGCCTCTCATGCAAACTGCACTTCAGGGGGAGGCCTGCTCTGAACTGCCTGCCTCTGCACTAAACTCCCTGCCTGCCTGTGTTCCTGCCATCTGAGCCAGCCTTATAAAGGAGTTCCTGGACTCCTATTTCAACCAATAGGACTGAGCTTTCCTTTTCCAATCAGAGCTGTGCAGCTCCAACCAACCAGAGCGGCTCTTTTCTGACCAATCAGGAGAATGCCTTTTGAACCAATCAAACTGCAAGGATTTGGAGTCCTCATTTGTATGAGGACAGAACAATCAGGGACCAGGCGCAGGGACTTCGGTTCATATAAGCCAGCTCCCCTCTGGCTAAGGGAGCACACTTTCCCTTCCCACCAAAGACTGTGTTTCCCCGCCAAGAACTGAAACACTGAAGATGTCTCATCAGAGCAGAGTGGACTGACACAGAACAGAGCTGACCAAGCACAGTGGAGCCAACCGTGAAGCACAAAGCAAACCGGCAAGGAGGAGAGCAAACCATTGAGGAGCAAAGCAAGGCGTTACTGTCTAGCCCACAGGGGCTGGCCCCCAGGGCTGCCTCACAGCCTACTTGCTATATCACAGTGGAGATGTTTTGCACTAAATAAAGTTTCCCCCTTCACCCCACCCCAAACTGAATTGGCACCAAGGACCACCAGTTGACATCCTTTAAAAATACACACATGGGTATTTATAGATGAAATTACATGATGTCTGGGGTTTATTGGAAAACTAGGGGCCCAGTGCACAAATTTGTGCACCTTGAAAGAAACTGTGGGCCGCAAGGCTGCGGTGGGCACAGGGGCGGGTCTCGGCCCATCCTCCACGTCCCTGTCGGGCCCTTCCCACCACGGCCCCTGGACCCCTGCCTGCCGGCAGCCCTGCTCCCACCACCGCCACTCCCATGCGTTGACAGTGGGGCTGGTGCCATAAGTGGGTGCGAGCGGCAGCTACTGCCTTGATCGCCCCTCAGGAGCAGAGGGAGATGGAGAAGCCCTCAGGGGCAATCGGGGACGGCAGCCACTGCTTGCACTGGCGGATGGCGCCAAGCGATCGGAACCGGCACTGGGCACCATCAGCAGGTGCGAGCAAGGCCAGCACCGGCAGCAGGTGTGAGAGCTGGGTGGGAACATAGAGCACGGGAGCAAAGAATTTTCAGTAATCACCAGAGGCTTGCCCCGATGACCACGACCGGCGCCCCGCCTTGGTCTGGCACCTCCGCTCACCTGCTCCAACATCCCCACGTGGCCGACACCCACCATGTTCCGTGCTCTGCTGCCTGCTGCCGATGACCACAATGTTCCATGCACCCCCTGGTGGTCAGCCCACGTCATAGCAACCAGCTTTTCAGTTGTTCTGCTGTTTGGTCTATTTGCGTATTAGTCTTTTATCATATAGGATAATCCAGGATAGAAGTGTGTGGGGTCATAGACTAACTAAAACTGCCTGGGTTGATAATTGTTGAAACTTGCTAATAAATACATGAGAATTCACCATAATAGTGAATTATCTTTTTGTATATGTTTGAAATTTCCCATAATAAAAAAAAAATCCATAGGGAAGGCATAAAACCATTCATAACTCTGACCCAGCAATATACCCCTAAGGAAATAAGTCAGGAGGAGGGAGAGAGCTGATTCTACAAAGATACCTAATTGAGAAAAACTCTGTTGCTCCCAACAAATGAGAGATGGCGAAGCAACAAGGGCACGTCAATAAGGGGAAAAAAATGCTACGTGCCTTTTAAAATGATACATACTTTGGCTGAGTTGCTAGGCAGAAATCGGTACAGGAACGCTAAGTGAAGAAACAGGTAGCATGAAATATGTGCTTACCAACCACAAGGTAAAAATGCGTGCTCACATAACGCAAGGGTCAAAGAGAACACAGGAGGCCACGCCCTTCAGCTTCACTGCCTCTTTGCAGCGAGGCCCTGCCCACCCCGCGTGTGCAAGCACACACCAGCTGAATTAATTGTGCTCTCAGAAGCCATTCAGGAAAGACATTCATCAGTGATTACCAGGGAACATGCTTCCATTTCTGATTCATCAAGTGCTTCTGTGACCGTGGCCTTGGAAAGAAAGCGAGCAAGGCAAAACACAATCAAGTGACTCCCAGTCCAGACCACAGAGAAAATCTCATTTTGTTTTACAAGCTGGTCCTAAGTCTCATTGCTATGGTTCCTAATACCAAGTGTGAAGGAATTCCCTAAGGGCAGAACGGGCCTTTCCTCTGCCACTTGAAAGGGGAACGCTAGCCCTAACCGGTTTGGCTCAGTGGATAGATAGAGTGTTGGCCTGCGAACTGAAAGGTCCCAGGTTTGATTCTGGACAAGGGCATATGCCCGGGTTGTGGGCTCGATCCCCAGTGGGGGACTTGCAGCAGGCAGTTGATCCATGATCCTCTCTCATCATGGATGTTTCTCTCTCTCTCCTTCCTTCCTCTCTGAAATCAATAAAAATATATTTTTTTTAACACATTGTTTGTGGGTAGTTTTTATCGCGCGCTAACAGGTGGCACGGGCCATTTTTGCTAATTTTTTGCGCAAATGGCAACGTTCAGTAAAATTACGATAAGTTTAGTTTACGTATTTATATGTTACCCGCATTCTACCGCTAGTCTATAAAAAAAGTATTAATACATGTCCCGCGCTCTACTACACTGGTAGAACGTATAAATATGTAAAACGTGTAAACACGTTTCCCGCATACAATATGTTAAAAGAAAAGAAAGGGGAACGCTGAGTGGCTGCTCTCGGTGGCTGGCACAGAGGTGAAGGGCAAGAAAGAGCAAGAGCACAGGCTGGAAGCTTAAGAGCCTTGGCCACTCAGCAGCTCCATGCTGGGAGACAAGAACTGCCCCTCCAGAGTGGAGACCGCACTTAGGGAGAAAGGCTTCTGCAGTGGCTGCACGGCCTTGCCGCTCACCACCTGTGCTGCCGCCCACCTTGGAGCCCGATGGCTCTGCGTTCCTTCTGCTTAGAGCTGCAGGCTTTGGGGGCCGTGGTTTGATGTGGATATTCGAGAAGGTCCAGAAAAAAAGCCATAGAAAGTCGTTTTTTCAGGGTTTCTGGAAAGTCCCTTCCAGAAAAGTACACACACACAATTGTGCGCACACTTTTTTTTTTAATATATATATTTTATTGATTTTTTACAGAGAGGAAGGGAGAAAAAGAGAGTTAGAAACATCGATGAGAGAGAAACATCGATCAGCTACCTCCTGCACACTCCCTACTGGGGATGTGCCCACAACCAAGGTACATGCCCTTGACCGGAATCGAACCTGGGACCTCTCAGTCCGCAGGCCGACACTCCATGCACTGAGCCAAACCGCTTAGGGCTGTGCGCACACTTTTGATAAGTTCTTCATGAACCCCTGACCCCAGTCAGATACCACTCTTGCCCTAGGCCAGTGATGGCGAGCCTTTTGAGCTCGGCGTGTCAGCATTTTGAAAAACCCTAACTTAACTCTGGTGCCGTGTCACATATAGAAATTTTTTGATATTTGCAACCGTAGTAAAACAAAGACTTATATTTTTGATATTTATTTTATATATTTAAATGCCATTTAACAAAGAAAAATCAACCAAAAAAATGAGTTCACGTGTCACCTCTGACACGTATGTCATAGGTTCGTCATCACTGCCCTAGGCAGTGGTCGGCAAACTGTGGCTCACGAGCCACATGCGGCTCTTTGGCCCCTTGAGTGTGGCTCTTCCTAAGCCATAGGAATACCCTAATTAAATTAATAACAATGTACCTACCTATATAGTTTAAGTTTAAAACTTGCAACTTGGCTCGCAAAAGAAATTTCAATCATTGTACTATTGATATTTGACTCTGTTGACTAATGAGTTTGCCGACTAATGAGTTCTCAACCTTCCTAATGCCGCAACCCTTTAATACAGTTCCTCATGTTGTGGTGATCCCCAACCATAAAATTATTTTCGTTGCTACTTCATAACTGTCATTTTGCTACTGTTATGAATCGCAATGTAAATATCTGATATGTAGGATGTATTTTCATTGTTACAAATTGAACATAATTAAAGCATAGTGATTAATCACAAAAACAATATGTAATTATATACGTGTTTTCCGATGGTCTTAGGCAACTCCTGTGAAAGGGTCATTCGACCCCCAAAGGGGTCGCGACCCACAGGTTGAGAACTGCTGCCCTAGAGCATTTCAGGTGTTTTAACTGCGCTGTTAATAAGGACACTTTTTTTTTTTTTTTTAAATAAGAACACTTTAAAAAGCTGAACACAACACGAATTGTCACAGCGGCAAGGTGGCTGCGATGTGTGAGCTGCCTCCAGGAAGTGCTGTGCAGCAGCTCTCTGGGGAGGGCCCTGTGCCCTCATGCAGACACCAGCAGAGACACAGAGCCCGTGCTCAGCACGCAGGGGAGCCAAGAGCGCTCTAGCTAAGTCATGCATCTCTCATTTTCAGAAGTGAGACCCCAAGCCTGGCCACCTCAGGCCACCAGAGCATGAGACAGCCTCTTCTTGTGGGTCTGGGATGCTCACACTACTCATCACACAGACCCATTTTCCTGAGGGTTTCCTTAAATGCTCCAGGAAAATGAGGTATAGGCAACTGCCGACACACAAACTTTAGTCCATTCTCTTGGTAAGAGTCCAAGACGGGTGGTCCTAGAGAATGACCAAATCAGAGACACTGTGAGAATGAAAGGAAAGGTGGTCCGGGCATGCGGAAGGCAGGACTTCAAACTCGCAGGGCCAGGGGGGCTGCGGAGAGCCTCATGGCAGGCTCACACCTGGGAGGCCCCTCCAGGTACACTGCAACTCAGGGGCTGCAAGAGACTATTCTGTCCTTGGTCCAAGAGATAAAATGCTCTTCCCGCAGCCTCTTGCAAGCAGTTCATCAACATGTCAAGAAAGCTTTGATCACATCACTGGCCTGTTCCAGTCCCTTTCTGCCTCTCCCTATGATAGTACAAGAGAATCCGTCTAAGTTTCTTCTTGCCAAACATTAAAACATACTTAAAATATACCCTACCTACTTCCCAAAGGGATTTATGAAAGTTTTTTAATAATTTGTATCCAAGGCAAATAAAATAAAAGACTAGAAACCACATGAAATAAAAGGTGAAATTATTTTACCAAGAACCAGGAAGATCAGCAGTACAACTAGACATGACATCAAGCCTGTGCTTGCTGGCAGCCTCAAGCAAAAAGGGAAAGACAATGAGTTCCAGAGTCCTCACTTTCTGATTAAAAGCAGAATAAAAGACATTACACTAGCAGGAGAAGAATTTTTTCTTGACACTAAGTTTTCAGATGAGTTTATTGCAGTCATTCTAATATTAAGAAATAATGAACAGCATAATATATAACATATTCAAACCAGTTTTACAAAAATACGAAATGTTCTTCCTATAACTTAGCCCAGCATTGAGAACACTTCACAATTTGTCTCAGTTACTTTCCCAGCTTCATTTCCTTTTTCCTGCCTCTCCCCATCCCCACAAGGAAATATACATTTTAATCAAACCAGACTCCTTCCCAACTTCCCAGAAAACATCCCAACTTTCTCAAACTTAGTATTAATCACTCTAAACTCTAAATCCTGCCTCTTCTACAAAGATTCCCCAGTTCTCCCAGTCAAAAAAGGTCTCTTCCCAGCACACTTCCCCACCCCAGGGCAGAGCACCTTAGCTTTAATCACCCTAAACGCTTTGGGGCTTTTTGCATGTATTTATTTATTTATTTATTTATTTACTTATTTATTTACTTACTTTTATCTTTATTGTTGAGTATAACAGATGTTCCCCCTTTCTCCCCGCCCCCAGATTGCCCCCCTCCACCCGGTTCCTGCCCCGCCTCAGACCTTCACCACCCTATTGTCTGTGTCTATAAGTAATGCATATATGCATACAAAGTCTTTGGTTAATCTCTCCCCACCTTCCCACCCTTTCCCTCTGAGATTCCTCACTTTGTTCCATGTTTCCATACCTCTGATTCTATTTTATTCAACCAGGTTATTTTGTTCATTAGATTCCTGGTTCATTTATTTTTATTTTTAGATTCAACTGTTGATAGATATGTATTTATTGCCATTTTATTGTTCATATTTTTTATATTTTTCCTCGTCTTTCTCTTCTGAAAGAAGACCCTTCAACATTTCATATAATACCGGTTTGGTGGTGATGAACTCCTTTAACATTGTCTGGTCTGTGAAGCTCTTTATCTGACCTTCAATCTAAATGAGAGCTTTGCTGAGTAGAGTAAACTTGGTTGTAGGTCCTTGCTATTCATCACTTTGAATATTTCTTATCACTTCCTTCTGGCCTGCAAAGTTTCTGTTGAGAAATCAGCTGACAGTCATATGAGCACTCCCTTAGGTACTAACTGCTTTTCTCTTGCTGCTTTTAAGATTCTCTCTTTAATGCTTGGCATTGTAATTATGATGTGTTTTGGTGTGGGCCTCTTTGGGTTACTCTTGTTTGGGACTCTCTGCACTTCCTGGACTTGTAAGTCTATTTCTTTCACCAGGTAGGGGAAGTTTTCTAACATTATTTCTTCAAAAAGGTATTCAATATCTTGTTCTCCCTCTTCTCCTTCTGGCACACCCATAATGTGAATGCTGGTATGCTTGAAGTTGTCCCAGAGGCTCCTTACATTATCTTCATATTTTTTTTATTATTTTTTATTTTTGCTCTTCTGATTGGGTGTTTTTTGCTTCCTCACATTCCAAATCATTGATTTGATTCCTGGAATCCTCTACTCTACTGTTGAATTCCTGTAAATTATTTTTTATTTCAGTTAGTGTATGCTTAATTTCTGACTGGTCCTTTTTCATGTCTTTGAAATTCTCAATAAGACCCTCAAAAGTCTCACTAAGTCCCTTGAAGCTCTCATGAAGATCCTTGAGTAACCATGGTTTTGAACTCTGTATCCAGTAGTTTGCTTGCTTCCATTTTCTTCATTTGTGACATGTTTCTTTGTCTCCACATTTTGGCTGCTTCTTTGTGTTTGTTTCTATGTATTGGGTAGAGCTGCTATGTCTCCTGGAACTGGCAGAGTACATTAGGTTTATGTAGGGCCCACCCAGTGGCTCAGTCTCTCCAGTCACCTGAGCTGGGCACTCTAGGTTTGCCCCTGTGTGGGCTGTGTGTACAGTCTTACAGTTGAGCCTTGATTACTGTTGGTGTCACTGAGAGGAATTGACCTCCAGGCCAATTGTCTGAGGACCAACTGTGACTATAGTGGAAGAGCTGCTGTGCAGGGGACACCCTTATGGAGCAGGAATTGCTTCAGTGGGGCTCCGGTGCTCACCCCTTGAATGTGTTGCTTGCAGATGTGTAGAGGTGTATGGTCTGAAACTATCCACTAGGTGCACTGGCTCTGAAGCCTACCAGGTGGTACAATGTCAGCCACTGCCTGCGGCCACCTGGCAGGAGCTACAGAGAGATCTGCAGATGGCTGCTACTTGTATTGGGCTTGGGGGTGCCCAGGAGAGGCCCAGCTGTGACGCAAGGCAGGCTGGTGCTAGTGCCGGGTCTTGGGCCTTTTATTAATAGGTTTGGGACCTGCTGATGTCAGCTGCTACTTTGAGAGATTTTAAGAAAGTCTGAAGCCTGAGCCAGGACAGGTCATTCATATAGAAAAGCTGCTGCAAACAGCTTGAGTGGGACTGCAAATTAGATGGGGCGGGGCCTCAGGGACTCATTAGGGTGAAGCAAACCGTGTGAGCCAGGCTGATGGAGACTCAGATATGGCTGCCAGTCAGCCATGACATGGGGGAAATCCCAACACAGGAACAATGACCCCTGTGAGCACCCCTGTCTTGGAGAAAGTTGCCTCCAAGTTCCTGCCCTAATGCCAGACAATCCAGTTCCTCTCCATATGTCCCAAAGCTGCTCGGCACTGGAGTTCAGAGGGATTGAGTCCAAGTAAGTTCGTGCACTGGCCCTTTAAGAGGAACACCTGGGTCTCCAGCCGCCTCCGTGTCACTCAGCAATAATCCCTGCTGGTTTTTACAGCCTCAAGTTATGAGAACTTCTCTTCCCAGCTCTGGAACCCTGGATTGGGGGTCTGGTGTGGGGCTTGGACCCCTTGCTCCTCACAGGGGGCCTCTGCAGCCAAGATATCTTTTCCGATTAAAAAAACGGCACACGTGGGTGTCGGACTAGCCAGTTCTGTGCCTCCACGTCTCCTACCAGTCTTAAAGTGCTTTCTTCTTCTCTAGTTGTAGGATTTCTATTCGGCCAGCTTTCAGACGGTTCTGAATGATGGTTGTTCTGTACTTTAATTGTAATTTTGATGTGGCTGTGGGAGGCAGCAAGTACCAATGTTTACTTACACCACCATCTTGGTTCTCCACCCTAAACTCTTTAAATCCTGCCTCTTCTACAAAGATTCCCCAATTCTCCCAGTCAAAAGGGGTCTCCGCCCAGCACTTCCCATGCTCCTCTACCACACCAGGGCAGAGAACCCCCTAGGCAAAATCATGCAGAGGCACAGGATATCTGGAGTCAGGCTGACCTGACCTCTAATTCCATTCTGTTGTTTATTGGCTATGTGACCCCAGGCAAACAATTAAATTTCTCTGAGCCTCATCTACAGCACAGGAATCACAAAGCTTTTGTAAGAATTAAATGAACATTTACAAAGGCCTGGCACAGGACCTGGCATATAACAGCTCTCAGAAGTAGGGGTGGCAATAGGTGCTATTGTAGAGACTTGGGTTACTGTTTTCTCTCACCCACCTGAAAAGAAGCTCCTAGAAGGCAACATAGTAAAGTATCTCCCAGAGTGCTTGATACTTAGGGCACCTCAGTAACAGAGTGGTGTGTCTGAAAGGAATTACGTATGAGATCCCGACATGCAGTGGCTTTATGCACACCCAGGTCTGGAACACAAAGCTCCTAAATCCCAGGCCATACTTGATCCACACAGTGCTGCCGGCCCCTGAGGGTCTCAAGTACATTGCCCTCCTGTCTCACACAGGAAAGACCCTCTTCCCCAAGAGAAAATCACTCTTCTCATACAGCTCTCCAAGTACCCAGCGAATCACATCACTCCAACCTGAGGTGCCGTCTTACCTGAAGAGCTATTCCAGGCGAGCCGGTGTGTATTTCACTGTCCCGAACGCACAGCGCCCACCAGTGCCCTGATGAACTCCAGATGCCATCCATCAGCCCTTGACGGCTCATTTGGTATAACATGAACACTGTGGGCTCTAACCACTCTAGCACTTACAAGCTACTGGAATATGTCTTTCCACTCATGAAACAACCAAATTACCTTTTAGGATTGAGATGTTCCAGTCATTCTTAAGTGACTTAACCCTAGAAAGTCTATGGAAAAAACTAATTTCAAGGAATTTTTGTTTCAAAAGCAGAAGGCAAAAGCAGTAAGTTATAATGCAACTTTTTAAACAAATAGGCTAGAAACCATACATCTCTTCACTTCCTAAGGATACAGCATTGTGGTGATGCTTCCTGGACAGCAGTGTAAAAAGAGTTTTGAGCACTAGCCGGTTTGCTCAGTGGTTAGAGTGTCAGCCCACAGACCGAAGGTTTGTGGGTTGGTCAAGGGCACAATGCCTCAGTTGCGGGTTCAATCCCGAGCCCTCGTCAGGCTGTGAGCAGGAGGCAACTAATCAATGTGTCTCTCTCACATCCATGTTTCTCTCTCTCTTTCTCCCCCTTACCCCTCCCTTCTGCTCTCTCTAAAAATCAAAGGAAAAAGATACCCTCACTCCTTGGGTGAGGGTTAAAACAAAACAGCTGTGAACCTTCTAGTTTGGAGTTCCCTTCAGAAGTGTGTGGCTGTGCTGTGGGAGCAAGCCAGCCCTCCCTGAGGGAGGGAGGGAGTCAAGGAGCACACTTTGGAACCAGACAGTACTGGATGCAAATCTCACTTCGAAATCTTGGTGAAGCTGTTGACCCACCTTGGGCCTCACTGTTCTCATATATACAATGGAGATATAGTACTAATGCAAATAGAAATGACTCATTTGGGGAGTTTGTTAAAAATACAGGGAGACATGAGTCTCATCCCCAAAGATTACTTCAGGGAGTCTGTTGTGGGGCACAGAAATCTGTGAGGATTTACATTGTTTTTCATTTTTAAGTACAAAACATGCAAAAACATTTCCCCCTTGTAAACTATTAAAACATTACCTTGTCAGTTATGAATGCACTCAGCTATAAGCAATTTAGAAAAACTAACAGTCATTTAAACCGGTGTGGGGGGGGAGGGGTCATTTTTCTCATGAACAAGAAGAAATCTAGAAGCAGGGAGTTTGGAGCTCGAGCAGCCACTCAAGGATTGCGTGAAGGACCAAGGACTGGTATCCTTGGTATCCTTTCTGCTCTGCCATCACTGGCCTGTGGCGCCACCCCTCCAACTGCAAGGGCTGCCCCAGCAGGCAGGGCTGTGACAGGCAGGCAGCCGCACAGGAGCCAAAGGGCTTTACTATTCTGTTCACAAAGGGTGCTCTCCCTAGGGGCTAATCCTCTACCTCACAGGCCAGAGCTGTGTCCTATGGTCACTCCTAGCTGCTAGAGAGACTGCATAAGAGAATGTTTTAGCTGGGCGCATAGCCACGCCAAACAAAATCCAGGAAGAATGAGGCGCAGGCACTGAAGAGGAAATGAGCAGCGTCTACTACAATTACAGATAAGCTTCGTGTCCCCTTGACCCTCTCTCCCGTGTAGCCGTTAATTCAGGCCTCGTGGGCATTTTTACTAAGCGCCTCACCAGATTCTGAAGCCCCCTTCCCCACAAAGTTTGAGGACCACCTCCACACTTACTGTGCTCATGCAGAGATTAGCTCTGGCTTTTAAGTGTTCAGTCTAGTGGAGCCGTCATAGTTGTCCACTCAATATTCACTCTCATCCTCTTTCCTCCCCCTACAAGTCACCCAGAAAAACCCAATCTCATTTGCTATAGCCATATCTCAAGTTTGGCCTTGCCCAGCATACGACACTGGGTAGTGGAAAACAATTGGCCTGTTTAACAAATCAAAGCTGCCCTTCACAATATGACAATCTGCCACCTCTGACAATATTTCAAGAATGTGAAATACTGGCCCGAACCTGAAGCCATGCTGCCTTGCCTGAGATGACAGCGTCACCCCCAGGCGACCTGCTGCCTGGAATAAGGTTTGCTTGTGCTCTGCAGACACATTCACTACTGGGTTAGGGGGGAAACGTGATGGTGGGCAAGTGTTCATCACCATTAAGTGGAAAAAAATCCAGAGAAAAGCAGCACACAGTTTTCTATTAGAAAGTGCAGACCTGTGCAAAAAGGAAAAGCAGGAAGGCGAATCCCAATGTGCAGCCCAGGAAACATCTTGGTGCTGAGAGTAATTATGTTTATTCCATTTTGGTTTTGTTGGGAAGGGAAGGAAACTTTCCAAAATTTTCTACAAAAAAATTTGTATTACTTTTAGAATTAGTTTATGATTTTTTAAAAATCTGTCAACGTATACTGTCATGAGGAATCATATGATAATTTTTGGAAGGCCTCTGGTGGGTCAGCTCACCCAAGCCTATGCCATATTTTATCTGCTTATCTGGTCTTTGCATAAAATTAAATACCAACTGAGGAAGACTTCAGCCAAAGCAAGGGTGTGACCGTATAGGTAGGGCACCATGACCAGGCTGCCAGCTACAACCGTAGCATTTTAACAACCTGAAATCATTCAGATTTAACGGGAAAACAAAGTCGCTGTGATTTCCTAATTAAGAAGCTGCAAAAAGAAATGCAGGTTAATTACTCAGCAACCATGCTGCACTCAGCTACCCTGCACCCAGCAAAAAGCCAGCCGCCCTCTGGGAGGAACCAAATGCCAAGACCCTGCAGCATAGCAGGCAGCCAACTGTTAAGAAAACTTTTTCCAACCAGGGTCCACTTTTGGCAAACCCCTGCCTACACTCTCCTCAGGAAGCCTCTGGGGCTATCAAATAAGCAAGCTAACACATAGATGAAAAGGCAAGTCTACACATTGGATGCTGTTAACTTAGGGCCGCAGCTGAACTATGAGTCAGGTCTGGGGAAGTAACTTCCTATCTAAGACTCTATTCTCTACTCGTCTGTCCTCTCTAGCAATGCTATGGCCCGCTGGAATCAGCAGCCTGGCTTCTCCTAAAACAAAGCTGCCCCAAGTCAAGAGGGCAGGGTAGGTAAATGCTGTGCTCACCTCCTCCCACGACCACATCAAAACTGCAACTAAATTACAGAACCACCTGAAGGCCACTGAACAGAACCCCTCTAACTAAGGAGGTACAGAAGTTACATAAGACTGGTAGGAGGGGTGAGGACTCACAGTGTGGCGATCAGCGGTCGAGAGGGATATTTCGGATTTGGAGGTCCTCTCTGAGAGTGAGAGGCTCGGAGCACCAGTGCCAAGGAGCGCCCACCACACTGGCTGTGAAAATCAGCGGGGAGACAGTCCAGGGGGTCTGCGGGCTGCCGTAAACCAGGCACCCTCTTAAACAGCCCGAGCAGACTCACCCCCCACATACCTGTGCCCTAAGCTCCAGAGAAGGGGGAGCGGCTTGAAAAGCACCAGGGGAGGCACTGCCTTAGAGGCCAGAGGGGCAGCTCTCGCCTGGACTGAAGTGCCAGCAGCGCCCTGTTCCTTTGCTGACTCTCCCCCACACGCCTGCCACCAAAGCTTAGTTTCCATCAACCTGGCTAGCACACGCTCACCCCACCCTGGCGATTCTCTGAGACCCCACCCCACAAAATGTACACATCTGGCCTGAATTTCTTTCAGAGTCTCAGCCATACAAGTGGCTGGCTTGGGCCCAGCCTATGGACTTTCCTAAAATCCTCAAGGGTCCCAAACCCCAAACAAGAATGGGCTGGCTTCAGTGTGCCCTGTACCTCTTGCTAAATGGCCCCAAGCCCAGCACCAGTGCCCGATGGTTTCAGTCACAGCATAACCATCCCAGGACTGGATACAGGCAATGGCTGACCTTGGGCTGCACAAGAGGCCCAAACACCTGTGCTTCCAGACCACACAAAGCACACCCAATTAGCACCACAAGTAACACACCCAAGAATGGACTCGGCACGGGCCAGGGTCCCACTTTGTAGGGTCGGCCTCTGCACAGCAACTCCTCTGCTGTAATCACAACCAGTCTTCCCAGCCCACCAGCCTGACTGTCAATCCCACCCACTGATGTGCTAACAGCAACTAGTCTCAAATACAACAGGAGAGCAAACAGAACCCACACGAGGGACACCCCTGGAGCGCCCAGCTCAAGTGGACAGGAAGACTGCACCACTGGGCCCACAGGACGCCAACTGCGTAAGGCCACTCTGCCGAGGCTGGGAGATGTAGCAGCTCTGCCTCATACATAGACACAAACACAGGGAGACAGCCAAAATGAGGAGACAAAAAACATGTCCCAAGTGAAAGAACAAAACTCCAGACAAAGAACTAAACATAATGGAGGCAAACAATCTATCAGATGCAGAGTTCAAAACACTGATTATAAGGATGCTCAGCTTAAGGGAAGTATAGGTGATCTCAGTGAGAACTTCAACAGAGAGATAGGAAACATTAGATGATGCAGAGGATCAAGTCAGTGATTTGAAAGACAAGGTAGCAGAAAACACCCAATTGGAACAGCAAAAAGAAAAAAAAACTCAAAAAATAAGGATAGTTTAGTCCTGGCCAGTGTTGCTCAGTGGTTACAGCGTTGGTCTGCACAGGTTCGATTCCTGGTCAAGGGCATGTACCTGGGTGGTAGGTTTGATCTCCAGATCCAGTCAAGGCATGTGCAGTAGGCAACCAATTGATGTGTCTCTTTTACAATGATGTTTCTCTCTCTCTTTCTCCTTCTCTCTCTCTCTCTCTCTCTCTCTCTCTCCCTCTCTCCCTCCCAATCCCTCCCTCCTTTCCACTCTCTCTAAAAATCAATGGAATAAAACATCCTTGGGTGAGGATTAACAACAACAACAAAAATCAGGATAGTTTAAAGGACCTCTGGGACAACATCTAGAATAACATTTGCATCTTAGGGTTACCAGAAGAAGAAAACAAGGGACTGAGAACCTATTTAAAGAAATAATGACTAAAAACCTCACTAACCTGGAGAAGGAAAAAGATACACAAGTCCAGTAAACACAGAGATCCCAAACAAGATGAACCCAAAGAGGCCCACACCAAGACACATTATAATTAAAATGCTAAAGGTTAAAGACAAAGAGAGAATCTTAAAAGCAACAAGAGAAAAGCAGTTAGTTACCTATAAGGGAGCTCTCATATGACTGTCAGATGATTTCTCAACAGGAATTTTGCAGGCCAGAAGGGATTGGCACAAAATATTTAGTGATGAAAATCATATAACGCAGACAGATTACTCTATCCAGCAAAGCTATCATTTAGAATCAAAGGAAAGATAAAGAGCTTTCCAGACAAGAAAAAGCTGAAGTACATCACCACCAAACCAGTATTACAAGAAATGTTAAAAAGACTTCTTTAAAAAGAAAAAATAATAAAAAATAGGAATAGGAATATATAACAAAGAAAATACTCTCATTGACAAAGGCAAACACATAATAAAAGCAGTGGATCAATCAACTATAAAGCTACTACAAAGGTTAAAAGGCAAAAGTAGGAAGGTCATGTATAATTATGACAAAAGTAAAAAATAAATGCAGAAGGGATAAGTAAAAATGGTAGTAATTTTAGAATGTGTTCAAGCTTAGTGACCATCAACTTAAAATTCACTGCTATAAACATAGCTTGTTATATATGAAACACATGGTAACAAAACCTAAAATCTACAAGAGATATACAAGAAATAATGAGCTGTTGGGTTTTTTTTTTTTCTGCCTCCACGGCCACTATAGCTCCCATGAAAAAAACTCATAGCGAAGGGAGGCAAAAAAAAAAAAAAAAAAGAAGCAGGTTCTGAAGTTTACCTTTGACAGCACCCATCCTGATGGAATCACGGATGCTGCCAACTTTGAGCAGTTTCTTCAGGAGAGAATCAAATGGAAAAGCTGGGCATCTCGGTAGAGGGGTTGTAACCATTGAAAAAAGCAAGAGTAAGATCACTGTAATGTTTGAGGTGCCTCTTTCCAAAAGGCATTTGAAATATGTCACCAAAAACATATCTGAAGAAGAATCTACGTGACTGGTTGCTCAGTTACTAACAGCAAAGAGAGTTAGGAATTGTGTTGCTTCCAGATAAACCACGATGAAGAGGAGGAAGAGGAGGAGGATTAAAGCTCATTTATGTGGCAAATTTTGTGTGAGTCTTGACTAAAGCTTGGGAACCAAAAATAAAATAATAAAATAATAAAATATAATAAAATAAAATAAATAAAATAAAATAAAATAATGAATAAATAAATAAATAAATAAATAAATAAATAAAATAAAAAAGAAATAAAGGGAAGGAATCCAAACACAATCAGTGACCAAGAATGTTGAAGAGAGGCAAGAATGCATCAACTAGTACTAACTCTCACTGAAGTCTTTTTTTGTGCCCAGCACTGATATAGGCATCATGAGGAACAAGCCCTCAAAGTAGTTAAAATCCAGTTTGAAAAGCGTTTGCAATCCCTGAGAGAAATACATCACCTCTACAGTAGTCTTGTCCGGAAATTAAAGCTGAACGTGACCAGACCACAAATATAACTTCTACTTTACATGAAATATGGAAAGCAGGAACATGTGAACATGTTAAATGATACCATAGGAATACGATCAGCAAAATCCAGACTACAGGAAACTATAGGACAAACGACCTGGTTTCTTCAACAAATAAATTGCAATGAAATAAATATGGAGGAAGTGACTTTAGATTAAAAGAGACATAAGAGATATACCAACTGATTTGTAATGCCAGATCTTATTAGTTTCTATTCAAACAAACAAACTTGAAAATATATATAACATTATGAGGCAACTAGAAATTTGAATATTAACTAAATATGCATCAGAGACTTGTTGATCATTTTTAAGTTATAATAATGGTATTATGGTTGTTGTTGTTTTTTAAAAAAAGAGTTCGTTTTCATTTAGAGGTATACACTGAAATATACAGCTGAAATAATATGACTTGGGGAATTTACTTCAAAATAATGTAAGCCAGGAAAGGCAGTAGGTAGACGTATTGACTAAGTATAATAGATCATGACTTTGTAATTATTGAAGTTATATAAAGGGTAAGTGGAGGTTCATTACAGTATTCTCTTTATTTTTGACGTGTTTAAAATTTTCCATAACACAAAGTTTAAAAAATAAACCTAGATTTAAAGACTGACACATTCAATATTCTGAGAGAAAAGTTAAAGTAACAACTATAGGGCATAGATTATAAATGTAACAGATGTTTAGGTGAGGGAAGTATTCCAATTCAATATACATTTACTGAGTGCCTACTCTGTACTAGACTCGAGTTCCTCATCTATAAAATGGGACGTTAAAAAGTCTGCTTCATCGGGTTGTTTCTAAGAGGAGATAAGTTATTACACATACCAAGCATTTAGAATAGTATCTGGCCCTGGCCGGCGTGGCTCATTAGTTAAAGCACCGGCCTGTGCACTAAAGGGTCACAGGTTTGATTTCCGATCAAGGGCAAGTATCTGGGTTTCAGGCTCTCTCTAGCCACTGTCAGGGTGCATGTGGGAGGCAACCAATCGATACGTGTGCGTGTGTGTGTGTGTCTGTCTGTCTGTCTCTCTCTCTCTCACCCTCCCTCCCTCCCTCCCTCTCTTTTTCTCTCTTCCTTTCTCCCTTTCCCTCTTCCTTCCCTCCCTGCTTGTGTCTGGGCTGAAGCAAAGGTACTCAATAAATGGTAGCTTTAAATAACTATGCAATAAATATTAAGACTCATTTTGTTGTTGAGAAAACTGAGGCTCAGAAAAGTAAGGTAGTTTGTCCAAAAGGTCACTACCAGAAGAGGTAGAGCCTGGGTTTCAGAATCAGTCTGCCTACCCTCAGGCTGGGCTCCCCTGGGCTTGCCACAGGCAGAAGAGCCCTGTGACCACAAGAGTATGAAGAATGAAAGTGTTAGGGAAGAAATAAGCTATGACGCTTTGAACAAAGAAAAGGAATAAGGTAAGGCTGAAAGGAGTGAGGAAGAATGCCGTCCTGGCCGCTGTGGCTCAGTTCATTGGGCATCATCCCATGCCATGCACAGAAAGGTTGCCAGTTTGATTCCCAGACAGAGCACATGCCCAGGTTGCGGGCCCAATCCCCTGTAGGAGGCATGCAGGAGGCAGCCAGTTAATGTTTCACTCTCACATTGATGTTTCTCTCTCCCTCCCTTCTCTCTCTAAAACTCAATAAAAAAATCTTAAAAAACAAACAAACAATAAAGGAAAAATAACATTCAATACCTCAGAAATGCCATTCCAATGAAGTTCAGGGCAAATTCTTCTAATTAAAGACTGATTCCACAGCTGTCCTTGGGGTGACCTCACTGATTCAAATAAGTAGCCACAGGGTTTCAGAGGGAACTGTTTTAACTCTGCTTTCCATAATAAGGATTCTGGATTAAAGCTTCCATTAGTGGGTCAGTCTCATAAATTATTTTCTTGGCTGGATCCCAAGAAAGCCAGGCCATCATTCCAGCAAGGAAGTGATCAGGTTTGCATTCCTACCCAATAGGAGGCTTCTTCCCAGAGCTTACCAGTCATACCTGTAAGATCTATAACCTGGGATGCTCAACCTTCTCCTAAAATCTGTTCCATGCTTATTTAGGGAAACGACAGTTGAAGATGGCTGTCCAGACGGCAACCAGAACACACTTGCACCCAGAGAAGACCATTTCTTCAGTAAACAGGCAGACAAAGGTCATCTCTAGATTTGCTGCCACTTCTACCATCAGAGCTTAGGCGGCACCTTGTGGTGAGGGAGCTATGAGAGCCCCTGAAATTCCTATTCTGACCTGACAATCCTGTTCACATGATGGAGGGGCACCGCCGACGAGCACATTCCAGAGGCCTTTGTGGTGGCGCAAAAAGAGGACTGGTCATGGCCTGAACTTTCCATTCAAGTCCTGGCCCTTTGCAGGCCACCGACAATCATTTATCTACTTGGCGTCCTTGTTTACGAGGAAGGATAACAGAGAACCTCACTGCACCATGTGAAACTGAAACATGTGAAAAGCCAGACAAAAGGTTGCCTACTTACACCATTATGCGAGCCCTGTGAAGGCAGAACTAGATCAGCTCCTGCAGAAGAGGGATTTTGAGGGTCTCTGACCTGTTTGCCCCGAGAGGCAGAAGGCAACAAGGCAACTGGCCTGTGCGTTGGTCAGGCCTGGGTTTGATTTCCGACTCTGCCAGATTATCTTCAGTTTCCCATAGTCCAAGCAAAATAAACCTTGTCGACCCCTCACTATCTTGGCTGATTGAAAAACAAAAATCCAGACAACCTGGGAGCCTCATTTTGCTTTAGAGTTTCAGCCTCTTTACACGAAAATGTACCACAAAAGGGCTGATGTGAACTTTCTGTATTTGAATTATCTTCCTCATCCTGTTCTCCTTATTTCTCTCCTTGCAGGTAAGTATGATAATTAACAAGCCCCTAAAAAGAGAAGGAAGTAGGGGATACAGACAACGGAGCCTAGGGAAGATCTGCAACCCAGATCATCAGCTTTCACAGAAACAGCACTGGGTTAAAACATCAGACAGAGCTAAGGACCATATGGGCGTAGTCTGCCTGACCCATGGTCAGCATGGTCTTCTTCATAAGGCCACAAAGCAAGGTTCAATAAAGAATTAGCCATGCCCAGCTGGTGTGACTGTGGTCGAGCATCGTCCCATGCACCAAGCGGTCACAGGTTCTATTTCCAGTCAGGGCACATGCCCGGGCTGCAGGCTCAATCCCCAATTGGGGGGGAGGGGGGGAGCGGCGCAGGAGGCAGTTGATTGATGTTTCTGTCACTTTCCCTCCTTTCTCTCTAAAAATAACAATAAAAACGTATTTTTAAAAAAGAAAAAAGAATTAGCCATAATGAAGGTGGGGCATTGGGGGCAATCAGATCTGGGCTCAAACCCCTGGCTTTGCAATCTATTCACCCCAAGACCTCAGACCAGTTACTTTATCTTGGATTCAAGCCTTTGTCATCTCATTAGTAAAATGGGAATGTTAACTAACACTGTGGGACTGTTATGAGAATCAGAAAGGAGATATATATATATATACTTCTTTAATTTTCTTTTTAAACAATCTTTATTGTTGAGAGTATTGTAGATGTCCCCCTTTTTTACCCCCATTGCCAATGGTCCACCCAGTTCCTGCCCCACCCCAGGCTTTCACCATCCTATTGTCTGTGTCCACAGGTAATACATATATGCATGCAAGGCCTTCAGTTAAGGTCTTTCCCCCAACTTCCCTCTGAAATTCCTCAGTCTGTTCCATGCCTCTGGTTTTATTTTATCAGTTTATTTTGTTCATTAGATTTCTTGTTCATTAATTTTTATTTTTAGATTTAACTGTTGAAATATATGTATTTATTGCCATTTTATTGTTCATATTTTTCTCCTTCTCCTCCTTCCCCACCCTCCTCTTCTTCCGTCCTATCCCCCTCTTACCCCCCCCCCCCCCGCCTTCTTCTTAAAGAAAACTCTTCAACATTTCATGCAATACTGGTTTGGTGCTGATGCTCTCCTTTAACAGTTTCTTATCTGTGAAGCTCTTTATCTGACCTTCAATCTAAATGAGAGCTTTGCTGGGAAGAGTAAACTTGGTTGTAGGTCCTTGCTATTCATCACTTTGAATATTTCTTACCATTTCCTTCTGGCCCGCAAAGTTTCTGTTGAGAAATCAGCTGTGTCATATGAGAGCTCCCTTAGGTAACTAACTGCTTTTCTCTTGCTGCTTTTAAGATTCTCTCTTGATCTTTAACCCTTGGCATTTTAATTATGATGTGTCTTGGTGTGGGCCTCTATGCTTCCTGGACTTGTAAGTTTATTTCTTTCACCAGGTAGGGGAAGTTTTATGTCATTATTTCTTCAAATAGGTTTACAATGTCTTTTTTTTAAAATTAAATCTTTATTGTTCAGATTATTACATTTGTTCCTCTTTTTCCCCCCCATAACTCCCCTCCACCCAGCTCCCACCCCACCCTCCTCCCTCACTCCCCACCCACTGTCCTCATCCATAGGTGCACGATTTTTGTCCAGTCTCTTCCCACATCCCCCTCACCCCTTTCCCCCCCCAAAATAGTCAGTCCACTCCCTTTCTATGCCCCTGATTCTATTATAATCACCAGTTCATTCTGTTCATCAGATTATTTATTCACTTGATTTTCAGATTCACTTGTTGATAGATGCATATTTGTTGTTCATAATTTGTATCTTTACCTTTTTCTTCTTCTTCCTCTTCTTAAAGGATACCTTTCAGCATTTCATATAATACTGGTTTGGTGGTGATGAACTCCTTTAGCTTTTCCTTATCTGTGAAGCTCTTTATCTGACCTTCAATTCTGAATGATAGCTTTGCTGGATAAAGTAATCTTGGTTGTGAGTGCAAAGTCTTGTTGTAGTTGAGCCTTGATTGCTGTTGTCATCACTGTGAGGAATTGACCTCCAGGCCAACTTGGCTGTGAGGATGAGCTGCGACTACAGTGGGAGATCTGCTGTGCAGGAGACACCCCAATGGAGCAGGGCTTGCTTCAGTGGGGCTTTGGTGCTCACTGAGTCTGCCCCTTCAGTGTGTCGCTTGTGGATATGTAGAGTTGTAATCTAGTATGGTATGAAGCTATCCACTGGGTGCACTGGCCCTGGGGACTCCCAGGTGGTACAAAGTCAGCCCCTGCTTAGGGCTTCCTGGTTGGAGCTACAGAGCAAACTGCAGATGGCTGCTACTTGTATTGGGCTTGGAAGTACCCATGGAAGGGCCACCTGTGAAGCAATGCAGGCGGGTGCTAGTGCCAGGTCTTGGGCCTCTTATTGATAGGTTTGGGGCATGCTGTCACCAGCTGCTGCTTGTTTGAGAGATTTTAGAAAAGTCTGAAGCCTGAGCCAGGACAGGGCATTCATATGGGAAAGCTGCTACAAACAACTTGGGTGGAGCTCAGAGGAAGTGGAACAGTGTAAGTTTGTGTGCCAGCCCTTTAAGAGGGACTGCCTGAGTCTCCAGCAGCCTCCATGTCACTCAACTACAATCCCTGCTAGTTTTTACAGCCCGAAGTTATGAGGACTTCTCTTCCCAGCTCTGGAACCCTGGACTGGAGGTCTGGTGTGTGGCTGGGACTCCTTGCTTCTCATGGTAGGACTCTGCAGGAAAGATATCCCTCGCAATTAAAAAAAAAAAAAAAAAAACACCACACATGGGTGTAGGACCAGACCATTCAGTGCCTTTGCTCCTCGTGGTGTACTTTTTTCTTTACTTCTCTAGTTGTTGGACTTCCATTCAGCCAGATTGCAGGCAGTTCTGAATGACAGCATTTACTTTTCCACCATCTTGGTTCTCAGGATACAAATATTTAAAGAATGTTTATAGTAAGAGCTGCTGCTGACACATACACTGTCTCATTTAAGCATTAAAACCACCCTGTGAGGAAGCTATTACTGCCCCCATTCTTAAAGATGAGGACACTGAGGTGCAGACTGAGTAATGTGTCCCCAAAACACAGGTGGTGAGTGCTAGGCCTGAGAATGAGACCTGGGCTTGTCTGCCCCCGAGGTTGTGTTCTTGGTGCCATTACAGTGCTTGGTGCATGGCAGGTTGTAAAGAAAAGGCAGCTATTGGGACTCTGGCAAAGGCCCGCCTGAGCCTGACTCCGCAGCTCTGGGATGAGGCATCATCATGCCCATTTTACGGTGAGGAGGCGGGGGCCCAGCTGGTTTAGACTCCTGGAGTTCAATAAAAAGCCCATTCTCCAGAGGCATATGCCTCAGTATATTTATGAATAAAATGACATGCAGTCTGGAATCCGCTTCAAAATAATGCAGAGCCAGGGAGGATGGTGTGGTAATGAGATGAAACAGATGTTGGATTGGCCAGATGTTGAGAACTGTGGAAGCTAAGTCATGGGTACACAGAAGTTTACTATACTGTGTTCCTTATTCTTGTTTGTTAGAAACTTTGCATAATAAAAAGCAAGAGCAAAAAATATCACCTCATCTCCAGGAAAATGTATAAGGCGGAGGTGGGTCTCAAATTGAGGTGTGTTCTGTTTCCAAATTCCAAGTTCTCTCCATTCCACTGTAATAAAGCATTCTTCCTTCTTTCCATCCTCACTACATGGTCCAGCTGCACAAGGGGACTGGCATCATTCTAGAACCCAAAGTTCAGGTCATCTAAGTTGGAAACTGCAAGGCAACCTCCACTGAGCATAGTATGGCGGCAGCCCACACTGCTGTAGGGGTGCAAGGGAAGGGTGAGCCCTGCTGCCTGCAGAGTCTAGGAAAGGTCTTAGAAAGGAAGCAGGACTTTGGTGTGAAAAGGATGTGAATGATGTGAAGGAGAATGAAGGGATAAGAAAGAGAGGAGGGAGGAAAGAAGTGCATGTAGGTGCATGGGCAGGGGCTGCGCAGGCTGAGCTCTGCTTCCTCGGCTCCCTTTGGGTGCTACTGCAGCCCCCACTGGTGTCCTTTCACTAGTCTCCTCCCCCCCTCTTTTTTTTAAAATATATTTTATTGATTTCTTACGGAGAGGAAGGGAGAGGGATAGAGAGTTAGAAACGTCGATGAGAGAAAAACATCGATCAGCTGCCTCCTGCACAACCCCCACTGGGGATGTGCCCGCAACCAAGGTACATGCCCTTGACTGGAATCGAACCCGGAACTCTTCAGTCCGCAGGCCAATGCTCTATCCACTGAGCCAAACTGGTCAGGGCTGTCTCCCCTCTCTTAAGCTACCCTCCACACCGTCCCAGGATGATCTTCCCAAACAGAAATCTGATCACATCTTCCCCCTGTGCATTAAAAACCTCCCTGAGCTCCCCAATTAACTCTAGACAATGTTTACACTTCTCAACCTGACGCTCTTGGTGCCTGTCACTAACCAGCACTCACTGCCACCTGCCCCCTTGCCAGGTCCCCACACGGATACCCAAAGCCTGGCGTCTAGCTGCCTCACACACCTGGGTACCTTTTCTCTGATGTTCTCTCTTCCCAACATGTCCCGCCTCCTGATAAACGCCTGTAAGACCAGCTCAGATGTCACCGCCTCACTCTGCCCCAGCAAAGCACACACCCACTGTTATCAGGACACCCTCAACCTACACTTGTTTGCTTCCTAATGAGAATGTGGGCTCTGGGTCTAGAGAGGCCACCCTTATTGTTCCCCATCTACACAACGGGTGACCAATACCAGGTATCTATTACCACTATTGGCAACTTTAAAAATGCAGCCCCTGATCAGACAGGCAGGGGGCCTGGCACGGAGCAGTTACTGGGAGAGGCTGCCCCATAAGGGCGACAGGATGCTGAGCCGAGGGCTCAGTCCTAGCCTTAGCTGAGGCCACCTTACTGCTGTGCTCTGCAGGGGTCTGAAAAGCCCAAGGCTGCAGAAGGCTTATTTAGTGCCTTCAAATGCTGTAATAGTTTCCTTCCAAAGGTTCTAGACAAATGGAAAATGATAGTGACAGCTTTTTGCTCCCCTCACCTCTATGGCTACAAACCTAAAGACTATGACCCATGGGATCAGGGATTTGGTGTCCCAGAAGCAGACAGGTCACAAGATGAACTGGCCCAGACCATCTGCTCTGGGTAGGGAAAGAATCCATGATTTTTATTTAACTTAGAATAAAACCAATGTCTCCTACAAGAAGAGGCGAAAAGCTGAACACAGCATGCCCACTTGCAGGGAACTGAGGAGCTTCTGGCAGGGTTACGAGAGACGGACCCACAGCCTCCCGGGAAAGGGGCATCTGTGCTCTCCATATTAAATTCTTAGCAACAAGGGTTAACAGAGGAAAACAAAAGCTCCCAGAGATTTTGCATCATTGCAAAGAGAGAGAAACTCAACAGGCCTAGCGCTAGAGAAGCTTCCTCCTCCTACATTTTTCATGAGCCTGCTGTTCCTGCAATGCCCGGCAGCAGGCCCGGCCATTTCGGCAGAGCTGCACTCCTCTGCTGCCCCACCACAGTAACCCTTCCTCCTCGGGAGCCAATGAGAATGTAGGACTTTCCGTTCATCATGGCCATGGGCACCAAAATAGCTCATCTGACCTTTGCAAATATCAAACAGTGAATTTAAAGCAGAAACTGGCAAAAGGCAATGTGGAAGTCTTTAGCTTTCCTTTCAAGGAAGATTTGTCATTAGCCAAGAAAGAGACTGCCTATAGGACCAACTCAGTTAAAAATTGGGTAGAAACAGTCAAACTGGAAGTGAGGCAGCCGCCAATGTTTCCACACACACACACATATCTTTGTGAATTATTTAACATATATTAAAAATATATATGGCTCAGAAATCGCTGGACACTGGATTGAAAACAGTGTGAAACTGGGAACGAGAAGTGTTCTGAGGGAGCGTACACACCACCATAATGCCTGACACCAGCTGGACTCCATCAGGCAATAAAGAGCTAAAACTCCCACAAACCACAGACCCGCCATTGAGGAGGCCCTCTCTTAGGAGACCAGCGTTACAGCAGATCAAACTCATTCTTAAGCTTCATCACACACAGCCACTCTCTCTCTATTTATAGGCCTGTAAATCTTACTCAGTTGTTGATATTTTAGGAGCAAAAGTGACCCCTTAGCGTTGCATGATTTCCTTTGCACAGCTATAGTTCAGCACTCCCCAAACTGGATCCCAAGTGATCGCCATGAAATGCAGGGCTCGGGGTTCCTTCTACTTAAAAAAAGTAATTACAGAAAACTAAGGAACGAAGAGAAAACAAGAAAAGCTGCTTATAAAAGCCTGCCACCACCCTAATCCAATTTTTAATAGCGACTTTATTGAGATATAATTCACATAAAATAAAATTCACCATTTTGAGGTGTACAAATCAGTGGGTTTCAGAATATTCACAGAGTTGTATAACCATTCCCACTTTCTAATCCCAGGATATTTCATCATCTCCCAAAGAAACCCTGTATCCATCAGCAGTCACTTCCCATCCCCCTCACCCCAGGCCCTCAGCCACTAGCCTGCTTTCTCTATACATAAATGGGCCTAACCCGGACCGTTCACATAAATGGAATCGCACTACATGGCGTTTGTGTCTGGCTTCTTTTACTTACCACAATGTTTTCACCTGATTCGAAGGTTATTCGCACTTTGTTAGGTTTCCTTTCCATCTTGATTCTTATACATTTAAAGAATAATCCTTTACTAACTTTATAGTCAGGTGTGGTTTTTGCTGAACAATGAGTTATTAACCCTCAGCTGGCACTGTAGGTCCAGGAGCTGGAGGAGGCCTGTTTAGTTCTCGACACGTGAGTCCACCACATTGGTCTAATTTTAACAGAAAGGACCTGGCAGTTACAAAGATTGGAATAGCAGCACTACCAGCCTTAGGATAAGCACCCAAAGCGCTCAGCACAGTCTGACGCAGGAACGGCGAAGCACTCAAGGACACGATGTTAAACAGAAGACAGCTGCCACCCTGGAGCTCTCTGTTTTGCAAATGTTATGAGCTAAAGTATGTGTCCTCAAGCCCCCACACTTGTCAAATTCATGTGCTGAATGTGACTGTATTTGGAGAGAGACTCTTTTTTAAAAAGGTGATTATGTTAAAACTAGAGGCCCGGTGCAGGAAATTCGTGCACGGGTAGGGTCCCTACGCCTGGCCAGCAATCAGGGCCGACCGGGGCCTTTGGCTGTCGGCCAGGGCCTCCCTTCCCTGGCTGCCGGTTGCCCACTGGGGCCTTCCTTTGTTCCATGCCGCCCCCTGATGGTCAGCGCACATCATAGCAAGTGATCGAACTCCCGGTCTCCGGGTTGAACTCTCGAGGGGACAATTTGCATATTAGGCTTTTATATATAGAGATGTGCAGATCAGAGTGGGCCCTAATCCACTCTGGCTGGTGCCATTATAAGAAGAGGAAATTTGAACACAACCAAGAGACTCTAGGGATGCTTGTGGACAGTTAGATCACATGAGGACACAGCAAGAAGGCAGCCGTCTGCAAGCCAGCTAGGCCTCAAGAGACCAAGCCTGCTGACACCTTGATTTTGACTTCTAGCCTCCCGAAGTATAAGAAAATAAATTCTGTTGTTTGAGCCCCTCAGTCCAGTCTGTGGTATTTTGCTCTGGCAGCCCTGGCAAACAGTGCATTTAGTGCCTCATATTTTAACTCATAAACACGCTTTGAGTAGTAAGACTTATCCCCATACCATGAGGAAGCTGAGGCTTACACAGGCTAATGGAGCTGAGAGTGAAACAAGTGTGGGATTTCAAAACTTTTCTACTTTCCAGAAAGTACTGAAATTTATTTTTTTAACTTTTCGGTAGCAGGGGAAAGGGGAAGACTATTAAAATAAATAAAAATTGTCGTTCTAATTTTAAAAAGCTAGTATGTACTCCTCCCAGTATACACCTTCCAAATTCAGCATGCATTCATTTCAGAAACATGTCTGAGGGAGGGAAAAGCATTTCATCAAGTGCTTTACGTGCACATCCAATTGGAGCTAAGAGACAGGTAACAGTCCTGACCGAGGGACCTGAGGCTCAGAGCACTGAACGCCTGTCTTCAGCACAGTCTGCCTTCCATGAGTTTCCTTCTGAACGACCAACTAAACTCAATCCTGTTCACTGGAGCCCAGCAGTGCTGAGTGCTCTGGGTTCCGAGATGAATGCACCCTAGTCCCTGCCAGGGAGGGTGGACAGTCCAGCTAGGAAAGGCGACAGCTCTCAGGGAGCTGCGAGCACACCAGGAGGTGCCTCCCCTCGCAGAAGCAGCGCCAGAGCACAGCCTGCTCACAGCCCCGCAGCTCTTCCTCGGTCCACACTCTCTCCCTCTGGAGCAGCAGTGATGGAGAGCAACGGGAGCGCTAGGGACCATTTGGCTCTCTCCCCCTTCCTGGCCACCTTGCCTTGCTCACATGATCTCCCTGCCATGCCCTCTGGACCAAAGCCAGCCCGGCCATGCGGTGTGGGCGTGCTGACTGGGGATGGGGGTGGGATACAGACCCAGGCCTGTTCACAGTGGGTAGTGGGCAATCCAGAAAGTGACAGCGCCAAGGAGGGGTCGAAAAACCAGAGGGGACTGTTCCAAAGACCAAGTAAATGGGGAGCTCAAGCCAGAAAGCCAAAACAGGTGGAAGCCACGGGACGTCAGGGCCTGGGGGCACCTGCAGAAGGCCTGGCTTCAGCTGAGTCAGGGACCCTCCATGGGGGCTCCATGCCATGCGTTTCTCACAAGGTGCCTTCTACCCCAGCTGCTCTTCCAACTGCCTCTCAGAGGCCCCACACCCACCTCTTCACGGTGCCCAGTGCTGCTCTAGCATGCCTGCCAGGAAGACCCAGACCCCCAGCAATGCTGGGGGCATCTAACTCGGCAGAACTGAGGGCGTGGTGCAGGGACAGCCCCAGGCTCACCTCTGATGAGAGGCTGCCCCGGCCCCCGGGCTCCTGACTGAGACAGGAGAATAAACTGCAAAGCGCCCCTTCCACAGCTCAGCGCCTCGAGGGACAAACACAACTACCTACTCTGACCTGTGCAGGATGGAGAGATGGAGAAAGTTCACTGGGACACCTGGGGTGAGGACGACAGTGGCTCTGCGGTCCGAAGACACGTCTCAGTGAGCCTGGCCTCACAGGAGGAACAGAATCTCACTACATGAGCAAGAGAAGCAGAGGAGAGGACCTTCGTGATGAAGCAAGGGCAGAGCGAAGGCCCAGGGGCAGGCAGCGGCCCTGAGAAGGGGCACGGTCCAGGGTGGCCAGAAGCTACGAGAGCACTCCCCCAGGAGTGAGCTGTGGACCGCCGGGGTGGCCTCAGTGACCAGGGAAGTGTTAGTAACAATGGGTCAGCTCTCCTGAGATTCCTGTTCTTCCAACACTTCGAATGTTCCCTATTCTAATAAGGGCTGGGCCTCAGCGAGGGCCCTTGGGAAGGCAAAAGGATTCAGCTAGGATAACCTAGTTTTGATTTCTCTGCACTTACCATTTTTATGTTACTCTGGATGAATGCTAAGTGAAACTGGTTTTCAATTTATAATAGTGATAAAGGCCTTTACAAGTAAATTTGCCCAAGTAAAAAAAGTGAGTCAATATAAGTAAAATATTTTATAAGTAACAGCACAGGTGCCTCAGAGACACTTCAAAGTCATGAAGGTGGTGACCCATCCCACACCAGGTCAGCCCAGCCAGGTCAACCCTCACCATGCTGGTCAAAGGCGGCGTCAAGTGCATGATGCCCGCTCTGCAGCTCACGGCACCTTCCGCTTGCCGGGATGCAGTCCTTGCCATTTGACTATGGCTCCGATTTGACTCTCAGACCAAGCGCTTCTTAAGCAAGAAAATAATCCATCATTGCAGCTTATACACAGGAGTTTATATTCTGATTGGAGCTGGTGCCCTCATGACACTGGTGGATTTCCTGGGCTGCTGTGAGGATGTACAGGAGTCCCAGTGCATGCTGGGATTGTCTTCTTCTTGGTGATATTTGCCTTTGAAATAGCTGCGGCCATGTGGGGATATTCCCACAAAGATGCGGTGACTAAAGAACTCCAGGATTTTACACGAACACCTACCTCAAGCTGAAAGCCAAGGACAAGTCCCAGAGGGAAATGGTAAAAGCCATCCACTATACGTTGAATTGCTGTGGTGTGGCTGGGAGAGTGAAACAATTCATCTTGGACTTCTGCCTCCAAAAGGATATACTCTCAAGCATCTCAGTGAAGTCCTGCCCTGAGGCCATCAAACAGGTCTTCCAGGACAAACTCTACAGCCTTGGTGTGGTGCATGAGGGTTGCCATGGTGATGATGTGGGCATGATCTGCAGTATGACCCTGTGCTGTGCTATTCCCAGGAACCGAGAGGTGGTCTGCAGTCAGCTTGTATTCCTGAGCAGGAAAGTTTACCCCTGGAGATTGTTGGTTATTTCCTCAGGGTTTTATTTTTGTTTTGTTTTGTTTTTTCCTTTTTGCAACTAACTATAATATTCATTCTGTATTTCTAAACAAAAAAAGTTATCTTCTTAATGATTCATCCAGTATTGATAGTTGAGAGATTAGGGGATTTGGTTTATAGTTTTTGGTTGCTTTTAGTTCTTACTAGTACGTTAAGCAGAAATGCTACAATGAAAGGTACTATATTTGCTAGACTCTAGACAAGATATTGTACATAAAGAGAATTTTTTTGTTTTTAGATTTAAAAAGGCTACTCAATTTAAGCAGATTGTAACTTATGTTGAAGATAATTTGATACATAATAAAAGGTTATTACAATTTTAAAAATCATGAAGGTAGTCCCCAGGAGTGAATGGAAGGAAAGAGCGATATCTAGAAGCCCCGGCCCCAGCCTCGGTGTGCAGGGAAGGGAAGGAGAAACAGCAGTGTTTTCTTACGGGGGCTCATCTTCACCTCCCTGGGGAGGGTCTCTGGGGTGGCATCTCGGGGATCTTTTGGAACCAACCTCTGAGCAGCTGCAGTGGCTTTAATGTGGGGAAAACCTGGGGCCAAGTCTGGGCTCTGCCATTTCCTCCCCGGCATGTAAATAACAGCCCACTGTGACCCAGAGAAAGTCCTGCTGCTCTCGGTGGCCGCACGGGGAGTGAGCAGAGGCCTCCACAAACGGCAGTCCCTCTGCACTTCTCCCTTTCCAGCTCTGCCAGAGAACTGCCTCTGACACCCAGTCTCTGGGCATGTTCACCAGCTCATTCTGACGCTCATTAGAAAATGTACAAGGCTCCTGTTTCTGTTTATTTCACTGGGTTAGAGACCAGGAGGGAGACGCTGTGGATTCTCAAGGCTAAGTCACACAGTAACATGCAGGGAATGTGAATATGAGCACCAAAGGTTACTACCCTGGAGCAGCAATAGAGAGATGTGGTTCCCTCCCAGCTGGCAGGCAGACGGGGAAAAGTAATGAGACACTGATACCAGGTGTACTGGTTAACAATGCAGATTTTTTTCAATAGATGGAGTTACACATATGTTGATATATATGCAATTTGACATGTATGCTATTTTGTTGTATTGACAGCAAGCTTCAAAACTTCATATGTCAAATTTTCTGAAGGTGTTAACATCATAGATATTTTTCCGCTTAAAAATTTCGTGCCAAAAAAAAAGAGCATTTGCGGGAAGTTTTAATTCATTACTTTATTTTGAAGAAAAGTGCTGCTGAAAGTTATCGTATACTTCAGGAAGCTTATGGTGAACATATTCCATCTCAAGATACCTGTGAACACTGGTTTAAATGTTTTAAAAGTGGTATGTTGATGTGAAAGACAAAGAACATCCAGGTCAACTGAAAAAGTTTGAAGACCAACATTGACAAGCATTATTGGATGAAGATGCGTGTCAAACTCTAAAACAACTTGCAGAAAGATTAAACATTGCTCAGCAAACAATTTCCGATCATTTACAAGCAATGGGAAACATTTTAAAGGAAGGAAAATGGGTGCCACATCAACTGAACGAAAGACAAATGGAAAACCGAAAAGTCATCAGTAAAATATTGCTTCAACGGCATGAAAGTCTTTTTTGCATCGAATTGTGACTGGCGATGAAAAGTGGATTTATTTTGAGAATCCCAAACGCACAAAATCATGGGTTGATCCAGGTCAACCATCAACATGGACTGCAAGGCCAAATTGCTTCGGAAAGAAGACAATGCTCTGCATTTGGTGGGATCAGGAAGGTGTGGTGTATTATGAGCTTGTAAAACCAGGTGAAACTGTTAATACTGATCACTACCGACAACAAATAATCAATTTGAACCACGTTTTGATCATGAAACAGCCAGAATGGGCCAGAAGACATGGCATAGTAATTTTGCTTCATGATGACGCACCATCACACACTTCAAAACCAGTTAAAGACACATTAAAAGATCTTGCCTGGGAAGTATGAACCCACCTGCCGTATTCACCAGACCTTGCTCCTTCAGATGACCACTTGTTCTGATCGATGGCACACGCACTTTCTGAGCAGCACTTCAAAATGTACAAAGAAGTGGAAAATTGGGTCTCTGAATGGTTTGCCTCAAAACAAGAAAAGTTCTATTGGGACGGTAACCACAAATTACCTGAAAAATGGGGGAAATGTGTAGCTAGCGATGGACATTACTTTGAATAAAGCACTTTTGATGTTTCTCTTAAAATTATTGTGTTTTCTTTTATTAAAAAATCCGCATTATTAACCGGTACACCTGGTATATTTCATATGAAAGGCAACCAGGAAATGGTGACCAAAGGAGTTCTTAGGGGAAAAGCTTTCAACAAGAAAAGTAAAGGTCCTTGGTTGGCCGGGACACAGGAGCAACTCTACAGCTCCGCCCATGGCACGTCCACCCTGCATTTCTACAGGAGGCTGCTCGGGAAGGAAGGTAGCCAGAGGCAGTGAGCTTACTCCACAGTCTCAGAGCCAGTTATCCATGGGGGAGCGTGGGCCACCGACAACCAAATGCCTTTCCCTCCTCAGAGTGCAAAAATATAAAGCTATCTCGCACTGATGGAGGTGCAGGGGAAACAGCTACTCTTGGGATCTGTTACTAAGAATCTGGGTGGGACCCCTTTTGGAAGGCAGTTTGGCAGTCTCTATAAAAGTTTTACTTCTAGGATTCTACACCATAGAAATATATACATGTACAAACATGTTGCCACAGCATCTATATATATAAAAGCCTAAGTGACTGGCCGACCAGCCGGTAGCTATGACACACACTAACCACCAGGGGGCAGACGCTCAACACAGGAGATGCCGAGCGACAGCAACTTTGCAGAGTGCCCTCTCGCACTCCAGAACCCCCTGGAGGATGTCAGACTGCCAGTTTCAGCCCGATCCCCATTGGCCAGGCCGAGGGACCCCACCTGCCGGAGGGACCCTGCTCACTCCGCAGAGGCCCTCAAGCCCTGGCGCCACCCCAGGTGTGGCCAGCCAGGGAGGGACCATGGGAGGTTGGCTCCAGGGTGTGTCCGGCCCGTCTTGCCCAGTCCCACCCCGCCAGCCACCTTCTAATTAATTTCCTTTTAATGTGCATGAATCCGTGCACCGAGCCTCTAGCTTATAAAGGCAGATAAAACAAACAAACAAACAAAACACACACACACAACACTGCCTCCCAGTAAGAGAAAGGCTGTATAATTGTATATGCACTCTGTGGAATGCGAGGTGGGCTGAACAATACGCTGCCATGAAGACCACTAAAATACACAATGGCATGACAAAGCGAGTTGTAAAGTAAAACCCACAGCAGGATCCCAGTACACAAAAGGAACTTCATGGAGCCAGGACCACACACTAAGCAGCTGCTGGGGATAACTCTGGGGAGCCAACAGGGGTGGAAAGTGGGAACTGGTGCTTTATACAAAATGCTAGAGACCTGGTGCACGAGATTTGTGCACTCAGGGGGGTCCCTCAGCCTGGCCTGTGCCCTCTTGAAGCCTGGGAGCCCTCAAGGGATGTCCGACTGACGGCTTAGGGGAGCGGCTAAGCTGGCAGTCAGGCATCCTTAGCACGGCTGCGGAGGCGGAAGAGGCTCCCGCCACTGCTGCTGTGGTGCCAGCCGTGAGCCTGGTTTCTGGGCTTCTGGCTGAGCAGCACTCCCCCTGTGGGAGCTCACTGACCACCAGAGGGAAGTTCCTGCATTGAGCATCTGCCCCCTGGTGGTCAGTGCGCATCATAGCGACCAGTCGTTCTGCCGTTCGGTCGATCTGCACATTACCCTTTTATTGTATAGGCTACTTCTGTATTGTCTGTTTAAAACAATGTGTATATTTGTTACTTTCACTTTACGTACTTTTTCTTGTCTAATTTTAAAATAAGGAGGGGTATACCCATGAGGGTTGGAATATGACCCTCTATGGGAAGACCCCTCAGCCACCCCAAAGTGCTGCTCCCCTCTCTGCTCACCTATAATAGGGGTGGGAGAGTGTGTGCACCTTTCTCAGAGGCAGCCTTCTGACCACAATGGGGCTTTCGGGAGACCATCCTCAAAGGTGGGTACCCTCACGTTTAACCGCCCCATCCTGTCCCTTAGTGGAGCTCTGAACCACCTATCATTTCATACCTTTCTCTCTAAGTCTATCAAGTTTTGAAACTGAAGTCCTCTTGGGACATTGTCTCAAATGGGAATATGAGTTTGCTCAAGTTCAATGACAAGCTGAAAGGCTTGTTCCCTCTAACTCTCTTCTCTCTCTTTCTAACCAACTCCTACTCATCCTTCAAAATCAGGTCCTCCCTCAGTACCCTTACAGGTCTCACCCTGGGCACTGAAGTTATGTGTTTATCCCTTTCAGTGGAAACTCCCTGAGGGTGGTGACTGGCCCTCACACATCCCCAGCACCAATAGGGCAGGCACTCAGAAACCCTGGGGGCTGTCCTGCCTCCCCCCCTCCCCGACCACATCGCACTGCCTGACAGTACCCAGGGTGCTGAGCTGCCCCCAAGACAGGAGGTGTCTCCTCCTGAGGGACATCTATTCACTATAGGCCAAGATCATGCTACCAGCCCACATGAGGGCTCTCATTCTGCTTTGTCACTTAGCCACAGGTGACCACTCAAGTCTGCTGGTTCCATCACTGCCTCTAAATCCATAAGGCTAGGTGGCCACTCTCCCTCCCAACAAAGAAGTTTTATATAAAAACAACCATATAGTATCCTCTAGTACAGTGGTCAGCAAACTGTGGCTCGGTAAACTGCGGCTCGCGAGCCACATGCAGCTCTTTGGCCCCTTGAGTGTGGCTCTTCCACAAAATACCGACTTCTGCTCATGGGCCACGAAGTTTCAATTGCACTGTACATGCGCGCCTGCATGTGGTATTTTGTGGAAGAGCCACACTCCAGGGGTGAAGGAGCCGCATGTGGCTTGTGAGCCACAGTTTGCCGACCACGGCTCTAGTAAATATAAAATGCTAAAAAATAAACATATTCCCCATGATACTGATGCTCTGCCTTCCTCCAGATACACATCCTTCACTTAGGTTCTGAACAATCCTGAATCTAGATGGTTGCTTAATAACAAGCTCCTAAAAAGCATGCAACCACCTCATACCCATTAGGATGGCCACAATCAATAAAGCAGTGTTGGCGACACTGTGGAAAAACTGGGACCCTATGAACTGTTGGTGGGCAGGTAAAGTGGTGCAGCCACTACGGAAAAGAAGTGCCCTGCAGGGGGAACAAGATGAGCACAAGCAAGGAGAGAGCAGAAATGGAAGAGTGTGTGCAGAGCTCTGTTAGGGGAGACAGGAAATGGAAGAGTGTGTGCAGAGCTCTGTTAGGGTAGACAGGAAATGGAAGAGTGTGTGCAGAGCTCTGTTAGGGTAGACAGGAAATGGAAGAGTGTGTGCAGAGCACTGTTAGGGTAGACAGGAAATGGAAGAGTGTGTGCAGAGCACTGTTAGGGTAGACAGGAAATGGAAGAGTGTGTGCAGAGCTCTGTTAGGGTAGACAGGAAATGGAAGAGTGTGTGCAGAGCACTGTTAGGGGAGACAGGAAATGGAAGAGTGTGTGCAGAGCTCTGTTAGGGTAGACAGGAAATGGAAGAGTGTGTGCAGAGCTCTGTTAGGGGAGACAGGAAATGGAAGAGCGTGTGCAGAGCTCTGTTAGGGTAGACAGGAAATGGAAGAGCGTGTGCAGAGCTCTGTTAGGGGAGACAGGAAATGGAAGAGCGTGTGCAGAGCTCTGTTAGGGGAGACAGGAAATGGAAGAGTGTGTGCAGAGCTCTGTTAGGGTAGACAGGAAATGGAAGAGCGTGTGCAGAGCTCTGTTAAAGGACAGACAGGAAATGGAAGAGCGTGTGCAGAGCTCTGTTAGGGTAGACGGGAAATGGAAGAGCGTGTGCAGAGCTCTGTTAGGGTAGACAGGAAATGGAAGAGCGTGTGCAGAGCTCTGTTAGGGTAGACAGGAAATGGAAGAGCGTGTGCAGAGCTCTGTTAGGGTAGACAGGAAATGGAAGAGCGTGTGCAGAGCTCCGTTAGAGTAGACAGGAAATGGAAGAGTGTGTGCAGAGCTCTGTTAGGGGAGACAGGAAATGGAAGAGTGTGTGCAGAGCTCTGTTAAAGGACAGACAGGAAATGGAAGAGCGTGTGCAGAGCTCTGTTAGGGTAGACAGGAAATGGAAGAGTGTGTGCAGAGCTCTGTTAAAGGACAGACAGGAAATGGAAGAGCGTGTGCAGAGCTCTGTTAGGGTAGACAGGAAATGGAAGAGTGTGTGCAGAGCTCTGTTAAAGGACAGACAGGAAATGGAAGAGCGTGTGCAGAGCTCTGTTAAAGGACAGACGGGAAATGGAAGAGCGTGTGCAGAGCTCTGTTAAAGGACAGACAGGAAATGGAAGAGCGTGTGCAGAGCTCTGTTAAAGGACAGACAGGAAATGGAAGTGTGTCCAGAGCTCTGTTAAAGGACAGACAGGAAATGGAAGAGTGTGTGCAGAGCTCTGTTAAAGGACAGACAGGAAATGGAAGCGCGTGCAGAGCTCTCTTAGAGTAGACAGGAAGAAGCCCACCCAGTGAGGCCTTAAAAACCAGGTGACATAACTTGTTTGAAGGAGATGGAGAGTTCTGGAATGTTTGTCTGAAATATTGAGTGGTACAGTGTAGAAAAGGAAGGAGAATGGAAGGAAAGAGACCAATTGAATGGCACCTGCAATAGCCCAGGCAAGACTAGGGGTAAACTAAGTTAGAGGAGGTGAAAACCCAGAAGAGGAAACAAAGGTTAGTGACATTATGAAGAAAAGCAAGCAAAACCCCTCGCACCGACACTAAGCTAGCTCCACAGCCAAGAGAGGCCACAAAACCTCGGTGCCCAGTCTGGCTCCTCCACCGCCCTACTCAGCCCCTTTCAGACCTCTCTTCCTTTTGCTGTTGCTCCCTGGAGCAATCTGCCTTTATGTTCAAAAGTATTTATGAAATTGAAATGAGTGTATCTCATGGGCACCTTACCAGAAATGTGCCATTTCATGTGACATTTTTGGTGTCAGAGTTCTCTTTCATCTGCTGGTGGATTCAATTTACCCAGTTGACAAGTGAGAAGACTGTGACACCAATCATTATAGAAACAAGCCCAACCTTGATTTCCTAGTCTCTGGAAATCAAACTGTACTGTCCATCATACTCAGCAGACAGTGTGGGGGCCCTGGCAGAGGCCTCACCTCTCAAAGCACAGCAGCTCGGGGAACCAGCAGGGCCCAATCACATGACCTTTCAAGATGGCAGGTGGCAAAAATAATGTACATGATTTCTCAGGATTAGAGGAAGAAAGCAGAAAACTCTTCAAAGCACTAGCAGGACTCAACACAAAGGAACACATGCATGACTCTACTGAGAACTTCTAGGACAGGTGACACTAACCGCTGGAGAGTTAGTCAGTGGTTCCCTCTGCAAGACTGATTGGGAGGGGGCATGAGGGAACTTTCTGGGGTGATAGTGAAAATCTACACCTTGATAGGGGTGTAGGTTACAATTGTGGATGCATTTGTCAAAGCTGTAACAATTAAGATTAAACATGTCATTAATTATAATTCAAAAGTAAATTATACAATGAAAAATATTAGACTATATGAATACATATATGTGTGTATATATGTATAGGTATATGTATATAACTATACATATATACACACATACACAAACTGGATGCAAAAGAAAGATTATCTCCTGTGGAAGCTAAAGGCCTGGAGAAAAAGTAAAAGCCACTTGGATCCAGGACTTGAGCTTAAGTGTGGAAATGAATCTGGAGACCCTGTTGTTCAATCCATGTTCTTGAAATGAGAAAACAGGTAGAAGGTGACCTACCCAAAGTCATAGAGCAAATTAGCAGCAGAGCGGTGACCAATCCCAGACCTCCCAAGTCCTAGCCTGGGATTAATTTCCCTATCCTGGGTCAGTGCCAGAAAAAGCAGATAAAACAGAAGATCAAAGATTATTTTGTGAACGAATTTCATTTCAATCCTCAAACCTGGAGCTAAATAATCACCTCCACCAAGCCAGGTCTAAAACAGGAGATTAACTTTCAGACAAAAAAAAGTATTTACTTTCATGAGCCTGAGTCATGAATGGCAGACTTGCTACTACTTTGCTTAGTCTCCCTGTCTGTATACAAATACTGTATCCAAATTACTGGCAAGGGCCCCGAGGAAAGTAGAAAGAGGTGGGAGTCATGAGCTGAGTTCTTCCCCAGTTTACCACTGACTCACTGTGGGGCCTTGGAGAGTCGCCTACTGTGACATGGTAAGAAGTACAGGGGGCAGTGAGATCATGCTCCCCAGCATATGTTGCCAGCTTGACTCAAATAAACACTTTTTGAATGAATGAATGAATGAATGAATATTTGATTTTGTCCTGGAATTCTGGCACACAGCTCCAAAAACCCTTGGAATCTCCACAGTGCTGAGAGTCTTTGCATGATAACGCAATAACTGGAGGGGTGGGGGGGCAGATAGCTTCTGGAGGACAGGTGGTTGCCAGAAAGAACAGGCATTGCAGGTTTGGGGACTTTCAGCCCACCCCCACTTCCAACCTCCAGGTGGAGAGAGGGGCTGGAGATTGAGCTAGTCACCATTGGCCAGTGACTTAATCACACCTACCTAATGGGGTTCTGAGAACTTCCCAGTGGGCGAGCACATGGAGGCGCTGGGAGAATAGCACCGAGAGGCATGGAAGCCCTGCGCCCTTCCCCTCAGATCCTGCCCTAGGCGTCTCTTCTACGTAGCTGTTCCTGATTCTGCATCCTTTATAGAAACCAGTAAATGTAAGTAAAAACTTTTCCTGAGGAGGAGGTCATGGGAACCCCCAATTTATAGCCCGTTGGTCAGAAGTACAGGTGGCAACTGGGGACTTTCCACTGGTGTCTGAAGTGGGGGCAGTCTGTGGGACTGAGCCCTAAACCTGTAGGGGTCTGGGATAACTCTAGATGGTTAGGTAAGAACTGAATTATAGGACACCTAGTTGGTGTCAGAAAAAACCTACACATTTGGTGTCAGAAGTCTTGTTAGGGTAAAACAGCACACATCTATACCCTCTCTGGGCCTCAGTTTTCTCACCTGTAAAATGAGGGGGTTGAACAAAATGCTGGTCAGGCCCTTTCAACTAGAATTTGGTGATTCTTTGAATTGCCAGTTTTTAAATTTCCACCAGAGTTAATATGAGGGACTCTCGCTCTCTGGAAGCCACTAGCAAATTCCGCTTTCAAACACCAAGCAACATCATTTCTCAGGCCTATTTTGACTAATGACATGCCAGGACTTTGTGTGCTTTCTCCTTTAAGGAGTGGCAAGAAACTCAACAGTGTCCAATGACAGGCCCTGTCCTTGTCCCCAGCTCTCAAAGACTTGCAGCCCGATTCTCTGAGATGAAAGAATCAGTCTCTCTCCATTACACTCCATTTTAAACCAAAACCCCAAACGGAATTTTTGATGTGCCTCCCAGACTACAAGGCTTGTGCTTTGTAGCTGATAGGTAATGTCTTAAAAGCAAGGTGGTCAGCCAGACAACTTAGTGTATGTTTAAATGCCCTTTTTTCCTCCCTCCAACACTATAGTTCCAACGCAAATCCAAAGAAAAATTAAAAGACATAGTCTTCCATTACCAAGAAGAGCTTCAAGGAGTTGTTGAAAATCAAAGCCATTAACCAAACTCTCGGAAAACTTGCTGAGATGATGACTCCTGTACCCTGAATTACACTAGGAGGACTGTCACTGGGTGAATATTTTTTTTAAATATGTTTTTATTGATTTTTTTAGAGAGAAAAAGGGAAAGAGAAGCATCATCAATCAGTTGCCTCTTGCACGCCTCCTACTGGGGATCAAGCCCACAACCCAGGCATGTGCCCTGACTGGGAATAGAACCAGTGACTTCTTGGTTTACAGGTTGACGCTCAACCACTGAGCCACACCAGCTGGGCTGGGAGAATAATTTTTAATACTAAGGCAGATCTGAATTTGAGACAATTGTTACCAGATTTTTAGCCACAAAGTTCATTCAAATATTCATCTGCTCAATTCTACAAATAATTACTGAGCTATCCAGTTTAGTGGTTAAGAGTACCAGCTCTGGAGTTCAAGTCCCTACTCTGTTTATTATCCTCAGAACTTGGGGAAGGTACATGCTAAACTTTTAAGCTTCAGTTTCCTACTCTATAAATTTGAGTGATAGTACCTGCCCTACAGAGCTGTTATGGGAGCTACAGGAAATGATGCATGTAAGATACTTGACCTAGTACTTGGTGGGGAGTAATGCTGACTAGTACTATTAGCATCATTATTCATGTATTAGACTCCACTGAAATATAAGGGCATAATATTAAAGGTACAGGAAACTAGGCAAACTGGACTTCATCAAATTAAAAACATCAGAGGACTCAGTCAACAGTGTAAAAAGGCAACACACAGAATGGGAGAAAATATTTGCAAATCACATCTACATTAATAAAAGACAAACATGCAAATTGACCGTACCTTTGCTATGCCGTAAGCCAAGCCCACCAGCCAATCAGAGTGATTATATGCAAATTAACCCAACCAAGATGGCGACTGGCAGCCACGGAGCTGGAGCAAGCAGAAGACTTGGTTGCCCCAATGATGGAAGAAGCCAAGCTTCCTGCCTGCCGTGGCCCGGCTCTGAACTCCACTCAAAGCAACAAAGTTTCAATTATAAAAGGTAAATAAACCCCAAATACCTGCTTTCAGCCAGCCGTGGCCACGGAGCTGGAGCGAGCAGGAGTGGGTTGCCCTGGCGATGGAGAAAGCCAAGCTTCCCTCCCACCTGCCCTGGCCAGCTCTGAGGTCCTCTCAAGGCTACAAAGTTTCAATTACAGAAGGTAAATAAATCCCAGAATTAAAAAAAAAAGAAAGAAAGAAAAAAGGAGAGGCTGGGAGCTTCCATGGCTGGGGGGGGCTTGGCGAGACTGAAAACGGCCCTCAGCCCCTCACCCAGACTGGCCAGGCACTCCAGTGGGAACCCCCCCACCCTAAAGGGGGTGTGGCCAGCCTGAAAACAGCCATCAGCCCCTCACCCAGGCTGGCCAAACTTCCATGGGGTGAGGGTCCCCACTGGGGGGGGCTTGACCAGCCTGCAAACAGCCATCAGCCCCTCACCCAGGCTGGCAAGGCACCCCAGCAGGGTCCCCCACCCTGATCCGGGACACCCTTCAGGGCAAACCAGCTGGCCCCCACCCGTGCACCAGGCCTCTATCCTATATAATAAAAGGGTAATATGCAAACTGACCCTAAGAGCAGAACGACTGGGAATGACTGGTCACTATGACACACACAGATCACCAGGGGGCAGATGCTCAATGCAGGAGCTTCCCCCTGGTGGTCAGTGCACTCGCACAGGGGGAGCTCTGCTCAGGCTGATGGCTGCCAGTACAGCGGTGGTGATGGGAGCCTCCCCCGCCTCCTCAGCAGCACTAAGGATGTCCGACTGCAGCTTAGGCCTGCTCCCTGCTGGCAAGTGGACATCCCCCGAGGGCTGCCAGGCTGCCAGAGGGATGTCTGACTGCCAGCTTGGGCCCGATCCCCCAGGGAGTGAGCCTAAGCCAGCAAGTGGACATCCTCCGAGGGGTCCCATACTACAAGAGTGCATAGGCCGGGCTGAGGGACCCCCCCGAGTGCACAAGTTTTTGTGCACTGGGCCTCTAGTCCTATATAATAAAAGGGTAATATGCAAATAGACCAAACGGCAAAACAACTGAACAACCAATCAAAGCATAATATGCTAATGATATGCTAAGGCTGCTCAACCACTTGCTATGATGTGCACCAACCACCAGAGGGCAGATTCTCCGACCAGTAGGTTAGCTTGCTGCTGGGGTCAGGCTGATCGGGACTGAATGAGATGGGCCAGACATGCCCTGGAGCCCTCCTGTGGTCCTTCCCCAATCATGCATCGGTGGGGTCCCTCAGCCTGGCCTGCACCCTCTGGCCATCCGGGACCCCTTGCCAATTTCAGCCCGATCCCGCAGGCCAATCCCCTTGGGAGGGTGCCAGATGCAGGACTCATGGCTGGTGAGCACTGCTGTGCAGCACGAGCCTCTCCCAGTTGGGACTAATTGGGCGCAAGCCCGCAGCAGGCACAGTGGGACCAGGATGAGCGGGAGCGGCAGGTAGGAGCTGCAGGCAGCGTTGGACTGTGGGTTTCAGCCTGATCCCCGCAGGCCACCCAGAGGGACCCCACCCGTGCACGAATTCGTACACCAGGCCTGTAGTATCCAATAAGGGATTAATATCCAAAATATAGAGAGAACTCTTAAAACTCAACAACAATAAAAACAGCCTGATTTAAAAATGGGCAAGAAAACAACAAAACAAAACAAAAAAGCAAAAACAAAAATAAGAAAAAAAATGTACAAAGGACTTGAACAGACATTTCTCCAAAGAAGTGTAAATGGCCAATAAGCACATGAAAAGATACTCAATATCACTAATGATTAGGGAAATGGAGAGGATGTGGAGAAAGTGGGACCCTATGCACTCACTGCTGGTGGGAAGGTAGAATAGTACAGTGACTGTGGAAAATAGTATGGCAGTTCTTCCTCAAATATTATTAATAGAATTACCATATGATCCAGTAATTCCACTTCTGGGTCACAAACAGATATTTGTACACCATGTTCATAGCAGCATTATTTACACTAGCCAAAAGGCGGAAGCAACGCAAATGTCCAAAGATGAATGAATCAATAAACAAAATGTGGTATATCCATACAATGGAATATTATTCCGGCTTAAACAGGAAATTCTGACACAAACTCCAACATGGGTGAATCTTGTAGACATTATGCCAAGTAAAATAAGCCAGCGACAAAAGGACAAATACTATATGAGGCACTTAGAGTAGTAAATTCATAGACAGAAAATAGAATGGTGGTTGCCAGGAGCTGGGGTTGGGGAAAAAGGAGCTGTTGTTTAATGGGTACAGAGTTTCAGTTTTGCAAGATGAGAAAAGTTCTGGTAATGGTCACATAATAATGTGAATGTAGTCAATGTCATGGAACTTAAAAATGATCAGAATGGAAAATTTTGTGTTATGTATATTTTACCACAATTATTTAAAAGTAAATAAATAAATACAAACAGGTGTGCCCTAGCCGGTTTGGCTCAGTGGCTAGGCCTGCAGACTGAAAGGTCCCGGGTTCGATTCCGGTCAAGGGCACATGCTGGGTTGCAGGCTCGATTCCCAATAGTGGGCAGGAGGCAGCCGATCAATGATTCTCTTTCATCATTGATGTTTCTATCTCTCTCTCCCTCTCCCTTCCTCTCTGAAATCAATAAAAATATATTTTTTAAAAAACCAGATGCCCTCATGAAACATTTAGTCTAAATGATGTGGTGGAAAGACTAACATAGTAACATATTTTGCTTTTACATCAGTGAGATCACTGATCATCTTAAGGACCTTATAAGATGTGACAAAACAAGCATTCTTGCACACACACACCTCATCCCTGTTTACAGATCAGGAAACTGAGCATTAGAACAGTTATGGGCTCACAAAAGGCAGTCACACACAGAGGCAGAACTGACTCAAATCCAAAATAAAAAGTGCCAAATTGGAAGAGAACAAAGGGAGAGCAGTGGGCATCTACACTGCTCTAGACTCCATTGATGGAACTATGCTATCTTCAGGGAATTCCCAGGTGGAGTCAGGTAAGGTCCCTTCTTGTCTAAATGGTTGCCATCTAAAAGGCAATATGAAGAGAAGTTCTGGAACGAGACTCCCTCGGTGTGGAACATGGCTCAGCCTACATGAGTCACCTTGGGCAAGTCCTCTACTCCTCTAAGCCTCCACTCCTTCATCTGTAAAATGGAGATAATACCACTGACTTAATGGAGTTTTCAGAGAAAAAAACTTTAATAAAATAATGTGTGTAAAGCACTTACAGGGTGTGTGACACATGGTGAAGGATCAGTAAACAATGGCTAATATTTTTAGCTTTGGAAGATGCTAAAGATAAAGAGTGATAGAAAGGAGCCTTTGGAATGAACTGTGCAGAGTGCACTCTACCACAGGGAGGGTCACAAGGAAATAGAAAGCACCAATCCTGCCCTGCGGAGCCTCCAGCCTTAACCTGAACACACCAGATAAATGTCACCAGGAGACGGCAGGAGGAAAGGAATCCGCAAGTCTGAGCATGTTAGTTCCGGGCAGGGCACTGTGTTAGGGACTTGACACACATTCTCTCATTTGATTTGTACAAAAACCTGGAGGGTAAGAAATATTCCATTTTATTTTTTTCTTTGTTGTTAGAATATTCTATTTTATAAGTGAGAGGGAAGCCAAAGGAATGATACGGAACAAGCACTGCGAGTTCAGAGAAGAAATTCAGCACCATAACAGGGGGGTCTAAGAACGCGGACTCAGGAGGCGGCAATGGGCAGACACCAGGCTGCCGGGAAGAGCGAAGACTCCCTCCAGGGCAGGAGGGCTGCAGGGACACAAAACAGGCTCCAACTCTCAGTCTGGTTCTCAAAAGGCCTCTCTTCTAACCACAGCAAGCTGCATCAGCAAAACAGCCAGCCTGTTATTTATATCTTTACAGACCTTTGGGTAAGCCTAAAAAATCTAAGTCAAGAGCAACATTCCTTAATTGATGTATTTATACCCCATTCTTCACCTTATATGTCCCCTTCTTGTCCCCCGACCCCCCTAAAAAAAAAAACACACACACACACACAGGTAGAATATATATAAGGTGTCCAAAAAAATGTATACACACTTTGAATAATTATAAAGTCAATGTTTATTAAAATACATTTCATTTTCAAAATTGAGCTATCAACTGTGAAAGTGTGTATACTTTTGGGGGGACACCCTGTAGAAATGTGCTAAAAATGCTTATACAATGCTGTATCTCCAAAGTATGAGAAAATGAAAAATGAAATACATAAGTATTCTGCTTAGTATATGCAATGAGAAGAATCTCAGTGAGTGTATTAAAAAAGCACATCATGATTGTTTTTCTCCATTGCATTTTTGTACGTTTTTCAAGTTTGCTGCCTGGGTACACGTTGTTTTTTAAAAAGCACAATTCTATGAGAATATCCCCAAGTGCCCGCTCTCCGCCCTGGCGCCCTTCAGTGAAGCCTGGTGTCTCAGCTCCTGCTCTTGCACACGGAAAGCAGAGCAGGCGAGGAGCAGGTGCCTCAGCACGCGGCTTTCGGTGTCTGGTGCTTCATAAGCTGTCCAGCTCTCAGAATGCCAGACCTCGCCCCGAGCTCCATCAACCTGTCATCTCTGATGCATCGCTGCTGTACATCTCTGAGGGGGCTCACAGGAAGGCTCCAGGCCTCAGAGGGACTGGCACTGCCCATACTGACTTCCTGGCAGGCCCCGTTCTGCGCAGATGAGGGCTCTGATAGTAAGAAAGAATGACCTTTTGGTGACTGTCAAGGAGAAGCCTCCCTGCCTCTGTAATGACATTCGTCCGCTCCCCTCCCTAGAAATGTTTCATGGCTCCCCAGTACCACCAATGTAAGAGCCCAAACTATTCGTACTTGCCCACCATTTGAAGCCCTCCACAATCAGGTTTTTCCTACCTTTCCAGTCTCATCTTCCACAGCACCCCCCTTGCTAAGCAAACAGAACCAATTCCAAGCCCCACCTACCCCTAGGGCCCAGCCTTCAATCACGCTGCTGTCGCGGACTCAAATCCTACCCATCTGTCAAAGCCCTGCGCAGCACCACCACCTCTGGTCCCTCAGAGTTCCTCCTTCCCCCTTCCTGAGCGCTCCCTCCCGCTCCCGTAGGTAACAGAACACCAGCTCTGGAGCAGAATGCTGGGTTCCACTGCAGCTCCCTCACTGCGAGCTGTGTGGCCTCGTTGCTGCAGTGTCCCCATCTGCAAATGGAAATAGTAACAGTGCCTTACTCATAGTATTACTGTGAAGTTTAAAGGACTGCAGATATATAAAGTGCCTACCTCAGTCTCTGGCACATATTAATACAATACTGAACTTTTTAAAAAAGCAAAAGCCTTTATTATTATCACTACTTACTTCATTTATCTGTCCAATCTTGTGCCACTATTTTCTTTCTTATCTGACTTAGGTACCTATATTAGCTCCCTTACTACTCTGAACATCCGGCAAATGCTTAGTTTGCTACCTACACACAGTCACTATTAGGCCACTGAATGAATGAATGAATGAATTCTAAATGGTCATACTTACCCTCCTATATAATAAAAGCCTAATATGCAAATTGTCCCCTGGACCAGGAGTTTGAACAGGGGCCGGCGGTGGCAGGAGGCCGGGGGGAAAGGAGGCCCCCCCAGCCAGCAGGGGTGGCCGGCAGCCAGGGGAAGGGAGGCGCTCTGGCTGGCAGCCGGCAGCCGCTAAGGACCCTACCTGTGCACAAATTTTGTGCACTGAGCCTCTAGTCTTCCATAAGATCCACATTTAATGTTTAAGGAAAGATAAAAAAGATATTAAAGAAGTAGAACTTTTCACATAGAGCAATATTCTCAAAGTGTGCTGCCTGGACCAGCAGCAGCAGCAGCACCGGGGAACTTGTTAGAATGCTAGGCCCCAGCTACTGAATCAGAAACTCTGAGAGTGGAGTCCAGCAACTGTTTGAACAAGGCTTCCAGGTGATTCTGATGAGCCTGAGTCTGGGATCTGTAGAGCCGAAAGCAACATGGAATCACAGGATGAGCACTAGATCAGGAGTGGATTCTGGGTTTACCTGTCATTGACCTTGCACAAGTCATTAACCTCACAACTTCCTTATAAGCAATACAGGGACAATAGCACTAAAACAATTAAATGTTGTGAAGATTAAATGAGATCCCATGAGCAGAGTTTGCATATAGTAGGTGCTTAATAATTATAAGTTCCTTTCAGTTTTCTTCCTGTGTCTCTCATAGGGTTGTAAAGACTAAAAAAAAATTACCGCAGTAAAAGAGTTCTGCGCACTGCCAAAGGTCATAGCAACCTGAGCAAGAACTAGTCATTCTTGGTACAAACAGCCATGCTAGCATCAAACGCCTAGCGTTCGTGGGGCACTAGGAAGCGGGTTCTGTCCACCCCACCCAATTTACAAACATAACCCTGCAGCAGAGTATCTCCTTACAGGCTCATCAAAGCAGAACTATGGAGACAACAGATGGTCCTTCTCCCACCCCCAATATTCTGGTCAGAATCACTCTTCTTTTCATGCAAATGAATCCAAGTCTTGGGAAAAGATTATCTAAGAACGTTTTCCAGCCACAAGAAAAACCGCCAACACTTGCAGAGCACATGGACCTGGCTTAGGGAACCCCCGACCTACCACATCCAACTCCCAGTGGTTGGTCGTGGAGGGTTGGGATTAAGACAGTCACACTTTGAAGCTTGTTTCAGAAGAGAAAAGGTGGAAATAAAAGTAAGTAATCTTCCTTTCTCCATACTTAGTCTCTTACACCACTGCTGGCTCTCTCTCTGAAGCGCACATCCTACTCGGGAACCACCTTCCAGAATGAAGAGCAGATTGGATGCAAGAAATGCAGGCTGTGCAGGGCAAACTGTGGGCTTGGCTGCTGCTCGAGATGGGCAGACTATGTGCTCAACCAAACAGCACCAGGTTAGAATGTCCGCATGAGGCCAGGCATGAGACAGAGTAATAATTACTCTGCTGACTCTGCTACTATGAGCCTAATGCTTTGCAGCTCCAGAACACCTTCCGCGCATATTACCGCTACTGAAGGGTCCCTAAGAGCAGCTTTTTAATATTTCTATCCCAGTGCCTGGCACCCAACAGGCACTCAAGAAGCCTACTGAACTGGACTGATGAACTTAGGTGTGAGCCCCATGGAGGGGTTGAGAGGTAGTCTTTTATGAGTGAGGAAAATGAGTGCAGAGAGACTAAACGTGGAAGTTAGCTAAAGAATGTAGTCTTTGGCGTCACCCACCCAGAACGGGGCTTCATACTGGCCCAAACCCTACTTGCCTCTACTCCCCACAGCCACCTCTGTTCCACTCAGACTGGTGCTCACAGATGTGCCCACACCTTCCCCTACCCCTACCCCCACCCCCCACCCCCAATTTACCTGTCTCTGGAATCCTCACCCATCCTCATGAACAGCCCTCAGACCCAAGGAAACCAGTCCCATCACCCTGGCTCTTCTGAATTCTTTTGGACTCTTAACAGCACCGACAAGCCCACTACACGACTGAGCGCTTAGCCACGGAGTGGCCTTCTCTCAGTCGTCACTGTTCCATGCACCTCTGTCCTCCCTCCCGATACCATAAACCCCCAGGACCAGGCCGCTGCGAAACCCCAGCTCCCCCTCTTGCCAGCCAGTCAGTCCCTTCACTCCTCTGAGCCTCAGTGTCCTCTCTCTGATGTGGAAAGACAACAGCATCTTCACAAAGCAGCTGTGAGGAGCACATAAAGGCTGGAGAATTGCTTTGTGTACCCCATAGCTGCCGCTTTAATCATTAGCTTTGTTTTATTTCCACATGCCCCTCCCTCCCAACCCCCCGGGGCATACTTTTAAAAGAATACTAACAATACTAAATGTCCTGAAAATCACTTTTACACTCTGTCACCACAGCACAGAACATACAGTAGAACTGAACTGAACTGTGGGATTCCATAGGTATTGCCAGCTGACTGACTAGCAAGCAGGCTTCACTCTGCGGTCAGGTATGTTTTTTTAAGTGATGGGGCCTGCAAGGGTACTTCCTCACCGGTCACAGACGGGCCAGCTGTCCCACACAGCCTCTCAACCAAACTGTATTACTCTGTTATTAACAGTGACAGCTACAACTTATTGAACCTCTACTATGTTCCAGGCACTAAACTGTTTTACAGCCATCAGTTCACTTAAACCTCAGGGCTCTGTGAGTACCAATCTCTCTCTCCCCCGCACACTAAGGCTCAGAAGGGTTACACAATTTTCTGGGGCCCCACAGCCAACAAATGGGCAAGGCAAAATTCAAAAGCCCCGTCCTCCTGACACAGCACCATGTCCTTTCCATTGGACCTGTATCCCTACATCCCTTATATTTGCATATTTTAAATCCCCTTTAATTTCTACCTCTCAGCTGCCTTGGCATTTCACAGGTGTACAGCTTCCTATTGTAAAGGAAATAGAAAAGAAAGGACATGCCCTCCCCCAGGCTTACTGGCTCCCTCCAGTAACTGGCTGGAGTTCAACACCCAACGGAGACAACGTGTCCGGAACATGGCTGCAGTGACAGAGCACCCGGGGAAGGGAAGAGGGGCGAGGAGGGTGAGACTCTAGGGACACGTAGTGTGTAAAGGTGAGAAAAGACCTTCCAACACCCAGGGACCCTCACCCCTTATCCAAGATGTTACAACACAAAGACAAGAAAGGTTCCCAAATGCCAGTCAGCCAACGGGAGAGGCCTCCCTAAAGGCCGAAAAGTAGGCTGGACGTCCTCCATTAGAGCGAGAAATGAGTGAGCACGGCGGCCTGAGCCAGCCAGGCCTAGGGATTCCCAAGGGAAAGACCCTTGAGCACCTTCCGCCAACAGGCGGAGCCCAGCTTTAAAGGCGGCTCATCCGCACTCCTGGCCGGGCACCTGGCATCGCTCCTGCCTCGGTGAAAAGGCCAACTTGCTTTGTCGTGAGGAGCCCCAGCCGGTGGCCCTGGGCCCTCCTCTCCAGGACGGCGGGCCCTCGGGCGCCCCTCCCCCGCGGCGCCGGCGGCCTCTCCAGGCCGAGCAGGCCGGCCGAGCACCCCTCTGCACTCGGCACCCGAAGATCGCCGCTCCGGCAAGTGTCCCATTGCAGGGAGCAGCAGTCAACGCGCAGAGACGACCACGGGGGATCAAAGCGTTAGGATCTGAAAGCACCTCCATCTCCCCTCCACGCACCTCACCTGACAGACAGGGCAAACGTCAAAGCAGAAAGGGCAGTGACTTGCACAAGGTCACAGGGAGCGTCCAGGGCTCTAACCATTAAACGCGCGGCCTCCCTCCTTTCCCGAGGCAGCGGGCCCGCCGCCGCCCCCTGTCCGGGGAACCACCCTCCGGGAACCCCGTCCCCCGTCCCCCACCCCCCGGCCCTCGGGCAGCTGGCTGAGTGCAGTCTCATCAGCAAGCCTGGAGCAGGCCACAGTCTCGGGAGGCTGCCCGGGGGAGGGGGACTGGGGCTGGAGAGGAGGGACAGGGGCGAAGGGAGAGGGTGTGGGGAAGCGGGTCCTGACGGCGGCGGCGAGCCCGGTGGGGGCGCACGCAGTGGCCTCTCCCAGGAGCCCCCAGCCGCCGGCACCACCTCTAAGGTACCAGGAAGGTTTGGGCCCCGACGGGTAGGGACGCGCGCAGAGGACCTCCACGTCCAAGGGGGGCCTCCGGCGCCGCCTGGCAGAATGGCGCTGGCTTGGTGAGCAGGCCCAGCCAGCGGGTCCTCAGAGGCCCGATGACAAGGATGCCCGGCCCGCCCGCGGGGTGGCACCAGTGACCCGCAGAGGCCGCGGTCCCCGCCGCCGCCGCCCACCCGGGCGCCCGTCCTCCGCGCGGCCTTACCGAGGCACTGCCCCACCGGGGTGCTGAACGGGTTCCCCAGCAGGAACTCCATCTTGGGCGGACAGCACGGCAGCGGCCGGCGCCCTGTCAGCCGCCGGGGTCTCCGCAGTCCCCCTCGCGCTCCCGACCTGACTGACACCTGCCCCCGCCCCACCCTCGGAACGCTCGGCTCCCTTCGCCTCCTGCCGCACTCCTATTGGGCAACGCCTGCCCGGCATTCCTCCGATTGGTCCCCACACGAAGACCCACCTACCCCCGGCGTCCGATTGGGCGAAGGAGCAAGCGAAGTCGCAGGGATCGCCGTCTAGCGCAGCGGCACCTCCCCTGGCCCGCCTCCGAACGAGTCTGTGTGTTTTCATTCATCTATATATTGGTCAATCTAGAATCCCTACTATTATTGGAGAACAGGAAAGTCAATCACTCAAGTAGGCGCTGGAAAGAGACGAGGCTCGAAAGATCCCCGCCCATGAGAAGTGCTGATTGGAGGAACATTTGTTTTCTCTAAAGCTGGTTGGTGACAGGAGTATTTCCCCGCCCAGAAATGTTTTTACGCGACTTATCAACTTTCACCCAGGATGTTTACTGCCTAACTTCCCCTTAGCAACGGAGTGGCGTCTTCTGGCTCTCCTAGCAACTGAGCGGAACGACTTCTGCGCGAACCAGCCGGGTAGCCTGCGCTTGAGAGGGTGAGACCCGGGAGCTGGATCTCTGGGAGGACTGGCAGAGCCAACAGCGCCCGACTTAACTCTTTTCTCTGACTTTTTTCTCCGAGGTACCTGGCCCGGCCCTTCCCATCTGTAAAAACTCTAGTCCTGGGCTTTCAAGCCTCTGGATTAGAAAGAAATACTAAGGAAGCATTTCCTCAGGGGGCAGGGCCCGAAGAGATTTTTTAAAAATATTTTGTATTGATTTCAGAGAGGAAGAGAGAAGAGAAACATCATTGATGAGAGAGAATCATTGATCGGTTGCCTCCCGCACACCCCCTCCTGGGGATGGAGCCTGCAACCCAGGTATGTGCCCTGACCCCTGACGGAATCCAACTGTGACCTTCTGGGTCGTTGGTTTGATGCTCAACCATTGAGCCACCCGGGCCGGCCAGCCCGAAGAGATTTTTAAGCGGTTTGATCCCCTAGGCTTCTGGCCTGATCCCTTTCTTAGAGAGAAAGGAACCTGAAAGAAAATCCACTGATAACTTCTTCAAGAATTCAACTCTTATATCCCACTTCATAACTGTCATTAAATGATTTCTCTTATTTTTATTCTTCATCTTGGTGCTATTTAAAGAACTTTGGCTGGGCATATGGATACCCAAGTTCCATGTCTGTTCCTTGTCAGTAGCTACTTGTATGACTAGACAATTTCCTTTCCCTGATGAGTCTTAGTTTTCCTATCTGGGAAATTAGGGCACTAGGAATCTTCTGTAATGGCCTCCAGAGCTGACGTAATTAAATAACACCTGTGCAGTTGGTACAGAGTAAGCACTCAGTAAAGTAAACTGTTTATTTTTCAGATCCAGTTGATCCCAGATTGTTGTTTCCTGGGACAATTCTGGATCTGTTTCTTCCTGAGAGGCTACTCCATTGAGGCGCATTCTCTACCTCCTACCTGTGGTCTTCACCAACAAAACTATCAACAGGCAAGTCAACAGGAACCCAGGTTGGGTGGTAAATTATGATAAAAACCCTCTAGACCAGGGGTGGGCAAACTTTTTGACTCAAGAGCCATAATGGGTTCTTAAACTGGACCGGAGGGCCGGAACAAAAGCATGGATGGAGTGTTTGTGTGAACTAATATAAATTCAAAGTAAACATCATTACATAAAAGGGTACGGTCTTTTTTTTTTTTTTTAGTTTTATTCATTTCAAACGGGCCGGATCCGGACTGCAGGCCGTAGTTTGCCCACGGCTGCTCTAGACTCTAGGGAGTCTAGGGAGGACTATTTGGGCCTTGACCCTGACGCAGCACAGCTGTGGAAAACATTATGGGCAGTGACAATGATGGTCTACAGTGCCCTGGGAACAGCTGAGTCATGACTAAGACATGCCTCTGGAGTCATGTTCTCCAGCTCTGCTATATACTAGATGTATAAACTTGGGCATGTGACTTAACCTAACTAGCTTCCATTTTCTTATCTGAAAACTGCAAATGACTAGTCCTACATATAAAATAAATTCCTAGAGATCTTTCACATCCACATCTCACCACCTCCTTGGTCATCTCTCACTTCATGACTCTTGTCATTCTCAGTAGTACAACCAGAGTGAGCTTTTTTTAAAAAATATATTTTTATTTCAGAGAGGAAGGGGGAGGGAGAGAGAGATAGAAACATCAATGATGAGAGAACCGTTGACCAGCTGCTTCCTGCATGCCCCACACTTGGGATCGAGCCCGCAACCCAGGCATGTGCCCTGATTGGGAATCAAACCGTGACCTCCTGGTTCATAGGTGGACACTCAACCACTGAGCACACTGGCCAGGCAGAATCTTTTTTATATGACTTCTCAGTTCAATTCAACGCAGATTTGGTACACTACCAAGTATGAAGTACCTTTGCAAGAGAAGGGGGACTCTTGTCTCAGCAGGCTGAGGTTGTCTTTTGTCAGATATTTTTGACCAATATGTATGAGAGAGATTCTTCTGGCCCAGAGTGAGCTTCTTAAAATTAAAATCTTATCATGTCACTGCCCCGGCTAAGCCCCAGGAGCTTCCCAGAGCTCCTGTAGGTCTCTCCAAGCTTGTATCACTTCAGCTAAAGTGGAACATGTCCTCTTCCCACATCAGGGCCCTCACTGTGCAGTTCCCTCTCCTTCTTTCTACTCCTCCTTCAGAGCTCAGCCCCACCTCCCTGGCCAGGCCAGGTGCCCCTAATGCATGCTATCATAGTTCCCGACACCTACGAATTTGTCATAGTTTCTAATTAAACATTTGTATGACTATATGATTTATTCTGAAACAGAGATAAGGAGATCTGTCGTAATCATAACATGTAGAGATATTCATTACATGTGTGTAGACTAAATAAATGATCTTAAACAAATGTAGGCGGGAGGAATTATTCATCTAGTATAGCTGGGAAATTCAAGGCTTAGCCGGGTGAGGTGAGTTGCCAAAGGATGCACAGTCGGGGTCTAAATCCTGTCATCCTGTCCTCGTGGGCTAGGCAGCTGCCTGCATGGCGATGGTTGGGCTGGACCGAAAGCAGCTTGATCTGACATAGGTGCCAGGCCTTGATGTGGGAGGGACAATAAGTCAGTTGAAGTTTTGAAATCAGAATTAAGAATAATTTCCCCAAGTACAGCACCTTTTTTTGAAAAAGTACAAACACCTTACAGGTAATATCTGCCAAATACAGCACATTAAAATGTCCCCAAAGGCAACTCGGTGTCAAGTTATGGGAAATTTTAGAAAAATTTGTTTCAGAAGAGTAGGGATATAGAGAAAGGCAGAGGGCAGGAAACATCTTTCGTGGGCAGGAGATGTAGCCAGTGTTGACAAATGGGCGGAGCGGGAAGATGGAAGGTGCAGGTAGAGACTAGGCATGGGGGAGGGTCGGAGGGATGGGGTTGGGGTCAGGTGAGGCCGTGCCTCCTCTGGGTGGAGAAGGAAAGGCCGCATGAGAGCTAAAAGCATGGGACATCTGATCATGCAAAATCCAGAAATGGAAGATGCATATTTACGTAGCTGCCTGCAATGGATGGTGGGGAAGGAGCGGGAGGGCAGCTGGGCAGTGGCAGTCTGAGGCCAAGTAGCAGGGTTGCCAGGCCCATCGGGTTTGTGGTGCACACCATCGCCACCAGCCCTCTCTCCGAACAGAACCCAGTGGATAAAGGGCAGAGGACAGGGGCTGTCCGGTGTCGAGGGCTAGCAGAGCAGGGAGGACGGGAGGTTCAGGGAGGCCCTGATGTTGGGGACACGTGCAGACAAAGATAGCAAGTGAAGTCAGCAGCGAGGTGAGAGCAGGTGGGAAGTAGGAGGGAGGACTGAGTTTGCAGAGGTTCCGGAGGCGGGATCTGGGGATCTCCAGTACACTGGCAGAGAGTGTGTCTTCCTGCAGGCACAGTCTTCAGGATGTTCTCACTCAGAGGGCTGGTCATGAGAGGAGGTCGGATGCGCTGGCTTCCCAGGGCTGTGGCTCTGCCCAGCCAGGAATGGCAGCTCGGTCATCCTCACAGTGTGACTGACCGAGTCCCCAGCTCCCCACTTTGCCTGCGGTATCTCAACCCAATTCCTTTGGACCATTAACAACAGAACATCCTGGGTTAGTTTAAGTGAAGGAGGATTTGATGCCAGAAGTAGGAAACTCTCACAGGGCCTGAAGTCAGGGACATTAGGGGCTGGAAAGCCAGCAAGAAGAAGGCAGCCTCTCTCTGTGCCAGTCTGTCTGTCCTTCTGTCTATTTTCCCCTGGATCCCCCAGATTTCCATCTCTGCTTCTCTCTGTTCATCTGCCCCACTTTCTCCCCAGCTCAAGCAGCCAGCTCTGGTGGGCACTCTTATCCTGAAGCCCATGCTCACATTCTCAGGGGAACATGAATGACCAGCGTGGTGGGCACTCTTATCCTGAAGCCCATGCTCACATTCTCAGGGGAACATGAATGACCAGCGTGGTGGGCACTCTTATCCTGAAGCCCATGCTCACATTCTCAGGGGAACATGAATGACCAGCGTGGTGGGCACTCTTATCCTGAAGCCCATGCTCACATTCTCAGGGGAACATGAATGACCAGCTTGGCGGGCACCCTCCTACACACTGGGCAGCATGCGGGGGGAGCTGGGGGAGGCGACACAGACATGGCTGTCTGGCTGGCTGAGGCTGTCAGAGGAGGCAGCCGTGGGCCAGCGGGCCTGGCTGGGGCTGCGGAGGATAATGTTCAGTGGTTGGCACCAAGAAACCTGAACAAGGGTGGGCACAGAAGCCCAAGGCCCAAGGTGACCACGACCATCGGGAAGCTGAGCTCCAGAGGGTAAGAGACCAGTGTGGCACCATCCACTTGTCCGGGGTAGGGTCACAGCGGTGGTTGTGGGGCCAAGGAAGGGCACCAGGCGGGATGGGCATACGTGGTTGCCCGGGGAAGCCCAGGAGCAGCCTTAGTGCAGATGTCCTAACCCCCGGTGCAGGGGGCCAAGCCGTGGGAGGAGGCCGCGTCTGTGTGTCCCTTACCCGCCGCAGCCTCCCCAGCACTGTGAAAGGACGCCCGCCGCCCCTGGCCTCAGGCAGAGGGAGCAGCAGATTGTGGAACACAAACGGAATGTTTTCTAGGGAAGATGAACCGGCTGTGCAGCTCCCTGGAGCCAAGAGTGATGAACGAGGACATGCTTAAGCTGGCTGTGGGGGAGCAGGGCCCGCAGGAGGAGGCTGGGCAGCTGGCCAGACAGGAGGGCATCCTCTTTAAGGACGTCGTCTCCCTACAGCTGGACTTCCAGAGTGCGTACCCTGGGCGGGCAGGGCACCGGGCAGGGCCCCCTGACTTTCTCCAGTCCACATCCCAGCCCCAGAATTCCGGGCAAAGTCCGTATGAAAAGGTAAAATGCTCCCATTCCACATCGAAGCGACCCACGGAGGCCTTAGTGTCCTCGGGCGGAGGAACCTAGGAGGGTGGTCCCAAGCAGTCAGCACAGCTGTGGGGGGCGGGCAGGAGGATGTACAGCTTTGGCGGAGGAGCAGAAGATAGGAGTGGCACAGGGCCATGGGCCCGGAGCCGGGCAAGAGTGGCCGGGTAGCCTACTGGGGAGATGTGGCTGGGGACCAGGTAGAACCTCAGTGCCTCAGTGTCCCCATCTGTGAAATGGGATCATTGTAGTCTCTGGCCAAGGGCTGGTTGGGAGGACAAGGTAAGACAACGTGCACAGTTTGGGTTCATAAAAAAGGCTAGTGACAGCTGTGAGAGGAAGCAGGAGAGATGGGCATAGAGCCTGCAGCCGGGCATTGTGCATGTTAGAAAGAAGGCGAGCCCCCAAACCAAGGGTCCTGGTAGAACACAAGTGATACGTGGGAGCCAACGGCAAGGCAGTATCTTTACTCCTGCAGGAGGGCGTGCAGCTACATAGGGCTTTATCCCTGACACACACCATCTGTCCCTCACTCTTGATTGGTCAGAGTTTAGGCTCACATTCTTGTGCTAATTTAAAGGAAAAGGGGAGGGGTTGACCTTTTCGGTTTCAAAATGGCAGTTGCCTAAACTCCCTTCTTTGACAGAAAAGATTACTTGATTATTCTCACAATTCTCACCTGCAGGCGGGCCACAGTGGAGGGATGGGTCAGATTCATAGTCCCGCTCTATCCTGGGTTCCCAGCCGACCTGCTGAGCCATCTGCTCAACAAGAAGGAATTCTTTTTTCTTTTCTTTCTTTTGACTGGTTTTGGTGGGGGGTTTCTTCTTTTTTTAAAAAAATTAAATTGACTGAAGTAGCATTGGTTAATAACACTATAAATTTCAAGTGTACAACTTTATCATCAGCATTTGTACACTCTAGCATGTGCGCACGGCCCGCAGTCTCCGCTCCTTCTGTCACCATATATTTGATTTCCTTTACCCTCTTTGTCTTCCCTGAGGCCCTGCCTCAGCTGGTCTGGGCCAGACCCTGGGGGCCCAGCAGTGGGCAAGGCCCTGAGCCCAGCCCACAGAGCGCACAGGCCTCCAGGGTGACCCCAGCTCTGCAGGGCTGGCCACCCAGAACAGTGAGGCCCTGGCCTGGTAATGAAAGGCTAAGGGGCTGCAGAATGGCTGTCACCGGAGGGAGCTTTTGCACTGCCCCCTTCCTGATGCTCCCCCTCCCAGCCGGGGTTCCTTCCGCCAGAATTTACCAAGTGCCTGTTGTGTGCCAGGCGCTTGTCTAGGTGCTAGGCATTCAACTGTGAACAAAAAAGTCCCAAAAAAAGAAAGAAGATGAAGAAGCAACAGCCTGTCCTCCTGGAGCTTGACATTCAAGTGAGGGACACGCACAGAATAAAACGGAGGGAGAACAGCGTCGCGTCCGCTGCAGGCAGCTTGTGCTGCGGAGAGAACTCACTCAGGAGAGGAGGACGGGGACCTGGTGGACGCAGTGTTTTATCGGTTGGTGAGAGGCCTCACCCAGAAGGTGACAGTTGAGCAAAGACTGGAAGGCGGGAAGGGAAGGGGCCACGCGGAGATGCAGGAAGGTGCTGACTGCAGAGGAAGCAGCTGGCACAGAAGCCGGGCGCAGACCTGGGTGGAGACAGGCGGAGAGTGGCGGGTCAGCTAGCACGGCCTGGGCTGGAGAGGGAGTGTGGTTTGTACAGTGAGGGAGCGGGGAGCCTCGGAGGGTCCTGAGCAGAGGAGGGACAGGGATTTAGGTTTTCACAGGGTCCCACGGCGGCAGGAGGATAGACGGCGGGGCCTAGGGAGCAGGGAGTCTAGGGGCACTGCTGATGGGCCGAAACCGAGGCGGTGGCAGTGAGTGGGGCTCTGTGTACACGTTGAAGATAATGGGCGTTGGAGGTAGTCCTGTCCTGCTAGCGGCTCGTTCAGAGCTAACTGCCAAGTGGATCCTGATTTTGTTGTGTTGTTTGGCTTTTCCACACGAACTGCTGATGTGTGGGGAAAGCCAGCGAGCAGGGGTGCCCGGCGAGCACCCAGGAGTGTGCGAGCCACCCTGAGGAGTGGCGCCTGCAGGTCAGCTGCACCCAAGGCTCAGGCTCAGGCCAGGCTCAGAGAAGGTGCCTGGGAAACCCAGACCGGGATGGGAGGTGCTGGCGTCGGGGGCCCTGGGCCACCCCAGAAGCACAAGTAGGGATGGTGGCCGAAGCAGCCTGGGAATCTGGTCAGAGAGCTAAAGAACAGACCCCAGTGCTACCTGGCCCTGGGGCCCAGGACAGGCAGGACTCTGGGTCAGAGAGACGCTGGCCCCTCCCCCCGCACCCTCGCCCCAGGGAGACATGGCTGGAAGAGGACAGTGGGGAGGGTGCTGTGTCTCTCCCAGGACCTCAGTGAATATCGTCCCCCTGAGTGAAAACTGAAACTGCTGCCCCAAATGTGTGCGTATTAAGGGGACCTTCTCCCCGCTTCACCTCACAATGAGCATTTTCTAAGTTTCAGCAGTTACTACAAAAGCAAATATAGAGCAAAGGTGCGTGTAAGCAGTAGAGCTATTTGTAGCTTCTGTCTAGAATGAACTGGGGACACCGTGTCAGCCCTCTAGAATTTTACATACACAGAATACACTTATTCAAACTTCAGGGTTTTCGGGACCCACTGGCTGCAGCCACAGAAGCCACAGTGCCTTGTGGGTGTCCGGCAAGACAGCGAGTTGGCCTGTGACTGCAAAGGGGGCCTTCAGGGACCACAGGGTGGGCGCTTCTATGACTCATGGAGCCTGCCTGTCACTGTATGACAACACCCCCACATATGGCATTTGGGGTCCCCCTGTCTTTCTGCCCATCATGTTCCTAGAGGCATTTCTTTGGGCATATACACAAGTGTGTCTTTGCAGACAGATTCCAAGTAGAGAAACTGCACGGTCAAAGGGCACAGACATTAAATATTTCAGTAAATGTGGCCAAATGGCCCTCCAAAATGTCTGAACCAGTCGACTGACCCACCCACAGTGCACAAGGAGGCATCCACCCTGCAGCCTGGCTTCCGTCTGTCACGCGGCAGAGGGAAGGCAGGCGGACCCCGGCCTGTGCCTTGTGCCCCAAGTTGTCTGGCGTCCCGGGCAGCCCTCAGCCTGGCCCCGGAGGCCGCACAAGCCCTGTGTCCTGAGCTCCTGGTGCTCAGCCCAGTCAGGGCGCCCACAGACTGCAGGCAGGAGCGGGGCTGGGCCTGCGTGTGCGTAGCATCAGCGCAGTCCCCCAGGACACTGCTCTAGACTCTAACCTTAAGCCGAGGCTGGAGCCAGCGGTCTCCGCGGCCTGTTTCAGACATCCTCCGCATTGACAACCTCTGGCAGTTTGAGAACCTGAGAAAGCTGCAGCTGGACAATAACATCATCGAGAGGATCGAGGGCCTGGAGAACCTCACACAGCTGGTCTGGCTCGGTAAGGCCCCTTCGTGTGTGTGACCGCCCGAGTTCAAGGCGACCCCGCCAAGATCACCCTCGCCACGGTGCTTGTCTCCCTGGCAGTACCCTGCGAGCCCACAGGCAGCAGAAGCTCTGTCTGCAGGGAGCAAGAACGCTGTTCTTTTTATTGTTATGGTTCTTCTTTGTTAATCTTCACCCAAGGATATTTTTCCATTTGATTTTCAGAGAGCATGTAAAGGAGGGAGGGCAGGGGAGAGAGATAAAGAAACATGGAAACATCCACGTGAGAGAGACACATCGATTGGTTGCCCAAACCTGCAACCCAGGTACGTGCCCTTGACTAGGAATCCGGAAGCGAACCCACAGCCCTTCCCAGCATGAGCCAGTGCTCCGACCAGCAAGCCACACTGTACAGGGCTGAAGCTGTTCTTTTTAAAAGCCCGGGCACATCCAGAAATGTGCTTGGACGCGCCAGGACAGTGTATTCCGCCCCCAGCTGCCAGCCTCCGGTTTGGGAGTGGGTGGTCGAAGGAGCAGCCCTGGCTTCCTTGTGGTCACTGCACGCGGCTGACAGCTAACTGTGGGTCCCACCACTCCTGGGGGCTCCGATCAGACCCAAAAGAATCATCACAGTTGCTAGTTGCACTGAGCACTTACTTACCACCTGCTAAGCATGGGCCTCCATGTGAGCTATTTTAATGCACACAGCAGCCCATTGTAGAGATGAGCAAACTGAGGCCACAGCGAGTGGTGGGGGCTTTTGGCTCCCAGCCCAGCACTGACTCTAGAGCTCTGGCCCTCACTGCTAAGACCGCAGGGTCCTGATGACCCGTGTCTGTCTGCTGAGCGAGGAGGCAAGCCTCCCCGCTGCTGAGGGGCAGGTGGGCGCCTGGAGGGGGAGGAGCTGGCTGGGGAGCCCTGTATAACTGCTTTGTTTCACTCTTACAGCAAAAGGCCCGTTACAATCCCAATCCATAGATGAGGAGGGGCTCTGAGCGGCCCAGGCACTTGCCCAAAGCTCCACGACCAGAGCTGCTGGGGTGCAAACCCAGGCCTGTCTGGCCCGAAGCCGGGTTCCTTCACCCTGTCAGGCTGTGTCCCCGTAGCCGGAGCCCGGCACAGGGGGAGCCTCCAGGTGTGCCCAGCGGCTGGGCTGAGTGTGCTGCCAGCTGCCAGCCCCCGCAGCCCCACAGCCCGCTTAGGCTGCAGTTTCGCAGACGCAGCGGCTGAGGCGGAGAGGCTTGGTGGCGTCGCACGCGGCAGGCAGCTGAGGCGACCCCAGCCGGGGCTCCCCCGGCACTCTGGCACTCATTCCTGCTGAGTGGCCCAGCTGCCTCGCCACAAGTCATCTGCCTCCCTACAGGGGTGGGGAATGTCCGGCCCTTAGGCCATGGAAGGCCTGAGAGAGCCCCCATTTGGTCTGGCCCTGCCAAGGCATTCGGGGTGAGTTCATTCAATGCCTGACCAAATACAGCAGGCCACTTTTTAAGTTGCTAATTATGTCTGGCCCGCGAATGATGTCACAGATACCCAAAGGGCCCCACCCCTGCCCTAGGAAATGAAGGAGGAGAAGGGGGCGCTAGGTCAACCAGGCCCTGAGCCATGCCCCCTCTGGAGGCCTGCCAGGCACCAGCTGTCTGAATGCTGGGCTTTTAGGCAGAGCGACCAGCCCAGCCGTCCCTCAGATATGAAACAAGTGCCACAGGTTCCTGGGAGGCGCTCCTGTGATGCCCGGGACCCCATGGCACAGGGTGAGAAAGCAGGAGGGGACATTTCTGGCAAAAGGTCAGCCTGCGCCCCTCAGAGAGCCAACCAGCCTTCGCCCAGCCACGGCACTAGCAGCCCAGGGGCCCAGCCGCAGGCAGGGAGAGCTGGTCCCTGAGCTGGTTCAGCAAGCCCCCACGACGTGTACCCACCGCTGGTCCCGCAGTCAGCTCCGGGTGAGCGCGCCGAGCGGTGGAGCAGGCTCTGGAGAGCTGATTGGCACCTCTCACCACGTTGGCATTCAGGATGTCTTGTTGGTGCCTGACATTGGCCATGGTGGCAGTGCTATTCCACAGCTCCCGGCAGCACAACAGGTCAGAGCGCCCCTCGCTGGCCCCAGACGGAACATCTCCCTGCAGCACTGGTTCTGGGGGGTGGCCAGGCCTCTGGAGTGCAGACCTGGCTGCCCGCTGGAAAGGGAAGTGGGCAGGCGTGGCATTTAGCAGGCCCCAGTTTGTATCCCAGCTCAGCCAAGTGCTAGCCAGTTTTGCAGCAGCTGTTCCAGCCCTCTGACCCTCGGCTTCTCTGGGTGCTCTGTGCCCTCAGGCATATTACCACCCGGCCCTTTGAGTCTGGGTTTCCTCGTCCAAAAAATCAGGTGGTGATACCTCTGCTATGAGGATTCCATGAGGTAATGCACTCAAGGGCCTAGCGTAGCTAAAGGGACACTCAGGTATCCTTGATCCCAGCCGTCAGCAGGTGAGCATCCCCGACATACCAACGAGACTAAATGAGGATGTGGATACACTTACTTTCCACAGCACCTTTTTAATGTGCCAGCTTGCAGCTACCATGACTGTATTCCCAAGCTCATGAAAAATTCCCAGGTTGGGCCCTAACTGGTTTGGCTCAGTGGATAGAGCGTCAGCCTGTGGACTGAAGGGTCCCAGGTTTGATTCTGGTCAAGGGCATGTACCTTGGTTGCGGGCACATCCCCAGTAGGGGGTGTGCAGGAGGCAGCTGATCGATGTTTCTAACTCTCTATCCCTCTCCCTTCCTCTCTGTAAAAAATCAATAAAATATATATATTTTTAAAAATTCCAGGTTGGGCCTCTGGGCTATTACTATTCTAGGACAGAGTTGCAGCCCAGCCCCAACTAAAAACTGTCCATTTTAGTTCCAAAGTTGTGAAGTTTGGGCTAGAGAGGACCAGGACACCTCAGCTGGGGTGCGTGGGCTTGGGGGGAAGCTTGAGTTGGCCGTGCTGTGCCTAGAAGGCCTGACCTGCAGCCTGTCTGGGGGGAGCCCTCGCTGCCCTCCGGCACCAGTAGTTAGCTGTGTGGCTTCGGGCAAATCACCAAGCCTTTCTGAACTTAGCTTCCCAATTGAGCAAATGGGGAGATGTGGGGAGCCGGCACGGCCATGGCATACTCATGCCAGCGCAGCCTGGTTCAGTGACCCTGAGTGGGGGCGGTGAAAGGCTTAGAAAAGACAGACAAGAGAATGAGAGCTGGGTCTCGGTGGGACGCTGCTCCCTGATGAGGAGACAGCGCCAGCGCCCACAAGCCGTGTCTTTATTTTATAGCAGATGCCACAAGGCAAAGTAAGGGCGTGATCAAGATGTTTACAGCATTCTCGTGGGTTTCAACCTCACTCAACTACATGCACCTGAACTCTACCACTCAGGCACGTGGGGCCATGTGTTCAGACCATAGGTTAAGCTTACAGGTATAGCTGTTGGCTATAATTGTGCTGGGAGGGCTCTGCTTTCCAAGCTGGGACTTGCACGTGGCAATGAGAGGACTGTGCCCTCTCCTCAGTCCAAGGCTTGAACCTGTCCAAACACTGTAGCCGCGCCCCACAGGGAGAGAAGTTCCAGACTGCCACTCAGAGCTGCTGTCTGGGGTGTACACACCAGCAGTTGGTAAGTTGGTGAGTGCTGAGCGGATGCCGGGCATCACTACCAAATGCCTGTAGGTGGGCAAAGGGGACACGGCACCTGGCTCCCCACTCCAGACCTGCCAGTCGGCATGTCCAGCTCAGAACAGCAACAGAGCACGGACATGAGCGTTTGCCCGCGTGTCCCGAGCCAGGAAGGTAAGGGCAGAACTGGAGAGGGCGAGGACAGCTCGACTCCATGCACAGCTCTGTCAGACAGCTTGGTGCTGGCTCAGAGAGCGTAGGTAGCCCAGACAGGTTTGGTTCAGGACGGTCCACCCCTAACTCGTCACTCAGCCCTCTGGCCCTCTTCCTTCCAGACCTGTCCTTCAACAACATCGAGGCCATCGAGGGGCTGGACACGCTGGTGAACCTGGAGGACCTGAGCTTGTTCAACAACCGCATCTCCAAGATCGACTCTCTGGACTCCCTGGCCAAGCTGCAGGTGCTGTCCCTGGGCAACAACCAAATCGGCAACATGATGAATGTGAGTGAGCTCAGGCCCGGGGCTGGCGGGCGGGGCGGGGGTCTGTGCCAAAGGGAAACGCAGGGTCAGTCTTTTAGATCTTCCCCTTTTCCTAGAGAAGCCAGGGACGCAGCTTATTTCACAAGAGATGCAGTAATGTTTCAACACGCTTCACCGTGAAAGGCCATCTGTGGGTGCCCTGGTGGGGCCTCTTTCTTTCCCTGAGCCCCAGGCTCACTTAAAGAGCCGTTGCTGAGGCAAGGACCTGCTTGGAGGGACATCTGGCCTGTGCTCAGTGGATACAGAGACCCGCAAGGCACAGTCCTTCGGGGCTGCCCAGCACACATCTGCATAATCAGGACACACAGCATGACAAGAAGCTGGTGTCCACCCGGGGGGCCAGGGGTGTGTACGTGTGAGGGGGCAGAGGTCATTGGTCATTTGGGGGAAGGTTGGCTGACCCCCTGTCTATTCCCAAGATCCCAGCGGCTGGGGATGGGGCAGGGACAGGCCCACAGCTGGGAACTGCTTCTCCGGCCGCCAGTCAATCCTGGGAGCTGCCCAATGCCCTTTCCAGATTCCTCTTCTGCTTCCGTCAGCTAGATGGCCTGGGTCCAAACCCCAGCTGCAGCCCCTAAGGCTTGAGCCTTCTATGCCTCAGTTTCCTCATCTGTAAAATGGAGATAATGGCCATAACCCACCTGCCAGGAGAAGAGTGAGGTGATGGACATGAGTCACCTCATTCAGGGTCAGGCTGGAGTGCGTTCTTTTTTTTTTTTTTTTTCTTAACCATCACCCAAGGATATTTTTCCATTGATTTATAGAGAGAGAGAGTGGAAAAGAGGGTAAGACGGATAGAAACATAGATGTGAAAGAAACACATCGATTGGTTGCCTCCTGCATGAGCCCTGACCAGGGAGGAGCCTGCAACCAAGGTACACGCCCTTGACCAGAATTGTACCTGGGACCCTTCTGTCTACAAGTTGATGCTCTATCCACTGAGCAGAACTGGCTAGGACTGTTCCTTTTTATATATAAACTAGAGGCCCAGTGCATGAAATTCGTGCATGGGTAGGGTTCCTAGTGGCTGCCGGCCAGGGCCTCCCTTCCCCCAGCTGCCAGCCAGGGTGTCCCTTCCCCTGGCCACCTGCCACTGCTGCCAGCCGGGGCGTGGCCGGTTGGGGAGAGGGGCCACAGGCGGTTGGCTGGCTGGCCCTCCCCTTGGTTGAACTCCCGGTCGAACTCCTAGTCAAGGGGACAATTTTTATATTAGGCTTTTATTATATAGGATATATTTTCATTGATTTCAGAGAGGAAGGGAGAAGGAGAGAGAAGCATCAATGATAAGAATTATTGATCAGCTGCCTCCTGCACACCCCCCACTGGGGATCAAGCCCACAACCCAGGCATGTGCCCTGATTGGTAATTGAACCATGACCTCCTGGTTCATAGTTTGATGCTCAACCACTGAGCCACACCAGCCAGGCTGGAGTACATTCTTAACAAAGGGAGGACTGTCGCAGCTGAGATCCTCCCTGAGAAATTCATTTGAACCTCTAGCCAGGCTCACCAAGAAACACAGAGAGAAGACCCAAATAAACAAAAATCAGAAATGAAAGAGGTGAAGTAACAACCAACCCCACAGACATACAAAGGATTGTAAAAAAATACTACAAACAACTCTATTCCAAAAAATTGGACAACCTAGACAAAATGGGCATATTCCTAGAAAAATACAAGCTTCCAAAACTCAATCAGGAAGAATAAAAAAAAAACCTGAATAGGCCAATAACTACCGATGAAATTGAAGCAGTAATAAGAAATCTTCCAGCAAACAAAAGCCCTGGTCTGGCCGGCTTCACAGGGGAGTTTTACCAAACATTCAAAGAAGAATTAAAAGCTATTCTCCTCAGACTATTCCAAAAAAAATTCAAGAGGAAGGCACACTTCCAAGCTCTTTCTATGAAGCCAGCATTACCCTGATCCCAAAACCGGATAAAGGCACTACGAAGAAAGAGAATTACAGGCCAATATCCTTGATGGACATTGATGATAAAATCCTCAACAAAATTCTAGCAAATCAGATCCAGCATTATATTAGGAAGATCATACACCATGACCAAGTGGGGTTTATTCTGGGGATGCAAGGTACAATATCCACAAATCAATAAAAGTTATACATAATGTAAACAAATTGAGAGACAAAAATCACATAATCATATCAATTGATGCAGAAAAGGCATATGACGAAATCCAACACCCTTTCTTGATAAAAACACTCAACAGAGTGGGAATAGAGAGATCATACCTCAACATAATAAAAGACTTATATGACAAACCTACAGCCAACATCATACTCAATGGGCAAAAACTAAACTCATTTCCCCTAAGAACAGGAATAAGACAGGGATGCCCACTTTCACCACTCCTGTTCAACATAATACTGGAAGTGCTAGCCATAGCGATCAGACAAGAAGAAAATATAAAAGGTATCCAAATTGGAAAAAAAGAAATAAAACTGTCCTTATTCGCAGATGACATGATATTGTACATAGAAACCCTAAAGATACCATCAAAAAACTACTAGACTTAATAAATGAATTTGGCAATGTAGCAGGATACAAAATTAACACCCAGAAATCTATGGCTTTTTTATACACCAATAATGAAATCACAGAAAGAGAAACTAAAAAAAAAAAAAAAAAAATCCCATTTACCACTGCACTAAAAAATTAAGATACCAAGAAATAAACTTAAATAAGGAGGTAAAAGACCTGTACTCGGAAAACTATAGGCCATTGAGGGTGAAGGCAGGATTGGGGGGATGAGGGGACATTGGGGGGATAAGGACACATTTGTAATATCTTATTCAATAAAGGGGAAAAAATAAACAAATAAATAAATAAATAAATTTTAAAAAAGAAAAGAAAAAAGAGATAGAGCAGTGGTTCTCAAACTTCCTAATGCCCCGACCCTTTAATACAGCTCCTCATGTTGTGGTGACCCTCAATTTCATTGTTACAAATTGAACATAATTAAAGCATAGTGATTAATCACAAAAACAATATGTAATTATATATGTGTTTTCCGATGGTCTTAGGTGACCCCTGTAAAAGGGTCGTTCGGCCCCCAAAGGGGTCACGACCCACAGGTTGAGAACCGATGAGATAGAGGAAGACATAAACAAATGGAAGAATATACTATGTTCATGGATTGGTAGAACCAACATCATTAAAATGTCCATACTACCCAAAGCAATCTATAGATTCAATGCAATCCCCATTAAAATACCAATGGCATATTTCACAGATCTAGAATAAACTCTCCAAAAATTCATATGAAATTTTATTTATTTTTTTTTAATATATTTTATTGATTTTTTACAGAGAGGAAGGGAGAGAGATAGAGAGTTAGAAACACCGATGAGAGAGAAACATTGATCAGCTGCCTCCTGCACATCTCCCACTGGGGATATGCCCGCAACCCAGGTACATGCCCTTGACCGGAATCGAACCTGGAACCTTTCAGTCCGCAGGCCGACGCTCTACTCACTGAGCCAAACCGGTTTCGGCAAGTCATTCTCCCCGAAATTTTAAAAAGGCTCTGAATAGCTGCAGCAATCCTGAGAAAGAAGAACAAAGTTGGAGGGATCACAATACCAGGTATCAAGCTATATTACAAAGCCACTGTTCTCAAAACTGCCTGGTACTGGCACAAGAATAGACATATAGGCCAATGGAATAGAATAGAGATCCCAGAAATCGACCCAAGCCATTATGCTCAATTAATATTTGACAAAGGAGGCAAGAGCATACAATGGAGTCAAGACAGTCTCTTCAATAAATGGTGTTGGGAAAATTGGACAGATACATGCAAAAAAAATGAAACTAGACCACCAACTTAACACTATACACAAAAATAAACTCAAAATGGATAAAGGGCTTAAACGTAAGACGGGAAAATATAAAAATCTTAGAAGAATCCATAGGCAGCAAAATATCGAACGTATGTCATAGCAGTATCTTTACTGATACAGCTCCTAGAACAATGGAAACTAAGAAGAAAATAAACAAATGAGAATACATCAAAATAAAAAGCTTCTGCACAGCAAAAGAAACCATCAACAAAATAACAAGAGAGCCCACTGCATGGGAGAACATATTTGCCAATGTTATATCCTATAAGGGTTTAATCTCCAACATTTATAGGGAACTCATACAAATTAACAAAAGAAAGTTAAATAATCCAATTAAAAAATGGGCAAAGGACCTAATTAGACACTTTTTGAAAGAGGACATACAGAAGGCCAAGAGACATATGAAAACATGCTCAAAGTCACTAATCATCTGAGAGATGCAGATCAAAATGACAATGAGGTACCACCTCACACCTGTCAGAATGGCTATCATCAACAAATCAACAAACGACAAGTGCTGGAGAGGATGTGGAGGAAAGAGAACCCTCGTGCACTGCTGGTGGGAATGCAGACTGGTGCAGCCAATGTGGGAAACAGTATGGAGTTTCCTCAAAAAATTAAAAATGGAACTGCCATTTGACCCAGTGATCCCACTTCTAGGAACATATCCCAAGACACTAGAAACACCAACCAGAAAGGATATTTGCACCCCTATGTTCATAGCAGCACAATTCACCATAGCTAAGATTTGGAAACAGCCTAAGTGCCCATCAGTAGATGAATGGATTAGAAAACTGTGGTACATCTACACGATGGAATACTACACTGCTTTAGAAAAGAAGGAACTCCTACCATTTGCAACAGCATGGATGGACCTGGAGAGCATCATGCTAAGCAAAATAAGCCAGTTGGAGAAAGATAAATATCACATGATCTCACTCATTTGTGGAATATAATGAACAACATAAACTGATAAACAAAAAGAGAGCCAGAAAAAAAATATATTTTAGAATACAATAGAAGTAATCCTGTTGTTTGCAGATTTTTAATATTGTCTACAACTTTTGTGATATTATAGTATGTTAATACAGTTTTGGTAATATTACTTAAAATCTTTTTTCTTGAGAACCAAGATGACAGCATAGGTACTTGCTGCCTCTCACAACCACATGAAAATTACAACTAAAAAACAGAATACAGGATCAACTAAAAGACAGAATACAGAATCATCCAGAACTGCAGGAAAGCTGGCTGAGTGGAAGTACTACAACCAGAGAGGTAAAGAAGAAAGTGCATTGAGACTGGTAGGAGGTGTGGAGGCACAGAATGGGCTGGCACCTGAGTGTGCTGCTATTTTAATTGGGAGGGAGATACAAGCTCCTGCTTGCTCTGAACTCCAGTGCTGGGCGAGACTCTGGGGGACCCAGACACATACGGGGAGAAACTGGACTCTCTGGCATCGGGGCAGGAACATGAGGGGCGGCTTTCTTTCAGACGGAGGTGCTCACAGCAGTTACTGTTCCTGCACTGGGACCTCTCTGGTGCAGGGCTGCCTGGCAGCCATTGCTGTTTGCTTCGCCCTGGTAATTCCCTGAGACCCCGCCCCACCCAATTTACAACCCCACCCAAGCTGTGCGCATCGGCTTTTGCATAAGAATGACCTGTCCTTTCTCAGCCCAAAACCTGTCAAACAGGCAGCAACTGGGTCAAGGAGCCCCAAAGCTATCAAAAGAGGGCAAAAGACCAGTAGCAGCAGCCTGCCTTGCTTCACAGCTGGGCCTCATTTGGGCACTTCAAAACTCGATACAAAGAGGATGAGTCTGCAGATCTCTCTATAGCTCCTGCTGGGTGGCCCAGGCAGTGGCTGACTTTGCACCTCCTTAGAGATCCAAGAGCCAGTGTACCCAGTGATCAGTGTGAGACCATACCAGATTACAATTCTTCACACCCATAAGGGACACACTCAAGGGGCAGAATCAGTGAGCACCAAAGCCCCACTGAAGCAAGTCCTGCCCCATAAGGGTGTCTCCTGCACAGCAGCTCTTCCATTGTATACCCAGCTGGTCCTCACAGCCAGTTGGCCTCCCAGTGATTCCAACAGCAATCAAACCTTAACTACAAAAAGACTGTGTAGACACCCCTCAAAGGGGTGCACCAAGAGTGTCCACCTCAGGTGATTGGGGAGGTTGAGCCAGTGGGCCCTGTAGGACACCTACCACACAAGGCCACTCTATCAACTCAAGGAGACTTAGCAGCTACCCAAAACATAGAAAAAAACACCAGGAAGCAGCCAAAATGCGGAGACAAAGAAACATGTCACAAATGAAAGAAATGGAAGAAAGCAAAATACTGGATATAGAATTCAAAACCACAGTTATAAGGTTACTCAAGAATCTTCTAGAAACCTCCGAGGAACTTAGTGAGACCTTCAAGGATCATAGTGAGAATGCTAAAAAAAAAAAAAAAAAAAAAAAAAAAAAAAAAAAAAAAAAAATTGGAAAAGGACCAGTCAGAAATTAAGCATACACTGACTGAAATAAAGAATAATATACAGAGATTCAACAGTAGACTAGAGGATCCCAAGAATCAAGTCAAAGATTTGAAATATGAGGAAGCAAAAAAACACCCAACTGGAAAAACAAAAAGAAAAAAGAATCCAAAAATATGAAGATAGTGTAAGGAGCCTCTGGGACAACTTCAAGCATACCAACATCCAAATTATGGGGGTTTCAGAAGAAGAGAGAGAGCAAGATATTGAAAATCTATTTGAAGAAATAATGACAGAAAACTTCACCTACCTGATGAAAGAAATAGACTTACAAGTCCAGGAAGCACAGAGAACCCCAAACAAGAGGAATCCAAAGATGACCACACCAAGACACATCATAATTAAAATGCCAAGGTCAAAAGACAAAGAGAGAATCTTAAAAGCAGCCAGAGAAAAACAGTTAGTTACCTACAAGGGAGTACCCATAGGATTGTCAGCTAATTTCTCAACAGAAACTATGTAGGCCAGAAGGGAGTGGCAAGAAATATTCAAAGTGATGAATAGCAAGAACCTACAACCAAGATTACTCTACCCAGCAAAGCTATCATTTAGAATTGAAGGTCAGATAAAGAGCTTCAGAGACAAGAGAAAGCTAAAGGAGTACATCACCACCAAACCAGGATTATATGAAATGCTGAAGGGTATTCTTTAAGAAGAGGAAGAAGAAGAAAAGGGTAAAGATAAAAAATTATGAACAACAAAGTGACAACAAATACATATCTATCAACAAGTGAATCTAAAAATCAAATGAATAAAAAATCTGATGAACAGAATAAACTGGTGAATGTAATAGAATCAGGGCATGGAAAGGGAGCAGACTGACAATTCTTGGGGTGGGGAGGGGATGTGGGGGATGCGGAAAGAGATTGGACAAAGATCTTACACTTATGGATGAGGACAGTAGGGGGGCAAGGGCCTGGGGTGGGGTGGGAGCCGGGTGGAGGGGAGCTTTGGGGGGGGGGAGAGGAACATCTGTAACAATCTGAACAATAAAGATAAAAAATAAATAAAATCTTTTTTCTTGAAATATTAATATTTATTGCATGTAGCATTATATTTTAAATCATTTTTCTTAAAATATTAATGTTTATTGCATGTAAATGGCTAATTATTTTGTATCTACAATCTGGTAATAGATTTATTTTGTATATTGTAAAAAAATCAAATAGCCGAAACCGGTTTGGCTCAGTGGATAGAGCGTTGGCCTGCGGACTGAAAGGTCCCAGGTTCGATTCTGGTCAAGGGCATGTACCTGGGTTGTGGGCGCATCCCCAGTGGGAGATGTGCAGGAGGCAGCTGATCGATGTTTCTCTCTCATCGATGTTTCTAACTCTCTATCTCTCTCCCTTCCTCTCTGTAAAAAATCAATAAAATATATTTTTAAAAAAAGAATCAAATAAAATGGAAAAAAACAAATTATACAGAGAAAAAATAAAATAAAACTTTTTTAAAAAGACTGTGGTACATCTACACAATGGAATACTATGCTGCTGTAAAAAAGAAGGAACTTTTACTATTTGCAACAGCATGGATGGACCTGGAGAGCATTATGCTAAGCAAAATAAGCCAGTCCGAGAAAGATAAATATCACATGATCTCCCTTATTTGTGGAATATAATGAACAACATAAACTGATGAACAAAATAGATCCAGAGACATAGAAACATTGAACAGACTATCCAACCTCAGAGGGAAGGGAGGGGAGTAAGAGATCAACCAAAGGACTTGTATGCATGCATATAAGCATAACCCATGGACACAAACAGTAGGGGGTGGGGGCATGTGCTGGAGGGTGGGAATGGCCGGGGAGAGGTCAAAGGGGGGAAAAGGAGACATATGTAATACTTTAAGCAATAAAGAATTTAAATTAAAAAAAAGAAATATATATATATAGAGAGAGAGGGAGAGAGAAACATAGACATAAAGACTTAAAATGGCAATAAATAAGTACCTAGCATATATAATAAAAGGGTAATATGCAAATAGACTGAATGGCAGAACAACCAGAACACCCACAGCCTCTTCCCCAGCCGGCCCTGCCCCGGAGCGGGCACCCCCACCCCAATCGGGGGCAGGGGCGGCTGGCATGAATTCACCAGTGCATGAATTCGTGCACTGGGCCTCTAGTCAATAATAACCTTAAATGTAAATGAATTAAATGATCCTAATAAAAGGCATAGGGTAGCTGAATGGATAAGAAAAGATGCCCCCCCCCGAAAAAAATGAAAAAAAATATAAAGAAAAGATGCCCCAAATATATGCTGTCTACAAGAGACCCACCTCAGAACAAAAGACACACAGGATGAGAATGAAGGGATGGACAAATATTTTCCATGCAAATAGAAACAGAAAAAAAGCTGGGGTAGCAATACTCATATCTGACAAAATAGACTTCAAAATGAAGGCCATTACAAGAGACAATAAAGGTCACTACATAATATTAAAGGGATTGATCCAACAAGAGGATATAACCCTGGTAAACATATATGCATCCAATATAGAAGCATCTAAATATATTTTAAAAATTCTAAAGGACTTTAACGGAGAGATTCACAACAATACAGTCATAGTAGGGAACTCTAACACCCCTCTGACTTCACTGTATAGATCTTCCAGACAAAAAATTAGCAAGGAAGTAGAGACTCTAAATGACACACTGGATCAGATGGATTTTATTGACATTTATAGGGCATTTCACCCCAAAGCTGCAGAATATACATTCTTCTGAAATGCACATGAGTCATTCTCAAAGATAGACTACGTGTTAGGACACAAAACAAGTCTACAAATTCAAGAAGGCTGAAATCATATCAAGCATCTTCTCATTACATAGCATAAAATTAGAAATCAACTACAGTAAAAACAATTAAAAACATTCAAACACATGGAGGCTAAATATCAAGTTATTAAACAATGAATAGGTTACCAATGAGATTAAAGAAGAAATCAAAAACTTCCTGGAAACAAATGAAAATGAACACACAACAACCCAAAATCTCTGGGACACAGCAAAAGCAGTCCTGAGAGGGAAGTTTATAGCACCACAGGCATACCTCACAAAATAAGAAAAATTTTAATAAACTGTCTAATCCTACAACTAAAAGAGAACAGGAAAAGCCCAGAGTAAATAGAAGGAAGGAAATAATAAAGATCAGAGTGGAAATAAATGACATAGACTAAAAACAAAAGATCAATGAAACCTGGTTCTTTGAAAAGATAAACAAGGTTAATGAAACTTTAGCCAGACTCATCAAGAAAAAAGCCCTAGCTGGTTTGGCTCAGTGGGTAGAGCATTGGCCTGCGGACTGAAAGGTGCTGGTTTCAATTCCGATCAAGGACACATGTCCGGATTGTGGGCTCGATCCCCAGTGGGGGGCATGCAAGAGGCAGCCAATCAATGATTCTCTCTCATCACTGATGTTTCTGTCTCCTTCTCCCTTCCTCTCTGAAATTAACAAAAAGTATATTTTTTAAAAAGAAACAAAGAAAGAGGACCCAAATAAATAAAATTAGAAATGAAAGAGGTGAAGTAACAACTGACACCACAGAAATACTAAGGATTATAAGAAAATACTATGAACAACTCTATGCCAACAAGCTGGACAATGTGGATGAAATGGACAAATTCCTAGAAAAATACAACTCTTTCAAAACTGAATCAGGAAGAATCAGAATATCTGAATAGGCCAATAACAACTGATGAAATTGAAACAATAATAAAAAAATACTCCCAGCAAACAAAAGCTCTGGTTCGGATGGCTTCCCAGGGGAGTGTTATCAAACATTCAAAGAAGAGCTAACCCCTGTACCAGTGGTCGGCAAACTCATTAGTCAACAGAGCCAAATATCAACAGTACGATTGAAATTTCTTTTGAGAGCCACATTTTTTAAACTTTAACTTAATTAGGGTCCTCCTAAGCTGGCCTTTGCTAAAAACATCCTCAATCTGATGGAGGTACGTTCGCTGAGGTTGACCCCTTCCCACTCTCTCATCCACACTCGTCTTGTGTACTTGTTTCAGATAGATGAGTGTGGATGGGAGAGTGGGAAGGGGTGGACCTCAGCGAACATACCTCAAAACAATGTACCTCCCCCGAGCTGTGTCTCCCGCAGCCCGCCTGCGCCGTGTCTCCCCTCGCCCCACATCCCCCCCCTTCTTCTAATGCCACTTCTTCAAAAGACTCGCCCAGGCCGAAAACCGACTTCTGCGCATGGGCCACGAAATTTCAATCGCACTGTACGTGCGCGCCCGCATGTGGTATTTTGTGGAAGAGCCACACTCAAGGGGCCAAAGAGCCGCATGTGGCTCACAAGCCGCGGTTTGCCAACCACTGACCTATACTCTTCAAACTATTCCCAAAACTCCAAGAGGAAAGAACACTTCCAAGCTCTTTTTATGAGACCAGCATTATCCTAATTCCAAAACCAGATAAAGACACTACAAATAAAGAGACTTACAGGCCAATATCCCTGATGAACATAGATGCTAAAATCCTCAACAATATATTAGCACATCGCATCCAGCAATATATTAAAAAGATCATACGCCATGATGAAGTGTGATTTATTCCAGGGATGCAAGGCTGGTACAATATTTGCAAATCAATAAATGTGATGCATCACATAAACAAATTGAAAGACAAAAATCACATGATCATATTAATTGATGCAGAAAAAGCATTTGACAAAATCCAACACCCATTTTTGATAAAAACTCTCAGTAAAGTGGGAATAGAGGGATCATAGCTCAACATAATAAAGGACATATATGACAAACCTACAGCCAACATCATTCCCAATGGGCAAAAATTAAAGCCATTTCCCCTAAGAACAGGAACAAGACAGGGATGTCCACTTACATTACTGTTACCCAACATAATACTGAAAGTCCTAGCCACAGTGATCAGACAAGAAGAAAACATAAAAGCCATCCAAATTGTAAAGGAGGAAGTAAAACTGTCATTATTCACAGATGACATATTGTACATAGAAAACCCTAAAAATTCCACCAAGAAACTACTAGATTTGCCTGCTGACATGGCTCCATGGTGAGCATCCACCTAGAAACCAAGAGGTCACTGGTCAAGACACATGCCCGGGTTGCGGGTTGCAGGCTTGATCCTCAGGGGTGTGCAGGAGGCAGCCGTTCAATGATTCTCATCATTGATGTTTCTATCTCTCTCTTTCTCTCCTTTCCTCTCTGAAATCAATTTTTTTAAAAACTACTAGACATAGTGAATGAATTCAGCAATGTAGCTATATACAAAATCAATACCCAGAAATCAATGGCATTTTGATATACCAAAAATGAATTCTCAGAAAGAGAAACTAAAAAATCAATCTCATTTACTATTGCAACAACAACAACAAAAACAAGATACTTGGCAATAAACTTAACCAAAGAGGCAAAAGACCTGTACTCGAAAAGCTACAGGACGTTGAAAAAAGAAATGGAGGAAGCCGAAACCGGTTTGGCTCAGTGGATAGAGCGTCGGCCTGCGGACTGAAAGGTCCCGGGTTCGATTCCGGTCAAGGGCATGTACCTGGGTTGCGGGCACATCCCCAGTAGGAGATGTGCAAGAGGCAGCTAATCGATGTTTCTCTCTCATCGATGTTTCTAACTCTCTATCTCTCTCTCCCTTCCTCTCTGTAAAAAATCAATAAAATATATTTTTAAAAAAAATTAAAAAAAAAAAAGAAATGGAGGAAGATATAAACAAGTGGAAGAATATACTGTGCTCATGGATGGTAGAATTAACATCGTTAACATGTCCATATTACTCAAAGCAATCTATAGATTCAATGCAATCCCTATTAAAATACTAATGGCTTATATCACACATCTAGAACAAATACTCCAAAATTTATATGAAATTAAAAAAGACCCCAAATAGCCACAGCAATCATGAGAAAGAAGAATACAGTTGGAGGGATCACAATATCTGGTATCAAGCTATATTCTCAAAGCAACTGTTCTCAAAACAGCCTGGTACTGGCACAAAACAGGCATAAAGGTCAATGGAACAGAACAGAGAATCCAGAAATCAAACCAAGCCATTATGCTCAATTAATATTTGACATAGGAGGTAAGAGCATACAATGAAGTCAAGACAGTCTCTTCAATAAATGGTGTTGGAAAAATTGGACAGATACATGCAAAAACAATGAAACTAGACCACCTACTTACATCATCCACAAAAATAAACTCAAAATGGATAAAGGACTTAATCATAAGACAGGAAACCATAAACATCCTAGAAGAAGCCATAGGCAGCAAAATCTCAGACATCTCTCATAGCAATATGTTTACTGAAACATCGCGTAGGGCAAAGGAAGCTAGGAGAAAATAAACAAATGGAACTGCATCAAAATAAATAGCTTCTGCACAACAAAAGAAACCATCAACAAAATGAAAAGGGAGCCCACTGTATGGGAGAATATATTTGGCAATGATACATCTGATAAAGGGTTAATATCTAAAATATACAAGGAACTCATGCAACTTAACAAAAGAAAAACAAACAGTCCAATTTGAAAATGGGCAAAGGACCTAAATAGACACTTCTCCAAAGTGGACATACAGATGGCCAAGAGACATATGAAAAAATGCTCAAAGTCACTGATCATCAGAGAGATGCAAATTAAAATTACAATGAGGTACCATCTCACATCTGTCAGAATGGCTACTATCAACAAATCAACAAATGACAAGTGCTGGCGAGGATGTGGAGAAAAGGGAACCCTAGTGCACTGCTGGTGGGAATGCAGACTGGTGCAGCCACTGTGGAAAACAGTATGGAGTTTCCTCAAAAATTAAATATGGAACTGCCATTTGACCAATGATCCCACTTCTAGAAATATATCCTAAGAAACCCGAAACACCAATCAGAAAGAATGTATGCAACCCTATGTTCATAGAAGTGCAATTTATAATAGTTAAGATCTGGAAACAGCCCAAGTGCCCATCAGTAGATGTGTGGATACAAAAACTGTGGTACATTTACACCATGGAATACTACACAGCAGTAAAAAAGAAGAATATCTTACCCTTTGAGACAGCATGGAGGGGCCTGGAGAATATTAAATAAGCCAAAGAAGCCAGTGAGAGAAAGGCAAGTATCATCATACGATCTCACTCATATGTGGAATCTAATGAACAAAATAAACTGACAAACAAAATAGATCCGGAGATGTAAAAGCATGGAAGAGACTTGGAATCTCAGAGGGAAGCAGGAGTGGGTAGGTGGTGGGTGGGGAGAGATTAACCCAGCCGTGGGCAAACTACGGCCCGCGGGCCGGATCCGGCCCGTTTGAAATGAATAAAACTAAAAAAAAAAAAAGACCGTATCCTTTTATGTAATGATGTTTACTTTGAATTTATATTAGTTCACACAAACACTCCATCCATGCTTTTGTTCCGGCCCTCGGTCCGTTTAAGAACCCATTGTGGCCCTCGAGTCAAAAAGTTTGCCGACCCCTGGATTAACCAAAGAATCTATATGCATAAGCTATGGATACACAATCTATCCATTGTGTAGTGAAGGCCTGGGGTGGGGGTCGGAGAGGTGGCAGGTGGAGGAGGGCAATGGGGGGGGGGGAGGAGGGGACATCTGTAATACTTTCAACATTAAAGATAAATTTTTAAAAATACTTTATTGCAACAAACTCACAGATTAAAAATATTAAGTTTCACTATAAAAAATACATTATTGCTAAAAAAAAAAAAATGCTAAGCATTATCTGCTCCTTCAGCGAGCAGTAATCCCTGTGCTGGTGGAGGGTGCTGCTTTTATGTTGATGGCTGCTGAGTGAAGACTGCGGTGGCTCTGGCACTTTCTTAAAATAACACAACAATGGCGTTTGCCACATTGATGGGCTCTTCCTTTCGTGAATGCTTTCTCTGTAGCGCGCAGTGCTGTCTGATAGCATTCTACCCCCATAGAACTTCTTTCAAAATTGGAGTCATCCTCTCAAACTGTGGTACTGCTATGTCAACTAAGTTTCATGCTCTAAATCTTTTATCATTTCAACAATCTTCACAGCGTCTTCCCCAGGAGCAGATTCCATCTCAAGGAACCACTTTCTTTGCTCATCATAAGAAGCAACTCCTCATCCTAAGCTTTCTCATGAGATGGCAGCACTCAGTACATCTTCAGGCTCCACTTGTCATTCTCGTTCTCTTACTATTTCCATCACATGTGCAGTTACTTCCTCCACTGAGGTCTTGAACCCCTCAAAGTCATCCATGAGGGCTGGACTCACCTTCTTCTAACTCCTGCTAATGTTGCTATTTTCACCTCTTCCCATGCATCATGAAATGTTCTTATGGCATCTAGAATGGTGGATCCTTTCCAAAGGTTTTCAATTCACTTTGCCCAGATCCATCAGAGGAATCACTGTCTATGGCACCCATAGCGTTACAAAATGTAATTCTTAATTAAAAAGGCTTGGAAGTGGAAATTACTCCTTGACCCATGGGCTGAGTGTTGTGTGAGCAGTCATGGCAGCAACACTACTAGTAATCTCATTGTACATCCCATCAGGGCTCTTGGGTGACCAGGTGCATTGTCAGTGAGCAGTACTATTTTGAAAGGAGTCTTTCTTTCTGAGAGTGGGTCTCAACAGTGCACTTAAAAGATGAGTAAACCATGTTGTAAACAGATGTGCTGTGTTGTTCCATTTACAGGCAGAGTAGATTAGCATCATTCTTAAGAGCCCCAGGATTTTGGGATGGAAAGGGAGCACTGGCTTGGACTTCAAGTCACCAGCTGCATTAGCCCCTAACAAGAGAGTCAGCCCGTCCTCTGAAGCCAGGCACTGAGTTCTCCCCTCTGGTTATGAAAGTCATAGATGGCATCTTTTCTCAAAAAGGGCTCCTTTGTCTGCAATGGACTATGTTGCTTATTAATCATCTGAGCTAGATCTTCTGAATAACTTGCCGCATCTTCTGCATCTGCACTTGCTGCTTCACCGTGCACTTCTAGGACATGGAGATGCCTTCTCTCCTTCAACCTCATGACTCAACCTCTGCTACTTCCAATTTTCCTTCTGCAGCCTCCTCACCACTCTCAGCCACCACAGAACTGAAGAGAGTAGGGCCTTGCTCTGGATTAGGCTTTGGCTGAAGGGAATGTTGTGGCTGGTTTGATCTTCTATCCAGACCAGTAAAACTGTCTCCCTATCAGCAGTAAGGCTATTTCACTCTCTTATCATTCATGTGTTCACTGGAGTAGCTCCTTTAATTCCCTTCAAGAACTTTTCCTTTGCATTCACAGCTTGGCTAAACGTTTGGTGCGAGAGGCCTAGCTTTCAGCCTACCTTGGCTTTCAACGCCTTCCTCACTCAGCTTAATCATTTCTAGCTTTTGCTTTAAAGTGAGAGTCGGGCTACTTCTCCTTTCATTTGAACACTTAAAGTGCACTGTAGGGTATTAATTGACCTAATTTCAATATCGTTGTGTCTCAGGGAACAGGGAGGCCCCAGGAGAGGGAGAGAGACGAGGGACTGGCCAGTCTGTAGAGCAGCAAGAACATAAACCTCATTTATCTATTAAGTTCACTGTCTGTTATGAGTGTGGTTTGTGGTGCCCCAAAGCAGTTACAATAGTCACAGCACAGATCACTGATTACAGACCACCATGGCAAATACAATGATGACAACGACAACGATGATGATAATATAATTTGAAATATTGTGAAAATTACCAAAAGGTAATTACAATTACCTTTCTGTGACACAGAGACACAAAGTGAGCAAATACTGTTGGGAAAATGGTACCAATAGACTTGCAGGATTGCCACAAACCTTCAATTTGTGAAAAAAATGCAATATCTGCAAAGCACAACACAGCACAGTGCAATAAAATGAGGTATGCCTGTATTAACTATACGGTTAAAAAAAATAGAGTATAGGAAAAAATAAAAGCATTAGTGGAATGTTCCACTAGCAGTTATCCAGTGAATTCAAGTAAGTGCCAGGCACTCTCCTACATGCATTTCATAGTTATTTCATTTGATCCTTACAACACATGTAACAGATAACATCCTCACACCCATTTTACAGATGAGGAAAGTGAGGCTCACAGCTAGCATTTGAACCCAGGTTTGCTGATCCTTCGGAAAGTCCAGGCCTGACCAGAGGCCTTGGCACATGAGCCTGGAGCCCCTTGCACCTTCCTCACCTGTCACTCCGCTCGGCACTGGAGTTGTGGCCAGGCTGCAACTCTGGCAGATGCCAGAGAGAGCTGCGCAGCCAAAACAGTGGCTCTTCTCGCCTGTCCTCCCCAGATCATCTACCTGCGGCGGTTCAAGGGCCTGCGAGCGCTCAGCCTCTCTGGGAACCCCATCGCCGAAGCAGAGGATTACAAGATGTTCGTCTGGGCCTACCTTCCTGACCTCGTGTACCTGGACTCTCGGCGGATCGATGACCACATGGCAAGTGTCTCCCTCTGGGTGTCCCAGCTCCGTGAGACAGTCCTCAGGCCCCTAGTTAAGGGAAAGGGACCCTGAGGCAGAGCGCAGGGCAGCTCCCCCCTCCCTGCTCCTTTCTTGGCCGCTGTCGGCAGGACCCTGGTGGCCAGCCTGCGTCTTGCTCATGTGGCCAGGCTCCTTCCACCCGGCACGGCCACTCTGGGGATTCCTCTCTCTGTCTCCCGTTTGGCTGCCTCTCTGTGGTGGTGCCTGTGCATTAGGTCCGTCTGCGGAGCCTCCGGTCTGGGAGGGGTCCTAATGCAGCAGGTCTGGGGGACTCAGTGGCACTGCCTTCCTGACCTCTGACAGGCGCTCCAGGAATGTCCCTCGTGTGGGTCCCTCCTGTTGTAGTTGGGTCTTGACTGCTGTTGGCTCGCCCCTTGGTGGGGCTGGCTCTCGGGCTGGCTGACCCCCGTGTGTGAGCTGCCATGAGGGGCTGACCCGAGAGGCAGAATCCGCCACCAGGCTCTGGTGCCACCAAGACCGCCCTTTTGTGCTGCTTGTGGCGCTAACGGGTTCCTGCTCTCACGTTGTCTGACCCCTGCCACCAGCTGTGTTGGTTCTGGGGCCTCTTGGGGGGGGGGAGGGGCCTGGGCAGTCAGTGTGAGACACCGCCAGGACTGGCTCTGCACTACCTGCTCAGAGCTGCAAAGGGATCCACAGTTTGTGGCCGCCTCTGCTGGGCCTGGGGGTGCGTGGGAGAGGCCAAGCTTTGCGCCAAGGCCAGCTTCCCCCAGCACCGAGCCCAGCAGCGGGTCGGCACCTGGAGACCATCCTCCGTGCCGGCTGCTGTCACAGGAAGAGCCCGGCGGCCTCGGCGCTCCCGGCGGACGGTCACCATTAGGGGCGGTGGTGCTGACCAGGGTGATGCGGCTCAAACTCGCACAGTGCTGGGACCGAGGCCGCTCAGCACCGGCCCCTGGGCCCGCCCAGGCTGGCCCCTGCCAGCTGCCTGGGGGCCTCGGTGGTGGGCAGCCTCAGGGAGTGGCAGGTGGGGCCAGCAGAGCTCCCCAGCCCAGGGAGGACACCCAGATTTGGCCCCGGAGGGAGGGCTGCGCGGGAAGGTGGTCCCTCCCTAGAGCCACGCAGCTCAGCCTCTCCCTCCTCCAGAGCTTCCAGCGAGTCTGCCTCGGGCCCAGCCGGCCGCAGCCAGGGACTCCTCCGCAGGCGCTGGGGCCTGTGGCCGTCACGAGGATGAGGATGGGGCGGGTTTCGTGGGGGCAAGGGGGCAGCACCTGTCCAGTCTCTGACACCCCAGAGATTGCCCTCGGGAGCTCTCCCAAAAAGTCTACCCCATGGGCCCCGCCTCTCTCTGTACTGTCTGATTCTCTGACAAAGAAGTTGAGGAGACAAAGTGTGAGGCTTAGCAATTGGCCAGGATCACAGCTCATGGCAGAGCCGAGATTCCCCTCCTCTGTGTAGGCCCAGAAGCAACATGACAGCAGCATTGTGCACGTACACGCCAAGCAGACGGCATTATTTCACGTAGTTTCAACCTGTAAGGCAGGCTCTGTTTTCACCCAGCTCCCAAGGAAAGCTGTCCCAGGTGGGCCGACACACCCAGGAGCTGTCCCAGGTGGGCTGACACACCCAGGAGCTGTCCCAGGTGGGCCGGCACACCCAGGAGCTGTCCCAGGTGGGCTGACACACCCAGGAGCTGTCCCAGGTGGGCCGGCACACCCAGGAGCTGTCCCAGGTGGGCTGACACACCCAGGAGCTGTCCCAGGTGGACTAACTCACCCAGGAGCTGTCCCAGGTGGGCTGACACACCCAGGAGCTGTCCCAGGTGGGCCGGCACACCCAGGAGCTGTCCCAGGTGGGCTGACACACCCAGGAGCTGTCCCAGGTGGGCCGGCACACCCAGGAGCTGTCCCAGGTGGGCCGGCACACCCAGGAGCTGTCCCAGGTGGGCTGACACAACCAAGAGCTGTCCCAGGTGGGCCGGCACACCCAGGAGCTGTCCCAGGTGGACTAACTCACCCAGGAGCTGTCCCAGGTGGGCTGACACACCCAGGAGCTGACCCAGGTGGGCTGACACAACCAAGAGCTGTCCCAGGTGGGCTGACACGCCCAGGAGCTGTCCCAGGTGGACTAACTCACCCAGGAGCTGTCCCAGGTGGGCCGGCACACTCAGGAGCTGTCCCAGGTGGGCTGACACACCCAGGAGCTGTCCCAGGTGGGCTGACACACCCAGGAGCTGTCCCAGGTGGGCTGACACGCCCAGGAGCTGTCCCAGGTGGACTAACTCACCCAGGAGCTGTCCCAGGTGGGCCGACACACCCAGGAGCTCATAGCCAGTGTAGTCAAGCTGGGACTTGGACCCAGGTCATCTAGCAGCAAAGCCTGTGTAGGACTCGCCCCAGCACAAAGGGCCTGTCCCCAGTGCACTGCTGGCCGGCCCACTGCCTGGCCTGCCTGCTGTCTTGTCTTTCCAATGCCCACCTCCTTCCCATTTCCCGTTGTGGGCTGGTCCCCTTTCACTTGCTTCTCATTCTCCGCTGCTTCCGTGGGATCTGGGATCCATTGTGGGAATTGCCACCACTGGGAGGAGATGGTGCCCAGCTTGTGCAGCGTTGGCAGCAGGGCTAGGCTATTCCTTGTGTTGGGAGCCAGGGAGACGGAGGCCCTCTGGCCTGACCATCTCGCCGGAAGCTGGTGCCTTTCCTGAGAGAAAGGAGCCGTGTCTGCGGCACAGGGAGCTGATGTGCAGAGCCCCCAGGAGAGCCGTGGGGGGCGGAGGAGGGCGGGGGCAGATCTCCCTCACGCTCCCAGGCTTGGACTCAGGTGCAGGCCCAGCACGTGGACCTGCTGCTTTCCAGGCGGCTCCACTGGCATCTTGCTCCCACGCAATCATGCGACAGCCCACTGCACAGTTCCAAGGCCCGTCCTGCCTCCTCTCGGGCCCCGGCGTGGCCGTGAATGGCATTAGCAGCCGGCCTTCTGCTGTGCTGGGAGGAAGCGAAGACTCCTTTCACGGTTCAGAGATTTGCCTGGAAGCATCAAGATAAATAATAAGTACAAAACCGAGCTCTGCAAAACTGGGGCACCTGTCTGTCCCAGGCCAACTACTGCCTGCCCCCAGCACTGGCCTCCATGCTGGGGGGTCAGGCAGTGGGAGGGCCGGGCCCAGCCACAGCCACCACTGCCTCGTGCAGCTTCTCTGCTGCCTCCTGGCTCCAAGGAGCTCCCCCTGTTCCTGTGAGGCCACTTTTGAGTTGAGGCCCTGGGCTGTGCCTGAAGCCTGGCCCTCCCCTCTACCCAGCCCCCGGGATGGGCAGGGGCCGATCCCAGGGGCTGGGGGGGGAGGGCGGAGCGTGGAGACAGGCCCGAGGGGCAGGGTGCTGCCAGCAGGGTCCGTGGATGAGGAGGCCCAGGGAGAGCCCTGAGCAGTGTTTGGCAGAATTCACACAGGTCAGAAGTTCAGGGACCTGAGGACTGCTGTGGGGACTAGGGGAAGAGATGGAGATGGGGGAGCGGAGGCAGGGGCCATGGTCCAGAGAGAGCGAGAGGAGGTGGCCTCACTCAGGACAGGCTGTGGGAATAGAGATGAGAGGAGAGGCTGATGCTAGAGATTTTAAGAACACACTAATTTATTGACGTATGAACCCGTAAGGAGACAGAATGTAAGTGTGCAGCTCGATGAGTAGCTGGATGTCAACATGTGCGGAGGGAGCTGTCTGCAGCCAAGGCCCATGCTGAGGCAGAACACCAGGTGGACATGTGTTCTGACATCCTGCGGGTTAAACCCTGGGCCGCCCTCAGCACAAGACGGGGAGGCTGGGCGGCTCGGAACTGCACGGGCTGGGGAAGCCCGGCCTTCCTGCACGGAGCCAGCACCCTGGGAAGGAGACACACGAAGGCGCCAGGAGGGCGGAGCATGGGCTGAGGTGGAGGTACCGGGTGGCGGCCGCGGGTGGTGGTTTGCAGATGGATCTACAGCATGAGCAGGAGTTGCTGAGTGAAGGCAGAAGGCAGAGCACATGCGAGGGCCCTGGGTCGGGAGGCAGCACTGAGCGGCCAGTGGCTGGAGCTGGAGAGGAGAGGCGGCGGTGTGGAGGGGTAGGCAGGGCCCTGCAGGCCGCAGCAGGAGCCTGCTGTCACCCTATGCCCAAGAGGAAGCCACACAAGGTGAGTGAGGGACTGGTGGGATCAGGTTTGCATTTAACAGATTGCCCTAGTCGCTCGCTGGGGCGGGCTGGACAGAGTAGAGGGGGCAGGAGCACAGGGAGACAGGTAGGAGGCTGAGGCAGGCCCTGGACAGAGAAGATGTGACAGGTTAGAGAGGTGATCAGTGATTGGGCGGGCCTGGGACAGCCTGGGTCTGAGGAGGAAGGGAGGGTCCTGGGCGCCGGCTGGCTGGGCACCGCTCACCTTGGCAGGACTCTGAGAGGGCAGAGGTCCAGCTTGGACAGGGGTTTGGCAGTGCCTTTGAGGCAGCCAGGAGGCACGAGGCAGCCAGAAGCGTGGTTCTGGCGTTCCTAGGTGGGGCTGGGCTGGAGGCAGAGACCTGAGTGTGGTCAGAGGGTGAAGGGTCTGGTACACGCCGGGGTGTGTGGAGTGAGCCCAGAGGCTGAGGACCAAGCCCGAGGGGCACCGGCATCCCCAGCAGGCACAGGAGGAGGACTGGATGGGTGAGGAAAGCCAGGAGGTGGCAGGGCACAGAGCCAAGGGCTGAGACCCTGTGACCAAGCCTGTGACTCAAGTCGGTCACTTCACCTCTCCCGCGTGCGTCTGTAAAAGGGCCAGGACACTGCCGTGGAGGGCTGTGGGCTGTGCGCCTGTGAGGGGCCTTGTCATGTGGCCCCACCTCTGGAATGGCCTCACAGATCCCTGGCTGCCCGCGCTGCCTTCTGCACCCCTCTCGGTCCTTCCCTACTCTCCCCAGGACTCAGAATACTTGAAAGGGGCTGTTACTGCCCTGGCCAGGTGCTCAGTTGGTTGGAGCGTCATCGCATACACCAGAAAGTTGTGGGCTCGATTCCCAGTTGGGGCACATACCCAGGTTGCCGGTTCCATCCTTGGTCAGCGCGTGTGCAGGAGGCGGCTGATCCATGTTTCTCTCTCACATTGATGTTTCTCTCTCTCCCTTCCTCTCTCTCTAAAATAAGCAATAGAAACATATCCTTGGGTGAGGATTTTTTTAAAAAGAAATAAAGAAAAGCACTGTTGTCCAGTCAGCATGGCTCAGTGGTTAAGCGTCGACCTGTGAACCAGGAGGTCACAGTTCGACTCCCGGTCAGAGCACATGCCCAGGTTGCGGGCTCGATTCCCAGTGCGGGGTGAGCAGGAGGCAGAGCCAATCAATGATTCTCCCTCATCATTAATGTTTCTATCTCTCTCTCTCTCCCTCTCCCTTCCTCTCTGAAATCAATAAAAATATATTTTAAAAAGAAAGAACGAAAGGAAAGCACTGTTACTGGCCTGCCTCAGCCAGGGGCTGGCCCTGCCCTAGAGGATGTGGGTCAGGTGACCTGCAGGTTCCTGACTCAGGCAGGAACAGTTTCACCACCGAGTCCAGGGGAAAGTGAGGGTAAGTTTATTAAAGCTTGGTACCACGAGGCCAAGGAAGGGCCCCTGGAGACAGGACCAGGGGATAAGCCTGGGACAAGCTGCCACTGCCCATGGCTCCCCTGGGTGCATGTCTTGTGGGCACCCTTAGGGCTTAGGGTAGAAGCAGCAAAGTACATGCCCAGGAAAGGGGGACACAGGTTTGCTCAAAGAAGAGCTCACATTGGCACCCTTTGTCCTGAGGGTTTTGTCTGTTTTCTGTGGGTGGGAATTTAGGGGCGGTCTCAGGGGTGGATCTCCAGGTGTGAGTGTAGTACTGATGTAGCAATAGGAGTGGGGCGTGGGGCGTTCCCCTCTGTCTTGGGTTGCCCTGGCTCTGATGGCTTTTTGTTCTCTCTCTCCCTGACGAGGGTGAGTAAACCACCGCTCTCGGGTGTCTCTGGTGGGGAGGACAGAATCCTGTCACTTATCAGCTGGCTGTCCATTGCTCAGCCTGTCCAGCTGTTTCTTCAGCTGTTTGTCTGTTTCCTCATTCCACTTGCCAGGGCATTTTCCTAGGTTCTTACTAACCTGTCTCAGGGCCGTGAGGCAACGAGCCATTGTCACCCACACCCTGCCCGCCCGGAGCCCTGGCCGAGGCCGGGGCTAACACAGCCCGTCCCGCAGAAGGCGCTGGCGGAGGTGAAGCACCAGTTCAGCATCGACGAGTTGAGGCACCGTGAGCACCTGATTCAGGCCCAGCAGGCGGAGGAGCAGGCCCGGCAGGCGGAGCTGGAGGAGCACCAGGTCGCTGGCCCCGCTCCGAATGCTGGCCCCGGGGCTCCAGTCAAGTTCAACAGGGTCAGCAGGGCCCAGGCCCTAGAAGCCTGCCTTGCGATCGGAAACGTGTTGTGCAGCAGGGCCTAGCTCTGAGGAAGCATGTAGACTGTGCTTCTTCCCAGGCCTGGGCCCCGGCCCTGCCTTGCTCTGCCCACCACCTGCCCCCAGGACCAGCCCCGCCTCAACCCAGACCCCACCTGCCTTACATCCCCCAGGAGCAGGCTGTCAGAGCAGGGCCTTCCCTTGGGCCCCCGGGTGGTACCAGGGCACCAGGAAGGCTCGGGTCCCTGTTCAGCACGTCCCTCCAGCCTTCCTCCCTGTCCCACCGCCTTCCCCCTGCCGGCCAGTGCAGCCTCTGGAGCGCCCAGAGTGCCAGGCCCAGCACGCCTCCCTGCCGGCTTCCTCCCAGGGCAAGTGTCCACCAACCCCAGAGCCGAGTGCCGGCCAGTGCAGAATCAGTCACTGCTCCCAGCTGTGCTCTGGCGCCTCGGCCAGGCAGACTGCATTAGGAAGCACTCACCCCTTCCCTCCCTCTCTCTGCCCACAGGCTGCGTTAAGGAGCACTCACCCCTTCCCTCCCTCTCTCTGCCCACAGGCTGTGTTAGGGAGCACTGACCCCCTCCTTCCCTCTGCCCGCAGGCTGCCTTCGTGGAGCACCTGAACGGCTCCTTCCTCTTCGACAGCATGTACGCTGATGATGTGGAGGGCAGCAAGCTGGCCGCTCTGCACGGCGTGGGCGAGCTCCTCGAGGCATATCCTTTCAAGTTCACGCTGCCTCTCTGACCGAGCTCGGCTCCAGGACACCAGCCTGCCCGAGCCAGTCCTTCCCACACTGGGCCTCAGTTTCCCCATCTCTCTTTGAGGCCCTGTCCCCGAGTGGTGTCCCAGCGGCAGGCAGAGCAGGTGGCAGCTGCGCAGAGGTGAGTGGGCTCCGGCCCTGACCGGGCAGCATGGCCGCCTGCGTGCTCCAGGAGCCAGGAGCTCGGAGGTGAGCACGGCCTGGGTGGTCTGTGGCCCAGGCCCCGGCGTGTCCCTGGTTCCTGCTGTGCTGGGACGCCCCCCACACGGCGGCTGCACAGTCCCACTTCCTTCGGGGAGCTCGCCCAGAGAGGTCGGCTTGTCCCTGCACGCGGTTAGGTGGGAGGCGAGCGCAGGTGTGCGGAGCCTGGAGCCTGGAGCCTGAGCTCCTCCCCGCGGGCCGAGCCACGGGCCGTGCTGCGCCTGGTGTCCAGGCCGTGACGGGGGTCAGCCTGTTGCTTAAACCCTCAGCTGAGGGGCTCCGGCTGGAACCGCAGGGCCCCTGGTCTGAGCGGGCTGAGGCCACGCGATGAGCCACAGGGGTCCATGGAACCAACCCCCTGAGTGGGAAAAACTCACATTTAAGATCCCCACGCGCCCTAACCGGTTTGGCTCAGTGGATAGAGCATCGGCCTGCGGACTCAAGGGTCCCGGGTTCGATTCTGGTCAAGGGCATGTACCTTGGTTGCGGGCACATACCCAGTGGGGAGTGTGCAGGAGGCAGCTGATCGATGTTTCTTTCTCATCAATGTTTCTGACTATCCCTATCCCTTCCTCTCTGTAAAAAACCAATAACATATATTTAAAAAAAAAAAATCCCGACGCTCTGAAAAGAGGGGCAGGAGCCGGTGGGACTGAGCAGAGGGCAAGAGCAGGGCTTTGGGTCCGACCGCCACCTGCCAGCCGGCCACCTGGCTGGCCTCCAGGCCGCAGCGCCTGCCCGACCCCAGGCCTCCCAGGACCTCACCGTAGAGTCACCTCGCCCTCCTGTGCGGGCGACGAACCCAAGGCCCCGAACCGGACTTGAACCTGGGTCTCTCTGCTTCCAGCCCGCGGCCCCACCTCTGCCAGGCCCCTCAGTGCCCTGCAGCGCCCAGGACAGACCCTCAGCAAAGGTGCCCTCCAGCCAGCACAACAGAGACAAAACACACATGGCCCGCTGTCCCCCAGGAGTCTCGGTGGGGCCCGGGTTAGCACGTCTCCCCTCTGCCCTGCAGCCTCCGCCCGCGGCCCCACCTCCTCCCCTCACGCAGGTGTGTTCCTGCGTCCCTCAGGCCCAGGGTGGCGAGGCCCCAGTCACCACCTGAGCCTTCAAATCTCAGCTGCCACCTCTGTGAGGGGCCCCGCTGCCATGGGCGCCTGAACAGCCACAGCTTCCTTAACAGCCTCACCTACAAGGACAAGTTTGTCATCATCTGCCTGAACATTTTCGAGTACGGACTGAAACAGCAGGAAAAGCGGAAGGTGGAGCTCGACACCTTCACTGCGTGTGTCCAGGAGGCCGTCCAGGAAAACCGGGAGCAGGGCAAGCTCAGGATCGCCAAGTTCGAGGAGAAGCACCTGCTGGTAGGCCTGCCCTTGCCCCCAGCCCTCTGTCCCCCCGCCCCCTGCCCTCTGCCCCCCGTCCCTGCCCCCGGTCCTGGTGCCAATCTGCTGTGGCCCTGTCCCTCTGATGGCCCCGAGGCCCTGGTGCCTGGTCCCGTTCGCCAGGCACACTGAGCTGGTGGTGGAGCCGAGCCTCAGCCTTCCACCGGCACCGCCAGCCACAGCGGCGCTAGGGCCTGGCCGAGCGGAGCCTGAGGCCAAGGCGAGCGCCATCCTCACCGTGACATGACGTGATTACCATTACGGTGGTGACTGCTTCTCTTTCGGGCAGATGTTTTCTGAGCTGCATGGTTATTGCCCAACTGCGCTGGGTGGGGCTCCCACCGGCCTTAGCCAGCCGTCTGCTTCTGCCAGCCCGCTCCCACCGGCCTTAGCCAGCCGTCTGCTTCTGCCAGCCCGCTCCCACCGGCCTTAGCCAGCCGTCTGCTTCTGCCAGCCCGCTCCCACCGGCCTTAGCCAGCCGTCTGCTTCTGCCAGCCCGCTCCGTTCGCAGTGTGTGCTTGTTTGCTCCAGGTGGGGGGAGCATCATATAGTTTACAAACATAGGTCTCTTTTTTTTTTAAATGAGCGAATGGGTGATCATTTTATTTTATTTATTTATTTAAATTCTTTATTGTTGAAAATATTGCATGTCTCCTTCCCCCCCCCTCCCGCGCCCCCCCCCCCCCCCGCCAGGCCCTCACAGCCCTACTGTCTGTGTCCATTGGTTATCTTATATGCATGCATACAAGTCCTTTGGTTGATCTCTTACCCGCCCCTCCCCCCTTTGCCTTCCCTCTTAGGTTTTATTCATTTTTTTCAACATATTTTTATTGATTTCAGAGGGGTAGGGAGAGGGAGGGAGAGAGAGAGAGAAACATCAATGTTGAGAGAGAATCATTGATCGGCTGCCTCCTGCACGCCCCCTACTGGGACCGAGCCTGCAACCCAGGCATGTGCCCCGACTGGGAATCAAACCATGACCTCCTGGTTCATAGGTAGATGCTCAACCCCTGAGCCACGCCGGCCGGGCAACATTTGTATTTCTTATTTGTGAACTATTGTCATAATACTGTGCCCTTACCCATTTTTCCATTTGGTGTTTCTCTCTCCCCCTTTCTTTCTTTGTTTTTACTTTCATTATTATTCTGTAGGAGCACTTTGTAGATTGAGAAATTAGCCCTGTGTCAGTGAAATAACTTGCCAACATTTTCCCAGTTTGCTGTTTATCTTGTTACTTTGTCTCTGGCGTATTTACATTCAGAATATTAAAAATGTTTATGTGATAGACTTTATCAGTCTTTTCTTCTGCCTGTACTTAGAAAAGACTTCTCCACTTTGAGATTATTTATTTAAAATCCCCCAATATTTTCTAGTACTTTTATGGCTCTAATTTTTACATTTAAATCTTTCTCTGTCCAGAATTTATTTTCATGTAACACTTGAGATAGGCATTGAACCTGATTTTTCTCCAGATGGGGGAGCCATTGTTAGAGACATTCACCCCAAATTGTGTCCACTTTCTCTTCCTTTACAACTAACACCAAGTATCAGCAGAAACAAGCTGACATGGTGCCTCCCGCCCGAGCACCGGCCTGTCCACTACCCACACCCCCTGGCGCTGGGTCCTGGGGGGTCTGACGGGCTCCCCCAGGTCGGACCTGTTGCGTGTTTGCGGGTCTCTCCCTGCCTGTGTGCCCCAGCGCTCATGGGCCCAGCGCCACTGCGATGGGAGCAGCCCGCCCAGCCACCATGGGCAGGGACTGGAGCTTGGAGAATGGAAAGGACTCGTTCAAGGTGAAACGGCTGCTGAGTGACTCAGAGAGTGTCACGTTCAGGTCCACCTGGCTGGCAGCCATGGCTCCTGCCGTCCAGCCGGCCCCTGTGCTGAGAGCCCAGCTGGTGAGGGCCGCACGTCTCGCTAGTGCTGGGCCAGCCCCCCCCACCCCCACCCCCGCCCTGCAGCTCAGGCGCTGACATGAGGCTTAGCTACCCCTGAGCGTGGGCAGTCCAAACCCAGGGTCCCATTCCTGCCCACAAAACCAAATTGTCGCCGTCACTACGTCCACTCGGCTGTGACGCCTAACGCCAGGCTCTTGTCTCCAGAGTCTGAATGCCATCCGCGACGAGGCCGACCTGGCCAGCATGGAGGCGAGGATCGTGGCGTACAGCGAGGACATCACCGAGCTGTCCAGCGCGCTCATGACGCTGGAGATGCAGCTGGTGGAGCAGCTGGAGGTGCGCGGGGCCCTGGCACGAGCGTGTGTGAGCGCTGCGGGTTCACCCCAGGGGCCGGCCCTGCTCGCTCGTACCGCGCGTCCCCCTCCCCTGAGGCAGGGTGGGCTCATTCCTCCCGAAGCCCCACCCCCCCGAAGGGCCGGAGCCTCCGAGAGGGTTTTGATTAGACCAAGGAGCTGCCGGTGCTCAGGGAGCGAGGTGGCCCCCACGCGGGGGCAAGGATGGCTCCCCTGCCCCTCAGCCCGCAGTGCTGGCCATGCTGGCGCCGTGATTCCGCACTAAGTGTGGGCCGGAAAGTGCTGCTGTCGACACCCCACACCTCGCCTCCAGTGACAGGGGCTGTGATGAATGGAACCTCATTGGATGCTGCCATGGCTGGGCCAAGAGATAGTCCCTGATCAATGCCTCCCGCTGCCCGTGGCACCTCAGACTCGGAGAGTTTCCCACCTCGCAGAGCAGACGCCGCCCGCAGACCCCGAGCCTCAGGGCATCTTAGGCAGCAGCTCCCAACGTGCCAGGGTTCCCAGAGCCCAGGCGTGTCATGCTGGTGGTGTCATCAGACCCGTGCACAGCGCCTGAAAGGCTGTAACTACTGTGGAGCTTTTCAGTGACCCTATGTGCTTCCCTGAAGCAGTGTTCACACACGTTTGGAGCACGTGTAATGTCTCGGCCTGCAGCCCGTCCCCAGGCTCCTGGAGGCTCCCTGCCCCTCAGCCTGCCCTGCAGCCCTAGTCTATGGCGGATTGAGGGTGTGGCCAGTCCTGGGCTTCTAGGGTCGCAGGCTTCACCCTGCTTCATCTGCCATTGTTCCCGCAACCAACATGAAACCCCGGTTAGGCCGGGTGCCCTGCTGAGCACTGGGTGCAGCAATGAGGGGTTCCCTCAGGGCACGGATGGGGGATGGGAACAGCCAGGATCACTGAGGTTCCTCTCTGCCAGGCACCGTGCAAAGCATTTTGTGTGAAGTAACCTATTTGAGCTTCACCACAACTCCATGAGACAGGTACTACAAAGGAAACCCATTCCATAGATGAGGAAGTTGAGGCCCAGGGAGGTTAAATGACATTCCCAGAGTTACATACAGTGGAGCAGGGATGCCGATGCGGGCAGTCCGGATCTTACTGACACCCCCCTGTCACCTGGAGGTGGTGCCACTGAGAGGCCAGAGGAGGGAGACCAGCTGTGTGCGTGTGTGTATGTGTGCGCGTGTGTGCATGTGCGTGTGTGCATGTGCGTGTGTGTGCGTGCGTGTGTGTGCATGTGCACGTGTGTGCGTGTATGTGTGTGTGTGTGTGTCAGGGGCGGGGTGGAGGCGTTAAGACCAGAACAGGTGTTCCTGGCAGAGGGAACAGTCAGAGGCCTGGAGAAAGCATTGCAGTAACTATCCAAGGGGCGGTGAGTGAACTGAAATGGCCAGAGAGCAATGGGCTGGGGTCAGAGGTCAGGAGGGAGAAGTGGGGTCAGGGCACCAACATCTGCGGAGAAGGCCCGCGTGGCGCCTTCGTCCTGAAGCTGTGAGTAGAGGAGGTGCCGGCCTTTGCTCTGAGGCCAGGGCAGTCGGGTTCCTGTCCAAAACGCATGCTCACCGTGCTCTTTCCTTTCTCCAGGAGACGATAAACATGTTCGAGAGGAACATCGTTGACTTGGTGGGGCTCTTTGTCGAAAATGTCCAAAGCCTATATCCTTGCCTTCGTGACCGTGGCTGGGAGGCGCTGCTGGGCCCTGGGGCTTATCCCGGCCACGACCCTGCTCCCCGCCTCCAGCCGAACAAAGGCAGGGAAGGGTGACCCTTCAGCACGGACCCGACAGGATGCCCACGAGTAGGGTTCCCCTCCAGGCGGCACCTGGGTCGGGCGCCTGCCCTCCACGGCCACCAGTGCCACAGGCATCGTCAGAGAGAGAGAAGTGGCACCTCGCTGTTTACCAGAAATCCACCTGCCGTCTGATCGACAGGAAGGCCTGTGCCTCCCCCGGGACGCTCTCATCCAGCACAGGAACCTGCCGGTGGGACTCTCCACCTTTGCAATTGGAGGAAGTCAGACCTTCTGATTTTCACCAAGGACAAAAGCTCCCTTCACGTGATGAGCCGTGGCACACTGGGTGCTGAGTGTTCCTGGTCGGAGGGGTGTCCCCAACCAGAACCACCCCAGCGTTGTTCCAGGAGCTGCAGCAGGGCTGCTGTTCTGGGTGGGGTTGGAGGAGCTGTGTTTGCAATAGAAGTCCTGGAGGGTTATTCCCAAACGAGTGACACTCAAGGACAGACCACACCCCAGAGTCCCCCCCTCCCTGTGTTGCAGGTAGACACACCCAGGGGCGGGACAACCTCCAAGTTGCAGGCGCTGACAAATTACTCATAATGAGCCGGGCAGGCTAAGTCCCTGGGTCAGAAGCCCACATCTGGGCATGACCAACCCTTCTGCCACCTGCACTCAGAGCCCTGTCCTGTGGGAGACAACTGCTGTGGTCCACCCCAGAAGTCATCCCTGGTCCTGCCCTCCTGGGCCCCTAGTCCCACAGGAAACACAAGTTGTAGAGGCGGTGAGTGGAGCAGCGGGCCCAGAGACCAGGCCGCAGCCTCCCAAGAGAGGGCCCCCCACAGGGACCAGGTGGGCCTGTGGGGGAACTTAGCCAGCAGGGGAGACAGCCTATGCAAAGGTCCTGAGGAAGAGTCGGAGCTCTGGGTCCGAGAGGAGGCCCCTCAGCCACACTGGAGAGTTGGAGGCTCCTGGAGAGAGAGCCGAGAGCGCAGGAGGGACGGTGTGCACCTGCGTCCCTAGCCACTCGCTGCCGCGGGAGGGAAGGGCTGGAGCGCTGGCCAGGTCTCAGTGTACGGACAGGTGCAGAGGCGGTGGGATGGAGAGAAGTGGGCGGCGGAGGGACACTCGGGGAGCCCAGGGCCAGGGTCAGTGAGAAGCAGGGATGTGAATGGGGCGGGGGTCAGGCTGGCCCGGGGTGAGGTGCGTGTGGGGAGACAGCTGTGAAGGCCACGGTGCACTGCACCCCAGTGTTTGCCCTTGGCCCTTAAGAGTCTGCTGTCATCTAATGAAAATGACCAGCCCGAGGCCGGGCCACCCGCCGCTGCACCCGGCCTTTGCTTAACTCTCGCTGCACCATGGCCCAGTGCCGGGACCTGGAGAACCACCACCACGAGAAGCTCCTGGAGATCGCCATCAACACCCTGGAGAAGGTCGTCAAGGGCGAGCTCGACGAGGACCTGCCTGAGGACGTGCGGGCGGTGAGTGGGACTGGGGTGTGGGCGTGTGGTGGAGGCAGAGGCTTGTTGGGGGCCGGGCCAGGCAGAGCGCACCCAGCTCTGTGGCTCCAGTAAGCCTGGAAACCTCTGGGGCCTCAGTGTCCTCATCTGCAAAAGGGAATAATGCCCTTTGGCAGAAGAAATAGGCTAACAAACACCTGGAGGGGGCCCAGCTAGAGGCGCATGATAACAGGTGTTTCACCGACCTGAGAGCTATGGGGCCTCTGGCATTTCCTAGGAGAGGCCCTACACATAGGCGCTAAGGTCCGCTCCCCAAAGGCCTTTAGCCCTCCAGTCTCCGCGGGGAAGCACTGCTGAGGCGGGAGCAGCCGTGCGCCATTGCTGGTCCAGCACCTCGCGGCCCTTCCCCAGCACAGCCAGTGATGGCATCACAGGCCCAGGGCCAGCCTGAGCCCCACGCTCCCTGGGTGTGGCCCTGGGTGGGCAGCAGGGGTCAGGTCTCTGGGAAGACCATGGTCAGCGAGAGAAGGCCCAGGCCCAGACACCTTCCTGTCAGGAGCAGTTGGTTTCCTCATCGTGCATCCCAGCCAGTGTCTCCGCTTCTCCACCTCCATGTTGCCACCAAGTCAGGCCCCATTGGCTCTGCCTGGACCACGCCTCCTGCAGTCTGCTCCCACCCGGGCCAGAGAACCTCTGAAAACCCACCCACAGCATTATGTGCTTTTGCACACATTCTCTCATGGCTTCCCTGCTATTCATCCTAACCCTCCAGACCAAGCATGTGAAATGCTAAGGCTAACACAGGCCAAATAAACAAGGTGGAAGTTTCTGTGGGCCACAAACAAAAGCTTCTATTTTCACAGAAATGTAGGTTTATTTCGATAGAGACATGCTGAATACAAAGGGCTGAAATAAATGAGTCATTGTTAACATAAAATAATAGAACATTTTAATAAAAATTAATATTTTGGAGGAGAAACCAAGATGGCGGCATAGGTAAACACCTGAAATTGCTGCCTCGCACAACCACTTCAAAAATACAACTAAAAGACAAAACGGACATCATCCAGAACCACAGGAAGGCTGGCTGAGTGGAAATTCTACAACTAGAAGGAAAGAGAAAAGCACACTGAGACTCAGAGGAGCTGCAGAAGTAAAGTGCAGAGGTACGGAGGCGCACAAAGGGCTGGCAACTGAGGATGCGGTTGTCTTTTTCAATCGGGAGGGAGTCTCAAGCTCCCGACTGCTCTGAACTCCAGTTCCGGGCGAGTCTCTGGGGACCCAGACTCACACGGGGAGAAACTGGACTGTCTGGCATCAGTCGGAACTCGAGGGCAGCTTTCTCTCAGAGGCGCTTGCAGCAATTACCGTGAGACACTGAGACCCGGGGCCTCTTAGCGTAGGGCTGAGGATCAGCCATAGCTGTTTGCTCCGCCCTGTGGATTCCCTGAGACCCCGCCCCACCCAAGCTGGGTGCAGATGCTTTTGCATATAAATGGCCTGGCCCTCTGCAATCTAAAATTACCTAACAAACTGCAGCTGGGCCAGAGAGACCCAGAACTTCCAAAAAGGCCCAAGGCCTTTTTGGCTGGAACGCAAAAAAATATCCGTTGTAGGCCACATGTGGCCTGCAGGCCACGAATTTGATGTGCTTGCTCCAGACCCTGCGCCCAGCCTGCTGCCCAGCAGCCCTCCCCTGCCCCTGGCCTGCCCCTCCCAGACCTCCAGGCTTGCCCTCTTCCATGGCATTCCGCCTGCCAGGTATGCTCTTCCCTTTGGGTTTCCCGTGTCTGGCTTGTTCTTGCCACTCAGATCTCAGGGCAAATGTCAGCTCCTGGAGAGGCCTCCCCCATCACCTTTCTGACAAACCAGGTCCATCCCAGGCCTCATCGTCAGAGCCCTCATCGCGGTCTCAAGCTGCTGGTGCTGCTCTGTTTATGTGACGGCTCACTGAGCGTGGGAAGGCAGGGTGGGCTCCCAGAACTGGCAATGGGGCACAGCAGGTACAGTTGGTAGGTGGGAGCACCACTCAGCTGGGTCTCAGATGCCCACTTGTGAGGACCTGAGTGGCTGCAGGCTATCTGAGGTGCGGAGCAGGCCCTGGATTGAGCTGGCCTGCCCACTGCAGGCTCCAGCTGGTGTCGGTCTGCCTGTGGCCCCAGCACTAGGGTAGCAGGGCTCTGCTCTGAGATCAGGGGCTCTCCTGCAGGAGACAACCAGCAGGGCGCCTGGGTGCCTGGCCTCCGTGGGCAGTGGGAGCCCCTGAGGTGTGGGCACGTGTGCGCTGCAGCCGCAGCGTCGCCAGGACCCCCCGCTGGGGTGTGTCCTTAGGTCAGCACTGCCGTGGGCACACTGAGCTGGGAGAGAGCTTGTCCTGGCTGTGTAAGTAATAATGACACCAACAGCCAGCCCCGCGGGCCTCCCTGTGCCTGCGTCTCAGAGGCCCTGGACATATATTTGCTCTTTTAATCTCCACACCAACACAGTAATATCAGTGCCATTATGATTCCCTCTTACAGATGAGGAAACCGAGGACAGAGCTGAGAATAGCCCGCCTAGGACACATAGCATAGAAGTGGCAGAATTGGGACTGGAACAGGCTTGACAAAGCCTTTCACAAAACGTCTACTGCGCCTTAGCACAAGGGGGTCCAGACCAGGCAGCAGGCCTGCGGCCCAGAAGCCTGGCTCTGAGGGTGGTTACCAATGAGCACATCGTGACCACAAGTCACACGGCTGAGGCTCTCTCTTTAAAACGCTGGCCCAGTGGAGAGCTTGTGACCAGCTCCTGCCACAATTAGGGCCACACCTAGGGCCACACCTGTATTTAAAGTCCTTCACCACTTTGCAGGGAAAAGCTGACCACACACGCTCAGGGCCGGAGCCCGGCGCTGGCACAAGGGAAGGCCCCGTGGCGTGGCAGGCGGCACACTGCTTCTTCCCCCGGGGCTGAGGGCTGCGGAGCACTGTGCAGGGAGCACCGCACAGCAAGGAGGCTCTGGGCACTCATCCCGCCCGCCCAGGTCAGGCTCAGAGTCGCTAATTGACAGTGGGTGGGACCCGGCCAGCAGTCCCTGGACGTGGTGGCTGTGACAAGATCCCGCCTGGGACCTGAGAGCTCCCCCTGGGAAGAGGAGCTGGCAGCACTGGTCACTGCCCCTGTGGCCAAGAAGGGACTGCGCGGGCAGGACCTCTGCTCACTTCTGTGGCGAGGGGGCCGCAGTGTGGGCAGTCCCAGGATGGGTGTGGCAGAATGATCCAATCCCACGTGGACATGGAGCAACCAATCCCCAAGCCACCCGCCTCTCGGTGGCCCTGGGGAGGGCACACGTCTCAACCTCCCGCCCCAAGAGGTCGGTTTAAAAGAAGAGGTTCTTTATGGCCACAAGGCCCACAGGACAGGGTGGCTGCTGCTCCTCAAGGGCTCTGCACAGCCCGCTCCACCTCAGGGCTTTTGACCTGCAGAAACGGGAGGGGAATCTACAATAGTCGCCCCGCAGGAACCGTTTTGAAGGCACACTGACATAGGCACCACTTTAGGCCACCTGGAGTCCAGAAACAACTTGAAACTTGCATTTTAAAGTCATTTCTTAAATCAGATTCCTTTCATTTGTATTTTAAAGTCACAGTTTTTCATAACCAATCCTTATCTCATCCATTCCAAGTTGACTCCACTTCCCACAGCTTCCAAAACAGTCTTCTACATATTCAAACTTTGTGGGAGGACGTTTCTCTGCTTGGCTTAAGAGATCAGCTGTAACCCACATTTTTGAAGGGGGGAATCTCATTTATTTTGAAAATATATATATATATATATATATATATATATATATATATATATATATATATAAAATATATTTTATTGATTTTTTACAGAGAGGAAGGGAGAGAGATAGAGAGTTAGAAACATTGATGAGAGAGAAACATCGATCAGCTGCCTCCTGCACACCTCCTACTGGGGATGTGCCAGCAACCAAGGTACATGCCCTTGACCGGAATCGAACCTGGGACCTTTGAGTCCGCAGGCCGACGCTCTATCCACTGAGCCAAGCCGGTTACGGCTATTTTGAATATATTTTTATTGATTTCAAAGAGGAGAGAGCGAACATTAATGATGAGAATCATGGATCGGCTGCCTCCTGCTCGCCCCCCTACTGGGAATTGAGCCCGCAACCCAGGCATGTGCACTGACTGGGAATCAAACACGGGACCCTTCAGTCCGCAGGCCGACGCTCTATCCACTGAGCCAAACCAGCTAGGGCTGTAACCCACTGTTTAAAATGAAGAGTGAGGACCTTGGGTGGATGCTGGACCCTGGTTTGGGAACAGCTGGCACAGCCTCTGCAGTGCCCGCTGCCTGAGGCTCACGACAGGCAGGTGGCATGTGTCTGCGCCTTCCCAGAGCCTGGCCTGGGACCTGCTATGCACAGAGGAAGAATGTAATTCACTTGTCACTTCTGTGTGACGGTGCTAGCTGCGCCCCTAGAGGCCCCACTCACCACATCAGCCAGCGTGGCTTCTCCATTGGGGATTCTGTGGAAACCAGCATCCCATGAAATAGTAACAGGTTTTACTCTGAAAAGAAGTCTGTGGCCAAATAAGTTGCAAAACTGAGCGTTAGTTTCTTTCCCACAGGACTTCCCGGAGCTGCCGCTGGATGGCTCTGGGCACCTGAAATCCAGGCTGTGCAAACTCCCAAATGTGTCTGACCAAAGAATGCTGTTGTTTGTTTCCAGAAATATGAACATCTCAAGATTGCACAGAACATATTTTGGAGACTATTAACTTAACCGCTACTATACAAAAGAACAAACAAGTTCCCTCCCACTGCGGGCCGCTCTCCCTGCAGGGCTTCAGGCCGGTGCTGTCGGATTACAAAGCACTGCCCTTCCAGGGGAGGGGGCGACGCTTGCTGAGCGCTTTGGCAGCTTCCCTGCCCGGGAAATGCCACTTAAATTTCTTTTTTATAATATTACATTTTATAATATTCCATAGCAAAATTTTACATAACAAAATTTCTTCCACCCACAGTTTAATCGTTGGCTTAGGTAATAACAAGAGCGTAAGGAAAAGCAGTGTGGCTGGGTGGGCTTCCTCTCTGAAATCTTGCTTCAACCTTTGCCATTGGGCCATTCGGAGGTCTGGTTCTGGCTGAGTTCATTTTCATGGCTGTCGGAGCTAATCCAAAGAGGAGCGATGGATGCCACTTGGTTTTCAACTGTGCCAGGCACACAGCACCAGTGTGAACACCTAGCCTCAGCCAGGCCTCGTGGAGCGTGGTTCAGCTTTTTACAAGGTCAGGAATGCAAGGAGGCAGGAGACCCTGAGTGCGATGCCAGGTTGGAGTTGGTTAGGGTGAACAGAGTGGAGAAGCAATGTGGCGTGGGCGCCCATCTGTTGGCAGGGCCTTCCGTCCTCAGAGCAGCCTCGAGACCCTCGGCCAGCCTCCCACTGCCCCCCGAGCTGCAAGGGTCCAGGCCAACGAGGGGGACCACTGTGAGAGCCAATGTCCTCAGTGAGGTCAGCCCTAGGCAGCCCTTGCCTTCTCCCTAGGATCGCGGTCCGTGCCCTGGTTGACCCTTTTCCACGACGCCCGCCACTGCTCTCCGCTGGCGCGGGCAGCACAGCACCGCCCCCACCAGCCAGACGCTCGGTGCTCCTTCCTCTCGGCTCCCTGCTTTGCTCAGGGAGTAACGAGACACACTTGCTCATTTCATCCTCTGCTCACCAGCTTTTTGTGGACAAAGACACAATTGTGAATGCTGTTGGGACATCACATGACATGCACCTTCTCAAGATTGACAACCGAGAAGATGAGCTGGTGACCAGAGTCAACTCTTGGTGCACACACTTAGTGGGCAAGGTGAGTACCTCTAGCGTGGCCAGGGAGGAGCGGGAACTCTGCGATAAGAAATGAGGAAGTAAAACTACCGAATTCTCCACCGGAGACTGCAGGTTGCCCAGTCCTGTGCTTCGTCACTTTTCTAACTCTTACCTCAACTACAGGGGGTCCCAGAACGTATTCACTCTAACATTTGATAGCTCAATTGGCGTTTGTTTCCTTTTGGATTTTACCCACTGGGATGAGTAATGAGTCAGTGTGTACACACTTTTGGGGGAACACCTGCATGTAGATGGGTGAAGCAGAACCCAGGGAGCTGTGGGGTAAATGAGAGACATAACTATGCAAATTCTAAGAACTACTTTTCTTTCCCCCAAAATGGACTCAGTGAGATGGTAAGTGATTCTCTGACCCAAGGAAACTGGGCTTGGGTTTCACCCTCAGATTCACAAGGATGAGATCCTGAGGAACCGCAAGCGAGTGAAGGAGATCAATCAGTACATCGACCACATGCAGAATGAGCTGGACAACCTCGACAGTGGCGACATTCTAGATTAGGGGTGTCTGCCCAGAGTCCCTCGGAAAACACAGCACTTGGCCCTGCCAGGGGAGAGCGGGGATTCTCAGCCCACAGCCCCCAATGCCATCCTTCCACCACCCCTGCACAAACTCCCAAACGTAGACAGAAATAAAGGCCCGGTGTCACCGATTCTCCATTCTTCAGAGAGGTATCAGAATTTCACGTTTGTGTGTGAGCAGCAGTAAGCCCGCTTCCTGAGAGCCATTCCCCAGGGCCCGCCGTGGGCTGTGCTCCCGGCCGTGCGCCACGCCCCTGCCGGGCCAGGCAGGCTGCGGCTGCAGGGGAGGCCGCCGGTGTGGGCCGGGCTGCTCTCCTCTGGGTGCTGCGGAGGGAAGCCAGAGCGCCGAGGCGCAGCCGCACAAGGCAGAGGCTGCGGCTGCGTGACCGAGCTTGGCTGCAGGGACGCAGGGACCCTCCGGAGGTGAAGAGCACAAGTGGGCGTCCGTCACCCCTGCAGCCTGAGCTCGGTGTCGGTGTGGGCATGACCGTGCCTTCTCTGAGCACAAGCCTGAGAGGAGTAGCGAAGCACCTGGCGTGTGGCAGGGCCCGGGACCGGGAGTGATGCCCTTTGCCACTCAGCAAGCCGGTGCTCCTGAAACCGGACTGCAGCTTCCGCGCCCCGGGCCCTGGCACGTGGCACCCCCGCCTCCCAGGACTGTGCAGACAGCCATGTGCTCGTCAGGGGGCCTTGCCCAGGCCGCCAGGGCTCTTCGTCCAGAAATAATGGGCATTTCTACTTTCAAGAGTACATTATTACTTTTTTCCTGAAAGAGTAGGAACAGGTAGAAACAATCAGCTTAGACCAAAAAGGACTCACTTTCCAAAGATCGTTTGACTAAAGACCCGGGGAAAGCTTTTGGGCTGAGGGTCAAGGGCCCCACAGAGACACAGAGTTCATGGAGCTGTTTGCGGACGGGGTGACGACAGGCGGCAGGTACCAACCTGCTGGGGATCTAGGTGAGCCCCAGGTATAACAAGGAGATGAGGGTATGTGGAGGCGCAAATGAAAACAGGGCTCAACATCTTTCCAGGGTGGAGAAATGTGTAATACAGTCAGGGTTGAGAAAGCCATCGTACACCTGTCCCCTCGCTGGCTGGGGCAGGGGCCCTGGGGTGGACTCAAGCTGACCTCCAGACCGCCGCACTGTCTCAGGCCCCCAGTCGACACCGTGTGGAGGCCAGGCCGTGTGTCCGCAGGCCTGGGAGCCGGGGCTCCGCAGCCTCTGTCCCCGGCGTGCCGTGCGCACCGCCCGCCTCACTCCTGCAGGAGCTTGTGCTTGACCGTGGTGCTCTCGGAGCAGAGGTGGACAAAGAGGGTGCCTGCGGCCGTGCGTGCCCGGAGCTCCCGCAACTCATAGTCATGGGCCCATTCCACGTGGCCCCACTTCTGGATCTAGGAAAGGACAAGAGATGTTGAGTGAGCAGCTCGGTGCCCAGCTGCTGCAAGCCCGAGCCACACACCACCCTATAGCTGGACGGAGGGCCACAGGCTCCCATCCCGCCCAAACAGGCAACCCACCTGGCACGGAGGCCCAGGGAGGCGCACAGGTGGCCAGAGCAGGCGCCGCCTTGCACAGCGTGTGGGTGGTCTAGGAGGGTAAAGTCCAGGCCCAGGCCAGCAGGCACCGAAACCACACGCATCTTCCCTGAGGCCCACCTGTGTGCCATCCCTCTCTCACACGTCTTCCCACAAAGAGGCTGGCGCAGGCAACCTATAATGCCACCCTCTCCTGCGCTGCCTCACCAGCTGGGCTGCACGTGGCCCCCACGGAAGTGGGATGAAAAACATCAACCGAGGCCACGCTGTCATTTCATCTGTGACTCCTAGGGCAGGGCTGCAGACCTCTCTCCAGATTCTAAGCTACAGGAGAAACCCCAGACAGTGTGGCTATCCAGATGTCAGTAGAGCTGCACTCCGCCCTGCTGACTCCTCCCTGGCCCGGGCCCAGGAAGCCTGGCCCAGCCGCCCACCTTCTCGGAGAAGAGTCAGCCCTGCCACAGCAGCTCCTGGCACTTCTGGGCTCCTCGTCTCACCTCCAGGAGTGTGATTAGCCACGGAAGAGCATGCTCCCCTTTCAGAGCGCGCACAATCCAGGTCGCTCCCATTTTGTGGCAGATCAAACGTGAAGTTCAGGAAACAACGGCCTGGCTTGGGTCCCACAGTCAAAAGCAGAGCCCAGACCAGAACCAGGTTTCCTGGCTCCCTATCTCTCAGAGCCCGCCCAGCCTCACACCCTCACAGGTTGCCTCTTCACCTCCTAACTGCTTCTAACACTCAGAGAATAGCTAGCCTCTTTTGTGATACAGACCCAGTTTTCCCAGGCATTTTTCTGAAGAGGTGACTAGAAGGACTTGAGCAATACTGCCATTATAAGAGGGTTTCATCATGCTAGGAACCAATTTGTAATAGCAATTAACTTTAGGAAGTTGGAGAAATAACCATAGCAAAGGTTGCAAAGACTGTCATAATTCTCAGTTAAACAAATGCAAGCCCTGCTCTGGCCGGTGTGTCCAGTGGTTAGAGCATCATCCTGTGCACGGCAGTATTTCAGGTTCGATCCCTGGTCAGGACACGTACGGAAGGCAACCAATTGATGTTCTCTGTCACATCGATGTCACATCTTTCTCCTCCCGCCCCTTCTAAAATCAGTACACATGTCCTCAGGTGAGAATTTAAGAAAACAATTCAGCCCTGGCCAGTGTGACTCAGTTGCTTGAGCGTCCTCCTGGGCACCAAGGGGTTGCTAGTTCGATTCCTAGTCGAGGCACATGTCCAAGTTGTGGGCTCAGTCCTCAGTAGGGGTGTACAGGAGGCAGCCAATCCATGTTTTGCTTTCTCATCAATGTTTCTCTCCCTCTCTCCCTCTCCCTACCTTTCTGGAAAAAAAAAAAATTAAAAAGCAAATGACAGCAGAACAGACCCTAATTCTGCGTCATTACATCAGCACCGTGCACAGTAGCAGCTCACGCTGCCCTTCCTGCCACGTAGACGCCCTGTATGGATGTCAGGGCACAAAGGCTGTCTCCAAGAGCAATCACGTGGCTCCCAGCCATTTTAATAGCCCACTTTCAGGTGTGCCAGGCCCAAGCAATCTTGATTTGCCACCTGCAGGGTGGGGGGTGAAGGCCTGGACCTGGAGTCACCTGGCTCCAGCATTTTCTGAGGGACTGACCTGTGCCTTGGTTTCCTCCTGTGTAAACGGGCATAACAGCAGCCCCCACCTGACCAGGTTGTTTAGAGGAGGAGGTGAGGCAATGAGGGAGAGCTGAGCACGATGCTGGGAAGCAGTGGCAGTGCTCACCGTGATTTTATCATCACCTGTTGCAGTTTGTTATTTACACAAAAGTAATAAAATAGATGGGTTAGCTACCCCCGGTCCCGCAGGTAGTCTGAATCTGGAGGGGGGAGGCGGGGACTTGAGGTGCTCGCCTCTGGGCCACTGCAAACCTCACCTGGTACTCCTCCTCCAGGCGTGACAGCAGCACGGCCTGCTCCACTGTCAGGCGCAGGTCCATCAGGCCCAAGGTCAGCATCACGGACTTGAGTTGGGTCACGACGAACTCAATCCCTTCAGGGACACAAGCCAAGTCAGGACCCAGGACACCTCCACCCGGAAGCAGAGCAGTTGCTAGACCCACTCCTGTGAGTCCCTACACCCTAGAGGTGGGGAGACAAGCCACAGGGCACAGGGCTTCTTGACCGGCTCTAGATCCATCCTCCTCCTCTTCCAAGAGGCGAGAGCCCTCCTCTGCTCCTACCTGGGGTGGGCACGTGACTGGAACCATTCCACCCTGCCCCAGTGACTGGTTCACGGATGGGTCGATGAGACTTGAACTTATGAAGAGAAAGCCAACCTTCTCCTGGAAGGGTGTGAGCCTGCTGTCCCCTCAGACTGAGCAAAAAGTGAGCGTCAGACCCACCCCTAGAGCGCTCCTGTGACCCTCCAGCTATGGACACCCATGCCGATCCCTCCACACCCCCAGACCTAGGAAATGCCTGCATACCTTGTAGGGCCCACATGTTGTAAGATGCCAGGTGGCTGACGAGCACCTCCCGAGTCCTGGCTGGGATGCTGGGCCCCATTATGCTGGTGGAAGAGCCAATCTCCACGCCATACCTGAAAGGAAAGGCTTTGGTTGCTGTGCACTTCAGCTTTGCCCAGAAGCAAAGCCCTAACTGCTAAGCAGGTGTGCACCCCTTGAGGGCAAGTGGTGCAGAAGTCAGTCTCGGGGATTCTGGGAGCAACTACCATGGTGGTCAGTGACCTCCTGACCTAGTAATGTCTACCATGAGCAAAGCCAGAGGACCAAGAAACTGCCCTGTCCTGGCAGTGTTGCTCAGTGGTTGAGCACAGACCCATGAACCAGGAGGACACGGTCCGATTCCCAGTCAGGGCACATGCTGGGATTGCGGGTTCAATCCCCAGTGGGGTGCATGCAGGGAGGCAGCCAGTTAATTCTCTCTCATCATTGATGTTTCCGTCTCTCTCTCCCTCTCCCTTCCTCTATCTGAAATCAATAAAATAAAATACATTTTTTTAAAAAGCAATTACCCCGAATGGAGGCACAGGTAAGCAAGTTGTGCCAGCAGGGAATTCTCTTTGCCTAGGATCTCCATCAAAAGAATGGGCTACCTGCTTTTTAAGCTTTTTAAGAAACAATTTTCACATTGAGGTCATAAATTATTTCTTTCAAATATTGTTTTCCTTACAATAATGTCTGTGTAGGTCCTATATTATTCAACCACTTTATTAAATATTTATTAAGCCTCTACTATATACAAGGCATTGTTTTTTGTATGGGACATGAGCTGGCTTCAAGAATGATACATTTTCAAGAACAATCATAGCTACATCAAATACAGGAAAAACGCCCTGACCAGTTTGGCTAAGTGGATAGAGCATCAGCCTGCGGACTGTAGGGTCCCAGGTTTGATTCCAGTCAAGGGCATGTACCCTGGTTACGGGCACATCCCCAGTAGCGGGTGTGCAAGAGGCAGCTGATCGATGTTTCTCTCTGATCGATGTTTCTCTCTCATCGATGTTTCTAACTCTCTATCCCTCTCCTTTCCTCTCTGTACAAAATCAATAAAATATATTTTTAAAATAAAAAAAAATACAGGAAAAACATAATGGAATAAAAGCAATTTAGTACCCATCTGGCACCATACATACTATTTACAAAATTATTGACTATATTCCCTATGCTAAATTTTATATCCCCATGACTATTTTGTAACTACCAATTTGAGCTTTTTTTAAAAATCCTCACCTGAGAATATTTTTCCATTGTTTTTTAGAGAGAGAGAAAAGGAGGGAGGGGGTATGGGAGGAGAGAGAGAGAAACATGGATGTGAGAGAGACACATCGATTGGTTGCCTACCACACAAGCCCCAACTGGGCCCGGGGATTGAACCTGCAACCCTTGACCAGGAATCAAACCCATGACCCTTCAGTGCATGGGCCAACATTCTAACCACTGAACCACACCAGCCAAGGAGCAATTTTTTGTGCTTCTTAGTCCCTTCATCTTTTTCACCAAGCCTCCAAGCCCCTAACCCTTTGACAACTATCAAAATTTTCTCTGAGTCTGTTTGTTTTATTTTGTTGTTTACATTCCACATATAAGTGAAATCATATGGTATGTGTCTTTCTCTGGGCACATATCCTGTAAGTCCATCCATGTTGTCGTAAATGGTAAGATTTCGTTCTTTTTTATGGCCAATATTTCACTGTATATATGTACCATATCTTCTTTATCCATTTATCTATTAGCTATTGTAAATACTTCAATGAACATACAGATGCATATGTTTTGGGGTTTCTTCAAATAATTACCCAGAAGTAGAATTGCTGGGTCTTTCTCTGTCTCTTGTTGTAGCCTTTGTTTTAAAGTCTATTTTGGCCGAAACCGGTTTGGCTCAGTGGATAGAGCGTCGGCCTGCAGACTGAGAGGTCCCGGGTTCGATTCCGGTCAAGGGCATGTACCTGGGTTGCGGGCACATCCCCAGTGGGAGATGTGCAGGAGGCAGCTGATTGATGTTTCTCTCTCATCGATGTTTCTGACGTTGTCTCTCTCCCTTCCTCTCTGTGGAAAATCAATAAAATATATTAAAAAAAAAAGAAATATTCTTTCTGAAATTTCTAATAGTACCAATGAAACATAGCAAATGGCCCAGTTTTTCTGTAAATTTTTTTTTAAATATATTTTATTGATTTTTTACAGAGAGGAAGGGAGAGGAATAGAGAGCTGGAAACATCGATGAGAGAGAGACGTCGATCAGCTGCCTCCTACACACCCTCTACTGGGGATGTGCCCACAACCAAGATACATGCCCTTGACCGGAATCGAACCTGGAACCCTTGAGTCCGCAGGCCGAAGCTCTATCCACTGAGCCAAACCAGTTAGGGCTTTCTGTAAATTATTAACAAGAAATCTCAACTGCCACAAAAAGCTAACAATTTTGTATTGTAACAAAGATCTCCAGGTACCTAAATGTTGTATTTCATTAGACACAAAAGTGACATTGTATCCTCATAGTTCTTACACAGCACTATATTTGTTACATTTTACTTGATCCTTTAATACACTCTCTATGCCTTTTACTATAGAATCCAAGGATGCCTGGCACATAGTGGGCACTCAAAAAAATGTGTACAAATAACACAGACTGACTGACAGACAACACTTTTGTGAAAAAAAAGCTATGCCAAAAACTACTCCACATAAGCTTACAAAATATTGTGAGGTCAAGACAGTAGCCCTTACCTTTTCTCAGCCCATTCTAGGATTGGGTCCCACTCGTTCTTTTGAAGTTCCACTAATGTCTCTGGCTCTTCCACCCTGTAGCTAATTCATTGCAAAAATCACCTTCATTAATAAAAAAGTACAATTCCTTCATTCAGTGACAGACAACAGAAAAACACAAAAAGCAACAGCAAAAAGAACGTCACCCCTGCCCCACAAATCTTTCCCCTAAAGCAGTGGTTCTCAAAGTGAGGTCTTAGGGCCAGTAGCAGACCATCTGGGAATTTAAGAGCAAATTCTCAGGCCCCACCCCATACCTACAGAAAGCAGAACCTCTGGAGGTGTTTTAACAAACCCCCTAGGGCAGCGGTTCTCAACCTGTGGGTCGCGACCCCTTTGGCGGTCGAACGACCTTTCACAGGGGTCGCCTAAGACCATCCTGCATAACAGATATTTACATTACGATTCATAACAGTAGCAACATGACAGTTATGAAGTAGCAACGAAAATAATTTTATGGTTGGGTCACAACATGAGGAACTGTATTTAAAGGGCCAGAAGGTTGAGAACCACTGCCTAGGGGTTCTAATGTGAGCCTGAGTTTCAGAACCACTGTCCTCAATGTCCCTAATTATGTGATGGGTCAAGGCTGGCAGCACTATGTCAGTACCATTCTAAACACTGATACTGTACCCTCAGATCCATGCAGTCCTAGGATGCTGACCGTGAATGCTACAGGGAACTGTCACTGCATCCCTACCTACCTGCACCCCTTCCCAGAGAGTGTGTTCCTGGCCACAGACCAAGCTGCCTATTTGGACTTCATGAGCCCACTTGCCTCCTGGCGCCAGATGCAGCTGCTGCCACGGAGGCCTGACACCACTTGATGCCAGGCTACACTACTTGTTTTGAATAAGAGACACAGAGATGGAATCAGCTGAGGGGAGCTTAGCTGCAAGGCTTCATGGGACAGGAACCCAAGTGGGCACTGTGGAAACCAGTCTGGTGTGAGCAGAGGGGAGCAGAGAGATCATGAGAGTGCAAGCAAAGCTGGGCTGCTGAGGAGCAGACAGGTGTGCTGACTCTCCCCCCAGGCAGAGGGAGGAACTCCAGCAGCCAATCGTCCAGCTCCATACCAGGTGACCAACTGTCCTTCATTTCCTATCAGGACCCCTGTATGGTTTTTAAGAAAACCCTTTTACCGGAGCTAAGTTGAATGGGTTTCTGTTCCCTGCAATCAGATGGCCCCTAACACAGATGGGGACTTTCTGACTAGCAACTCAAAGCTGGCACTGCTGGCCGCCAATCCAGGAGGCGCTCCCCCTCAGCCCCACTGCTGACTTCATGCCATCTGTGAGAACTCAGCCAGCGGGCACAGTGCAGCTCGTCCGCTTCAGCGCTGCTTCACCTTTCCCTCAACATCACTAACCAATTAGCTAAAGAACATAGAGAAGGAACTCCTTCGGCCTCATTCCTTCAACTAGGACACAGTTCTTTCCTTGCCTTCCGACTCCGACTAAAAATTGGCTCATTCCATTCTCAAGCCTGCTGGCACGCAGACGGGTACATGGCAGCTTTCATGGGTATCCAGTTCACCCAGTCTCCATAGTCCTGTGAGTCATTGTTTATAATAAACCTGTGTGCGTGAGCGTGCGTGTGTGTGTGTGTGTGTGTGTGTGTGTGTGTGTATGTGTAGGTATATACATTTTTTAGGCCTTCAGACCCGGACTGAATTATGCCACCAGCTTTAATTCTCTAGTTTGCAGGTTGTGAGGCTGCTTGGCCTCTAAAATTGAGTTAATCAATTCATATATATATATATATATATATATATGATAAATGAAAAATGAAGAACATAGACAGGATGGGAAAATTTAGAAGTGGAGGAAGCTAGCTCCTGAATATCAACATCTGGCCATCCTGTGTCCAGGCTGACAAGGAGTGAATGGTAAGGATGCCGACGTGAGATTGTGCTGGTAGGCAGAAGCCTAGGGTCAGAGGCCCTGCTGGGGATTGGCACGTGACCCTTGGTCCTGGAGCCTACAAGAGCTGCATACGCCACCCCTCCCCCTCCGTCCCCCACTCCCCGCTCCAGCCGAGGGATGGCTGGTGGGCTGTGGAAGAGCTGTGCCCAGGCTCCAACACTGCCGCAGCCAGGAGCTCCCCTTCCTCGGGGTTTGCAGAGCAGCTGAGTGCTGATGTCAACTAGCTCGCTCTCCCTGCCCAGTGAGGTAAAGGAAGAGGGCCTGCCTCTTCTGCTGATAACTGGGTAAATGAAGCACAACAGCCCAAGGAACTCCCCAGGTCCAAGAGGCACGCTCATCTAACATCAATTACCAGATGGTATCGGTGTCCAGAAACTTCACAGCTGCCCGGATCAGCTGGTCCTTGTTTCGTTGCGTTGGGTTGTCTAAAGACGTGTTGCACAATGTGGTCTGAATCAAAAGGCAGAGAGCCCTGTCACCACCCACTGGGCCCAGGCAAAAGCACTGCATTCCCGAGGACACCGTGTTCCACCCCAGCATCACCCGGAACCAGCCAGCGGCACCCAGCAAGGAGCAGTGCCAGCCAAAGCCTTCGACCCAAAGCCTCAGCTGCAGCACATCTGGTGAGAGCCTGCTACAGCCAGGTCCCGTGCCAGCAGAGCGCTGTGTGACAGCTCATGGGACTCACAGAGTATTCACAGAGGCCCTAGGATTAGTGCACTTCCCAAGGTCTCATACTCTTTTCTACCAGCCTCTGTTGCATTCACTTGAATCCTCAGAACCCTTTGATAGGTACCATTATACCCATTTCAGAGATGTGGAAATGGAGTCCCAGAGAGGTCAAATTCAGAAAATAAGACACATAAGCATTACTAGAATTCAAATCTGACTGAACAACGTACCAGCTGGCTCCATTCACACCTCAGGAAGCAGGGGAACAACTCAGCCAAACCAGAACAGGATTATTTTCCAGACTGGCCCTGTCGACAGCAGGCTGCTTAGGTACTCTGCCATTAACTTGGAGCCCCATCACCCCATGTCATCCGACAGTCAAAGGAGCAGCCAGCACGCAGCAGGCTGTGAAGGTGTTGAGGAAGCGTGCTGGGATGCAGGCCGAGCCCGTGGGGGCAGGATGATAGCACCAACTCCAGTGTGGACTGCAAGCTCTCTCTGTAGGTGCCAGGGACCACACCCAGGCCTTTCCATGGGTCAGCTCACCCATCTGACCACTACGCCATGAGTGGGTACTGTTATCACCCGCCTCTCCCAGATGGCGAACAATGGGGCTGAAAAGGGGCAGTAACTTGCCCAAGGTTAGTTTGGAAGCTGCAGGGCCTGAGCCCAGTCTAGCTGTCCCTTCCTCACTGCTCTAGTGCCTCCGTGAGCCACCCAGTGTGAATGGGGGCTGCTCCATGGGGGTTCCTCACCTCACCCACCTGCCCCTTGGGTTCTTGAACCCAACCAATACTGACTGCCAACGTAACTTCACAACACTAGTCAGACAGACATGGTCCTGCCCGTCTGTGCTACCCACAGTGCACACATGACACACTGTGCTGCTGACGGAACAAAGCCCAGCTGCATGACAGAAAGTAAGACAGCTGGGCAGTTAGTGGGGCACATCTGCCTGAGCCCAGAGGAGCGGCCCGCCAGCCAGCACAGTGCTGAGCAGGAAGTGCAGGTGGCCAGGCCACGGGGGGAATGTGTGGCATATCCGAGGGGGCAAGTGATGCTGCAGGCTTTATTGCAATTTGGGTAGGAGTCTCCCAAGTTTTGCCAGGTGCCTAGAAAGCCAACAGCAGGCATCGGAGTATAGGTGTGTGAACTTGTTACCAGATGCATGGTGTAGAACTTGATGGTGTCCTGCTGGGAGTCCCACTCAGTGGCCACTGCGATGGCCAGGGCCTCACTGGGGACAGTAAAGAGCTTGGCTTGGGGAGTTTTCAGCTTCCTGTGGTCCAGGTTTATCTCAAAGCCGCCTTGAAAGATCAAATGAAAACCTCTCAGGGACTGTTAAGTGGAATCAAGTGACCATTCTATATTTAGCTACTTGAACTGGTGGTGACAAAGACAAGCCCGAGTCCCTCCGTGGAGGGCTTACAGAAACATAGCCGACAAGAGTGTGAAGGGTCATCTCAACCACCCAACTGGCTGGAGATGAAAAATGTTTCTACCCATCCACAGGGGGTGGGAAAGAGGCAGTCAAAATTTCAGACACTCACCTTCACCCTGTGTGATGGTGACATTCTGATAGAATCTCTTCCTTTCTGTGAGAGAGATTTTTCAAAAAGGCAGTTATAATCATGTCGAGACAGCTCAGGAAGCAACAAGACCAGCTTGCTAATGCTGACTGATTGGCTTGATTGTCATATCACTAGTCAAGGTCTGCCCTACTCTATGTGGCATAATCAACAGCTTCTGATTAAAGCTGGTGGTTCACTCTCCAGGGGGAAGGGAGGAACGTGACAACTGGTCAAGATCCCGCCAGCCCAGGGATAGTCTGATCACGCAGTATCATGAGCCTGCAGACCGTATGACCCGAAAGACTTTCCCAGCACCTTCTGCTTTAACTTCAAAGCATGTTCCTCCCACACCATCCCCACTAGTGCTGGCCGGTGCCAGCACAATGCGCCCAAAGATGGTGCCTGAATGTGATAAAGCCAGAGACCCATTCAAGGCAGGAGTGGAAAGCCAGGGTGAACGTGATGTGCGACGCAAGCCTGTGATGCACAAGCAGTAAGCAGAGATCCCAGGAGCATTTCCCATCCCCTATACTAATTAATTAACCTAATTAACCAGCTTGCCTGTGTATTCAACAGGAACTCCAAACATTTCCTTTAGGAAGGAAAAATCTGTGTCCTGTTCTTCTGAAAATAACTTGAATAAAATCTTACATGAAAATATAAACACATTCTCCTCTTTCACCTGGGGGGATTAAAAACCAAGAGTACTGCCTCAGGAATTATGCAGATTCCTTCAATTCATAAAGAACAAATAGGTCACATTTTGGAAATTATAAACCATAACCCAGTCCTTACCATCTGTGATAAACAAAATCAATCATTCATTCATTCATTCATTCATGTGTTTGTTCTTTCACATATTCATCAGGTACCTAAAGCCTTCAGAGTCTGACTAAAGTCAGTTATTGAAAATGATGATGTAGCATGTGAAGGAAAAGGAGATTCATTCGTTTTTAAAGCTTTCTGAGTTCTTTTAATTCTTAAAAAATGTATTTTTATTGATTTCAGAGAGGAAGGGAAAGAGAGAGAGAGACAGAAACATCAATGATGAGAGAGAACCATCTATCAGCCACCTCCGGCAGCCCCCTACTAGGGTTGGAGCCCACAACCCAGGCATGTGCCCTGACCGGAAATTGAACCATGACCTCCTAGTTCATAGATAGACGCTCAACCACCAAGCCACACTGGTCAAGCTCAGTTGAAGTTTTATTAATTCAAATAGACTATGAAAACAAAACTTGGTTTATGTAGCGAGCAATGGAAAGAGAGTATCTGGTCTTACTACAAACATTATATTTTTATGTTTTGCACAACGTATTTTTTTTTTCATGAATCTCACTTGCTATCATTAATGCTTACACATGGAAATTATATTCCCATGGTTGCACTTACTAAAATAAGACCCAAACTGGTTTCCCACAAAATATATTTGTGCCAACTATGTATCAGGTACTCTTCTAGTACTTTGGATAAAACAGTGAATGAAACAAAAATCCATGTCTTCATAGAGTTCAAATTTTCATTTTAAAGTGATCACATCTGACAATCGGGATGATGCTACATTATTATAGCACAATTTACCATTTCATCTGAATTATAATAGTGAGTCTCTCACCCAGCTGACACCACACCGGAGGCTTACCCCACCCTGCTGCGCTTACATTTCCTTACTGTACAGGCTGCCAGTCACACTCAGATGGCAGGTGCGAGCGTCTGGAGGCTCCTTGTGTGTGTCTGGAGGTCTGGACCAAGGCATCCAGATGACAGCCAGGATGCTCTCCAATGTCTGGGCTGGGCAGCATGTCTACAGCCAGGCCAAGCAGGAAGTGGGAAGAGCTTTGAAGGCTCTGACTCATCACTGGGGTGTGGGTGGGATCCTCCCCTGAGCAGGAAGTGTCAACGGAGAGCATTCTAGCACACTGCTCCACACAGCCCTGGGAAATGGGTCCAGGAGACCCGGGTGCCAAGGAATGGAATCTTGACAGCACAGGCTGAAGCATCCAAAGATAGCCAGGACAGCAGGGTTTCTTTCCCACGAGGGAAGTCTCTTGTGTGTTTTTTGTTTTTTCCTGCTTTGCAAGCCAGGCCTTGGCTCCTCTGCCCTGGCCAGGCCCACTTCTTTATCTGTTAAGAGGAAGAAAAAACTGGAAGGGAGTGGGATGGATGCAGGGCCAAGGAAGGGGCAACCAAAATTGCTCAAAACAGGAGAAAACCAAGAGATAAAAACTGGGCAAAAGGAGCTCAAAGGCTGCTGGGCTCATGTGCGGGTGTTTAGTCAGGTGTTCTCCTGAATGGAGCAGGCTTGGAAGTTTTGAAATAAACTTTGGTGAGTATGAATCCCTTTCTAGGAAGTGTGATAAGTCCCGGCAACAGGACTCAAAGTTCACCCCCACCCTAGAGGGACTAACTCTCCTGCGGGAAGACAGACACTAAACCAGCCAAACAATAATGGGGCACGATGGCCAAAGTCAAGGAACAGAGACACACGTCGGGGGAGCTCGGTCCCCTTGTGGGCTAAAGGAAGAGCTCCCAGCAGTCAGCTCCATCTGGGACCTGCAGAGGAAGGAGTTAGTCCATCTGCATTGATGGATTCATTTTTGGAGGGTGTGTATGAAAGAGTTTCCAGCAGAGGAAACAGCTTACACAAAAGTCTGGGGCCTCAAGAGAGCACAGAGTTCTGAGGAACTAGAAAGAGGGTCAGGAGAAGACTGTAGCTATCCAGCAGATGCCCAGAGGGGGTAGGTTACAGTAAGGAGGACAGAGGGCGTCAGGTAAGGAGTTCTCATAGGCAAATATGATCTGGAAAATTCACTGGCGGGAGTCACGCTCCCCAACAATGACAGAAGATGAAGGTTCTTCACCTGGGCTCTCAAAGGTCTCGGGTCACACAGACATCACGAGGCCCCGAGAAGCCTCTGAGCCTCCCCGAGTCTCATGAATACAGGCCTAGCCGACAGCAACAGGAACACCATCTCTAAGGTGCAGAAACAGCCTAACCTTGCAGGAGCACGCAGAACTCGGGTCTCTTTTGAGTATGAATCACTCCCTTTACAGAACATCTGTTTTTGTGGCAAAAACACACCCAGTGGCTTTTAAGAGACAATTTTGTGGACTACGTAGATACAAAGAAATGGGTATGTAAAGAAGTGGTGACTTTAAAAAGCTGACCACAAGAAAGCAGCCTATACACGCAGAGAGAAGTTAGTAAGAAAACATGCTACTGTGAAGAGTGCTGAATTGGAAATTAATGTCCATTGGGTCCCAGTTCCTGTGAAGTTGCTTCACTCCATATAAAAAAACAGGCTATTTTCTGTGTCACTTGCCCCTACACTGCTCCTCCTGTCCTAGGTTTCATGGACCAGGAAATGATCTTTCTATCAGCCCCAATTACCGCGCTGGCCTTTGCTTTGTAAGGACTCAAAACCTCAGAACTACAACTCCCGCTGTGCTCCAAGAATCTTTTTAAACAGTGCCATCTGGCGGAGCTTAAGCCTTAAAACTGAAATTCTCTCTAGGGATATGCCTCCATTCACAATGGGAGGAGAGGGGGCTCTGACCAACTGTTTCTGGTATCAAAATTTTTCAGGCCAACAATATAAAGAACTCTTACAACTCAACAATAAAAAGACAAATAACCCAATTAAAAATGGTCAAAGGATCTGAATAGATATTTCTCCAAAGAAAATATACAAATGCCCAATAAGCACATAAAAATAGGCTCAACATCATTCACCACCAGGGAAATGCAAATCAAAACCAGGATGGCTATAATAAAAAAGGCTGCGAGGATGTGGAGAATTGGGACTTTCATGCACTGCTAGTGGGAATGTAAAATGGTGCGGCCACCTTGGAAAGCAGTGTGTTAGTTCCTCAAAAGGTGAAACGGTTACCATTTGACCCAAAAATTGTACTTTTGGATATATGAGGGATGAAAACATATGCCCATATAAAAACTTGTACAAGAATGTTTATAGCAACATTATGCAAGACAGTCAAAAGATGGAAACAACTCAAATGTTCATCGATAGAGGAATGGATAAATAAGATGGAATATTATTCAGCAATGAAAAATAACAGCGTACTAATACATGCTTCAACTTAGATAAACCTTGAAAACATTCTAAGTGGGGGGGAAAAGCCAGTCAAAAAAGACCACCTTCCATTTATATAAAATGTTCAAAATAGAGAAACCTACAGAAACAGAAACCAGTGGCTGCCGACAGCTGGAGGAGACAACGGGAGGGTGATACCTAAAGGGCACAGGGTTTCTTTTTGAGATAATAAAAATGTTCTAGAATTGACTGTGGTGATGGTTGCATAATTCTGTGACTATACTAAAAACCATGTAATTGTACACTTTAAATAAGTGGAGAATAACTGAATTATACCTCACTATATCTGTTATAAAATTCTTCAGGCCGAATGTATCTGCTATAGCAATTAATGTAAATGGGCTAAATGACTAAACCCACTTTTTCCAAATTGTTGTAGCATCTAGAGCAGAGGCTGGCAATTTTTTTTCTGTAATGAGCTAAATAGTAAGTATTTTAGACTTTGCAGGCCATTCGGTCTCTACTGTAACTACTCAACTCTGCTACTGTAGTGAAAGTAGTCCCAGACAATATGTAAATGAAAGTGTAGCTGTGTGCCAATAAAACTTTAATACGAAAACAGGTGGCAGGCTGGATGCCTTATCTTCAGATTCTCCCTCAATCTACCACAACCATGAGAAAGATGCCTCTGAGGTGGTAGACTCTGAGGAGCTAAATGACTTGTCCAGGTGACAGAAAACCTGCAGACGGAGCAGACAAGACTTCTAACCTTGACTTCACTGGGCGTTTGCGCAGCCACACATGCTGCCTCTCTAGAACACCTTCCCTTCCACGCAGCTGGTACAGCCTCACACAGGTCTCCTTATTGCAGCATCTCCTCTAACACCCAAGCCGCCCTTGCTTAACCCCCTCTTTCCTTCTGACCAACTTCAATGACATGGCCATTCCTACGAGGCCAAGATCAATCTACCTGCCAGTTGAAATCTTCATCAAGGCCCCTTTTGGATTTAACCTTCTGCTGTTCCAAAGACTCAGAATCTCACCACTGGCAAAGTCTCTGTAGATCACTCATAGGCCTGGTTCACATATCTCCCTCCCACTGTGCTTTATTATTTCTTTCATTCATATTTCCTTCCACAGTTGACTACCTACCATGTGCCAAGTATTTCCAAGACCCCAAACTAGTAAACATGCAGTAGAAAGGAAATGGAGCCCTGGCTGGGTGGCTTAGTTGGTTAGTGTCATCCCAATATGCCAAGGTTGTGGGTTCAGTCCCTGGCCAGGGCACAAGAATCAACCAATGAATACATAAATAAGTGGAAACAAATTGATGTTTCTCTCTCTCACAAATCAATTGGAAAAAAAATTCTCTAAAAAATAATAATAATAAAGGAAAAGGAGATGGCAGATGAAGTACCACCATAATGGGAATGGCATCCACTAACCTCAATTAACCCTCTGCTTTTGCCAACTTAAGTGAACCCTACCTTCCATTTTCCTCTACACACTCACACAGACATTCCAAATGTGTGCGGTTTTCCCACCAACCAACTCTGCAACACCACCTGGGAGTCCTACAGTTCAATTAAGTCCTGACACTATCCCCTTGGGAGTTAGTATCGATCCACATGTTAATGGTTGAGTTCCACAAGACTGCCCACCCCAGCCGACCCCTTCGGATTCCTGTGCTTCTGACCAAGCCAACCGGCTATAAATCGGAGGTTCCAATGATGCCTCCTCAGGTTTGATTAAATGCTAGAACAACTCACAAAGCTCAGGAAAACTTTTCACTTACCAGATTAAAGATTTACTACTCAGGAATGGCCAGATGAAAGAAATGCGTAAGGGAAGGTACCTGGGAAGCGGTGAGGAGCTTCCAAGCCCTTTCTGGACATGCCACGCTCCGGGCATCTCTGCATGTTCACCACCCCAGCAACTCTCCGAACCTCTCAGAAGCTTCATTAAGTAGGCATACAGGCCATCAATGATCAAGTCGATCTCTAGCCCCTCTTCCTTCCCTGGAGGTCAGTGGATAGGGCTGAAAGGTCAACCTTCTTAGCACATGGTTGGTTCCCATGGCAACCAGTCCCCATCCCTAGGGATTTCCTAAAGGTCACCTCACTGACATCAGCTCGGGTGTGGCTGACAGACACTCCTGTCACCTTTCACACTCTGGAGCTCCTTGAGGGCAAAAGACCAACGATTTTAGCAAAAGATCCTCTCTGGCTTTTAGGAACTGTGTGCCAGGACTACAGACATACTCTCTTATTATAAGTCACAATGATCACAAATGTCCTTCCTTCTTCCTCTTTAGTGCTCTTCATGGCCTACCGCCACCGCCATACCCTTCACCTGGGCCCTGAAAGGTGACACCTCAGCTCCCAGCTGCATCCGACATTTGTATAAAGTTATGGAGCTAAAAGAAGGACCCTCAGAGGCAACCTAGTCCTTCGACTCATAAGAAAATGAGGCCAAAGATCACACAGCGCCAGCCGGCTGCGCCCTGCCCAGCCACGTGCTGCAGCCTGTGCCTTCGGAAGTGCAGCGTCACAGCAGGGCCCTCGCCCCCACGGCCCCTCCGGATGGTTCCAGCTGCCGCCCTGTCCCTCCCGCACCAGCTCCTACTCACCTACCACCTCTCGGGTCACCGGTTCTTTCAAAGCCCAAGGCCCGTTCCGACACCCCAGGGCGGGGGTAGGAGCTTGGTGTCCGCACAGCGTCCCGCACCTCCCTCACCGCGGGGCTGCGATCACCTGCACGCGACAACGAGCACCGCCCGGCGAGGACCGAGGTCTGCCTCGAGGCTCGCCGGGCCGCCTGCCCCCGGCGCAGAAAACGTCACCGCAGGCCGGAGAGCACTCTCTTCGCTCACCCCTGAAGCCCCTCCGCAGAAGCAGGGAGAGCCACTGCCCTCCAGGCCTCAGCAGTCAGAGTGCAGGGGCCCGAGGTCGCATGGCCGCCTCGCAGAGGGGCAGGGCTGGGCGGGCAGGGAGCGCCCTCCGACTCGGCCCTCCGCTGACCTGCGGCTGCTGTGACCTTGGGACAGTCCTGACGCCGCACCCAACTCCCCGTTTCCGTCTGGAAACCGGGAGAGCTCTGCTTCTCTAGCCGAGAAGAGAGCACACCCTTCCGGAAGCACCGCCCTGCCCCAGGCCAACTCCTGGCTCCTGCCCTGAAGGGACGTGAGCGATGCGCACCCTCGGGGTCGCGGCCCTCGTCTGGGGCCCTCGCGGTCTAACAGGGCCGACGGCCCAGGACCCCCGCGAGCCTGAGCCCGGCCTCGGGGCCCCGCCCGTCAGAGCCTCTCAGCCCACCTGCGCCCGCTCGGCCCCTGGCCAAAGGGGGACGTGCCCTGGCCTCCCTTACCCGCCGGGGGAGCGTAGGCCCGGAATGGGAACGGGATGTTTGCCCCCTTCCCCACGGAGGCCGTGGGACCACGGGAGGGTCGGTTCAAGAGACGGCGCCACCCATCCCGCAGGCAGAGGCAGCTCCTCCACATCGCGCCGGAGCGCATGGGGGCACAACTGGTGCGAAACCTGAGAGCAGGAAACAGAGCGAAAGGATCCGCAAGCTGCACGCTCTGGCTGTTCGGAAACCTCCCTCCGCCTCCTCAGAGCCCTCAGACTCCCGTGGACGCCGCCATCTTCCGCAGGTCGCGGGCGCCGCGCCGTCACTCCCGAGCGCCTGCCGCGCACGCCCGCAGTCAATCAGCAGCACTAAAGCACCTTGCCCCACCCCCTTCGAGCCGCGCTCTGGAAGAAGACTACAAGCCCCAGAGGGCGCCTCGCACAGCGCATCACGTGTTCTCTTTGCTCACCAATGGGTGGAAGCACCGCCTCAGCCTGCTCCCGCCCCCCAGGCGCTACCGGGCCAATCGGGAGGGGTGGTGTGTTTGTGTGTGTGTGTGTGTGTGTGTGTGTGTGTATGTGTATGTGTGTGTGTGAGTGTGTGTGTGTGTGAGTATGTGAGTGTGTGTGTGCGTGCGCGCGCACGAGCGCGCGCGCAAGTGGGGAAGGGGACTCAACTCCAGACCGGCGGGCCCCGCTGACAGGTCCCGGGGTCCCGGTGGCGGTCGGAGCGGTTGGTCCGCAGGCCGCGGGCGGGTGGTGCGCCGCTCCCGCCCCAAGCCAGCGCGTGCGCGCCCGGCCCCTCCCTCCCCGCCGCCCTCCTCGGCTCCCGCGCGGCGGCGGCGGTTCCTCTCCCCTCCCCCAGCCCTGGCTCCGGGGGACCCCGCGATGCCGGTCCGCACTGAGTGTCCCCCGCCGGCCGGTGCCTCGGTCGCCTCCGCGGCCTCGCTCATCCCTCCGCCGCCCATCAACACGCAGCAGCCCGGCGTGGCCACCAGCCTGCTCTACAGCGGCTCCAAGTTCCGCGGCCACCAGAAGAGCAAGGGGAACTCGTACGACGTAGAGGTGGTGCTGCAGGTGAGCGCCGGCCGGCGGGCGGGCCCGAGGGCCTCCTCGCGGCGCTCACAGGCCGAGCCTGCCCGGCTCCTCGCCTCGAGCCCGCCGCCGGGACCAGGCCCTCGCCGCCGGGCCTCCTGCAGCGGCGCTTCACCCGGACGTGCCCAGCCGGCGCCTCGCACTGTCCCAGCCCGACCTGCCCCTCACCGGAGCCTGCGCGAGCCGCTCCCGGCAGCCCGACCCTCCCCACGGGCAGCCCGTGGCCAGCCCTGCGGGACCCGGAAGCCCCCGCGCCGGGCTCCCTCACACGCGGGCCCTCCGCCCCGGGACCTGTCGCCGCGATCAGCCCTCCCGGCAGCGCGCTCCTGGGGTCTCCTGACGGCACCCTCCGGGCCGGGCCTGTGCCGGCCTCCCCAGCCCGAGCCCTGCCCCCCCCCCGGGGCCCGATGCCGGCCCCTCCGCCCCGTGTGAGCCCCCGCACCACCCGCAGCCCGGAGCCCACGGCCCACCGGCCCCCTCCCGGCCGTGGCCCGCACCCAGGACGGACCCGCCTGCCGGTGCCGCTGGAGCTTCCTCAGCCGCTGGGCTCTGGCCCCTGCCCGGGCGCTCGCCCGTCGCTTTCCGGCCCCGCAGGCCTCTGCCCCCCACCCAGACCGCCCGCCTCCCACCTGTCTCCCTCTCCAGCTCCCGGGGGCCCTCTGCGGGTCCTTAACTAATCTCCGCCGCCAAGGCTTCCTCCAGGCCCCCCCCCCCCATTTTAAATTAAAACTTTCTTGTTGAAAGTATTACATGCTCCCCAGCCCCCCCCACCCCCCCTAGCCTGCCCGCCCCCCATGTGGCCTGGGTTTGTGAGCACCTGCTGTCAGCCCTGAGAGCTTTCAGCTTCGGCTTCACCGCCGCCGTCCTCACCGCACCCCGCGCGATGGCGGTGCAGCTGGCACTCATGCCCCGCGAGACGCTGGCTCTGGCTCAGACCGCTTTCCTCCCTTCCCTGTAAAAAGGCTCCTCCGCCGTGGCTGCTGTTGCTTGCCTGGAACCCTTCCCCCTCACGCTGCCCCCCTGTCCTTAGCCTGACCCCCCACCTCTTAGGCTGTTTCCTAAAGCCCCTCCCAGCAGGTCTCCCTGCAAGTCTTCCCGAAGCTTTGCGGTCCTAGTGTGCTCCTCCCGGATGCCATGGGTGAGGCCAGACGGAGGTCTTCGCCACACACTTGCCCTTTTACATTTTAAATGTTAAACAGTCTCTCTTCTGAGCAAATAGGCCTCCCACCCAAAAGACAAGGGGAGGAGCACGTTTTCTTTCTGCTAACTAAGCATTCTTCAGCCTCTCCTTACTGCTCGGTGGGACTCATTGCCCCTGTTTTGGATTGGGAAAGCTGCATCTTCATGTTAATTGTGTCTTTGAGCCATAAACTTAGAGTTCTATTATGAGCCATGATATTTATTGTAATCTCGTAATTATGTACCTCCTGGTGATTGAAATGTAAGAATTTAGTATGAAGGTTTTTTGCCATTAATCATAAAATTCTGAAAGTGAGATCCCTGGTGTGGGTCATTTTTGGAATGATCTCGAATTTGTGTCCATTGTTTAATATAATGGTTTCTGATGTGATAGGGACCAATCGGCAGGGTAGCTAAGTGTCAAAGAGAAGTCGCTCTGGTTACTGCGGCAACACGTCTGCTGTCATTGGCGTGTGGTGTCTGGGTTTCTGTCAGGTGCCAGTTTCCTTGTGAACCAGTGGAAGGGGTGATGGAGTTGGTACATGACTGATGGGTGATGGTGGGGGTGGTCATGCCCAGGAATGCTGACCTCTGTCTGGATTGGTGAGCTGCTTGTCCATTATTGAGAGTCAGTGGCATGTGAATTGCCCCATCATCTGTTTTTAGAGCCAGAGCTAGTTTCTTAGGATACTGCTGCCTTTTATAATGCATCCCCATTCCTGCTTGCTTTCTTTTTTGTCACAGCAGCTTTATTTTTATTTATTTATTTTGTTAATTCTCACCCAAGGATATTTTTCTATTGATTTTTAGAGAGTGGAAAGAAAGGGGAGAGACACAGAGAGAGAAACATCGATGTGAGAGAGACACATCGATTGGTTGCCTCCTGCACACACCCCTGACCTGGGCACCAGGGATCGAGCCTGCAACCTAGAGATGTGCCCCTGATCAGAATCAAACCAGAGACCCTTCAGTCCAAGAGCTGACACTCTTATCTACTGAGCCAAACTGGCCAGGGCACAACAGCTTTATTTAGGTACTAGAGGCCCGGTGCACGAAATATCGTGCACTGAGCAGGGAAGTGGAAGGGGGGGGGGGGGGTCCCTCAGCCTGGCCTGCGCCCTCTCGCAGTCTGGGACCACTCGGGGGTGTCCAACTGCCAGCTTAGGCCCTCTCGCAGTCCAGGACCCCTTGCTCCTTACTGCCCGCCTGCAATAAGAAGCCAGGCTCACAGCTGGCGAGCACAGTGGCAGTGGTGGGAGCCTCTCCTGCCTCTGAGGCAGAGCTAAGGAGCAGCGAGCCCGGCTTCTGGCTGAGCAGCGCTCCCCCTGTGGGAACGCACTGACCACCAGGGGACAGCTCCTGCATTGAGCGTCTGCCCCCTGGTGGTCAGCGTGCGTCATAGTGACCGGTTGTTCTGCCATTTGGTCAATTTGCATATTAGAGTTAATATATAGGATAATTCACTTAGCATAAGAGTCACCCACTTGATGTGTACAATCCAATAGCTTTTAGTATATTCACAGAAGTTGTATATGTCACTGCAATCTAATTTTCATCATCTTGTAAAGAAACCCCAAACCCCTTCCAACTCTAGGCAACCACTAATTTTTTTCTAAGATTTGCTTATTCTGGACATTTCATGTAAATGAAATTGTACAATATGTGACCTTTTGAGTCTAGCTTTTTCCACTGAGCATGTTTTTAGGATTTACCCATATCCCAGCATGTGTCTGCCTCAATCCTTTTTATTGTTGCATAATACATTGTATGGGCATACGACATGTTACTTATCCACTGATCAGTTGAGGGGCATTTGGGTTGTTTCCCCTTTTTGACTGTTATGAATAATGCTGCTGTGAGCATACATGTACAGGTTTTGTGTGGACATGTGTTTTCATTTCTCTTGGATAGATTCCTAGGAGTGGAATTGCTGGGTCACATGGTAACTCTGTTGAACATTTTGAGAAACTGCCAGACTGCTTTCCAGTGACTGCACCGTGTTGCATTCCCACCAGCAGGGTATGCGGGTGGCAGTGCCTCCACTTCCTCACCAGCACTCGCTGGTGTCCATCTTTTTTATCGTAGCCAACCTCGAGGGTGTGACGTGGCATCATCATTGTGGTGTGGAGTTGCATTTCCCTGACGAATGATGATGTTGCTCAGCTCTGCCTGTGCTCTTTGGAGTGCTTTCTCTCTTTGAGTTCCAGTTTAAAGAGTTCCTCAAACTTTGTGAGATTCCGACTGCGGTGGTTGTTGTTGTTTATCTCCTGCCATCTAAGAAGCCAAGAGTAAAGTGAGGGCCAGGGTCAGTGTGAGAGGAATATTTTTTAAAAGCAGCTGTTGGGTATAGCTGTGCTGAGAGACCTTGCTAAGCATTTGCCTTACTCTTCTCACTGAGATGCTGGCCTGTCCTTTGGTTAAAGCTCTCTACACTGGGTGCATTTGAGTTCACCACCCGTCACCACGATCAGTTTGGGCAAAATGGGAGAGACATATGGTTGAATGGAAGGCAAATTGAAATTCTGATTCTTGTGATAATCCTTGCAAAATGTTAGCCAATTTGTGGTTTAAGTTTTAATCTTATTAGCAAGTATCTTTGCCACCTGATATCCTTCCAGCAGCTGTGAAACCCCAAACTATATTGAATTCAGTGAGAATTGCATACATGAAATTTAAGGCCTCGGGTTAGAGTTGTGTATCTTTTAATAAAAGTTCTGTGCAGAACCACATTAGTGCGGATCAGCTGCTTCAGTAACATCCAGGGCCAGCAGATGGGACATTTAAAATGCTCTGGCAGTTTTCACATGGAATACTTTGGTCACCAGCTCCAAACTGGGAGCACTTTAGTGTCACTGAAGCCCATTTGCTTTGGTGCTGACCTCATCTGGCTGAGTGAGTTCATTACAGTTTTTGAGGATCGCCTTAGTATTTGATTTACTGTGTAATTGGAAGTAGTTGAGTCCCCAAATCTGATAAATTCCACAAAACTTTTCTAGTGTCTTAAAATGAGAACTCATTTCACATTAAAATGTCAATGTGCTGCAGCACCATTGTACTTTATTTTGCTTTAATTCCAGGGTTTTACTTTGTAAATTAATCCAATTGTCATAAAATCTGAAAAATCTGCCTATTCGGGATGACTCTGTATAGATGGAGGTAAAATGCACTAGTTAGTATGTATCCAGCTACAAGTAACCATTTCAGAGTAGCTTAGAGAAAAGGGGACCCATTATCTCACATCACAAGAAATTGAGAGGTGGCTTGGTTCCCGATTGGCTCATTCAGGGGCCCATTTCTTTTTGTCTTTCCGTGCTGCCATCCTTGGCATTTCCCAGCCTGTTTCTCCTCATAATATCTAGATGACTGCCCTGGGCCGGGCACTGCATGCAGATACTGCCACCACAAGGGGGAGAAAAGAGCCTCTCCAGCAGCCAGAGTATCTCCCAGCTGCACCCAGGAGACATGCACACATCCAGTGGCCAGAACTGAGTCACTCACCCGTAAACCGACAGCTCACAGGGGCTGGGGCACATGTTTGCCTTGGAGCCATCAGGGGTTAGCAGGTCTTGCAGGGCCAGGGTTGGTGCCAGTACAGGATCTGGGTCCTGCCAGTGTGGAACAGTAGGAAATTGGTTGTTGGGTGGCTGCTAAACCTCAAAATCTACACCTGTTACTCCTATTTATTTTAGGCCAGCCGTGGGCAAACTACGGCCCGCGGGCCGGCTCCGGCCCGTTTGAAATGAATAAAACTAAAAAAAAAAAAAAAAAAAAAAAAAAAGACCGTACCCTTTTATGTAATGATGTTTACTTTGAATTTATATTAGTTCACACAAACACTCCATCCATGCTTTTGTTCCGGCCCTCCGGTCCAGTTTAAGAACCCATTGTGGCCCTCGAGTCAAAAAGTTTGCCCACCCCTGTTTTAGGCTCTTCAAGAAATACAAGCAGCTGTGCATGAAGAGAGCAGAGCAGGCGTGCACGGTGTATTCTGATTAGGGTTTAACAAATTTATACCACAAGTCTTTGAAAGATGCCTTCCCTGACTATTCTGCCCATTTCATAAATAATGCAAGATATGCTTAATGTAAATACAGTGGACTTGTTAGACCAGTGACTGAGCAACATGGAGGCAAAAATAGGCCCAAAAAGCATTAGAAAGCAGATGAAGCCCAGGTTAGAAATGACACCATGTGTACAGGTGGAAAGGGAGGCCTGCTGGCCAGGGACGCACAAAATCTGTAGTCAGAAGGGAGCCTGGAATTGAAGACAGTACAGAGATGGGGCTGGAGCAAGCTGCTAGTCCAGAAGGGGACTTTGGTCTCATGATACTCAGCCGAACGAAGTTGAGCTTCATCTGAATCATCTGCGTCTTCTCGTGGGTGGAGAAGACTCACACAGCTGACCCTGGTTGCACGGGGTGGGCCCTGGTCTGCAGGCCTCCCTTCCTCGCTTCGTCTCAAGGATGATCACTGGAAAGTGACTCCTGCTTGTCTCCTGGCGGCTCCTCCGTTTGTAACGAGGCTGTGTGTCCTTTCTTTCCAGCATGTGGACACGGGGAACTCTTACCTTTGTGGGTACCTGAAGATTAAAGGCCTTACTGAGGTAAGCACTCACTCACACGGACTAGGAAGCGGGCTGCGCTCGGCAGTCTGAGTGTGAATGGCAGGCAGTTTCGTCTCTGGGGCTTGATTAAGGTGCCCTGTTTCTAAGTGTTGTTACGCTATAGGTAGCATAAAGCATGCAATCTTCAGGTGTCCTGTTGGAAGGTATACAGATTCACAAATCTTTAAAGTTTATAAATAAGTCACAATGTGACTAATACTATTGATTTCATTTTTATCATTTTTGAGAAAGTAATATATAGTAAGAATATAGCTATCACCCTCGTAAGTTTAACAATTTCTGAAATAAGCATCAATCCTTTGAGAGTTCTTGAAGTTCTTTCAACCCCTTAGTTCACTGGAACAATGGAAAGTGGTCATCCATTTCCTAACAGAAATTAGCTTCTATATCATTGTAGACTGTTGTATTTTCTTTGAACCAACTCTGTAAACCTCGAAACTCCTGGAAATATAGGAAGCAAGAAAGAGCATCCTTCCTTTTCCCACTAGTAAGTGAACAGGAAGAGGAAGGAGGTAACTGGACTGGCCACCTCCCTCCACAGTGAAGGCGGGGGCTTGGCCTGGCTGCGTGTCTGTGCACCTGCCCAGCTCTCATTGTCCCGACGCCGGGGGGTTGGAAATGCTGTGGAAAGGAGCTGGATGACTTTCTCGTAGTGTCCCTTACTGGTCCCATGATGTTTAATTTCCCTTCAGTTTATTCATGTATAAAGTAAGAATTAAAATACCTGCTCTGCCTCGTCAAGGAGCTTGTCCTAGTGAGGAGGAAGCAATGTAACATAAGTGGTAGATTATAATGGAATACAATATGGAATACTAATAAGGCGTGATGACCCCTTAGTCTCAAAACAATTGTTTGTCTCCTTGATGCCATCTGGTTCTCCTCTTCTGTATTAGAAATTTGGTTGAGCCCTAGCTGGTTTGACTCAGTGGATAGTGTCGGCCTGTGGACTGAAGGGTCCTGGGATCGATTCTGGTCAGGGGCACCTGCCCCGGTTTCAGGCTCCATCCCCAGTGGAAGGCATGCGGGAGGCAGCCAATCAATGATTCTCTCTCATCATTGATGTTTCTCTCTCTCTCTCTTTCTAACTCCCCCTTCCTCTCTGAAATCAATTTTAAAAATATTAAAAAGAAAGAAAGAGCCCTAACGGTTTGGCTCAGTGGATAGAGCATCGGCCTGCGGACTGAAGGGTCCCAGGTTCAATTCCGGTCAAGGGCATGTACCTTGGTTACAGGCACATCCCCAGTAGCGGGTATGCAGGAGGCAGCTGATTGATGTTTCTCTCTCATCAATGTTTCTGACTCTCTATCCTTCTCCCTTCCTCTCTGTAAAAAAAATCAATAAAATATATTAAAAAGAAAGGAAGGAGGGAGGGAGGGAGGGAGGGAGGGAGGGAAGGAATTTGGTTAAGCCCTGGCTGGTGTGAGTGTCGGCCCCCCCATCAAAGGGCCATGGGTTCGAACCTGTGTTGCAAGTTCAATCTCCCACCCTGGTCGGGTGCATGCAGGAGGCAACTGATCTCTCTGTCTCTGTCTCTTCCTCTTCCTTGCCCTCCCTCTCATCCACTCTCTAAAAATAAATGGAAAAAATATCCTCTGATGGGGATTAACAAAACAAACAAAAAAGAAGTGTGGTTGAGAATTTCCTGTGAAGTTTGTTATTGAGATGAAAAGGTACTCTTTTCATCCCCTTTGGAAACGCATCCCGTCAAGCAGAGAGAGGAAATGACAGGAAAATGAAGGATGCTAACCTTTGAATCTGTGGTAGCAGAAAACATAGTAAACAGAGTACGTTCAACTCTTAGACACCAAATTAATTGAGTGCAGAACATCAACATTTAACTTCAGAAGGAAACCAGGGACGTTTGTAATGTGGAATATTTACTGCTGCTTCTAAAAATCAGTCATTTTAGTGATAGAAAGCCGCACAGAAATGCTAAGTAGCATTAACAATCCCCAAACAATGTACAGAAATGCAGTGAACTTTCAGGAACAGTGACCCTAGTGAAGGGGGCACCTCTGCGGCGTGAGCACTCACCAAGGAGGCTGCCCAGGGCAGCCCGGCTTTGTGGCTGGGACTTGGAGATCGCCCTCCTGGGTGGTCCTTCCGGCCTGCCCGGGGGTGGTGGACTCAGAGATGGCGCTGGGATGGCATTCAGTCAGGGGTTTCTAAGTCACACTCCATTTCAGGATTTTTTGAATTCACCTTTTTTAAAAACATTTTTTAGTAACTTTACTGAGATACAGTTTATATACCATACACTTTACCCATTTAAAATGTACTATTCACTGGCTCTTACTATAGGCATGGTGTTGTGCAATGTCTTAGTAACTTTAAAATTATAAATTTAATATATAGTCACTATAGATAATTAGTAAAATGTAGAAAGGGTGACAATTCCTAGAATATTTTATACCTGTATTATGAAATGCAGTTATCCATTTTTGTTGGCTTTTCCATTTATAGCTGTGAATAGAACTATTTAAATGGCTTGGTTTTTAGTTAGAGTCCTCCTTGTATTTACAATATGGAACTGTTAAATTGGCGGTAATTGCCTCTTTGCTAGCTCACGTTCACAAACAAGCACAGCTTTAAAGGTTGTGTACCTCTGGAAATGAAACCCCAGAATTGTGCAGAATGGGTGTCAAATAACATTCTCTTTGCAACTCTGACTCAGCAGTAGGGAGAAGGATCGTCCCTGGGGAGGCAGCTGGCAGGCAGAAGGCAGCTGGCACAGGCCAGGACGAGCCACACTGGGGGAGTCACTCAGACACTTCGCTCATTCACTAGACCAGGTTGGAAGGCTAGGAAGCTCCCACTGAGATGGTGCTGAACTCGCTGGGCAAAGGGGGAGAGGTCGCACTGACCACCCTCGCAGAGACCGTGTGTGACAGCGCTGGTTCACACACATCAGGCCCATGCGTGTTCAGGAACCAGGGGAGAGGTCGCGCTGACCACCCTCACAGAGACCGTGTGTGACAGCGCTGGCTCACACACATCAGGCCCATGCATGTTCAGGAACCAGGGGAGAGGTCACACTGACCACCCTCCCAGAGACCGTGTGTGACAGCGCTGGTTCACACACATCAGGCCCATGCATGTTCAGGAACCAGGGGAGAGGTCACACTGACCACCCTCCCAGAGACCGTGTGTGACAGCGCTGGTTCACACACACCAGGCCCATGCATGTTCAGGAACCAGGGGAGAGGTCACACTGACCATCCTCGTAGAGACCGTGTGTGACAGCGCTGGTTCACACACATCAGGCCCATGCATGTTCAGGAACCAGGGGAGAGGTCACACTGACCACCCTCGCAGAGACCGTATGTGACAGCGCTGGTTCACACACATCAGGCCCATGCATGTTCAGGAACCAGGGGAGAGGTCGCACTGACCACCCTCGCAGAGACCGTATGTGACAGCGCTGGTTCACACACATCAGGCCCATGCATGTTCAGGAACCAGGGGAGAGGTCACACTGACCACCCTCGCAGAGACCGTGTGTGACAGCGCTGGTTCACACACACCAGGCCCATGCATGTTCAGGAACCAGGGGAGAGGTCACACTGACCATCCTCGTAGAGACCGTGTGTGACAGCGCTGGTTCACACACATCAGGCCCATGCATGTTCAGGAACCAGGGGAGAGGTCGCACTGACCACCCTCGCAGAGACCGTATGTGACAGCGCTGGTTCACACACATCAGGCCCATGCATGTTCAGGAACCAGGGGAGAGGTCGCACTGACCACCCTCGCAGAGACCGTGTGTGACAGCGCTGGTTCACACACATCAGGCCCATGCATGTTCAGGAACCAGGGGAGAGGTCGCACTGACCACCCTCGCAGAGACCATGTGTGACAGCGCTGGTTCACACACATCAGGCCCCTGCATGTCCAGGAACCAGGGGAGAGGTCACACTGACCATCCTCGTAGAGACCGTATGTGACAGTGCTGGTCCGTGTACTTACCAAGGAGGCACATGCAAGTTCTGGAGTTTCCCTTTGACTTCCTGGCTAGTTGAATGTTGATTCCCCAGAAGGCGGATGTACATGGAAAGCCAGACCTGTCAGCAGACTGTGTTTGGTGAGCCTGGAGTCAGTGAGCGGGGTCGGTTGTAGAACTTACTGTCTGGCCACCCCCCACCCACCACAAGAAGCAGGCACCTGCTCAGAGGGTCGGGGTTGGTGCTGGCTCTGCCACTCTGACCGGTTTTCTGATATTCCTGCTTTCCTTCTGCTGACAGTTGTTCTTTGACTCTATGAATTACCACCAATTTGGCTGTATTCAGGTGCTTGCGTTTCCTGTTCCTGCACTAAGAGATATTTTTGGTAACTTCTGAACATATTGTCATTCACTATGTATTTTATTTACTTCTATGAGTTTTGGGGTACCTTATAGTCCTGGTATACTGCCTAAAGTATTTTAGGGAGAAGTCAGTGCAGAATCATTCATTAGGAAAATGTAATTTGAACCATATGAATATTTTTTGCATTAAGTAGGACCACTTTATCATTTTTTTCTGTCTCTTCTAAGGAAGTTTTAAAAAATATATTAAAGTTTGAAACTCAGAAAATTACAGTTATGAGTATGCAAAACACAGTTTATTCTTTTTTTTTAATGTTTTAATGATTTTTAGAGGGAGAGAGAGAAAAAAACATTGATGTGAGAGAGAAACATTGATCGGCTGCCTCCTGTACATAACGCGACCAGGAATCGAACCGGCAACCCAGGTATGTGCCATGACTGGGAATCAACCAACGACCTTTCAGTGCATGGGACAGTGATCAACCTCCTGAGCCACCCAGCCAGGCTTCAGAGTTTATTCTTGTATTATTATTTATTATAATAAATAATAAATAATAATAATAATAAATTATATAATAAATAATAATATATATTTATTATATAGCTTAGTTTAAAATCTCAAGTCAGAGGCTAACTTTTTCTCATTAGTATTCTTTCCTAAAACAGATTAGTGAATTTAGGTTTTACCTTTAAAATGAGGTTTCCATTTATTCCATTTTCTTTCTTCACTCTGTTTATATAAATATCTGCATGGAGAACCCAGCAGCATGGTTGAGTGAGGGAATTGTGGTTTGGGGGTGTTAAATTTCTGCTTTTTGGAAGTTTACTGCTGAGGACAGTATGCCGTGCGGCAGGCCGCAGCCGTGGCAGCGTGGCGGCGATGCCGTCTCCCGGCCACCACTGGGTCTGTGGGCAGCGTCTCTCAGGACGGTCCTGCGCTGCGTGGCAAGTCGAGCTGGGAGAAGAGGCAAAGCCGTCAGAACAGATTTACTTTAAATCTGTATGGGTGTTTGGTGCAGAGCCAGAGGGTCCCACATGGGGTCTGAAGAAGAAAGCAGGACCTCTGGTCCCGGGAGGGGGCTGTGAACTGGCTCGCAGAGCTCTGTCACCACCGGGCTCCCGAGAAACAGCGGCCAGCCGGCTGGGCAGAGGCGTGGGCGGGTGGGTTTTTACAAATGCAGAGAAATGGTAGACTTTTTACTGTGTCACTTTTTCTTCCATTGATTTGGTGCCTCATTAGCCAGTGAACAATAGCAGTAAAATGAGCAGGAGCATCTAAGCACTCGGGCAGGGACACCACTTACTTATTTTTTCCAGCAGAATTGTTTTCTGGTTGTGCTTTTCCACTGCAGACCTAATTTACATATATTCCCTAGTATAAATCATCTTTGTTTATATGATGATAGAATTAAATGTATCTAGTATATCAAGGTATTCTACAAAAAAATTCACTCCTAGAAAACTGAAGAATTGGCATAAAAAGGACAAAACACTGAACCAGTGGGCGAGGTCTCAGCTTGAGGGAGACAGCTGTGAAGGCTCTAATTTTGGAGGCTCTTTGGGTGTTTTCCTTGGAAAGTGCAGTCTACTTAGTTACCATCTTCTTTGTCCGCTGGAGTGTTCAGAACTCACTTGTGAGAATCGTCCAGATTCCTTGTTGAGCAATCAACACGTAAGGGAAGTCACAGAAGGGCTCTCTGGTCCGGCAAAGCCCGAAGCCGGGGCTCCCCACCTCGGCCCCTCCATTCTGGTGTCCACAGCATCAGCAGACCCCCAGCCGAACTCTGCTTATTGTTGGTTAGCGGTGGGATAATTTTTTTGGAAGTACGGGGAAGAAGTGAAATTGAGGCTAATTTTCCTTTGTAAAGGTTAAAATTCCTGTTTGACATCTTGTTTTTGATGTTTGGGTTTTGACCATAGGAGTACCCAACCCTTACGACCTTCTTTGAAGGAGAAATAATCAGCCAAAAACACCCTTTCTTAACTCGAAAGTGGGATGCGGATGAAGATGTTGATCGGAAACATTGGGTGAGTCAGTCTCTGATTGCCCTGGGCCACCAAGGAGAGTCCAGAAACATGGTGCTCAGGGTCTTATCACGTCTCCCTGTCCTTTCCGTTTGTCCACATTCCTGTCCACGGTTCCTTTCTCACCTGCTGTCCTTGGGGGGGATCCTGTGAAAGGTACAGTGATGGCCTCTGACTCAGGGGATGAGGTGGAGATGCAGTTCCTGAACAGCTGCTCCTCCCCTTGGCCACACCACAGGGGGCTCTTCTCACCCAGCTCCTGGCAGACAGGCACGGTCTCCGCCCTGCAGCTGTCAGCTGTGGACATGCTTGCGCTCTCTCTCTCTCTTTTTTTTTTTTAATAAAGTTTTATTGATTTTAGAGAGGAAGGGAGAGAGAAAGACAGATAGAAACATCAATGATGAGAGAGAATCATGGATCGGCTGCCTCCTGCACGACCCCTACTGGGGATCGAGCCCACATCCCAGGCCTGTGCCTTTGACTGGAATCGAAACCGGGACCCTTCAGTCCACAGGCTGAGGCTCTGTCCTCTGAGCCAAACCAGCCAGGGCGGCATGCTCCATTCAGCAGCAGTGAGCAGCGTGGAGTTCCTGTCCTCCAGTCTTTCCTTCAGTTGTCACACACATCCATTTCTCAGCCTGTTGTCATAGCCTTTTGGCTTAGTTGACCATGGCAACGATGAATTTTGGGTTAACACTGAGCAAGTCTGTTGTGTTCACCCTCTAAGCCAACCAGAAATGACTGCTTGTGTTGGTAAGGAAGATTCTAAGACTCTCTCCTGAATCTGGCCCAACCAGCCTTGCCGAAGACTCCTACTGCAGACCCCCGTCTGGGTTAGCCATTCATTTCTCTATAATAGGAGAAAATGAACAAGATTTGAGTATCCAAAAGGTTGGGGGCCAATGGTGCCAGTGTCAGAAAGAAGTGTTGGAGGGCTCTTTGGCACCACCTGGTCCCCCCGCCCCATGCTGGCTCTTTGTGTACGGCATGCCACCTTGTGAGGGGGCCCCTCCCTCTCCTGGGCAGCGCAGTGGCAGAGTCCTTCCTTGTCATGAACCACAGTTTGTCTCCCATTCAGCTTCGTTTTCCATCTCAGATTGGTTCTGCGGAAAGCAAGGTCTTTGGGGCCCAAGGAAGCCTTAGTTTTAGGCTGGATTGGTTGCACATTAATACCTGCAAAGCAGCTCTTATTCCCCATTGCCTTCCCATTAGGACCTTGGACAGCATCTGGGACTCCAGCCTCTGTTAGGCTAGCTTGAAACATTTTGGGTGAAAGAGGGATGGAGAAGGCCACCCTGGCACTGGTGTGCAGGCATGGGAAGATGATGGCGGGACCTGCAGGCTGCAGCCCACAGCGTTTCCCATGGCTTTCCCAGCCCACGAGAACTCTCAGGCCCCGCAGAGCCTCCCGGAGGCCTGTGTTGTGCCTTTGTTTGTCAGGGATTAAGAGTGTCTGATACACCTCACCCCTCATGTCCTTTTTCCATTGTGAGCTGGAATCAGAAACATTGTATTGCACCCTCAGATTTTCCTGAGCTGTATTTTAAGTTGGTATTACAATGGGACTACAAAGTCACGGTTCCATGTACTTCATCTGTGTAACAAACTCTGTGACTTAACCCTTTTCGGTCCAATGTGGAGGCTGACTCGACAGACCAGGCGCTAGGAGCAGGTCCAACGTCGAGGCTGAGGTCGACACCGCAGACCGGTTCAACATTCAGTCCCGTCAATTAATTTGGACCAGACTGTTGGAATTCCAAAAATAAAATTGGACCGCAAAGGGTTAATGTCTCTATATTCTCATTTTTTAAGATGTTTTCTTGTAGAATCTATATATTTTTGTTTTTAAAATATTTGAAAAAATGGAAAAGCAAAAGGGGAAAAATTGTCTATAAGGACAATACCTAAAGCTAAAACAGGTATGAACCTTTTCCTGAATCTCATTTGAATATCTATACTTTTTTTATAAAACTGAGATCATAAGATACAGTTTTGTAACCTATTTTAGTCTCCTTTTTTAAACTTAACCATACACTGCCCTATCCAGTCTCTGTGCACGCGTCGGCCGGCCCTCTCCTGGTTGCCTGCCTGCCTCAGGCTGCAGAGATCTTTCCACTGCTTCCGGCTTTGTCTGCAGTGACGTGTTCTGGGAACAGTCTCCTGGGTTGTGTGTTTCCATCCTGCCACTTCCTCAGGCCGAGGTCCCTGAGCGGGCTGTGCCGGTTCCGTCCAGAGGCCAGGCCTGATCAGTGGAGTGACCAAAGACTCCTCTCCCAGTGCTCAGCCGCCGCTGCTCTTGGCGGTGCCACTACCTGCTGTGGGGCCCTTGAGAGGGCGATTGCACCTGGCAGGAGGGCAGCCCTGACCCCAGGCTCCTCTTACCCTAGTCTTTTCCTCTCATGTTTGCTTTCAGGGCAAGTTTCTGGCTTTTTATCAGTATGCAAAATCCTTTAATTCAGATGACTTTGATTATGAAGAGCTGAAGAATGGGGATTATGTCTTCATGCGGTGGAAGGTAAGCCCCTGCAGGTGGCTCTCCAACTGTGCGGCTCCTGTAGGGAACCCCCATCTGCTCCCGTGTCCAGTGCTTGTTACAGTTTTGTCTTCTTGGCCGGGTCTCTACACACTCATGAGAGGCAGGCACAGCTCCGAGGCACACCGGTTCACAGCTGACACCGCACGGTGTGCTCTGGTTAAGCTGTGCAGTGTAGCAGTGAATTCACCCCGACGCTGATGCTCACGTCCTCTCCCTCCTTTCTCCCCCCAGGAATCCCTGGGGCCCTCCAAGTTGAATCAGCCTTAGTGTTCTGTGCGTTCAGGGGAGAGCCTAATGCTCTTTAAATGTAGTCATTGTCCATCCCCTCTTCTCAGCCATGGGCTGGCATGCCATGTCAGTGACTGCTCCGTCACCATGGCTTGTGCAGGGCTCACCCAGCGCAGTTCAGCTCCGCTGGTTCCCTCCAGCTCAGGAAATGAGGGACCAGGAATGGAATTCAAGTTTTCCACTCACCAGCCCGAGAACTCTGCCAGGGGGGTGGACTCTGTGGATTGGCTTTGGGCAGAGAAGTCACATGTGCTCTCTGCTTTGGTAGCATGATAACTGCTGTGTAATGGCCATAGGACAGCAAAACCATGGAGCAAGTTTGTAAGTCACTTTGTGAACATACACCTCCCTCCAAGCCCTACTCCCCAGTCTAAAGGAAACAGCTGTTTTACCATGAAATTTTGCTGGCTTTCACATGCACAAAACATGGAGAGTAGTCATTCCTAGCCTTTAGTTTGTACAGTTAATCGTTTTGGGGGATGGAGATCATTACCCTTTCAGGAGAGTTGCCACGTACTGAGCCCTGCCCTCGTGAGCTTGCCATCTACTGGAGATAAGCCATCTAAATAACACATTAAAAGAAGTATCTTGTATGGTTCTAATTTTAAAGTTAATTTTTAAAATTGCAATTTCAGAGCTTGAGGAAAGATCAAAAAAAGCAATGGTTGTGCTTTCTGCAAAGAATTTCTCAGGATGACTCACCAGAGGCTTTTATACCTCCCCGGGCCCTGACCTCTGACCTTGTCTCCCCGGAAGAGTAGGTAATAGGATGCAGCCTTTCCACTCTTGGCTCCAACCAGAGATCAAAGCTTACCTTTTGCAAGTGCCTGACCAAGAACAGGAACGTTCTGGTTGCTTTTGGTGAGGTGTGGACCTTTTAAAAGGGTTATTACAAGGGCTACTGATGACTGAGCTGCCCTCAGAGTGATCCACAGGCCATAGAAGTGACCCACTGTTCTAGAGGCGATGAGCAACTAGTGACAGTCCCTGAAGTGGAGCACAGACTTGCTCCGCAGGTCGTCCTGCCTGTGAGCTCTGAAAGGTAGGTACTTAGATAGGTATTGATTCATTTCCGAGATGTGTGGACCATGGCACCTTCTCTTGGTGCTGCTCCTAGTGAGCGCCAGGCACAGCTTTCTGTAGCAGTAAGTAGGATGCTCCAATGGCCTACGAACTGTTCACAAGGTGGGAGAAAACGCGCCTCCGGGCTAGACATGTGATGGTGGAGCCTTAGAGCCGTCTGATGGCTAACAGGAGGCTGCAGAGCTGCGAGGAGGATGCTGTTACTGACCTTCCCCATCTGCGTGCAGGAACAGTTCCTGGTCCCAGACCACACAATCAAAGACATCAGCGGTGCTTCCTTTGCCGGGTTCTACTACATCTGCTTCCAGAAGTCGGCAGCCTCCATAGAGGGCTACTATTACCATAGGAGCTCAGAATGGTAAGGAGGCCCCGAGCCGCCCCGGCTCTCACTGGGCTCACCAAATCCCAAAGGAAACCTGTGCCGGTCTCTGCGTGAATGCCACGCTGTGTGGATGCTGGGGGCCTCTTTAGATGGTCTCAGCTGCTCACACTGGCGCTCATCCCCATCCACAGAGCTGAGTGAATGGGACGGAAACAGCACGAGGTGAAAGCGCTCAGAGAGTGCGTGCCGGCACTACTGTGTGTTCAGCAATGTTTATCTCAGTCTTGCTGGGTTTGTACTTATTCCTCCCAAATTTAATCAGCAGCTAAAATGTCAGATCCAGCTGCAGACTGAATTTTGCTGTCAGCAGTCTTTTTAATTTTGTTGGTCACATTCCTGGTCACAGGAATTTGCAGGTCCCTGTGCACTTGATTTTAGCCTGGTGACCGAGGGGCCTGTGGGAGTTGACAGTCCTGCCCTGTGTTTGGTTTGAGGTAAACGACCCAATGCCACTGCAAGTGCTCGTTTTTGACACCTTTTTGAGGACTCTCCTGCCTCCTTGCTGCTTTTTAAGCATCTTGTTATACCTGAAGGGCGAACCATTTCATAAAATACCTGATTTCTTCTCTGAATATAGAATGACCTTATTTCCTTTCAAAATTTTCGCACTTTGGTGACTTGTGAGTGACCCTACCCTGGGTTGACTCAACTATCTTGTTCAGTGCCCTTGGGCTCAGGGTGGTCCCAGCTCCTCTGAGAGCCACAGTTATTAGGATTTCAATAAATTGTTTTCAAAAGGAGTTTTTAAAACTTTTCATTATTCTTTTTCAAATAATAGCTTTATTGAGATATAAATCATAAAGCATACAGTGCAGTGAGTGGCCTTTAGTATATTAAGAGTTGTGCAACCATCACCACCATCAATTTTAGAACATTTTTATCACCACAGGAAGAAACCCTGTGCTCCCTCAGCTATCAGTCCAACACCCCATCCCATCCCAGCCTCGGGCAACCACTGACCTGCTTTCTATTTCTACAGATTTGCCCGTTCTCGGTATTTTATAGACGTGGGATCAGACACTGTGTGGCCTTTGCGCCTGGCTTCTTTCACTTAGCGTAATGGCCTGGAGGTTCAGCCACTCTGTAGCCTGTATTAGTACTTCATATGCATTGCTGAGTGGTTTTCATTGTAAGGATATAGACCATATTTGTTTGTCTATTCATCCCTTGATAGACATTGTGCTGCTTTCACCTTTGGCCACGGTGACTAATTCTGCTCTGAACATGGATGCACAAGTATCTGTTTGAGTTCTTGCTTTCAATTCCTTTGGGCACACACCTAGGAGGAGAGTTGCTGGGTCATTTGGTAATTCTATTTTTAACTTTCTGAGGAGCCACCAAAAAGCAGCTGTGCCATTTTCCACAGCAGCTACACCATTTTGCATTTCCCATCAGCAATGCATGCTGGTCACAATTTTTCTACTTTCTCCATATCCTCAGCAATACTTGTTATGATGGCTTATGATTATAGTACCCTCTGCTGGCCAATGTATAATCCTTTCTTGATGATTTTCTTGGTAAGAAATAAACTGCTTCTTGCTGTGCTCCTCCTCTCTCTGTGTGAAACAAGTCAGGGGAGAGCTAGCACCACACCAGCACTCTAATTGCCCTGGGGGTCATCACCCCTGTGTGGTCCTGGCCTCTTTCTCCTTTGCCTGCTGGGCTCCAGGAGCACCTGCCCACAGGGAAACACACGCCACCGTGGAGCTCTCTGAGGCTCTCAGTGTCCAACAGCCATGTCCGGGGAGCGAGAGAATGAAAGTAGATGGTGAAGTGTTCTTTCCCGTGCTCTCTTTGGGTTCCAGGGAGTGGGGTGTGCCTGTGTTCCCAGGAGCTCTGAGGACATCATAGCCTGGCCTTCTAGAAGGAGCTGAGGTGCTGGACGTCCACGAGAGGCAGGATGAGCGGCAGGGAGAGAGGCAGGACTCCAGTCTGTTTTCTCTCAAAGCTACGCAGCCTCTCCTTTTATAAGACCCACTAGCATTGCTTCATGATTAGAGCAGGAGGCCTAAACGTCTTACTCTGTGCGTAACTCAGGAGGAATGGTAACGGAATAGAAGTAAATCACGCCTCGCCCACCTGAAGTCTGAGGTGGGTTTGCATCCCATGCGAGCGTGCGGCGTGTTGGGTGCTCACACATCCCTGTTCAGTGGTCAGGATGCTGAGACCGCTGCCTCCGTTTGTCTCCCTGCAGGTATCAGTCGCTCAACCTAACGCACGTTCCTGAACACAGCGCACCCATCTATGAATTCCGGTGACAGTGGTTCAGAACAGCAACCAAATAAAACTGAACTTGGCAAAAAAGAACTTTGCCAAGAAAATTGTGTGCTTGCCGGAACCAGGAGAACATGTGCCCGTTTCTTCATGGGCGACACGTCAGACAGCATGGATGTCAGCCCACGGGGCAGGCCGGCCGCAGGCAGGGGTTGGCTCCATTCTCCTCCCTCTCTGTGGCAGTTTGCTCTTAACCTGTTCTTAAGCTACCTTATATGCACTTTCCTTCCTGCACAGCTAACTTCTGTGTCACTGAAATGCCCATCTTCTCTCCATCCCTGCCTCCAGCCGAGTAGAAGGTCAGCCCCGTCACCCACAGCCTTGGTGCTCAGTGGTCCTCACCAAGACCCCACCCCCAGTTGCTTAAGTCTGGGTGCTCAAGAAAAGGCAGAGCCCAGCACGGGGTGCTGCCTGAGCTCCAAGCAGGGAGGGGGCGAGCTGCAGCGGCGTCCGCCAGAGAAACGCGCCCAAGTCCCCTGGCGCTGCCCAGCCACGTGAGGTCTACGCCAAGCTGGCCGTGGCTGGCAGGCACCGGGGCCGCCACCAGGGGTCACTCAGTGTAAGGCTTCCAGGTCCGTGGCAGGAACAGATGCCAGTCCTGCTTACTCAGCACATTTGCTCCAAACTTTTGAACTTGAGGGCAATACTAAACTTTTTTAAAAAGTTTTTTTTATTGCAAAATTATTTTTATGATCCCTTTAACAAGGACCTTATGGTAAAGGCACAATTATTCAGAATTACATTTTATTGTTTTCACATTGAAAACAGCAAATGTTGACTTAGTAATTTTTATACCTATATCTATATGTAAATGTATATTTAATCAACCAGCAGTTTGAAACTGGTTGTCCTGGTACAGAAGTTTTGCAGCATTGCATAAAGTATAATGCTAAACGTGAGGACTGCTTGGGGGGCCGGTTTAGCATTTGTAGCTCCTCCTCTTGCGACTCGGAACAGCAGTGCTTCATGGTGATCTCTCTCATCCACAGAAGGGCCTCATTCTCCTAACAGAGCGACTGAAATGTTGGGACGGGGAGGGGCAGGGACATGAAATGCTCAAGTAACTCAAGGCTCACGTGCCAAAGTAAGTGTGTGTGTGTGTGTGTGTGTGTGTGTGTGTGTGTGTGTGTGTGGTGTGTGTGTGTATTTTGTTTTGTTTTTGTTTCATGTTTTAAAAGCTCAATAGGTTGGCATCAGTTGCAGCCATAGCTGTGGGCAGGGCTTTGGGGGGATTGGCACCTCCCAGTGGTTTACAAGACTCAGAGTGCAAGAGCGCAGGCTCCCACTGCGCACCGTGGGAGGAGCAGAGCACGCTGCCAGGCGCGCATCCCGGGCCATGAGGACTCAGGGCCCACGTGAATTCTGGGAGTCTTACTCAAGAGCAACTTGCCTTTTAATGACATATGGACTACTAGTTACTGAGAGTGCATGTCAGGGGAAGCCTTCGGGGAGAAGTGTGTGGGCAGCAGCAGCCTGGGGCACCTGGGATGTACCGTCCTAGGCCTTGTGCAGAGGCGTGACCAACCCATCTAGTCAGGCTAGGGCTATGGAGCCCTAAAAAGTTGCTCAGTGACTTCAGTGGAGAATTGAATTGTGTCCATTCTCAGAGATGAGTTAGAAATGTTTTCTTGATTTTAAAACTCTGGCAACAAATATGTGGGTCTGGGTCAAACCCAGCTGATGGACAGTGATGCGGCCTCAGTTTAGCTGGCCAGCGTCCCTGAGTGTGAAGGAGGGACAGGCGCCTTCCATGTCACCTCCGCTCTCCCCACAGCATGCTCCGAAGCATCACCTGCATTTTGCAAGCTCCTTGAAGGATACAGGCCTCACGCAGGGCACTGGGAGGTGAGGCCACCCTGCAGCTTTCGGGGCCTCCGCGTGGCTCGGAGAGGTCCATGGGTTGGTGGGTTGGTTGCACAGCCAGGGAAGGACATTTGCAAACACCGATGGTGCTCAGCTAGCCAGGTGGGTTCTATGTAGGATTTCTTTCTTCTTTTTTTAGCCACATAATGAAGTGCCCCGGTTGTATTGGGGAAAATGAAGACGTGATACCTTTCTTAGATCTTTCGGACACATCTGTGATGAAGATTTGTCCGCCTAAAACCTGCCCATTGAGGACAAGGAAGGGATTGTTTTCTGCCTCCTCTCAGTAACCCCTGTGCCATCCACATGGAATCCTTTTCTCTCGCTCATTCCCGAAGGCACTTTGGGGCTCATCTCCATCTGCATTTACTCTTTCTGGAGCCTTCTCAGTGGTTTCGTGCCTCTGGTATGATGTGCAATATTTTTGTTGACACTTGTATTCGTCATTCAGAAGTTAGTGTAGATTGCAGATTTCCCACATCTTCCTCTGCCCCAAGCAAGCCTGCCGAGAGGCGTTCATTGCACTGCTCAGAAAGCGTCCCTCCGGTGGTCCCGGCCTGTTGCTCTGTTGTGCTGGAATTATCCTCCCGCCCTTCCCAGCTCCTCGGCTGCAGCCAGAAGCACCTCGCACTGCCCAGCGGAGCAGGTGTCCGTCGGGAGCAGCGCTGTTGCTAGTGTGGAATTGCAGACTCCAGGGGCTTTCAATGTCATCTGCTTCCAGAAACAGGGAATTTCTAGTCTCTTTAAAGCCTTGAATTGATTTTTTCCTCATAAAATAGTCTGATAAGCTAATTTTTAAAAAGAAATGCCATTAAGTATGTTGCATTGTGGTTTAAAATAACTAATGAGTTCTGAAAAAGAAAAATAATATTTCATTTTGAGTTATATGTTTTTAAAAATTAGATGTGAATGGGTGCAAAGTACGAATATTTTGTCTTTTTAGGGAGGATGTGTGGAAAAGGTTTGAGGGTTTGGGATGGGAGAAGTATTTTGCAAAGCTATCAATGTCCAAATAATTTTTTAAAAAAATAATAAAGGTATTTAAGCAGTGAGTCTGTCTTATTTCTAAATCAAAACTGTTTTGTTAAAGACACCAGTCCTCTTTCTGGGCCTGTGGCTCTGGAGGTTTCGGGGCCATTGAAGACCCCAGACCCTGAGGGCTACGAGGGCTGAGGCCACCTGGGGCACTGACGCAGTGCCTGCTTCCTCCTCGTCCGGCGCCAGGCGCTCAGCACTTCTATTGCAGCGCCGTCTTGTTAATTTCTGTGTGCTTTCTTGCATGTGTGCAGGATTTATACTTCTATTTAACACAGAGAATAGGCAAACGGAGCTATCGGTTCACCAGCTGCTCCGCAGCCTGGCACGCACTGTGGATGGGAGCGGGCTGGGGCCCACCTCCCCTCACGCCGGCCCCTCTGAGGGAATGCCCAGAGCACCTGGGCTCCCGAAAGGCCGCTCCTGAAGCCAGGTGTGGGTGGCACGTTCTGGCCCCTGACCTCCCCGCAGCCTGTTCCACTTGACTGACTGACAGACCATGCTGACGAATGCAGACCCCCTGGGCCGCCTAGCTCCAGTGCCGGGTCTCAGGTACCACCCCCCAGGCAGCATCAAGACAGGATGGAAGCACCATCGGAGCTTTTGAGGAAATGTTTATAGTGTTGAAAGGGTTTAAATATTAAGCAAGATGAAATCCTAAAAGAATTTACATTAATATCAGGGTGAAACTCCCATGTATGTAAAATATCATCTGATCTCGTGTTGTTGGGACAATAATAATAAACTCTTTTCTTCCCAAGATGTGGTGTCAAGAAAGGAACAGACCTCACAATGCTGTGCGCTGGGGATGCAAATGTGCAGCCCTGATGAGAACTCCTAAGAACGGCCTGTGTTCTTGCTGGGATGGGGTGTAGGGCAGCCATCGTAAAGAACACGCCTAATGTTAGGTGTTATGTGAAGTGGTAAGCATTGCGGGAAGGAAAGAGCAGACCAGGGGTATGAGTTCCAGTTGTGGCTCTGGGCTGCAACTGTTAAAAAAGATGGTCAGGCCCTAACCGGTTTGGCTCAGTGGATAGAGCATTGGCCTGTGGACTCAATTCTGGTCAAGGGCATGTACCTTGGTTGCGGGCACATACCCAGTAGGGAGTGTGCAGGAGGCAGCTGATCGATGTTTCTCTCATCAATGTTTCTAACGATCCCTCTCCCTTCCTCACTGTAAAAAATCAATAAAATATATTTTTTTAAATAAAGATAGGCTGAGCCTCATCAAGCAGGTGACCTTTGAGCAAAGACCTGGAAGTAGTGGCGTGAGCCAGCTGTGCTAGAGGAAAAGCAAGGAGGTGCGTCATAGGAAGGAGGATAAAGGTGACAACATCCTTGGGGGGTGGAGGGGGAGAGTCAGACCCTCTGGGACCTGTTGGTCCTTGTCATCAGGACTGTGGCTTTCACTCAGAGTGAGAGGAGTCATCAGAGGGTGTGAGCAGAGGAGGGGCAGCCTCATGTTTAGGTTTCTAAAGGGTCTGGAAGGGACCCAGCGAGCAAGCAGGGAGACCAGCAAGGAGGCCGCTGCGAAGCCCAAGGAGTGGCAGAGAAGGAACAGAGAAAGGAGTGCGGTGTCCGCCTTTTGAAGGCAGAGTCCAAAGTGATTGCCGGCAGGCTGGTGTGAAGTGCAACAGCAGAGCAGTCCAGAGGGATTCTAGCCGAGACCTGCGGCCTCAGCAGCTAGAGGGGGGAGTGGCCACTGTGCTTGTTAAGGTTACCATCTCACTTTAATTTTAATTTATGAGGCGACTAAACGAAGACATGGCTTGGCCAATGCCACTGCAAGAAGATTGTATTTCCCGCGCTGGGGCACGAGGTTTCGGCCAGGAGGCAAAAGGAGCAAGGGGACGCGAGGCCAGAGTCATTGGAGTTCAGTACCGGGCAGGGCAAACCGTTCAGGAATGGCTAGTTTAAATCATGCCAGTGGCTCAGGGCCTGAGGCTGTCCGAGTCGTCTGGCATGGGGAGGGAAATGCTGATGTGGCACTGAGAGTTGGGTCAGGAGGTGGCAGAGGTGTGGGCTCTGGATGGGTTGTTTGTATGTGAAAGGCATAAGGAGTGGGAGCCTGAGCTCTAAGAATTGGCTAGACCTGGGAGGGGCGGTGTCTTCCCAGTCAGCCAGGCCACAAGGCCAGAGTGTCAAGAATACTTAAAGTAAGAAAATATAGCTAAAATAATTAGCCCTGCCCTAGCTGGTTTGGCTCAGTGGATAGAGCATCGGCCTGCTGACTGAAAGGTCCCGGGTTCGATTCCGGTCAGGGGCACATGCCCAGGTTGCCAGCTCGATCCCCAGTGGGAGGCATGCAGGAGGCAGCCAATCAGTGATTCTCTCTCATCACTGATGTTTCTATCCCTCTTTTTCTCTCCCTTCCTCTCTCTGAAATCAATAAAAACATATTTAAAAAATAATAACAATTGGCCCTATGATGAATGGATGCTGAATAGATAAATCCAGAATCTAAGGAAACACAGAACAGGTACATATACCAGCTGCTGGAAAGATATACCCTTAATCCCCCAGTGGCCTGACCTATAGAAGTGTATTACTCATTTACATCATGTCCAGTTGGCACAAGGTGGGTTGGGGGCTCTGCTCCATCAGTCGTCAGGGACTCAGCTGGTAGGAGCTGTGCCATCTTTAATCTGTGCCTTCCAAGATCACCCTGGGCAGGTAGAGGATCAAGTGATGGGTTTCCGTGGGCCAGGTCTGGAAGGGGTGACAGAGCTTCTGCCATTTCACTTGTCCACACCCAACTGCTGGGTGCCCAGAGGACAGAGAGATTTGGGGAGCCACACATCAGTTCTGAGGGGCAACAGATGTGGACAGCACAGGTCTGAGGGAAGAGCAAGACATGTTAAGCTTGAGATAAATACACTGTAGACTCCCAAGGGGTGATGGGTTGTATATGGCTCTGAAATTCGGGGAAAGATCTGGACTGGAGATACAGAGTTGACAATTGTCAGCATCTAGATGGGTCTTTAAAACCACGAGATAGGCCCTGACCGGTTTGGCTCAGTGGATAGACCGTCGGCCCTCAGACTGAAGGGTCCCAGTTCAATTCTAGTCAAGGGCATATATCTTGGTTGTGAGCTCAATCCCCATAGGGGCATGCAGGAGGCAGCTGTTCAGTGTTTCTCATCAGTGTTTCTAACTCTCTATCCCTCTCCCTTCCTCTCTGTAAAAAAATCAATAAAAATCTATTAAAAAACAAACAAACCATGAGATAGAATGAGATCACCAAGGTGAGGGTAGGTGGAGGGGCCTGGCCCTCCAACTTGAGCAACTCCTGAACAAGAGGAGGAATCAGTAATGGAGACAAAAGGAACAGCCAATGAGGTCAGAGGTGGGCGAGCAAGCTGGTGTCCTGAAAGCCATGTGGTGACAGTGACTTTAGGAGAAAGAAGAGTATGTCAGTAACACAGAGGTTGACCATGGGTACAACTCTGTGAAGGTCGCCTCTGACTTTGCTGAGAGCAGCTTCCACGGAAGGGTAGGGGCAAAGTGGGTCCTAGCAGGTGTAGGAGAGAAGGGAGAAAAGAGACAAAACAGGCAGCTGGCAGGTTTTGCTGTAAGAAAAGCAAATAAACAGGAAATCACTGAGAGGGAAAGTAGTCACAAGGTTTTGGAGGGTTTTAAAGGCAAATTATTTTATACTCTCATATGTGACGAGGTTTTTTTGTTGAGATAAAATATATATAATGTGAAACAGCCCCGTGAGGTTGAAACGGCCCCTGTGAGGCTGAGACGGCCCCTGAGAGGTTGAAACGGCCCCTGTGAGGTTGAAATGGCCCCTGTGAGGCTGAGACGGCCCCTGTGAGGCTGAGACGGCCCCTGTGAGGCCGAGACGGCCCCTGTGAGGCTGAGACGGCCCCTGTGAGGCTGAGACGGCCCCTGTGAGGCTGAGACGGCCCCTGTGAGGCTGAGACGGCCCCTGTGAGGCCGAGACAGCCCTGTGAGGCTGAGACGGCCCCTGTGAGGCTGAGACGGCCCCTGTGAGGCCGAGACGGCCCCTGTGAGGCTGGGACAGCCCCTGTGAGGCCGAGACAGCCCTGTGAGGCTGAGATGGCCCCCCAGTGAGGCTGAGACGGCCCCCCTGTGAGGTTGCAATGGCCCCTGTGAGGCTGCGACAGACCCTGTGAGGTTGCGACGGACCCTGTGAGGCTGAGACGGACCCTGTGAGGCTGAGATGAACCCTGCGAGGCTTCGCCGGCCCCTGGGAAGCCAAGAAAAATACCACATGATCTCACTCATTTATGGATAATAAAGACCATTATAAACTGATGAAGAAAAATAGATACAGAGGCAGAGCAGCATTGAACAGACTGTCAAACTACAGTGGGAAGCCTGGGGAGGGTTGGGGGGGGTAAGAGATCCACCGAAGGACTTGTATGCATGCATATAAGAATAATCAATGGACACAAGACACTGGGGGGTAGGGGAGACCAGGGGAATGTCAAGTGGGGGGGAAAAGGAGACATATGTAATACTCTTTATAATACTTTAAGAAATAAAACAAAATTAAATTTAAAATATATATATATATATATATATATATATATATATATATATATATATATATTATAAAACTTACCACTTTAATCATTTTAAAGTGGCAATTCAGCGGCATTAAGTACATTCACAGTGTTGTGCCACTATCATCACCACCCATCTCCAGAACTTTCTCATCATGCTAACCAGGAAATTCTGTCCCCATTGAACACTAACTCCCCTCTTCCCTCCCCCGCCCCTGATAACCTGTAATCTACTTTCTGTCTCTATGCATTTGATGGCTCTGGGTACATCATATAAATGGAACTGTACAGTATTTGTCCTTTTGTGACTTCACTTAGCCTGTGTCAGAATTTTCTTCCTTTTTAAAGTGGAAAATATTCCACTGAATGTTCATATCATGTGGTCATCCATTCACCAATCAGCCACTTGGGTTGCTCCTATGTGCTGGCTATTGTGAATATGCTGCTATGAATATGGTGTACAAATATCTCTTTGAGACCCTGCTTTCATTTCTTCTGGGTTTATACCCAAAAGTGGAATTGCTGGGTCATATGTTAATTCTATCTTTAATTTTTTGAGGAACCTGCATACTGTTTTTTACAGTGGCTGCACCATTTTCCATTCCCACCAGCAGTGCACAGTTTCACCAGAACTTTTGTTTTTTTAAAAAAGAATAGCCATCCTGCCCTACCCGGTTTGGCTCAGTGGATAGAGCATCGACCTGCAGACTAAAGGGTCCCAGGTTCAATTCTGGTAAAGGGCACATGCCTGGATTGCAGGCTCGATCCCCGGGAGGGGGGGGGGGGGCTATGCATGTTTCTATATCTCTCTCCCTCTCCCTTCCTCTTGTAAATTAATAAAAATATATTTAAAAATAAAATAAAATAATAGCCACCCTAATGGATGTAAAGTGATGTCTCATTGTAGTTTGGATTTCGTGTCCCTAATTAGTGATGTTGAGCACCTTTTCATGTGCTTATTGTCCACTTGTATGTCTTCTTTGAGGAAACATCTATTTAATCCTTCGCACATTTAAAAATTGTGTTGTTTCGTTGACTTTTATTCTGGGTATTAACCCCTTATAAGATACATGATTCACAAATATTTTCTCCCAGCTCATGGGTTGTCTTTTCACTGTGTTGATAATACAGTAGCCCCACCCCCTTATCCACGGGGATACATTCCAAGACCCACAGTGGATGCCTGAACCCTCTGATGGTACCAAGCCCTATATGCACTGTTTTTTCCTACACACACACACCTTTTCACCTGGAGGGAGCACTTTACGGCTTCTCTGTGGAAGATCTGAATGGCGACATCGCTACTCTCGCTCTTTGGGGCCGTTACTAAGTAAAATAAGGGTGACTGGAACACAACCCTGCAACACCACAACAGTCCACCTGGAACTGAGATGGCACTAAGTGACTAATGGGCAGGTGTACAGCACGGAGACGATGCACGTCCCAGAGGGACGAGTGGGACAGTGCAGGATTTCATCACACTGCTCAGAATGGCACACAATTTACAACTCGTGAATTGCTTATTTCTGGAATTTTCTATTTAATATGCATTTTCGGACTGAGATTATCCAAGGTAACTGAAACCACAGGTAAGGCGGTACTGCTGCATCTTTCGATGTGTTAAGCCCAGATTTCAGGATCCCCAATAGACCATCAGGGAGCCAGCCAAGTCCGATGCAAAAGCAGAGAGTCTTTATTCAAGCTAGCTTGGGCTCCCCATCAGCCACACTCGCCGACGCAGCGGCCAGCGGCTGAGAGAGCGCGAGAGCCCTGTGGGAAGAGGGGTTTTATAGAGGGGTTGGAGTAAGGGGAGGAGAGATGACTGTGGGCCCTGCCGATTGGCCAGGTGCAAGTCGGGGTCTTGTTACACAGGGTGTGGTTGTGTTTATGGCATGCACGTCCCTTGATTGTCATTGGTTAGTTTAAAGAAATCCTGGGTGTGGCTAGCAGAGGCTTGGGCTTCCAGGAAGAAGCTTGCCGAGCACATGGCTAAGGATACTGCCCAAAAATGGAGGATTCGGGGTAAGATGGAGGGCATAGCCCTCACCCTTTCAGATGCACAGATCAAATGCAGCCTCTCCAGACGTCTGCACGCTCCCACCCAGGCTCCTCGGGCAGCATGAACAGACAGGTTCATAGCTGGCTTCCGAAGTTTGGGATGGGAGGACCCAGGCCCTCTAAGCAGGAAAGCAGGTGACTGAGAAAGCTGGATATGCTGGTAACCCCCTTAACTCTTGAAGTGGGCGTGACCCCACATTACCTGTGAAGCCCCTGGGGACTGCTACTGAATCAAACACAAGAGCAGAGAGGCCAGAACTCTGGGAAGGCGAGGTATATGGCTCAAACAAAAATTGGAAGTGAACACACTTCTGTGGGCACAAGTGTGGCAATAGGTGAAGCTCGGGAATCCAAGCCACGTAGAATTTGGTGGCAGAGAGGAGTTAGAGACCCACCGCTGGACCAGGGCTCTTACAGGCCTCCACACTTGCATGGACATCCCTAGTTCCCAAAGCACTTTGATATTATCTTTAAACCTTATATGTAAACATTCCTATCCACACTCTACCAAGTTACCTTAGGGCCCACTGAACTTGGAATTGAAAACTCTGCTTTGAATCTCAGCCCCCTGATTGAATAGCTGAGCCACCACACAGGCACTTTTGCAAGGCTTGTCACCTCAGTTTGTAAAATGTGTGTGAGAATGGCAAACTCAAAGATTACAAAAGCCCCTACTTAGCTGAGCCTGGTAGGAGCCCTCTACCTGGCTTGTAGACTGCCACCTTCTTGGTGAATGTGTGGAGAGAGGGATGGGGAGAAGAAGGGAGAAAGGGAGGGAGAGACAGAGAGACAGAGAGACAGAGAGACAGAGAGAGACAGAGAACTCTCTGGCATCTTTTATAAGGGTAGTGATCCCATTATGAGAACTCAACCACACTAAGTACTCCCATCTTGGACTTACAACCTCCAAAACTGAGAAATTTTCTGTTGTTTAAGCCACCCAATGCATGGTATTTTGTTATGTTGGCCTGAGCAGACTAAGATAACCCCTAAATACCACAGCATGCATCTACTAATAATAAAAACATTCTCCTACATCAGTGGTCGGCAAACTGCGGCTCGTGAGCCACATGCGGTTCTTTGGCCCCTTGAGTGTGGCTCTTCCACAAATACCACGTGTGGGCGCGCACGTACAGTGCGATTGAAACTTCGTGGCCCATGTGCAGAAGTCAGTATTTTGTGGAAGAGCCACACTCAAGGGGCCAAAGAGCCGCATGTGGCTCGCAAGCCGCAGTTTGCCGAACACTGTCCTACATCATCACACCAGGAAAATTAGCAGTTACTCCATAATATCCAATATCCTATCCAAAGTTAAAGTTTCCCCAACTGTCCCAGCTGCTTTTAAAATTTTCAACCAGAATCTAGGCAAGGTTCACACATTATATTTAACACTAGAGGCCTGGTGCACAAAACTCGTGCATGGGTAGGGTCCCTGGGCCTGGCTGGCAATCAGGGACCAAAGGGGGGGGGCTGGCAGGGCGATGGGGGCCCCCACTGGCACCCACCTTGGCTGGCCTGGCGCTGCCCACTCACCGGCCCCAACCCCCACTACTGCCGGTTGGGGCCTGCGGGCTGGGGGAAGCTCCTGCATTGAGTGTCTGCCCCCTGGTGGTCAGTGTGCATCATAGCAACCTGTCTGCCCCCCCCCCCTTGTTCCCCAGGTCGGTGGATTTGCATATTAGGCTTTTATTATATAGGCTATTTTAATCTAGAACAGTCCCTCTTCCTTTCCCCAGTCATTTATAATTTTGAAGACCTCAGGCCACTTGTTTTACAAAATGTACCACTTTGTAGATGTGTCTTATGTTTCCTTGTGTCTAAATTCAAATACAATATTTTTTTTGCAAGAATTCCACATAAGAAATGTTGTCTACTTCATACTGCGTCATATCAGGAAGTATCTGATGGTAGAGAGGAGGCTAAGGTGAGCACGTGGTTAATGTGGCAAGGGGGACCCACTGTTAACTTCGACATAGAATAAGAGCTCGGCTCCTTTTCTTTACATCCGTTTAGAGTTCATCACCGAAGATTCCCTCTGTCTCCCATGCCCGACCCCTGCCCACCTTAGCCCTGGTCCAGTGTATCATGCCGATCTCTGCCCGCCTAGCCGATCCCAGCCATCCCAGCGGGCGCCCAGCCCAGAGGGCGGAACCAATCATGTGAGGCACTCCGCTCCGCGTCGCCCGCCGGACCCGGAATAGCCGAGCGCCGGCGCCGGAGGAAGCTGTAATCCGTGGGCTTCCGGGCACACGCTGCGCGGCCGCCACAGGCCGGGGTTCTGGAGCCGCCGCCGAGTCCGGGCGCCCTGAGCAGAACGCGGCCATGGGGATCCTGGAGAAGATCTCCGAGATCGAGAAGGAGATCGCTCGGACGCAGAAGAACAAGGGTGAGCGTGGCCCCGGGCCCTCTGCCCCCGTCTTCCTGCCTGTGAGATGGGGAGCCGCCCGCGCGGCGCTGGGCGGCCGAAGGCCGCGGGAAGCGCCCGTCGGTGCGAGGCAGGCAGGGCCGGCGGGATCCGGGCCCCACGCCGGCTGACGGCGAACGACCCCGAGAGAGGGGCCAGGGCCAGGCCGGGTGGTGCCGGAGGAGAGGCCGAGGAGAAACCGCAGCCCCAGCGCAGGCATCTGGCCCCGAGAGAGGCAGGGCCGCGCTCCCCTTTGTGCTGGGAAGCCCGGGGAGGCCTCTCCCGGGAGACACCCGGCAGCCCCTGGGGAGGCCGTCCGGACTCCGGAATCGCGCGGACCGGATCCGAACCCTGGCCCCACCCCTCCCCGGCTGTGAAACCTTGGACAGGCCCTTCACCTCTTCTGGCTGCAGGGCCTCATCTGCTCCCGGGGATGTAACCCTCCGCGCCGGTTCGCTCGCGGCTCAGTCACACTGATAGCGAGTGCTCAGTATCTAAAGTAAACCTCCCCACGTGGCGAAGGCACGTGCAGCATCACCTCTGGGCTTCAGACAAGCATGGTGACCCCTAGACGGCTTCCAGGAGGAGGTGGGACTAGAGCTGGTGGAGGGAGGGTGTTCCAGGTGGGGGCAAAGGCATGGGAGACTCGGTGAGCGCGCTGTATTCATGGGACAGGAGGAGAACAGTCTAGATCAGAAGGAGCGTCTGGAATAATGGGGGACACGATTTCTTTCTGCAAATCTTTACTGAGCCCTCGCTGTGTGGTCACATCCCTGCCCTCGCGGAGCTGACCTTCCAGTGGGCAGCCTGTACATCAGTAACTAAATAAGACAATTTCAGCAGTAAATTCTGTGAAGACAAACCAGAGTGTTAGGGGTGGGGACTGATCAGAACAGACCACCAGGAGGAGGAAGCATTTGAGCTGAGACCAGCATTTTTGCATCGGAGGGACAGTTGGTGCAGAGGCCCCCTGGCAGGAAACTTGGTGTGTTTAAGGGTCAGAAGATCTGGGCCTGGAGTGCAGTGACGGGAGAGGAGGGGGCCAGTCACGTAGCACGTGTAGGTCCTGGGCCGCGTCCGACGTGTGCGGGCAGTGGGAGCCAGTGGAGGGTGTGAAGCAGGAGGGATGTAGTCCGGTTTCTGTTTTAAAGGCTCCTCTCTGGTTCCCCCGTGGAGTATCGTCTATGGGATGCAAAGTAGCAGGGAGGCTCAGGGGAGGCGAGAGACCTCCCACGTTAGAGCGGCGGAGGAGGGCGAGTGAAGGGGATTTAGACCTAGTCCTTCCTTTCAGGGATGCTCAGATCTGATGCGCTGGGATTACAGGAAGGACCATGTCAACCTGGCTGCTGCTGAACCCATTCTTGACCATTTCTCACTGTCTGCTTGTTAAAACATTTCCGGAGCACTTGCCCTGTACGTACCCTGAGCGAGAAGCTGAGGATACAACTACAGCCGTCCCAGTCCCTGCCCTATTAGAGGGAGGGAACTAAAGAAGCAAGACAGTTTTGAATGGTGGTAAGAGCCATGCAGACAATCAGGACCGAGGCAGAGAGGGACTAGAGAGAGATGGGGTTACTGTAGATAGTAATAATCACCAACTTTTATTGGGTGCTTACTATGTGCTAGACATGTTCTTAGTGCTTCCTTTAAGCCTTCTAGAAATCCAGTGAAGTAGTTATTGTTATAACATCCCTATTTTGCAGGTTAAGAAACTAATGCACAAGAAGATTAAGTAATTTACCCAAAGCAAAATGGCCAGGGTGGGCCTCTGGATGACACTGTCCCCCAAAACTGGTAGGGAGACTTCCTTGCAGAGGTGACATTTGAGTTTGCCTTGAATGTTGAGAAGGAGCAAGCCCTGGGAAGATAAAGTTTAAATGGAAGGAACAGCAGCTGCAAAGGCCCAGAGGCAGGAATGGGGTCGGCATATGCTGGGAAAGCCGCTGTGGCTGGAATGGAGGAAATAGAAGAGGAGTGGTAAGAGATGTTGTTGAAGTAGCCACGGACCAGGTCCCCAGGGCCCTGCTGCCAATGTCAGCCCAGCCTCCGTTTAGAGCAAAGACTTTATAATACCCTCTTTACTGTTCTGGAGTGTGATTCCCCATCAATAGTATAACTTTCGTACACAAAAAATTTGAAAAATGTCAATATAATGCCCTAATAGTAATATAAAGGAGGGGGAAAGGGGAAGTAATTTCTAATAAAAATACTGTGTGTTTCAATATGCAAATGTTGGTGAGCAGCTCTAGGCAAAGTTTCAAACAAAACATGGTATAGTCTTCCTTGACCATGCACAGGAGTTGCATTCCTGGAAATTTCAGTGTTTATTCACAGTGCAGAAAGTCCCTGTATGTATGTGTGAAGCAGTTAGATTTCAGGCCCGTCATCCTAACCAGGTTTTTTCTTTGGATGTCTTTGGGACATGAAAAGTCACGTGGGACACTGGACAGTCCTTGACTGTGCTAGACTGACTCACACCTGGTAGGGCAGTGATTGGCTTCATCAGAATGATAATGGAAAACAACCCCAGGAATTTCTAGAAAGCCCTCAGGGAGTGTTGCTGGATCCACTCAGAACCACTGACATAGGGTCTCAAGGCCTCAATAAGGAGACTCGCTTTTATTATAAACTAGCTGTACCGGCCACGTGTTGCTGTGGCTCAGTCTGGTTAAATGGAAAAGAAAGAAAAGAAAAAGCACACGTTTCTAACATGTTTAATTTCACAATGCTTGTGGGTATACAATATTTTTTGTTGTTCCATTGTCTGTGCAGATATAGAGATTGTCTGGTTTGCCGACTCTAGAGCACGCAACATATAATTGTCCATGTGAGAAGCAATCCGTGTCTAGATCTAAACCGCACAATTCTAAAGATTGGCCCTGAGCTTTGTTGATGGTGATTGCAAATGCCAATCGAATTGGGAATTGCAATCTCTTAAATTGAAATGGCATATCCGTTGGAATCATAGGAATGCGAGGAATGAGGACATCTTCACCTTTGAAAGGTCCTGTCAAGATTGTTGCTTCTACGACATTGCTCATTAATTTTTTTACTGCAAGCCGCGTGCTATTGCAAAGCTTTGGCTGGTTGATATTTCGCAACATGATAATTGGCACGCCGATTTTCAATTGCAGTGCGTGCTGTGGCATCCCTGGCAGATCGAGTGAATTCAAAAATTCTGTTGGATAATTAACAGCTTCATCTGCTTCCACAACAGTGTCGACGGACTTGTATGTGACTGCCTCGCTTTGAATGTTAGACTGAATGATATTCTTAAGTCCGTAGGCGTCTTTGTTCTTGGCCGCAAGAATAGCTCGTTCACTCAGCCAATTGTGATTCTTTTTTTTAATATATTTTATTGATTTTTTACAGAGAGGAAGGGAGAGGGATAGGGAGTTAGAAACTGGAACACTTGTTCCAGATGGATACAATCAGCTGCCTCCTGCACACCTCCTGCATTGAGCATCTGCCCCCTGGTGGTCAGTGCATGTCATAGTGACCGGTCGTTCTGCTGTTTGGTCGATTTGCATATTAGGGTTTTATTATATAAGGCTAGTGGCCCAGTGCATGGATTCATGCACATTGAAAGGAAATTAATTAGAAGAAATATTTTAATATCGCTATTTGCCCTTTCTCTATAATAGAAGTGTCAACCAAATTCATGATCGACAGTGACAGATCGAAACGCTTGCAATTGGCACCAGCAAGAGCTTTATATGTATCACACACGCACGAGTCAACTTAGCCTTTTACAGATATAGAACAAACTTGCTTAATTAGACCTGCTTTCTGGTGTAGCTAAACTTTTTCCAGCCCAGTGAAGCACCCCAACTTCTCTTTCAGGTAATTGTCAGCAACACAGCAGTAAATATCAACACGAAGCAGATTATTATTGTAGGTCACGCAGGGAGAACAAAGGGTAAAATATTTAACTGCAGCAGTGTTGGACTATATTCTGCGCAGTAAGAAAACCTGAAGTCATTTTCAGGGTCCACCATTTCTTACTTTTCAGTCAGGTCAGGTTTCTAAACTTTCTAAGTCTCCGTTTTCCGGCCAATGAAAAGAAAATAGGATTCTACCGAGTCTCCTACCTACCTACTCCAGGACTTCTGTGAGGATCAAATGAGATAAGGCACGTGAAAACGCTTCACAAACATTTGGTTAAACTCTGAAATGTTTGCACCTGGCTATAAAGCAAGTTGTGTTCCTGGGCTGAGAAATTCCAAAAAGGCTAGTTGCTAGGGAGAGGAGGCAGGGTGTTGCTATGTGACTTCATTACCCGGCGCCCACAGTGACCGTTTCCGGTGGCAGTGGGCCGCATTTTATGCCACGGGGTCTTGGCAGCATTGGCTGTGACTTGGTGGGGTGTCGCTCAGGGGTGGTGGCGGGGCCTGTGTCCGTCCCACTTGGAGGAAGCCGAGTGTTGGTTTGACGGCACCAAGTCTTCGGTGCTATTTATTTTTAACACTAGAAAGGCTGAAACTTAGTATATACCTATATTGCCCAAAAGCAGTCAAAATGACTGCATTGTGAAAGAATAATATCGGAGCACTCTTCACTTATGTTCCTTAGCTTTTCCAATAACTCACTTCTATTCGACATTTCTTTCATGAATTTAGGGCGCAAAAGAAATAAAATAAACAACTTATTAGAACAAGTATCACTGCATAAAGATTCGAATAACAAGTACTAGTTTAGCTTATTGAGCAACTGCAACTTATCAAGTATCGACAATTTATCATGTACTTGTATGTTATCATGTGACAGTAATCGAAAAAAAATGAAAACTGTTATTTCAATACAGAGCCGAATTGTTATTACTCAATTCAATAATAAGAGTCATTTGATTATTTAAAATTTCCCAAGCAGTCAAAATGACTGCTTTTGGGCAATATAGGTATAATATATATATATATATATATATATATATATATATATATATATATATATATATATACCGGAAATGAAGGAGGGGGAGGTAACTACAATTATTAATAAACGCATTTATATGTTGTACAAAAAGTCACAAAATTCTAAGACATTGTGTCCTTATATACATAATTGTTTTTCTTTCTTTTTTTTTTTATTTATTGCTTAAAGTATTACAAAGGGTATTACATATGTGTCCATTTTATCCCCCCGCCCTAGACAGTCCCCTAGCCTCCCCTATCCCCCAGTGTCTTATGTCCATTGGTTATGCTTATATGCATGCATACAAGTCCTTTAGTTGATCTCTTACCCCCCTACCTCCTGCCCCCCAACCCTCCCCGGCCTTCCCGCTGTAGTTTGACAATCTGTTTGTTGTTTTTCTAATTGAAATTAAAAAGCAGTCAAAATGACTTCCTTGGGCAATCTAGTGTTAAATGGCCAGTGTGCGTCACTGCAGCTCCTGAGTTGAGTGTCTGCCCCCTGGTGGTCAGTACACGTCATAGCTACCAGTTGGATAGTCACTTAGCCTTATATATACGCAGACGAAGTGAGCAGCCGAGGGGGCATTTTCAGCAGAGGGATGGTATTTTTCTCTCCTGATCTTCACAGTGGTTGCCATTGGGTCTGACATTCTGGCCAGCACTTGGTGGTGTGTGAGGCCCCATCTAACTCACAGGGCTTGGATACTTTAGACATTTACCTTCTGTCTTGCTTTTTGTCCTTTAGCCACCGAATATCACCTGGGCTTGCTGAAAGCAAAACTGGCCAAGTATCGGGCCCAGCTCCTAGAACCGTCCAAATCGGCCTCATCCAAAGGAGAGGGCTTCGATGTCATGAAGTCGGGCGACGCCCGTGTGGCACTGATTGGATTTCCCTCTGTGGGTAAGGTCAGTGATGGTCATGGTGGGCCTTGGGGAGGAAGGCAGATTGTCTCCTGTCAGAGTGACTGCGGCTCTTCTCCCTGCCCCTCTGGATTAGCTCCAGGGACAGAGAAGACCCAGCCTCCCCCAGGATCAGGCCCCGCCCCTGTATCATCCTAACATGGAGAACTTTCTTTCTGCTTTAGCAGAAATAGCTCCATTCTGTCTCTGACTCATCCGTTGTGCACATTCATTGAGTGTGCACCGTGTGCCAGCTGCTGAAGATACAGCAGAGAGTGAGAGAGTTCTGTCCCTGCCCACGCAGACCTCCCCTCTCGGGGGAGAAAAGACAGCTAATGGCGGGTGGGGACTGTGGTCCCTCCACTTTCTGGTTGGGATCGGGGAAAAGCTGCCCTGGTGAGCAGAGATTTGAGCAGAGGCCTGAAGGTTGTGTGGAAGCTTGCAGGGCCCTGGGAAGGAACATCCCAGACAGAGGGAGCAGTGGGTGCAAAGGCCCGTAGGCAGCCGGGTCTGAGTGAGCAGCAGTGGGAGACAAATTGCAGAGGGTGGATGACTTTGGAGCCGTCATACAACTCTGTCCTTGAGTGAAATAGGGTGAAGCAGGAGCCACTGCAGAGTTTTTTAAGTTTCTTCTGTAAGCTTCTTAGTTTAGTGTGAAATTCATACTTAACATTTGAGTGTGGAGTAATATAAACCTCATGGAAGGGTTTTGAGCAGAAAAGGGACTGAGCTGCCCAGCTTTTTAAGAGTCAAGGATTTACAAAGAAGCTGCCAAGTCAGCCCAGCGTTCCTGCCTGCCCCACGCCCGGCTGCCAGAGTTCTGTTGTCCTGCCCGGGAGCCCATGTTGCACTCAGTGGTCCTGTCCTCTCAGCTCTCCTTAGACTGGCCTTGATTGGATGACTGGCCGTCTTGAGGAGTGCTAGTGGGGTATTGTAGAAAGTCCCTCCACTGGGGTTTATCTGACCTTTTCTCATGCGTAGACGGTTATGGGTTTGGGAGGAATGCCACGGGAGTGAAGTGCCATTTTTCTCACATCATCAGTTGATGTTGACCTTGACCACCTGGGGAGGGCGAGTTTGTCAGGTTTCTCCTCCTTGAACTCATGGTTTTTCTCATGTTCTCGTGTCCTCTTAGAAGCGATGGTACTGTGTGCAGTCCACTAGGGGGAGGAGTTAGCTCCACCTTTTTGAGGGGGCGTAGCTACACAAATTATTCAGAGTTCATACGTGAGATTTGTCCCTTCTCTCCCATTTTATTTAATCATTTATTTATATCAGTGTGGACTCCTGGGCATTTGTTGTATACTTGGGTTCTATTGTTACTCAGATTTGTCTAGCTTTGAAGCTTTTTCAGTTGGCTCTTTGACAAACTCCTGTTGTGTTTACTCAGCACTTGCGTACTTCTGATACTACAAAATGCTTCAGGCTCATCTTGTATATCCCCTCTTCTCTCAGCTGCTGCCTGGAACGTCATGTTGTGGTCATGTGATCACCAGCAGCCACCCTTCCCCTCCACCCCCATGGTGGTGGCCAGGCCGCCCAGGCTTTTGTTGCAGCCCACGGTGCTGTGGTGAGTGCTCTTCGCTCGCTGCTTTGCCTCTGGAACTGGTGTTTCTGCAGCTCCGGCTTCAGGGTTTTTAACCCTTTTCGGTCCAACGTGGAAGCTGACTCAGCAGACCAGGCGCTCGGGAGCAGGTCCAACGTCGAGGCCGAGACACCGCAAACCGGTTCAACATTCAATCCCGTCAATTAATTTGGACCAGACTGTTTGAATTCCAAAAGTAAAATTGGACCGCAAAGGTTTAAAGCAGCCATCAGCCTGGCCAATTACGCGCCAAAGAAACTCCAGCTGACTCCATCTGGGGACCGATGGGAGTGTTTTCTAGGCTTTCTGGTGCATCCACTATCCACAGTGCTGGGTCTGAGCTGGGATGTGCGTGCTGGCGCAGGTGCAGCTGGACTGAGACCAGGCTCTGCTGCAGAATCTGCGGAAGGATTCCTTCCTGGTGCATCTAAGTGCTTTTTAGTCTTCAGGCACATACCCCAGTTGGATTTTACTGTCATTTTCTCCTTGTCCTCCAATGGTGTGGGCTCAGGAAATGCAGAGCCATTTTAGTAACCATCTGAATCAGGTAGAAGGGACTGAAGCTTCTATCTGCAGCTCCTAGTCCTTCAAGCCTTTGGCAGTTCATCCCTCCCATAAAATCTGAGCAGCCTGTTGCATCCAGCTTTCCAGCCTGTGCTCAAATTCCTTTAGTGGTTGGGTGCTTATGACTCCCCAACGTCACAAAAGCCAGACACAGAGCCGCTCAGAAGGAGCAGACCTCCGCTGCAGGAGCCCCTCCTGCCCAAGGGGTGGGACTTCCCCCAAGTGTGCTCTCTGCCAGCCCAATACCCTCACAGTCTTCAATCCTGGCATGGTTTCCAGGTCCCTGTCGTTTTTATTCTTTCTCATTTTCCCCAATTCTATATAACAAAAATTTCAAACAGGCATAAGAGGTGAAAAACAAGTACAATCTGCCCCCTATCTGGATGCATCACCGACTGGCATTTTGCCCTGTTGCTCTATCACTGTGTGTTGTGGAGGTGGTGTTTTTGTTTTGACTGAACCATTTGGGAGTAAATGACAGGTGTCATCTTTATGGCCCTCCACCTCCAAATATTGAAGTTTGTATCTCCAACGAATAAGAAAAATGGCCTGCTTAGCTGCAAACTGGCATAGCATACCGAACAGAATTAAGAGTGACCAATGATCATCTGGTGCCCAGACTGTATGCTAGTCAGTAGTTACCCCAAAATGACCTTTGCAACTGGTCTTTCCAAACTAGGATCCGCTCTGGCCACATGCAGCCCCGTGTGTGGTTGCGAAGGCTGCTTTAACCTGGACAGCCCCTTTTGTCATGACCCTGCCTCACTGCAGAGACCAGGCCTGTTGTCCAACGGAACGTTTGTGTGCCGAGGTCTGCTTGCCTCCTCGAGGTGTGCTGCAGCTTGTCCGACTCCGTGCTCTTTCCCGGGAGCTGGGGGCCGGACTGTTGGCCAGGTTCACGAGTGACTGATGGACATGACAGAGACCTCCGAGGGCTTGCTGCGTTTCCAGGGCCGCCGCGCTAAGGGCAGCGCACCCTGTGTCCCCCTGCGTGCAGCTGTGTCTCCCCCACACCAGAGCACTGGAAAGTCAGCTGCAGGGGCTGCTGGGCGGCTCGCAGACATCAGGCCTGTCACCATCCTTTCGGTGGCTTGGGCCCAGTGACCTGTCCTTGCCTGGGGTTTTATTAGTGTTTGTAACGTAGCTCTTTTCTAGTTCTCTTACTCCTTTCTCACGTGGTAGCTGATTGCCTTGTAAAGTACAGCTCTGTCCTCCATGTGGGCAGCTTGGTTCCTCTGGAAGAGTTCCACCTGGAAAGGCAGGACAGATGCTGAGCTCACAGCTTTAAGATGGGTTTCCATGCTTCAGCTCTTCAGGTGTTGTTATGGGCTCATGAATTTTAGTCTTTTCTTTTGATTTTACTTTCCATCCTACCAAAGACTTCCTTTCCAGGTGAGAAGCACAGGCTGAGAGAAGCTGCTCTAGTCTCCAAGGTCCGTGCCTCTGGGAGTCTGGGGCCTGTGGCCAGACCCTGCCGCCCTGTTGGGAATCCAGGCTCTCTGGCCATAGGCCCAAGCCTCTCTGGCAGAAGCCAAACTGGATTGGGGGGGGGGGGGGTCCCCCAGCACCATTCAGTGTCTCGGGGCCATTGCTCTACTCTCCCACTCCCCACCTTCAGGAGGTCCCCAGGGCAGAGAGTTTCAGGATTTGAGGCCTGTGTTTCCTTCACATGCCCCATTCTAGGTTTCAGCCTGAGGGTGTGTGAGGGAGGTGTGCTCCCAGCCTCCTGCCTGCCAGCGAGGGGCAGAGTCCTGAAGGCACCAGCTCCAGATCTAGGCAGCACTATCCCAGTCGGAACTGCGCCTCAGGCTTGTTTCAGGTGCCGTGCTGACCAGATGGGCGCCTGAGGCCAGGGCTGGGTTTTTTCCTGGTGCTGCCCACTGCTGTGCTTGCGTTCTGGGCCTCAGCGTCCAGCACTGTTCTTGCTGTGCCCTGGACTCAGTATACCACGTGCCTTATCATCTCTATGAATCCCTATGCAGTCCCTCAGGAAAGAGGTGGAATGGATGCCCACTCTGCATAGGAGGACACTGAAGCTCAGAGGATGTAGTTTCTTGCCCAGGGTCCCCCAGCAGAGGCGGGGTCCAAGGCCTCTCTGTCGCCGAGCCCAGCCGCAGCCCATTCCCAAGCGGACTATGGCATAGTGCTCCACCCAGGTTCTTCCCAGCTCACCCCTTCCTCCCACCGGGCTTTGTCTAAACCCGAAGGCCAGGCTCTCCCAGCACATCTCGCCTCTCCCGGGGGAGCAGCCGCTCCGAGTGCCGTGGGCTGTCACCTGCTTGAAGTTCTCTGGGGCCCACGATGGTCCAGGGTTTTGTGGAGCTGGGAAGGGCCCCTGATTTAAGGGAAGAACCCACTGAGAAGCAGGTCCCTGTGTCCACCTGAGAGAGGCTTGGACCGCTGAGGAACAGTGGGGTCCTCTGGTGCCCATCTCCACCTTGGCGGGGCCTGAGACAACTTTCCAGCTATTGCTCTCTTCACATACCCCCAGTCACCAACGGGGGTGAGGAGAGGATCTCCCTGGTGCCTGCAGCCCGTGGGGCTTCTCCAGGGAGAGGGGACAAGACTCATGCCATGACTTGCTTTCTCTCCTAGTCCACCTTCCTGAGTCTAATGACCTCCACAGCCAGTGAAGCGGCATCCTATGAGTTCACAACCCTGACGTGTATCCCAGGGGTCATTGAAGTAAGTTGGAGTTTGCTGGACCCCAGGAGCGGCAAGGGCGTGTGCTTGTGTTTTCAATTGTGTGTTTGTCTGTCCTGAGCCGGTGCGCCCTGAAGCACTGGCGCCTCCGGGGATTCTGGCTGCTGAGAGCCCAGAGATGCCTGGCCCATCCTGCCACACCACTGGTCCCAGGAACAGGCCAGTGTGTGGCAGCTCTCTGGGAGCCCTGTGCTCCGCTGCCCACACCCCCCAGCTCGGTCACTTGCTGCATGGCTGGATCCTGTTTCCCGTGAAGCTTCGGAGCCGTGTGCAGCCGGGTTCTGTGGCCCTGAGCCTCTCCCAGTGAAGCACTTTATCTGTGAAGAGCTGTTACCATCTGGGATGAGTGTTGTGGGATTGTAAAGTAGAGCTCTCCTCCAGGTGGCTCAGCTCACAGTAAGTGACGAGGCTCAGACACAGCCATGGAGGCTGGCCCAGGGGTTCAGCAGCCCCTAGCTGCAGGCTGTTGTAGGTGTCCTGGGTTCGGGCAGGCCCTGCCCAGTGGCCCATCCTCACCTTACCGTCCTCTCTTCTGCATCCTAGTACAAAGGAGCCAACATCCAGCTCTTGGACCTTCCTGGAATCATTGAAGGCGCAGCACAAGGTGCGAGCGGGGCACCCAGGACCCGCCTTCTCGCTCAGGATGCAGGAAGCCTCACTGTTGAAGTTGGGTGTGGCTGTTGAGGGTTGATGGGTGGGGCTCACAAGCCCTCACATTGCTCAGTACTCTGGACTTAAGGGATCTGGCCCATTACAGTCCTGAGAAACCCATCTTAAAGCCGAGGAAACTGAGGCAGTGAAATGCCTTGCCAAGGTTGCACAGCTCACCAGACAGGCTCAAACCCTACTTCCCCTCCCTGTGCTCCACTGCCCTGGGAGGGAGGGACACTTCTCAGCTGGGGATCTCAGGCTGTGCTCCTAGTCTTGACCTGTGTTGTGTGGGGTTTGGTTTTTGTTGTTTTTTCAGGGTTTTGGGGTCTTTTTTGAGATGGGAACATACCTATGGCTTCTGGTGGCAGGTGGCTGCATTCAGTATTTGCAGCGATGGTTACTAGCTGCTGGCTATTCAGCACTTGCTAAATTCTGGGCTCTGCTGACCATTTTCCCACTTAAAGCTCAGACAGCCCTGTGGCTTAGGGAGTGCCGTCATTTCCTGTCCATAGCCAGGAGGAGCGCTGGGGCAGCGAGCAAAAGGGTCTGCCTCGCCAACTATTCAGCTGCTGAGTGGCAGGCTGGGATGGAGCTGCCTGTCTGCAGCCCGCTCGGGCCGGCAGTGGGGCCTCCTCCCTCGGTGTCCAGTGCCATCTCTCCTAGTGCCTTCCCATGCCCTTCTGTCACCATGGCATTGAGGGCCTGCCGGTTTGAATTGGGTAGTGGTGGTGATGGTCCTCATGCCATCAGCCAGCATATGAGGGGCCTAAGGTGGTCCGGCCACCTGTGGGGAAGTGCCGACTGGAGGCAGGAGGCAGCCGGGGAGTGGATGTCACCCTCATTCTCAGAAGAGGGGGCAGGGCATAGTTGAAACCCGTAAAGCCTTGCAGCTTTGGTCCCCAACTTTGACACTGGCGAGGTGCCCGACCTCTTTGATCATCTAGTACTAATGAGGCCTGGCCTCTCCTGAAGCACCTCCTCCTGGGTGGTCTCCTGTGATCATGCTGCCTGGATGGGCTTCTGTCGCCCTGTTTTCTAGTCAGGGCAGACAGGTTCAGGTCCTGGCACCACACTGGCTTTGTGTTTGTTGGCAACTGATTGAGTGTCTCTAAGCCAAGCCTCAATTTTCTCATCTGTAAAATGGGCATGATAACACCAATCATATGGGGTAGTTTTGAGGATTAAGTGAGGAAATGTTCATAAAGCTCTTAGCACAGGGCCTGGGGGAGGATGTCACCCCTCCTGAGGTGGTGATAATGAATTTTCTTCTAAAACAAGTCTCCACAAGTAAGAGAGCATCTCAATTAAAGAAAAATGCCAAAGAAATCATAGCCTGGGAAGTGGCAGATGGCAGGTCTGTAAAGGACAGGAGTCTGGGGTGCTGTGGGCTGGGTGGGGGTCACATGGGTCCTGCTTATGTCACTATGTAACCATGACCCTTCTGCCTGTCCAGGGAAAGGCCGTGGCCGGCAGGTGATTGCTGTGGCACGCACAGCTGACGTCGTCATCATGATGCTGGATGCCACCAAGGGAGAGGTGCAGAGGTCCGCGGGGTGGGATAGGGGGGCAGGCTGACGTGTCTGGGAAGGCCCTGGAGCTCATGGCGGACGGTCTGAGTGGTGCTGGGCCCTGTTGCATGGCAGTAGCGGCAGGACTGTCCACAGGCTGACCCCGTGCACTCTGCCTGGTGCGTCCTCTCCAGGGGGCTCGCCTCCAGCATCGGGGCTGGAGCTCGCAGCAGGAGCCCCGGCAGCATGGGCCGTCCTCGGCCAAAGGAGCATGGCCTGGCTCTAGCTCCTGCTTGCGGAGGCCCAGTGCCCTAGTCGCTGCCAGAGCCCAGCCCCAAGTAACAGAACCCTTGTTCATGCCCCGGCCTCTGCCCAGTGACTGAAGACCTGGCCAGTCTGCCCTGGACTAGACAGAGGGCCCAGAGGCTCCTCTGCAGCCCAGGGTTGTTGGGAAGGAAGGTCCAGGTTGCAGGGGCGTGTAGAGGCGGGTGTTGGCTGGGTGGACAGGGCTTCCTGTGTTACATGGAAGCTGCGCAGCCTGCCTCTGGGCACCTGTGAAGGCTCTTGGGGGCTCTGCCCAGGTCTCTGCTGGAGAAGGAACTGGAGTCGGTGGGCATCCGCCTCAACAAGCACAAGCCTAACATCTACTTCAAGGTAAGGCCCATCACCTGCAGGCTGCGGGGTGGGATGGAGGGGGGCGCGCGCTGCATCAGGCAGGAGCTGAGCCTTCACCAGCAGCTCTCCCTTCCCTTCTCCTCCAGCCCAAGAAAGGCGGTGGCATCTCCTTTAATTCGACAGTCACGCTGACCCAGTGCTCAGAAAAGCTGGTGCAGCTGATCCTGCACGAGTACAGTATCCTTCCTGAAGGAGCGATGCGGGCGGGGCCTCCGGAGTCTGAGGCCCTGTGGCTCGGGGTCACGGCGGACCCCCAGGCCTCCTGATGCGCCGGCACCAAGCGGGTTCTGAGCAAGCTGCAGCCACAGCATGGGGTGCCTATCCCCGCCTCCTGCTCACTGAGATCCGGGCTTGTCAGACAGCCATACCCTGGGCTGGTTTCCTGGCTCCTGGACGACTGCTAGGTGCTGTGGCCAGTCACCTCTGGAAGGGCGATGCGACAGCAAGGGCAGCAGCCTCCTGGGACATGGCCTCCTGGTCTGGGGAAGCCTCAGGGAGCCCCAGGGGCCTGTGCACACCTGCTAAGTATTGAGTGGATAGGCGGGCTCTGGGACTCCAGAGGACAGGACGGCAGAGGCGAAGGCGGGCTCAGCATAGGGAAAGCTCATGAGGGAACAGGGCCCCCTTCAAGGTGGCCAGGCCCTCGTCACTGGAGGTGTGCAAGCGGAGGCAGGATGCACCAGAGGAGAGTTCGCGGGGCAGGTGTGAGACCAGAGCTCTCAGCTCTCCTGGCACTGAAGCCAGCCGGCTCCTCTGAGGCGCTTGGGGGTTCTGGCAAGTAGACTCTTGCCCAACAGCCAAGATTTGAACTGGTGATTGAAGATTTTACATGTGGCTTCTTTTGAAAAGAAGAATGAGGGGCTCGCCAGACTTTAAACTCTTGGAAAACCTTGCGAGCAGAGAAGGCCTCCCAGTCTGTTTTCTGATGGGCTGTCTCGGGCCCTCAGCTGGCGGGGCACCCGGGCTGCTAGTGCGCGCTGTGCCCTTAACCTGAGCCCTCAGAGATCTTCAATGCAGAAGTGCTCTTCCGAGAGGATTGCTCCCCGGACGAGTTCATCGACGTGATTGTGGGCAACCGGGTGTACATGCCCTGCTTGTATGTAAGTGTACAAGCCCCGCCCCTGCCCTGTGGAGGGGCACCTTGTCCCAGGCCACACTTCCGGAGCCTCCTTGACTCAGACGGGGGACGGGGTTCTGCGAGGCGCAGAGCTGTCTCCACCCTCCTCCCTTCTACCCACGGCTCCTTGAGTCGAACACGTCTCACTGACACGGGTTCTGGCCCAGCCTTTCCTTTTGGGGGCTCTGGCGGCCCATTCCTTGCAGCTTTCCACACCATTGCGTTGTGGAGGGAAGATGCTGCGCATCAGCCCCCAGGCCGTGGTGTGCAGAGGGAGGAGCCTCAGGCAGGGCTGTGGCTATATGGGGCCCTTTCCTGTCCTCTTGTTTCTTCCCTTCCCCATCACCCACCTCCACCTTTCAATCCCAGGTTTATAACAAAATTGACCAGATCTCGATGGAAGAAGTGGATCGCCTGGCCCGGAAACCCAACAGTGTGGTCATCAGGTGAGGCTCTGCCGTCCTTTCTGGGAGTGAGGCCTCCCTGCCGCCGCCTCCGCACACAGCCCAGCCCGGCAGAGGAGACCCTCCCAATTGCCGGTGACCTTAGCTCAGTCCCATCCTGAATGACATGGACAGTGTGGGTAACGTGGGTGGGCTCTGGTTAAGAAAACGGGTTTTGTCCATCAAGGTAAGTGGTTAGGAATGGTTAAGAGTCTTCATAACGTAGTAGTTAAACTCAGCCCCCCAGAAAGCCCAGCTATAAGCCAGTGTTCCTGATACTTTGAATGATGTGGCTCTGTCAGCCCAGAGCAGAGGGCAAAGGGAGCTGGAGTTATTAGGTGGACACAGCCACTCTTGACCGTGGCTCCCTATCCTTGAGGGCTGGGTTCTGGGGCCTCCTGCACTCGCCGATGACCGTGTCACTTCCTGTCGTCACTGACTCGTGGCTTCCACGTTGCTGGTTTCCCAGCTCAAACAAGGTGCTCTAGCTTCACAGCGGGGCTTAGCTCACCAGGAGGAACATGCTCAGGGACCAGGTGGGGTGACTATGCAAATGGCGGGATGCAAGCGCGAGGGCCATTTCCTGGGCATTGCCAGCTGCTGCAAAGAACAGCAGAGCCAACTCCCTCCTAGAACAGCTCGGCTCCTCTCCACCTCCTGCTACACCCAGGCACCCTTATGCCCGTCTGTGGGCTGTGAGAGCATCTTTCCTGCTCATCAGGCTCAGAACAGCTGCGGATGGGGCCGGGGGAGGGGCAGTGGGTAGAGGCAGTAGCTAAGACAAGTAAATGACCACAACCAGCCCTACCCTGACCCCTGGCGCTGAAATCCCTGCGGGGCTCCCCTGAGCACTTGGAAGCCCCTCCCACCTCTCAGGAGAAGGCCAGCTCTGGATTGTCCTCCATCCCATCACAGCCCACAGCAGTCTCACAGCAGGGCCCTGTGTGGATTGCAGAGAGCAGCTGTGGCCCCAGGGAGAGCTGAGCTCTGCTGGGTGGTCTGCTTGCTGACTAGAGGCATTGGCGCTGAGGTCACGCTGCCACCAGCTGGAGCGCGGTGCTCACAGGCTCCAGGGGGCACAGGCCTTGGTGCCTGTGCCTGGCCAGGTGGAGGCAGGGTTGTCCCTGCCACAGTGAGAGCAGCGCTCCCTGGCCTCTGAGCCCACGGGCTCCTCTGACAGCCACCTTCCTCCCTGGCAGCTGTGGCATGAAGCTGAACCTGGACTACTTGCTTGAAATGCTTTGGGAATACTTGGCTCTGACCTGCATCTACACCAAGAAGAGAGGACGTGAGTCAAGCAGTCTCAGCCAAGAATCAGCCCCACCCTCAGGGGCTGCCACGCACTGCCGGTGGCACCCAGCGCCCAGCCTGTATTGTACACATCTCCGCTTTTCTCCCATCTCAGAACTAGCACTGTCCTCTGCCCCAGGCTGGTAGAGACCTCAGCCTGAGCCCTTGTGACAAAGAATGCCAAATTCTGGGACTAGTCTCGAGGGTGCCCAACAGTGGCAGGCCCCTCGTCAAGACTGTAGGTGACTGCATGTACAAGAGCTTTTTTCATGCTCTCACCCCCTGTGCTCAAAGGGACCTAGCTGCTAAGTTCTGGCAGTTTTCCTTGACCTTGACCTTGTAAGCAAGGGGAGCGTGTAGCTGTCCCTGACTGGATGCCAGCAGCTGTCACATCATGCCAGTACTTTCCAGATGCTTCACAGGGCTCAGCGGGGGCTCTCATGGCTGACTGGGTTTCAGGCAGTTTGAATCCTGGACTTGGATTTATTTTGATCTGTATTCAGGTCAAGGTTGTAGGAGATTGCATGGGGCTCTACAATGAGGGTATGCTAAATAAAGGGGGAGGCTAGCCCAAGGCTGGAGACTAGAAGGGCCTCTGTTCCCTGTGGGAAGGAACCACATAGTGTGGGGCCATGACTGGCTCACACCCACCCCGTCTCTACCTGTGCAGAGAGGCCAGACTTCACAGACGCCATCATCCTCCGGAGAGGGGCCTCCGTGGAGCATGTGGTGAGTTCCTGAGACCTGCCTGGATGAGGGGTCCATGGAGCTCTCTGTCCCCTGGGAATAAGGTTCTGTCTGAAGTCTGGACAGGCTGCCGTGCCAGGTGCCGTGGGCAGGCCCTGCTGTTGGACCCAGGATGGTGCTGCCACAGCAGGGGGTTGTGCACGGCAGTCGGCATCTGGCTGGGACGTGGCAGCTGTCCAGGAAACCGTGGTCCTCGCTGCCCGGTGCTGTGGGCTCCTCAGAGCCACCAGGGTGTTCTGTCAAGGCGGCTATTGCCCAAGGTGTTCCTGTGTCTGCTTAAGTCGTGTCTCCCCACACAGGCCTAGGACTTGGAGTTGCACCTCCCATACCCTTGGCCCCTGCTGGTTTCCGGGTCCCCATGCATCCCCAGCATGTCCTGCCCCTCCCTCCCTGCTCCTCAGCCCAGGGTGGCTTTGAATGCTTTCTTCACTCAACACAATCTGTTGAACATCAATAAAGTGGACCTAGTTCCTGCCAAAACTGGGGTCCTTTGGGGTCAACAGATGCCAGATGCCCAGTCTCAGAGCCAAGCAGTCACAGTAGGGTGAGTAGTAAGTAGGGAGGGGTGGCACCAAGTCTACAGAGACACCAGGAGGACTCAGAGGAGGTGACCTGAGTGGGCCTGTCCACCGTGCAGGACTGACTGAAGAGTTGGGCATAGGAGAAGCCCTCCAGCGGGGGAGCAGGTGTGCAGAGGCCCTGAGGCGGGGCTCTGGGCGAGCCTGTGGGTCCGGGAGAGGCAGGGTGCCCTTCTGTGCCTGGGGCTCTGTCGGAGGCACAGGGTCACCTCTCCCCTGGGGGTATCTCTGTACCATCTTTCAGGGAAGGGAAGGTACCTTGGGACGTAGAAGAGCAGGTGTTAGCCCGAGAGCTCCAGGTCACACAGCCATCTTCTTGGGCTTTTGTTTTCCTCTGGCTCAGCAATTTTCAACCTTTTCCATCTCATGGCACATAAACTAATTACTAAATTCTGCAGCACACCAAAAGATATAATTTTTGCCGATCTGACCAAAAAATAGAGTATAATTGCCCTAGCCGGTTTGCCTCAGTGGATAGAGCATCAGCCTGCGGACCAAAGGATCCCGGGTTCGATTCTGGTACCTTGGTTGCAGGCTCCGCCCTGGTCAGGGCTCGTGCAGGAGATCACCAATCAATGTGTTTCTCTCTGTCTTCCCTTCTCTCTCTCTCCCTCTCCCTAAAAACCAATGGCAATATCCTCAAGTGAGGATTAACAACAACAACAACAAAAATCATAATAAGGGTATGATTTTGATTCATTCACACCAGACGGCCATTGTGTTGGCTGTTGTCATTTTTTTTATTTGACAACCGAAGGGAAGAGGTCAGTGCCCCTGATGAAATAGTCAGGTGTTGTGTGTTTTAAAAACTCCTGCGGCACATGGGTTGAAAACCGCTGGTCTAGCTCATTTTTCCTCGGAATCTGAGCTGTTGACGGTGGGGCTGCAATCTGGTTTCACTCAGTGTTTCTTTCATTCTGGGTGCCCAGCCTTAGGCCTTTGCCATCCTGAGTTGCTGATGCAAACAGGGCCGAGTTTGGCCTTGAAAGCTCGCTTGCCAGCAGAACAAAGCCAAGGAAACTCAAGATCCCCTTCCCCGGTTCCTGACATCACTGCAAAGAGCTCTCTGTGGGGGTTTAGGACCTGTGGCTGCGCTGTCTCCTGCTGGGTCCCAGCGGGCCATTCACAGGTGCCCACGTGAGCGGGATTTACCTGGTGTTACCCTGCACCTTGGGGGAGGCAGTTTCCTCTACCCTCGGAACCTCAGCTGCTTGCCCAAGGGGATGCGGGGTTTTAGCCACGCCTGGGAAGAAAGCTGTCAGTGTCATGGAGTCAAAAGCTGCAGGTGAGGAGAGGCTAGTGGAGTGGGGAGGGGCTTTGAAGGCCTTGCTCCGGAGCCTGGACTTTGTCCCAGAGAGGCCTGCTCTCCAGGAGTTAGCCCCTCCTCACTCTCCTTCCCTCCTGGGACACCTACCGTCCAGGTGCCACAGAAAGTACAGAGAGGCCTGCCTGAAGCTGCAACAGAGACCCATAGTGGAACCAGGTAGACATGAGCCAGGCAGCCCTGGCGTCATACCCCAGCTCCCCATACTGTCAGCCTCCCAGGGCCTTCGTAGTCCATCCAGCCCAGGCCCTGGTGCCTTCACTGAGCTGACCAGGGCCCTCAGAAGTGAGAGGCGCAGGCACTCTGAGGAGCAGTAGTCTCCCATCCCAAAGGAACGTGCTCTCCCACTTTGATGAGATGGCCGTGCATGACCTTTCACTCATCCCCAGCGCAGGAGACAAGTGCAGCTCCCCAGTGTCGGATACGCTAGGCTCGGTGAGGCCTGTGGCACAGGAGAGCCCGTGCCCCCAGAGCTCACAGGGCCCCAGGAGAATCCCTGTGCCTATGTGCAGAGTGGCTTTGCAGACTTGGCCAGTGGGCTTACTTTCGTTGTTCGGCAAACTGAATAAAATTTAAAACCCATTTGCAGGCCAGAGCTGACCTCTGGGCCATCAGATGTCATTTTCTGGTCTAGAAAACGCGAATGTTGGAATGGCTGTGTGATGTCTGGCTGTCACTGCAGCAGCACCCTCCGCGTGGCTGTGGCATCCTCGCTCACGCGGAGAAGGCTGGATCAGGGTGGCTCCTTGGGAAATGTTCTTGCAGGCGCCCCCGTCTACCTCTGTCCCCACAGAGCTGGGCTGAGGCATTTGGTCCCTGAACAGGACCTGAAAGGCTGTGGGCAGGTGGGAGGAGAGGCAGTGTTGCCCCATCTTCCCCCTGGCCCACCCCCACCGCACCCACCCAGCGCCAGAGGCCATGTTTTCCAGGGAAGAGCTGGCTGCTCCCAGGCCGCCTCCAGCCTCCTGACAGCACTGGGATTCCCATGACCTTCATTTCCACCTGGGAATGCCGACACCCACAGGCTGAGTGGAGGGTGGATGATGGGCATGTGGGAGGCCCTGGGTCACAGCTGTGGGCGGAAGGCATAAGAGACGATGACCAGGCTGAGGTGTGGTGGCCTGAAAGCATCTGTCAGGGCTGTTGTCAGGCCAGGTGGGCAGAGGGCGCTGACAGCCAGCCAGGCCCCAGCCCCTGGCAGACCTGGCCGTGAGTGAGGCTGTGTGGAGGGGCAGTGTCCCTGATGAGGCCAGAGCTGTGTGAGGGCCCGCCTTGGGGATTGCTTGGTGGGATTGGATGGAATTCACTCCCTGCTGTCTCTTCTGTCCTCCCACTAGTGCCACCGCATCCACCGGTCGCTTGCCAGCCAGTTCAAGTACGCGCTGGTGTGGGTGAGTGAGGGTGGGTGGCATGCCCAACATCGCCCTGGGGCAGGAGGGAGCACGGTGCCCCCACTCCTGTGCAGCGTCCCTGTGCTCCCATGTGGGACCGCATGTCTGTGTCTGCCCCACTCCACCCGTGCATGCTGCCCCAAACTGGACACGGGCCTCCCCATCTTAGGGCCCAGAGGTGATCAGACCGCTGGGGAGTCCGGCTGTCTGAGGCCTGTGGTTTTCGCTGCTGCTGGGATGCCCCACTTTAGACTCCGGCGTTCACATCCCCACCCTCCTCTAGTAGTAGCTCCCCAGACTTGGCCTTGGTCAGGACTGACTGACGTCGCCCCTCTGCCTGTTTCCCCAGGGCACCAGCACCAAGTACAGCCCGCAGCGGGTGGGCCTGACCCACACCATGGAGCACGAAGATGTCATCCAGATTGTGAAGAAGTAGCCTGGGCCGGGCCTGGCCACCCACCTGTCTCCCTGGGGAGTCGGACCCAATGGGACACACTGAAGCCCAAACAGGAAGAATACAAATACATGTATTCCGTCCGGGAAGGGTCTCTTAAGTCTGCTTTTTCTAGAAGTTTCTTAAGTAGACAAATAATAAAGAGTGTGTGGGACTGAGGGAGAGGGTGGGGGCCTTAGGTTGGGCTGGAGGCATTTCCTATGAGACTAGCCCCCTTGGGTGGGGCTTCTGAGTTTGGATCCCTGGGCCCGCGCCCTACACCTAGCCCTGGTTGGGCACAGAGAGCACGCTGCCCCCTTACTTCCCACTCAGGGTCCCAGAGATGGTGTTACTGTAGGGGTACTTTGGCTCCTCTGCTCCTGCAGCTTTTCTGGTACCCAAGAAGGAGCCTCCCAGGCAAAAACCCTTCCCCACTTTTGTCCCCCGGCTGCTCAGTGATGGAAACTAGAGTCGGTGGGTTTAAAGACCCGGTTCATGGCCTCCACAGCCTGCCAGGTCCTGAAGGGCCACCCCTCCTGGGCAGCCCAGGCCCTGTGCAGACAGCTGGGGGACGTTGGGGTTTGGGGTATTTTCTCTCTCAGCCCTCTGATCTCGGCGCTCTGGAATAAAGGATGAAGACACTTCCTGTTCAGAGTGAGGTCAACTTTGTACGTTTTCTGAACTCAGGCCAGGTTTGGTCCGTGGGCAGCAATGAGCCTAATGACCAGACCGGCTCAAGCTGGGGAGAATGTGGGGACCCCAGGATGGGCTGCGCCCTGGGGACCAGGCCTGGCTGCAGAGGTGGGCAGCAACCCCAGAAGCCCTTATAATGTGTCCTCCCACAGGGGAGCCAGTAGCCTTTGCCATGGAAGGTGGGCTGGAGGGTCTTGGCATGGTACCAAGGAGGGGCATCAGGTGTTCTCAGCCCTGGGTGTGCCAGGGCCTGTGCAGGGCCCTCCCAGCAGCCTGTCCCCGGGCAGTGGCCTGCCGCGCACTGCACAGCTCGTGAGCGGAGGTGGGATGTGAACCGCCGGCTAAGATGCCCGAGCCGTGGAGAAGGCTTCCTGGACAAAGTGCCTCTTGGGGTGAAGGGTGACAGGTCTTGTGAGGCTGCCAGGGCTGGGCCTGCAGGAGGGGTAGGAGCTCCCCCGGGGCCTCTGGGCCAGGCTGGAGTGGCGTAGGCCTGCTGCCCAGCTCTCCAGGCTGCTCTTGGATCCTGTCAGCTGCTCAGCCTCTTCCAGAGACAAAACAGGAATAATAGACATCATTAAACATACATGCAGCCCAGGCGGTAGGCGCGGTGGGCCGGGCCTCTTGTTCCCCCTCCTCCACGACACTGAGCTGCTCCGCTGGGCCAGCCACGCTGGTGCGGCAACCACAGGACCCTCGTTAGGCGGCATGCAGGCCCGGAGCAGGCCTCGGGACCCAGGTAAGGCAACCCTGCCTGGACCCTTGGGGCCTGCCTCTAGCCCTCACCCTCACGTTTGCAGGAGGTCCTCTGGGCCTCAGTTTCTTCGTTTCTAAGATGGGCATGATGTCCATGCAGCCCCCTGTTGGCATCACCGAGACAGCCCAGTGGTGTCGCTCAGCCCCCTTGCCAACCGCCACAAGGCCTGGCCATGGGGTCCTCAGTGAGGTGTCTGCTGGGTGAAGGCTCTGCCACTTCCTGCCTTACAGGCAGGGGCGGGCCTGGGCTCACAAGGCGTCAGGTCTAGGCCGATGCTGTCCCCCAAGCTGGCTGAGGGCCATGAGACCAGAGGTCTGGGGTCAGAGCGGTGGTGTCGGGCTCCAGGGTGCTCTTGTTTCCTGGACTGGCTCTGTGCTCACACTTCAGGGCTGTCCGTGCCCTGTCAGCCCTCGGCCTTGGATCTGTGGCTGGCGTGGTTATGCCGTCTCTGCCTGAGAGAGCCAGAGGCCTGCTGCTGTGCTCCCCCCCCCCCCCCCCCCGCCCGCTCAGCACTTCCCAAAGGTCCCTGTCCTCCGCCAGGTGAACTCCAAGGGGCCTGCCCCTGGCTGCCACCTGTTCCCATCTCTCCCCTGCCCTGGGCCTTGTGTGTGGGGAGGCTCGGCCAGACGCTTGGTTGTCTTTGTGAAGGTCAACAGTGCTTCCTTCCAAGGCCCTTGCTGGGCCCCCGGCTGCCGCTGGGCCCCAGGCCGCACTCCCAGAGGTGACCCTCCTGCAGCTTTAGAATCGGGCGAAGGAGCCCAGGTGTGTTTGTCCACGCCCCTTCCGCTCCAGCCTAGCCTGCACAGGTCCTCCTCAGAACCGTTGGGCAGGAAACCCAAGGCTCATCTGTCCTGAGATCCCGCCCTGCCCCAGGAGGGCTGCTGGAGGACGCGCACCCCGGGGGCGGGTGTCGCTCCCCAGCACTGCCTGCCTCAGTGTTCCCCTCGGCAGCGCTTCAAGCCTGCTCAGCTCCCCTTGGACCCTGGCTAGAAACCGCATCTCCAGACCCCCATGTACACCCTTTGCCCTCCTTGACAGCACCTCCTCATGCCACACCTCAAAGTCACAACCTCCACCTCCCTCCTGCACCTGTTCTCTTAAAAAAAAATTTTTTTTTTTTTTTACTGATTTCAGACAGGAAGGGAGAGGGAGAGATAAAGAAACATCCATGATGAGAGAGAAGCATTGATCAGCAACCCGGGCATGTGCCCTGACCGGGAATCGAACCGTGACCTCCTGGTTCATAGGTCAATGCTCAACCCCTGAGCCACTCCAGCTGGGCTGGATCTGTTCTCTTGCTTTGCTAACTACAGTTGACCCTTGAAAGGCACAGGCTTGAACTGCATAGGTCCACTTGTCAATAAATATATTGGAAAAAATTTGGAGATTTGCAACAATTTGAAAAAATAGACAAACCTTATAAATTTTCTTAAAATTTCCCTTTCTCTAGTCTACTTCATTGTAATAATCTATACTAATAAAAGGGTAATATGCTAATTAGACCAGGAGACCTGCCGGGGAGGGCAGTTGTGGGCCATGAGGCTGGTGGGGGGAGCAGTCGGGGGCGAGCAGGCCAGCATGCAGAGTGGTTAGGAGCGAGCAGGCAGGCAGGCAGGCAGGTGAGCCGTCAGGAGCCAGTGGTCCTGGATTGTGAGAGGGATGTCCGACTGCTGGTTTAGGCCCGATCCCACAGGTCCCAGATTGGAGAGGGTGCAGGCCTGGTTGAGGAACACTGCCCTCCTGTGCATGAATTTTGTGCACCGGGCCACTAGTACAGTATGTAATACATATAACATACAAAATATGCTCATTGACAGTTTATGTTATCAAGAAAGCTTCCAGTCAAGAGTAAGCTATTAGTTAAGTTTTGGGGGAGTCAGAAGTTGCACATGGGTTTTCTACTGCACTCCAGCCCCTGCTTTGTTCCAGGGGCAGCTGTAATCCAGGCCCATTTGCTCAGGCTGCTGGACACAGAACCACACACTGGGCAGCTTAAACAGTTATTAGGAGCTCCACTCGACTGTGACCCCCGCCTCCCCTGGCAGCCAGCCCTGTGCCTGGCACAGAACTTTGCTTCCTCGCAGTTCCTCGCAGTTCCGGAGGGTAGAAGTCCAAGATCAAGTCATCAGCAGGGCTGGTTTCTCTGGTGGCAGCTCCCTTCTCTGGCAGCTTTGTCCTATATAGTCTCAGGACCAGAATCTGAGGCCCCTTCTTGCTCTGTTCCTCTCTTAGGTGGTCTCACCCCCCCACCCCCAGCCTCCATCTCACCCCATCTGTGGGTCCAAACTGCCCTCTTGACTCCCCACCTGGACATCCCATAGTCACCCCCAAAACTCCTTGTCCCAGGCCAAACCTGTCAGGCTTCCATACCACCCACCTTGCCTCAGAGAATGATTCCCCGGTCCATTCAGCTGCACCAAGCCAACCCCAAGGGACCCAGGTTCCACCCTCATGCCAGCCCCACATGGCCCCTCACTGAATGCATCCATGGCACTGTCCTCTCCTGCCTCCACTGTGCATCCTCCCTCACACAGTAGCTCAAGAGCTTTTTCCAGAGCACCTTCCAAAAGCAATGTGAGGCCATGGTTGAGAACATGGACCAATTCCATGTCCAGCTGTGTGGCCTCAGACAACTCCAGACTTGGGCCTGTTCCATCTGTAGAGTGGGGAGGAGAATAGTCCCTACTTCCTGAAGTCATCCGGGGCAAATAAGCAGTGTGTGGCCCAGTGGTTCCCAGCACAGCCTCCATTGCTTTCTCGCTGGGCTCTGGGCTGAGTGACCAAACCTCTTTAAGAACGAGCCCTTCATCTATAAAATGGGAACAGCAGCTCCCCAGTTACATAATGTGAGAACCTAGTGAGCTATCGGAAAGCAGTCAGCACTGAGCCTGCACATAGTAAAACTTGGCAGTGTTGATTATTTTTAGTATTGTCAAATGCAAGTCTTGTCACAATACTCCTGACAGTGTTAAACCTCGCCATGACTCCCCACTGCTGCAGGGCTGGAGACCAGGGCTCTGCCCCAGCCTCCACAGCCTCATGGGCCAGGCCTCCCTGCCAGCCTGGTGCTCCCCCTGCTTGTGCCCGATCACCGCTCCTCACCACCTGGCCTTTGCACAGACTGTTCCATCTGCTGGGCACTTCCTTTCCATTTGATTAGCTCCTCTCATCCTTCAGATCGCGGCTCAGGGTCCTCACCCTGGAGAACCTCCCTGGCCTTCCAGTGCAGGGTCACCTGCATGCAGCCTGGCCGTCACAGCTCTCACACTGCAGCCTCCCCCTCTGCTTCAAGCCCCCGTGCCATGGGAGCTCCACTTGACTGTGACCACCACCCCCCCCGGCCCCGGCACATAAGTGCACAGACAATACTTGAGGGATGAATGATACTTGTTCCCTGTCACCCCTCTGTGCTTGTTGCGAGGGCTGGGTGCCTGAGGGAGGAAGGGTTCTGAATCCACCCGAGAAGGGGCAGCCCTAGTGGACTGGGGGCACTGTCTGGAGGCAAGTCTGGGCCCCAAAGACCAGAAAGGGTCCATGTGGGCAGCACGGCTGGCATGGATCAGTGGTTGAAACTGACCTATGAACCAGGAGGTCATGGTTCGATTCCTGGTCAGGGCACATGCCCGGGTTGCAGGCTCGATTCCTAGTGTGAGGCATGCCAGGCAGCTAATCAATTATTCTCTCATCACTGATGTTTCTATCCCTCGCTCTCTTTCCCTTCCTCTCAATAAAACATTTTTTAAAAAAAAAGAAAGGGTCATGGGGGCAGGCCCTGCTGCCAGCAGTCACCCAGGCCACCTCCCCAGAGCAGAGGGGAGCGCAGCCTGGAACCCCGACACCAGCAACAACCCCAGTGCACTTTGCTCCGGGCCAGGCACTTCAGTTTCTCGGGGCACTGAGCCCCACGTACAGGTGAGGAGCACCGAGCGCTGCATGGCTCGCTGTGGTCAGAGCCGGGCCTGACCTAGAGCTGAGCTGCCCGGCCACATCCTGGCTCTCAGCACCTTCTCTGAGTGCGTCTCTCACTGGAACAATGGGGCATCGGCTGTAGGCCTCAGGCAAGCCTGTTGGCCACTTGCAATGCTGGCCTCTCAGTTGTTCTGGACCCCTCCCCCCACTTGGGGCAGGCAGGGGTGTGGCTGTGGAAGGTGCCCCTGGGCCCCAAATAGCCCGGCCTCCTCTCCCTCCTGTTTCCTCAGTGTCACACAGATGTGGAGGGCCGGGGTGGACCCTGCGTCCGGACATTCTCCTGGTTGCTGCTCTGAAGGACTGTTTCCACTCACTCTACTTTTATTTTTTAATATTTTATTTATTTTTTACAGAGAGGAAGGGAGAGGGATAGAGAGTTAGAAACATCGATGAGAGAGAAACATCGATCAGCTGCCTCCTGCACACCTCCTACTGGAGATGTGCCGGCAACCAAGGTATGTGCCCTTGACCGGAATCGAACCTGGGACCTTACAGTCCACAGGCTGATGCTCTATCCACTGAGCCAAACCGGTTAGGGCTCACTCTACTTTTAAATGTTACTTTTTTGTTTGTTCAGAAATACACTCACATGTTTCAAAAATGAAGCCACAGAAAGGTTTTTAACAAGATAACCACTCTCATCAATTTCTTGTGTATCTTTTCCAGTATTTCTACATATAAATAAGAGCAAATGTGAATTTATATGTGAATTTATATATATATGTATCTATATAAATATATCTTTATTTCATAGAGGAAGGGAGAGGGAAAGAGAGAAAAACATCAATGATGAGAGAGAATCATTGATTGGCTGTTCCCTGCACATCCCCCACTGGGGATCAAGCCCACAACACAGGCATGTGCCCTTGATTGGAATCAAACCTGGGACCCTTCAGTCCACAGGCTGACGCTCTATCCACTGAGCCAAACCAGCTAGGGCTGAATTTATATTTTTTATGCACACGTGCACACACACTTCTTACAAAAAGACACACCTTGGTATATATCATAGACAGCACACTGCGAGCAGATCCTGGGCACCCTCCCCCTCAGAACAGACTGACCTTTACAACTAAAGCACAGGCTCTGCACTGTGGCTGTGCACAGCGCACTTCGAGCGCGCCGTGGGGTCCATGTCCATAGAGCTGGGTGAGCAGGCCATTGCCTCTGTGCACAGGCTCCTAGGATACATTCCCAGCAATGGGCTTCTCTCTCCTCCCTCCTCCCTTCTTTTTGGTTCCATCTTTATTGAGATACTAGAGGCCCGGTGCACAAAATTCATGCATGGGTAGGGTCCCTAGGCCTGGCTGGCAATCAAGGCCAATCTGTGGGGCAACTGGCAAGGCGATCAGGGAGGGCCCCCTGCTGCTGCCAGTTGCTTTCCTCTGTGGGGTGACCAGTGGGGCGATCGGGGGGCCCCCGCTGGCACCCGCCTTGGCTGGCACCCGTCTTGGCTGGCCTGGGGCCCGCAGGCTGGGGGCAACTTCTGCGTTGAGTGTCTGCTCCCTGGTGGTCAGTGCACATCATAGCGACAGGTTGATTTGCATGTTAGGCTTTTATTATATAGGACTAGAGGCCTGGTGCACAACATCTGTGCACTGGGGAGGCGGCCCTCAGCCCAGGCTGTGCCCTCTCACAGTCCGGGACCACTTGGGGGAGCAGGCCTAAGCTGCCAGCGGACATCCCCCAAGGGGTCCTTAGCACTGCCTGGGGGCTGGAGAGGCTCCTGCCACCACCACTGCGCTCCCCAGTCCTGAGCCCGCTTCTGGCTGAGTGGCACTCCCTGACTACCAGGGGGCAGCTCCTGTGTTGAGCATCTGCCCCCTGGTGGTCAGTGCATATTATAGCGACCCATCTTTCTGCCATTCAGTCGATTTGCATATTAGGGTCTTATATAGGACTAGAGGCCCGTTGCATGAAGAGATTCGTGCAATAGGCCTTCCCTTCCCCTGGCTGCTGGCACCGGTTTTCCTCCGGCACCTGGGACCCAGGCCTTCGCTCCAGCAGGAGCCTTCAGTCTTCGTGGCTCCAGATGGAGCCTTCAGTCTTCGCTCCATCACTTCGCCCCTACGTATGCAAATTAACCGCCATCTTTGTTGGGTTAATTTGCATACTCTCCTGATTGGTGAGCATAGTGTGGGGGTGGTCAATTTACATATGTTCCCGTTATTAGGTAAGACTAGAGGCCCGGTGCACAAAATTTGTGCACTCGAGGGTAGGGGGTCCCTCAGCCTGGCCTGTGCCCTCTCGCAGTCTGGGACCCCTTGGGGTGACCACTTGCTGGCTTAGGCCTGCTCCCCGGGGGATTGGGCCAAAGATGGCAATCAGACATCCCCCTGGCAGCCCAGCAGCCCTCGGGGGATTCCATTTGCCAGTGGGGAGCAGACCTAAGCTGCAGTCGGACATCCTTAGCGCTGCTGAGGAGGCAGGAGAGGCTCCCACCACCACTGCTGTACTGGCAGCCATCAGCCTGGCTTGTGGCTGAGCAGAGCTCCTCCATGTGAGAGCGCCCTGACTACCAGAGGGCAGCTCCTGCATTGAAAGTCTGCCCCCTGGTGGTCAGTGTGTGTCATAGTGACCAGTCATTCCCAGTCTTTCTGCTGTTAGGGTCAGTTTGCATATTACCCTTTTACTATATAGGATAGAGGCCTGGTGCACAGGTGGGGGCCAGCTGGTTTGCCCTGAAGGGTGATTCAGATCAGGGTGGGGGGTCCCACTTGGGTGCCTGGCCAGCCTGGATGATGGGCTGATGGCTGTTTGCAGCTGGTCACACCCCCTTCAGGGTGGGGGTCCCCACTGGGGTGCCTGGCCAGTCTGGGTGAGGGGCTGAGGACCGTTTTCAGGCTGGCGGGCAACTGAAGATCCCAGCCTCTTTTTTTAAATTCTGGGATTTATTTACCTTCTATAGCTGTCACTGGAGCTGAGAGCCGGCTCCAGCTCTGAGGCTGCGGCTGGCTGAAAGCAGGTATCTGGGTTTGTTTAGTTTCTATAATTGAAACATTGTTGCTTCTGGAGCTTAGAGCTGGGCCACGGCAGGCGGGGAACCTTGACTTCCTCCATCACTGGAGCAAGCAAGCCTCATGTTCGCTTCAGCTGCATGGCTGCCAGCTGGCATCTTTGTTGGTAGTTAATTTGCATATCCTGCTGATTAGCCGATGGGGAACGTAGCAGAGGTATGGTCAATTACCATGTTTGTCTATTATTAGATAGGATACTCCCCATAGCACGTGACTCACCACAGAGTGTGCATGACACAGTGATGCTGGCTGTTCACAGGCGCACACATGCCCTGTGACCACTGCAGTCCTTCCTCCCTGCAGCCCTCTCCTGTCAGGCTATCCCCTCATTCCGCCCTTGTCACTTACATAGCTGCTTCCAGTGGTCAGCTCTCTGTCCTCAGCTAACCTGACCCATGTGCCCCTTTGCGGCAGCTGCCCTGCCCTCTTCTTCAGCCATTCATCTCTTTGAGCCACACAGTGCAGCCCTGGCCAGTTTGGATCAGTGGATAGTGAAGTGGCCCTGGAGTTAAGAGCTGCAGGAGGAGGGAGGGGCCTCGCGTTCAATTCCGGTCAAGGGCACATACCTCAATTGCAGGCTCCATCCCCAGCCCTGGCCAGGGCGCACGCGGGAGGCAACCAATTGATGTGTCTCTCACATCCATGTTCTCTCTCGGTCTCTCGCCCTCCCGTCCACTCTCCTTAAAAATCAAGGGGAAAACAAGTCCTCGATGAGGCTGAACAACAGTGCGGGCTCAGGGCTCATTCCTCGGCCTGGGCTCCACCTGCACCTGTTCGCCGTGTCATCCTCCTGACTGCGGCTTCCCCACCAGCGAGGTGCCACTGACTCTCTATTGGTGTCATCAGCCTTGATTTCTGTACTCCACCCCTCCCTCACCCCGGCAGTGCCTAACAGACATCTGAAACCAAGCATCCAAAGCTGACGTGGGTCTCTCCTCCTATTAGCTATGGCCTCTCCGTCTTCCCCTTTGTTGATTACGGAGACCTCGGGGGCACCTATGAGTCCCCAGTAAATCCTGTGGGCTCTGCCTGCATATATGCTAGCACTTCCCTCCACCTCCACTGCCCCAGCCCGGTCCAGGCCCATGGCAGCCCAGAAGGATCCTGTGAAGATTGAGGTCCAATCGCATCCCTTCTCTCCACAACGTCATGGCTCCAGCCTCACTCGCAGTCAGGCCAAGTCCTTGCTGGGGCCCACAAAGCCCTGTACATCTGCCCCAGCTTCTACTTCACCTTCCCCCTTCCCCCTGACTGCACTCCAGTCCCCTGGCCTCACCGTTCTTCCATCACCTCAGGACCATCCACTTCCCCCGCCCCCTCCCTCCCTCCCCTCCTGCAGCTCTTAACTCCAGGGTCACCTCCCAGCGAGTGGTCCCCAGCCTATTCGCTGTCGCACACACCTGCTTCCTGGCCCTCCCCTGCTTCATTTCAATCCCAGCACTTATCACCACTTAACCAATCACATCTCTTGCTCATTTTCCTTGTTTGTGATTACCCCCATCCACACTGACCCCACAAGGGTTGGGTTTTTATGTCTTGTTCTTAGCTGTAAGCCCAGTAAGATAGAGCCTGGTGTGTAGCAGGCTTTCAACAAATACTTCTGAATGAGTCAATGAATGAGTGACCAGGCAAATGTGTGCTGGCTCAGGGCCTGAGGGTCAGGGTAGGGCTAACTGAGGAGCTCAGCTCCCCTCCCCCATGATGGCCAAGGACCCAAGAGCCTAGCAAGGAAGGTGGCTTTGGAACCACCCAAGACCTGGGTCCAAGACCAGTTCTACCCTCCCCAGCTGGCTGACCTTGAACAAGTCACATGACCTGTCAGAGACCATTTCCTTATCTGGAGAATGGAGATGATAGTTTCCCACCCAGGGGCCTATTGCGAGAAACGCACGAGGTAGTAGTGGCCTAGGCTCAATTTGAAAGCCGGCTCCAGGAAGGGCAGGGTGGCTGCTGGCATCTCTGGGCTCAGACAGAATGACCCCCCCACCCTCTGTTTTCCCTCCAGTGGGAAGCACCCACAGCCCAGAGCTAGGCAGAATGGGCAGCAGAGGAGGAGATGATTCGGGAGTGGATGCCCCTCAAAACCTCCCACTGCAGGAGGCCCACCCTGGAAGCCACCTGATTGCTCTAGTTTCTATCAACCTCCCTACTGCTCCCTGGGGTTGCCTGCAGCCGGTGCCAGCAGCCCCTGGCATGACCCTACCCAGCAGCTCCATCAGGTCTTGCTTCCTCCTCGTGAAGGCCACAGGGCACAGCTTATTACTCCCATCCTATGGATGAAGAAAGTGAGGCCCAGCGAGGGTGAAGGGCTTTCCAGAGCCACACAGCCAGTCAACGACAGAGCTGGGCCAGAGCCAGGCCTGACCCACCGTTTCTGCTCCCTCAGCCCCCTGACATGTGCCTCAAAGGCTCTGCGGGAGTCCCACGGAGATGCCCACCTTGTCCTGCCTTCCGAGCCCACAGCCTCGCTCTCCCCAGTGCATTATTCATGCTCCCAGAGCCAGCCAGCTCCAGTTACGCGGACCAAAGCCCTGGGCACCTGCGCCGCCTCCCCTCCTCCCCTTCCCAGGACATGGAGGGTCCAAGGCTCCTCTCCAAGCAACTGGGTGGGTCTGAGCACCCCACTCTGGCTCAGGAGATGCAGCTCGGCCCCCACCGACTCCTCACGTGCTGGTAGTTAGGGCGCGCTGCCCCTCTCTGGGGCTGGGTCACCCAGGCGCTCCCTTCGGGGGGCTGAGCCAGCGGAGGCCCCGGAGGGGGTGGCCGTGTCAGCAGGGGGTCTTCATCGCGCCTTCAGGCCAAGACAGCCTCCCCCAGCGCAGGCCTCCCGGCTCCGGGTAAACAACACCCACGCACTTTCCACCACCGCTCGAGGGTGAAACCCAAGGCGGAGGCTCAAGGAGATGAATTATGGATCCGCCTCCTGGGAACTGTCCCTCCCAGGCCACCAGGCCAGTCCGAGGTGCAGCGCCCAGGCCGCTCTGCAGCCGCGGCGGGAGGCCCAGCAGGACCCCGTCTCCAAGCCCCTGAACGTGGACACCGGCCGCGGCTGGTGGGGAGCAGGCCGCCACCATGGCCGACGAGGAGAAGAAAGCCAAGAAGAAGAAGAAGAAGGGGCAGGAGCCGGAGAAGCCCAAACGCAGCCTGAAGGGGACCTCCCGGCTGTTCATGGGCTTCCGGGACCGCACGCCCAAGATCTCCAAGAAGGGCCAGTTCCGCAGCGCGTCCGCCTTCTTCTGGGGCCTGCACACCGGCCCGCAGAAGACCAAGCGCAAGAGGAAGGCGCGCACGGTGCTGCAGTCCACGTCCAAGCTCATGACGCAGATGCGCATGGGCAAGAAGAAGCGCGCCATGCGGGGCAAGAAGCCGTCCTTCATGGTCATCCGCTTCCCCGGCCGCCGGGGCTACGGCCGCCTCCGGCCCCGGGCGCAGTCGCTCAGCAAGGCCTCCACGGCCATCAACTGGCTCACCAAGCGGTTCCTCATCAAGAAGGCCGAGGAGTCGGGCAGCGAGCAGGCCGCGGTGGACGCCTGGCTGAGCCGCTCGGGCTCCCACGTGGGCTCCCGCAAGCTGCCCTTCCCCTCGGGCGCCGAGATCCTGCGGCCGGGGGGCCGCCTGCGGAGGTTCCCGCGCAGCCGCAGCATCTACGCGTCGGGGGACCCCGTGGGCTTCCTGCCCTTCGAGGACGAGGCCCCGTTCCGGCACGCGGGCTCCCGCAGGTCGCTGTACGGGCTGGAGGGCTTCCAGGACCTGGGCGAGTACTACGACTACCACCGCGAGGGCGACGCCTACTACGACCAGCGGTCGCTCTCCCAGTACGAGGAGCAGGACCCGGGCCTGGCCCCCTACGGCCCCCCCTACAGCCCCCCCTACGCCCCCTTCGGCGCCTACGCCCCCTACGACCCCTACGGCGCCTACAGCCCCTACAGCGCCTACGGCCCCTACAGCCCCGCCTGGCCGCCGTATGGAGACCACGCGCCCGGGTACCCGCCCGAGGACCCCTACGACCCCTACCCCCTGGACTACTACGGGGGCCCCTACTACCCCACGTCTGCCTACGGCTACAGTTACGGCTACGAGGACCACGAGCCCCCCTACGCGCCCCCAGGGGGGTACGCGTCTCCCTACAGCTACTACGACAGCGAGCCGTTCCCGCAGGGCCACTACCTGGACCCCTTTGCACCTTACGACGCGCCATACCTGCCCTACGACCTCCCATACGATGCCCCCTCCTGGGAGCCCTACGGGGTGCCCTATGAGGCCCCCTATGGCCTCCCCTACGCCGAAGGCATCTATGGTGGCGGGGACCAGGCCATATACGCCCCCGAAGTGCCCTATCTGTATCCGGAGGAGCCGGCCTTTGCATACCCGTGGGTGCCACCACCCATCATGTCACCCCACAACCCCTACGCCCACCCCATGGATGACATCGCGGAGCTGGAGGAGCCGGAGGAGGCGGCCGGGGAGCGGCAGGGAACCTCCTTCCGCCTGCCCAGCGCCAGCTTCTTCGAACAGCAAGGCATGGACAAGCCCGCCAGGTCCAAGCTCTCCCTCATCCGCAGGTTCCGCCTCTTCCCGCGGCCCCAGGTGAAGCTGTTCGGGAAGGAGAAGCTGGAGGTGCCCCTGCCCCCCTCCTTGGACATCCCCCTACCCTTGGGGGAGGAGGAGGAGGAGGAGGACGAGGAAGAGGTGCCCCCGGTGCGCACCGGGCCCTACGCCCACCCCTTCTGGGGCTTCCTCACGCCGCGCCAACGCAACCTGCAGCGGGCCCTGTCGGCCTTCGGCGCCCACCGTGCCCACCGCGGCCTGGGCTACGGCCCCGAGCTCGGGCCCCCGCGCCCGGCCACCTCGCTGGCGCGCTTCCTCAAGAAGACGCTGTCGGAGAAGAAGCCGGTCCCGCGGCTCGGCGGCAGCCAGAAGGCCCGGCGCGGCGGCCCGGCCGTCCGGGAGGCGGCCTACAAGCGCTTCGGCTACAAGCTGGCGGGCATGGACCCCGACCGGCCCAACACGCCCATCATGCTGCGCCGGACGCAGGCCCGCGCGCGCCCCCCCAGCGCCCCGCCCCGCGCCCCGCCCGCGCCCGCGCCCGCGCCCGCCCACTGGAGCGCGCTGCTCGCCCCGCCCGCGCCCCGCGCCCCCAGCCCCGCGCCCGCGCCGCCCGCGCCCTTGTCCCCCGCGCTCTCGGGCCGGCCCCGGCCCGCCTCGCCCTACGGCTCGCTCCGCCGCCACCCGCCGCCCTGGGCCGCGCCGGCGCACGTGCCGCTCCCCCCGCAGGCCGCCTGGTGGGCCTTCGCGGAGCCCCCTCCCGTGAGCCCCGAGGTGCCCCTCGACCTGCTGGCCTTCCCTGGACCCCGGCCCTCGTTCCGGGGCTCCCGCCGGCGAGGGGCCACCTTCAGCTTCCCCGGGACCTCTCCCCCGGCGTCTCGGAGGCAGGCCTGGCCCCCGCTGCCCTCTCCGCAGCCGTCGCTCCGGAGCCTGCCCGGCCTGGGCTACCGCTCCCCCTTGGGGCCTGCGTCCCCCCAGCCCTCCATGCGGGCCGGCCCCTTCCAGCCCACCTTCTCGCCCCTGCCCCGCCGCCCCCGATCGCTGCGGGAGCCCCTGTCTCCGCACCGCGTCTCCCGGCGGCTGGGCCCCCCGCCGTCGCCCTTTCCCTCTCCTCTGCTGGGCCCCAGCCGGCGTGGCTCGCTCAACCTGCCTTCGCGCTTCCCGCACACGTGGCGCCGCCTCAGCGAGCCGCCCACCCGGGCCGTGAAGCCCAGGGTGCGCCCGCCCTTCCGGAGGTCCCTGGGCCCGCGCTCGTGGCCGGCGGCAGTGGCTGCGGCTGCGGCCGCCGCGGAGCTCCAGGAGAGCCGGCAGGAATCCGAGGACTCAGAAGTCCCCTGGACAGTGCCCCCTCTGGTCCCCAGCTGGGACGTGGACATGCCTCCGCCCCAGCGCCCATCCTCGCCTTGGCCAGGCCGGGCAGGCAGCCGCAGGGGCTTCTCCAGGCCACCGCCTATACCCGAGAACCCCTTTCTCCAGCACCTGGGCGCCGGGCCATCCCGGGACTCCCCGCTGGAGGACGCAGACCCTGCCGGGACTGGCGTCTTCCTGGGGAGACACCACGACCCGGGGCCTGGAGAGCTCACCAAATCGGCCAGCCCCAGGCCTGAGAAGCCCAAAGAAGAGGCCTCCCCCGGGAACCCCCGGCCACCAGCAGAGCCTGAGCCCCCAAGCCCAGAGCCCCCCCAGAGCTCTCCCCCAGAGCAGAAGGTGCTAAGGCTCAGCCTCTCCCACCCTCTGGCCGCACGCGATAGGATGAGGGCCACCTGGCCACCATGGCGCCGCTGGGGAACACTGCCCAGTGCCCCGGCCCCCTTGAAGCCCACTGGTGCCCCAGGGCCCCTGCCCAGGGCAGGTGAGCGGCACCAGGCAGGCCCTGGGCGTCTTGCTGTAGTCCTGCCTCGGGTACAGAAATCAAGCTCTCCCCAGCACGCTGGTCCTGCCACCCTGCAGCCCCCCACCCAGCTGACCCAGGACCCAGAATCCAGCCTCAAGCCCAGGGCCTGGAGTCTGCTCTGGGCCTCTCTCTGGCTGCCAGCGGGGACCCACCGGCCCTGGCCACAAGCACCTGCCTGCCCCGCTTCCTGCTGCCTGGGCCCCGAAGCTGCCTTTCTGCCCCACGGGGGCCCCTGGGAAGAGGTTGGCCCCAAAAGCTGGTGGAACAAGGTATGGGGGCACAGGTCAGAGGGAGGCTTGGGGATTCTGTCCTGGGGAACGGGGCCGTTGTGAGCGGCTGCCTCGGCCTCAGGACCCATCTGTAACTTGGGGGAGAACAGCCCCGGGCTTCCCAAGCCTCTGGAGCCCCGAACAAGGGGTGCCCAGCGCAGACAGGCACCGGGCAGAGGCACCGGAAGCTCCTTCCAAGTCCCTGTGGGGAAGGGATCTTGTCCTCGCCACCCCCAGCTGCCCCAGAGATCTGGGCTGAGGACAAAGCTGCAGGACTTGTCTGCCCACCTGACCCACCCACATTCCCATTTATACTGTTCCTCTCGCTTCCGCCCGACCCTCCCTCCAATTGGAGTCCTCGCTCTCTCTGGGGTTCCTGCATAAGGGCAGTTTCTGGGCTGCGGGATTCTAGACTATCTGAGGTGAGGGCTCAGGAACCAAACTGCCAGCCCCTTCACTGCACAGGGGGTCGCACAGGGGGTCAGGGCTGGCAGAGCCAGTGTGCCTCTCCAGTCTGGCCCCCGGTAGGGTGAGGGGCAGGCAGTTTTCTGAGGGGTGCCAAGCCCAGGCCTGGCTGCCATGCTCATGCTGGAATGTGAGCCCAGTGGCCCGTCAGCGAAGGGGGAGTGGTCACCGGAGCCTCCCCCGGGACGCCTGGGGCGGGCGGGACACGTAGGGGCAGCAGGCGGTTTTCAACCTATGCAGACCGGTGCCCGTGGAGCGGGCAGCCAGCGAGCCCAGCCATGGCAACCGGGGCGGCCTGGCTGCTGGGGGGACCGTGGCCCCGGCGGCGGGTGCCCAGAGCCGTATGGGCCACAGCGTTGCGGGAGCGGGCCACAGGGCGCCCTGGGGTGAGGGGCAAGGATGCCTGGGCCCTCCTCACCCTCGAATACGTGAGTGGCTGAATTATTCAGGGTTTGCGGCCACTGGCACACGTGGGCAGGCTGGTGGGCGGGAGGCCAGGGCCCAGGGTGATACTCCCTGTGGCCTACTTAGCACAGAGCGTCCCCTTTCTGGTGTCCCCTTTCCTCGCCTGCTTAGGGAGGGGTGTGGGCCAGGCCTGAGAGGCTGGAAAGACAAGGCGCACATGTGTGCTCTCAGTCATGTGGGTCACATGCATGCATGTGTGCCTGGGTGTACCACAGCCAAACAAGGAAAGCGTGTGTGTGTGTGCGTGCGCACGCGCGTGCACCAAGGTCTAAGCAGCTGTGGTATCCGTGGGGTCCCGCGTATGCACATAGTCAGGCACAGTGGAGACCTGCAGCCCAAAGGTGGCATCGGGACTTTTGTCTCCAGACCCCAGGTGTGGCGACAGCCCAGGTGTCCATGCACATGGGAATGTGGACATTGAGAGCATGTGCTTCAGCCAGGCAACACAGGCCTTCATACATGTCAGTAGGCATCTTGCAAGACCCAGGTGTTCATGGGAGTTGTGTGACCTGTAAATGCCTTGCGTGTAGGTCTGTGCGTGTGGGTCTTCGTGTTTGCCCAGCCTGGGCACTGGCATGTGCAGGGGCAGCAGTGGTCCCGTCTCTGCAGACTGGTGCCCGTGGAGTCTTGGTCTTCCTGGAGGCCCCATGCACCAAGATACAGATGTTCAAGTTGTCACTTGGGGTCCAACCTGAAAGGGGTGTCCGCATTGGGAGAGCTCCCGGCAAGGCAGTGGGAGCAGTGCCCACGGGCAGGACTTGGGGCTACACGGGACCACACGGGCAGAGGGCAGCCGTGTGTCCCTGACGGGCTCCACAGCCCCTGGCATTCCAAGACAAGGAGGCCCCCAGGACCCAGCTGGCTGTACTTAGGGCTCCTCCTTCACAACAGGAGCAGGTCCCAGTTGTGTCCACACCAGGGGGCACGCATGGGCCCCTCCCACCGGTGACCAGAGGACTCTCTCTCATAGATGCACTCCATCCGCAACCTGCCGTCCACGCGGTTCCTGGAGCAGCACCGGGAGGACGGTGTGGAGGACATGACGCAGCTCGAGTGAGTGGTTGGATGGCAGTCAGTGAGGGGGCCTCGGGGGGTCGCCACACTCCCAGCTGGAGCACCCCCTCTTACCAGGGGTGCCTCTCATCTCCTGGAACGTGTTCAGAGCCTGTTTTCTCATCTGCAAAGTGAGGGCCATACAGTGTCACAAAAACCAGATGCCAGCACAGCTCTGCCATCAGATGGGCCGGGGCTCAATCCCAGCCCCACCACTTAGCAGCTACAGGACCGTGGGCGAATCACTTCACCGCTCTGTGCCTCAGTTTCTCATCTATAAGACGGGGGTGGGGGTGGGATGGCTATGGTTATGAGTGTGCTGGCACATTGGAGGTGCCCAAAGCGTAAGGGCTGTGCTGGTCCGTATCATTATCCAATTATGATGACTCAGCCCTCAGATCTGCTGCCTAAGAGCGTCGCCAACCCAGTGAGTGAGGTAGGGCCAGGGCTAGTAATCATACCCATTGGACAGATGAAGAAACCGAGGCACAGAGGTTAAGTAACTCCCCAAGGCTTCATGGTTGGTTAGTGTCAGAGATGAGACTTTCTGGCCAAGGCCCTGCACTGGCGGACAGTGGGCCCTGACTGCCCTTCTTCCTGCTTTCCCAGAGACCTCCAGGAGACCACTGTGCTGTCCAACCTCAAGACCAGATTTGAACGGAACCTCATTTACGTGAGTTGTGGGGTGGCTCCGCCCTGGCTCGGGTCTGGCCGGCAGCTGATTCCTTGTCTCCTGGGGCCTGGTGGGTGGTATAGGTGTCTCCTGCTGGGCCCCAGACTAGTGGCCGCTGGCTTCACCTCTGAGGTGTCTGCTATTTGAGCAAAACCGACTAGAGCCTGGGGCCCTGACCTCCAAGGTCCTACGCGTAGATCTTAGAGTGGTGGGTGCCAGGGGCAGCGACCTGGAGACAGGAAGCCCGACGACAAGGCTCCCAGAGTCCTGGAGTCCAAGGCCCGGGTCCCAGGAGGGGCTGCCAAGGGGAAGATGGGAGCAGAGTGGCCGAACGGAGCCCCAGACCACAGCGCAGGCAGCGGGGTCACCAGGAGGCTGGATACCTCAGAGCGCCCTGCACTCCCAGCCCCTGCCTCTCCAGGCGGTGGAGGTTGGGCCTTAGGGCCAGGCGCAGCGCCAGGAGGTAGGCCGCAGCTAACAGCCTCCTTGCAGAACCATGCCTGGGCCTTTGTGCTCGGCCCCTCCCAGCCTCAGCCTGGGACAGTGCTGGGAATCCCACTGCCAGAGCGGAGGACCCATCAAGCTCTTAGAGGGCCCAAGCTTTGAACTCTGAGGTCAGGCAGCCAGACATCTGTCCCCATGGGCACGGATCCAGGCTTCCAGGGGCCGGGAGGGACACAGGGCTGCGAGGAACCACGGGCACTGAGGCCGCTGTCTGCACAGCAGACCTACATCGGCAGCATCCTGGTGTCGGTGAACCCCTACCGGATGTTCGGAATCTACGGGCTGGAGCAGGTGCACCAGTACAGTGGGCGGGCCCTGGGAGAGAACCCCCCGTGAGTACATCCTGGCCTGGGCTCCCGGGTCTCTCTCTGAGCTTGGTGAGTCGGGCTGCCCCTCAGCCGCGGTCAGGGCTGACGGCAGTCGGCAGCTTAGCCCACGCTATTTCCCCCCGAGCCTGGCCATAGCCCTGCTGGGCTGGAGGCCGCTGTGGCTCAGCCCTCGGGGGTGGGGTCAGGGGGCGGATATTTCCTCAAGGATGGGGGGTGGAGCAGGCTTGGCTGGACAGAGATGCGGCCCCACCTGCCCTCTGGGAGGTTTGGAAGCACCCCTTCCCCCTGTCTCTCCAGGCATCTCTTTGCAATTGCAAATCTCGCCTTCGCCAAAATGCTCGATGCCAAACAGAACCAGTGCATAATTATCAGGTGAGCAGCATCATTACCAGGTGAGCAGCAGGCCAGGCTGAGGGTCTTTGTGCATGTGTGGAGGGGACATATGGGGGCTGCTGTGGGGCCGGGGGAGGGGTCACTCGGCTCCTCTGGGCAGCCAGCCCGCCCATGTCCTCTTGTGTCATGGCGGTGGCATGGGAGCCGGGAGAGGCGGGGAGCCGGCTGCAGCTCACTCTGCCCCTTTACCTGGTCAGTGGCGAGAGCGGCTCCGGAAAAACTGAGGCCACGAAGCTGATCCTCCGCTACCTGGCCTCCATAAACCAAAAACGGGGCATCATGCAGCAGGTAAGTCCGCCTGTCTTCCTAGGGTCCTCAGCTAAGCACCCCTTGTGCTCCCCAAAAGATGAGATTTCTTGGCTCCACTTGGAGGTTGGGGAGGCTGAGCCCAGGGTCGCACCCAGAGTTCTCTTAGGACTTGGGGCTCTCTCTCCCCTCCCAGGGAGCACCTGTGGGGGAGCCCTCCTGGGCCTGGCTAGGGTAGAGGCCATGTGGGCAAGGGGAGTCACCCTCCTCCCCCTGCCTGGCCTCACCTTCCTGCTGTGGCTCCTGGTCAGTAGTGAAGAGGCAGGAGAGGCCTGAGTGTGGGGCGGCCGTGGGGGCGGGGCCAGTAGGTGTGGGGGCGCTGAGGAGGCCTGCAGGGTTGGCGGTCTGCTCAGAGTGCAAGTCCTCAAACCGGAGGATGTGGGAGGCTCCTGAGGACCTACTGTGTGCGGGGCCTGAGCGAGGTCTGGGGAGGCAGCAGCAGCAGCACAGACTGACTCATGTTCCCACCTCGTGGGAATGTCATTCCAGTGGAGGAGACAGAAAAATAATACACAGGTGATAAGCGTGGAGAAAGAAGCAGGGAGGAGGCTGGGACTGCGGGGGGGGGGGGGGGGTTATAATTCGGAGTGTGGTAATCAGGGCAGGCCCTAGTGAGAGGAGGGAGTGGGCCCTGAGGGCCCTGAGGGGAGGAGCAGGCAGGCAGAGAAGCAAGTGCAAAGGCCCTGGGGCACGCAGGTCTGGTGTGCTCAGGACAGCATGGCAGCATGGAGCCCAGCTGAGGGAGGGCGGTGGCTCAGGACACAGCGTGGCAGCATGGAGCCCAGCTGAGGGAGGCCGGTGGCTCAGGACACAGCGTGGCAGCATGGAGCCCAGCTGAGGGAGGGCGGTGGCTCAGGACAGCGTGGCAGCATGGAGCCCAGCTGAGGGAGGCCGGTGGCTCAGGACACAGCGTGGCAGCATGGAGCCCAGCTGAGGGAGGGCGGTGGCTCAGGACAGCGTGGCAGCATGGAGCCCAGCTGAGGGAGGCCGGTGTGCTCAGGACACAGCGTGGCAGCATGGAGCCCAGCTGAGGGAGGGCGGTGGCTCAGGACAGCGTGGCAGCATGGAGCCCAGCTGAGGGAGGCCGGTGGCTCAGGACACAGCGTGGCAGCATGGAGCCCAGCTGAGGGAGGGCGGTGGCTCAGGACAGCGTGGCAGCATGGAGCCCAGCTGAGGGAGGCCGGTGTGCTCAGGACACAGCGTGGCAGCATGGAGCCCAGCTGAGGGAGGCCGGTGGCTCAGGACAGCGTGGCAGCATGGAGCCCAGCTGAGGGAGGCCGGTGTGCTCAGGACACAGCGTGGCAGCATGGAGCCCAGCTGAGGGAGGGCGGTGGCTCAGGACAGCGTGGCAGCATGGAGCCCAGCTGAGGGAGGCCGGTGTGCTCAGGACACAGCGTGGCAGCATGGAGCCCAGCTGAGGGAGGCCGGTGGCTCAGGACACAGCGTGGCAGCATGGAGCCCAGCTGAGGGAGGCCGGTGGCTCAGGCCAAGGAAGTAGACCCCAGGGCAGTTCAGAGGCCAGCCGGTGACTTCCTGACTCCCAGACTAAGGGACAGTACAGGCCACAGACAAGGCTGTAATAGAGGGCGCAGCCTAAGGGCCACCCCAGGCATTTGGCCGGAGCCACAGGCAGCACAGGGCTGCCACCAGCTGCTGAGCAGGGCTGCAGACAGAGGGCAATGGTGTTGTGAGGTGTCTGCTGGGCATCCACACAGACGGCAGGGGAGGTGGTGGTGCACCATGAGCCTGGAGCTCTGGGCAAAGGCCCACCAGCTCCGAACCTGACTCTCAGACTCCCTGCCCTGGGCCCATGAAGGTTTCTAAGTGGCCACAGTGACGCAGCCAATGGCAATCTCAGCAGGTGATCTTGGGGGCATCGGGCAGAGGCTGCTCAGCCCTCGGGGTAGCGGGGCCCCTCTGCTGCCTACCTTGGCCTTGGCAGCCCCCCCGCCCCCATCAGCCTGAGTCTCCTGGTGGCTAAGCAGACCTTCCCTCTGTGCTAGGCACGGTTTTCCAAGCCTCTGAGGTTAGACTCCTGGGAGGACTGGCTAGGTAGGCAAACCAGTGTGCACACGATGGCCCTCCTGCGGGAGGGAGATGACTGAGGGGCAGAGGGACTGGGATGGGTCTGGCAGAGTGCTGTCCTGCAGGTTCAGGGCGGATGCTTGAGCGTGGGCATGGCAGGTCTGCGGCTTTCTGTGCTGGCTTGAGTCTGCGAGCGGGACACCTGTGGGCTTACTTCACAGCCACTACTCACCCCTGCCTGTGGCATCGCACAGGCTGGCCTGGGCCCGTTTTAGGCATGGCGGAATCCTGGGTCTTTTTTTTTTCAAGCATCACGTAACTACTTTATTATTTATTTCATTTTATTTTATTTTTTGTAGCTATTTCTGCTTGTGTGTTTTTTAATCTTTATTGTTATGATCTCTCAATTTTTTTTGAGGGGGGAGGCAACCAAAATTTTTGATGGCCTTGTTTTAAAAAAAAACTTTATTGTTGAAAGTAGTACATATGTCCCCCTTTTCCCCCCATTGACCCCCTCCAGCCCACTCCCAGCCCCCACACCGCACCTTCACCACCCTGTGGTCCCTGTCCACGGGTTATGCATATATGCCTACAAAGACTTCGGTTGATTACCTCCCACCATCCACCCTCCCCCCCCCGGCTTCCCTCCGAGATTCCGCACTATGTTCCATGCTTCCCTGTCTCCGGATCCACTCCGTTCATCAGTTTATTTTGTTACTTAGATTCCATATATGAGTGAGATCATGTGATTCTTGTCTTTCTCTGACTGACTTATTTCACTTAGCATGCTACTCTCCAGGTCCCGCCATGCTGTCTCAAAGGGTAGGAGATTCTTCTTTACAGCTGCATAGTATCCCATGGTGTAAATGTACCACAGCTTTTATCCACTCATCTGCTGATGGGCACTTGGGCTGTTTCCAGACCTTAGCTACTGTAAATTGTGCTGCTATGAACACAGGGGTGCATACATTCTTTCTGATTGGTGTCTCAGGTTTCTTATAATATACACTTAGAAATGGGACCACTGGGTCAAATGGCAGTTCCATATTTAATTTTTTGAGGGAACTCCATACTGTTTTCCATAATGGCTGCACCAGCCTGCATTCCCACCAGCAGTGCACTAGGGTTCCCTTTTCTCCACATCCTCGCCAGCACTTGTCGTTTGTTGATTTGTTGATAGTAGCCATTCTGACAGGTGTGAGGTGATACCTCATTATCGTTTTAATTTGCATCTCTCTGATGATCAGTGACTTTGAGTATTTTTTCATGTTTCTTGGCCATCTGTATGTTCTCTTTGGAGAAGTATCTATTTAGGTCCTTTGCCATTTTTTAATTGGATTGTTTGTTTTCCTTCTTTAAGTTGCATGAATTCCTTATATATTTTGGAAATTAACCCTTTATCAGATGTATCATTGCCAAATATGTCTCCCATGCAGTGGGCTTTCTTGTTGTTTTGTTGATGGTTTCTTTTGCTGAGCAGAAGATTTTTATTTTGATGTAGTCCCATTTGTTTATTTTCTCCTTAGTTTTCTTTCCCTAGGATGTATCCATAAACATATTGCTATGAGAGATGTCTGAGATTTTGCTTCCTATGGTTTTTTCTAGGATTTTTATGGTTCCACAACTTACATTTAAGTCTTTCATCCATTTTGAGTTTATTCTTGTGTATGGTGTAAGTTGGTCTAGTTTCCTTTTTTTTTTTTTTGCATGTATCTGCCCAATTTTCCCAACACCATTTATTGAAGAGACTCTCTTGACTCCATTGTATGCTCTTACCTCCTTTGGCAAATATTAATTGAGCATAATGGCTTGGGTCGATTTCTGGGGTCTCTGTTCTGTTCCATTGATCTATATGCCTATTCTTGTGCCAGTACCAGCCTGTTTTGATTACAGTGGCTTTGTAGTATAACTTGATATCTGGTATTGTGATTCCTCCAACTTTGTTCTTCTGTCACAAGATTACTGCAGCTATTCAGGTCTTTTTTGGTTCCATATAAATTTTTGGAGTGTTTGTTCTAGATCTGTGGAATATGCTGTTGGTATTTTAATAGGGATTGCATTGAATCTGCAGGTTGCCTTGGGTAGTATGGATGTTAATTTTAATGATGTTAAGTCTACCAATCCATGAACACGGTATATTCTTGCACTTGTTTATATCTTCCTCTACCTCTTTTTTCAACGTCCTGTAGTTTTCTTGGTACAAGTCTTTTATCTCCTTGGTTAAATTTTTTCCTAAGTATCTTATTTTATTGTTGTTGTTGCAATGGTAAATGGTATTGTTTGTTTAGTTTCTCTTTCTGAGAATTCATTATTGGTGCATAAAAAAGCCATTGGTTTTTGGGTGTTGATTTTGTATCCTGCTACATTGCTTTTATCATGTTGAGATATTCTCCCTCTATTCCCACTTTGCTAAGAGGTTTTTTTAATCAAAAATGGGTGTTGGATTTTGTCAAATGCATTTTCTACATCTATTGATATGATCATATAATTTTTGTCTTTCAATTTGTTTATGTGATTTATCACGTTAATTGATTTGAGAATATTGTACCAGCCTTGCATCCCTGAAATAAATCCCACTTGGTCATGGTGTATGATCTTTTTAATATGTTGCTGGATGTGATTTGCTAATATTTGTTGAGGATTTTAGCATCTATGTCCATCAGGGATATTGGCTTGTAATTCTCTTTCTTTGTAGTGTTTTTATTTGGTTTTGGAATTAGGATAATGCTGGCCTCAGAAAAAGAGTTTGGAAGTGTTCCTTCCTCTTGGATTTTCTGAAATAGTTTGAGGAGTGTAGGTGTTAGTTCTTCTTTGAATGTTTGGTAAAACTCCCCTGTGAAGCTGTCTGAACCCGGGTTTTTGTATGCTGGGAGTTTTTTGATTACTGCTTCTGTTTCATCAGTTATTGCGTATTCAGGTTCTCTGATTCCTCCTGATTCAGTTTTGGGAGATTGTATTTTTCTAGGAATTTGTCCATTTCATCCACATTGTCCAGCTTGTTGGCATAGAGTTGTTCATAGTATTTTCTTACAATCTTTTGTATTTCTGTGGTGTCAGTCATTACTTCTCCACTTTCCTTTCTGATTTTATTTATTTGGGTCCTCTCTGTTTCTTGATGAGTCTGGCTAACAGTTCATCAGTTTTGTTTATCCTTCCAAAGAACCTGGTCTTGGTTTCATTTATTATTATTACTTTTTTAGTCTCTGTCATTTATTTCTGCTCTAATCTTTATTATTTCCTTCCCTCTACTTACTCTGAGCTTTTCTTTTTCTCGTTCTAGTCCTTTAAATTGTAGGGTTAAATAGTTTATTGTAAATTTTTCTTCTTTGTTGAGGTGGGCCTGTAGTGCTATGAACTTCCCTCTCAGGACTGCTTTTGCTGTGTCCCAGAGATTTTGGGTTGTTGTGTGTTCATTTTCATTTGTTTCCAGAAAGCTTTTATTTCTTTCTTGATCTTGTTGATAACCCATTCATTGTTTAATAACATGCTATTTAGCCTCCATGTGTTTGGATGTTTTTACTGTAGTTGATTTTTAATTTTATTCCATTGTGGTCTGAGAAGGTGCTTGATATGATTTCAATCTTCTTGAACTTGTAGAGACTTGTTTTGTGTCCTAACATGTGGACTATCTTTGTGAATGACCCATGTGCACGTGAGAAGAATGTATATTCTGCTGCTTTGGGGTGAAATGTTCTATAAATGTCAATTAAATCCATCTGATCCAGTGTGTTCTTTAGAGTCACTGTTTCCTTGTTAATTTTTTGTCTGGAAGATCTATCCAGTGAAGTAAGAGGGGTGTTAAAGTCCCCTACTATGACTGTATTGTTGTCTGTCTCTCCGTTAAAGTCCTCTAGAAGTTTTGTTTTAATATATTTAGTTGCTCCTATATTGGGTGCATATATGTTTACTAGGGTTCTATCCTCTTGTTGGATCAATACCTTTAGTATTACGTAGTGACCTTTGTTGTCTCTTGTGATGGCCTTCATTTTAAAGTATTTTATCGGATATGATTGCTACTCCAGCTTTTTTAAATTTTCTATTTGCATGGAACATTTTTTCCATCCTTTCACTCTCATCCTGTGTGTGTCTTTTGTTCTGAGGTGGGTCTCTTGTAGACAGCATACAGTTGGGTCATGTTTTTGGATCCATTCAGCTACCCTATGCTTTTTTTAAATTTTATTTTATTTTATTTTATTTTATTTTATTTTATTGCTTAAAGAATTACAAAGAGTATTACATAGGTCTCTTTTTTACCCTATGCTTTTTGATTGGGACATTTAATCCACTTACATTTAGGGTTATTACTGATAGCTAGTTTATTGCTATCTTAATTCTGTATGCCTAGGTTTCTCTCTCTCCTTCTCATTACAGCAGTCCCTTTAGCATTGCTTGTAATGCTGTCTTAGTGGTGATGAACTCCTTTAGTCTTTTTTTTTTTTTTTTTTTTTTGGTCTGGGGAGCTCTTTATTTCACTATTTTGAGTGATAGCCTTGCTGGATATAGTAATCTTGGTTTTAGATTCGTGCTTTCCATTCCCTTCTGGCCTGTAGACTTTCTGATAAGAAATCAGGTGTCAGCATTATCAGAGCTTCTTTGTAGGTAACAGTTTGCTTTTTTCTTGCTGCCTTTATGATTCTCTCTTTGTCTTTAATTTTTGGCATTTTAATTATGATGTGTCTGTTTGGGTTCTTCTTGCTTGGGACTCTCTGTGCCTCCTGAACTTGTGTGACTTTTTCCTTCACCACATTAGGGAAGTTTTCTGCTATTATTTCTTCAAGCATGCAGAATCCAAGGTCTTAACCAATGTCCCCTGTCCTGGCTCCACCCTCCCTTAGTTATGGGTGTCATCCTCAACCAGTCTCCCATTGGACAGCAAGATGGTGCCATGAGCCTCAACCCACAGCTCCCAACAAGCCAGAAAAGATCTCAGGCCCCTCTTGTGGGGCAGGTGTTGCCGTGTGTTCTTACTGGAGCCTGTCATGCTGAGGGTTCACTGGCGGAGGCCTGGGCCACAGGGCTGAGAATATGACATGGAAACCCCACGATGGGGATTGGCCGGACCCTCTGCACCCCAAACCACAGGCACCACCCCACCTGGGGGCTGGACTGATGGCACCACATGGCCAGATGTTTACCCACCTGATTTACCTGTCCTTGCCCCTGGTCGCTGGCCATGTGCCCCAGCCCTGCAGTGGGCACTAGGAACAGAAAAGCAGCTGACCCACCCTCAAGTGCCCTCAGAGAACTCCCAGACTAAGGGGTAGCACAGGTCACAGCTCAGGCGGACCCTGACTCACTGAGCAACCCCAGGCTGGCCTCTGCTCCTCTCTGGGCCTCAGTCTACTCCTCTGTACAGTGGGCACAATATTTCCTAGACTAAGCGGAACTATGGGAGTGACCAGAGGGAGGGACTCACACTTTCCCCACGGAAGCTGAAATTTTAGTGCGGGAGACAAGATACAAAGAAATGAGAGAATTTGCCAGCGGTGCTAAGAGCTACAGAGGGAGAATTCCCGTGCTCAGCGGCAGGAGTGTGCCTGAGTGTTGAGGGCACAGTCAGGAGGGCCAGGTGCTGGGCAGAGCAAGGGAGGGGAGATGAGGCCAGCGAAGGTTGGGCTGTGTAGAGTCTTGGAGATCACTGTGAGGACTTGGCTTTGAGCCTGAGGGAGAAGGTGACCTATGCAGGTTTTCAAACAACCCCTGGAGGGAGCACAGACAGGATCAGGGAGGAGACTCTTCCAGGGACCCAGGTGACCCATGGCTGTGAAGGGACAGGGAGAGGACATCCCAGAACCTTCTGGCCATTAGGCCCAGCAGACACCCACATCTGGAGCTACACTGCAGTCCCCAAGACTAGACCCCTGGGGGGCTCTGGGGTTCATGACTGTACTCTTACCTGGTGGCTCTTCTGGCCGCCACAGGGGCCCAAAGGGTTCTTCCAGCCCCTCTGTGGCCGGAGGCCCTGGTGTTGTGGGGGGAGTGGTGGTCAGTCCTACAGGTGACCTTCTGTTCTTGTTCCTTTCGCCTCCTCCTCCCGACCGACTGCTCCTGAAGATAAAGGTATTTGGAGTGTGTGGGTGTGTGTGTACGTGCTCCAGCCTCTGTGACATGCACCTGGGGGTGTGCATGTGTGTGCACGCGTGTGCGATAGCAGGATTGGTCAGAAGCCGTGTCTCACACCTGTCCTGGCCAGGGCTGCCTCATGGGAGGCCGAGGCTGGGAGGGCGGAGTTGGGGTCTGTGTGTAGGGTCTGGGCCGCGTGAGGTGGGAGCATTGAGGGAGTCTAGGAAGACCCCGGGGTTCTCTAGGGAGCCCACCTCTGGTCGCCCCTCACAAACGGGGTGTTTGGGGAGGTCTGTGTCTGGGAAATCCCTGGGTGGCCCCCACCATGCTCCTCGCTCTAGGCGGCCAGAATAATACCCACCTCTTCTGGGGTCTAGATCCTGGAGGCCACACCCCTCTTGGAGTCCTTCGGTAACGCCAAAACTGTGAGGAATGACAATTCCAGCCGCTTTGGGAAGTTTGTGGAGATCTTTCTGGAAGGGTGAGTGGGACGTGGAGGAGCCCCCAGAGACCCTGCCGTGCACCCCATGTCCTGGCAGAGCCCGCGGAGCCAACAGCGGGCCCGTCGTCCTGCCACTGGCTGCCAGGCTTGAGCTGCGCATGCTCCTCACACAGGGGCGTGATCTCTGGTGCCATAACCTCCCAGTACCTGCTCGAGAAGTCCAGGATTGTGTTTCAGGTGGGCCAGGCCCTCCACGGCCCTTGTGTGCTGGGGCGCGGGACAGGGTGTGTGTGTGTGTGTGTGTGTGTGTGTGTGTGTGTGTGTGTGTGTGTGCGCGCGCGTGTGTGTAGATACTCAGAGCCCGGCACCTGGCCAGGCTGGGTAAAGGGTGAATTAATGAACAAATGCACGTGTATGTGTGAGCATGTGACCGAACGCCCCCCCCCCCGCCCCGCCCTGCAGCTACATTGGCCCTTCCCTGTCCCTGAAGCACGCCAGGCCCGACCCTGCCAGGCCCCTGCACTGACTGCTCCTTCTCCCGGAGTGCCCTCCCCACACCTGTGTGGCCGCCCCACCTCCTCCCGTTTGACAGTGAGCTCCCGGCCCTGCACTGCGCTGTCTCCCAGAGCGCTCCTCACCACCTGACATGTTTTATGTTTTAACCAGTGATTTGCAGAGTATCTGTCTCCCAGCTGGCAGGTGGGTCCATGAGGCCAGGGACTTCTGTCTGCCTTGTCCTCGCTGTGTCCCAGGGCCTGGAGCAGGGCCAGGCGCCCAGCGGGTGCTCAGCCACCCTGGCTAAATGAGCCGTCGGAGGCCTATGTCTGCTCCTGGGACATAGGCATGCGTGGGTGTGTGTGGCCAGCACACAGGCGAGAGCAGCACCTTTCTCTTACGGAATGCTGCCAGGGCCCCTCCCACCACCACCCCCTCCCTGCTCCCAGGCAGAGCCAGGCTGGGCGCTCACTCAGCACGGCCCGGCCCCACCTGCAGGCCTGGGTGTGTGTATTTATATTGGTGGGCACACCTGGGCCTGTCTGTGTGTGGGGGTCGCCTAGGTGGGCGCTCCCCTCTCGGCACTCACACACCCACTCTGCAGGCCAAAAACGAGAGGAACTACCACATCTTCTACGAGCTGCTGGCTGGGCTGCCTGCCCAGCTCCGGCAGGCCTTCAGCCTGCAGGAGGCTGAGACCTACTACTACCTGAACCAGGTGAGCACCAGCAGGCCTCCGAGGCTCCCCAGGCCTGGTCCCCCCTCATTACCCCAGAGGGCTGAAAGAGCCAAGTCGTGGTGCCCTGGTGTCCAGCAAAGATGATGGAGGTTTGGGAGGGCAAGTCTGGATGTGAGGTGTCTCATCATGGCACGTGGACAGGGGTCAATCTAGGGTAGAGGAGGCCTACATGATTCTTCATTGTTCTGGAGACTACAACAGAAATAAGTAGCCTGGAGCTACTATACTTCCCCTCTAGTGCCTCAGTGTTCTCATCTGTAAAATGGGGATAGCACAGTATCACTGCCAGGGACGTGGTGAGGATTAAAGGAAGGAAATGTATGCAAAGCACTTAGCACAGTACCCGCTCAGAGACTCCTGGCCCGTGGGAACGAAAGTGCTGAGTGCCATGTTGCAGGTGCAGACAGAGCAGGGACAGTCAGGGCTCCTGGCGCCACCCAGCATCCCTGACCCCTGGCCCTGCCCTCGCCTAGGGTGGGAACTGTGAGATCTCGGGGAAGAGCGATGCAGATGACTTCCGCCGGCTCCTCGCTGCCATGGAGGTGCTGGGCTTCAGCGGGGAGGACCAGGACAGCATCTTCCGCATCCTGGCCTCCATCCTGCACCTGGGCAACGTCTACTTTGAGAAGTATGAGGTGAGAGGAGGTCCCAGCCGCCATCCCGGCTCCCTTGGGCACAGGAGTCTTTCCTAGGAGTGCTCTGGGGAGACAGAACGCGTCTATATCTGCCTTTCAGGCGGCACCAACACACACCAATCGCTCTTTTCCCCTACACTTTGAGGTTGTTTGTCTTTTTATTATTATTTTAATAGATTTTTATTGACTTTAGAGAGAGGAAGGGAGAGGGATAGAAACATCAATGATGAGAATCATTGATCAGCTGCCTCCTGCACGCCCCCTACGGGGGATCGAGCCTGCAACCCGGGCCTGTGCCCTGATCAGGAATCAAACAGTAACCTCCGGGTTCATAGGTCGATGCTCAACCACTGAGCCACAGCGGCCAGACCGTCTTTTTATTATTGATGTATGTATGACGTACATATGTTAAGGAAATAAGCCTTTGTCTTTGATGTGAATTGTAAATATGTCTTCCGGTTTATCATACATATTTTGACTTTATTTACAGGAATCTTGGTGTTTGGTTTTGTTTTTCGTGGTTGTTGTTTGTTTGCTTTGGCATTTCAGATTTTTAAAATTATTTTCAGGAATTTCATCTTTTCTTGTATAAATTTTAGAGGTTTTTTTTTTAATCATTTTTAAAGAGAGTTGTCTCTCTTAAATTATAAGTTTCGCCCATACTTTTTTCAAGATCCTTTATGGCTTTCACAGTTTGTTTTTTTAACGTTTAAATTTTGATCCATCAGGAATTTATCTTAGTAAGGTATGAGGCAGGCATCCAATTTCTTTTTTTTCCCCAGGCAATTACTTAATTATACTAACTCTATCACTTGAAAAGTAAATATTTGTCATATACTAACTTCCTACGTGTATTTATGCCGAATTCCAGACCTCCTATTGTGCTTCATTAATCTGCTTACAAGCTACATGTCTGTTACCTGTTTTAATTATCGTAACTTTGAAATACGTTTAACCATCTCCTAGGTCCCCCTGCACTCCTATTTCAGAATTTTCCTGGCTCTTCTAGCTTGTTTATGTTTTTTTATATGAATTTTAAAATCTACTTGTTTAGCTCAAAATACAGTCCTGTGGGTGTTTTACACAGACAGACGCACAGGAGGTGGCCTCGGTGGTGAGCGCCCGGGAGATCCAGGCCGTGGCCGAGCTGCTGCAGATCTCCCCTGAGGGGCTCCAGAAGGCCATCACCTTCAAAGTGACCGTGAGTCTCGGGCCTGGGGGTCTGTCCAAGCCTCCGCCGCTTTGTGCCCCCTCTGTGGGCCCTCTCTCCCCTTCCCTCTCCTCCCTGTCCATCCCTCCTCTGAGCCAGGCCTGGAGGGGTTAGCCTCAGGCCCCACAGGCATTGGACGCCCAGTCTCCAGGCCTTAGCATTGGCTGTTTCCTCTGCCCGGAGGCCCAGCACAGCTGTCCACCTCCAGGGAGCTAGCTGTTCCTGACCCCTGGCCGAGCTGGTGCCTCCTCTGGCCTCCCTCAGCCCCTGGCCCTCCTTCCCCTCCCAAGGCTGGTCTTGCTGCATCATGTTTGCTTATGTCTCTGCCTCTCCCACTGGACCAGCAGCCCCCACCCCGACCAGCACAGCCAGGCGGGGGGGGGGGGGGGGGGGGCGAGGGCCTTATGTTTCAACCTCTGGCCTACTGTCGACCTCAGACCAGTCACTCCATTTCCATTCCCCACCCAACCCCCAATCCTCGGAGGACTTCCTGGAGGTGGTGGCCAGCCAGCTGTCGCTCAGGGGCCATGTTCCTCCCTAGGAGACAATTCGAGAGAAGATCTTCACCCCCCTGACGGTGGAGAGTGCCGTGGATGCCAGGTGAGGCTGCACCCTCCCTCCCTGAGCCTCCCGGTGGCTAGGTCCCCACGGTGCCCACCCCCTCACCATCTCTGCTCCAGGGATGCCATCGCCAAGGTCTTGTATGCGCTGCTGTTCGGGTGGCTCATCACCAGGGTCAACGCGCTGGTATCCCCCCAGCAGGACGCACTGTCCATCGCCATCTTGGACATCTATGGCTTCGAGGTGGGGCTCCTGAGCGGGTGAGCGGGGGGCATAAGGTTTCATGTCTCACCTCTGCCTAGAGCACAGCCATTCTTCGTTCAGGGCCCCTTATCTTCTACCATGTCCTTCCCTCACCCGCAGGCCTGTGGGTGCCAGGCTGTGAGCTGGGCAACATAGGGACCCTGGAAAGGACCAGACCTGGGCTCTGCCCTTGGAGGCACTGGGTGGGCATGGGGGACAGAAATCGGCAAACCCATGTGGTCAGAGCCGTAACAGTCAGCCTGGCCTGGTGGAGCCAGAGGAAACCTTAGCGGGCAGGGGCCAGGGCGGTCTCCCTCGAAGGGGAGACATGCTGAGCTCTCTCCTCAGGAACCAGGGAGGCGGGGGAGTGGCCCGCGGTGTGGGGGCCTGGGTCTGGGGAGTGAAGGCATCTGCAGGGGCGGGAGGGGCGCCGCTGTGCTGAGTGCACAGTGCGGGGGTTGGGGTGAGACAGGCGAGACCCTAGAAAGAAGCGTGCTGGCGAACACTCACGCAGCACCTGTTGTGTGCCAGCGGCTGTTCCAAGTGCGTCACGTCTACCGATCACTTAACCCTTACCACCGCCTTATGACGTGGGCTTGTCATGATCCTTGTCTTACAGACAGAAACTGAGCTACAGGGGGCTTGTCCAAGGCACATGGTTAGAAAGATTGGAGCCTCGAAGAAGGTTCCAAAGCCTGGGCCTTTATTTCTTTAAATAATTTCATTGATTTCAGAGAGGAAGGGAGAGGGGGAGAGAGAGAGAAACACCAACGATGAGAGAGAATCATTGACCAGCTGCCTCCTGCACGCCCCCCACTGGGGATCAAGGCCACAACCTGGGCATGTGCCCCTGACCACAGTCGAACCCAGGACCCTTTAGTTGGCAGGCTGACGCTCTATCCACTGGCCCACACTGGCCAGGGTGCAGAGCCTGGGCCTTTAACCACAGCCGAGCTGCCTCTCACTGGGCCCAGCCTGCCAGGCGTCCTTCCGCCTGTGCACAGCGGCAGCCACAGAGCGTGCTGAGCAGGGCCTGTGGTCAGGCTCCCACGTCCTGAAGCTGCGACCACAGAAGGCAGGGAGGGCACTGCGCCTGAGCTGGGGGGGGTGGTGGCGGGGGGGCCTGGGAGGGGACAGGTGGGCTGAGGCCCTCACCACCTGCCTCACAGGACCTGAGCTTCAACAGTTTCGAGCAGCTGTGCATCAACTATGCGAACGAGAACCTTCAGTACCTTTTCAACAAGATCATCTTCCAGGAGGAGCAGGTGTGCGGGGCTCGGTCGGACCCCCCATCCTCACGGGCCCTGGGCCTCCTCAGTGACCGCAGGACATGCTGGCTCGTTACGGGCAAGTCGGAGGTTGTCAGAGACCAAGTGGAGGGAAAGGCACGGGCAGCTTCACCAGCGCACGAGAGGCCCGTGTTCTTGAGGGGAAGGTGTTGGGGGGAAGAGCCCGCTCGGGGGTCCTCTTCACCCTCCACAGAGCTGTCCTAGGTGGAGGGAGGAGAAGGCCCAGCAGTGGTTCATGTGGCCCTGCCAGGAAGTGAGCTCCCTGTGCTAGGAGGCGTGCAAGCAGAGGTGCCCCAGGCCAGGCCCTGTCGGATGGATTCATCCGGGGAGACAGTCGGGGGCCTGGGCAGGAGTAGGAGCTGAGCCCTGCTGCCCGCAGGAGGAGTACCTCCGCGAACAGATCGACTGGCGGGAGGTGGCCTTCGCTGACAATCAGCCCTGCATCAACCTCATCTCGCTGAAGCCCTACGGCATCCTGCGCATCCTGGATGACCAGTGCTGCTTTCCCCAGGTGAGCCCTGGGCGCCGCGTGGGCTGTCAGGCTGCTCCACGCCTCTGAGCCTCATGTCCTCATCAGGCCTGAGCCCTACATTCCTCTCTGCTCTGGCCTGGGATGGGGCTCAGGACAGCCAACCTGCCATTCACAACCTGGATAGGGGGCTGCAGGTGTCCACTCGAGGGGCTACACCAGCCATGGGAATCATAGAAGGCTTCATGGAGGAGGTGACCTTGGGGTTGGGCCTCACATACTGACTGGAAAACACAAGGGTGGGCTGGCAGTGGGACAAGAGAGTGCAAAGTCAGCTGGGCTGGAGGGGCGGCAGCTGGGAGCTAACCAGACACACCTGTCTGCAGAGATCCCCTCCGGCCTCCCGCCCTGGGCAGTGCGCGGCTGTGACTTGTTCCTCCTCCCCAGTGATCACTGCAGATCAGTCAGGGCTGGAGAATCTGCCACTAGGCCAGGAACAGGGTGCCCGCCCCCTGCTCCCCCACTGAACCCTACCTGCCCCCAGGCCACAGACCACACATTTCTGCAAAAGTGCCATTACCACCATGGCGCCAACCCGCTCTACTCCAAACCCAAGATGCCATTGCCCGAGTTCACCATCAAGCACTACGCAGGCAAAGTCACCTACCAGGTGAGACCCCAGGCAGCCCTCATGGCCTCCAGCACCCCAGGGCCCTGATGTTGGAGGCACAGAAGCTCAGCCTGGGCTCCAGACACTCCCACCCGATTCCAGTTCTGGCCCTGCTGACCCTCGGCTGTGTAATCTTGGGCCAATCACTGTACCTCTTGGAGCCTCAGTTTCCTCACCTGGAAAATGGGGATAAAAACAGTGTCCATCTCACGGTGTGAGAAGCCTAGGGCTCGGGTGGGCTTGATGAAGAGCAGCTATTATCAGTAACAAGGTCACCAGGGCAACTCTCATTGCTCTTAGCTCGGGCACATTCCTGCCCTGGCATTGTCTTGGGCCAAGATTCCAAGCCTCTGTCCCCATCTGGGCCGCATTTCCCTCAGCTGCAGGACGCGCACAGGACAGCGTCCTCCACTGAGGATGGGGCCAAGACCGGGGCTAGTCATGCGAAGGGCGCCAGTCCTGGGAGTGGGGAGGGTTGTGGGGACAGGAGGGGTGGGGACCACTGCCGGGGGAGGGTCCAGTCCCTTCCAGGACAGACAGGGAGACAGTGGGCTGGAGGTGCAGGGCCAGGGTCACCCGAGGGCTGCAGCGAGGAAGGAAGAAGATGGTAGTAGGCGGCTGACACACCCAGGCTGCGTGGGGGAAGGACTCCAGCCCCAGCTGCCCGGCCATCCCCCTTCCCAGGTGCACAAGTTCCTGGACAAGAACCATGACCAGGTGCGTCAGGACGTGCTGGACCTATTTGTTCGGAGCCGGACACGGGTGAGCAAGCCTCCCTCCCCGGCCCTGGCCCTGCCCCAGAGCACCCAGCCCACAGCCAGGCCATTGTCCGCCAAGGAAAGGGGAGGTGCCCTAGTTCCATCCCAGCCCTAACCCCACACCCATCCAGCCTTGCCTTGCTCTGTACTTTCTCCCGTTCCTGGCCCCGCCCCGTAAAGGGCTATGCCCCTGGCTGGCCCCCAGGTCTCTCCCCTGCCTCATCCCGGTCAGCCCGCCCAGCCTGGGCCCATCCCCACCTCCATCTGCCTGATGAGTGGTTCTCCCATCCGTATTCTCTGGGACTCCATTTCCTCATCTGTCAAATGGGCACCCTCCTCCTGCGGTCATCCTAGGGTTCACGACCATGCGCCCAGTGGGTGCCCATGTGTCCCCCAGAAAAAGAAGCCAGCTGACCCCGGGGCTGGTCCCTTGGGTTAGTTTTCTGGTGCTTCTTGGTCTGGAGACTTGACTCCTTTTGTTCCCTGGCTTTCTCTCTCCCTCTTCGTTTCTCTCCTTGTCTGTCTCTTGGTTCCTACCTCTCCCTCTTGGTGCTTTGACTACTGCCCTGGCTGGTGCCCATGCCTGCCCAGGTGGTGGCCCGCCTCTTCTCCAGCCATGCCCCCCAGGCTGCCCCTCAGCGCCTGGGCAAGAGCAGCTCCATCACCCGTCTCCACAAGGCCCACACCGTGGCAGCCAAGTTCCAACAGTCGCTCCTGGATCTGATCGAAAAGATGGAGAGGTGGGCGTGGCCGGTGGGCGGGACCCTCCGACCCTGGGGATGGGCACTTCCTTCTCCGGGGCCTCACGCTGCCGCCCCTGCCCTTGACCAGGTGTAACCCCTTGTTCGTGCGCTGCCTGAAGCCCAATCACAAGAAGGTGCGTGCGGCCGAGGCCTCGGGAGCAGCCCTCTCCCCGCGCTCTGGCGCGGCCCGCCCACCGCGGCAACTTGGTGCTGCCAGTGCCCTTGCACATGGCGGGTCCTCCCCACAGGAGCCAGGCCTCTTTGAGGCAGATGTGGTCATGGCGCAGCTGCGCTACTCCGGGCTGCTGGAGACCGTGCGGATCCGCAAGGAGGGCTTCCCGGTGCGGCTGCCTTTCCAGGCGTTCGTCGACAGGTAGCCCAGGCGCCGCCGTGGCTCCACAGGCCCCGGCAGAGCAGGGCTTGCCGTGCACAGCTGCGCGGGTTGTGCACAGGCCACATGCCAGCTGTTGTCTGGCATGGGTGTTGGTCGTTGTGCAGTTTTTCACAGTTTCACTGTGTTGATTCCAAAGAGAAACATTTTTAATCGTGATTATGACAAGCTTCCAGCAGATGGCAGTAAGGGGTCTTGTTCTGCTGAATCCCTTTCCACAGTCCTGGCACCTAGAGTTGGGAGGGAGTGCCCTCTGACTGGAAGACACTGAGGGGAGCCCCCGCGGTGGGCCTCCTGGAGGCGGTGGGGTGGTGAGGGCAGCCTGGCGGGCGGCTGGGGCAGCAGGTCCCCAGCCCCAGCTGTATTTGGGCCCTGCAGGTACCGCTGTCTAGTGTCCCTTGAGCACAACCTGCCAGCCAGTGGGGACATGTGTGTGTCCGTGCTGAGCCGCCTGTGCACAGTCATGCCAAACATGTACCGCGTTGGCGTCAGCAAGGTGAGTCCCCCCCACACGCAGTCCCTGGAGGGCTCAGGCTCAGGGCCTTCAGGACCGACCCGTGGGCTCAGGACTGTCCCCAAGGCAGTCCAGTGGAGCTGGGTGAACGGAATGCCAACCCCACTCCGGACCTTGCTCAGGCCGCTCCCGCTGCCTAATGCGCCCTCAGCTTGCTCCCATCTCTCCAAACCCAACCCCTCCGCTGCCCTGGCTGTTCGGTCTCCATGGACTTCCGGAGAGGGAGGGCCTGAGGCCAGTCGCTGCCCTGCCGGCTCAGCACCCGCCTCCTCGGCCCAGCTCTTCCTTAAGGAGCACCTCCACCAGCTCCTGGAGAGCATGCGGGAGCACGTCCGGAACCTGGCAGCCCTCACCCTGCAGCGCTGCCTGCGCGGCTTCTTCATCCAGCGCCGTTTCCGCTCCTTACGCTGCAAGATCATCCTGCTGCAAAGCCGAGCCCGAGGCTACCTGGCCAGGTGCAGCCACTAGGCAGGACTAGGGAGCCCTAGACGAGGCTTGGGAGAGGCTCTGCCTGAACTTAGGTGGTCAGCTCCCTGTTCCTGGAGGTATGCAAGCTGAGAGTGGGAGCCTCTGCTGGAAGGATGATCAGATTCAGTGTTTCTGCTTTTGGATGCCCTTCCGTCCCACCCGCTGGCCCTTGTAACTCGTGGGTGGGAATCCATCCAGCCAAGAAGGACCCCACCCTGCATCTCAGGGACCCTGGGATTCCAACCTAACGGGATCTATGTGCTCCAAGTGGTTGGATCCGGGCTCGGACCTTAGCCACGTCCTTGCCCCCACTGAGCTCCTTTCCTTAGAGCCAAAGGGCCCCAGAGTGAAGTGTGCACCAAGGCCAGGCTGGCACAGGTATCTCTGCCCCTGGTTTATCCATGACCCCTCCCCCCCCACCACCGCGACACTCCTTTCCTCCCTACCCGCAGGCAGCGGTATCAGCAGATGAGAAAGAGTCTGGTGAAGTTCCGGTCCTTAGTGAACACATACGTGAGCCACCGGCGCCACCTCAAGGTGCAGGCCTTCCCCTGGCCCTTCTCCCGGAGCCAGGCCTGTCCTGTCTGGGTCCAGGGAGTGGCAGAGATGGGGAGGGGCACTTAGCTCCCAGGAGGGTTCGAATCCCCGCTCTGCCACTCACTAGCTGTGTGGCCTCGGCCCCTCTCCAGCCTGACCTCCCATCTTCCCCTGAGGCTGCAGAGGGTGAAATGAATATTGCACTGACAGGTGTCCGGGTGCTGGGCTCACTGTGGGTCTTCAGTAATTGGGTCCGATTAGAATTTTGCACCTGGACCAGCACTGAGTACGGTTTGCTCGTACCTTGATGCCAATCTTGGCCTGTTGTCACATAAACCAACACCAGACAAATGTAACGCCGAGCACCCAAGAACTGCACGGCTGTTCCTGAAGGTTCTGTGGGTGACGAGCCGCCCGCCTTTCCCAGGATCACTCCTCTGCCCTTTGCCTTTGCTCTCTCTTTCTTCCTTGCCTTCCTGTTTCTCTGGCCACCCCTCTGCCTCCCTCCATCTGTGAGGTGCAGTCGCCTCCAGAAATCAGGCCAGCTGACCCCTTGCTTCCCTGCTGGCCGCCCTGTGTGAGCTGGCTCGGCCTGCCAGGGCCCCTGCCCGCCATTCCCTGCCCTGACCACCTGCTCTCCTGCAGCTGAGGGCAGAGCGGAGGCTCCGGGTGGAGGAGGTGCGGCTACGGGAGCAGGAGGTGGGTGCGGGGTCTGGGTGGCAGCAGGGACAGGAGGGGAGGACGGCGGGGCGGGGGGGGTATGGCAGGCCCTCCCCTCACCACGCTGTCCCTCCAGGAGCTGAGCAAGCGGGAGGTGGTAGCTGTGGGACACCTGGAGGTGCCAGCAGAGCTGGCTGGGCTCTTGCGAGCAGTGGCAGGTACACAGGTGCTGCAGGTGTGGTGGGAGTGGGCACAGGTGGGCAAGGGAGCCAGGCACCTCGTGCCTTCTCTCCACAGGCCTTAGGCCAGCCCAGATGCCCCGGGTGGCCCCCGTCCGGACTCCCCGGCTCCAGGCTGAGCCCCGTGTCACACTGCCCCTGGACATCAACAACTACCCCATGGCCAAGTTTGTCCGGTGCCACTTCAAGGTAAGGGCTGGCAGGGGCCCAAGCAGCCCAGCCAATGGGCACAGATCAGTTAGAATTGACGCTGTCCACAGCTCGGGCAGTTCCTGTCCGGGCCCTGAGGGTCGGGTACGAGCTCCCCCTACAGCTGCTGGGTCAGGAGCAGCCTGGGGCCCACGGAGGCCTGGAGGGGAGGCCCCAGGGGCTTGGGAAGCAGCCGTTTGCCAGCCAGTCTGGAAAGATGTCAGAAATGTAACAGTCAGTGGAGCCACAGCTCGTCATCCCTGCTTTAACTTTCTGTCCCTCAGAAAGGGCCTAGATGGGGCTGAGACTGTCTCTACCACCGACTCACTGAGGGCTGGCGTCTGCCCCCTCCAAGCCTCAGTCTCCCCATCTACACACTGGGGGCAGGGGATTTGTGCTCTCACCTGGCACAGAGCAGTGGACCCAGATGTGCGGTCAGTGCTGGCTCTGTGCCATGTGTCTGCTGTGCCCCCAGGAGCCTGCCTTCGGGATGCTGACGGTGCCCCTGAGGATGCCCCTCACTGGGCTGCCCGTAGAGCACCACGCGGAAGCCGTGAGCATCTTCAAGCTGGTAGGGGCCTGCCCGGGCCGCCTTGGAGTCCGTGGCTCCTGCGCTTGCGGCCGGCCAGGGGGCTCTCATCCTCCTGACCCATGCACGAGCCAAAGCCCCGGCCACGCCCCTTCCTTGGAGGAGTTCTGTCAGGTCTGGCCACCTCTGCATGGAGCTCTGGGGACTGGGCTTTTCTGCTCCCAGCCTCGTCCCGGCAGCAGGACGTTCCCAGGGACAACGCGGACAGATCCGGGTTCTCTCCTCAAGGGCTCCCTAGGCTGAGAGAGGAGGCACGGCACACCTGGCTAGTGCCCGCCAGGGTGCACAGGGCGGCACGGCGGCTGGCAGGCCAGGCGGGGCTGAGAGCTTGCTGGAGGAGGGGCATTGAGCTAGAGTCAGAGGAGGAGTCAGGCTCTCCCAGCCCGGGCTGTGGAGGAGGCACAGGGAGGAGAGGAAATCCATGTGGTCAGAACAGAGAACCCATCCGGAGAGCAAAGGCAAGAGGGGTCTGGAGCTCAGATTTATCCCAAGGCGATGGAGCGAGGAGTACGCCTCCATGGGGGGGATGTGGCTGGATATGTGGCCCCTGGAGTCTGAAGGGGGTTGGGGGCCAGGGGTGCTGGGCGGGGATGGGAGCTATAGAAGGTTCATGAGCAGGAGAGAAAGCCAGCGTGGATGTTGGATCCTGACTTTTTCCCAGGGCTGGAGTGAACTGCCGGGTCATTTGGTGTAGGGTAGAGCTATTATATTGTAGTGGGGGACTTTTACATGGACGGGCACGGGAAGGACGTGTGAGGGATGCATGGGGGTGGGAACCCGGCAGGAGCAACGTTCCGAGGCCCAGGAGTCTGTCTGTGGCGCAGGTCCTGCGTTTCATGGGTGACCCCCACCTGCACGGTGCCCAGGAGCACGTCTTCGGGAACTACATTGTGCAGAAGGGGCTGGCAGTGCCCGAACTCCGGGACGAGATCCTGGCCCAACTGGCCAACCAGGTGTGGCGCAACTCCAGGACCCACAATGCCGAGCGGGGCTGGCTCTTGCTGGCTGCCTGCCTCAGCGGCTTTGCACCTTCCTCGCGCCTCAACAAGTACCTGCTCAAGTGAGTGGGTCGGGTGGGGCTGGGCGGGCAGGGACGCTGGCACCGGCCGGGGTGCGATGGTAAAGGTCAGGCCAGGCGTGAGGTCTCTGTGCGTGGAAGCTGGACTTACTGTGCAGCGTAGGAGTCAAGTGAGATTGGATAAAGGACTTCCCGGGCACGGTGGGTGGCAAAACCAGGGTGTGGGGAATTGGAATGGAGGCGTGGACCTCTCATGTCATCGGGATGTAGTGAGGAGGTTGGACGTGTAGGCTCTGACAGTCTGTGTTCAAGTCCCAGCTCAGCCATATCAGAGCTGAGTGACCTGGGCAAGCTGCTTTATCTCGCTGATCCTCGGTGTCTTCCGTGTAAAATGAGGATGACGAGAGCAGGACTCACAGGCTCTGTGAGGACACACGTGGAGTGCTTAGGACAGGGGAGCGCGGTGAGTGCTGTGTGAGGACAGACCCGCCAGCCCCCGGAGGAGGAGGGCCAGTGTCACCCACCGGGGCGTCGGGGTCATTGGCAGGGAAAGGCGCTCAGTGCGGGATAAGTCACGGCTCCTCTCTGAACCTCTTCCCTCACCCATAAATTAGGGGTGGTAACCGGACCGCCTTCCGAGTGGCTGTGAGCTCAGAGTGTACAGAGGTGCACAGGCCACGTGCGGGGGGGGCGGCTCACTGCTCAGCCGTGTGGCAATGGGACAGGGCCACTGCCTGTCCAGGGCTTCCTGTGGGCACAGCTCTAGGTTCTTTCTTGTGGCCACTGTGGACCCGCTCCCCCGCGGCTCCTGGCCAGGCACCCCAGCGGTTGGGAGTGGAGCCAGGCATGCGGAATGCCTGCGGCCAGCAGGAGTCGGCTCGGGGGTCCTGGGCCAGGTTGAAACCTCACAGCCGTCTCAGGATGGGCGAGAGCCTGGCAGCAGGCCCAGGGCGGGTGCAGCTGGGGTCCGGGTGAAATGGGGAGCGCCCCTTGGAGTGCCTTTCCTGCCCACAGAGTGCTGCAGACCCCACCCTGTCAGTGACATGTCGCTCTGACAAGCTTAGGTGGGCCGTCCTGGGACCTCTTCGGCCGTGTAACTGCTGGTTTGAAATGCTTTGGGGCTAGCCTGGTACCCTTCTTTTTCAGCCTAGCCTGGGAGCTCTGGGGGAGCCTGGCCTTCTCATTCTCACCTTAAAGCTCTGGGCCAGCCTGGGCCTCCCTTAAACTGGCTGTGGAGTCTTCCCCGACCGGGGCTAGCCTCAGCTCCTCTCATCCTGGCTCTCACTCTCACAGGTTTGTGTCTGATTACGGGCGGAATGGCTTCCAGGCCGTGTGTCAGCATCGCCTCATGCAGGCCATGGGCCGGGCCCAGCAGCAAGGCCCTGGGGCTGCCCGCACCTTCCCTCCGACCCAGCTCGAGTGGACAGCAGCACAGGAGAAGGCCAGCATGGCTTTGGATGTGGGCTGCTTCAACGGTGAGCTGCCCTCCCTGCCCCGCTGCCTTCCCTCCTTCAGGCCTCTGCCCTGGGCCAGGAGAAGCCGGGGAGGGGTGCCTGCTGGGCGTGGCCCTGGAAGGAGGTCTTGGTGCGCATGTGGGAGAGGAGCGGGGCAGAAGATGCAGACCCAGGACCCTGGGCAAGAGTGAGAGGCCTGTGCGCAGGCAGCAGGCAGGAAGCAGCAGAGCGGGGCCAGCTGCCGACCTCCCAGGCTGAGCTGCGCCTGCTCTTGTCCAGGCGACCAGTTCTCCTGCCCGGTACACTCCTGGAGCACGGGGGAGGAGCTGGCCGGAGACATCCTGAGGCACAGGTCAGCTCCTGCATGCCCTGCCCAGCTCACCAGTGCACCTGGGAAGCGGGGAGGGAGGGGCAGGAGGCCAGATTCTCCAACCCCCTGGGTACTCCCCCCCCCCAGGCATGCTGGGGTCCGCTCCTATCCCGGAGTCTTCCCAAGTGGTACCTCTTGGCTTCGTCCCTCCTTCATGTCCCTTCATTCGCTGTCCCCAGAGGGCTCATGGACGGCTGGCGGGGCTGGACGGTGGCCATGAAGCACGGGGCCCAGTGGGCGGAGCTGGCCGGCCACGACTACGTGCTGGACCTGGTGTCAGACCTGGAGCTGCTCAGGGACTTCCCACGGCAGAAGTCCTACTTCGTTGTGGGTGCAGAAGGGCCCGTGGCCGGCAGAGGAGGCCCGAGAGCGTAGGTGGCCACCTGGGCCCCCACGGGTGGCCTCAGCACGGGACTGCCCCTCTGGCTGCTGAGAGAGACTGAGGTCTGGACTTAAGCTTCAAGGTTCTCATGGAGGTGGGGCTGACCAAAGGGTCCCGCCTTTAAAGAGACAGTCACTCAATTCCAGAGTCCTGTGCCGAGGAGATTGGGTGGAAGGGGGTGGGGTGGGGGTGGTCTGGGAGGCCGTGGGTCCCTCTGGGATCAGATGCTCCATGTTCCCCTTCCCCACAGGGTGTTTGGGAACAGCTGGGACTCAGATGAGGACACGCCCACTAGGCCCCAACCACAGGGGCACATGCCCAACGTGGCTGACGCCAATGGGTACTGCAGCCACCATGAGGACAGCACAGATGGGGAGACTGAGGCCCAGAGAGGTACAACAACCCACCCAGGTTGACCAGCAGGACCGGTGTCTGGTGGGGAAGGCCCTGGGGCTGGGGGGGTGGGGGCATCAGCAGGAGAGAACATGACGTGTCCCCCCTGCCAGGCCTGGACAGCCCTGGAGAGCCTGCTGTGTCCCACAAGGGCCTGGACTGCTACTTGGACAGCCTCTTCGACCCCGTGCTGTCCTGCGGGGATGCGGTAGGGATGGCTGGGGTGTTTGCAGGCAGCAGGCATGGCGTGCACATACCAAGTCATACACATCCAGGGGGGACACAGCCGGGCCATGGGGTGTCATGGGGACCCAGCAAAGGAGGAGGGTGTCCTCTTGGCTAGAGACGCCCCTTGATAAAGGCTCAGACCTCCCATGTCCTGTGGGATCCAGCCCCCTCAGGCACCCTGCTCATGCTGAGAACTCCCAGGAGCCCCTCAGGCACCCTGCTCATGCTGAGAACTCCCAGGAGCCCCTCAGGCACCCTGCTCATGCTGAGAACTCCCAGGAGCCCCTCAGGGCATGCTATGTAGCCCTGAGCAGGGCATAGCCCCGCTTGGAGCCTCATTTTACTCCGTGAAAGGGGTGGTCACTTGGGAACTTGCAAGGTGGTGGGAGGACTGAGTGAGTGCGTGAGGGCAGAGGCTGGGCACACAGCAGACGCTTGGCCAGTGGGAGGCCCCTGGGGTAGAGGAGGAGGCTGGTGTCAGGTGCCCGTTGCCTTGGAACCGTGGGAGGCCAGCCCGGAGGCAGCCACTCGAGCCAGCTGCTGCCCCCAGGACCTGGAGAAGCCGACAGCCATTGCCTATCGCATGAAAGGGGGAGGCCAGCCTGGTGGCGGTGGCAGTAGCAGCACTGAAGACACTCCCAAGAGACCCCCAGAGCCAAAGCCAAGTCAGTGCCTGCCCAGGGTTGGTTCTAGGGTTGGGCAAGGCTGGGTCCGCTGGTTCTCCGGGCTCCCTCCCGTGCTAACATGGAGGCGGCCATGGGCAGGGCGGAGGGGAGGCAAGGGGGCAGGTGGTAGGAAATTCCCGCTTCCCTCACCTCCTACGCCTTGGGATCTGCGCCCTCTGCCCGGCTCCCTGAAGTCCCAGGCCTGGATGCCTCCACATTGGCTCTGCAGCAAGCTTTCATCCACAAACAGGCCGTGCTGCTGGTGCGTGCGAGGGGCCTGGGAGGGGGTTGCCTGGAGCGGGCCTGCCTGGTTACACCCCCACCTCTCCTCAGGCCAGAGAGATGACCCTGCAGGCCATGGCCCTCCAGCAGCAGCCCCTGAGTCCTGCCCCAAGGCCCTTCCCCCCGGAGGTGAGCCTGGCCTGCCCAGGGCATCGCCGCACCTCGCTGAGCCTGGACCCCACACCGTCCTGGGCAGACACGGGGTCCCAGAGAGCAAGCTGGTGTGTCCCAGGAAGCTCACCTCACACCCTGCTCTCTGCAGAAGCCCCAAGCCCCCGAGGCACGGCCCAAGCTCACGGGCACTGGACCCCCGGCCAAGCCTGTGCTCCTGCGCTCCACCCTGAAGCCCCTGACCCCCGCCCCTCCGGCCAAGGCCCCCAGGCCCCCCACCAAGCCGGTGGCCGCCCCCATTCTAGCTCAGGATCGGTCTTCTCCAGAAACCAGTGAGTGTCCTGTCCCTGCTGGGCTGGTGGGGGCGGCCTCCCAGGCTGGACTGGGAGGCGTGGTCTCACTCCGCCCCCTGGCCCACAGCTTCGCCCTGCCCCGAGCTGGTCCGGTACTCCACACTCAACTCGGAGCACTTCCCGCAGCCCACGCAGCAGATCAAGAACATCGTCAGGCAGTACCAGCAGCCGCCCCAGGGGGCCCAGCCCAAGGCCCTCAGGTCAGCTCTGCCCCGGCCTGCAGGCAGCTGCCTCCCCCTGGGCCCGGTGCCAGCCGTGTGACGTGTGACGGAGGAGTCTGTTTATGCAGATGCTCCCCAGGACCCCCTCCCGGCAGAGGGCGGCCCAGGCTGCTTTCCAGGCTGCGCTGTGAGAACCTGTGGTTCTCATTGACAATGACGGGGTGGCGGGGGTGGCGGAGAGGGCCCTTCCTCTCGGGGTTTGTGATGGGGAGAGGAACTCGGTGTCCTCCCCCCCAGGAAGGACTGCGGGAGGGTGTTCGTGAAGCGGCCAGACCCCCACGAGGAGGCCCTGATGATCCTGAAGGGCCAGATGAGCCAGCTGGCGGCAGCACCTGGCACGCAGGTGAGGGCAGAGGCTGGCCGTGCCCAGGCAGAATGGAAAACGGGGGCCTCCAGGGAGCCTCGGAAACCAGCTGCCCCTAAAAGGCATGACCCTGCTGCTGCTTCCTCCCCGGCCCTGCGCCCCCTGAGCGCTCTCTTTGGGGTGGGGGCAGGTGCCCAGGGAGGCCGTGGCCCTGGTGAAGCCAGTGACCAGTGCTCCGAGGCCATCCATGCGACCCACACCAGGTGAGGTGCCAGGAGAGAGGGAGGGAGGGAGGGACAGAGGGCAGGTGTCCACGTGTGTCAGTCTGTGTGAACACAGGTGTGTGTGTGTGCATGTCCGTGGCATGCGTGTCCATGTCCTGAGCCCGTGTGGACATACTGTGCGCACATCTGTACAATTACGTCAGCACTTAAATGACCCCGATCCAGGCCAGGCCCACCCTGGCCTTACTAAGTCTGCACTACACCCTGGACACAGGCCCATCTGCACCTACAGGTGTTACAGATGGGGAGACAGGCCCAGAGAGCTTAAATGACGTGCCACGATCACACAGCTGAAGGTGTTAGACCAGGGGTCCCCATCCAGGCCTCTGACATCACAGTTGGAGCCCTCACCTCTACGTCGTTTGCCTCACGTAGCCACAGTGACCTTAGAGAGAGAGTTCTGGCCCCCGCTCCAGCGGCTCCTCCCTGGCCTGAGATCTGCCCTCTCCCAGCCTTGCCGCCCCACCTCCCTTGGCCCTCTGCCCCTCGGTGTTCCTGGGGCACACCAGTCACTCCTGCCTCACTCCTTGCCGCGCTGCTCCTGCCTGAGCGCTCTGCCCCCAACATCTGCCTGCCTGCCCCTTCTTACCGAGGTCTCCCATGTCACCTCCTCAGAGAGACCTGCCACCCCACCCGGTCCGAGGACCCTCACAGACCTTCCCTAAGTCACCCCGTTTTATTTCCACCTCATGGCTCCTAGCACGAAGAGTTTCGTCGTTTCAAATGGTCTGTTTCACCCACAGCTGCCAGGAGACTGTAAAGTCAAGGCAGTCGCTTGCGACACCCTCAGCCCCTGGCATAGGCCTGCACACACTGGGTGCCTGTTTCTAGTATGTGCCGAGGGCTGGTTGGGCTGCAGCAGCGTTCTGCATGCGTGTGATCACGTGTGTCTGTGGCCAAGGGTGTGGGCTGCCACTCTACTGCCTCCCCTCACGCCTGCGATTGATTCTGTGCTCCCCAGCGCTGCCCTCGAGGTCGCTGGAGCCTGCGGAGGACCCAGTGCAGACACAGCTGCACCGCCTCCCCAACCCCAGTTTCTATGGCTACCAGGACACCCCCTGGCAGATCTTCCTTCGCAAAGAGGTGCGGGGCGGGGGAGGGGCTGACCAAGGGCAGAGGGGACACCCGATTGGAGAACCAGGCCAGGGTGGAGCTGAGCTAGGCACCTGCGGCTGCTCCAGGGCGGGGCTGCACCTGGGGGCGGGTCCAGGTGTGAAGCAAAGTGAGGGGCCTCTGGAGGTCCTCACTGAAGCCCCACCCCCACAGGTGTTTTACCCGAAGGACAGCTACAGCCACCCCGTGCAGCTAGACCTCCTGTTCCGGCAGGTGAGGGCCTCTCTTCCCTTTCTGCCTCAGTGTGCTCAGCAGGGCAATGGGCACGTGGACTAGCTGTCTGCAGATTCTGCTGCTGCGCTCAGAGTTGGGCTCCTTGACCATGGTGTGGATGGGAAGTTGTTCTACTGCACCCCTGTTCCCATGGCTAGGGTCACAAGCCCACAATCCCATCTGACCAGGCTCGTGGTTTGTCTGAGCTAGATGGACCCACTGTATAGATGAGGACACCAAGGCCGGGAGGGGTGGCAGGACCTGGAGGGAAGGAGAAAGGAGAGGGTCTTTGTGAGTGGGATCTGATTTACCCAGAGGACCCCACAGCTGCACACATGGAACCCCCGCTCGTCCTAGAACAGTCCAGCCTGGGCTCCCAGGTGGGGGAGGCCCTCGGCCCACCCGCATCACAGCTCAGCTCATTCCCGCAGATCCTGCATGACACACTCTCCGAGGCCTGCCTGCGCATCTCCGAGGACGAGAGGCTCAAGATGAAGGCTCTGTTTGGTACCGCAGGGAGCGGGGGAGGGATGAGCCCCGCCCCACTCACCTCCCAGACACCCCTCCTTGCTCAGCTGCTAGGCTCCACCATGGCCAGGCAACAGGTCTGGGTCAGCTCTGCCTGACCGGCTGGGGGGCCGGGCCTCTGTCTGCCTCGGGTCCTGGCTTCCCCGTCGGCACTGAGAGCAGATGATCCCCTGCCGTCTGCGGAGTCGGCCTCCCTCCCTGCAGCGGGGCCGGCACGGGGCGGGGAGGCTCCTGACGCCCCTGCATCCCTCAGCCCAGAGCCAGCTGGACACACAGAGGCCGCTGGTGACGGAGAGCGTGAAGCGGGCCGTGGTCAGCACCGCACGCGACAGCTGGGAGGTCTACTTCTCCCGCCTCTTCCCCGCCACGGTGCGAGCCGCTGCCAGCCTGCCCACCCGCCCGGCCGGGGCTTAGGGCAAGGCTGACGTGCCCTTGTCCCCACCCAGGGCAGCGTGGGCACGGGCGTGCAGATCCTAGCTGTGTCCCACACAGGCATCAAGCTCCTGCAGATGGCCAGGGGCAGCCGGGAGGCCGGAGGGCAGCTGCGTGTCCTGCGCACGTACAGGTGCTGGCAGCGGGTGAAAACGGGGCTCGCCGGACACGGGCACGGGCTGGCATCAGCATTTCCTCACTGTCTCTCCGAGCACCAGCATGGTGCCCAGCCCTTGAACCCAGCCCAGTTTAGAGACGGGGACCTGGGCTCAGGGAGGGAGGTGCTTGGCTCAGGCTCACAGCTAGGAACCCGCTGGCCATCCTGCCCCCAAGACCCCACGGAGCTCACTGTGGTCGGACGGTGTGGTCCGCAGCCACGTGCCCGTGCGCCTGGAAGGGGAAGGGGCCCAGGGAGAGACCTGCTGAGTCCTCTGCAGCCACGGAGTGACAGGGCGGGAGGCTGGGCAAGCTCCTGGGCCGGGGCTGGTGGAGTCCGGGAGGGGGACAGGCGGGGCCGAGGAGCAGGATGGCTGGGGAGAGGGCGTCCCCTGGCCACAGGCCCTGCCCTCACGCGCCTGTCCCCCAGCTTTGCGGACATCCTGTTCGTGACCATCCCCTCCCGGAACATGCTGGAGTTCAACCTGGCCAGCGAGAAGGTCATCCTCTTCTCAGCCCGCGCCCAGCAGGTCAAGGCTCTGGTGGACGACTTCATCCTGGAGCTGAAGAAGGTCAGGGTCCCCCCACAGAGCCCGCGGGGGCGGAGGCCCCGGACAGGCTCTGCACCCGCACCGGCCCCCTGCCGGGAGCAGGCCGTGTGCGGCCCGTGGCCGAGTCGCAGACTTCTGCGGCCGTCCACAGATGGCCTTTTGCCTCTGCTGCTCCTCAGCCAGGCGCCTCCTCTGAGCTCCACAGCTGCTGTGCTCCTCACCCTCCTCGGCCACTGCGCCAGCACTGCTCCCTGCAGTGGCCGTGCCCACAGGGCGGCCGGCCCGGCCCAGCCTTGGTGGGGACGTGGCAGGCGGTGCGGCCTGTGCCTGTGCTCTGGCACCATCTGCATGCCTCAGGCCAGGGCTCCTGCCCTGCCCTTCTACCCGGGATGCCCCTCCCTCTTTGAAGTGGGGAGGAACACCTGTGGGCGTGGGGGCAGGGGAGCGGCCTGGCCTCTGGGAGGCGGGAAGGGCCTGTGGCCTCACCCTGCCCCTGGCCGCCCAGGACTCGGACTACGTGGTTGCTGTGAGGAACTTCCTGCCTGAGGACCCGGCGCTGCTGGCCTTCCACAAGGGCGACATCATCCACCTGCAGCCCCCTGAGCCGCCCCGCCCGGGTCGGTGCCTGGGGTGGGGTGGGACGAGCGGGGTCTGGGCCAGGGCCCCCCTGGCAGTTGCTGACACGTACCCGGCCGCAGGCTACAGTGCCGGCTGTGTCGTCCGCAAGAAGGTGGTGTATCTGGAGGAGCTGCAGCGGAGAGGCCCTGACTTCGGTGGGTCCCGGGTCCCCTGCCCGGCTTCAGCGCCCCAAACCGCAGAGCCCCCACAGCCTCCGGCTTCGCAGTGCTCTGGCCTGGCCAGGCCTCCCAGGGACCGGCGGCCACCCGCCCAGCCCTCCGCCTGCTGATCTGGGGGAAGGGTTTCCGTTAGCGGCGGATCCCTCTGTGCCACACATGCCGAGGGAATGCCCTCCCTTCCCAAGCCCAGGCCCCTCCACCAGGGAGCTCGAGGGCAGGGCGGGTCCTGAGAGCCCTCAGTCCCAGGGAGATGCCTGCTCGCCTCAGACTCCCTCCCACCCCCTAGGCTGGCGGCTCGGGACCATCCACGGGCGCGTGGGACGCTTCCCTTCCGAGCTGGTGCAGCCCGTGGCTGCCCCCGACTTCTTACAGCTGCCCACGGAGCCCAGCCGGGGTCGTGCCGCCGCTGTGGCCGCCGCCGTGGCCTCCACGGCTGCTGCATGGGAGGTGGGCCGCAGGAGAGAGGTGAGGCGGGTGGCCAGGCCAGTTGGGTAGAGACCGCGGGGGGTCATCTGACTGGAGGTGGATGGGAACAAGGTCGGCCAGTCCTGGGGTGGGGTGAAGGGGGTAGGGCCAGCCATTCTGTGACCTGTGGCATGTGACCAGCGATGGTTGGAGATTTGGCCAAATGGGTAGAGAAGGGTGGAGTCAGCAGAAGGACTGCGACCAGGTCACGGTGGCAGGATGGGGCCGTGAGGCGGGCAGGGCCGAGCAGGTGGGGTGGTGGTAGCGAGGGGTGGAGTGAGGTAAAGCTACGTTGTAAGGGCAAGATCAGCTCACCCCGGCATCTGGAGAGGCCCGCCCTGGGCAGGGATGCGCCTGGTGGGGGGCATGGCCACGTGGGTCAGGGGATGGGCCCACTGGGCATGTGGAGGCTGTGACTGGTCGAGGGGGTGGGGGGGGCAACCCGAGAGCCTGGGCACATTCACCTGGGGTTGAGTTGAGTCAGGTTTGATGGGGACGGGGGCGGGCGGGGGTGGGGGTGGTTGGACAGGCCCTCCTGGCTCCTGCCCCCTGCAGGGTTCCCCCATCAGGACCGGCTCGGCTGATCGTGGGGAGGACGGGCTGGCTCCCCCACCACGCACGATGCTGGCGTTTGCCCAGAAGTATTTCCGAGACCCTCAGAGGAGACCCCAGTGAGTGGTCACCCCACCCCAGTCCCCACACAGAGGAGTTCCTCCTGGGGCTTCTTGCCGTGTCCAAGGGCAAGGCCTTCCTCTGTGAGGGGGAGAAACCTCAGGCGTGAGGCCACCTGCAGCCGTGGTGGGAGCGGGGGGTTGGGGGGGGCAGGGGGCGCCAATGTTCTGCCCCTCTGCTTCCTGTCCTAGGGACGGCCTCAGGCTCAAATCCAAGGAGGGCCGGGAGTCCAGAACCTTGGAGGACATGCTTTGCTTCACCAAGGTGCCAGCCCTCGGCCTCAGTTTCCCCATCTGTAAGATGGTGTGCAGGCCTTGGAGCAAACAGCCTTGTCCTCAGCACCTGAGGGCCTGCGCGCGCCCCTGTCTCCCTGTCCGCCGCTCCCTCTGCATGACCCGGACCCTCCTGCCTGAGACGGGACACACCACGCGGCCCCCTCTGTTCGGACCTGCCCCCCACCTGACGCACCCCCTCCCTGACAGAGCCCGCTCCAGGAATCCCTCATCGAGCTCAGCGACGCCAGCCTCAGCAAGATGGCCACCGACATGTTCCTAGGTGCGGGGTGGCCTTGACCCTGGGCCGGGGGCCAGCACCACCTGCCCCTGCTCATCACCGCGCCCCTGCTCCTCAGACCCCCCCCCGCCAGACATGGGGCTCCTCTAAGAAAGAGAAGCCCCAGCTGCCCCTGGCCACAGCCTCTCAGAGGGGCCTCCCTGGGGTCCCCGAGGGCGGGCAGCTCGGGCCTGGGGCTGAGTGGGGTGTTCCCTGCAGCCGTGATGCGGTTCATGGGGGACGCCCCGCTGAAGGGCCAGCGCGAACGGGACGTGCTCTGCACCCTCCTGAAGGTCAGTTCGCCCACTTTGCCGTGCGCTCTCTCCTGGCCTGTGACTCAGTTTCCCCATCAGCAACCAGAGTTGCAGGACTTTGGGGTGGGCAGCTTCTAGTGTGGCCCAAGGAGGAGTGCATCCGCCGGAGGGAGGGCCTGGAGAGGGACACGGGGCCTGTCTCACACGCCCGCCCTGTTCTCCTGTGCCGGCCTGTGGGTGACCGGCCGCCCTGCAGCTGTGCGCCGAGCAGGAGGCCCTGCGGGACGAGTGCTACTGCCAGGTGGTGAAGCAGCTCACGGACCGCGCCAGCAGCGACCAGTGCGTGAGCCGCTGTGCCCCTGCCCGCCCCCCCCACCCCCACCCCGTCCCTCCAGGAGCACAGCCCGCCTCCCGCCGCCGGGCCTGGCCCGCCCAGCCTCTCTCCCCGGCCCTCTCCTCACTCAGTAGACACAGTGTGCGGACCTGGAGTTGCTTGGTCCGAGACCAGCACTCCTGCTCCTGGCGCTTCAGCGTCCTCCCTGTAAAATGGTAGCGATCGCGTGAGTCCAGGTTACTGGTGGCAGGTGCCAGAAACGCAGTCCCAGCCGGTTTAAGCAAAAGAGGGTCCCGGTGCCCGGAAAGGCCGATGTCGGCGTTCGGGCACGGCTAGCGCCAGGTGAGGGCAGCCAGCAGGCTTGCCCTGTGTCCTGGCTGCTTCCTCGGCGGCGATGCCGTCCCCAAGCACCACCCCAGCCATTTGCAAGGTGGCCCACTCAGAAACCCCCAGTCCACAGCGGCTGGGGGTGCAGAGCTGTGATCGGCTGACCTGGGTCACATTCCTGTCCCTAAAGCCATCACCGCAGCCCGAGGGAAGCTGAGCTCTCATCTGGCCAGTCCTGGCTCCCCTGCGTCGCACAGCACGCGGCCCTCGTGAGGGTGGTGCGGGCAAGGGAAGCCCTGTGCTCCCGGGCACTAGAGGCCCCACAGGCGAAGCCCTCCCGCAGGGCTCACGGGGGAGCACACAGCCAGTGCGCGAGCGTGTGCTGCTGTCATTGTCCAGTCCCTGGGAATTGTCCAGTCCCCCTGGCCTTCCTGGGAATTTTAGAGCCACTCAGAACATGCTCCTGCCCCACGCCCACCCAGGCCTCCCCTGCCACTACCTTCCCCCAACCCCCCGTCCCCGGGCCCCCCTCAGGGACCTTTGCCCAGAAGCCTCAGGCAGAATCTCCCCAGGGAAGGTGTCCCTGGTGCGTGTCGGGCCCCGGGCCCTTCCTTGCCTCCCTCCCTGGCCCCAAGCAGGACCTACCTCCTGCCTGGCGCTGGGCCACCCCCCTGCCCTCCCGGGCAGGAAGAACACCCAGAACCAGAGCTGCCCGAGACTCCGGGCATGGCCGTCCTGCTGTGGCCACGTGACGGGGTCCTACGCGTGTGTCCTCACAGGGACAGCTGCCAGCGGGGCTGGAGGCTGCTGTACATCCTGACCGCCTACCACAGCTGCTCGGAGGTCCTCCGGCCACCCCTCGTCCACTTCCTCCAGGACGTGAGCCAGAGCCCGGGCCTGCCCTTCCAGGGTGAGGGGCACAGCAAGGGGGCCAGGGCCGAGGCCTGTCCGCGTGGGTACCGGCCAGGCAGCCAGCAGGAGGGGAAATCCAGAGAGCCTGGCCCTTCACGGTGCCTGGGCCATGTTCGCCCAGATGCCCTCACCCCGGCATGTGGTGGAGGCCCCGCAGGGGCTGGTGCGCCGGGCTGTCTGGTCAGTGGGAAGGGAGGCATGTCAGAGGAGAGGTGAATGGCTTCCCAGAGGAGCTGTTGCTCTGGGCAGGATTCCTCGTGGGCAGAGTGGCGTGGGGAAGAGGAGGGGGGCCCGGCCTGGGCTGCGGGGGAGGCTCTGCCCCTTGGGTCTTTGGCAATCAACAGGGCCTTGAGCGGGACCAGGCCGGCGTGGGCCCGAAGCTGGGGGCAGGGGCTCAGCCTTTCCCGCTTGGAGTGTGGAGGAAAGGGGCCGCTCCTCAACCTCATGCCAGCCTTGTTTCCATAGCAACTCCCTGGTCCCCCTAAGAAAGAGCCAGGGCCCCTGCGGTCACCACAGCAGCGGTGAGAGAGATGGGGGACCTCCCCTGCCTCCGAGTCCTCCTCGGCTTTGAGTAGCGCACACTCCCAGGTCGGAGGCGGAGAGGCCCAGCTCCGGGGGCTCAGAGCGGCTCCCGGGCTTCCCTGCCCGCAGGTGCGGCACTGCCTAGTCCGAGACACGCAGAGGCAGGCACGGGGTCTCCTGCCGGGACTCTGTGGGGGACCCACAGCTGCACCCCCATAGTCACAGCCTCTTAGGGACAAGCCCCCCATCAGCAGCTCAAGGTGACAGCTGTTTCCAGGGCTCATCGGGCAGCCCAGGGGGCTGTGGACCTAACTGCAGGCCTGAGCCTGTGGGCTGTGGGTTTGAGCGCGGCACTAGCACTCCAGCCTTTGACCTTGGGCAGATCGCTGCCCCTCTGGGCTGTTTCCTCAGCCAGCAGATTGGAGTAAAAGCTCATCCCACTGGCTGTGCAGAGAGCCCGTGGGCTGGCGGCCGGCGGCCAGAGGAGCCTGACTGCCGACCGGGGCAAGGCCTTGGCTCTGTCTTTGTAGGAATCGCCAAGGCCTGTGAGCAAAACCTGCAGAAAACGCTGCGCTTCGGCGGCCGTCTGGAGCTGCCCAGCGGCATGGAGCTCCGGGCCCTGTTGGTGAGCGTGGGGGGGGGGGGGGGGTCAGGGCGCGGAGAGGCCTGCTGTGCTCAGAAGGCCTCAGGGGCCCGGCACGGGTGCTCCTGCGGGGCCTGCCGAACCTGGGGCTCAGGGACCCCCGTGGCAGGGCACGATGGCTGGCCCAGGTCCCTCGGCCCAGCCTGCCTGTCTCCTCACCCTCCCTTGTCCTAGGCGGGCCGCAGTTCCAAGAGACAACTCTTCTTCCTCCCTGGAGGCCTCGAACGCCATCTCAAAATCAAAACGTGCACCGTAAGTGAGGGGATGTTTCCAGCAGGCAGCCGCTGGGGGGTGGGGTGGGGGGCAAGGACACCCCAGTCTCCAGAGTGGCCCCCAAGGGTACTGAGCCCCTCCCAGGCTCTCTCACATAGTCCACTGCGAACAAGGGGCAAGCCGGGGCCTCTCAGACCAGAAGCTGTGCTCCCTGCCTGCGAGGCGGTTCTCAGAGCCCAGGGCTGCCTCTGTGCAGGCCCGGGAGCTCTGCCCTCGGTCTGCTGGTGGCTGGGGGGACAGAGGTCAGCGGCTGGCCCAGCCTCGCTCTCCCCGCCCGCCCGCAGGTGGCCCTGGACGTGGTGAAGGAGATCTGTGCTGAGATGGCCTTGACCCGCCCTGAGGCCTTCCAGGAATACGTCATCTTTCTTGTCACCGACCGAGGTGAGCTGCCAGGAGGGCCGAGCGCGCTGGGCTCACGCCCTACATGGCCTCCAGGGCTCCGGCCGGAAGGCACTTTCCCCCAGAAGCCCCTTGACCCCCGTGTGCAGGGACCATTCCGTGCACCGAGCACCCAGCCCTTGTCTGTCTCTCTCTGCTCCGCCGTGTGTATGTCTGTCTCGCCTCCCAGACGGGATTTGTGGAGGAGAAGGCGCTCTGACTCCTCCCGCGGCCCCTCGGCCTGCTCAGGGACCCTGCCCCAGGAGCCCCCATCCCAGCTCCTGGGACCCACGAGTGCCAGCATCTTCCCCGCCACTCGTGCCTTCAGTAGGCCATAGAGGCCCTCCCTTGGTCTCTCCCGGTCCCACCCCTGCCCTCTGCTGTCTACCCACTGAGACGCCAGCTGGCCGGCTGCATCCTCTCCCACCAGCTCTCCCACTGCCCCCTCATCCCTGGACCACGTGTCTGTCCTCAGCCCTTGCCTGGAGTCCAGCCAAGGCATGGCAGGAGGGGAAGGCAGTAACAAAACAGTCCTGTGACTGACACACTACGTCCCAGGCACAGTTCAAAGCATTTTAGCCCATCATCTCCTTCAGTCCCCACCACAGCCCTATGACAGGGAGCCTGTCATCACCCCCATTTATAGATGGGAACCCGAGGCCCACGAGGGGTAGTAGTCTCCTGTTGCTGCTGTAACAGATCACCACGTACCCGGGGGCTTAAAACCACAGGCGGGCGCTTATATGTTCACGGCTCTGCAGGTCCCTCGGGGCTGGTTCCTGCTGGAGCCTCGGGGGGGGGGGGGGGGACACTCTCTTCCTGCCCCTTCCAGCTTGTTGGGACTACCCCCATTCCTGGCTCATGCCCCCTCCAGCCTCAAAGCCAGCAAGGCAGCATCTCCCCCCCCCCCCCCTCTCTCTCTCTCTCTCTCTCTCTCATTCCTTCTTATAAGGGTCCTTGAGATGACATTCGGTCCGCTTGGATGAGCTAGGACAGTGATGACGAACCTATGACACGCGTGTCAGAGGTGACACGTGAACTCATTTTTTTGGTTGGTTTTTCTTTGTTAAATGGCATTTAAATATAGAAAATAAATATCAAAATATAAGTCTTTGTTTTACTACGGCTGCAAATATCAAAAAATTTCTATATGTGACACGGCACCAGAGTTAAGTTAGGGTTTTTCAAAATGCTAACATGCCGAGCTCAAAAGGTTCGCCATCACTGCCCTAGGATAATGTCTCCATCCCAAGATCTTTCACTTAATCACATTTGCAAAGTCCCTTCTGCCATGAAGGTAACGTATTCACAGGTTCCAGGCTTAGGGCATGGACGTCTTTGAGAAAGGGCCAGTAATCAGCCTGCCTTGGAGGTCAAGGGACTCACCCAAGGTCACGTATTTGGGCGTTGAACCCAGGCTGTCTGGCCCAAGAGTCTGGACTTTATCGTACGACACGGCCCTCCCTTCGGTAAAGCTTTATGGGCGGCGTGGGGCGGGAGCAGAAGGGTCTGCAGGAAATGAAGAAGCGCCTTCAGCCTCGCCACAGGCTCTGAGCCCCCGGTGCCGGCTGCGTCCCCCCCCCCCCCCACGCAGGAGTCCAGCGTGCCCTCCGAAGGGTTCTGCCCAAAGGCACTCAGTGCGTCCCCGCCCCCCACTCCTCCAGAACGGCCTGGGCTGTGTCTGAGCAGGACCCAGGACACTTTGCAGACGCAGCGCCACAGCTGTGCAGGAGAGGCATCCTGTGGCAGTCACCGGCATCCCGCAAACACAGGGCACCTGGTCCGCAGTATGCGCGCCTCCTGAGGGTGCCGTGTCCCAGCGGGGGGCTTGCCCGGGTGATGCTCGCCTGGGCGACAGCTTGGGGGTGCACGCCTGTGCACAGGGGTACACATGTGCACACACGTGCCCCCCGCTGCCTCTGGCTCTCCACAGGCCAGCACGTGTGCCCACTCAGCCGCGGCACCTACATCCTGGACGTGGCCTCGGAGATGGAGCAGGTGGAGAGCAGCTACATGCTCTGGTTCCGGCGTGTTCTCTGGGACCAGCCACTGAAGTTTGAGAATGAGCTGTACGTGACCATGCACTACAACCAGGTCAGCACGTGTGGGCCACCCATGCCCTGGAACCTTCCTGGCTCCCCCAGGGCTGTGAGGTCCCCACTGACCGTTCAGCCCTGGTGCCCTGCCCCCTGCATGGCTTCCTCGGAGCAACAACGACGTTACCCTCACTACCTAATCTCAGACCTCCGCCCGCAGGTGCCGGCACTCTGCCCGGCTGCCTTCCTGCGTCTCTGCTCCCCTCCTCCTCCTCCCCCTCCTCCTCCTCCTTCTCCTCCTCCTTCCCCTCCCCCTCCCCTCCCCCTCCTTCTCACCCTCCTCCTCCCCCTCCCCCTCCCCTCCCCCTCCTTCTCCCCCTCCCCCTCCTCCTCTTCCTTCTCCTCCTCCTCCCCCTCCCCCTCCCCTCCCCCTCCTTCTCCCCCTCCCCTCCCCCTCCTTCTCCCCCTCCTCCTCCTCCTCCTTCTCCTCCTCCTTCCCCTCCTCCCCCTCCTCCCCCTCTTCCTCCTCCTCCTCCTCCTCCTTCCCCTCCCCCTCCCCCTCCTCCTCCCCCTCCTCCTCCTCCTTCTCCTCCCCTTCCCCGACCCCTCCCCTCCTCCTCCTCCTCCTTCCCCTCCTCCTCCCCCTCCTCCTCCCCCTCCTCCTCCTCCTCCTTCTCCTCCCCTTCCCCTCCCCCTCCCCTCCTCCTCCTCCTTCCCATTTTCCTTCTCCTTCCCCTTCCTCCTTCTTCTTCCTCCTCCTTCTTCTCCTTCTCTTTCCTCCTCCCTCCTTCCATCCCCCTCCCCCCTCCTTCCTCCCTCCTCCTCTCTCCTCTCTCCTCCTTCCTCCTCCTCCTCTTCTTCTTCAACATTTGTATTGATTTCAGAGAAGGAGAGAGAGGGGGAGAGAGAGAGAAACATCAATGATGAGAGAGACTGATTGATTGGCTGCCTCTTGCACACCTAGCATGTGCCCTGATGGGGAATCGAACCCTGACCCCCGCGTTCATAGGTCAATGCTCAACCACTGAGCCACACGGCCGGGCACGTCTCTGCTTTTCTAAGTCCTTCCCAGCAAGGCCGCCCCAACAGCACCTCTTCCCCTTCTCCCCTCCTCGGAGTGCCTGGCCTGTCCCGCTCTCAAAGGCCTGAAGCGGCCTTGGCTGCCAGTGTTGTTTCTGTCTTTGTGTTACTCCCATTGGAATCTTGGTCCTCGCAGTTAGGATCCTGGGGTTTATAAAATCTGGCTCTCTCTCCTCTGCTAACATTTGTGGAAGTGCTTGGAAGAGTGTGTTTTTTGTGTGGAACTGGTGCCAAATTTCCCCCAATTCCAAGTACAAAGTAAGGTTACTTGGCTTTATGGCCACACGGTGTCACTGTTGCCAACGACCCCACGCAGTCCAGTCCAGTGCTGGTCTAGGTGTGGCCTATAGGCAGCCGTTCCTTGGGAACTTGTTAAAATGCAAATCCTTAAGTCGAGCCCCAGATCTGTGATCAGAGTCTGGGGGTACCCGCCCATGAATCTGTTTTTAGTGATTCAAGCATATTCCGTTTTCAGTAACCCCAGCCCAACAGACACCCCCACACCGCAGTGTGGACGCCCACACTCTTCCCAGGTCACTGTGGGGACGACCACGCCCCACTGCTTGACGCCCTGCACACCTGCTGCCCCTCATCGAGGGCTCCCCTGCAGGTCCTGCCCGACTACCTGAAGGGCCTCTTCAGCAGCGTGCCGGCCGGCCAGCCCCGCGAGCAGCAGCTGCAGCAGGTGTCCAAGCTGGCTTCCCTGCAGCACCGGGCCAAGGACCTCTTCTGCCTGCCCAGCATGTGAGCACCTGCCCGCCTGCCGCCCCCACATTCTCAGAGCTGGACATCCCGGCCCTGTGCACCCCGCTCACACCAGCAGGCTGTCTGGGAAGGGGCTGACCTGGCCGTGGGCTACCATCCCAACTCGCCCCGAGAGCTGGGGCCCTCCTCCCCCCATAACAGGTTGCTTCCAGCTGGTATTAACAGCTCAGAATAAATGTAACGATAAGAAGGCTTTCAGGACACACAGCCCCGTCATCCGGGAATGCACGTGGCCATGCAGAAATGTTCACCAGGGCGTTGCATCCAGCAGCGAGGCCTTCCTGGGTGCTGGTTCTCACAGGGGTGATAAATCAGTGCTTCTCAGACTTGGTCTCAGGAATAGGACCCCAAAGATCTTTTGTCTATGTGGGCTGTATCCATTAATATATATTTACCATATTCAAAATTAAAACTCAGGAACAATTTAAAATATTGATTAATTAATTTAAAAACAAGGATAATACATTACATCTCTATATAAAAGCCTAAGTGACTGTTCAACCGTTCGACCAGTAGCTATGACACGCACTGGCCACCAGGGGGGGCAGATGCTCAATGCACAGGCATGGAAACATGGAACAGACTGATGAATCTCAGAGGGAAGGGGGGAGGAGGGAGGCGGGAAGAGATTAACCAAAGATCTTATATGCATATTAGAGGCCTGGTGCACGGATTCGTGCATCGGTGGGGTCCCTCGGCCTGGCCTGCAGGGATTGGGCAAAACCGGCAGTCCGACATCCCCTGATGGGTCCCGGATTGTGAGAGGGCATATACGATCTTTGGTTAATCTCTTCCCGCCCTCCCCCATCCCCCCTTCCCTCTGAGGTTCATCAGTCTGTTCCATGTTTCCATGCATGTGGTTTCTGCTCCTGAATTGAGCATCTGCCCTCTGGTGGTCAGTGCATGCCATAGCTATCAGCTGGCTGGTCAGCCAGTCACTTTTATATAGAGAGATAATATAAATTAACATTACATGTTAATATAAACAACATAAAAAATGTATTTTCCAAAAAAATTTAGTGAGAAGAGTGGCACTGTTTTTACATTTTGTAAATCTATTTTATTTAATTTATTTGAGAACAAGGGGCAGGGAGACAGAGAAACAGTGATGAAAGAGATAAACATCTATGGGTTGCCTCCCAAAACATGCCCTGACTGGGAATCAAACCCACTACCTTTTGGTGTACGGGACGCCGCTCCATCCACTAAGCCACAGCGGCTGGGGCTGTGAATTTCGTCACCTGGGTTCTCACGCCTGCTTCTGCAGCCGGTCTGCTCTGGTCTCACGTGCCATGTAGCCTCTGGCAGACTCCCCTGTCCTTGTTCGAGAACAAGAGGGAAACCAAGTAACGGCTCAGTGTTAACATGGAAGTGTCCTTGGCCCCCAGAGCCTCGGCCCACTTTGAAAATCCTGTGTGAATGATGGTGAGATCATGTGTCTACAGTGAAGGTCCCGGTGCTATCATTCAGTGAGGGCTCAGTACGCAAAGCCCTTCGATGTTACGGTTTTAAGCAGAAAGGCTGGGAAGCACACAGAAGTACTATAATCCTAGTCCTGGGCAGAAAGAATCATCGGGTTCTTGCTTTCTGCAAAGCACTCTGTACCCACTTTATTTTCCCCTTACACAGATGAGGCAACTGAGGCCCAGGGCGGTTGCATGGCTTGCTGAAGCTTACCCAGCTAAGTGCGGGGGCCAGGTCCAGGCGCCAGGCGACTACCCAGCACTGCAAAGAAGGGGGTCTCCCGGGGAAGGGGATGCCCCTGACTTTCTCCCAAACGTCCCCCTGCACGCAGCTCAGGGTCCTGGGCCTGGCTTTCCCGCCCGCAGCTCAGGGTCCTGGGCCTGGCTTTCCCCGCCCGCAGCTCAGGGTCCTGGGCCTGGCTTTCCCCGCCCGCAGCTCAGGGTCCTGGGCCTGGCTTTCCCCGCCCGCAGCTCAGGGTCCTGGGCCTGGCTTTCCCGCCCGCAGCTCAGGGTCCTGGGCCTGGCTTTCCCGCCCGCAGCTCAGGGTCCTGGGCCTGGCTTTCCCGCCCGCCGCTCAGGGTCCTGGCCCTGCTGGAACTGCCGTGGGTGTTTCCCAGATGCCCGGAGAGGCACAGGAGCTGCCCCGAGGAAGCGGCATGTTAGAGAGAAGGGCCTGGAGGGGAGATGGGGCGTCTGGCAGCTTTCCTCTACCCCATACAGTGCTGGTGGTGGCTGTGCCGGCTCTGGTAGTTCCACACCTGCCACTGCTGTGTGCTGCTCTCCCCTCTGGCCTGGGTTTCTCCTTGGGGGTACGAACCCACCTTGGATTCAAGGCTCAGCGCCCCCACTCAGACTCACTTGGTGTTGTGTGGCCTCGGGCCAGGCAGTGAGCTTTTCAGAGCCTCAATTCCCTCATCTTCAAACAGGAAGTCGAGGTGCTGGCCAGCAGTCATAGAGTTCTGCTGTGTGCCAGGGCGCCGGGAGCACTTAATACCCATCCCCAACGCCTCTGCACTCCCCAGCGGTTAGTCTGCCGGCAGGTGCCCGAGCACATGGCTCTGCACCAGCCTGCGGCCAGGATCGCAGGAGACAGTGCTCAGGCCGCTTCCCCCCACGTGCAGGCGGGAGGTCCAGCAGTACATCCCGGCTCAGCTCTTCCACTCCACGGCCGGCGCCGCCTGGCTCAGCCTGGTCAGCCAGCACCGGCAGCAGACACAGGCGCTCAGCCCCCACCAGGCCCGCGCCCAGTTTCTGGGTAAGAGTCTGGGGCTGGGGGAGTTCGTCATGGGGGCTTTGCTGAGGAGGGGTTTCGGAGTGGGGAGATGAGGGCACCTTTTCCTTGCACAAACGCGTCTTCAGTGTGCGTCACGCCGAGCTGCCTGGAGAGAACACCTTTCTAAAACTCTCACCAAGGCACCACCTAGGCTCTGGGTAGCTCTTGGCAGAGAGCTGGCCGCCAGGGCTGGGAGCTGCGAGCAGGGGGAGGGCAGGAAGGCGGGAGACAGGAGGCTCGGACGGAGCAGCCCTGCGCTGGCTGCAGAGGGGAGGATGAGGGCTTGGGCGGCAGGCAGTTGAAGGCGTGTGCCACTGACGAGCCCTCATTCTGACTGTCCCTCTCCTGCCCAGGCCTCCTCAGCGCCTCCCCCATGTTTGGCTCCTCCTTCTTCTTCATCCAGAGCTGCAGCAACCTTGCTGTGCCGGCCCCCAGCATCCTCGCCGTCAACCAGAATGGCCTCAACTTCCTCAGCCCTGAGACCCACGTGAGTGGCCTCAGCCCGCTCCGCTGCGCACCCCTCTTCCCAGAGCCCACCCCTCAGAGGGACTGAGCCCAGCTCCACCACGTACACCTGTGTGACCGGGGCAGCCCCCGGCCTCACCGAGCCTCACTTCCTGGTCTGGACACAGGGACGACAGAACCCACCCCATGAAGCTGTGAAAGCAGAGCCCCGCCAGACACGCAGACAGCGTCTCGGTGCTCAGGCTGGCAGCCAGGGCCTCAGCAACAGAGAGTAACGAATTGCCTCACACTCGCGAGGCCCAGGTGCCGGCAGGGCTGGTTTCCTGAGCCCCCTCCGCTCTCCCCGTGGCTTATCGGTGGCCGTCTTCCCCGGCGCCTCGTGTGACCTGTTCTCTGCATGGGCTCCTGGTGTCTGTTCTGTCCAGTTTCCTCATCTCATGAGGACACCAGTCAGACTGAGTTAGGGCCCCTCTGATGGCCGCAGTTTAACTTCGTCACCTCTTTAAAGGCCCAGTCTCCAATGACAGCCGTATTCTGAGGTTTGGGGTGTTAGGGCTTCAACATATGGATTTGGGGGGACACGATTAAGTCCATAACAAATAGGACCTGTTGCCCCCTTTTTAGCTCTCCCGGAAGTGATGACAGGGGACATGAGGACAGGGCAGGCGGTTAATCTGGGGGTGATTCTAGGCAGCACTGGAGTGAGGGAGTGAGATCGGGAGGAGCCAGCCTCACTCGGTGGGAAGTGTGGGTCAGCAAGCAAGTTGCTGCCGTGCAAGTGGCACGAGTCCAGCGGGCTCTCCGGGAGGCGGCATGGGACACACCCACAGAGGATCCCTCTGGCCTGGGGTCGGGGGAGCCAGGGCGCCTGCCCACCACGTCCCCCTCGGGCATTCATGGAGGCATTCGCTCTCATAGCTCTGAGTGCTCCTGGAGCCAGAGAGCAAGCTCCAAAGAGGGGCAGGTGTTACGAAGCAGGCTTGATGTTAAGGTCAGGGCACCCCCATCTAAGCACCCCTGGATCCCAAGCACTTGCAAGAGTGCCTGGCACACTGCAGAGGTACGCATTCGCATTGCTGAATCAGTCTTGCCGGTGAGGTCCGAGAGGCAAAGCCATGACTTGCTCCAGGTCACACAGCAAGTCACTGGGGAACTGGTACCCGACCGGGGTGTCCTGCCTCCTGTTGGTTAGGTCTGCGGGGGAGGGATAAGGTGGGCGAGACTGTTCCACCCTTAGGCCTGTCTGCCCCCCGCCCCAAGGAGCTGATGGTGAAGTTCCCCCTGAAGGAGATCCAGTCGACGTGGACCCAGCGGCCCACAGCCAGCTCCAGCTACCCCTACGTGGAGATGGTGCTGGGGGACGTGGCCGCCCGGTGCACCATGCAGCTGCAGCTGGAGCAGGTGGGCCCTCCCTCAGCACCCAGACCTTGTCACCCACCCTCGCTCCCTTATTTCACTCACCAGGCTCTCCCCTGCGTCTGGCTCCACGGGCGCCCATCCCTGTCCCCTCCTCTCGTGTTCTGGCCAGGCCACAGGGGACATCCGGCCCAGTGCAGGTGACAGAACTCGCCCCACGCTGCACAGGACTGCAGGCCTTGGCCGTGGTCCCCAGCGGGGGCTGGGCGATGAGCTCGTGGGAGAGAGCCCAGGGTGTGTGCAGGATGGCGAGGCGTTTGCTAGGGAACTGGGAGGCCGCCGGGGCAGGAGAGGTCGTGAAGGTCCGCGAAGGCCGAGCTCAGAGTCCGGGGCTTTCCTCTGAGGGCACTAGAAGGTTGGTGAAGGGCAGTGGCCCAGAAGCTGGGCTTGGAAGGTGGATTGTGGGGACTGGGATTGAGGGTAGGGATAGTGGGGTCCCCATGTGATATACAGGGACACAGGCCCACCTGCCCTGTTCCTTATTTGCAGCAACTGTGGCTGATCCTTAAAAGGTATGGCTGACTTCTGGGCTCCTGTCCAAGTATCACAGCCCCCAGGGAGCGGGGGGCGGGGGGGGGAGCAGAACCAGAGTTTTCACCCCATTGAAAGAGGATTGAGGCTCACAGATGGGGCAGAATGGGGGCTGGGACCCACACGTCTGCCTTTGACAGCCTACCACATCCCTCCTCAAGATCTGGGCCCAGGACAACGCCAGGCCAGGGCCTGCCTTGAAGGAGCTGATTTCCCAGGGCAGGAGGGAGGGTCTCCCACTGCCCCGCCCTCATTCTGACAGCCCAGAACAGAGCCCCTTTGGCTCTTTGTGGCCCTTGAAGAGCCTGCAAATCTGGACGAGGCTCCCCAGTTTGCTTCCTACTGTATCCCAATTCTGCTTCTGCCGAGGTCACCCCAATTCTGGCCTTAGCCTCTGGCCCAGTCTGCTTCCCAGAACCCTCTTCTCTGAGCTCTCACCACAGTGAACCTCCTTCGCATACCTGCTGACCACCCACTCTATCTTGGGCTCCTTTCCTGGTGCCTCCTCCCCGGACTGCCTCTGAATGTTGCCTCTCCCCCTGGACCCCCTGTAGCACTGAGGCTCCCCAAACCATCTGTGTGAGAGCCCCCTGGAGATCAGCAGTTCTCTCCACTTTCCCTCTCAACCCTCCCAGGCACTGTAGCCCCCAACCTAGGAGCCTTCCCATCCCTGCCCCCCCTCTCATTGTCTCTGTGGCCCTCTGCTCTCACCCCTCGCCCAGCCATCCTGGCCTCTCCCAGCTCCCTGGCAAGATGGCCCTCCCTCCTGCCCCAGGCCCCCTGTACTCACTGTCCCCTCTACCTAGAGTGTGTGCCCCGCCTTCGCCTGTCAATCACAGGGCCCCTCCCTCCCAAACATCACCTCCTCCTAGAGCAGTGGTTCTCAACCATCCTAATGCCGCGACCCTTTAATACAGTTCCTCATGTGGTGACCCAACCATAAAATTATTTTCGTTGCTATTCATAACTGTAATGTTGCTACTGTTATGAGTCGTAATGTAAATATCTGATATGCAGGATGTATTTAGGCGACCCCAAAGGGGTCGCGACCCACAGGTTGAGAACCGCTGTCCTAGAGGCTTCCCTGACCCTCCTTCCTGATCATCGTCTCCTTCTGTCTTGGTGGCCCGCACGATGGCTTGCAGACCATTTAGTTATTTGTTCATGTGTTCTGCCTGCCTCCCCCACTGGACTGTCCCACAAAGGGCAGTGTCCAGCACTGTATCCAGAACACGGTGCCCGCACAGCAGATGCTCAGCTGTGGATGCATGAACCGGGGAGACCTTTTTGGCTTGTCCACTTCTGCCTCTTGCATGTGTGTGTACAGGGGACACGTTCATTCACTTAACACATAACCACTGAGCATCTCTAGGTCGCAGGCTCTGCACTGGCTGCAGGGACACTGAAGTGACTGAAACCCCTCAGCACTAGCTCTCACTGAGCCTGAGTCTCATGGGGGAAACAGATATCAAAGAATTTCTCCAATAAACCATGGCGATCAGTGCTGAGAGGGTGTCCTTGAGCTATCTGGAGGTCATCAGGGAAGCTTCCAGGAGGTAGTGATGTCCGAGTACAGCACGATTCAGCCAACAGACCCAGGTCCCTATCCTGCCTGCCCCTGACAGACTGTGTGAGGGTGTCTCAAGCTACCCTGCTTCTTACTGAGCCTGTTTCCACACCTGTCAAGGGGGCAGTGATCCCAGTGAGGCCTGGAGCCCTGCAACATGTAGGTAGAACTGGCTGGGAGGAGGACCCCATTGTGTACTCACTCGGATCACATTAGCTGAGGTGGCCCCCAGAGTGGGACAGGCACAGCTAACCTCAGCAAAAGAGCAGTTCCGAGCGTTGGCCTCCTCCCACCAGCTGTGAGGTCTGGGTAAGTGACTTCATGGCTCTGGCCTCAGTTTCCTCACCTGTGGAACGGGATCTCAGAGTGTGTGCCTCATAGGGAACTGGGGACTAGCAGGGGTAGGACTCAGGACGATGCCTGCCACTCAGTAAGTGTTGCCCTCATTATTTCTACCCTTTTTCTGGAGCAGCTTCTGCTGGCCCCTGGCCCTCAGGGCATTCCCCGGGGGATTCCAGCTGGCTGTGGTCTGAGAACCATACTCACAGATGGATTTTCCAGTTCCCTGCCCGTCCCCCTCCCTCCCCAATCTCCCAGTTGGGAGCCCTGAGGCTGAGACATAGCTTATTCTGGGCTGTGAGTGCCAGGTGGTAACTGGCAATACAGTTAGAAACTTGCCATTTATTGACTGGACTAATATTCTTTTATTTTTTTACATATATTTTATTGATTTTTTTGCAGAGAAGAAGGGAGAGGGATAGAGAGTCAGAAACATCGATGAGAGAGAGATCGATCAGCTGCCTCCTGCACAACCCCCAGTGGGGATGTGCCCGCAACCAAGGTACATGCCCTTGACCGGAATTGAACCTGGGACCCCTGAGTCCACAGGCCGACGCTCTATCCACTGAGCCAAACCGGTTCGGCAGGACTAATATTCTTTTAATCTAAAGAATGTACACATGGAATCCTCACCACAGCTCCATGAGGCAGACCCCGGTAAACTGAGATCCTACATGAGGCCACTGAGGCTCAGAGCGGTGCAGTAATTGGCCCTAGGTCACCCGGTTCACATGCAATAAAGCTGGCAGATGCTCTTGGTCTCCTGCTTGCTTACCCCTTCCAGCCGATAGCCCAGCATCCCTCCTTCCAGCTCATCATGCTCCTCCCAGGGCCCTGGGGGCGCTGGGGAGACTGTCTCCCATCCACTTCCTACCCCAGGTGAGAGCCGGGCACGGGGGGTGGCCGTGGACTCTGGTCTCTCCTGCAGGGCCTGGAACTGTGCCGAGTGGTGGCTGTGCACGTGGAGAACCTGCTCAGTGCCCGGGAGAAGCAGCTCACGCTGCCCCCCAGCGAGATCACGCTGCTCTGACCCCGCGGCAGCCCTGCAGCTGCCCTGCCGCAGGCTCGCTCTGGCCCTGGGGCAGTTCCTGGGCCTCTCCGTGCCGGTGACCTCCACAAGGCCCAGAACTTGGGGAGACAAAACATGCGAGGAGGAATGACCCAAGTCCCCAGGAGCCCAAGACCTAGCCAGAGGTGGAATGGAGTCGAGACGCAAACTTGAGTCAGAAAGCAGGACTCCCGAAGGCTGCCCGTGGGCCTCCTGCCATGCACACGGTGGGCCCTGGCCCCGATCCCACCTGTGGCCGGGAAGCCCCAAACCAGTGGCCTGGATGAACTGGACTTTGCCTTTGGTTTGATGGGTCTGATGTTCAAACCTGCTCCACTTCTCAACCTCTCACATGTCCTCCTTGGGTGCCCCCGTACCGCCGCTCAGCTTGGACTCATGACCCTTGGTCATTTCTGTACAAATAAAAGGTGCACCTGGCAGCCAGTCCGCCATGGTTGCTGAGTGGCTGGAAAACAAACCTGAGGGAGGAAGCAGGAGCTGGAGGCCTAGCTGTGCCCCTGACTGCCCGTGAACAGAACTTCCAGCAGACACATATCTTTACCTCTCCTTGCAGACCGCTGTGCCCCCACTCCTTGGGTGACCCCAACCCCAGGCCCCCATCACTGGATGGGCCACATAAGGTTCAAGAGTGGTATAGTGGAGAAAGAAGCTCCATGTTAGGGGCTGGGGAGGGAGAAGTCTGGGAGCTTCCCAAGGAATAGGACTTTGTTATTGGGTTTTGAAGGATGAATAGGAGTGTGCTAGGGCTAGATGGAGCAGAGGGGAGTGAACATTCCAGAGAAAATGGTGTTTGTTCCCCACTATATCCCCCAGAGCCTAGGTAGGACAATGCCTAACACAAATTAGGCGCTTAAAAAATACTGGTCACGTGAATAAAATAATAAATGAATATTAATGGAAAGTGCTGGTGCTTTGGGGAACCTGGGAGTGGGAGGGGAACAGCAGACTTGGGAGAGGAAGTCTGAATAGGTATGGGGGGGGGCATAATTGGCTAAAGCCACAGAGTCAGAGGAAAGATTTATTTACTTATGCATTACCTATTAAGCACCTACTGTGTACTATGCAAATGCGAGGTACTGGAAGTTGCTCATAGTTAAAGTATAGAGCAAGACAAGACCTGTCAATGAGAATTTGCTGGGTGGCGAGGGGAGGAAACAGCATGTGCAGAAACCCTGAAGTAGAGATTCCTAGGGGGTGGACATTGCTAGTGGCAGGACTTGAGACTGGAGGCTCCCAGGGTGGTTTGGGTAAGGCTTTGCAGACTATGTGGGATTTTATCCCAAAAGCCATGAGGAGCCTTCAACGTTTCTTCAATGGAGGGGTGGCAATCTGCTCAGATTGTATCCTGAAAAGGTCATTCTGATCACAAAGCAGAGTGCATGTAGGAGGCAGGGGGACTAGAGGGGAGGCTGCTGCAATGTCAACTGGGAGACGCTGTGGTGTGGACGGTGGTGGTGGTGGTGGTGACAGGGGTGGGCAGAAGTTAAGTTGGGAGAGATTTAGGTCCAATGGGAAGGACTGAGGGATCAATCAGACCATCCTGAGGCAGGGATGTCCCACTTTCACCAGCGCCTTAGGTTGGTTTCCTTCAGAAGCAGCCCCAAGATAAAGAGCCCACAAAGAGCTACCTCTACACAGTAGGTCTACCCAGGTGTGAGCTGAGAGGCTCTTAGGTCAGATGATTGCCACTTGGAAGTGGATCCTCCAGGTTGAGCCTCCCAGCTGATGCACATGAACTCGAGTAGCCTCCTGGCTGAACCCTGACCAGACGGCAGATCTGTGAGCTGGATAACTGACCGAGGCCTCAGCTTTGGGTGCTTTGTTACCGAGCACTGGATAGGGAAACAGGGCTTTTTGATTTCAGGGCCTGGGCCTTAAGGCATAGGCTCATGTTTTCACAGCTGTTCTGGCAACTAGTGGCATTAGAGAGAGGAGCCCTCTTAAGAGGAGGTGACACGCTCCCTGAGGCAGACTGGAAAGAGTCAGGGGTGGTAGGACAGTCAGACCCTGCTGTGCTCCCAGATACCCTAGCCGTGATCGGCAAACCATGGCTTGCGAGCCACAGGCGGCTCTTTGGCCCCTTGAGTGTGGCTCCTCCACAAAATTCCACGTGCAGGCACACACGTACAGTGTGATTCGTGGCCCATGCAAAGACGTCGGTATTTTGTGGAAGAGCCACTCTCAAGGGGCCAAAGAGCCGCCTGTGGCTCGCGAGCCACGGTTTGCCGAGCCGCAGTTTGCCGACCACTGCCCTAGGGCAGTGGTTCTCAACCTTCTGGCCCTTTAAATACAGTTCCTCATGCTGTGACCCAGCCATAACATTATTTTCGTTGCTACTTCATCACTGTCATGTTGCTACTGTTATGAATCGTCATGTACATATCTGATATGCAGGATGGTCTTAGGCGACCCCTGTGAAAGGGTCGTTCGACCGCCAGAACCGCTGCCCTAGGGGTACCACACTGGGCCCCCCTACCTGGCCCAAGACCCAGAAAGATAGGAACTCCAGGTAGCTGTGAGGAGATCCAGAGCAGAGGGGACCAAGCCCCACAGCCTACCATGGAGTGAGAACAATACGGGAAAAATGACTGGGTGGCAGGGGAGCCTGAGACAGTCAACTGGTGAAGGTTTGGGATCACGGATGGGTGCAGCGGGATGCACCATATCTGCGTGCTGAAAAGTAGCCAAAAGGACCTTATTGCTGCCCCTAGGTGGGACGGGGGTTGGACGTGGCCGGGTTCCAATGTCCACACTCCCCCGCTGGTCTTCCCCTTCCCAGGGCCCACAGACGCTGCAGAAGATCTTGGCTTGGTAGTTAAAGGCCCAGGCTGCGGACCCAGAAAGGCCTGTGTTCAGATTCCCCATCTGTGTGCTGATTAGCTGTGTGGCCTTTTGCAAGAGACCTGGCAGAGGGCTTAAGTACAGGGCCCGGGCCCAGGTGTCCAGAATTCCCCATTACACAGAACCTGCTGTCCCGGCCTTGCCAAGTCACTACACAACAGCCTCCACCTCCCGGCAGGGACTGGTCGGATCCTGTTTACAGATGCAGAAACTGAAGTGCAGACTCAGGGTCAGCAATACCCACTGCTTAACACACAGGACTTCACTTCATCCTCACAACTACCATGAGGCGGGCACTAATGCTATTCCCCTTTCACAGGCCAGAAGACTGAGGTTCAGAAAGAAAAGTCATTTGCCCAGGGTCATACAGCCTGTCAGGTCAAAATTCAAATCCAGCCCGAGCCGGTTCGGCTCAATGGATAGAGTTGGCCTGCGGACCAAAGGGTCCCGGGTTCTATTCCATTCAGGGGCACATACCGCGGTTGTAGGCTCCTCCCTGGCCCCGGCCGCGCAGGAGGCAACCAATCGATGTTTCTCTCGCATTGATGTTTTTCTGTCTTTCTCTCTCTAAAAAAATCAATGGAAAAAAACCCTTGGTGAGGATTAAAAAATAACAAAAACACAAATCCAGAGTCCAGTGCTCTTGCCCTGACAAACTGTGGGCAGGGACGACACACTGGCTGGAAACAAAATGACCAGAGAGTTGAGGGTGCAGGCAGATGCCGAGGCCAGACGGGAAACCTACGCTGCGTTTCATTCCCATGAGAATCCGGGTAGGCTGCAGGAAGACGTGAGCCACGCCTGGAACGGCTTGGGTCCCGGCCCGGAGGCGTGGCTGGTACGTCTGCAGACCCGGCAGGTCAGGACGGCTGGGGCTGTGTTCGCGGGAAGGGTCTTCCCCGGCGGCCTGAGCGCCAAGCAGAGGGGACGAACTTCATCCTGGGAGGCCGAGCAGAAGCCACTGCCCGTGGGCCGCGCACGCCCAGTCGCCACCCTCTGCTCACGCGGGGCACCCGGCCGGATCACAGAGCTTCAGGCTTCTTAATCGTCTCCGGTAATATAGTCCTGCCTTATCCGCGAGCCTACTCGTCCTCTTGAGTTTCCTTCTGCCGCTCCCGGAAGAGCGGCCCTCAGACCCAGCTCCAGCTCCAAGCAAGAAGCTAAGCCAATCCCGGAGCGTCCCGCGGCTGCGCACGCACCGAAGCCTCACGTACGTGACTCGGGGAACGTCCGCTACTGGCGGCAGCGGTGGCTGCGAGGGAGAAAGGGGCAGTGAGGCGCTCCGTCAGTGCGTCCAGATTCTGCGAACATCGTGGTTCGGTTCAGAGCTGGAAATTGGTGCTCTTGACCGGGCAGTTCAAAAGTTTCCTTTTTAGCGTCTGAGGGCTTTTCTTCCGGTCGGATCCCCATTCAGGCACCTACTCAGACACCCATTCATCTTTCAGGGGTCCTCATAGCCCTCCCTGCCGCTAATTGACGGATACAGTAGCCAAGGCGACCGCCTGATTGACAGGCGGGATTACCAACCAACTTCCGGAAGCTCCCCTCTGGGTCCGCCCGGCGCGTGGCCGGGGGCCCGTGAAAGAAGTGAAAGCACCGAAAGGGACGGTAACCCGACAACCTAGTCCTAGGTTGTTGGCGATTTCCCGGAGATTGCGCGCTGGGGGCTGAGGCGTTTTTCAGACAGTCGAACGATGCCGTGACGCAGCACAGCAGTAGCGTTGGCAGTGTGAGCGCACCCCTGTGGAGGGAGCCCTTCGGTGTTCTTTGAAAGTGCTCCCTCGGAGTCCTAGCGTGGGGGAGGGGTGGCGGCCGACCAGCGGTTCCCCGTCTGCGCTTGCGCCTGCACCTCCGCTGACCCGGCCCGCTCGCTCGCGCAAGTCCGCTGCGCGCGGAGCCGCGGTGGCCGGCAGCACTGCGCGTGCGCGTTGAAGAGCTTGTTGAGGAGCGGCGCTGGCGGACGTCGGGCGAGCGGCGCGTGACGTCGTGAGGAGCGCTTTAAAGTGCGGGCTGGGCCGGGCGTCTGAGGGTCTGGCCGGGAGTCGAGCCGATTCTTCGCAGCGGCCCTCCGCGGCATGAGGCGCTGCTGGCGCCCCTGCCCCCCGGGACGTGGAGGAGGTGGAGGAGGAGGAAGCTCCATAGCCGCCACCGCTGCATGACTCGCCGCCCCTGAGGTTCGACCCAGCGCCGGGCCCTCAACTCCCCCAGGCGGGTCCTCGTATGGGGACCTGGCGCTGAGGACCCCCTGCCCTCCCGGGGCCCCGGGCCGCGTCCCCCGAGAGCCATGCCCGGCCGCCCCGGCCGCCCCGAAGGACCCTAGAGCAGCGTCGCGGGGCCATGGCGGCCGCCAGCGGTTACACGGACCTGCGTGAAAAGCTGAAGTCCATGACGTCCCGGGACAACTACAAGGCGGGCAGCCGGGAGGCAGCGGCGGCTGCGGCCGCCGCCGTGGCCGCCGCCGCCGCCGCCGCCGCCGCCGCCGAGCCTTACCCGCTGCCCGGGGCCAAACGCAAGTACCAGGAAGACTCGGACCCCGAACGCAGCGACTACGAGGAGCAGCAGCTGCAGAAGGAGGAGGAGGCGCGCAAGGTGAAGAGCGGCATCCGCCAGATGCGCCTCTTCAGCCAGGACGAGTGCGCCAAGATCGAGGCCCGCATCGACGAGGTGGTGTCCCGCGCCGAGAAGGGCCTGTACAACGAGCACACGGTGGACCGGGCCCCGCTGCGCAACAAGTACTTCTTCGGCGAGGGCTACACGTATGGCGCCCAGCTGCAGAAGCGCGGGCCGGGCCAGGAGCGCCTCTACCCGCCGGGCGACGTGGACGAGATCCCCGAGTGGGTCCACCAGCTGGTGATCCAGAAGCTGGTAGAGCACCGCGTCATCCCCGAGGGCTTCGTCAACAGCGCCGTCATCAACGACTACCAGCCCGGGGGCTGCATCGTGTCCCACGTGGACCCCATCCACATCTTCGAGCGCCCGATCGTGTCTGTGTCCTTCTTTAGCGACTCCGCGCTCTGCTTCGGCTGCAAGTTCCAGTTCAAGCCTATCCGAGTGTCGGAACCTGTGCTTTCCTTGCCGGTGCGCAGGGGGAGCGTGACTGTGCTCAGGTAACCCACCTGGGAGGAGGGGCGGCCCTGCCCTGACCCAGGAGGCAGCGGCCGATAGGCGCCCGCACTTTACAGTTCTGACCCACTCCTGTCTTTCATACTTGTAGTAAGAAAGTAGGGACGGGTCTGGGAACCATCTAGAATTCTGTGTCCGGAGGGTAGGTGTGACGTGATCGCGGACTGACTGAGAATTAATCTCTAGGCATCTTTCCAGAAGGCTAATTAGCACTCTCTTTTCCTTTGTGATTTTAGCAAGTTTTTATTCTGGGCCTCCGTTTTCAAGTTTATGTGTTTTTAAAAAAAATGAGTTGAACTTACCATTTCGAAATCTTCCCAACTGTGCCATTCATGGTTTCCTTAACAGAGAAAGTAAACTATTTATGAATTTCTTAACAGAAAATACAGGGAAGGCTCCCCGGAGCATATTTAATTGATACACATTCTCCATTCCCAAGAAGGCCAGTGACTTCCCTGGAATTAATTGAACAGAGTTGTGGTTGGGCCAGGAATAGAGTGCAGCCCACATTTAAAATTCAGTCCCTGTTGGGTGCAGTAGACCATCGGTCCTTCGTAAGAATGTGTTTACCTGTTACCAGGAATAAATGAAACAAAGCGGGTCTCTACCTGGAATTTGGTCTTATAGTTATGTCAGCAGCAGGACTTAGGTTCTTGGCCTATTTCGGGCCCCAGATTCTGCTGAGAATTAGCCAGTGCCCTGGCCCCCAGAGGAGATTGCCGGCTGGAACACCTTCGTTGTTTATATGAAGCAGAACATTATCTGGAAGCTGCCTCCTTCAGCCTTGAAACAAGTAAATCTAGCAATGTATTTCAGTAATCCCCAACACCTCCTAGGAGGTCTAGACTCCAGCTGTTCAGAGAGCTTGGTTGACCACCAAATTCTAGTACAGCATCAGGACACACTCCAGTTTTGTTGTGAGCAGTTTAACCTCTGAAGTGTCGTCAGTGCTGTAGCCCACAGTCATGGGTCGGTGGAGCCCTCTGAATATCATGAGCAGGTCATCTAATTTGAGTTGAACAGCTGAGGCTGATTCCATACCTGGGGTGGCAGCAGAGCCTTGTGATCCTGAAGGCCTCCTGGTGGGAAATTTGGGGAAGTCAGTGGCAGTAGAAGCAGTACTTTGGCTTCCTTATGTATCAGTTGCCCCTTTGTCAATTGGGCTTCTGGCTTCTCAGACCTATACATGGTGCTCCCAGATTGGTGTCTTAGGAGAACCCTTTAGGGTGGGATTTCAGGGCACACCCTCCAAGTGGCTTGCTGTGGAAGACAGCTTGGTGTCTGACTTCATTGAAGGGTACTAGACTCTGAGAGGACTTCATACAAGGGCCATTTGGTCTCTTAATGGGATATCAGTTTTCCACATAGTCACAGGGGGTTGTCATCAGAAGGTCTAACAGTAGTCGGTTGTGTATTGAGATCACAAGGGGCAGTTTGTGACTTTGAGAATCCCCCCACCCCTATACACATGCATACCCCTTTATTGAAGAAGTTTCAGGTTCTGAAAATGCAGGTCTGGGAGCACTTTGTAAAGTATATGTTTGTCTGACCGCTATGCTGTACACCTGAAACCAATACAAAATAATACTGAAAGTAAACTGTAATTGAAAGGTAAAAATATTTTTTAAATGCCAGTCTGTTAGTGATTGGCAATGGGATTGCATCATCAGGAAAATTATCTTCATCTTTTCTTCAAAATAGTAAAGTCCTAAAGGTTTCAAGTCCCTTCTCTGGCTGTGGAGTTCGTGTAGGAGGCTCAGCATGTCCTGAAAAGTGCTGCCCCAGGCTTTGAATCCAGCTCTCATTTGGGATCTCGTGGGCAGTCTCTGAGCTTGCTGTCCCATTTGTAAAGCCTAGTAGAATTAAGTATAGTGATTTTGTGCGTGATATAGGGCCTGGCGCTTAAATGGGTGCTTGCTTTCGTGCACACCCATTTAATGAGTCCCTGCTCTCTCTGGAGAAGCGGATAGGGATTGATAGAGCCTAAAACATGCCTCTTCCCTTCATGGAATTCACAGACCAGTGGAGGCTGCAGATAGTTACAGCCCAGGAAGGCAACTGCAGGAGTGCATTAAAGGGGGGAGAAGGGACATCTTAACCCACTCCCGAGTGCTGGAAGTTTGGGGGAGGAAGTAAGCTGGAGCTTGAAGGGTGACTAGGAGTTAGCTAAGCAAACCCTTTTGGCAGCAGTAGCAGGGAATAGGTAAGGGGCAGAGGTAGGTGCTAACTTGAGGCAGATGAAGTTTATTATTAGCTCTCACATCCGACCTGGACCTGAAGTAGATTCTGGTGCGGCATGCCTTGGGAAAATAGCAGTACTGTTGACATTTTGGGTGGGCTAATTCTTTGTTGTGCTGGGGCTATCCTGTATATTGTAGAATGTTTAGCAGCATCCCTGGCCTCTATCCACTAGATGCCACTGTCACCTATGACAGTACAAAAATGTCTCCAGATATTGCCAAATGTCCCTTGTGGGGCAAAATCATCCTCAGTGGAGAGCCATTGTTCCAGGGTTCTGAACACTCCCACTTATTTAAATCTTATAGCACCTGCCCACTTAGCACTCTCAGCTTACTTGGTATGCAGGTGGGTGAACACCTGCCTGCTTGTGGTTCTTTTCAAATCTTGCTCGGTTCTAGCTCAGCGGTTCTCAACCTGTGGGTCGCGACCCCTTTGGCGGTCGAACGACCCTTTCACAGGGGTCGCCTAAGACCATCCTGCATATCAGATATTTACATTACGATTCATAACAGTAGCAACATTACAGTTATGAAGTAGCAACGAAAATAATTTTATGGTTGGGTCACAACATGGGGAACTGTATTTAAAGGGCCAGAAGGTTGAGAACCACTGTTCTAGCTGGTAAAAAGGTGATGCTTTCTTTCACTTCCTAGTATGTATCCCATCCCAGCGGTGAGAAGTTGTGAGGCTGCCATTGGAAGGGAACGGCTGATGAAGAGTGGTTCTCTGTAGATGGGGAAGGTTTGTAGTAATTCTCATTTGACTCAGACTTCAGTTGCTGGTGGCAGCGATGTCTGTACTTGTTCAAGGCAACATGGCAGGAATACACTTTTATATTTAACTAGAGGCCTGGGGTGGGATCCCTCAGACTGGCCTGCGGGGATCGGGCCAAAACCCACTCTCTGACATCCCCCAAGGGGTCCTGGATTGCAAGAGGGTGGTTCTCGGGTGACGCACCCTGGAATCGGGCTCCCTCCTCTCTGGTTCTGGGTGTTGTGTCACCCGAGAACTGCAGCTGCCAAGTCACCACAGCTCCTGCATTGAGCACCTGCCCCCTGGTGGTCAGTGCATACCATAGCTACCAGTTGGAGCATCTGCCCCCTGGTGGTCAGTGCACGATCATAGCTACCGGTTGGACAGTTACTTAGGCTTTTATATATAGAGATAGTTGTCAGCATGGATATTAGTGTGTGGCACACATTGACTCAGCAGTGTCCAACTGTGGGCATAGAGCAAGGCCTCACAGACCCTTCTGGAATAGCTTCAGACTTCTTTCCAGACCCAGTTAGCAGTTGTTTTTTCCCTTTCCTATGTTGGGTTTGGTTGGACCCTCTCTTAATGCTGTTCTCTAGGGAACTAAATATATTTCACCTCCTCTTCATACCACATTCCTCTCCTATTCCTTGAATGGGCAGATTAAAACATATTTCAGTTGGGTTAATTAGAATGACTACCTCAGCCTAATTGCTTACTTGCTGCTACTTTTAATCATTGCTGCATGGTCAGTGGTTGTGGTAGCCATGAGCCTAGAGACCCAGGCCTTAGCCATCTGTCTGGAAATGACTATCTCACCCAGCCATGGGATAGGAAGAGGGAAGCTCAGCCTGTGACTTCTAGTAAATAGTTGATAATTGGGTGGAGTGGGCACCCCTGTCAGTTCTGGGCTAAGGGCTGATCTTGTTCAGCGGGTTGAAAGCAAAATTTAGGTTTCTGGCTTAAAATAGTTGGGAAAGTAGGTTATATAGGTCTGGGCCACATCTCTTGTGTGGAAACTTTCGATTCCATGGGAGGGGAAGGAGCCTCAGGATCAAGTCAGGGCTGTGCATTCTTGGGAGGCACTCTGGGCCAGGGGAGTTGGCTGACCTTGGTTCTGCCAGGCCTGACAAGAAGGCAGAGGGCAGTGAAGGAAAGGAAGCTAGTAGGCAAGCCATGGTCTTAATCTTGGAGCTCAGAGCAAGCAGAAAATAAATAGGCCATAAAAATTGCAGGGTTTGCCCTGACGGGTTTGGCTCAGTGGATAGAGCGTCGGCCTGCAGACTCAAGGGTCCCAGGTTCGATTCCAGTCAAGGGCATGTACCTTGGTTGCGGGCACATCCCCAGTAGGGGGTGTGCAAGAGGCAGCTGGTTGATGTTTCTCTCTCATCGATGTTTCTGACTCTCTATCCCTCTCCCTTCCTCTCTGTAAAAAAATCAATAAAATATATTTTAAAAAAAATTGCAGGGTTGGATGGGCATTTTCAGCTGGGCAGTTGTGTGCGGCTATTGCTGAGGTATTGCTGAGGCTAGTGAAGCCCCAAGGAGAGATTGGATCTTGTCACCAGGAAACATAGTGGACTTTTCTTCCTAGCCCTCATTACCTACTCTCCTATCCAAAATAAAAATGCAAAAGCCAGTGTAGCACACTGAAACCAGGAGTTTAATTATAGTTCCAGAGTCACCACCTTAGCTGTTGACCTTGAGCAAGTTACTTAACCTCTCTGGGCCTTAGTTTTTCCTCTGCCAGATAGGGCTGTTAATACCATAGGGTTGTTATCGAAGATTGAATCTCTTCCATACTATGGAATGCTTGAAGTTTAGGTAAAGTGTCTCTGGAGATGAGCTGCCTTCTCTGCTCAGCTGCTCCATCTATACCTTGGTGTATACAGAATTGGGACTCAGAGAAGGTTGACCTTCTTTGTAGGAAGCTTTCCTACAAATTAGGCAATGTGTCTTCTTGGAGGTTTGCCTAGGTGGCTGACCTGCTACCCCCCAAAAACCTAAGCTTCTCAGCCATGCAAAAATCACTGGATGCTGCCCAGAGCAGGTAGCACCAGCCAGAGGGAGGCTGTCACAAGGCCAATATCTTGGCCAGGCCCTCCATCTCTGGTTTTATCCTGCGCCAGGTAGGGCACAGAGTAGAAGGGGAATCGTGGCCATTTTGGAAATGTGCCTTAACAACTCAGTCTCCAAGACTGTCCCCTAGAGGAGAAGTGTACAGTCCCTTATCATTGAGTTTTTCAGATTTCTCATTTATCCTGCACCTAATCCACTGAGGAATGACTTGCTGTTTTGCAGATGTAGAAACAGGCTTCAAAGCAGTAAAAAAGTTGAGCTCAACACACATGTCATTGTGTCCACTGTATGCAGAGATGAGTAAGAACTTTGCAAAGCTTTGTCTTGTAGGAAAGATATTTTCCATAAGGCTACATGTAGTAGTAGAGAGGTGTGGGTGGGCAGTGAGGGGGACCCAGCCCTGGGGAGTTGAGGGGTCACTCTAAGGCACAAAGCTAGTGGATGACAGAGCCAGGCTCTCTTGAGTCTTGATGCTTGCAGCATACTACTCACTGCTCCTTGGGGGGCTCAACCCAGGCAGGCTGACAAGCATGAGGTATTTCTTCCTTTCTCTCCTCTATGAAAACAAAAGAGCAGGAGGCACTGGACTTTGCTTTATGCCCAGGGTAAAGCTGGACCCAGGCATATTAAGTTTCAGGTTGGCAGACTAGGACTTGCAAACAGGTTCTCTTATGACAAGTAGGTTCCTTAGTAGTAAGTAACTTACCCTCTTGGTCTCTGCTGGACACTCTGCTGAAGGTTGGCCAGACGAGTGTCCCTTGATCAGGACTTTGAGCCTCCGCTCCCAGCAGAGCCTGATACTCTGAGGAGGGCTTAGTACATTGTGTCACAACTGCCAGGAAGTTCTAGAAGACCAGTGCTAATGAGCTTTTCAGGAGGGTCAGTGCCGTGGCCATTTCTGTAGGCCTCTGTAGTCCTACCTCCTCACTAGTTCTGAGGCCTGGGCTCTGTGGCTTGTTTTACGTTCTAGAGCCTTTGGGGCACGGGGACAGTCAGGATTTGGCAAACATCTGGATTTTCTCCAGAACTGTATTAAGGGAGTGGTTCCTTGTTGGAGATGGGAAGTCAAGTCCCTTGGTGTAGTGCCTGCAGTAAAGTCAAGCAGATTGATAACACTTGTTAACAGTAGGGAAGGCTGCCTGTAGCCAGTACTGCAGATTTAGGCCATAGAAATGTGCCTTGAGAACCTTTGGGGAATTGAATTTAGCTCTTTGAGGAAGTCCTGTGTTTACATGGGACTGTCTTGCAGCCCAGATCTGCACTTCCCCAGTGTGGAGTGCAAGAATGTAGGAGGGGACCTAGCCCTGGGATTAGGGCCCAGGAGGCCTCTGCTGCTGGCAGATCCCTGCATGGGGAGCCTGGATCATGGCTTCTTGGTCAGGAATCTACCCCAGGTTCTGGCTTGCCCCCGGGTGGTCCAGGGCCCTCTGGTTTGTGTCAAATGTTTAGTCTATGGGAGTGGGGTGCCATGCTCTCAATGAGGGCATGTGATGGGGCTTGGGAAGCTGAGTTTGCTTCCAGAATATCAATAGGAACGATGTTAGCTGTGAAGAGGACAGTCATCTACATTTATTGGTCGGTGAGCAGTTTTAAAATCATGTGTCTGATGAAAACAGGAATTTGAGTGTCACAGCTGTCTTCAAGATTTTGGATTCCCCCAAATGGAGGTTTTTTTAAAGCTTTTATTTTTCAAGTAGACAGATCCTCTTTGTGAACATTGCAGTCAGTGCTGTCAGCGTTTAACTTGGATTCCTCTGCAAGCCAAAGGGTGGGGGACAGGGAGAGAAGGAGGAGGAGGAGATACTTGTCTTGTCACCAAGGTCTGGCCTGAGTCACTCCAACTGTCTCCAAAGTGACAAAGGTGTACCCTTTCGGTGGCCCTTGAAAAGAAGGACTCCTCGCTTGTACAGGGGGATTCCTGCTTTGGCTTCTGCCTTAAGGCTCTTCTTTGCCTCATCTCAGGTTTTCCTTGCATGGTTTCAGAACAGAAATGTTATTTACCTCTCAAATAATGGGGCCCACAGCGGCAGTAAGACCTGGGCCATATTTTTCCTCCTTCTCCCTCCTCCCCCCCGAACGTTGGTTGTCTGATTACTCTCCATGCTCACATGCTCTGTGTTTTTTTTTCAGTGGATATGCTGCTGATGAAATCACTCACTGCATACGGCCTCAGGACATCAAGGAGCGAAGAGCAGTCATCATCCTCAGGAAGTAAGTGCCCTGGTCTGGCACCTGCTTGCCTGCCTGTCTGAAGATCTAGGTTTGGGTTGCCTTAGAACTCGGCTCCTTTCTATCAGTGGCATGACAGTGTAAAACCTGAGAGAAGGAAAAGGCTTGTAAGGTCTGGGGGGTTTTGTGTGTTTTTATTTATTGACTAGAGGCCCGATGCACAAAATTCCTACAAGAGTAGGCCTTCCTTCCCCCGGCTGCTGGCACCAGCTTCCCTCTGGCACCCGGGACCTGGGCTTCCTCACAGCCCGGCTTTGTCCGGAAGGTCGTCCGGAAGGATGTCCAGTCTAATTAGCATATTACACTTTCACAATTAAAGATTTTTAGAGAGAGAAGCATTCACTTGTTTTTCCATTTATTTATACATTCATTGGTTTGTTCTTGTATGTGCCCTGCCTTGCAATTGACCTTGGCATATCAGGACGATGCTCCACCAAGCTACCTGGCCAGGGCAGGTCTGTTTTTGTTTTTTTTTTTAATTGAATTCTGTGAGTATAAAGTTGTTGTATCTCTTCTTCATCAGAAATTTAAGTTCTGTGGCTATTTAGTGATTTTAGTTAGGACTGAGCAAAAGCCCATGCTCTCAGTGTTTATGGGAACAGTCTTAAGATAAGATTTGGGGAACACTTTTCCAGAACCTCCCCTTTTCCCCACCTCCTTCGTTCTGATTTGGCATGTGTTTCTGTTGATTATTTTTAGACTGTGCCTTAGCAGCCTGCTTTTAAAATGTCCGTGTTTTCACTTTGGGAAGGAGCAGAGAGTGAGGAAAGGAAACGGAGGTGGGAGGTTAGGCTGCAGTGTTCAGCAGGTGCATAACTGTTCCTCTTCTCTGGCCAGGAAGTCAGGGGTGTACTGACCAATACTGCCAAAACTAGCCTGCCCTGCAGTTCTTTCTGCTCATGGGGTGAATGCACTGAGCCAAGCAGACACTGGGTCAAGGTAAACTTGCCTGTAGAATGGACTCCTGAGAGGCAAGGTAATTGCCCAAGATCAGATAAGACATCAGCGAGCAGAGCAGGACTGGTGCTTAGACCCTAGCTGGCGCAGGATGTCCTTAAAGCTTGCCATCTTTTTTGTTTTTGTCAATCCTCCCGACAATATTTTTTTCCATTGATTTTTAGAGAGAGTGGAAAGAAGTCGGGGGAGGGAGAGAGAAACATTGATGTGTGAGAGAGACATCGATTGGTTACCTCCCACATGCACCCCAACCAGGGCCAGGGATTAAACCTGCATCCCAGGTACGTGCCCTTGACTGGGAACCAAATCCATGACCCTTTGGTCCGTGGGCCAATGCTCTAATCACCTAGAAACACCAGCAGGGCTTTTTAAAATTTTTTTTAAATAAATATTCTTCAGAACAGTTTCAGATTTACAGAAAATGGTGAAAATAGTACTAAGAGGTCCCATGTACCAAGCACCCCATGCCCCCCTATTTGTTAACATATTATGTCAATGTGGTATTTGTATTACAATAAAAAAATTAATAGATCCAGGATTCTTAATTAAAGTCCATATTTTATTTAGATTTCCTTAGTTTTTTCCTAATGTACTTTTGTTCTAGGATTCCACATTACATTTAGTTGTCATCTCACCTTAGACTACTTGGCGGTGACTGTTTCTCAGATTTGCCTTACATATGATAACATTGATGGTCAGGTATTTTATATAATGTCTTTCAGTTGGGATTTGTCTCATGTTTTCCTCATGGTTAGACTGGAGTTATAGGTTTTGAAGAGGAAGACCACAGAGGTATAAAGCACCACTCTCCTCAGTGTCGTGTCTAGGGCACAGGACCTTGATAATGAGCTTGATCACCTGGCTGAGGTGGTGTTAATCAGATTTCTGCATGCTAAAGTTATACTAGTTCCCTCTGTCCATACTGTCTCCTTAGGAGGGACGTCACTGTGTGTAGCACATGCTTAAAGAGTGGGGAGTTAGCTCCTCCTCTGTAAGGGGGAGTAGCCCCACAAAGTACTTGGAATTCTGAACAGGAATTGTTTCTTCTCCCCTACTTGTTTATATCTTTACTAGAGGCCCGATGCACGAAATTCGTGCAAGGGGCTTGGCCCTCGCAGCTGCGGCAGCTTGCCTTGGCCCTCGCCTGGGCCCTCACAGCCCTGGCTTTGTCCAGAAGGTCATCTGGAAGGACGTCCAGAAGGTCGCTCGGCTGTCCAGTCTAATTAGCATATTACGCTTTTATTATTATAGATTCAATCATTTACTTATTGGTATGGATTCATGGGTAGTTATTTTATGCTCAGCTTGTTCTAGGTTTTGCCTTTAAGTCCTTATTTCTCACTTGCCTTTTTTTTTTTAACTTCAGTCAATAACTTTGGTATCTTGACCCTTTGGGCCTAGAACTTCAGAATAATGTGATGAAGTCTCTTTGGTGTGGTTCTGCCACTTCATCAAGTCAAAACTGTGAGTGTGTTTTATCATATGTAGAATGGAGATGATTTAGACCTATGGTGCAGGCAGAGTACGAGGCATATTTGGGAGCTCCAGACACGGGTCAGCTTGGCAGCTGGCAGCCTCTCTGTTCTAGCCAAAAGAATGTTCCCAGAATTCATCAGAAGAAGGGTTTTTATCTGCCTTTCTCCTTTCTTTTCCTGTGGTTCCCCGCACAGGCCAAAACCCAGAATCTGGAAGTGATGGAGTCCAACGTATAGGCCCTTTCTGGCCTCTCCAGTCATTTCTTCTCAGTCTATACTTGACAACTTCAGGTGCAGCCGGGGACAAGTGGTATGCCCAGAACGAACTACAAAGCAACTCCTAGGGTGATACAGAACCAGAGCAGAACTTTTCAAGCTTCTCAAAATAGGTTATCTTGGAAATCTTCACTGGAGGTGCAAATGGAGGTGGCCATAGCCAGAGCATCAGCTGTTTCCTGCTTTTTGTAAATTTATTTTTTTTTAGTTTTTAAAATATATTTTTATTTATTTCAGAGAGGAGGGGAGAGGGCGAGAGAGAAACATCAATAATGAGAGAGAATCATTGATTGGCTGCCTCCTGCACAGCCCACACTGGGGATAGAGCCCACAACCTGGGCATGTGCCCTGACTGGGAATCGAACCCTGATTCATAGGTTGATCCTCAACTACTGAGCCTCATAGGTCGGGCTGTTTCCTTCTTGAATGGTGTCTCCCATACCTGGCTGCCTGGGATGACTAAGTTAGATACTCCTTGTAGAGCTATTTGTCTATACTCTTACCAGTTCCTCCAAGAAGCTCTTTAGCCAGCTGGGCCCCTGGCAGTAGTCTGACCTCAGATAATGGCTATTATAGGTGACTGAAGGTCTTTGACCTTCTGACTTGAGTGGTCCCAAGAGCCAGCCAGGTACTAGGCTGGAGGGCAGACACACAGCTTTTGGTGTGAGAGGGCTGAAGCGTGGGAAAGTGCTCCCCAGCTTCCCTAGGCAGCTGAGGCACAGGCATCTCTGTTTATAGAATAAAATCCAAAATCCTTGTTGGTCTCTGCCTATCCATCCAGCCAGCCTAATCTCTTCTACTCCTCACTTATGTTACAGTGCCTGCTTTTCCTAGTATGGTCCTTGGACTTCTGTCCTGGACTCTTACAACAGTGTGGTCTCTGTTGGGAATGCTTTCCCATATAACACGTTCAGCTTCTGACCTACACCCTACCCTCCAAATGATCCACATTCACACACTGAACATTGGTTAACCTAGCCATCCTTCAAGGCTCAGATGTTGGTTGTTTTGACATGCAGGGAGCATTATATACACACATGTGGCCCTCTTATACCCTTCCTGCTTAAATTGTCACAGCCAGTACACTTAGCATTGTGAACTTCCAAATCTGCTTTCTGTAGGGACAGGGAGAGCCTTATCCATCTGGGGCTCAGCATGAGGCCTGGCTCAGAGGAAGACAGTTCAGGCCGAAGAGGAGCAGCTCCAGAGTAGCTGTAGGGGCTTGTCTTGGAAAAGGGCAAGCTGGTGACAAGATGAAAAGGGGAGCATCCTGGCCCAGGCATTTCCCAGACATCAGGGATATGGCCTTAGTGCGGCACCTGACTAACTTGATGTCTTTTGTGAAGTCACGTTTAAATGAGTAGAATTTGGGCATTGAGCTGGCCCTACTCATAGGCAGAGGGGTATAGCCAGTCTGTCTCCCCACTAAGTTCAGGAAAAGATTACACAGACTGCTGAGCAAAGGCCTAGGGCAGTGGTTCTCAACCTTCCTAATGCCGCGATCCTTTAATACAGTTCCTCATGTTGTGGTGACCCCCAACCATAAAATTATTTTCGTTGCTACTTCATAACTAATTTTGCTACTGTTATGAATCGTAATGTAAATATGATATGCAGGATGCATTTTCATTGTTACAAATTGAACATAAAGCATAGTGATTAATCACAAAAACAATATGTAATTATATATGTGTTTTCCGATGGTCTTAGGCGACCCCTGTGAAAGGGTCGTTCGACCCCCAGAGGGGTCGCGACCCACAGGTTGAGAACCGCTGGCCTAGGGCCTCTGTCACTGGCTCAGGTCAGTCAGCTGGAATGGTCTTTCTAAGGGCCTTTTGGGGAGGAAATGGAGGGGTGGCTGCCAAGTGCTTTCTGGCTCAACAAAATGCAGCTCCTTTGAATATGGGTGATGCTGAGTCATCATGCACGTGGTGCCATCATTTCTCACAGGGAGGACTGGGATGTTGGGGTGGCCTGAGAGCTTCTGTAGGAGTGGAATCTTTGGGCTGCAGCTTAGCTTTATAAAACTAGTATGTTTGGGGGCACTACCAGTAAATGGCTGAGTGAGGCCTAGAACCTGGCTCTCCTGGTGCTGAGTCTTGTGGTCCTTTGGTGGATGGCACAGTGGCACACCACACGTACGCCCTGCTCCTGCCCTAGTGTGTCACTGGGGTGTATGCTATGATTTTAAGAAACAAACTCACATACAGAAGGGCTTTCTTGCTTCTGCTGTGCAAGTAGAGAGCTAATTGATGAGAGTGTTTTAAGTGAGAAGGGGGCTGCGCTACAGAGAGTGGGTTGCAGGCTGGTCAGATCTTCAGCATCCCCCAGTTTCCCTGAATGTCTGTTTCCCAGTCCACTCAGGGCAAGCTGCCCAACATGCATCTTTGTCAGTCATTGGTACCCCAGGCGGGAAGCTGGACCTAACCGTCATGAAGGTACAGTTAAAGTTTTAAATTACTGCTTAGAGAATGAAGCGGCTCATCAATTTCTGGGGTATAGCAACTCATCACAGGGCAGGTGGTAGTGGTGTCCCATTTTTTTCCATGATTCTCTGGTGTGCAATCTTCTGTAGGACCTTGTGCGCTGCCCCATGCCACGCACTCACCTACTATGTGCTAGGCATTGGGTAGAGCGCTGCCTGCACATTAATTCTCAGAGTAGAGTGTGAACGCTGGAAAGGGGTCAGGTTGGAAGTGAACTGCCTCTGGTGATCTAGCAAGTTTGGAATGATCTTTGACTGGGAATTTCTGACTTGGAAACATTAAGCATCTACCATGCACAAGGCACCCAAGGCAACTTACGTCCCTTGGTGGTTGGTATGTGATAGGTGGGCATTTTGCATGCCAGTGCAGCACAAGCTGAATGAGTACTGTTCTAGAAGCACAGAGTGTGTTCCCTGGATATAAAATACCTGCTCCCCCAGCACCAGCCAGGTGGCTCAGTTGGTGGGAACAGGTTCGATTCCTAGTCAGGGCACATATCTAAGTTGCAGGTTCAATCCCGGGTCAGGGCATGTACAGGAGACAACGCATCTGTTTTTCTCTCTCCTCGCTCCTTTCTCTTGCTCTAAAAAAATTTCAATAAAAACATATCCTCGGGTGAGGATTAAAAAAAAATTATATCCAGCTTGGTAGGTTTGGGGAGGGTGTTTAAGAAAGGCTTGAGAGCACGCCCATGCCTTTCTTCCCTCTCAGGTGTATCTCCTGAACCTGTTTCCAAGGCCCTTTTCTCTGATTTTCCATGAACCAGAGCACCCCCGCATGGCTCACTTCTTTCTTGTAACATTTTTGAGAGCCAATGTAGCCCTGCCCAGGCTCTCCTGTTGCTTCTTATAACCTAAGCTCTTCCTCATTTCACTGTCTCTAGCTTTAATAAACGTATTCTCAAAATTTAAAAAGCTTGGTGATCTGGCCCCTGTGCTAGACACTGCTTGTTAGGCAGAAATGATAAGCTCAAAGACAGGAAGTTTAGAGGACCTCTGTAGCTGAGGGGTGATATGGGAGAAGGAGGCCTTGGATCAACACTTGATCTCAGGAGAGAGCTCTGGACTCTCATGGACTTCTGGTTGGTGACCAGGGCATCCAATCCATTAGTCTTCAGGAATCCCGAGGCTTGTATACAAGACTTTATTCCTGCATGGGGTGCTCTACAGTTCACTACATAAAGTGGCTCAGGGAATACACTTTCTGGTCAAATGGTGCTCATCTCAGAGTAGGCTGAAGCTGGAAGAAGCAGCTGGAGTATCATTTGCCAAGTGTTTACCAAGGCTGGTATGAGCTGGGCTCTGTGCCAGTACCAGGAAAGGGGTCTCTTCTCATTCCCTTGTCCTTTGGGGAAAGGCAGACATTTAGCACTTCACCAGGGAGTGGCTTGGAAGGCTTTCCAGAGACATGCTACCTGAAGGTAGTCGAGGAGGTATGGGCTTCGCACAAGCACAGAAGAGGCTTAGGGGCAAAGACAGTTCAGGCAGAAGAGATGCTCTTTACAGAGGCTTGAAGTCTGGGGACTCGGAGGTAGTCCATTCTGGAACACAGAGTAGAGATGGGTTGGAGCAATTGATACAATCTAAGACCGTCAGAGAAGACTTCGCGCTGTGCAGAGAAATCTGGAGGTGCTGGGGAGCTGCTGAAGCATGTGAGCAGTGGGGCGAGGGATTTGCAGGCGAGAAATTGTCTGGAGGAGGCTGAGCTAAATGGCTTATTTGGTCATTCAGGTCAAGGGGTCTCAGGGGTCAAGGGAGACCCTCCCTGAAAGCTCTAGTGTGAGGCTGTGTGTGTGGATGAGCTCAAGGGAGGCTGGAAGGCACACTCAACTTTGCCTCTGAGGGGATGGGGATGAGGAGACAGCTTTGGGCCAGGCCTGAGACATCATCCCCCGAGACTCCTGCCATCGCTTCTGTCTTCACGATTCTTGTCTCCTGTGCCAAGGGTTAGCCCACCTTTCTTCTCTGGTCCGATGAGTGTGTGTCCACATGGCATACACCCGACCCATTGGTCACTCAGTAGACAAGGGCGTACTCAGATATGCCCACCACATTGCTTCCTGCCTCCCTTGGGAAAGCCAGGCTTTACGGCACAAAAGGGTGCTTGGTGAAGGTGGAGCCAGAAGTTGGAGTGGTTGGCAGCAGACCCTGAAGCTCAGACTGGTGGTGGTCTGTCTGCACGGCCCTGTTCGGCAGTGATGCAAACCCACTGGGCTTCAGAAGCCATCGTAGGGTTGTAGCTGTGTGACTTAGGCAAGTGACTTGGTCTCCAGTTCAGCATTGCTTCCCACCTTTGCAGTGGGTATGAGCCTCCCTAGCAGCTTCTCTGGAGGATTCCGAGTGATAAAGGAACAGAGTCAACTCCCCATCCCCTCAGGTCACGTGGTAATGTGTTACATTAATGCTGTCATCCTCCCTTCGTTCTGGCTTCCCCTATACCAGTGGTTCTAACCTTCCTAATGCTGAGACCCTTTAATACAGTTCCTCATGTTGTGGTGACCCCCAACCATAAAATTTTTTTCGTTGCTACTTCATAACTGTCATTTTGCTACTGTTATGAATCGTAATGTAAATATCTGATATGCAGGATGTCTTTTCATTGCTACAAATTGAACATAACTAAAGCATAGTGACTAATCACAAAAACAATATGTAATTATATATGTGTTTTCCGATGGTCTTAGGCGACCCCTGTGAAAGGGTCGTTCGACCCCCAGAGGGGTCGCGACCCACAGGTTGAGAACTGCTGCCCTATACCAAGGCTCAGTCCCTGCCTTGTTAATCCTCGCTTCATGTGCCTGTGGTGCCTTGCTGTGACTGGGGGATGCTGACTCAGATCTGTGATGCAGGTCTTCGTTCCTGTTGCCACCTGAGGGGGCCCAGACCTTACTGCTAGAACTGGGCTTCCTTACTCCAAATCTGTGGCTTTGCACACTGAACCTTAAATGGCCTGGCCTGAAGAGGGGTTTGGTCTGAAGTTAAGCTGCTGGTGGGCTCTCGGCTTGGAATCTGGCTCTAGCCTGGCTTCCTGCAGCTTTATGGCTTTTTGGATGTGGAGGGAGGGCAAGAGCTTCTCCAGCATTTCTGAGATATACTGTAACAGCCCCAGGGGATGGGTTGGGAGCCCTTTGGAGCCCCAAAGCTTATACTGTCCCCAAAATGAGTACATGATGCTGGACTCTGGTAGGGCCACTTCTGATTATCCCTCCTCTGAGGGCTGCCCCGTGATAACAACAGAACAGTCATGTGCGGAGAACAGTACCCTTTCCTCACTTAGGCAGCTAGAGAGCAGCAAAGCCAGTCCAGGTCCCTGTCCTGTCTCTCCAGTCTCAGCTGGTTGTAACTTTCTTCCCAGCTTCTCCAGCAGTCCTAGAACCCTAGTGAGGGGCCACCACCACTGTGCCCGGGCTGCCCAGGCAGGCCACTCAGCTGGTAAGCAGTTTTAGGGCGGGGCAAACAAGGACTTGGCCTGTGCCAGCGTGGCAGGATGTGCTTGTGTTTTCTGGCCCCCGAGGTGTGTAGTTTGGGCTCTCCTCGTGGTGGCTCTGCTGCTCTCTTGCCATCTGTCACTAATCCAAGGAAACAACTCCAGGGAGCTAGGCCCTGCCCACCAGGGCTTTCTGTATCAGGGGCTTTTCTGCCCTGAGTGTGTGGTCCCTGGCACCTGTGGCGTCTTAGTGTAGGATTAGTTTAGTGGTGCCAAAAGGAGATGCTCCTCCATGAGGCTTCAGACCCTGGGAGTCCTTGCAGTCAAGCTTAACGGCTAATGTCTTGTTTGGTCTCATCTCTGCTGCCTGGACCTCTCAGCATAGGGATATGAGGTCTGGCCCGATAAAGAGGGCTTCGGGGAGCAGGTGATTCTAATTCCCACCTTCATGTCTGGGTGTTGCCCAGCACTACCTCTTCCTGGTGCTTCTCTAAAGAATCCTAGGACTTATCTTTGGTTTCTAGACCCTCAGAACTAAAAGAGGCCTTAGAGCCAGTCACATTTCCTTCTTTGCTCAAATGGGGAAACAGGCCCAGAGAGGGATGGTGATCACGGCTGGATTTTCTCTTGCTATTCGGTCCTCCTTCCCTGAGCCCAGAGTGGAGGCTGAGGCTGGAAAAGCTGTGCCCCTCTGGCCTCTGCCTCTGTGAGGCCAAAGCAAAGGGGCAGGGACCAGTTATGTTGCCTTCCTGCCCGCTCGTTTGAGCCTGAGGGCGTCAGAACATGTGTTCCGAGCTAGAAGGTGTCCCCTGCTGCTCTTAGGAGAAGACCCCTGCCCAGGTTCAGAGCCCTGTGACTCTTGCCTGGCTGGCTTGGAGTCTCACCTAGGCTTAAACCTTTCTCCAAGACTTCCCGGACACGTGACTTACTATTCTGACCCAGCTTCCTCCATCTGTTTACAGCAGGCCAGCCAGTAGGGGTAGGGGGAGCTGCGAAGACTGGGTGCAGTTGTTACCAAGAATGCCAGGCAGACTAGGGCAAGACACCCTCTGATCCCAGCCCCCCTTCCTCTCAGTAATTTTGTGAGGATGTCCTTTGAGTCTTGCCCTGATCACAGCACCTTTTTCCTCAGAACCAAATTACTACTTTGTGCCCAGCAGCCTATGGGAAATTGCCTTTGGGGCCTTCTGCCAGCTGTGTACCAATTACCCCCCATCCCAGGCCTCTCTCCTGCTCCTTGCTGTACCAGCCTGACTTGCCAGCCTTCTCTGTACCATGCAAGGAGCCTTGGGCTTCTTTGAGGTTTCCCTACTCTGGCTTCAGATCACTGCCCTGATACCTCCCGGCCCAGCTTCTCCAACCCCTCTTCCTTGACTCTGCTTGCATCTTCTTCCTTTACTAGGTAGGCATTGTAGTCCTTGAGATTCATACCCGATGCTCCGTGAGAGCTTGCCATCAAAAGCCCTTGGCCTGGTCAGTATCCTGGAATAAACAGAAGCTGCCAGGTGATTGTGGTGGGATGAGAGCCAAGTACATGAATGTGGAGTTGGGCCTGGGCTCTCCTGGCTCTGCCACAGCCTCTGTCCCTGAGTGAGAGTGGGGGGAACTCTTACTCTGTTCCCCTCCAGCCCTTCCATAGGCCTGGCCAGGAGAACCTTCCTGCCTGGTATTTAGGCAAGGGTGAAGTTGTCTGTTGGAGTATGTTGGTGCCCACTAGAGGGCTCTCAGTCCTCTGGCAGGTGGAAATGTCCAGAGGACCTCTGGGCCTGAGGCTGCTTCATCCAACTCAAAGAGTGCCCTGGGATCTTTTCCCTGGGGCAGCCGATTTCTGTCATGGAAGTCTCCATACGGAAGTATTCTTGTTCCCTGCTCCTAAGCCTGAACTCAAGAAGTGTCTTTGGAAGTCAGCCAGACCAATCCTTAGTTGAACCACAAGAGACAGAGGCACAGAGCCGAGCTTCTGGCCTCCCCACTCAGCCTGCCTGGAGAGAGAATTGGTCTGCTAGGATCCATACCCCCACCAGAGGCCCCGTGATGACCCGATGCCTATTTCTTTTTTCAGGACTAGATTAGACGCGCCCCGGTTGGAGACCAAGTCCCTGAGCAGCTCCGTGTTACCACCCAGCTATGCTTCAGACCGCCTGTCAGGAAACAACAGGGACCCTGCTCTGAAACCCAAGCGGTCTCACCGCAAAGCAGACCCCGACGCTGCTCACAGGTACTCAGCTTAGCACCCTCAACAAGGCTAGCCAAGCAGCCCCATGGCCTAGCTTCAGGGTGAGATGGATAGGGAAGCGCCTGGGGTAGGTGGTTAGGAGCCTGGCATTGCCCACATTTCTCAAGCTTTACGTCTAGTTCCCCTGGGCTGGTGGCATTGGTGCCATTCACACTTAACCCCTGATTGCCTGTATCCTCAGAGAGAAGAGGTTAGGCCCAGACTCTGACAAGTGGGAATGCTTCATGGCCTGCCCGTGATTTCCCTTTTCCAGTCCACCCAGACAAGCACTCTTGTGGCTTATACTTAAATGTGAAAGCCTGGGACTCGGAAGCTAGTGGGCCAGACCCATTTCAGAAGGATTGGGGATGGTTCCTGAGGAAGTACTGTTTAAGCTAAGACCAAACAGATGAGGAAGACCTGTGGGCAGGGCAATGTAGGCAGGAGATACTCATGGGCCAAAACACTGAGGCAGGAAGAACTTGGTGGTTTCAGGGGCTAGTGGGGTTGGTGGGCAGAGAGAAAGGGGGAGTAAATGGGGGGTTGAGAAGTGGAGGGAGATGGCAGGACCGTGCAGGGTGTTAGGCTGTAATAGGGAGGGCCTTTTTCTATCCAAACAGCAGCCTTGGCAGTGTCCTTGGGCACCAGACTCAGAGCCATGCAGACCCCACAGGGTACTTAGGAAGTGTCTCAACGAGTAGGAGTGACCACTAGCACTTAGTGGACAGGGAAACAATGCCATTGCTTCTGCCAGTACAGCCCTCTGGGAGAATGGTGGTGAGTCATCCTGCAGATGAGGGTCAGAGCTTGGTGCAGAGGTGGGAGGCCCTGCGGCCATGCCAGCCTCTTCGTAACTGCTCCCACCCTGCCCCTTGCAGGCCTAGGATCCTGGAGATGGACAAGGAAGAGAACCGACGCTCAGTGCTGCTGCCCACACACCGGCGGAGGGGGAGCTTCAGCTCTGAGAACTACTGGCGCAAGTCCTATGAGTCGGAGGACTGCTCAGAGGCCGCGGGCAGCCCCACCCGAAAGGTGAAGATGCGGAGGCACTGAGGCCCACTGCATCCTCTCGGGAACTCTGGTTAATCCTCAAGTAGCCACCCCCTTTTTGTTTCGTTTTGAGGGGTTTTGTTTGTTTGTTTGGACCCTTTCATTTTTCCTTGGTTTGTTGCCTGTTGAGGCTAAAGAACAGAATTGGTTCCTGGTTTTCCTCTTGGATGGAAAGGCTGACAGCTCACCCTGGAGTGGCTAGTAGAGGAACGCGGGGCAACCATCATCAAGTGGGGCTGTGCCAGGCTGGTTTATTTAAAAGCAACAAAATGTTTTGGTTAAGAAAATTCTTGTTTTGCTTTATATGTAAATTTTCTCAGTGTTGTGAATGAAGTTGTCCCTGTAACCGCGCCGCCCCCCCCCCCCCCCCATGTTTAAGCTGGGCTGAGGTCTCCTGGGCCTTGCTGTCCTGTCTGTCACCTGCTCTCCAGGCTCTGGAAAGTCACACAAACACCTTCCTCCTGCTGCAGAATCATTCAGGATGACTGAGCAGGCGCTTCAATAGTGCCAGCCTCTGCACCCCAGAGCTATTGGCCGAGCCCAGGGCTTCCTCCATGCCCACTGGCCTGCTTTGCCTACAGGTCCCTGGCTGCAGCAGTCCTGACCTCTTGCCAAGAGCATACCTCTGCTGGATTGCTCCTTTCGGGCATATGCGTGTGATTGTATGGAACAGTTAGACTGGCCATGTTGGGACAGTTTTAGAAATTGTTTCTAGCTAGAAGGACTGGTGTCCTTCCAAGTCTAGCATTTGGGGTATGGAAAATTGTTGTGGTGTGTAGCAGGATTTTTGTTTAGATTTTTCCCCCCTTCGGTCTCGTTCTTTTCCTTTTCCTTTCCTTTCGTCTACATTGGCCAGTTTGGGCCTTCTCCCCATGTCACCCCCATAGAAAGGTGTCTGCCCCTCTGCCTGCCTGCAGCACACATCTAAGGCCAGAGCCCAGGTCTGCAGACTGGGTCAGTGTCTCTTCCGCCTCGGGGCATGGGAGCTGGGGAAGGGGCTTTTAAAAAATAGTAATAAGAGGGGGAAAGTAGTCTTTGGCAGTTGCCACCTCCTCAGATTCTCGAGGGCTGTGAGGTTTTGCTGGTCTAGATTTGTTAGAAATGTTTCCTTGCTAGGCCTGAGAGCAGATTCCCCACGTTGCCACCACCATGGGGAGGACCTTGTTTATAGAATCCTAGGTCTGGGGCTGCAGAAATTGGGGGCAGCCACCATTAGGAAGCCCTTCTCAGGGCCAGAACTCCTTGGCCAGCGTGGATCCTCAAGTTGGAACTGCATAACTAAGGCAGTTGCATTTTTTTTTTACAGCTCCCCCTCCCCCCTCAATGATTTGTAGTTGTGTGTGCAGCACTTTGCCCTGATATGTGTGCTCTACAATAAAAACCAAATCTAATATATTTTGAAACAGTTGTCTGATGCTATCATAAAAGAGGGCTTGCCTTTGGTGCTTCCTTCATCCCTTCATTTTCTCTTTAAACTCTGAATGGGGGGTTGGTGGTGAGCAGAGTTTATTGTCCACTAGGGCTCCAGAGGAGATGACCAATCGCTGACACAGGCCCAGGGGCTGAAGGTGGACTGGACTTCTGCTTTTTCTCCCACTCCCAGGAGCCAGGATCCTACCCTGCTGAGTTCTGGAAGATCCTCTTCCTAGGGGTGATCAGAGGATGTGTGCTAGTGAAGGAAGGACAGCATGAGCAAAGGCAGGGGGGAGAGCCTGGTCTTTGTAGAAGACACACAAGTGGTTTTGCTCATTAAACAAATAACTGAGTTCTTATATTCTGGGCAATCCCACACTGTGGCCCCAATAGTGAGCAAAACTATCCTGGTCCTTGCCTTCAGAATTCATACCAGTAGAGTTGTGGTGTATGGACACAGGCAGACATTTTGCGATGGAATGGGATTGGGGCCCAGAGGGTTTTAATACCTCCAGATCCCAGACCTGGCTCCCAGGTTCTGGTTAGGGGCTTTGGCCTAGAGTCGTCTTCATTTGCTTCCAGTGCCCAGAGCCAGTCTGCGTGGCCAAATTCTTATTGTGGAAACCTGGAAAGCCACTTAACTGCCCATTTAACAGAGGAAAGTCCAGATCCAACAATTGTCCAGCCAGGGCTCATTCCTGCAAATCGGTAACAGATCCGGCCAGTTGGGCCTACAGGGGTCAGCCACTGGCTGCAGACCGGGCCCTGGATGCCCCAGAGAGGAGACATTGGAGCTGAGAGGGAAAGTAGTAACTTGCCAAAGATGAGCTAGAGTATACACGTAGAGGTGCGCACCCACCCCTCTATGCCTGGGCTCCTGACTAGGAGCATGGAATGGGGGCTCACATGGAAAGCTGGGAAAGAGAGGGCTCTTCTGTAGCTGTGACAAAGCCAGACCCTGGTTCTTCCTAGTCCCTGGGTGAAAGAGGCCCTTTGCCCTGCAGGATTGAGGGACAGGAGAACTTAGAGAAAGAGGGTCCCACCCTAGCAGATCCTGCTGTGTCCTTGGCATTAGTCTCTGTAGCTGTACAGTGGCTCCTTGGCACCCCATCTCTTGGACTGTGATAATCCCTTGAGCAGTCCCCAAGCCTGCAGAGACCTTAAGGGAATGGGAGATCCCCTACCTGACTGTTCCCAGCCATCTTCTGGGGCACCAGCTGTTTGGGCCAGCTGCTATGTCCCATCAGCCTGCCCCCAGCCCGGTCTTGTACACAGTAGGTGCTCTAACAACATCTGGCACCAGTTCTGCCCACCTGGGGAGCCCATCTCATTCCTCCGACCCTGTTGTGTGGTGGGGGAAACTTAGGTCCAAAGTCATGTTCATTCAAAAAATGTTTGAGTGTCCTATTGTGTACCAAGCTCTGTGCTGGGTGTTGAGGATACAAGACAGACCTGGTATATGTCATATACACACATGTTATTATAAATTGTACTGATATAAAAGATGTATAGCACATAAAGTACAAATAAAATATACAATATTCTTTATCATAAATTTGTATAGCCAGTTTTTCACAGAATGCTTTTGTTGATTTTTTTTCTGAATTCTTATATTTATAGCCTACCTGTGGTACTAATTCAACCACGATATGGCAAATGGAGTTCCATCCCATCTATTTGTATTAGTTTTCTGTGGCTGCAGTAACAAATTACCACAAACAACAGAAATTTATTTTCTCACAGTTCTGGTTGTCAGAAACCCAAATCGCTATTACTGGGTGTTGGCAGGCTATGCTTCTTGTGGAGGCTCTAGTCCTTACCTCTGGCAGCTTCCGGTGGGCGTGGAAACTCCTGGACGTACAGCCACGTGGCCTTCTCTTCTGTGTTTACCAAATCTCCCTTCGCCTCCCTCTCCTCAGGACACTTGTGTGATGGGATTTAGGGCCCAGCTGGAGAACCAAAAATAACCCCCCATGTAAAGATCTTTAATCACATCTGCACGGTTAAAAAATGTAAAATATAAAACATGGATAAGTTCCAGGGATTAGGACCTGATATCTTTGGGGGCCACTGTTAAGCCGACTACACTGCTCTTGTACCAGATTCTCTTTTTTTAATCCTTACCTGAGGACATGCTGTTATTGATTTTAGAGGGAGGGAGAAACATCAATGTGAGAGTGAAATACTGATCCGTTGCCTCCCGCACATGCCCCAACTGGGGTCAAACCCACAACCCGTGTATGTGCCCTGACTAGTAAACTCTCGACATTTTAGTATATGGGACTACGCTGCCACCAACTGAGCCACACTGCTCAGGGCAGCAGTTAATTTATTATCATTAAATTTGATACATGACATACAGATTTCTCATCGTTGAGCAAATGGTTAACTGGATTGAAATTTCTCAGCCTCAGCACTACTTTTAAATTTAATCTGCATCCTTAATATTTTTCCACCTATTTAAAAAATTTTTTAAATTGATTTTAGAGGAAAGGAGAGAGAAACATCGATGTAGGAAACATCAATCGGTTGCCTCCTGCATGCGCCCCAACTGGGTATCCAACCCGAAACCTGGGTATGTTCCTTGACTGGAAATCAAACCCACCACCTTTTGGTGTACGGGATGAGCCTCCAACCTTCCGAACCAGACCAGCCAGGTTCCATCTGTTTCTTAAGTCTAGACCTGTGCTGTCCACTATGGCAGCCATTGGAAAATTTGCCTGTTGAACACTTGAGATGTGGCTAGTTTGAACCGAGATGTGCTTTAATAAACACCAGAATTTGAAGAGTTAGTAATGAAAAAAAAATGTAAAAGATATCATTAGTTACTTTATATTGATTACATGTTGAAATATTGTGGATAATACCAGGTTAAATAAAATATACTATTTAAATTAATTTCAGCTGTTTTCCTGTTACTGTTTTAAATCTGGCTACTCCAGAGTTTAATTAGCCTGTCCAGCGTGGCTCAATGTTGAAGCGTCCTGTACACCAAAAGGTTGCGGGTTTGATATTCCCAGTCGGCATATACCTAGGCTGCAGGTTCGATCCCTGGTTGGGGCACATGTGGAAGGCAACTGATCAATGTCTCTCTCTCCCTCCCTTCCTCTTTCTAAAATCAATAAAAATCTATCCTAGGATGAATATTTTTTTAAAAAAGAGCACAGACAATAGCAAAATACAGTGAAATTAGGAAGTGCTTAGTTTTGAACATTACTTTTGCTTTTAATATAATATAGTTTTAATAATTTAATTTTTAATAATGGTTTTATTTTAACAACTGACTTGCAAAAATTCTTAAAATTCCACAGTTGGCTCTTGGAGCCATTATTGGGCATTGTGGGGACTGGGGTCCTCTAATTAGGTTTTAGGGTGCTCATTGTGCAGTTCTTCCCTGTGCCCACAGTGGGGCAGCAGAGTCCAAGTGACAGTGCTTCAGAGTGGGGCAGGGGCAGCTGTCCTTTGCTTTGGATGGGGAACTGAAGCTCAGGGGCAAGAATTTAGGATCCCTACTATTGCCCTCCTCAGCCAGGGGCCTCAGGACTCACAGGGCTTTGCACATGCTGGTGCTCTCTGCCTTAGGAGCCTCCAAGGGCTGCCTCTGGGCTCCCCAGACCACTGGCTACCCTCAGCATAGCCCAGAGTGTCCTTGTGGGCCCAGTGCTTCCACTCCAGGGTGGGAGAGTAGGCCCTCATTCCCACCTTCTCCTGGACTCTCACTGTGAGACCCTGTTCAAAAGGTCTTATTTAATTTGGGACCTGGGCTCAGATTTTGACTCTACCATGTACTGGCTGTGTGATTTGAGGCAAATGACTTCACCCCTCTGACCCTGGTTTCTTCCTTGTAAAGTGAGCATAGGATTGAAGGAATGACTGTGGCCCTTGGCACAGACTAAGTGCTCAGTGTTGTTAAATAGCAGCCATTACTATTTACCCCCATTGTGCAGATGAGTAAATCGGGGCCAGAAAGAAACAGGAACTTGGGGCCACAGAGAGGAATGAAGCACAGAACTCCACCTTCCAACAGGCCTGTGACAGTGCCCGCCTGCTCAGCCCCTGGAGCCTCAAACCTGAAACTCCCTGCAGGGGGCAGGTACCTTAATCCCAAAGTCCTGTGGCCCAGCATGAGCTGAGAAAAGCACACCGAGCGTCCTGGCTCAGCAAGTGTCAGGGCTAAGAGCCCTGCACCCGGGGAGGCACACAGGCTGCAGGTCCAGAGAACCATTATCATCTACCCCCATGTGACCTTGGGCAGGTCACTTTTCTCCCTTTATTAAAAAAATACATTTTTATTGATTTCAGAGAGGAAGAGAGAGGGAGAGATAGATGGAAACATCAATGATGAGATAGAATCATTGATCAGCTGCCTCTTGCACACCCCCACTGGGGATTGCGCCCACAACCCAGGCATGTGCCCTGACTGGGAGCTGAACCCTGACCTCCTGGTTCATAGGTCGACGCTCAACCACTGAGCCACACAGGCCAGGCAGGTCACTTTTCTCTTGACCTGCGTCCTCCCTTAGGAAATGAGGACAGGCCGGGTCTGCCTAACACTCCTCCCCCTGCCTGTTTGGCTTTTCTTTGACTGATGCCCAACACACTGTTCACCCTCTGTTGACTGAGGGCTCAAGATCCACGGCCACCTCCCCTTCCTGGGCCCTAAAGAGCGCCCTTAGAGCCAACTTCATTTTGCATACCACCCAGGGTGAGGGGCTCAACCTTTCCCCCGGCTCAGGCTCCCCAGTGGTCTCCCAGTCAGTCCCCAGGTCCTGCTTGTTTTCCCCCCTCATTTCTTTCCAACCCAGACCCCACTCCAGGAATTCTCCGGCCTGCCAGACCCCTGGGGCGGGGGGAACCAAGAAGAGGATGCCTGCCATTTGGGCACCAGAGGAGCGTTGTGGCCTCAGCTGGGATTTGGGCCAGCTCCTGGAAGGCTGGGTCCTCTTCCCTCAACCAGGCTCTCCTGGTTTTCCTCCCACTTCCTTGCTGCCCCTACTCTGTCTCCCTTTTCCCCTCCTTCCCTCCACAGGTCAAGTCACTTCTCCACCTTTAGCTTCCGTTTACTGTCTGTGAAGTGGGATTTTCCTCACATCTACCTCCAGGATTGTTGCAAGCATTCAAAGGGAGAATGCACAGATAGAGCATTTATCTGAGGACACCCTCAGTGCACGCCAGCCTGTCTCAGGGCCACCCCTATTCACCTCCCTGCCCCACCCCCCCACTCCCATCAGCCATCACCTCTTGTGGACTCACTTCCTAAATAGTGTGGATTGTTATTTTTTAATTAAATATTTCAGACACCCTGAGAAATACTTAAAATAAGTCATAGAAGTACCCACATTAACATTTGTCATATTTGCTTTAGATCTGAAAAAATTGGTTTTTTTTCAAATTGTGTCAAGTACCTACTATGTGCCAGGCACTATTCTAGGCACTGGAGCACAGCAATAAACAGCATTAAAAACAGCCCTGGCCCTAGCTGGTTTGGCTCAGTGGATAGAGCTTCATGTACCTTGGTTGCAGGCTTGATCCCTAGCCTGGGGCCGTGTGTGGGAGGCAACCAATCGATGTCTCTCTCATCCATGTTTCTCCTCTCTTCGATCTACACCCCCTCCCTTCTCTAAAAATCAGTGGAAAAATATCCTCGGGTGAGGATTAACTAAAAAAAATATATTAAAAAAAACAAAAAACTCTAGCCCTGGCCTGGCCAGGTAGCTCAGTTGGTTAGAGCATCATCCTGATAATGCCAAGGTTGTGGGTTCGATTCCAGGTCAGGGCACATGCCTAGGTTGCAGGCTTGATCCCCGGTGTGGGGTGGGCAGGAGGCAGCCAATCAATGATTCTCTCATCGATGTTTCTATCACTCTCCCTCTCTGAAATCAATAAAAATATGTTTTTAAAAAAAGAATCAACCAATGAAGTAAATAAGTAGAACAACAAATCGGTGTTTCGCTCTCAAACCAATAAATAAAATGAAATTGGATAAAATTAAATTAAATTAAAAAAACACCTCGCCTTCAGGGAGGGCCTTCCCAAGCTGGGAAGTCAAGCCACGCAGTGCACACGTAAAGACGTCAAGTAGGCGGTGCTGAGGAGAGGTCGTCAGAATCGGGCAGGGAGGCACCCAGCGGGGAAACCGCTGTCAGGAGGCTCCCTGGAGGAGTGTCATGTAAGTAAGACCAAAAGGAAGAGAGGGGCTTGGCTAAATGAGCCCAGGCTTTCCAGGCAAGGAAAAGATCCGTGCAAAGGTCCCACGGCAGAAGCTAGTCTGCTAATTGGAAGAACGCCAGCATGTCCTGAAGCGAGTCCTAAAATAGCTGACTCACTAGATACAGACCCTGCCAGGCCCTGTGCTCAACTCCTGTTTTGAATCATCTCATTTAGTCCTCGTAACATTACAGATGAGGAAACAGGCTCAAGGTGGCTCAAGCCCGACCTGACATCACCCAGCTGGCAAGGGGATATCTTAGGATTTGAAGCCAGGTCTCACCTCAGCGCTGGGGTAGGGTCCTGGGGTGGCCTAGGAGAAGGAGGGGGCAGGGAGAGGCCACCTCACCTAGAAAATGCCGAGAAGGTAGCAGCTCCTCCCTGGCCAGAGGCTGCCCTGAGTGTGAAGGAGGGAGCAGCCTCTCTCCCAGCGCTGACTCGGCAGCCTGCTCCTCCATCCCCAGGAGAGGGGTGGGGGCCCTTAAGGTCACTGAAGACCCTATCTCCTGCTTTCAGCAAGGAACAGTCCTGGCCTGGCAACCTGGCCCTGTCGCCTGGGCCCCCATGGTAACCAGAGGTCGGGCTGCCCCTCAAGGGGGAGGGAAAGACAGTTACTAGTCCCCCAGGTCCTCCAGCCTGGGAGATGGTCCCTTCCCCAGCGCCCTTCCTAAACCCTGCCTGGCTTTGGGGACGGGGGCAAGTTGGGCCTGGGAAAGGCCTGTTTTAAAATCCAGAATCTGGGATCCCACTCCACGGGCATTCACATTTGGTGGGCCTAGAATCTATTGTGAACAAGTGTGGGGAGCTCTGACACTGTGAGAACCCTTACTTGCCAGGAGACCCTCCTCTTGTCTACCTATCCCCCAGCCTCTCTACCTGTTTCAGCTCAGCGTGAATCGTGCCCCTCCCTCCAGGACACCTGCCCTGGGTCACATGCTTCTGCGTGGCCCCCCCACAGCACAGTGAACTCCTGGTGGTCGTGGCCTCCACTCAGCTCTGTCCCATCCCCTAGATTGTGAGCAGAGTGGGGATGCTTACTACCTGATGACTAAGCATCATTTCAAAGAACAGAGACTGAGGAAGGGCAGGGACTGGCCTGGGGTGATGGAGGAGGAGAGCTCCAATAGCAATTAGTAAGAATTTAATAACAGCTACCACTCACACGGCTCTTCCTGTCTGCCTGGCACAATCCAAGGGCTTCATAAGTACTAATTCATCTCATCTTCACAACAACCCTTTGAGGTAGGTACTAGTATTATACACATTTCTACAGACGAGGAAACTGAGGCACAGAGAGCTTAATTTGCTCCAGGCTGCACAGCTTCTAAATGGTGAAGTTGGGATAGGAATTAACAAATTTCTAACTCTTCTCTGTGTGAGACCCTCATTTTGTGAAAGAAGCAATTGGGACTCAGGTCTTGTCAGTAGATGCTAGGGCAGGGACCAGAACGCAGGCCTGAGTTGCCTGTGCTGAGTGTGGGATAGGCAGTGGCCCAAGGGATCGACCCCTCTCATTCCAGCCAACTCTGCCCATAACTCAAGTCAAAGCCCCTCTGCTCTTTACCCATCTGTCTTAGCTTCCTCGTCTGTAAACGGGGATCATTTTGTTGCCTCCCTCAGAACTGTTGAGAGCATTAAATCGGTGGTTTTGTGTAGTGCCTGCCACACACCAGGCACTCAAGCTGTTGTTCTTAGCATTTTTCCTCTTCTCACCATCCTGCTCCCTCACCTGCCCCTCTTCCAGATCCAGCCCCAACCCCAGGGAAGTGCTAGGCAGGACTGGCATGGGTGTAGAGGGACAGCCAGGCCCCTGTTGCTTGGCAGCTGCCTCTGAGGGTCAGAAGTCAGGCCTGCCTCCCTTGACATAGCTGGTGGGGATGGGGCCTGGTTCACCCCCACCCCCCCACCTAAGTTTCTGGGACCTGGGACCTGCCCAGCCCTTAGCCAAGGGCAGCCTATCTTCAGCCTGGCTGAGGCCATTGTCCAGATGAGAAAAGGAGGCCTGGGAGGTAGGTGGGGACAATTCCATTGTCCCCCAGAAATCGGAGGTGAGCACAGTTGTATGTATATAGTTCCCAGCACAGGGAAGGCCCTTCCCCTATCTTGGAAAAGCCCAAATCTAATCTCAGGACCTTCCCAGTTGTCCCCCACTGGGGAAGACCCTCCGCTTTGCTGGCTCTCCATCCCTCTTTGGCTGATGGAACTCCTAAGAACCCCTAAGCTGCCACATGGTTAGTGCCTGTTGTGTCGGGTCCTGAAGGATGTGTAGGAGTTCCCCGGGGGCTGGGGACTAAGGGCCTTCCTGATTAGTTCATTCCATCTTGACCACACACCAAGAGCAAAAAGCATGTCGGTGGGAGGTGGAGAATAGTCAAAATGGTGTCCCGAAAAACTGGTAAACATTGGATCAATGCATAGATGGGGCAACGGGCTGGGGGGCCAGGGCGTTGCACCAGTAGAACCCTCCTGGCTTTCGGGGTAGGGCTGCCTCATTACCTGAATATGCATGTCGCTCGCTCGTAGGAGGAGGGGAAAGGCGTCTTCCAGGTTCGGGAGCACGCGCCAGCCCCTCTAAAGTTCGCCCAGCCGTCCACACTGGATCCTGGGCTCTCGGACTACAAGTCCCGGCAGGCCCCGCGCCGCGGCGCGAGCTCGGCGGGCGTCGCTTCGCGAGCCGGGGAAGCGTCGGAGCCCGGTCTCCTCCCGTCGTCTGGCCGTCAGGGGCGGGGCGGACGGCGCGCGGGCAAGCCCATTGGTCGAGCCGTGCTTCACTCGCGCCCTGGGCCCATCCCCGCGAAGGCTCCGCCCCGCACGCCCGAGCCAGGCGGCCTGGCGCACCTCCTGGCGCCCCGCCCGCGCCTCAGGACCCGCGGGGCGGTGCGGCGCATCCTGCGGGCGGCTGCGGCGGCGGCGGGCGCGGCGGCGGCGGAGGGACGCAAGATGATGAAGTTTCGGTTCCGGCGGCAGGGCGCGGACCCGCAGCGCGAGAAGCTCAAGCAGGAGCTCTTCGCCTTCCACAAGGTGCGGCGCTGGGGCCCGGGCTGGGCGGGAGGGTGCGGGCCGGGGCCGGGGGCCCGGGCGCCGCAGCCACGTCGGGCCGCGGGGAGGGAGCGCGGCGGGCCGGGCGCTCTCGGAGGCCGCCCTCGCCTCCGCCCCAGCTCCGACGTCTCCGGGGCTGCGGGTCTCCGCTGACTTCCCGGTCCGCCTCTCCCGGGCTGCGGGCCGCCCCGGCCCCCTCCCAGGTCTCGGCGTCGCTGCCCGCCCTCCGGCTTGACCGCCCCCCGAGCTCAGTCTCTGCCCGCGCGCCTGGGCCGGGGTGTCCCCGCCTCGGTCCCCGGGTGTCGTCTCTGCGGGTCTCCTCTCCGCTTCCCATCATCTCGCGCCTGTTTCTCTGCCTCTCCGAGCGGTGCCGTCCTCTTCCGCTGCCTCTCCATCCTGCGGGCTTCCCGAATTCTCACTTTGTCTCTCGCTCCATCTTTCTGTCCCACTTCGGAGGCTCCCCTCATCCCTGCCCGCCTTCGGGGCAGCCCAGGTGGGGCGGGGGGGCTAGGAGAGGAGGCAGATGGGGAGGGGAGGGTTGGGGAATCCCTCCATGTCCCTCCCCTCCCTCACCCAGGGCTCCAGGGGAGATGCCTGGCTGTGGACCCCCCTGCACTTCAGGTTGTGGGGCCTCAGTTTCCCTGGACGTGGAGCCACTCTTCTCCCTGCTGGGCCTCCTGTGCCACTGAGCCCTGCAGCCTAGCGGGGGGTGGAGGGCCGCCCCGTCCTCCCTGGGCAGGACAGGCCAGCCTTCGCCCCACCGCCCTCTGCCCGGGTGGCCGCCAGCCCCCGGAGTTCTAGCCCAGAGCCCTCTGCCGCACAGGCCTGAGGCTCCCGGGAGCTGAGCTGTTATGCCCGGCACCCAGGTGAGAAGATGGAGCCTCGCAGAGGGGTGCTGACTTGCCCAGAGTCACAGGTAGAACTGGGTCACTTCGTCCTCCTTATTGGTAGGGATTTGACTTTAGCTTTGAGGGCTGCTGTGGTCCGAGAAGAGACTCTTGTCCAGGAGGAAGCTCTGGGCCGGCTAGACCTGGAGTGGCCGAGGCACCAGGGCATTTCCCGGGGCAGGCAGGGCTTCTGAGGTGGTGGGGCTGCCAGGACCCTCAGACTCTCCAGGACCCTGCCAGAAGCCTGCAGGCCCAGAGGGAAGGCGCTCCCAGGTCCCCCTTCTGTGCCGAGCCCCTGCGAGGTGAGAATGACAGTGCCGGCCAGGCACTGAGCTCAGGTGTCACTTCCTCAGCCAGTGAGTTGGGTGTGAAGTGGGGCCATGCAGCAGATGGTGGGGGGCTAGGAGGCTGCCCCCCTGGCTGGTCCTGTTTGGCAAAAGGGGAGGGCTCCCCGCTAAGCAGAATGAGGACCCGTTCTGAGTGGGCAGCAATGGTAGGAGGGAGGTGGTCTTGGGCAAGGGGCTGGCTCCCCAGAGGGGGTGGTAAGTGGTCACTAGAGAATAGATGCCAAAAATACAATAAGAGCGATTAGACCCAGGTTCTCTAGTGGGATTGGGGGGACAGGCGCAGACATCCACTTTGGACTCAGTCTTGGGTCCACATCCCAGCCTGTCTACGTGTTGCCTGTGGGAGGTGTGCCCACTCTATGTCCCCTGACACGGAGCTCTGACTGTGTGAGTTCTAGGTGCTGAGGACAAAAGGGACAAATACCTCTTCATTCAGGGGGCTGATGCCGTAGTGGAGGAGATAGTGAAAAGCCAAAACAAAAGAGCAAAATATGCAGCAGTTTGGATGATGCCAGTACTATGGATTGAAAAAAGGTAGGGTGAGGGCCTGGAGCCTGTGAGCAGGGGTGGCTGCTGTAGCCAGGATGGCTTAGGGGCCCCGAGTGCTGGGGAGTGCTGGATAAGGCACATTCCAGGTGGAGGGATAGTAGCTGCAAAGGCCCTGAGGCAGGAGCCTGCCCGGTAAATTGGAGGAGATCAAAAGGCCACTGGGCCTGGAATTAAGTGAGGGGGAGAGAGTGGGAGGAGGAAGACAAGTCCAGATGTGAGGACTTACCTTCTCCAGGTAGCTGGGAGCCCTGGGGTGGGAGGGTTCCTGAGCAGAGGGGGGGACTGGCCAGTCAGGTCCCGCGTTGGCATAGCAGTGCTGGTGGGAAAGGGAAGTTGCCCCCCATCCTCAGCCAAATGGGCCCCTGTGTCTTCCAGTGGACTCCCTGTCCCCCAGTGCTCAAATGGGAAACTGAGGCTTGAAGAGTGCTGTGACTGGCCCAAGGCCAGCGTCCGGAGGGCTCAGTCCCTGCTTAGATGGGCTGAGGCGGGAGGGAGGCGGAGGCGGGAGGCCTGGGGACTAGGGTTTCTTTTATTTTCCTTTCTCTTCTCTTCTCTCTCTCTCTCTCTCTCTCTCTCTCTCTCTCTCTCTCTCTCTCTCTCTCTAACATCAATGTGGTAGAGAAACATCGATCAGTTGCCTCCCATACATACCCAAACTGGGTATCAAACCCTTAACTTCGTTGTGTGCCCTGACCAGGAAAGGAACCTGCAACATTTTGGTGTATGGGACAACGCTCCAACCAACTGAGCCACCTGTCCAGGCAATCACGGTTTCTTAAAAAATGAGTGTCTTGCTGAGGCAGTGATCAAGAGGTATCTGTGGCCCACAGGTGGTATCCCACATTGGTGCTGAGGACATGGGGTTGGGGTATAGACATTCCAGGCAGGGGCCCCAGCTAGGCCTCGGGGGATGAGTATGAGCTTTTTGGGTGGGTCGGCGATGAGGGAAAGCCCCAGTTGGGCTGGAGAAGCTGGGACCAGTGTCCGTTGGGACTGGCCCTGCCAGGAGCAGAGGACCAGGTGGAAGCCATTCCGTTAATACCAACAGTGCACAGGCCCTTCTCACACCATCCCTGCCACAGAGGGGGTGGGGACCTTGTTGCTCCGTTTCCAGCTGGGGAACCCAAGTCTGGGAGGTGGGTGACACCTTCAGGGTCTGCGCAGGTAGCTCCTCTGTCTCTGACTCTGCCTAGATGACCTTGGGGTTGGCCTCTGACCTCCACGTGGGGCCTGTGTTTGGGAAGTGCCATGGACTTCACGGGGGACCCGAGGCAGCATGGTGCCTCACCGAGCTTCAGTCCCTGCCCCTAGGAATAAGGGCAGAGCCAGTGGGGCAGGTGGCCCACTTCTGAGCCTTGTGCTTCCTGCCTGTTGTCAGTTCTGCACACAGTGGGTTGGACACAAGTGCCGAGGGACGGGGGCTTGGCACAGCCCCTCCGTACCCACTGGAGGCATGATTGCCCATTTCTCAGGGAGGCTGCAGACACAGAGACAGGGGCCCAGCTGGAGTCCTGGTGCACAGCAGCAGCAGAGCCTGAGGCTGCCTTGGGGTGGGCCCCTGGGTGGGCCTGGGCAGCTGTGCCTGTGCAAGTGTCCTCCCCTCCCCCCACAGACCGTGGAGCATGGCTTCCCCAACCAGCCCAGCGCCCTGGCCTTCGACCCTGAGCTTCGCATCATGGCCATTGGCACCAGATCTGGGGCCGTCAAGATGTATCCTTTGCGGGGCACAGCCTTCGGGGCTGAGGACCACCTGCTTGTAGCTACCTATGCGCTGGCTCTGTGGCAGGCCCCAGCCCGGGAGGCTGTGGAAGGTATCTGGACCTGGTGGAGGCTGGTGCAGCTTCTGCCCTCATCCCTCCTCATGGAGATAATGCGGGGGTGGGGGCACAGCTTGCAGTGACCACAGCTGTCCCTCACTGCATTTCAGCCAGCGACCCTCGGCGACCCTGCTATTCATTGTCCCAGCAACTGTAACAAGGGTGGCTGGGCCAGGGGGCTGGCCTATCTTGGTACCTGTCAAGGTTGGTGGGTGGGCCAGGGTCACATCAGTGGGTCTTTCCCTGGTGACCGGCTACACGTGTGTACCAATGTGAGACACGTGTCCAGCGAGGGGCTGGGGGGCAGTGCCAGGCTCGGCATGGTGAGCGCAGCTCGGCCCCCACCTGGATGCTGGTGGTTGCACAATGGGCTGTGTGTGCCGCACAAAGCGGGCATTTTCCCTGTCAGCCCGGGTGGGTGGGGGCAAGCAGACAGCTGGATGCCTTCTTGCCTGGTGTGGAGCATCGCACTTCCACTGCCTGAAGTGAAGCCCTCCCTCCCTCCGGGAAACGGGGGTGCCGACTGGCACCTGCTTGGTGTGAGGTGCCCACCTCCACCCCTCCCCATGTGACCCTCTGGGTCTCAGTGTCCTCATCAGGGACACTGGGCGGCACAGAATGAGTAAATGCCTGTAAAGGGGAGGGGAGGCGTGGGCGTCTGGACCTGCAGTTGGTGAGTCTGCCTACACTAGGGGGTGTGGCTGGGCCGGATGCTCCCCAGCACCATCCACATCCACTTCCTGCCTGCTGCTCCCAGCCCTCGAGGTGCTGTCCTGCCCCACGTGCTGTGCTCCGCAGGTGGTGTCGCCTGGTGCCCCGTGTCAGGCGTCCGTTAGCCTCTGGTGCTGGCCCTCTTGTGCCCTGGTCTGCCTTGGGCGCCGGTTTCTCATGCTCACAAAGAACCTGTTGGGCGTCTCGGAGAGCCTCAGGAGGCCAGAGCTCTCCCCAATCCTTCCTTCCGGCCCCAAACCGCCCCTGGGCTGGGAAACTGAGGCTTGAGAAGAAGGCCTTGCACACAGAGGCGCCCCCCCCCCCCCCCCCCGTCTCCTTGGTGACTGGTTCCTGCCCCCTCTTTTGTCCCCTCTTCTGTGTGCTTCCAGCTCCTGCAGGGAATCCTAGCTCCAGCTCCAAGCAACGGCTTGGCTCCTGCATTGTCCCCAGGCAATGCTGCTGACCTCTCCCCTGCCCTCCCTCCAGGGCCCCCGCGGCCCTGCCTGTTCACTGTCAGACCTGGAGTTGCTGAGACTCTGGTACTGACGCCAGGCACTGGAAGCAGGTCACCCAACCTCTTCAAGCCTCTGAGTGCTGGTTTGTGAATGGACAGGCCTTGGCTCTCCCCTCTCTTGGGTGGGGGCCGCTGCCTGCCTGCCCAGAGGGAGGTTGGTTTCCTTGCCTGTGGCTGGAATGGGGCCTGGAGCTGTGGGAAGAAGCAGCTTTCCTGCCCGAGCCTGGCCTGGCCTCGCTGCCTGTGGGGCCAGCTCTCGTGCACACGGACACATGAGGCTGATGTAGAGTGGGCTGCATGTGCTGAGCATGTTTTATTCTCACTTGCCCTGGGTCAGCCCTGTGAGGTGGGAGCCACTACCCATTTTATAGCTAAAGATGTGAAGGTTGTACCACAGCAGGACTTGCAGGAGCTGAGTGGAGCCTGCCTTCTGAGCTTGAGGATGACTTGGGGGTGCAGGACAGTGTTTCTTCAGGGAGGGGCCCACCTGGACTTTGGAGGGCTCCTGGATTGGCAGGCCTGGCTGGGAGCTATCAGAATGGCCCTGGAGGAGGAGGAGGCTGGGCATCTCTGCCTGTTTCTGCCCTTGACCTGTTGCCCTTAGCTATGGCGCACCTGGTGTGGAATTCACAGGCCTGCACCGGGAAATGGCCACAGTCACCCAGATGCACTTCCTGCCTGGCCAGGTGAGCCTCTGCCCCCGCTGGCTGGCTTGTGAACCCTGGGACCCCCTCCCAGTCCTACCGCCCAGTCTTGGTCTCTGCACACCCCCTAGGGCCGCCTCCTGACCCTGCTGGATGACAGCAGCCTGCATCTCTGGGAGATCGTCCACCATAATGGCTGTGCCCACCTGGAGGAAGCACTCAGCTTTCAACTGCCCAGTCGGCTGGGCTTTGACGGTGCCAGGTACTGGTGGGCTTGGCCGGGGGCCAGCCGCTGGGCATGGGGAGCCAGCCTTGCGAAGGCATGGTGGGGACGAGAAACTGCCGAGGGCTGGGTTTAGGGTGGCAGGGGATGTTGAGCTGAGCCTGGGTCCCAGAGGCAGCATTTGGACCCCTTGTCACTGAGCAGTGCTCCAGGGGCTTGGCGGGTGTTAGAAGAGAAGCTGCGGCTGAGCCTGAGGTGAGCAGGTGGGGTTTGTGCTGCTGCACCAGAGGTGCAGGATGGGAGGTGCACTGAGCCCCAGACTTGCGCACCCGATGGTGGCCTTGCACTCCCTGCAGTGGCGGAGTGGCAGGTGTGGGGCAGGTCCAAGCTGAGCTCCCATCAGCACAGATCCCCTGGTGTCTCTAGTTGGGGCTGGGATGACAGGCCATAGTGTGTACAGGTGAAAGGGTAAGCTTGGGGGAAGGGGGGTCCTGCCAGGCACCGCTGTGTGCGGTGTGCGGTGCTGACAGGGTGCTCCAGGGGGCAGCGGAGTAGCCTGGTTCCTGCCTTGCCCTCCTGGTGGGTCGGAGGGACTTGGGAGCCCATCTCCGAGACCAGAGGAACCTATATTTACTGTCCCCGCTGACATGCTGGCTTCCTGATGAATAATTGAGTGAGTTAATTATGATGCCACTGTTGCCTTCCCAGTTCACCAGCCCACGGGATAGTCAGGTCCCAGTGAGTGCAGAGGGGCCATGATGCTCTCACAGTAGCAGCTCATTCGCACCCTCTGCACTCCTCAGCAGCAGGAGCCCACACCCTCCCCCGCCTCCCTCTGTCTCCCATAGTGGCCCGCCCACCCTGGCCCACATCACAGTGATCCTGCTTGTGGCTGCTGGCAACATGGCAGCCCTGGGCACTGAAGGTGGCAGCGTCTTCTTCCTGGATGTTTCCACCTTGATGCTGATTGAGGGTCAGACCCTTGGCCCTGAGGAGGTTCTGCGAAGGTGAGAGGCAGGCGGGCTTCCCACACCCACTGCCTGGGCAGCTCTCCTGCTGGCTCACCTGGGCTTCCTCTGCAGTTTGCCAGATGACTACCGGTGCGGGAAGGCGCTGGGCCCCGTGGAGTCCCTGCAGGGACACCTGCGGGACCCCTCCAGGATCCTCATTGGCTACAGCCGGGGCCTGCTGGTCATCTGGAACCAGGCAGCACAGTGTGTGGACCGCGTCTTCCTGGGGAACCAGGTTGGTGTGGGAGACTGTGCCCATAGCCGGGGCCTCTGCCGTGGCTGCCTTGTTCATGCCCACCTGCTCTGCCCACAGCAGCTGGAGAGCCTGTGTTGGGAGCGCAGTGGCAGCACTCTGGTCAGCTCACACAGCGACGGCAGCTATGCCATCTGGTCTGCGGACACTGGCAGCTCTCCAGTAACGCAACCTACAGTGGCCACCATGCCCTACGGTGAGTGCTGGGCAGGCTGAGGGCAGCCCTGCCGCCTAAGCACAGGGCTTTGACGGGTGGTCGATCCCAAGCTCGGGCACTCGTGGCCGCCTCTGCTTTGTGGGGGCATCCAGGGGGACTTGTGGAAGGTGGCAGCGCCATGCCACATCTGCAAAGGCGAGACCCCCCTCCCACTGTGGGGTGTACGGTGAGGGGCAGTGGGCCTCCCCCCCTGGAGGCAGGAAGCAGCCAGGAAGCAGGAGCGATGTGGGCAGGATGGGAGAAGGGGTGAGAAATGCGACCTGAGGCTCTTCGGGTCCTGGCAAACAGATGAGCCTGACACTGTCCCATCCCTCCAGGCCCCTTTCCCTGCAAAGCCATCAATAAGATTCTGTGGCGGAACTGTGCATCTGGGTAGGTGGGGAGCTGGGTCCAGGTGTGGGTCGGGGGCTGCATCTGGCTGAGGTGGAGGCTGGGCTCGGGTCTCAGGGTTGTCCTGGGATGCTCTCTCTGGATTGGGCAGTGTGCGCTCCCGACCCAGGTGGCTCACAGGGCCCCCCACCCCTGTATAGGGGCCACTTCATCATCTTTAGCGGTGGCATGCCCCGTGCCAGCTACGGTGACCGCCACTGTGTGAGTGTGCTCCGGGCGGACACTCTGGTGACCCTGGACTTCACCTCCCGCGTCATTGACTTCTTCACGGTGCACAGCGTGCGGCCAGAGGATGGTGTGTTGCCCGCCCCCACCCGGCACCCGGCACCCGGCACCCGGCACTGCCTGTGGCCTGCTCCTCACCCTGCCCCTGTCCCACAGAGTTCGACGAGCCCCAGGCCCTGGCTGTGCTGCTCGAAGAAGAGCTGGTGGTGCTGGACCTGCAAATGCCTGGCTGGCCAGTGGTGCCTGCTCCGTACCTGGCCCCATTGCACTCGTCCGCCATCACCTGCTCGGCCCACGTGGCCAATGTCCCTGCCAAGCTGTGGGCCCGCATCGTGAGCGCTGGGGAACAGCAGAGCGCCCAGCCTGCCTCCAGTGCCTCGGTGTGTGCCTGCACCTTGCGGGCCCAGCCTTGGGGGGGGAGGGTGTTCCCTGTGAAAGTGCAGCCCAGATGCAAAGCTGGAGGTGGAATGTGCCAGGTGTACCTCGGGGACTTGGAAGCAGTTTGGGTCCTGGGTGTCAGCCCAGGGTAAAAGGGAGAAGAATTTGTCCTGACCTCACTGATACCTTCGCCCTCTCCCAGAGCTGGCCCATCACCGGGGGCCGGAACCTGGCCCAGGAACCATCTCAACGAGGGCTGCTGCTGACTGGGTAGGGCAGACCTAGCCCCTTGGCCAAGCACAGTTGTGACGTGTATGTGTGTGTATGTGGGAGCGTGGGGCCGGGCACAGCCCACGCAGGTGCAGGAGAGCCCAGCCTAGACTAGGCGGGTACTGACCTGCCCAGTGACTCAGGCCTGGCCCCTGGTGGGACCGGGTTCCCCCTTCAGGAGGGTGGGTTGGGATCGTAGCTTTCTCAGACCCTGGTTCAAGCCCCTCCCTGCCCTGTCTTTTGGCCTGGAACTGAACTCTACCCACCTAGCCTGCCCTGGGACTGGGAATCTGGGCCGGCCTGGGCCCGGCGGGCGCTGACGTGCCCAGTGACTCAGGGCCTGACTTCCTGCCCTGCCCCTGCTGCCTGCCTGTGCTGGGATCTGGGGGCCCTGGTTCTGCCTCCCGCTCCTGCTTGGAAACGGTTAACCATGGCTTTCAGGGCTGCTGGGCTTCCCGTCCAGCCCCACACGCCTGCTCACGCCAGGGCTTTCCGCCTGAGGCAGCACCCCAGATTGGCCTGCCCCCCTTCCTCTCCTGCTTTCTGCTGGCCTCCCAGTCTTCCTGCTGCTGAGCCCTCTGCTCTGTGACCTGCTAACTCCGATCCCTTTTGCTGAGTGACCCAGTGAGGACAGAACCCCTGAGTCCTCTGCTCCCTGGATTTCCCCTCTTCCACTTCCTGCTCGTCACACTGGTGATTGTTTCTACACCTCTCACCCTGTTTGAAGGGCCCAGGTGCGTGTGTCCTGGCATATAGTCGGCACTCAGTATGTCTTTGCCTAATCAGTAGGTGCTTCCTATTTGCTGTATACAGTAGGCGTTTGGGCAGCGTTTGGCTTGTGCAGTAGGTGCTCAATGATGGCCCCAGGATGAGTGGATGGAGGAATGGGCGGGGGCCCGGCATGGGCCTGATGGCTTCCTCCCTGCAGCCACGAGGACGGCACTGTGCGGTTCTGGGATGCCTCTGGCGTGGCGCTGCGGCCGCTCTACAAGCTGAGCACAGCTGGCCTCTTCCAGACCGACTGTGAGCACGCCGACAGCCTGGCCCAGGCCCCCGAGGACGACTGGCCGCCCTTCCGCAAGGTGGGCCCCTCCCCCAACCCCAGGAGCCTGGTCCTGGCTCTGCCCTGTGTCATCACTCCAACCCACTCCCCAGGTGGGCTGCTTTGATCCCTACAGTGATGACCCCCGACTTGGGGTGCAGAAGGTGGCACTCTGCAAGTATACAGCGCAGATGGTGGTGGCCGGCACTGCAGGCCAGGTGAGCCTGAGAGGTCCTCAGGGCTGGGGGTCTGGAGGGATTGTTGGAAGAGGTGTGCCTGAACTGGAGGGTCTGGCCCAGAGGTGGGAATGGGGCCCCAGGTGGGGTGAGGCCAGCCAGGGAGGTGGGCCTGTTGTTGGGGCCTTAAGTCCAAGCTCTGGCTGTAGGGCACGTGGAGGCTTAGGGCCAGGGCTGGAGCACGGATGTTAGATGAACCCTGGGAGGGCAGGGACCAGCAGTCTGTTCAGTGCTATTCTTCCAGCGCTCAGAGCATCCCAAAGGTGCTCTGTGTGCCTTAGGCGTGGTGGTGGTGGGGTACTTGGCTCTGGCGGGGCAGGGTCACCACTGTGCTCCTCGGTGCAGGCCCTGTGTGCAGTAGGCATTTTGCAAGTGCTTATTCAGTGGGTCAATGAGACGATCCCGGGACTTCCCTGACAGTGACTTTGCAGGCTCCGGTGGGGCATGGTGGCCCATCCTCTATGCTGACCCCTCCCCTGCCCTGCCTGCGGGCTCAGGTGCTGGTGCTGGAGCTCAGTGACATGCCCGCAGAGCAGGCGGTCAGCATGGCCAGTGTGGACCTCCTCCAGGACCGAGAGGGCTTCACGTGGAAGGGCCACGAGCGGCTGAGCCCGCGCACGGGGCCCCTGCCCTGGCCCGCCGGCTTCCAGCCCCGGGTGCTGGTTCAGTGCCTGCCGCCGGCCGCCGTCACCGCTGTCACGCTGCACACGGAGTGGAGCCTCGTAGCCTTTGGCACCAGTCACGGCTTCGGCCTCTTCGACTACCAGCGCAAGAGCCCAGTGCTGGCCAGGTGCGGGGTGTGGGCCCACAGCCTGGGGAGGGTCTGCCTGTCCCCCTGGCCCCAGCTCCATGGGACCTCTGGTGTCTCCCACTCCCAGCTAGGCCTCAGTTTGCTATAAGGCAGTGGTTCTCAACCTTCCTAACGCCGCGACCCTTTCATACCGTTCCTCATGTTGTGGTGACCCCCAACCATAAAATTATTTTCGTGGCTACTTCATAACTGTCATTTTGCTGCTGTTATGAATCATAATGTAAATATCTGATATGCAGGATGTCTTTTCATTGTTACAAATTGAACATAATTAAAGCATAGTGATTCATCACAAAAACAATATGCAATTATATATGTGTTTTCCGATGGTCTTAGGCGACCCCTGTGAAAGGGTCGTTCGACCGCCAAACGGGTCGCGACCCACAGGTTGAGAACCGCTGCTGTCAGGCTTGTGGTGAAGGTGGCGCTAGCGCTTTTGGCAGCTTCAACCTTATGTGAAGTGCTGCTGGTGGAGTGCTGAGCCACCAGATGCTGGGTCGGCAGGGCAGCAGGTGGGGTTTGGGCTTCCTGACCAGGGACCATTAATGCCCGGCCCCCGGGCCAACAGGAGCACAGAGGCTGCTCCAGGAGGCTGCTCTGTAGCCCAACGGGCGCCTGTCTGCCCCCAGGTGCACGCTTCACCCCAATGACTCCCTGGCGATGGAGGGGCCGCTCTCCCGGGTGAAGTCGCTCAAGAAGTCTCTGCGCCAGTCTTTCCGGCGCATCCGTAAAAGCCGAGTCTCGGGCAAGAAACGGGTTGTTAATACCAACAGCAAGGTGAGCTGGGGCCAGGCTGCCAGGGAGCACCCCCCGAGGCTGCAGTGTAGACCTGGAGCCAGGCCTGGCCCTGGCCGGGGCCCTGTCTCTGCTCCCCTATTGCCCACCCTCAGTAGCCCTCAGCCCTGGGTGATCAGGGGAGCTGGGGAGGGTGATGGGAACTGGGTGCTGGGCTCTGAGGGAGAGGACAGTGTCCTGGAGCCCCACGCTCTCCCAGCTGCAGGAGGCCAACGCACAGCTGGCAGAGCAGGCCTGCCCCCACGACGTGGAGATGACCCCCGTGCAGCGCCGCATCGAGCCCCGCTCAGCCGATGACTCCCTCTCGGGCGTGGTGCGCTGCCTCTACTTTGCCGACACGTTTCTCCGAGATGGTGAGGCCAGGAGAGGGACAGGGTTTAGAGAAGCACAGCAGGCCTCCGTTGGCCCGCCATCCAGGAAATGGGCAGTGGGGCAGGGGTGGGACAGCCTCTGCCAGGGGGTGCACCGGCAGCAAGGTGCCAGGCATCCACACAGTTCCCCTGGAGTTCCTGCTGGCACGGGGTTAGTGAGGGAGCTACAGGACCTCAGACCTGAGAGCTCGGGATTTGGGGGTAGAGTGTGAGGTGGGTGAGTGAGGGGAGGGATCCGCAAGGAGCTGTGCCGTCTGCCTTGCTTAGGAGCTGGCTTTGACCCCAAGTGGTTGGAGCCCTGAGCGCGCCCTGCAGAGAAATGCGGTCATCAGGTTTATTGAGTAATTCATCAGTTGATTTCTCACTCACATAACTGGGACTTGAACCCTACACAAAGCCAGAGAGTAGTCACCCTGTGCCCCACCGGGCGCTGCTGCCACTGCACTATGTCGCTTACCTTTTTGCTGGAGTGTTTTAACTGAAACCCAGCGCGAGTACTTGAGTTCGTGTCTGACAGCTGTGACCTACAGTTGGGCCTGCATCGCACCCCATGGAGCTGATACTGATCCCAGAGTCTCTCTCCATTCATCTTAAAAGGGCCTTGTATGGTTGGTGCTGGGTCACCCCCAGCCTGCACGGGGCATTTAGTGGTGTGTCTTTTAGTCTCTGGGTGAGCAAGGCCCCTTCTGGTGTTGCTTATTTGCTGAGGGTCCTTTATCCGTGGATTTTCCCCACCGTTTGGACGTGGCAGCCCTGTGGGTCTCTACCAGTCACTGTAAAAAGGCCCCTGCGGCTCAGTGCCTGGCTGGCTGGGGGTTGGGGTGTCAGCTGTGTGCGTGGTTCACTACCTTGTTGCTGGGGCTCGGCTCCCCTGATGCTTGTTGCTGAGGTCACCGTACCTCCAGGGCGCGAAGCCAGGACTGCTCGGGCCCACCTTGGCTCCTGGGTTTTTAGCTCAGATTCTCCACTAACGGGTCTTCCCCAGAGATTCAGCTCACACAGGGCAAGGGGCGAGATGGTCCCCTCTCGTTTCAGCCCAGGCCTGGGACTTCGTGTCTGACTGCTGCATGGACACACTGAAGGGGTGGGGGTGAATCGGGTGCGGTTGGGACCCTGATGCTCTTTTGGGGTGAGGACCCTGTTCTGAGTGTGTTGCCAGGGCTGGTGAGGGGATGGGCTGGGAGAGAGCTGAGGCTTTGTGATGGGGTGGCACTGCTGAGGGGGCGGAGGGTGCAGTACGTGCGTTTGGGAGGTCAGGGTCCAGTTTGTGTGCTGTTGACATCTCCGTGGAGATGCCTCTTTAGGAGAGTTGTGTCCGAGGCTCGGATTGTGGTCAGCAGTTTAAAGAGGGTGCCCAAGGCCACAAGGCTGACTGAGGGGTCCCAGTGTCAGGAGAGGAGGGGAGGGTTCTGTTGTGTATGGGCTGATCCCTGCCTCACAGCCTGTTGCCCCACAGCGGCCCACCACGGACCCACCATGTGGGCAGGCACCAACTCAGGCTCTGTGTTTGCCTACGCACTGGAGGTGCCAGTGGCAGTGGCAGGCAGCGAGAAGCGGCCCGAGCGAGCGGTGGAGGCTGTGCTGGGCAAGGAGGTGCAGCTAATGCATCGTGCGCCTGTGGTGGCCATTGCCGTGTTGGATGGGCGTGGCCGCCCGCTGCCTGAGCCCTTCGAGGCCTCTCAGGACCTGGCCCAGGCCCCGGACATGCAGGGTGGCCATGCAGTGCTCATCGCGTCTGAGGAGCAGTTCAAGGTGAGCTGCTGCAGATACCTCCAGGCTCCTGCCTCCTAGATACCACTGGACCCCCTAGAACTCCTGCCTGGCCTATTGCCTACCTGCTGAGCCCCCGCAGGACCCCACACAGCTAGCAGAGGTGCTCCTGCAGAGCCCCGAGGACTTCCTCAACTTGTATGCCTGCAGGACCCTCCTACCTCACTGGGTCCCCCACCAGAACCCCTTGACCCACTCCTCTGGGCTCTGGCAGGAGGTCATGGTTTGGGGACATACCAACCATCTAACCCTTACAACCCAGCGTGACTGGTTTTGCCAGGCTCTGTGGGAAGGGCCCTGGGAGGCTCTAGGAACAGTGTGGAGCCGGGTCAGGTCTGAGGGCAGTTCCAGGGGGGTGGGTGTTCAGGCAGGGGTGCTAGTGGCCAGGGGCATGGGCCTGTGTGGCAGGCTGGGCTCTGCGTAGGGCTCGGGGCGTGGACTGGACCAGGCTGTGCTCACTGGCCATCTGCCCGCTGACAGGTGTTCACACTACCCAAGGTGAGCGCCAAGACCAAGTTCAAGCTGACAGCCCATGAGGGCTGTCGTGTGCGCAAGGTGGCACTGGCCACATTCGCCAGCGTGGCCTGCGAGGACTATGCCGAGACCTGCCTGGCCTGCCTCACCAACCTGGGTGACGTGCACGTCTTCTCGGTGCCGGGCCTGAGGCCCCAGGTGCATTACTCCTGCATCCGGAAGGAGGACATCAGCGGCATCGCCTCCTGTGTCTTCACGCGCCACGGCCAGGGTGAGGCGAAGGCTCTCTGGGGCAAGGGGCCCAAGCGGGTCCAGGAGTGTTCCCGAGAGCGCCAGCAGAAGGGGTACCCAGTGTGGGCACAGCGCCGGCCAGGATGTGGGAGGGCTAGTCAGTCCGTGCGGGCAGAGACCAGCTGTGGGGCTGAGGGTGGGACCATCTCCTGACTTCACTCTTGGCTCCTTCTTTCCCACCCACCAGGTTTTTACCTGATTTCCCCATCGGAGTTTGAACGCTTCTCCCTAAGTGCCCGGAACATCACAGAGCCGCTCTGTTCTCTGGACATCAGCTGGTCCCATGGTGCTGCCCATGCCAGGTACCTGGAGGGGGTAGCCCCTGGCCCGGGAGGCCTTTGATCAAGGCTGCTGTCGTCCCCACCCCCAGATTCTGCATGGAGCAAGGGTGTCTCTCTAGTCCCAGGCCTCAGGAATGGGGACGACAGGGGTTTGGACCTTTGAGCCTTGAGGTGCCTCCCTGTGACCCCATCATGGCCCTGTCTCTGCAGCTACAGACTCCAAGAGTCGCCCAAGTTGAGCCAGGCTAACGGGACTCCTGGCATCCTCCTGGCCCCACAGAGCCGTGATGGAAGCCCTAATCCTGTCCACAGCAAAAGAGCTGGTGAGGGGCTGGGCATGAAACGGGTGGCAGGACCCCAGCCAGGCAGACATAGGGAGGCTTCTGCGGGAGGCACAGCTGGAATCCTGGGGAGGGTGCGCCAGGCTAGAGCGGGGCAGGGGGTTTAACACGTCGTACTACGGCTGCAGCAGGTCCCAGGGGTCCTAACAGAGGCCCGACGTTTCCTCCCTGCAGACACCCCAGAGCGACCTGAGGCCATGCTCTCGCCCATGTCCATTGACTCGGCCATCAGTGCTGACACCACTCTGGACACAACGGGGGACATCACGGTGGAGGATGTGAAGGATTTCCTGGGGTGAGGTGGGCGGGCAGGATCCAGAGGAGGGCTGCCTTGGCTCCCAGCCTACCTCCCCGCCTCAGTCAAACTGGTGTCCCAGCCAGGCATGCAGGAGCGAGGAGGGGGCCTCACCCCAAGTCCTGATCACCGCCCCTTTCCCCAGCTCTTCGGAGGAGGCTGCGAAGAATCTGAGGAACCTGGTGGAAGACGAGGCTCGAGCCTGTGCCATCCTGATTAAATGAGGTGCTGCAAGTGTGGGCCACTCTGGCTGTCCTGGGTTCTTGGCCTCAACCCCAGGGGTCCCGCCTGGCTTTCCATCTGAGAGCCCAGCAGGCCCGTGAGGCCAGTGCTCCGGAGCCTGCTGCTCTCCAGGCTGTCCCTCAGGGCTTCGGGGCCGCACAGACGTGATCTTCACTGTTTCGTATAAAGCAACAGCGCCAGCCTGTCAGCCCCTGAGTGTCCTCGGTTGTGTTGGGAACAAGAGGTGGTCGGCAGCTTTGGGCTCAGGTTTGGCCAGCCCCTTTCAGCAGCTGAGATCACCCAGGCACAAGGCGGGGCCCCGTGGGGTGAGCCTGAACGGGGCCTGGCCTGAGACTGGCCACCACTCCAGCCTCAGTGTGGCCCTGTCCACATTTGGAGCCCATAAGTCTTCCCATCCTATTTGCTACCTAGAGCTCCCCCCACACCCACACCCACACCCACAATCAGGTACAGACCCAGCTCTGTTTCTTGCTGGGGACACGCCTGGCCACAGTGGGCTGAAGTGCGCAACGCTGAGGCCTGGCCAGCCTCTCCAAGCAGTTCCTGCTGGGCCCTTTGCCTGCCTGGAGGAGCCCGAGAGGTGGCAGCCAAGGAGCCAGGCTGTCTGCCCCTTTGGCCTCCCTGGACCTCTGCTGACCCTTCTCCTCCTCTCCAGGAAGGCCAGGACTACCTGCCACCACTGCCTTGCTTGGAGCTGGGATCCAGGACCTGTGTCCCCTCCCAGCCCTTCGCAGACGACGCCTGCTCACCTGTGGGCCCCAGCGGCACCTGCCCACCCTGGCCCCGGGGTGTGGGCCTGGAACTCGGGTGGACTCGGACTGGCCTCTCCTACAGGCAGTACCTGGAAGCCAGCTGCCACAAGGAAGGACACACACCGTCCTTTCCCCCTCCTTTTGCAAAGAATATTTTTCTAATGCCTGGACTGGACAGTGCTGGGCTGGACACTCCTTTCTAAAACTATTTTGGTACTTGTTCCTGGGCTAGCATGTCCCCCTCTTCCCACCCTGTATGTTTGTGTGAGTGAGACAGACACTGGGTGCTCCCTTGGCACCCAGGATGGGGGCCCAGTCAGGTATGTGTATGTGGGGGTCAGAATGGTTTCCCTGTAGATTGTACCTTGGGGGTTTTTCTGTAATTTTAACATTAGCACTGTTTTAATATGAAAAATGCTGATTTTTAATATTGAAAATAAAAGCATTTAATATCTCTTAAAGGGCAACCATGTCTCCTTTATCCCTAGCAGGGAAGGGGGTGTCACACATGAGCTCACACCGAGGGGTCTCATTTCCCATCAGGGCTGCCCCCTTGGTGCCACTTGGGCTGTGCTGCCGGGGGGCTGTGGCACTGGGCATGACATAGCAGGGCTGCCCCCTGACACAGCCCCTGGCTAAGTGGTGGGTGAAGAGGCCCTTGCTCTCCTCACCCTGAGCTTGGGGCTTCCACAGGGGCACTGCAGGGGGTGGCAGTTGCTCTAGGCCAGGGCCTTCCGGAAGGTGCTCCAGGCATGGAAGCAGCGAGTAAAGGCATGCTGCTCGTTGCCCTTGCGGACCAGGCGCAGGCGGCGGGGATGCTCGTGCTCTTTGGCGCGCATGTGCTGGATGTACACCTGGGGAGCGGACATGCATGAGTCTTGGGCAGGCCTTCCAGACCATTCCGGCCAGCTGCAGCCCTCCCTCCACCCAGCTCACCTGGCAGGCCTTCAGACTCAGCTTGATCTCCACCTGGCTTGTCTGGGTCCCCACCCACATATAGACCTGTGGGCATGACGGGAGGTGGTCAGAGGGGGCCTGGGCTCAGGATTCCCACTGACAAATGGGTGGGCTCCTTGAACGGGCAGGGTCAGCAGGGGCCTCACCTCTTGGCCATTGTCTAACAACATGATGTCATCATCTGCCAGGTCATCTTGGCAAAAGTCAGAACATTTCTCAGTCACTGCGAAGTAACCCTTCTCATTGGAGCACCTGGGGGTCAAGGGTCAGGCAGAGCGTCAGGGTCATGAGCAGCAGTCCCAGGCCGCAGGAGGCAGCGGGGGAGGGCCTGGCCCAGCCTCACCGGAAGAGCCGGGTGTGCTTCATGTACTCGGCGTCGTCGTCATAAGGCTTCTGTGTGCCTAGGCCCACCCAGAAGAAGTTCTCGGGCTCCTCGCCTTCGCTGATGACCTGTGGGTAAGAGGCTGGCTCAGCATGGGGTCCCTGTCCGCCCTCACTGGCCTATCTGGCCACTGCCTGCCCTGGTCACCTGCTTGCTGTAGGAGGCCTCAAACATGGTGTTCAGTATATCCTCCGCCAACTTGGCCTCATCCGGGTCGGACGCCCGGCCCACCCACGCGTACACGATGCCCTGGTTGTCCTCACTCTCAAAGGGAACCTGGGGAGTGTGCAGAGGGTTCAGGTCAGGCCCACCCTGCAGCCCCCACACCCTGCAGCCCCCACCCGGACCCACAGTCCTGGTCGCTCCCACAGCCGCACCTTGAGAATGAAGCAGAACTCGGAGTTGAGGAGGCTGGAGTCGGTGTTTATCTGGATGCACCTGGGCACGGGGGGAGGGAGGTCAGCAAGGAGTCGGTGGCTCACTGAGCCCACCTGCCCATCTGTGCCCCTCCCCAGCCAGGCACCGGGTACAGAGGGCGCTGCCGTTGGTTCGAATCTGGTAGAGGCTGGGCTGCAGGGCACCCTGAGCTGCCTTCCTCCGGCCGCGGTGGATGATGAACTTCCTCTTGAAATGGGACAGGAACTTGGGGTTCTCCTGCTGCTGCGTCATGCGTACCACCTGGGTGTATGCAAGTGTCGGGGGCAGCTCCGTGGGACCCCCCTACCCTTCATGGGCCAAGCCCTCTCTGGGTCTGAGTCCCACTCCCACAGACGCCCCCCCCCCACGGGCTATGGGGGTACGGCATTGCGCCGTAGGGGCACGGCAGGCGCACCTCGAGCTTGCCAGGGAAAAGGCTTTCGAACTTCTTCTGCAGGCTGAAGGTGAAGGTGAGCCAGCCCATGTTGGAGGCTTCGCGGCCCTGCCAGAAGTACACGATGCACTGGAAGTCCTCCTCGGGCTGCCTGTCCGCCTCCGCCACTGCCTCCTCGCCTTCTTTGCCCTCCGCCCCCGCCTTCTCCTCTTTCTCTTCCTTCTCCTCCTCCTCGTACTCCACAGGGACCCAGTACCTGCAGGGTCAGAGGGCAGTGAGCAGGGCCCAGCGCAGGGCAGGGCTGGGCCAGGGAGGCACTCGGGGACAGCACCTGCAGAGGAAGACGTAGCAATCCTGTGTGTAGAAGTGGCCGAACTCCTCCTCAGGCAGCCGAGCGAACTTCTTACCCTCCAGCACGAAGCCCTCCATGCCGTCCAGGTCCTCGTTCCACTCCTCCATCAGCTGCTCGGCCTGCATGTGACACCCCCACCCCTGCTGGTGGGCCTCTGGAGCTGGCCCTCCTCACGGGCAGGGACCTGCACAGAGCCTCCTCCCAGGACCCAGGGCAGGCTGCATCCCATTCAGCTTGGGCCAAGTCCACCCCGCCCCATCACCCAGGCCCCGCCCCCGTCCTATTACCCTAGGCCCCTCCCCATCACCCACGCCCTGCCCCACATCCTATTACCCTAGGCCCCGCCCCAGCCCATCACGTAGGCCCCCGACCCCACCTCTGCTAGCGCCATGGGTGGCTGCCTTGGCAGGAAGAGTGCAGTGAGGTCAGCCTTCATCTCATCTTTCTTCTCAGCATCACGCTTCACCTTCCCGGCAAGTCCCTGGCCCTGTAACACGGCCTCTGCATTGCGTGTGTAATCCACCGTCAACACGTCATCCCAATTCTTAAACTTGGCTTTGAACACCTGCCAAGGGGAGAAAACACAAGTGAGGGTCAGCAGTTAAGGCTGGGGTGGAAGTAGATGGGGTGAGGCTCGGTTGGCGGACATGGGGGTGTGAAGGTGGGGTCTAGAAACCAGAAGTGGGAGGGGCAGGTCACGCAGGATGGAGCCCAAGAAAAGGGGGCCTAGGAAGCGGGAGTGAGAGGGGCATGGGGGGGGGCGGGGCCTGGCAGCAGCACAGAAGCGGTGGGGGTGGCTCAGCTCTGCAGGGCAGTAGCTGATTCAGAGGGTCCTGGGGAGGAGCCCCGGGGTGTGGCCTGCACTGCTACCTGTGCCTCAGTGCCCTCCAGGCTGCGGCTGACCGTGGCGTAACGTGGTCGGTGCAGCATTCCGCACAGCTCCTGGCCAAGCTTGAGGGCAGCGGCACGCACAAGGCGTGGGGACTTGCGGCCGAGCCAGATGAACACGTCGGACCAACAGTCCAGGATGTACACGCAGCGTGTGTCCAGCAGGCTCTGCAGCTGCGGGGCCAGAGGCTGGGGTCAACCAGTGCTGGGCTAAAGGGGGAGGTCCTGCCTCCTCGCCCTCCTGCCTGTGCGTCTCACCAGCCGCATGCCCGGCATCAGTTCCACCTTGGGCGGCTTCTTATGCTCCACTGACAGCTTGTAGTTGATCTGGGGCAGCTCCAGGTAGCCCAGGCCCAGGCCCACCTAGCAGGAGGAAAGGCCAGCGCTGTAGGGGCAGGGTCTGGGGACACAAGCCCCACCACAAGTCCTGATTCGGAGCACTCAGGTCCGCTGCCTGCTCCTCTCTGGGCCTCAGTTTCTTCCCAAGGTCATTGTAAGGGTATCCTATCAGTGGAAGGACTTGTAAATGGTACTTTTCCTGCCTACTCTCTCCAGAACTTACTGTTTTTTCTAATTTTCTAACTTGTCCTTTTTCTGCTCACAACACCCCAGAATTAAGGCCAGGTTCTCAGGCCCAGCACCCAGGCACTCTCAGCCTCCCTCTCTGCAGCTCCTTCCAGCAAACACAGCCCAACACTATGCTAATGGCCTGACTCAGAGCCAGCCTCCAGACCTTTGCTCAGGGCGATTCTGTCCAGAAGGTGGCACCCTCGACACCAAAGTCCAGATGAAGACCAGTCACCACGGAGTCCGTGGCCCATCCCCCAACCTGACCCCTGGTGGAGTCCGGCCCGCCCTGCAGCCCCGCTCACCTTATACAGCTTGGGCTGCGGTGGCCAGAAGTCATCAGGCACGTGCTGTTTGATCTCAGAGGGCTCACCCCCTAGTGCCTCCCAGAACTCTGGGGGCTCCTGGCCCTGCACCAGCAGCGTGATCTCTGCCTTCCCTTTCCGCTCGTTCTTGTTAATTTTTTCTGCAAAAAGCCTGAGGACAGGTGCAAAGCCCTTAGTAAGGCCCAAACCCCTTCTTAGGTGACAATTCTGCTTTGCACAAAAGCCCTCCCCATGTCTGAGCAGGGTGCATCTCATACCTGGTTTTGGTAGTGCTACTCAGCGTGGCCTGGGCCCCCCGCCACACATAGAGGTCCAGCCCCCGGTCCAGCAGGAAAACAAACCTGGACAGGAGGGGGGGAGGGGCTGTGACAGCTATAGGCAATGACTGTTCCCAGGCCCAAATCCCCCATCATGGGGCTAAGAGTCTAAAAGAGTTGCTGGAAGGCTTCTTCTTCTAGAGCCCACATCTGTCCCCTACTGGGGAAAGGGGAGGTTCAGTCAGGCACCCCCACCTCATATCGTTGGTACTCACCTGGGGTCCAGGGACGCTCCCTTGAGTGGCACAGGCTCCAACTTGATGTTCTTTTTCCCATACACGCGGTACATCCTGGAGGCCGGAGCAAACGTGGCTTGGAGGGGACACCACGGGACCAGTTTACCCTAACACCCTCCCCCCAGTCCTTCCAAGCTGAGTCCAGGTCAATGCTGCCCACCCACACACCTCCTCACCTGGTGACGTAGTGCGTGTCCTCGACAGTGTAGAAGCCACTGGCTGTTCCACCCTCAATGTAGGCAATGTCGTTATCAAACACCTGTGTGTGAGGGGGCAGGCCTTTATCATGAGCTAACACCACCTCCCACCAATCCCACCTGTATACAGGTGTGCCGGGTGCTACAAATCTGTGATGACGTTAAAGAGGAGGAATAAGATCTGTGTCTATCAACATAGACACATACTGGAGTGGTAAGATGTACAAATGGAGGGATGTGTTCACTCCTGTGCAGTTCAGGTGCGCACAGCATGCTGAGGTATGTGTACTGGGTACAGAAGGTTTACAGGAGAGCACACTTGGGCGAATCTGGGTAAAATCGAGTGTGGCCTCATCTACATTTAAGCAGCTGGAAGAAGGGCCAGAACCACTCACTAACCCTGCCCACTGGACTTGGGCCAGCCCTCGGCCCTGCCCCTTGGTGTCCAGGTGGTGGCCCTGCCCCCTAGCCATATTGGCCCCAGTTCCCCATCTCTCTTGGCCTCCAATAACCCAGGCCCCCCACCTTTGGCCTCATCTCATTCCCTTGCCTTCACCATTTTTGCCCCTGCTTTCTGCTTTAGGTCTTGACCCAAAACCACATGGGTCTCAGCTCCCCGCCTGCCTCATTAGCCATGCCCACCACCTTCGCCCCACCCCTTCGCCCCTGCCCTCGCCGGCCCTCCCAGCCCATGGCACCTGCAGGAACTCCTCGCTCTCGTCGCCCATCTCCTCCCGTGCGGTGCGGCACTCTGCACCCAGGTAGTTGCGCAGGTTCACCGCGTGGATGGCAGAACAAGCCTTCTTGTCCAGTGTGGCCTCCCCACCGATCCAGTAGTAGATCTCCCAGTTCAGAGAGCCGCTGTCGTCCAGAAAGGTCTGGGGGCCAGGCCACAGTCACGTCGGCCTCACCAGGCAGTCCTGGGCCCGAGCTCGCCGAGGGGCTGCTCGGATGGGCACAGGCTCCCCGCCCAGGAGGGGATGGCGGCCACACCTCTGCCTGGGCCTCCCCCACCCGCCTCCGTGCGCAAAGCTGCGGTGCTGAGGCTGCTGAGCGACCTCAGGCAAGTCACGGGGCCGTGCCCGCCTCACCTTGAGCACGATGTAGCAGTCGGCTTCGTAGAACTTGCCGTGTAAGGCCTCCTCCACTAGCACCGGCACGAAGTTCTCAATCTGCCAGATGGTCAGGCCCGGCAGCTGACCCACGTCTTCGGTGAAGAATTCTGAGTAGTCGAGGCGCGGCTTCTCCAGGCCCTGGTCCCAGCGCCGCACCTTACCCCCGGGGGCTCGGGCGTCAGCACTCTCCTGGGGTCACAGTCACGGCGCGCGGATTGGTTCTGTGCAGCCACTCACGCCGGCACCTCTGCGTCTCACCCGCCTCAGGGGCTTCGCCCAGGGCCCCTTCCATCCTGAGCGGGTCACACAGTCTGCCTTGCCCAGAGCCCGGGGCCACCGGCCCTGTCCCAGCCCTCGGCCTGACTTACCTCCTGCTTCCTGTTCTTTTCCTGGGCCACGTCCGACATGCCCTTCAGCACCTGCTTGGCCTGGTCGTCCTGGGCCGAGTCCTTGCGCCTTCGTAGCCGCATCTTTCGAGCCAGGGGATCCTTAGACCCACCCCCTGCTTAGGGGAGAGGCAAACGGCTAAGCCCCGGTCTGGCCTGCCCCAGGGGCATCCAGCCAACCAGGCCAACCCCTTCCACCAGTGTCCAGAGAGCAGCCCCCTCTCAGGCCAGACCTTCCCGCTTACCAGCTGCTGCGGCGGCGGCCACGGTGGCAGGGGAGGCACCTGCCAGCCGGAGTTGGTTCTGCAGCGAGAAGTCGATGTTGTAGCACTCGGCAGCGCGGTCAGCGGGCTTGGGAGGCATGACCAGGCTGGGGTTCTCCCGGACGTCCAGGACCTGCCCCAAGGGGTGAGCAGAGGCGGCGCTGAGCCTGAGTCCCACCTCCCGGCCACACCAAACTTTGTTCCCGCTTTGCAGCCACCAGGGCTGCGGCCAGGGGCCTGGCTCTCATCCTGGCTCAGTGACTGCCCGTCCTGGCCTTCAGTGTTCCCTTCTGTGGGACTTACACGATGCCGTCCAGCATGGCATGGATACGGGGATGTAGCTCACCTTCTCCCCAAAAGCACCCGGCAAAGGCCACCCCCCCAGGAGGCCTATGCAGGTCCCTCTCATTCCAGTGACACGCCTGTGCTCGATCCTTCCTGAGGGTCTGTCTGTACCCCCTCCCTCAGCCCCCAGCCCTGCGCTGGCCTGGGCCCGCCCCCACCTGGATCTCTGGCAGGAAGTGGATGGCCTCTGGGAGGGTCACCAGGCGGTTCTTGTTCAGGACAAGCTTCCTCAGCTTCGTGCACCTGTGGGGACAGAGCCGGGGCCTGAGACAGGTGACAGAGGGGCAGGGGAACTTCCAGTCCTGGGGGCGGGGCAGGTAGGGCAGAGGCCGCGGGGCCCGGCTAGTGAAGGAACAGTGAGCTCTGAGGCGCTGCAAAGGCGCCAGGCGGGAGCAGGCGGACAGCACCTCCTCACAGCTAAGTGACTGAATTCTTTCTGTGACGCTGACAGAGAATTTTCCCAAGTGACCTGCAGATTAAGGGCCCTGGAGACAGACGGCAGAAACATGTTCTGCTCAAATCGGTTTGGAAGTGGCGGAGGGGTCCTCTGCTCTCTGCCTGAGGGGGCGCTCAGAGCCGGAGGGCACACGGGGGCACTGTGTCCTCCGGCCTCATGCTGTCAGGGTCCTCCCAAAGGGGGCTCTGGGGACCCAAACTGAGAATCGCTGGCACCACAAGTGTAGTCGCCATCCACAAAGCCAAGGTAAATGGTCCATTTTGTATGACGCCGAAGGCCGCAGGGTGGGTACCAGCTCTCCTGGGTTTAATGCCGTGGCTCCGCCCCGCCCGCCACACCTGCAGAGGCTCTCAGGGATCAGCTCCAGGTTGTTATTGGCGGCCATGAACTCCTCCAGGCTGGCCAGCTTGCCGATGCCCGAGGGCAGCCCGTCGAAGTCCAGATGGTTGGAGTTCAGGTACAGCTTCTTCAGTTTGGTCAGCTTGCAAATGGCCGACTGGAGAGAAAGCAGGCAGGGCGGAGTCAGGGCAGCAGCCAGGGGGGCCCAGGAGCCTTCCTGCCCCCCTCCCCAGGCCTGGACGCACAGGCAGGGAGGTGAGCTGATTTCGGGACAGGTTCAAGGTCTCCACGTGCACCCACTGGTCGATGCACAGGGACAGCTCTGCAATCTGGTTGCTGCTGAGGTTGAGGCGGCGCAGGCCGGAGAGGGTGTACAGGCACTCGGGCACCCGCGTCAGGTCGTTGCAGGACAGGTCCACATCTGGGGCGTGGGGGGAGGGAGCATCAGCCAGGGCCCCCCCAGGCAGCTCCAGCGCAGCCAGGCCTGTCCGAACCCCACCGCACCACCTCCAGGCTCTGTGGCTGTCAGCACGTCACTTAACCTCTCTGAGCCTCAGGAGAAACCCCCTCACACGGGGCGTCTACGCATAAACTGGGTGCTCATTACTTGGTGTTCTTACCAGTCACCATAACAACGGGAGAGCTACTCATAACATAAGCAATGCTATCCTTTCCTTTCAGTGGCGGGGGGGGGGGGGGGGGGGGTCGGAGAAGCAGGGCTCATCCCTTCCCCCAGAGGAGTGAGGGGCCTGCGGGCAGCAGAGGCTGAGGGCCCGGCACTGCCGACCTGTGAGGTTGCTCAGGCCCTCCAGGCTGGTGGGGAGGTTGCCCTGGGTGCGCTGGGTGTTCCTGAGGTGCAGGGTCTGCAGGGCCGTCAGAGCTGGGAGCTGCCTGCAGGGAGAGGGGGTGGTCAGGCCAGGGGAAGGTGCAAGGGCACAGGACTAAGGGCCTAAGGGACAAGGTCAAGGACAGTTGTGGGGTGAGGTGGACAACACAGGGGACACAGCCCACACCAAACCCAAATGGGAAGGGTCAGGGCTACTGGGAATCAGGGGCCGGGCCAGGTCCCCCAGGGCTGGGTTCTGGAGGGCGTGGCGAGCGCCGCTGACCGTAGCTGTGCGTGCTGCAGGGGGTTCCCGTTGAGCACAAGCGTCTGCAGGTGCACCAGGCGGCGCATCTGCGGGGGCAAGCTCTCCAGGCGGTTCTCGCTGAGGTCCAGGTACAGCAGGTCAGTGAGGTTGATGAAGAGCTGGTTGGGGATGGTGTCAATGCTGGGGCAGGAGGGAGGGAGAAGGGCAGTGAGGCAACCCATCAGCAGCGCATGCCCACCTGGACCCACCTGCCCCCACTGTGCTGTGGCCCACCCCACGCACCTCCCGGCCTGACAGGCACCTGTTATGGCTGAGGTTCAGCACCAGCATGTTCTTGGCATTCTCCAGCTCCCGAGGGCACTCCGTCAGCTGGTTGTAGCTTAAGTCCTGGGTAGGAGGGATAAGGTCAGGTCAGAGGTCAGGCTGGGGGATCAGGCGGGCACTGAGAGGGGAGCAGATGAGGGGGTTTTAGGGCCAAAGGGAGACAGCCAGACCCTGGCAGGAAGGGTGCCTAGGTTAAGGATCTGACTCCCTGAGGAACCTTGGGCAAGGCACCGACTACTCTAAGCCTCAGTTTTCCCATTTGTAAAATGGGATAACCATGGCCTTAGGGACCATCATAGTGGGTGGGCAGCCACTGACCAGGACTGAGAGGTCATCCAGCTTGAAGATGTCGTCGGGTACTCCAGAATTCTTCAGGCTGTTGGCTCGAGCCACGATGGCCTGGGGATAAACCAGGAGAAGCAGAGAGATCAGGGAGGGCCGCCCCTCAGGAAGTTCACTGGAGGCCAGGCCTGAGTGCTCCCCCGGCCTTGCACATAGTCCCTCCACTGGGCAGGGTCTTCCTATTCTCCCTATGAGCTCCTATTCACGCCTCAAAGCCCAGCTCATATGGGCCCCAGAGCCCAGTTCTCAGGGAACCTTTTCTGATAGAATATCCCTCTTCTTCTCCTTGCCAGGGGGCAAGACAGGGCTGTAGCTCTGAGTCGGCTTCTAGAACAGGGAGGGGTCGGCCCAGAGAGACCAGTGTGGACTGAGTGAGTCTGTTTGTTCTCCCCTTAGGACTGAAACCTCGTATTACAGATGTGCTGAGAGTATGAGGGGGAGAGAGGAGGGGTCGGCGGGGCATGGTGCTGTGATTTACAAGTAACAGCAGGGCCCGGGCTGTGGCCGCCTCTCCTTCACCCGTCTGTGCGGTACCTGGTGTTCAGAGCAGTTCCCTCGGGAACCTCCCCGGAAAGTGGAAGGGACTTGTCTGAGGTCACGCGGGCAGGAAGTGGCAGAGCTGATTGGAACTCAAGCAGCCTGAGTCCTTACCACCTCGGGGTTTGGCTTTGGGTGGGAACGGCCTTTGCCGAGGCCCCAGAGGTCTGGCCGAGCCTGTGCTCTGGGCTACCGGAAGCTCCATGAAGAGGAGCAGTGTACGCAGGCCGCACTGACCACCTCCCCTTCTGCCAAACCCCCGCCCCAGCTCTCCCGCTGCCTGGCTCCGTGACCTCTGGCAAATGCCCTCATCGGTGAACTTGGCAGAGGTCAGGATTATAAGGAAAACCCGCATGGAATAGTACTCAGCCACTGCCAGTCGTTATTATTGTAGTCGTTGCCCCCAGTAGGTGGAATTTTGGATTCATCCAGAGGCTACTTAACACAGGACGTTATTATATTCTCTCCCCTTCAGGAAGGACATGGGGTGGGCAGGGGTGATGGCCCAGCTTGGGGTCTGGCCCTGCCCTCATGCCCCTGGCTACACTCCAGTCCCACCCCCAAGCTTGGTGGCCTCTGGCAACACTCACCCGAAGAGATGGCAGGCTGGACAGCTCCCCATGGAGTGTGGTCAGGTTGTTGTGGCTCACAGACAAGTGCTCCTGGGCCAGGACGAAGAGGCAGGGACTCAGGGGGGGGGCTGGGGTGTCCACTTGCCACCATGACTCTGCACCATTCAGGGGTCCCTCGGCCACACAGGCCCAGTCCACCTCTACAGCCCACTCCCGCACACACCCAGCATCTCCCTCTGCCAGCTCTGCTCATGCCTGTCAACACCGTTCTCTGTCATCTCCTCTGGACTGCTCTGTCCACCTGCCCCAGCCCCCACGGTACCCACCCTGCCCACTGACAGCTCCTTACCAGCTTCTGCAGGGCAGCCAACTCCTCTGGCAGGTAACAGAGGCCGGTGCGGTTCAGCTTCAGCCACCGGAGGCTGGTCATGGCCTTGACATTCTCAGGGAAGTAGCCTCCCTGAGGGACACGGGTGGTGAGGCTGGTCTGGAGAGGAGCGGCCCTGCTCTGCCACCCTCCATGGCCCCCAACCGCCCATGGAACCTCTGGGAGCAACAAACTGTGTGACCCTGGACAAGGCACTTTGCCACTCTGCCTCAGCTCCTCACCATAAAGGAGGGCGAGTAAAAGCCCCTCGCGACAGGTGTTGTGAGGAATGACTAATCATCAGGATGGCTGTTGGCCTAAGATCGTCTCTTGCTGGAGGATCTGGATGGAACTGGCTAGTTCCAGGTGACATCTCCAGCACCCACCTGTGTGCTCAGCTTGGCTCAAATGCCTTCACCCAGCACTCCAGGCTCTGCCTGCACCACCGAGTGTGGGGGTGGCCCCTGAGCCTCGGCCTAGGTCAGTGATGGCGAACCTCTGACACGCGAACTCATTTTTTTGGTTAATTTTTCTTTGTTAAATGGCATTTAAATATAGAAAATAAATATCAAAAATATACATCTTTGTTTTACTATGGTTGCAAATATAAAAAATTTCTATATGTGACACGGCACCAGAGTTAAGTTAGGGTTTTCAAAATGCTGCTCTAACCGGTTTGGCTCAGTGGTTAGAGCGTCGGCCTGCGGACTCAAGGGTCCTAGGTTCGATTCTGGTCAAGGGCATGTACCTTGGTTGCGGGCACATCCCCAGTAGGGGGTGTGCAGGAGGCAGCTGATCGATGTTTCTAACTCTATCCCTCTCCCTTCCTCTCTGTAAAAAATCAATAAAATATATATATATATAAAAAAATGCTGACATGCCGAGCTCAAAAGGTTCGCCATCACTGGCCTAGGTCCTACCTGTGCCCTCACCTTGCCCTCAGCCTACAAGCCATTTGTGGCAAGATCCAAACCCCTAGTGCAAGGCCCCAGCGACCCCTACACAGGCACTGCCTCCTTCGTCATTCAGCCCCAAATCCGTCATTCAGCCCAAAACCCGAACGGCAGGGAGCCTGGCAGCATATGCCTCCAGGGCCTGGCTGGCACCCGCTTCCCCACACAGCACACTCCCAGCAGGGACTCAGACTTCAATCTGGGAAGGACACATGGAGACCCCGGGTGAGCGGGGTGGACACGGAGGTAGAGGAGCGTGGTGGTCACCTGTGCGTGGGTCAGAGGTGTGTGCACATGATGGATCAATGCAGAAAGAGCCTGCCTCCTCCTCAGGCCTGGCCCGCAGTCTGGCTCCCCAACACGAAACTCCAGCCGAGCCTGCCCACTCCCCTCGCTCCATCCTGGCTGACCCTCCTGTGCCAGGCCAGCTCTGCCCCCATCCTGGCCCGCCCCCTCCGGTCACTGGCCCTGCCCACCGCATCCCGGACGCTCCAGCGGCCTCACCCACGAAGTGGCGGGCCGGCTGGGCGCAGGCTCCGGTGGCCCTGGCCTATCCGCCAGCCGCCCGCAGCTCCTGCCGCTCTCCCGCCGGCTCACCGGGCCCCCCGGAGGGTGGCTTTTCAGCCCCTCGCGGGTGAGAAGCCGCGGAGGCCGGGAGGGGAAGTGACTTGCCCAAGATCGCACCGGAACCGGGCGGTGGCGGGGCACAGACGCGGGGGCAGCCGGCTGCCGGCTGCGCGGCGGCGAGTCGGGGCCTGATGGGCGCGACTTCCGCGGGCCTGGAAGGAGGCCGAGGGGGTCCTTCGCGGCGGGGACCCGAGCCCCCGAGAGCCCCCCCGGCCCCGCCCAGGTCCGGCGGCCCAGGCCCGGAGGCGGGCGCGGCAGGAAGGGGCCGGCGGCCGGGGCGGGAGAGACGGAAGGAGAGGAGGGAGTGCGGCCCGCCGCGCCAGCTCACCTTGAAGTCGTTGCCGCTGAGGTCCACGCCGCGCACGAACGGCAGCACCCCGGTGGCCTCCATGGCGCCGCGCTCACTGCCGGGCGGCCGGGGTGCGGGGAGCGCCGCGGGCTGGGCCAGGCCGACCCCGCCCTTCACCCCGCCCCCGGCGGCGGAGAGGCGGAGCCCGGGCCGCGCCCCTCTAGCCCGGCGCCCTGGCGCGTCGCGGGCTGCGCGGCCGCCTCCCCGGCCTCAGTTTCCCCGTCTGTTGGAGGACGAGGGGCGCCTCGAGGGTCCGGGCGCCGCGGGGCTACACAGCCGAGGGGACGCGGGCACAGCTGCGCGGGGTCTGCCCGCCCGCGGGCCCTGGCGGCGCAGTGGCGAAGAAGCCTGGCCGGGCCTGAAGTCCCCGAGCGCCCGGCAAGCCCCGGCCGCTCTCCCTGGGAATGCTTCCACGGTTGTCGCCAGGAACACACGGGGGCCGCCGGTGCAGCTCGGCACACAGCGGGCGCGCGGTCGGTGCGCGTTACTGTCACCCCGCTCGCAGTCCACATTCCCTACATCACACCCTCCGCCGGCAGCGGCCCCGGTAAATAAACGCCGAGTGAGCCACGGGCTGAGCACGATCCTTCTCGGGCGCAGGGGCCCGCGCGGAGCAGCGGCGGGGGGGCCTCCCGAGTCACTGCTCCGCGGCCAAGGGATAAGAATAGCGCGGCCACCAGGCGGGCCTCTCGCAGAGGTGACCTCAGGGTCACCTGACAGCCGACCGCGCGGCCGCCCGGCCCCGGGGAAAGAATGTGGGCCCAGAGCGTCCACAGCGGCGGCTCGAGTTACAGGCGCCCGCGCGTCCCTGCGGGCTCCCGGGAGGGGCGGGCCCCGCCCCGCCCCGCCCCGCCCCGCCCCGCCCCGCGCCGCGCCGCGCTGCGCGCCTCGGAACGCAGCCCGGCGCCTTTAAGACCGGGCGCACCAGAAAGTCCCGCCCCCAGAGACGCGCAAGCCGACGGGGGCGTGGCCTGCCCGCCATTGGATGAGTCGCTCCGTGTTTCGGAGAGACGGCGGGCCTTTAGCGCTCTGATTGGACGCGGGGCCTGCTCGTCTGCGTGTTTTTCGAAGTCGGCGTCGGTTCCCGGGTTCAGATTCCATTCTCGGGCGGCGGGGCGTCCGCCGGCCGATGCGCTGAGGCCGCTGCGCTGAAGCCACGACGCAGGTACGGCCGCTGCCAGCGGCCCGCGCGGGGTCACCGGCCCGAGGGGAGGCGCGCGCGGGACGCCGGTCAGGGCCGCGGCCTCGCGGAGGAAGGAGGAGATGGCCTGGGCCTCCAAGCTGGGGTTCGAATCCGGCCCCCACTTGGTTTCCCCGGGCCCCGGGCCCCCGGTGAACCGGCCTGGACTGGGCCGAGGGGAGAGGACAGGCGGCGCCGGGGGCTATTTTAACCACCTGTCCGCCCTCCCCTTCCCGGGTTGGAGGCTGCGGGATGGGCCTGCGGGACCCGCCAGGGTGGGCAGGCGGAGCTGGGGAACGCGCCTCGCGGGTGCTAAGGGGACTCCTGGCTCCTTTGACCGCCCCGGGCCCCAGGGCTCATAGTCTGGGACATGGCGGGGGGGCGGGTCCCCACGTGGTTCGGGCCTCTCCTCGCCTGGCAGCAGCCCTGGCACCCACAGCCGCGCAGGGAGGGCAGCAGCCCTCGGTGCCCGCAGAGCTGGCCCTGAGCTCAGGGTCACCGCTCAGGTGCCCTCAGGCGGCTCTGCCTGGTGTCTGGCCGGTCCCTGGGCTTGGCCCTGGGTCACACACCCTCGGCTCTCAGGGCCTGAGGCCAGGAGTCCCTGTGGCGGAGCCCGAGGCCGGCAGCCACCGTTCGGGCTCCTCACCTCTCATCCTCCTCGCTGCTGCTGGCCCCTGGAAGCTGAGCCGCTGACCTTCCCTGTTGCTCGGCTCCCCACCGCGGGGACAGCTCCCCGGCCCGGGTCCCCAGCCCGGGTCCCCAGCCCGGGAGGCGGCCAGTCCTCTGGGGCCTGAGTGCAGCCTTTTCCGCTGTCACACACCCACTGCCAGACAGCCCGGGCCATCTCCCCGCCTGTCCTTGACTTGGCAGCTCTGCCTTGGTGCTGCTCTGTCGAGATGTGGAGGTAACTGGCCGCACTGAGATGCCCTCCAGGGCAGGCTGTCTGGGCCCCAGGGCGTGGGTTTCCCGGGCCTTGCTTCCTCCTGGGTGCCCCCCTAATTAACCAGCGCGAGGCGCCTCTAGGGCCTGACCAGGGGCCTCTGGGAGGCGAGATCCTGGGGGCTTGCTGTCGTTGGTGCATGTGCTGTCGACTCACTGGCCAGCAGCCTGTTTCTCTGTAAAACTGGAGTGACGATAAGACCTTCCTTAGGGGTCTTTGGGGATGTCAGAATCCTGGGGTCGGGGTGCTGGGCCCTTCTCTGACCTGCCTTAGGCGCTTTCTGTGTGAGCCCCTCTGTCCAGGGGTGGGGTAGGTTGTTTGCAGGTTTGGGGAAGGGGGCTCAGGCAGCCCCCCTTCTCCTCACAAGAAATCTTGTGAGTGGCCACTTTCTGTTGAAACTCTCAGGAACCCCCTTGTGGGCTTGAGCCAGGGACCCCAGGAGGATGGCAACCGAGTGCCTACCCACGCCTGCGCCGTCTGCCTGGCTGCTCCATACTCAGTGGTCCCTGCACCCTGGCTCTCTTGTAGGCAGACATGGCAGAGTTCTTCCAGAAACGGGGGAAGCGGCATGACGACGACATGCTGGGCAGTGCTGTGAACTTCCTCCTGGCCAATGCCCGCCTGGTGCTGGGTGTGGGCGGGGCTGCCGTGCTGGGTATTGCCACCCTGGCTGTGAAGCGGGTAAGGCCATGGTGGACCAGTGACACCTGGGGCTCCCAGGGGAGGATCACAGGGCTGGGGCCTGCAGCGGGGCCCTGGGAGGGGGCTGGGGACTGCCCATGGCTGGCATCTGCTTCTCTACCCAGCAAGCTTGTTGGCTTTGCCCTGGGCTGTGCTGTGCTGCCCAGGCTTCAGGTGCGCTGACCTGTGCACTCTGCCTGCAGCTCATTGACAGGGCTGCCAGCTCGCAGGACGAGGATGACGCCAAGGCAGACGCCACGAGCCTGGAGGACAGCTGGAAGGAACTGAGCCTGCTCAAGGCCGCACCACGCCCACAGCCCCGGCCCTCACTGGCTGCCCCCAGCCAGCCTGTGCTGCTCCCAGTCCCCTCACTGTTTGCCCCAGGTGAATGGCACCCCTTCCCCTCTAACCTGGTGGGTCCCCCTTTGGTGGTCACACTCAGGAGATGCAGCCCAGGCTCTGCCACTGACCGACTGTGCCCTGTGCAAGCCCCTCTCCCTCCAGGGGTGTGGGCTCCCTGCATGTTTCATGGTGTGTTTTTCTGCCCTTCGGTCAACCACTGGGACATGTGGACTTTGGGGGTGATATCACAGTAGGGCAGTAGCCTTCTGATATGGGGGCCTCAGGTCAGGAAACCGAGGTCCAGGACCGCACTGCACTCTGCATGAGCTGTTTTGGCCCCAAAGAGTTGGGGAGCTGAGGCAATGAGAACTTGTCATCAAAGTAGTCTTTCTACGTGAGGACTTGAGCGGGGTGCTCTTTCTCAGCTGGTTCTTTTACAGGTGAGGGCCAGTACACACCTGGTAACCTGGGGGAGGCTTCGTGGCTCACCACAGGGCCTTCTGACATGTTCCCTGGCCCTTTCACTCTGCAGAGGGGCCTGCAGGTGCTGACCCTCAGTCGTCTCCTCAGCTTGCCTCCCCAGGACTCTTGTGCCTGACATTCCAGGAGAAGCTGTTGGCGTTCGAGCGAGACCACGTGAGCATCCCAGTGTCCCACGTGGCTCTGGCCAAACAGTTGGCTGGCGACATTGCCCTAGAGCTGCAGGCCTACTTGCGGAGCAAGTTCCCAGAACTGCCCTTTGGGGTGCTTGCGCCTGGGGGGCCGCTTTATGATGGCTTGCAGGCAGGGGCTGCTGACGATGTGCGTCTCCTGGTGCCCCTGGTGCTGGAGCCGGGTCTGTGGAGCCTGGTGCCTGGCATGGACACTGTGGCCAGGGACCCTCGCTGCTGGGCTGTGCGTAGGACTCAGCTTGAATTCTGTCCCCGCGGAAGCAGCCCCTGGGACCGCTTCCTGGTGGGTGGCTACCTCTCTTCCCGTGTCCTGCTGGAGCTGTTTCGCAAGGCACTGGCCGCCTCCGTCAACTGGCCAGTCATTGGCAGCCTCCTCGGGTGCTTGATCTGGCCCAGCGTGGCTTCGGAGGAGCTGCTGCTCGAGGTGCAGCATGAGCGCCTGGAGCTCACTGTCGCTGTGCTCCTGGCCATCACTGGCGCCAGCGCTGAAGACCGGCTCCTGGTGGCCTGGCCCCTGGAGGGGCCGGCTGGCAACCTCTGGCTGCAGGATCTGTACCCGGCGGAGGCTGCCAGGCTGCGAGCTCTGGATGGCTGTGAGGTTGGGACCCGCCGGCGGCTGCTGCTGCTACTGTGTCGTGTCTGCCGCGGCCATCCGGCCCTGAGGCAGCTGAGCCGGGGCCACCTGACCCAGGTGGTCCTACGTCTGGGAGAGGAGGAGGTGGACTGGGCCGAGGAGGCCTTGGGGGAGCGCTTTCTGCAGGCTGTGGAGCTGCTCATCGGCAGCCTGGAGCGGGCCAGCCTGCCCTGCCATTTCAACCCTGGTGTGAACCTCTTCGCCAGCCTGTGCCAGGAGGAGATCGACAACCTTGGCTACGTGCTGTACCTCGGCCTCCAGGCCCCCGAGGGGCTGCTGTAGATGGGGCGGGGAAGGGCAGGCTGCGTGTGTTCTGATGCTGGTGAGCTGCACGCTTCTCCCAGGGATCTGGAGAGCATCCTTTCTTTTGCTTTCAGCCAGGATAAAAAAGGGTGCGTTGGCTAAGGCCACGGGGTTAGCATGTGCAGAGGCAGCCATCACTCGGACCCTCCCATCTCAGAGCGCTTGGGCTGCACTGCCTCTCAGGCAGCCTGGAATGCCAGCCACTCACACCCACTCCCTTAGTCCTCTGGGCCCACCCCAGGACCTAGGGCCTGGTCCATCATCACCAGCAGAGGATCCCCTGACAGCAGATGGCGCTGCTGTGGTAGGAAGGGGCTAAGGCCAGCTCTGTCTTTCCGTTGAGGGTGAGTTGGTGCTTTCCTTGGGTGCCAGCTCCAGGCATCTGTAGGGTCTGGTGCAGGATGGTGAATACCAGGTGTTTGTTCATCCCCCCTGGCACCCGTGGAATGGAACGGGCTCTTTGGCTGACTTAGTTTCCTGATGACATCTGTGGTCTAGTTTGCTTGTTGAACTCTCCTCCAGCCGGGAGTGGGGGCTCAGCCTGGGGTGCTGCCCACCTCACATCCGTGAAGGCCCTTTCCCCTCCATCTGGCGACTTTTCTCTTCGGCTGTTGGAGGGCCCTGCGAGAGCCCCTGCCCCACGGGGGAGCCAGGGCTCAGTGCTGCCTGCCGTGCCTAGAGCCAAGGGTGTCTCGCTAGCTGCTACTGGGCCAGCCGGAGAGCAGAGGCCGTGCCCTCCGGGGAAGGCCTGCGGTGCAGGTGGCCTGGGCAGTGCCACGTGGACAGCTCAGCTGACTCCTGCATTCTCCCTGCAGCCTGGCAGAGGTCAGGGCTGGGAAAGGGAGGGTCGACCTCCCCTTCCCTGTGGTCCCTCTGCCTTGGGTATCCTTCCTGCTGAAGCCGAGCTATGCCTCAAAGAATGTAAACAAGAATAAAAGAGAAAACAAGCCTTCGTGTGACTCGTGCTGTCTCATGAGCAGCTGTTGGGAGCTCTGGAAGCTGGGCCAGAGGGGCTGGGAATGGGCCTGGAGGGGTGATATGGAGGGAGGTGACAAGGTTGCTGGTGTGATGCCTTGCTTTTTTTTAAAAAATATATTTTATTGACTTTTTACAGAGAGGAAGGGAGAGAGATAGAGAGTTAGAAACATCGATCAGCTGCCTCCTGCACATCTCCTACTGGGGATGTGCCTGCAACCCAGGTACATGCCCTTGACCGGAATTGAACCCGGGACCTTTCAGTCCGCAGGCCGACGCTCTAGCCACTGAGCCAAACTGGTTTTGGCAATGCCTTGCTTTTGTAATGGGAACCAACAGGGTTTTGTTTCTTCACAAAGCCTGAATTTTCTATTCAAAGCCCCTGTGCTTTCGGGATTGTGCCAGCCTCTGGGCTGACGCTCCCACCAGCACTTCCTCCAGCTGCAGCTGCCTCTCGCCAGGAGTGACAGAGAAATGCGACTTCTCTGCCTCCCTGTCCAGACGGGAAGCGAGTGCGTCAGGGTCCCCGTTGCTGGGGGTTGCTTCCCGTGTCAGCAGATGACAGACGAGGCCCTGTGTGCTGAGGGTGTGGCCGCCACCGCTATGCTTCTCCCCTCCTCTCCGCATCCCAGTGTACTTCCTAGGGTAGTCACCCAAGGGCTGCCAAATGGGACAGGATCCTGGGCTGCCTCTGGAGGTTATGGTGGCTGCACTCAGGCTATGGCAAGGGTCAAAGGTCAGGAGACTGGCTTAGCTGAGGGCCATTCAGATAACTTGTCTCAGGAGCTGGTGCAAAGAGAGCCTTAAGCAGCTGTAATGGCAGCCTAGGGGTGGCCAGGGAACAGGCAGGAGGCAGAGGCTGTGCCTTGGGATTCTCATCACAACACCTATTTCCTAGGGTGGCTGCAAGGAGCAAGTGCTGGGGGGAGCGTTAGCCCAGAGCCTGGCCAAAAATGAAGTGCTTTCCCAAACCAGAGACTGCTGGGCCTTGGTGCCTCGCTCACAGAGCCCAAGCACAAGGGTGCCTCCGCCACCAGGCTGCCTTTGACCATGGCGGGCTCCTAGGACAACTGGTGTCCTGCTGAGCTGGCCTGGGCGTGGCTGGGGCGGCGGTTCAGAGCCCCTTCTTAGGTGACAGAACCCCACGTGTGGTCCCCTCTGGGGAGGCCTCCTGCTTGAGGTAGCTCTGAATTAACCCTCACACACCGTAACTTCAGTAAGACGGGGGTGAATTAAAAGAGAAATGAGGTGTTTGTGGTTACATCCCCAGTACACGGTTAACATCTGGGACTTGAGTTTCTAGCCGAGAGCCGGAAACAAATCACCATTTTGCTAGAAGCCTTCGCGGGAGCTTGTGTCTGGCAGGCTCAGTCCTGGTCTGTGCCAGCAGCAGGGATTGTTGCTACCGTTGCACAGATGCCCTTTGACGCAGGGACAATTCCAGCCCTGCGCCAGGTGCGTCTGTCTGAACGTCGTGTACTAAGACTATGGTGGGCAACCCGGCAGTCCGCGTCCTGGCCTGGTTTAGCGTTACCCAGGGCCAAGGCCCGCACCTGCTCAGAATGAAAGTCATGGAAATGGCCAACAGGAGCTCACGGGTTTAAAATGTCACCGCGTAACTCAGGCATAATCTTCCTGCATGGGAAACATTTCCTTGTACTTCACTCCTGAGAATGTCTCCTCAGAAACACTTAGCTGCTAAGAACAGCAACAGAACACTTAGCCGCACAGCATCCTATCTGTGGAGCAGTGGTTCTCAACCTTCTGGCCCTTTAAATGCAGTTCCTCATGTGACCCAACCATAACATTATTTTCGTTGCTACTTCATAACTGTAATGTTGCTACTGTTATGAATTGTCATGTAAATATCTGATCTGCAGGATGGTCTTAGGCGACCCCTGTGAAAGGGTCATTCGACCGCCAAAGGGGTCGCGGCCCACAGGTTGAGAACCGCTGTGCTGGAGGAACAGCCATCCTCAAGGTGACCTGCCCAGTTGTCTCAGCCGTAAGCCCTGAAGGTCTGCGCACATGGGCTTCCTCATAAGGAGATTCCTGGGCGTGGAAAGCATTCAAACTTGTTCAGATCCTGACGGATCTTAATTTTTAAAAATGTATTTTTATTGATTTCAAGAGGAAGGGAGAGAGAGGGCTATAAACATCAGTGGTGAGAGAGAATCATGGATCAGCTGCCTCCGGCACGTCCCCTACTGGGAATAGAGCCTGAAACCCAGGCAGGTGCCGGGACGGGGAATAGAATTGTGATCTCCTGTTTCATGGGTTGACGCTGAACCACTGAGCCACACCAGCTGCGCAGATCCTGAAGGATCTTGCCAAACTGCATTCTGAAAGGACTTCAGCCAGCAGCCCAGAAAACCGCCCCAACGCGCTGAGCTGTGCCTGGCCGAGCGGGGCAGAAAGGGAAAGTGGCTGCCTTCCGTAGACAGAAGCATGCGACCGACCCCTCACCAGCATCAGCCTTCGCTGCCACGTCCCACGTTCTCCTACTCTCCGTTCGTAAGATCTTACTTGGAGTGGAAAATGGAGGTGCGATTCCTATTCCCACCACCGATGCCTGTGTCCGTGGCTCCCATCTTCCTGGTCTGCGCTGAGGAAAAATGAAGCCAATTCAGGGGCAGCTCAGGAACCCCTGGTTCAAAGACCTTAGCAGGCTCGAATGTACCTCCAGCACAACTGCCTCCGAGCTAGCGTGCAAGCCACACCAGGAAAGCACTTCCTGCCTTTGAGACCTCAGCACTTAGCTGGCTGTGAGGCCAGGCTTGGAGCCTGGGGGAGCAGACGCTGAGCCTGCAGTGGCTCTAGAGCAGGTATTAGCTCCTTCAAGTATGGGAAGGGCAGTATGCCCAGGGTCAGGGGGTCAGGGTCAGGCACACCCCAAAGCCCATAGTCTAGGGCAGCCGTGGGCAAACTACGGCCTGCGGGCCGGATCTGGCCCGTTTGAAATGAATAAAACTAAAAAAAAAGAGACCGTACCCTTTTATGTAATGATGTTTACTTTGAATTTATATTAGTTCACACAAACACTCCATCCATGCTTTTGTTCCGGCCTCCGGCCCAGTTTAAGAACCCATTGTGGCCCTCGAGTCAAAAAGTTTGCCCACCCCTGGTCTAGGGCTACTGCTCCACTTTGCCCTGTTCTAAAATAAGGGGCTTCTGCCGAAACCGGTTTGGCTCAGTGGATAGAGCGTCGGCCTGCGGACTGAAAGGTCCTGGGTTCGATTCCGGTCAAGGGCATGTACCTGGGTTGTGGGCACATCCCCAGTGGGATATGTGCAGGAGGCAGCTGATTGATGTTTCTCTCTCATCGATGTTTCTGACTCTCTATCTCTCTCCCTTTCTCTCTGTAAAAAATCAATAAAATATATTTTAAAAAAAATAAAAATAAAAATAAATAGAAGGGGCTTCAACGTGGTACATGACACATTTGCATTTTTCAAAAAAAAACAACACACACACACACACACACCAGTGTCCCAGTGCATGGATTTATGCACATCGAAAGGAAATTAATTAGAAGAAATATTTTAATATTGCTATTCGCCCTTTATAATAGAAGTGTCAACCAAATTCATGATCGACAATAACAGAGCAAAACACATGCCCGTGATTGGCATCAGCGAGAGCTTTATATGTATCACACGTGTGCAAGTCAACTTGGCCTTTTATAGATATAGAATAAACTTGCTTAATTAGACCTGCTTTCTGATTTAACTAAACTTTTTCCAGCCCAGTGAAGCACTCCAACTTCTCTTTCAGGTAATTGTCAGCAACACGGCAGTAAATATCAACACGAAGCAGATTATTATTGCAGATCACGCAGGGAGAACAAAGGGTAAAATATTTCACTGCAGCAGTGTTTGACTATATTCTGAGCAGTGAGAAAACCTGAAGTCATTTTCAAGGTCCACCATTTCTTACTTCTTTTCAGTCGGGTCAAGTTTCTAAGCTTTCTAAATCTCCATTTTCTGGCTAATGAAAATAGGATTCCCTCAAGTCTCCTATCTACCTACTCCAGGACTTCTGTGAGGATCAAATGAGATGAGGCATGGGAAAATGCTTCACAGACATTTGGTTAAAGTGTAAAACGTTTGCACCTTGCTATAAAGCAAGTCGTGTTCCTGGGCTGAAGAAACTGCAAGGAGGCTAGTCACTAGGGAGAGGAAGCTGGGCGTTGCTACATGATGTCATTGCCCCTGCGTTGAGCGTCTGCCCCTGGTGGTCAGTGAGATCATAGCTACTGGTCGGACAGACACAGCCTTTTACATAGCTAGATTTTAAAAATATACTAGTATTTTTATTGATTTCCAAGAGGAAGAGAGAGGGAGAGGTAGAAACATCTATGACAGTGATGGCGAACCTATGACACACGTGCCAGCGGTGACGCGTGAACTCATTTTTTTGGTTGATTTTTCTTTGTTAAATGGCATTTAAATATATAAAATAAATATCAAAAATATACATCTTTGTTTTACTATGGTTGCAGATATCAAAAAATTTCTATATGTGACATGGCACCAGAGTTAAGTTAGGGTTTTTCAAAATGCTGACACGCCGAGCTCAAAAGGTTCGCCATCACTGATCTATGATGAGAGAATCATTGATCGGCTGCCTCCTGCACGCCCCCTACTGGGGATCAAGCCCACAACCCAGGCATGTGCCCTTGACTGGAATTGAACCCGGGACACTTCAGTGCATAGGCTGACACTCTATCCACTGAGCCAAACCAGCTTGGGCAAAAAAAATACTTATTTTCTAATCAGAAAATTAGGGTTTTTTTTAACCCCAGTAACATCACAATTTGGTTGCACTTAATTCAATGAGGAAGCTAAGAGTGTAGTGGATGACACCCAGAGTGTATTCCAAACGGCACCGAGGACGGTGTTGTGGGTCACCTCTGCAGTGCTGCCAATTTCCTGAGATGAGTTGGTTGGCTGGGGCCTCACACAGCAGGAAGGCCAGAATCTCAGACTCTTTCACTTGTGTGCTTTCACCCCAACCTCTCCAGGCTGCCCCCAGTGCCACCTCCGTGTGAACATGGGTAGTCTGAGGCAGTCACAGAGTGCACACATCTGTCCCTAGCAGGGACGGCCAGTGGGAGTATGTGACCACCCTGGCATGCTCGTTGACCCCATGCCGCCCCTGTATTCCAGTCAGAGGTCCTTGGTCCCGAACAGCTGACGTTCTGGGCTGCAACAGCCCTGGAAGGAAAGGCAGCTTCGAATTCACCCCAAAGGGTGGCAGACCTCCCAGTACCCGAGCTGTTGCCTGAAGCGAGTGCAGTGCTCAGAGAATGTCTGGCTGCCAGAGCTTATATTTTTAGCTTCCAGCTGCTCCAAGAGCAATGAGCATCCGAGACAGGCTCCCTCGACCAGCAACAGCTGTGCGGCCACTCTCGCTAGTTCTCAGACTGGGGCAAGAAGGGGTGCCATGGGGACGTGCAAGAGGCATCAGCCAGAGCGCCCCTTCTCTGCAGACAGCGGTGCTCTGTGGCGTGAACAGTGCCTTCTCTAAGAGGGTAGCATGCAGGCGGAGACGGTTTCAGTCCTCTTCTCTGCTCAAAGAGGAAGAGCCTGTGTCCCTTGCAATGGAGCTGGAGGCTGAGAAACGGCGCGATTAGGTGGCCTAGTTCCTAGTTGCGGCTCGTGGCTGGGGCTTAGTAAGAGGGGGTCATTTTATCCTGTCCTATTTGTGCAAGCTGTAAATGGGGTTCAAACCTTCTGTCAGTCAGACGAAGGATCCACTTCTCAGTGCGCTGAATGCTGCTCGCCTGAACCAAGAGACATGAGAAACTCCCTCACAGGCTTTTATTTTTATTTTTTTTTTCCCTCACAGGCTTTTATTTGTGAAGTTCTCACGGCAGTCAGGCCTGGACTCCCCCACCAAAGCGCCCCCAGTTGGCACCAGGTGTTATAGACGAGGACACTCAGGTTCAGTGGTGAGGGCACACCACTGAGTCAGTGGGGCGCCAGGACCTGAGCTGGGTTTGTCCTGGCACAGCCCAATCCAGCAGTTCTTGGTCTTGGCACACAGGCGTCACCTGTAGAAAGAGTAAAACCCACAAATGCATCTAGTATCCTGAGTCGGTAAAGAACTACAACTCAACAACAAAAAGACAAACAACCCAAGTGAACAAAATGGACAAAAGACCTGAGTAGATGATTGTCCAAAGATGTGCAAATAGCCACAAGCACATGAAAAGATGTCCAACATCAGTGGTCATTTTGAAAAGGCAAGTCAAAACCACAATGAGCTATCACTTCACACACACTAGGGTGGCCAGAATTTTAAAAAATGGTAAATAAGTATTGGTAAGAATGTAGAGAAATAGGACCCTCCTGCATTGGTCATGAGGATGTAAAATGGTATATAGCTGCTATGGAAAACCATTTGTTGATTAAACAGAATTACCTATGACCCAATAACTTCACCCCTACATATATACCCAAAAGAATTAAAGACAGGTGTTCAAATACTTATACTTGAATGTTTATAGCAGCACTATTCACACTAGCCAAAGGCAATTAATAACCCAAATGTCCATCAGCTGATTAATGGATGAACATAATGTAGTACATCCACACAATGGAATATCATCTATACCAGTGGTCGGCAAAGTCATTAGTCAACAGAGCCAAATATCAACAGTAATTCTTTAAAATAGACTCGCCCAGGCCGAAAACCAACTTTGCGCATGGGCCACGAAGCTTCAATCGCACTGTACGTGCGCAGCCACATGAGGTATTTTGTGGAAGAGCCACACTCAAGGGGCCAAAGAGCCGCATGTGGCTCGTGAGCCACAGTTTGCCGACCACGGATCTATACTAATAAAATGGTAATATGCTAATTAGATGGGGAGACCTTCTGGACATCCTTTAGGACAAAGCCATAGTGGCAGGGCCAAGGAAGAGGTGGTTAGGGGCAATCAGGCCAGGAGGGGAGGGCAGTTGGGGGCGAGCAGGCTGGCTGGTGGGGGGGGGTGGCAGTTGGGGGCAACTAGGCCAGAGGGGAGGGGGCAGTTGGGGGCAAGAAGGCCAGCAAGGGGGGGCAGTTGGGGGTGAGAAGGCTGGCAGGGGGGACAGTTGGGGGCTAGCAGACCGGCAGGCAGAGTGGTTAGGGGCAATCAGGCAGAGGCAGTTAGGGGTGATCAGGCAGGCAGGCAGAGGAGTTAGGGGCAATCAGGCAGGCAAGTGGTTAGCCAGCAGTCTCGGATTATGAGAGGGATGTCCGACTGCCAGGGATCGGGCCTAAACTGGCAGTCGGACATTCCCCAAGGAGTCCCAGATTGGAGAGGGTGCAGGCTGGGCTGAGGGCCCCCCTCCCCATGCACGAATTTTGTGCATCGGGTCACTAGTCCTATCTAATAATAGACAAACATGGTAATTGACCGTACCTTTGCTACGCCCCATAGGCTAATCAGAGTGATATGCAAATTAACTGCCAACAAAGATGGCGGCTAATTTGCATACTGTAGGCAGGGTGGGACAGCAGGAGCCGCCATCCAGGGCCCCGTGTGCAGCCCCGGGCAGCGCGGGGCTCAGGAGGTGCGATCAGCAAAGCGGGATTGTGGATTGGGAATGGGCGCAAGGCAGACCTCCTGGTCCCTCCCCCCAGCCGGCAGGCTCCCATCAATCTTCAGTTTCTGCTGAAAGGAATGTGGCGCCTCCACTGCACAGCCTCCCAGGACTTGGACTCGCAGGCTCCGGAGTGGAGACTTCAAAGAGGACTTAAGTGCCTGCTCAGGGGAAAAACCGCCACCTCCCTACTCCACAGCTGCTTCTGTGTCTGCAAGAAACTGCACATGCTCCTCCCTGTGACATGGGCGGGGCCAGAGCCTGAGTGAGCGGTTCCACCATAGCATAGCAGCTGGACCAGTGCAGGGATGGAGGGAGGGGGGGCGGGGAAGGAGCAAGGGGGAAGCCCTGGTTCCCTGCTCCTCCTCCCATAGGCATGGCCCTTGCTGCCGTTATGATAAAAGGAGTTGTGTTTTTCTAACTCTGTCTGGGCAAAGGAAACAAGTGTCTGTGGATTTCTGATCTTACTCTCAGAGCTGCCAGTTAATCCCTCTGGATGCAGCATATCCAACCTCCAAAGGATCCGAGGGGCAGGATCAACCTCCGTTCCATAGTTGAGGAAACAGACCAATAAACACGTGTCTCATGCCTCAGTGTCAACTCCCGCAGAAATCTCTGGGTAATGACTCAGATTCTATATCTAAGGGTATATTCTCTTCTGTTTTCATGTTTAATTCAGCCCCAGGAATCAAATACAGTAAAGAATAAAATGAGTTCAGAGGGCTCAGCATTGTATTCCCAGGGCCTTTGGTCCCACACAAACCGCAGACCTCAGTTATCCTGAGATGCAAGGAAAGAGAAATGTGAAAGGTTTCCCAGCTCAGTCACAGAGACATCTCATAACCACATATTAGGGACACGACATTAACTTAGGGATGGAAAGGACACAAATGGAATAGAAGATGGAGCCATTTGGAGTGAGCAGGCCAGCAGGGGGGCAGTTGGGGGCAACCAGGTCAGCAGGGTGTGGCAGTTAGGGGCGAGCAGGCCAGCAGGGGGGGTAGTTGGGGTGAGCACACTGGTACAGGGGCAGTTGGGGGTGATCAGGCTGGTGGGGGGGGGGGCATTTGGGGGCAAGTAGGCTGGCGGTGGGGGGAAGTTGGGGGCAAGCAGGCTGGCAGGCAGAGTGGTTAGGGGCAATCAGGCAGGCATGCAGGTGAGTGGTTAGGAGCCAGCAGTCCCAGATTGTGAGAGGGATGTCCAGCTGCCAGTTTAGGCCCGATCCCTGTAAACCGGCAGTAGGACATCCTTCCAGGGGTCCCAGATTGGAGAGGGTGCAGGCCGGACTGAGGGACACCCCCACCCCCGAGTGCAAAAATTTTTGTGCACTGGGCCACTAGTCTATATATATAAAACCCTAACATGCAAATAGACCGATCGGAGAAACTGAACCGGTTGCTGTGATGCGTGCTGACCACCAGGGGGCGTGCGCAGAACATGGAGGGCATTGACTGCAGTGGGATGGTGGAGCAGATGAGCAGGGGCACCAGTCACTGTCATGGGGGCAAACCTCTGGCGGTTACTAAAAATTCTTTGCTCCGATGTGCTGCGGTCCCGCCCGGGCTCACACCCACTGCCCGTGCCCAGCGATGCCCTGATTGCTCGGTGCTATCAGTGGTGCGAATGGCGGCTGCTGGCCCCGATTGGCCCTGAGGGCTTCTCCACCTCCACCTGCTCCTGAGGGGCGACTGGGGCAGCAGTGGCTGCTTGCACCCGCTGAAGGCGCCGCCCCGCTTGCACCTGCTGCAGGCGCCGGCCCCAATCACTCTACACCATCAGCGGGTGTGAATGGAGCTGGTGCCATCAGTGCGTGGGAGCAGTGGGAGCAGCGGGAGCGGGGCTGCTGGCAGAGAGGGGACAGGGGTGGGGGGGCCAGGGAGGATGGGTTGAGACCCACCCCTGTGCCCACTGCAGCCTTGCGGCCCACAGTTCCTTTCAAGGTGCACTGGGCCCCTTGTTCAGTCATAAAAAAAGGAATGAAGGACCAACATGCTTATATGTGGATGAACCTTACAGGGCACAGAAGGTCACATTCTGTATGACTCCATTTATTTTATTTTAAGAGAGGAAGGAAGAGGGAGAAATAGAAACACGAGAATCATTGATGGGCTGCCTCCTGCATGTCCCACACTGAGGATCAAGCCTGCAACCCAGGCATGTGCCCTGACTGGGAATCAAACTGGTGACCTTCTGGTTCATGGTCAACACAACCACTGGGACACACTGGCTGGCACGTATGATTCCATTTATATGAAATGTTTGGAATAGGTAGAACCAGAGGCAGAATATGGACTGGTGGTTTCTGGGGCTGGGGGAGCCCAAGACCTCACAGATGCAGGGCCATGACCCATACCACTGATGAGGTGCTCCAGGAGCAATTCCAAACGTTGTCCACCTGCCACCCAGCCCGCGCAGGGCCAGGCGTCCCAAGACCTAAGGAGTGTTCATTTGTTCAGCACTAGTGACGTGACTGGGCAGCCCACACCCACTCTGCTTACCTTCTAACCCTCACAACAAAGCCAGTAAGTATGCTGAGTGCTGTTCACAAGAAGGTGGCAGCCTTTGGAGGTGTGGGAGACAGATTCTGAATCGTGCACCCACTACCTTCTCTGCAGGACAAGCTGCGAGAAGTTGGGCTTCCGCTTACCATGTGGACAGGGGAAAAGGGCATCGGCTGGAGGGAGACCATGAGGGCCAGAGGCTGGCAAGAGTCCCCTGGGCACTGGCCGGTATCTACACCCACTGCTCCTGCCACCGTTCCCCAGACTCTGCACCTGACCCACCAGAGTGAAGGGGTGAAACTCTTTATTAAGGCACATGAGCAGGTGTGTCCTGGCCACAGGTTCTAGATAAAGGGGAGTAAGTCTTCTGTAGACACAATTTCAGAGCAAGAGCCACGGCTGCATTACGCCTCCTTCTCAGGATGTCCGTGGAGAAGTCCTCCTGCCCCGGAGGCCACAGCTGCTGCCGCAGCGCGAACGGGCCCCTGCGGGGGTCCCAGCAGCTCCTGCGCCTCAGCAGTGGCGTGGTCACTCGGAGCCCAGGCACAGGGTGGCCTTGAGGAGCAGTCTGACCTGGACTCCTTAACACAGGCCGGCCAGATGCAGCCCCTCCCCACACCCCCAGGGGGTGAAGGGCCGCTTGGTCCTAGGAAGACAGCTCCTCCTGGAGACAAGGGATGAGCAGAGGCAGCGCCCTGTCACCCTCCTCTGCCCTGAGGACAGAAGGGGCGGGTGTGTCCAGGCTGGTGGCAAAGGCTGCATTTCCGCGGTTTCTTGGCCGTGGACCCCGGGTCTGAGGAGCTGGCCCACGCTCTCTTGCTCGTGGACTGGGGCCCGCGGGTGTTCCCGCCGCCTCCTGGCCAGGGCAAGGCTCCAGAAGCCCCTGTGGGGGGAGCAGGGAAAGTCACGCTGACTTGGAAGGAAATACGGATTCCTTTCCATACTCACCGCCCCCCAGGCCAGGCCCCTGCTCTGCACCAGCACACAGCACCCTGCCCAGGCCCTGAGCTCCTGAAGGCGGGCCCATGCGGTGCTGGGAACGAGAGCGCTGCCCCTTTTACCAAAGTGGGAACCCAAGCAAGAGGCTGGCCTGAGGTCAGGAGCGAGGCAGCCAAGACAAGAGGGCCTGTGACCAACCACCTGTTCCCCACCTTCCACAAGAAACCCGCGCTCTGGATCCTGCCAGTCCTTCCCCAGCCTTAGTGCCGCCTGCCTGCTCAGCCAGGTAGCGGTTTGCGGCTCTGCAGGTCTGAACCACCCTCCACTCAAACGTGAGTCTGTCATAGCAAGGCCCCTCTGGCTCTGGCAGCCAGCCCTGCACTTAACAACATTTTATTCATTTTTAGAGAGAGGATGGGAGAAGGATAGAGAGACAGTAACATCAATGGTGAGAGAGGAACATCATTGATTGGCTGCCTCCTGCAGGCCCCCCACTGGGGATCAAGTCCACAACCCGGGCATATGCCTGGACCAGGAACCAAACTGGCGACCTCTTGGTTACTGGGTCGACATTCAACTGCCGAGCCACACCAGCCGGCCCAGCGCCATACTTTTACTGAGCCTTCTGGGTCAAGCATGTCACACTCGTGGCCCGTGGGCCTCATGCGGCCCACAGTGAATATTTTTGTGGCCCAGCCAATATAATGGCGCGAGCAGTTATTTACAATTATGACAGGAAATGAGTCTCCTGCAGATCCAGAATTACTGACATTCACCGTGGTTCAGTTTTGAAAGTGATCACTGTGAACAAGATTTCCCCTGAAGTAGGAAAGATAGTAGCAGAGAAGAGATGCCAAGTGCCAGGAAGAAAACATGGATTTTATCATTGCTCTTGTGCTTTTTTTATACTAGACTTTTCTAAATAAACCTACATTTCTATGAGGATTGAACCTTTCGTTCTTTTTGCGGCCACATACACTTACACCTTGTTTATGGGCCTGTGTTAGCCCTGGAGTTTGCCCTGCTTGCTCTGGGTTCCTCCTGTAGGTGCAGAGCTGGTGACATGTTAGCCACAGCCCGAGATTAAACTCCTTCAGGAGCTCTGATGGAGACAGACAGGTGCCCATCTTATTGAGGAAACCGAGGCTGAGCCAGGTCCTGGGTTCCAGGTCAGACCGCTGGGCTGTGGAACCAGCGCGTGACCAGCTCCCACTAGGCCTGTTGTCATCCTCAGAGACACGCTCTGCTGCGCACGAGAGCGGACAGGCCACTTCTCAGTGCCTTCAGACGCACCAGCCCTGGGCCCCATGGCCAGGCTCCCGTCTCACACACCCATTTGGGTGCCACACTCAAGCTGTGTCTAACCTTGGGCTAGTTTCTTCATCTGAACAAATGAGTGATTTTTTGGGTAATGACTTTGCAGGGTTTGCAGAGGCTATAGGCACGTGGGGTTGGGATTAGGCCGACCTACTTTCAAGCGGCTTCGTTTGTGGTCAGTCACTTCGTGTGTGTAACTGTGACCGCAGGCTCACCTGGTGAAGGTGGAGGATGTGTACGTACATTGCTGACTTAGCGTGGTGCCGGCAGGCACCCTTTGGTTTGGGACGCAGATGAGGAGCAAGCCAACCTCATGCTCACACTCCCATCACACAGCTGAGGTCTCTGAGCAGGACCCGCCCGCCCGCCCCGCCCACTGCTCCCTGCAGGGCCGCTGCGGGGGAGCCGCTCCTCACCTGGCGCCACGTTCTCGTCCACCCACTGAAAGAAGCCGCACTGCTGCGCTCTCGGCTTGGCACACGTGTGGAACTGGCGGCCCTTGTTGGGCCCGTCCTTCTGCACCGTCCGTGTGACAGCGGCCTGGCTACAGAGGCAGGACGTGCCACCACCAGAATCATCCCCAGGGCCACCAGCCCCACCGGGGCGGTTCCCTGAGCCAGGGGGGCGTCCCAGCGAGCCGCCGGGGGGTCTCGGTGCAGAAGAGGGAGGGTCCGGGCAGCTGCCGCTGGCCCACAGGAAGAAGCTGCAGCTGCCAGCAGGGCACTTGTAGAACTGCCGGCCCTGGTTGGGGCCCTCCTTCCGGACGGTGAGCAGCACGGCCTCTTGGCCACAGTTGCAGACCACAGAGTCGTTTTCACCAGCAGCAGTGGCTGGTGGTAGATTCCGGGCCAGAGCCTTCAAGGGCCTGGGCTGCCTGGTGTCAGGGGGCAGGGGGTGGCTGTGCTGGCTGCTGTCCATTCGGTTCAGGGACTGGCTAGCCTGCAGGTAGCCAGGGGGCTGGCTGGCTGGCGGGCAAGCTCTGGGGGGGCCCTGTGAAAACCTCAGGTTCAAGATCTCCCGCAGGGTCTCATCACATCCGCCGATGCAGCCAATGAACTCAAGAGGCATGGTCGGGGGAAGGCTACCACGCTTACACTTCAGCTTCAACCTAAGGGGCCAGAAGGTAAGAAAACACATTGACACCAGGTGCAGCGTCTTCTCCTTGGTCCCAGAGGGCTGGGCCTGCCTGAGGTCTCCCCCTGACATCCTCGTAACGCACCAGCCAACCACCAGCCCCTCCGGTCTTCACACGAGTGCAGAGCGGGAGGCAGGTGGGGCCACAACACAGAGGCCTCTGCAAGGCCAGCCCGCACCAGCGGCCCTCCAAGTGTGAGCCAGCGGCCTCTGCGTTTTCCTGGGCCCTTTCAAGGTGAGGCCCAAAAATATTTTGCAACAATGCCAAGTCTGCTGTGCTCTTATTCTTCCAAGTATGTGCAGTAGAGTTTTTCAGAGGCTACAACACATGCATTGAACCCAGCAGACCAACTGTGGGAGCAGGCGTGAGAGTCCAATTGTCTCCCTTAAGCCAGACATCAGACTTGCAAAAATGGAAAACCATGCATTCTTATTTTTTTGCTTTGGAAAATAGGCATTTTAGCTTAAAAACATGTTATTTATGTTAGTGTGCAATGCATGTTATAAACAAATTAATAAGCTCAATTTTAGAAGATGTCTACACTTTAATTTGGTAAATATTGATAAACATACCCACAACAAAAGCTCTTTGGATCCCTCAATGATGTTTACAAACGTAAGGGGTCCTGTGACCAGGTGCGAGGACCAGCCCCGTGAGAGCTCTGGGCCTGGGGAAGAGCGTGGGAACGACATGCAACGCACGCAGACTGTGGCCATCGAGCAGAAGGGGACAGGCCACGGGGCCTCCATGGTCCTTCCTCTTGAGACGGCCCAGGAGCCTGGCCCCACACCTACAAGGGCATCAGCGGGACCTGCCCCAGCGGAGACCTGCTGGCCTGGCGCCGCGAGCACAGCGAACGCCCTCCGAGGGCCTCGGAGTGAAAGGCCCCGAACGTGCCCGCCCCACCTCCTCTGACGCTGACTCAGGCGCCCAGCTCACCTGTGAACAGGGTGTGGCTGACACACTGGACACACACTCTCATCCCTGCCCGCCTCCAGCACGAAGTCAGGGAGCCACATAACTGCTCGACATTCCGGGAAGCCCGTGCAGCTGAGGTAGAACCTGGGGGCACAGGGACCAGGGTCAGGCAGAAACGGGAACTGGGGGAGCCAGTCCCAGGCTGTCACCCATCTGGCAAGAAAATTTTTTTCTTCCTTTCTTTTTCCAGAATATGAGAGTTTATTCAAAGTCCAGCATAGATTGGCCAAGCTGCCTTCTACAACATGAACAGAAAGCCTGTGAAGAGACAGAGTTGTTATAAAACGGCTTAAGCCCTGAATGGTGTGGCTCGTTGGCTGGGCATTATATTGTGCACTGAAAGGTCACCGGTTCAATTCCCAGTCAGAGCACATGCCCAGGTTGCAGGATCAATTCCTAGTTGGGGGTGTGCAGGAGGCAGCCCATCGAAATTTCCCTCTCTTTACCCCTCCCTTCCTCTCTCTCTAAAATCAATTAAAAAATATATTTAAAAAATAGCTTTAATTCAGTTCTCTCCACATTGCAAGGTGCCAGGCGGGCAGTGGGATGTGCCATGCACCACATTATAGTTCTGAGCCTGTCAGTACTGGAATCAAAACATACACCCGTGTCACCCTGTAAGGTGCCCTTGCCGCCCCTCATGTCTTACACCCTTGTCCCCACCCCACATGGACACCAGGGGCCCAGGTCCCGAGAAGAGGTCTGTGCACAGGGAAGCCCCTGGACTGTGAGCAGGACCACAGCAGGTGAAGGCGACAGGACCTGAGAGCGGTTGTCCCCCCTTAAGGGGCCCCAGCACTGGAGACAGACATGCAGAGCAGTGAACTCTGGTCCAGCGTTTGCAGGAGAAAGGAACCCTGACAGCCGAAGGGCTGCCGTCCTGCAGACAGAGGGCAGGTGAGGTGTGGGCGCCCTCTGTATTGGAAATGCTGGCCGGCTGCACTGCCCACCCGCTAAGAAATGCACTGCTGCCCTGCAGGGGTGCTTGTGGTGGGAGTGCTGGTGCACGGAAGGGTCTTGGGTTCGATTCCAGGTCAAGGGCATGTACCTGGACTGCAGGTTTGATCTCTGGCCCTGGTTGGAGTGCATGTGGGAGGCAACCGATTGATGTATCTCTCTCACATCCATGTTTTTTTCTCTCTCTCCCACCCCTTCATTCTCTCTAAAAATCAATGGGAAAAATATCCTTGGGTGAGGATTAACAGCAACAAAATAATAACAAAGAAACTGCTACAGCTGACTCTGCTTTCTACTTTAAAAACAACCAACCCCCCTGCCAACACTCAGACCACAGCACCAGGGAGTACGAGGGCTTGGCTCAGTGCCCCCCAGTCTGATGAGAGAGTCTTTACCCTTAACACCTGCTCCACATCTTTTTTGGCCAACATTTATCAATGCCTTCAATTCTAGGGCTGGACTAGCCACCACACACACCATCTACAATGTCCTCTGAGCATGTCCGGGTATGACCAGACCAGGAAAAACAAAACAAACCCCAAACCCCAGAAATGGAGATTATCAGGTAAACCCTGGAGTGGTAAACCTCACAAGATCCTCCGACCCACCTGGGCGACTCAAGGACTTGCAGCACCCAGAGCTACACCAAAGTAAGCATTCCTTCCCTCATGTTCCGAAGCTTATTAATGCATGCACACTGGCCCAGAAGAAACCACCGACAGCGGGTATTAAACGCTGACACAGGGCCGCCAGGCACTGCCTATGCCTGCAGGGGCACTGGCTTCTACGTTTGTGGGCAACACACGCCTGACCCTGGCTGCTGGTCGGGCCCACAAACCTCTGGTTTCTGAGTCAGGGAAGCCACCTGCTCACGGAGCAGCACAGAGGTGAACGATGCTGCAGCCAGAGGGGCTGGCAGGACGGAGAAGGGCTGTGAAGACCGGGTTCAAATTCTGCTTTTCCTGCTCCCAGGGCTGCCTGCTATAGACAAGCCCTCAGCCCCTCGGCCTCGGCCTCACTCCTTAGAAAACAGCTGTCCTGTAGGGTGGTTATGGAGTCGGATAAGATAGTCTGTCGAGCACCTTCCAGCATGCCGGCCACAGGGATGGCACAGGATACACGATGGCCGCACCACCGCCCACCACTCCCGCCGTGACCTGCCCCTGGTGCCCAGGTATTGGCTTGGGCAGCTAGGCCTGGCCGGGCAACCTGAACCTCGGAGTCAACTGCCCACTTGGAATGAATGCACTGGGAATAGGAGGGATTTAAGATGTTCAGACCCAATTCGGAGCCAAAGCTAGGAGAGAAGGGAATCAGTGTTGCTGAGTATCTAGCATATCAGGCTCAGGGCTAGACCCTGACTTCTCACTGAATCCCCACCCTTCCCACAGCGTTGTGAGGCAGACCTCGGTGCCCGAAGTCTAGGGACAAGAGAAGAGTTAAGTAACCTGCTTTGGCGCACAAACTTGTAAGTGGTAGGAGTGGGATTCCATCTCCAACTCCTGGTCCGGGGACTGGCAACAGCAGGCTGCCTCTAAAAAATGACACAAAGGAGCCCTAGCCAGTTTGGCTCAGTGGATAGAGGGTCGGCCTGTGGACTAAAGGGTCCCAGGTTCGATTCCCAGGCAAGGGCATGTACCTCGGTGGCAGGCTCCTCCCTGGCCTAGGCCCTGGTCGGGGCTCGTTCAGGAGGCAACCAATCGGTGTTTCTCTCACATTGATATTTCTGTCTTTCCCTCCCTCTTCCACTCTCTCTACAAGTCAATGGAAAAATATCCTGGGGTGAGGGTTAAAGAAAAAAGAAAAGGCGGGGTGAGCAGAAGCTGCCTGGCCAAGCCGGCAGGTGCGAGGCGAGCAAAGGTGGGGCACAAGCTGGGCACTGACCCGCCACTCTTCTTGGTCTTGAGGACCATGTCCTTGTTGCACTGCGGGCACTTCCTGACCGGAGCTGGCACCGCCGGGTAGATGGCTTCCTCCGGGGGCACCTCCGCCCTTTCCCCGAAGTACTGGGACAAGGCTTCGTCCAATCTGAAGAAACAGCAGAGCATGTGCAACGTTCTTATGTGCGTTCAGCACGTGTGACCCGGGAGCCAGCTGGCTGGTCAGCCCCAGGCCGGCTGCACAGGCGGGAGGCAGGCACAGCACTGCACTGGCCGAGCGGCCCTGGCCGGCCTGGGTGACGGACAGCGCCCGGGAGGGTGCAGCTCTGCCGGTCAGTGGCCGCACATCAAACAAACCACACCGGCCCAGGCACACGCTCTGAAGTCCTGGGTCTCGACCAGCTCACGCATTCACGACGCTGGGGCAGACCTTTCTAACACACACGCGTGTTGCTGAATGGCCCCTCACAACACCCTGAGAACAAGTGGTCCTACCCCAGCACCTGGTTTACTGGCATATGATTGTGCTGCTACTAATTCGAAACAACTGAATCAAGAGAACAGCATTTAGCCAACAGCCGAGCATAGCTGGACCAGGTCTCTCTGTTTGTTTTGATATTGACAAAGCTCCACGGAAGGGAACACTTGGAGCTCAGGAGGAAATGACCGGGGGGAGCCAGGCCGCAAGGCCGCTGGTAAGCATGGACCGGCCTGGCGGGCAGCGTGTGAGGACCACCTGGTTTTGCTGAGTCACCCCAGGAATTCCCACTTCTTAGGGAAACGTACCCCTTTACCCCCCATGTGCACTCACTTCTTAGCTTTAGCCACTGCTTCGGTGAAAACTGCCCTGTACTTCTGGATCTGCTGCCTGAGAACCACAGATTTATCCTTCCTCCCCTCGCAGATCAGCTTCAGATCGGCTTCCAGCTCGGCGCGGAGGTCCGGCTTGGACATCTCATAGCCCATGGAGTCATACCCTGAGGGAAGAGCAGTGTTCTGTGCGGCCCCGACAGCACAACTTGGAATCTGAACGACAGAGCACCCCCCAAACTCCCTGCAGCCCCTCCCCTTACCTTCCACCAGTCCCATGCCCAGATGCCCAGGGAGAAACCGCTTGTCTGGGGTGAGCCCCACGTACATCCGGGCTTTGATCGTCTCGATGTGCTCCGCGTGAGTGGCATCAGTACCTGAAAGCCATTCCAGTGACTCGGTTAGTCCAGACCTCGCCCCCCCCCCCGCCACCCCGTGGGCCCTCCCTCTGCCAGGATTGCCTGCTCTCTGCACTACTCCTCCATGCACAGTCTGGACCATATGGAAACCACAATGGCCACCTCCCTGTCCCTCACATCCGCTTGCTCACTAACGCTGTCACCTCCAGCTCGGACGCTGCGTCTTTAAGTTTCCCCCTCAGCTCAGCCGGAGCCACAGCCAGAGCCCCAACACCAGCTGGTCAGGACACCCGAGGCTCCGGTTTCCGGTCTCTCCCTCCACCCACCCGTTCTCTCCGCTGTGGCCAAAGGGAGCTATTGTTTGTTTATTTATTTATTTTTAACTTATTGATTTAAGGGGGGGGGGAGGGGGGAAGGGGGGGGAGAGAGAGATCAATTTGTTGTTCCACTTATGCACTCATTGGTTGATACTTGTATGTGGCCTGACCGGGGATCACACCCACAACCTTGGTGTGTCAGGGTGATGCTCTAACCAACTGAGCTCCCGGAAGAGGGCCAAAGGGACCTTTAAAAAAAAAAAAAAAAATATATATATATTTATTGATGTCAGAGAGGAAGGGAAGCGAGAGAGAGATAGAAAAATCAATGATGAGAGAGAATCATTGATTTGCTGCCTCCTGCACGCCCCCTACTGGGGAGTGAGCCCGCAACCCAGGCATGTGCCCTTAACAGGAATTGAACCCGGGACCCCTCAGTCCACAGGCCGATGCTTTAGCCACTGAGCCAAGCCAGCTAGGGCTGAAGGGACCTTTTAAAACAAGGGTAGGGAACCGTTTTTTCTGCCAAGGGCAATGTTTATATTTATAAAATCGTTCTCTTAATATAAATGTTGCAAGAAAAAAGCTCCTAGATTTAGTGAATTTCGAGTCCCACCTGTGGCTGCCCTGGCAGGGCCAGACCAAATGATGGCACGGCCCGTGGACCCGACGCTCCCCACCCCCCTTTAAAACACAGCTCTGCCACCAGGGAGTGCAAGCCAAACCCACAGGGAATGTCACTCTGCCTACGCGGATAAAGGCAGATGGCAATAAGTGCTGGCGAGGATGTGGAGACGCCGGACCCCGCACTGCTGGGGGATGTAGCACGGAGCAGCCGCTGTGGAAACCAGCCTGGGGTCCTCAAACACAGGCACCCGACCCAGCAGTTCTACTCCCAGGTGTATACGCGAGAGAGCTGGAAACATGTCTGCACAAAACTGGGGCATAAATGTTCACTGCAGCATCGGGACAGCCACCATGGAACAACCCACACGTCCGTCAACAGAAACAGAAGGCAGACCGCTCCTCAGTAATGAAAGGAACAGCGTCCTAACACACGCCACACACGGACGCACCGTGACAACATGCTAAGTGACAGAAGCAAGTTACAAAAGGCCAGCTGGTGTCTGATTCCGTTACAGGAAATGTCTACAAAAGGCAAACCTATGGTGGCAGGAGGGGCGTGGCTGCCTCGGGCGGGGACGGGAGGGGAAGGGAATGACTGCTCTGGGTGGGGGTTCTTTCTGAGGTGGTGAAAATGTTTGATTTGTGGTGACAGCTGCATCATTTTGTGAATATACTAAGCACTGAACTGAACATTTTAAGTCAATGAATTATATACTGTATGTGAATTATGTCTCAATAAAGCTGTTCACATTTGAAAAAAATGTAGCCCTACACTGGTCCTTTCCTTAGAAATCTTAGACGGCTCTGCTGACTATGGGCCAGCATCGGAGCCCTGAGCACGGCGTGGCTCCCATCACCTTTCTGGCCTCCGTTCTCCGACCACCCCGAATGCCCGCCCCAACAGCACGGTGTCCTCCCCGTGTCCTCCCTGCACCGCGAGGCCTGCCTGCGCTCCTCGACATTCTCACTGTGAGGCTGCGGGCTCCCTGCCGTTCCCTGCGGAGCCCAGCATGTTGTGCCTAATGTGTTGGTTTGGTTTGGTTCTCCTGCTGGACCAGCCCTTGAAGAGAAGGACGAAGCCTTACGCCTGTGCACCCAGGCCCCAGGCCTCACACTTTAATGCATGAATCATGGGGGTAAACTACTTCTCATTTTAGCTAAATGCATGGCCTTTCTGGACAGGCCAGGCATGGCCAGTGGCCTCAGGTCGGGGCACGTCTTCCTACGTCACAGAACGACAACACTCACTTTGCAGTGAGGAGCTGCCCCCCGAGGAACAGCCTGCTTCCATGACACCCCAGGGAGCCCCCCTTGCAGGCACGGCCCTCTGGACGAGGCTCAGAGACAGTCCTCAGAGCTGTGAGGAGAGGGGCCAGTGGGTCAGTCACAAGAGAGCCACCTGTACGGCTGCGGCTACAGGGCTTGGTGGGAGAAACAATCTTGGCCTGGCTTTTCTTTTTAAACTTAATTTCATTTTTTAAAAAATAATTTTTAAATTTACAATTATAGCTGACATACAATATTATGTTAATTTCAGATGCAAAACCAAGTGATCAAACATTTATATGACTCACAAAATGATCACCCCGATAAACCTAATCCCTATCTGACACCATATAAACCTACTTTCTAATTCTGAAACAACTACAGGAAATGCTTTAACAAAAATCTACGACTACGGCCACCCCTGGTAACAGCAGGGGCCGGGCTGAACCGGGCGTGCGGGAGCCACGTGAGCAGCAGACGGGCATCTAGAGGAGTGGCCGCCGCGCAAACCCGAACAAGAGTCCCTGGGACAGGAGGCCCAGGCTGCCGGACCCCCTGAGACTTCAACAGATGGAGAGAGGCTTTTATGTGGAATTTCTCAAGTTTCACATGTTGGGACCTTATTTAACACAAACAAAGCTCAGCCTGGACCCAAAATACTGAGGCCATGGGCAGCCCCGCGCCCCGCGGAGCCGGTGGGAAATGGCTGTCTCTCCAGGCACACCTCCTCGTCCTGCACCTCACATCACGTCTGCGTGTGCACTGAGCAAGTCCCTCCCTCAGGAAACACAGGGCACAGCTCTGGAGCTGAGATGATGCACTTTTTAGCAATAAAGTATTTTTAAATTAAAGTATATACATTTTTAAGACATAACGCTATTGCACACTTAACAGACTACAGTACAATATAAACCTAACTTTTGTACGTGCTGGGGAAGCAAAAAATCTGTGTCACTCACTCTACTGCAGTGGTCTAGACTCTAGCCCAGCCGTGGGCAAACTACGGCCCGCGGGCCGGATCCGGCCCGTTTGAAATGAGTAAAACTAAAAAAAAAAGACCGTATCCTTTTATGTAATGATGTTTACTTTGAATTTATATTAGTTCACACAAACACTCCATCCATGCTTTTGTTCCGGCCCTCCGGTCCGTTTAAGAACCCATTGTGGCCCTCGAGTCAAAAAGTTTGCCCAGCCCTGGCCTAGACCAAACCCACAGTAACTCTCAGGCACCTGTGTGTATTTGTGAGTGTGTGTGTGTGTGCGTGTGCTGCAGGGTCTGAGGCGCCTGTGTGTGTATGTGTGTGTGGTGCAGGGTCTGAGGCGCCTGTGTGTGTGTGTGTGTGTGTATGTGTGTGTGTGTGTGGTGCAGGGTCTAAAGCACCTGCATGTGTATGTGTGTGTGTGTGTGTGTGTGTGTGTGGTGCAGGGTCTAAAGCACCTGCATGTGTATGTGTGTGTGTGTGTGTGTGTATGGTGCAGGGTCTGAGGCACCACCTGTGTGTGTGTGTGTGTGTGTGTGTGTGTGTGTGTGGTTTAGGGTCTGAGGCGCCCGTGTGTGTGTGTGTGTGTGTATGTGTGTGTGTGTGTATGGTGCAGGGTCTGAGGCACCTGTGTGTGTGGTTTAGGGTCTGAGGCGCCCGTGTGTGTGTGTGTGTATGTATGTGTATGTGTGTGTGTGTGTGTATGGTGCAGGGTCTGAGGCACCTGTGTGTGTGTGTATGTGTGTGTGCGTGTGCGCATGTATGTGTGTATGTGTGTGTGTGTGTGTGTGTATGTGTGTGTGGTGCAGGGTCTGAGGCGCCTGCCTGTGTATATGTGTGTGTGATACAGGGTCTGAGGTGCCTGTGTGTACATGGGTGGTGCAGAGCAGTGGTAAGAACACTGACTGTGGAGTTATTTGGACCTACATTTTAATAAAACACACTTTGAGACCTTAGGTTAAGTCCCTAACTTCTCTGAGCCTCACTTCAGCTGTAAGGCAGGGTCCACATTAGTAGTTGTGCTTGAGAGCTGCTAGTTACCATGGTGATGAGCTACTGACCAATGCCATGCTTCTCCATGAGGGCAATGAGGTCGGCTTCAGTGAGCAGCTGGGGCGGACTGGTCTCCCCGTCCACCATCTCCACGGTGCTGGGCTGAAAGCAGGAGCCTCTCTCATACACAGGGAGGGTCTACAGAGAGCAGAAGCGTCAGTCAAACCATTCTGCCACGGCACTCAGCAAAAGACAGCTTCCGGTCCTAGGAACATGCCCCCTCTAGCAATGTTCTAGGGTGGGACCACGACTGCCTTCCCGTCCCCCGAGGCCCGCGGTTGTCTGACTGCACCTATGATTCATTACCTTGTCACTCCAGCGATCATACGGGTACACATCCAGATAGTTCCGGGCCAGAATCATGAGACCATGAGCCACAAAGCGTTCCTGAGAGATGTCAATCTCCACAGTAGTCTCCTGCCCCTGAGCATCCTGGGAGCAGCAAGCTAGGAAATGGCGAACGATAAACTCATATAGTCGCTGTTCATCTCCCTGTGAAGAAAAGAAAGCTGAGAGTCCCTCTAGATCCAGAACAACGCCGCTCGGGTCTCAGCATCACTGCTGTGCCACCTGTGTAGGCTCCTCTCAGGCCACAGTCCGCACAGAACAGAGCGCTCCACGCCTGCCCCCTGCTCGAACGCGGCGTGCCAGGCCACGGCCCTGGCGCTATGGACGAAGGCTGATAAACCGCACGACTCTCGTCAGGCAAAGATCAGCAAGAGAGTCATGCTGCCCTCAACAGTGGGAAGTGACGTTTTGGCCGTAAACCCAACCTACACAGACCACCAGGCGAAAGCATAAGAAGTAACAAGGCACCCTCATACATTAGAGATACAGGGTAAGTTTGCAGCCAGCAGCCCTAGACCAACTTCATGAACACAGGGCTGGTGATTTCCCACCAATTCAGTAATCCAGCATTTGGTGAGGCTCAGTCTATCAAGAGCCCATAAGATGTTCATGCTTGTATCCATTAATGCTCCTTCTAAGAAGGTATTAGAAGAAAATAATGAGAGATCTGCACAAATATTTATGTATACACCTGTTAACTTTAGTATATCATGTATCTAAAAGTTGGAACAACTTAATCCTTCAGAAACAGACTTGGCAAAATAAGTTACAGACCACCTATGCAGTCATTAAATATACTTTAAAATATTTCAGCACATGGAGAAACATAAAATGGAAAAAAATAGTTTATGAACTATTTAAGGCTGCAATTTTAATGTAAGAATATTATACACATGCATAGAAAACGGATGGTTCTCAGGAGGAGGTAAGATTAGAGGACATCTTTTTCTTTCTCAATTGTCTAAAATGAACATGTATTACTTTTAAAATCAGAAAAAAAATAGCCTGGCCTGTGTTGCTCAGTGGTTGAGCATCAACCTGTGAACGAGGAGGTCAGGGCACATGCCTGGGTTGTGGGCTTGATCCCTAGTGTGGAGCGTGCAGGAGGCAGCCGATCCATGGTTCTCTCTCTATTTCTCTCTTCTCCTTTCCTCTCTGAAATCAATAAAAATATGTATTTTTTAAAAATCAGAAAGAATAATGTGTTACTAATAGGAGAAAGAGTCATAACCGGTTTGGCTCAGTGGATCGAGCATCGGCCCTCGGACTGAAGGGCCCTGGGTTTGATTCTGGTCAAGGGCATGTACCTTGGTTGCAGGCACATCCCCAGTAGGAGTGTGCAGAGGCAGCTGATCGATGTTTCCAACTCTCTATCCCTCTCCCTTCCTCTCTGTAAAATCAATAAATATAAAAAAATAAAATTAAAAAAAAAGGAGAAAGAAGCCTGGCTCGGTGGATTGAATGTTGTCCCATGCACCAAGAGGCCTCTGGTTCGAGTCCCGGTCAGGGCATACTCCTGGGGGCGGGCAGGAGGCAGCCAATTGATGTTTCTCTATCATTGATGTTTCTATCTTCTCCCTCTCCCTTCCTCTCTGAAAAAAAAAAAAAAAATTAAAGAAAAAAAAAGGAAGAAATACGAAAAGAACAAGAAGGGAGGAGGAAGAAGAAAGAAGGAAAAGGAAGAAGATACCAGACTTCACTAACCTGCAGATGTCAAACAAGCCTCACTAGCTGGGGCATCGCGGAGCTTCCCCCCAGCTGAGCACATGCCAAGTGTGACAGTCCTGCTGAGTGGAGTATGGCAGGAGGGGATGTGAAAGTTTGGGGAAGGCAATGGAAACGGATCCAGTTTTGGGAGGATGAATAGGATTCTTCCAGGTGACAAGGGAACGAGAGGGCCAGGGTTCTGTGTGGGTGGGGGGCTGTGCAGAGATCAGTTTGGGGGTGCAGGGAAGCAGCAGAGGGAGCTGACAGAGTGGGGAAGTGGGTGGGCCGGGTAGAGAGCAGAACCCACCATAGGGGTCTTTCATGGAAGCCAGGCAGAAGACTGTGAAATAGGAGAGAGAGCTTGTACAATAACACCTCTTTTCTGAAATGGAGGAGATATTTCACAATCACATAGTTCCTACAATTAGAGCCCACTAGAGTAAATTCAAATGCCACCACTGACCCCTCACCTCCCTCTGGGTTCCAGGAGGCAGCAGAGCCAGGGAAACCAACCTGCAAGCTGTTGGTGTATTTGGTGGGGTGGATGGGAGGGTGAGCCTGGTCAGATTTGTTCCCGTTGCGGGGGGTGGGGCCCCCCCGTTCTAGAATGCTCTGGGCAAAGGGCCCCCAGCGTGGGTCCGGGGTCTGCTGCTCCACCAGCACTGTCAGGTTGAGGTCTCTGGGGAACACGTTTGTTTCAGTTCGGGGGTAGCTGATGTACCTAAAACAAGGCAGACAAACAGAACAAGGGGTTGGTCCGCAAACAACTGAATTCGGTGGAAAACAGCCGGTGACACCAGCAATCATTCATCTGAGCCAGCCAACTCAAATGAAGGCAACCTTGTTACCTACGCTGATAGAGGTCCTGAGATGTGCCCCCCAGAAGGGGTGAGACGCAAAGAAGTCCAAGGATAAATGAAGGGAGGGCACAGCAAGGGCACACTCTCAGCTCGGCTCTGCCAGCAGCTGTGTGCCGGGCACATCCAGGGCCTTCTCTATGTCAGTCTGACAGAGCAACCGCACGATGGCCCGACAGCTACAACAGCGCACACGCCTACACTTCTCTCCAGGCACAGACACAGCAGTGCTGCCCAGTGACTGCAACGTAGACCCCACGTGTAGTTAAAGCTTTCGTTAGCCACTTCACCATTACCGACATTGTTTGCGTTCTTTTTTTCATGCAAATCTTTGAAACCCAGTGTATATTTCACACTTAAGCACATCCTAACTCAGACACCCCACATTTCAGGCACGCAGCAGTCAGCCGCAGTGTGGCTGCCATGCCGGTCTGTACGGATCACACTGGCCCTGGATGGCACGGGGGGCCCATGACCCTGGAGGCAGGATGGCTTACAACAGGCAAACAACTCCTAGAGCAGTGGTTCTCAACCTTCTGGCCCTTTAAATACAGTTCCTCATGTTGTGACCCAACCATAAAATCATTTTCGTGGCTACTTCATCACTGTCATGTTGCTACTGTTATGAATCGTCATGTAAATATCTGATATGCAGGATGGTCTTAGGTGACCCCTGTGAAAGGGTCGTTCGACCACCAAAGGGGTCGCGACCCACAGGTTGAGAACCGCTGTCCTAAAGGTGAGGTGCTGCCTGCCACCTGCCAGGGCCCAGGGGGAGTTGCTGGGGGATCAAGACTGGGGTTTGAATTTACTCTATGGACCCTTGTTTTAGAAGAGATTTTGAAATAACTTTTTCATTATTAGGAAAGAGAAGTCAGTGTCAAAATTCTTCTACTTCAGAGCTTAAGTGATATCTAGACAGTGTGTTTCCCCATAAACTCTATTTCTAAAGTATTTCACGTTGATGAAGATGCATCAAATTCTACCCACAAGGTGAGACACTTACCCCTGAGTGTAGAGTTTCTCGGCGATCCTCATGGTCTCTTTGGCGCTTATTCTCAGCTTGCGAGACGCCAGCTTCTCCAGCTCCTGTGAATGTCAGCAGGCACGTTAGGGTGTAGCGCAGCCAGAGCGCACGGCACAGCCACATCGCCATCTCCAGACTGGCTGGGCCCGTCGCTCCAGCTGCTGTCACTTTAGGGAGAAAGGCTGTGCTGAGAGGACATTCCTGGGCCTGCGCAGCAGAGCCAGGATCTACTCCAGTGGTTCTCAGACCCTGATGTGCAGAAGCAAAAACCACCTGGGAAGCAAGCAGATTCCCAGGCCCTGAGCACTAGGGATTCTGACATAAGCAGGGAGAGGCCGGCAATCTGCATTAAAAACAACCCCAACTTGAGGATATGGTATTATTGATTTATAGAGAGAAGGAAGAGAGAGAGACATCAATGTGAGACAGAAACATCGATCAGTTGTCCCCGTGGGCCCTGTGACTGGGGATGGAACCCTTAACCTAGGGATGTGCCCTGACTGGGAATTGAATCCACAACCTTTTAGTGTAGGAGGCGATGCTCCAACCACCTGAGCCACCCAGCCAGGAAGGGAAATCTGCGTTTTTTAACAAGCACCTAATACAGATTCTGACACAGACAGTCTGAGCACCCCAGTTTGGGAACACCCTTCGAATCCTGGACGTTCCCCTGAAGGATGAATGCCATTCTGCCAGCCTCCCGGGGGAGAACCGGCGGCCCTTTCCCCGGCTGACATCCCACAATGCTCGGCGACATGGCCAAGTATCCACCGGCCTACTGTCTGGAAGCAAAGCTGCCTTGCGCCCGGGGGGGGGGGGGGGGACGGACGGACGGGGGGGGGGGGACGGACGGACGGACGGGGGGGGGGACGGACGGACGGACGGACGGGGGGGGGGACCCCAGCGCAAGCCCTCTGCGTTTCAACCTCTGTAGCCGGCCTTGACAGGATGCTCTCTGACTTTCCCTGCACGCTGGTGACTTGGAAGGGGAACCCCAATGCGTTTACTCAGACTGTGTCCCATTGGGTGGGGCTCGTAGAGTCAAAAAATTTGCTCTTGAGTAGGCTCCTAAAGCAGATATTTAAATATTTATATATTATGCAGAAACATTTTTTAAAAAAGAACTTAGCTGGGAAAAACAAAGTATTCCAATTACAACTCTAAAAAATAAGCATATGAAAAAAAGAAGGCACCAAAGTTACACCAGTAATTACACAAGAATGGTGAGGTGATAGTTGATTTATCTCCCTTTGTTGTTTCCCAAACTCCACAGAAACTAGTTATATTGCATTGATAACTTAAATATTAAAGAAGCAGAGGCCAAGCAGGCCCAGGGTTTGGAGCTTCTGTTTTTTCCAAGTGCTTTCCTGTGTGGCCCTGTGAAGAGTGATGTCACTGGGCCATGGTCTGGTCCCCAAAACAGGAAGTCAGGGGCTGGCGAAATCCCCCCAGAACGTACCACAGTGTCCAAAGCTTGAGGCCTCCACTTGCTCTTCGCCTTAGAACTGACCTCCACCACAGTCGCCCTGGGGTCCTGGAAGCCACGAAAAGCAGAGGCACGTGAGCCTGCTGATGCGCGTCTGCCGCTTTCCCGCAAGGCCCTGCTCAGCACTCTGCTTGCCCCTGGTCAGCGGAGACCCTGCTCATCCTGCGGAAGCGCTCCATGCACGCCGGCTGTCGTCCAGTGGGGGGTGCCATCACCACCTTCCCACTCAAACAAGACCGCGAGGGGCAACTCACAAGCCCTCCGGTGCCCCCCTGGAGCCCGTGGACGACAGCAGCCTACGCCTCTCCTAAGTATGGTCTCCAATCTCGCGTGCATGGAGTTACTTTTTTTTTTTTTTAATTCTTGATAATACAGAATTGGAAATAGGAGAAATTCTATAATACACGCTGAAGAAACTCTAATTTTAAGACCAACTTCACACTTTTAAGAGACTTCAAGTAGACAAAGAACTCAACTCAAGTGATTTGGAAATGAGAATATTTATATATCAAAATCCAAATCTCCCTTTCCAAATAGACTGGGACCAGGTGCGTTTGACAAGGAGCTCAAAGTATCCCACCTGCTTTTTTTTTTGGTACCATCCTATATAATAACAGCGCAGTATGCAAACTGTCCCCTCAACCGGGAGTTGTCCAGGAGTTTGACGAGGGGGTGGGGCCAGCCAGTGGAAGGGAGGGAGGTCCTGGCCAGCGGTGGCAGCAGCAGCAGGCGACGAGGGTGGGGGGTGGGGGAAGGGATGAAGGTCCCAGTGGCGGCAGGGGGCCAGAGGAAGGGAGGAAGTACCCAGCCGGCAGCCAGGAGCCACTAGGGGCCTTACCAGTGCACGAATTTTGTGCACTGGGCCTCTAGTATCCTAATAAAGCACATAAAAGGGCAGGTCTTTTTACTGAAGAGATAAACGTGCAGGGTGGCTGTGTGCCCTTCATGGTCAAAGGGTGAAGTAGTGGACAGACAAGTGACTCCTGGGAGGCAGCGTGGTCTGCAGGAGCTGGAGTCAGACACACTGGGACCAGTCCCTGCTCTGCCCCTTACTGGCTCCAATGTGTCTGTGCAGTTCCTTCACTCTCTCTAGCCCCTCATCTGTAAAATGAGACCGCCACCCGCGTAGGCAGTGTTCTAAAGGAAGTCACATGTAAACACACGGTGTGTCTGGCATGAAGCAGGTGCTCAGTAGTCATTACTTTCCCTTAGCAAATCAATGCTAACCCTGCCAATGGCTACAGCTGAGAAGCACAGCTGACTCCTCATCAAACCTAGAGAGCTCCAAGTTTTCTTTAGGTGCCACAGCGTGCAGCCCCTGGGTGAACGCCGGCTGTTGTGTGCTGACTGACAGGAAGCAGCATCCCAAAGTGGACAGTCAGCCTGAGGGACACAGCTGAGCCACTGACTGGCCTGTGGCTGAGTAGTCCTTTGCATGTGCTGCTCTCTTGCCGGCCACACGCTTTCCCCAGGGCCCCCTTGGCTCCCTGCTGCTACTCACTCCGGCCTTCCCTGACATACCTTTCATGACCGCCATGCCTAGAACAGTCCCCCTTTCTGCTCCCCCTGGCCATTCTCTATTAATTTATCCTTTTACCTCCAGTCCTTTATCATTGTGTAAAATTAACTTGTTCACTCATTTGAGACTTTCATCTCTTTAGATTTCATCTGGCCAATGGCTGAGAGTCAGACCAGAAGCTGTCCAGCTCCTTCCACTCTGAGAGTGCACTGCACGCCCTGGCCCAGCTTGTCCTTATCAGCTGCTATGACAGGCCTTGGCTTCAGGGGAGAGTTTAGCAAACATTTCTCATTTTACCTAAAAACTCCACAGGTCCTTTTCTTCCCCAATTTTTAGTGCTGTTTTCATGAGGTTCTACTCTTACTGGTCCCAAAAGGTGATATCCTGAAAGCTACAGCTCAGGGGGCAACGGGACAGGATCGCTTCCGCCACTACAGAGGGACAGACTTGGGAAATTACAATTTTCCCAGATCACTGAGATTTCAAAATATTTCTTACCTCCATGCACAGCTGATAGAGGACAAGACAAGCCGTGTGGTTAAAGAGACGATGCCTTTTCCAGCTGAATTCTACGACGCCGTCTCTGTGGTCATGCGTTACTATTGGGGAAACGCAAACAGGAGGCTGTGCCTCAGCCACGTGACATGACAGGTGAACTAGGAGTATTACAGTGCAAGTCAAAGAATATGAAATAGAGAAGGTCACTGAGGAAACGTTACGTGGATTCTGAATATTGTAATGAGGTAGAATAAAGAACAGCAAAACTAGAAATCAAGTAAACAGTGAATTAGTGCCGCGACGCTCATGGAGCCCTTGGCTATTCCTGGCCTGTAGGTTCCACATCATAAACAAGTCCCAGCCCTACCTTTAATTCTATGGAAGATTTCTGGCACGAAAGCCTGAATGGCTTTGAACCTCTCCACCACAAACCCCAGGGTTGGGAACTGGCAGCTGCCGTAACTGATTAGCTGCTCTGCCAACACCTGGGGGAAGATCTTCTGCAGCCTCAGGGTCTGGAACCTCGTGAAGGCAGCTCCTGGAGAGTGAGGAAGGAAAGGAAGAACAAGAAAATGATGAACTGCAAGGTCAAAGCCAGCTGCACATATTTACACACAAACCTCATCCTTGGTTCCATAACCAAAGCCCAACAGCTGCATGCGCCAGCAAAGGCCGGGTGCGGCCCCTCACCGATCCTCAGGTCCAGCTCCTGCCTCACGTCCACAGCATCGCTCACTCTCTGGTCGGGCTGGGTCAGGTTTTCACAGGCGATCGTGACAGCACGGGGGGTGATCTCAGAGAAACGGGCCCTCCACACCTGCAGACTGGGCTTCACTGCAGAGCAGAAAGAGTGGCCAAGGTCGAAGCCAAGTCACACCGCCCTCTCATCGTAAAGGCCACCTTGGACGCAGAAAGCTGGACAGTTCAAGAAGCTGTGAAGCACCCGATTGAAAGAGCAATATGCTTTCTGAGAGGGAATTCATTACAGCCGCCAAGCTGAGCACTGTCAGTAACCACAGCGGACTGAATTTAGCTATCAACTGAGACCGTCTTAGTGAGCCTTTCAAGACTTTAATTTCACCTGCTCTCAGACCTTTCGGGAAGAGAAAAACGTTAATTAACAGATCCTATGGGGGATTTCGTGTCCTGTCATGGAAATAACACATACACTCTCCCTGGAAGTTAATGCATTTAAATGCGAGAGTCGCCTTGGCTCAGCTGGCTGGAGTGCCGTCCCACACACCGAAAGGCTGTGGGTTCCATTCCCAGTCAGGGCACATACTCAGGTTGGGGGTTCCATACCCAGTCGGGGTGCATACTGGAGGCAACCGATCGATGTTTCCCACTCACATCGATGCTTCTCTTTCTCTCTCCTTCATCCTTCCTCTCTCTAAAAAAAAAAAAATCAATACCTTACAACAAAATTTTTTTTAAATTAAATTAAAACAAATTTCAGGAATCATTATAGCTTCAGACTCACATTTAAGTTCACTTCAACATTTGTTAATGTTCAGGAGGTAAAATTAATATAGATTTTAAGCAATGGAATCTTGCCCTGGCCGGTGTGTTAAGTGGTTAGAGCATCGGCCTGCCCACCGGAGGGTCTTGGGTTCGATTTCCGGTCAAGGGCATGTACCTGGGATGCAGGTTCCATTCCCACCCATAGTGGGGGCAAGTGTGGGAAGCAACAAATCCATGTGTCTCTCTCCATGAATGTTTCTCTCTTCCTCCCTCTCCCTCCCCCCTCTGTAAAAACCAGTGGAAAAAATATTCTCACTCCTTGGATGAAGATTTTAAAAAAGGAGTCTTACATAATGTTATTAACCATGTTACCTCAACAAACTTAATTTTAAAATTGATCTGAGAGAGAAACCTCAAGCTGCTGCCCCATTTATGCACTCATTGGTTGATTCTTGTATGCCCTGACCAGGGAGCGAGCCCGCAACCTTGTTGTATTGGGTCAACTTTTCAATCAACTGAGCTATCTGGCCAGGGAGGCTACTGACTGATGTTTCTCTCTCTCTCTCTCTCTCTCTCTCTCTCTCTCTCTCTCTCTCTCTCTCTGCCTCTCCCTTACTATCTCCCTTAAAAAGAACCAATAAAAAATGTTTAAAATAAATAAAAAATAGAAAATAAAGTCCCTGTTTCCAAGGAGCTGGCCATGTACTTGGAGCTAATACGCAGTAAGGCCAGGGCTACCGGATCTGCGTGGTTGGCTCATTCAGTCCCCACGGCTCTGGGAACTGTGCCAGGCTGGCGGGCTTTCCAGAAGAGGAAGCCGAGGCTCCCAGGGGGTCAGTGACTTGCTCCAGGACACACAGCCAGTGCGAACGGCAGGGGGACTCGGGAGGAAGAGTATATGGGGAGGAACTCAGGCGCAGCCACTCACACATCTATGCCGGAGAATCATCTATTTATGCATTCCCGAAGTACAGGAACTCAGAAGGGGCATCACTTACCAGCCTTGCATACGTGGATAATCTCAAACCCAATATTTTCACCCTCTCTATCACAGTCGGTCCAGATCACCAGGGCCTGGCACTGCCGAGTCTCTCGTTCCAGAGTTTTCTGAAGTCGGTAGGGAAAGAGCAGTGAGAGCACAGCCTGCGGCGGGCTACTTTGCACCTCCTCTCCACTAAACAGACCTGACTGAGCATTAACAACGTTCTTGGAATATGCACCATGGTGAGAAAAAGAAACCAGAGAAAGCTGTGCTTACAGCTCTCGGGCGGTGAAGAAACCAGCACAGCCCTCCAGCTTAGAGTCACACTCACCAATGAGCTTCTGGAAGCCCGAGGTGAATGCAACTATACCAGCAAGAAGAGACCTGAAGCTCAGTTCTAACAGCACATGGGACTCTAGTGGGTCTGGTTATGTCATGTCTGGTTTAAAAAGAACGGACCCCTAATTGAGTTTCATCCCAAGGTTTCCCAGTCAGCACTGAATTAGCTACAGGTGCTCTGACTGCTTGAAAACTCACAATTTACTGTCAAAGGACCATTTACACACTTTGTAGTCTCTTCATTCTAACTAGAGATGGGGTCAGAGCTAGAACTAGTAATTTAACAATACTTATTCTGAGAGTTTATTTCAACAACTATTATTCACAAAAAGGCTGACTCCAGTCCCTTGGCCACTTAGTTTCAATGGCCTCATTTTGGGAATACTTTTTTTAATCATGGCACTTAGTTTGGTGGGAAACTTGGCCTCTGAATTCAGTGCATTCAAAATACAGAAACCACTCAGTTCAATGATCTCGTGGTGGTTCAACGCCAGGGCCATGTCCTCCAAAAGACCCCACCTTGATGTCTATAAAGTTCTCTGGGCAGTACTTCTCAATTTCTGCTTCAAAGAGGACAAGGGGATTGCAGCTCTGCCTAGAAAAGAAACGGAAACACACAAAGCCCACCTCAGCATGAGGGGAAACTCTGCCCCGTGCACCCGGGGAGGGACCCACAGAAAAGCCCCGCATGAAATGCCAGAGGGTCAAGAGCAAGACTCAGACCCTCTGCACATGCACTTTCCACTTCCCAGGAGCACTAGCAGGAGCTGCTAGGAAGACACTCTAGAAGCCTCCATGCATATCTGCTATCGGAGAAATGCAACCCAATGACTGCATGACAAAGCTCTGGCTGTTTGGGGGAGCACACTGCAATGGCTCTTTAAACCTGTGGTGAATCAGTTAATCCAAGGTCATTTCTACAGCCTCACGCTTTGTTCCTCCCAGAACTCAGATTCTGGAATCCTCACCCCAAAGTGGTGGTGCTAGGAGGTGAGGCCTTTGGGGGTGATTAGATCATGAGGGTGGAGCCTCATGAGTGGGATCAGGATGCTTATAAAAGAGGCCACACAAACTCTCTAGACCAGTGGTTCCCAACCTTCCTAATGCCGCGACCCTTTAATACAGCTCCTCATGTTGTGGTGACCCCCAATTTCATTGTTACAAACTGAACATAATTAAAGCATAGTGATTCATCACAAAAACAATATGTCATTATATATGTGTTTTCCGATGGTCTTAGGTGACCCCTGTGAAAGGGTCGTTCGACCCCCAAAGGGGTCGTGACCCACAGGTTGAGAACCGCTGCCCTAGACCTTCCACCAGGTAAAGGCGCGGTGAGAGGCCGGCAGTCGGCACCCGGACCATGCTGGCACTCTGACCTCCTCCTTCTAGCCTCCGTAACTGGGAGAAGTAAATTTGTTGTTTATAAACCGACCAGTCTGTGGTATTTTGCTATAATAGCATGAACTTACTCAGTCATCTTAGTATTATAGGTTACACAATAGGATCAATATGCCTCAAAATTCCTGTAATGTTCTACAACTTACTGTAATAATCGGAAAGTTCCGCTCCCCCCCCAAGAATTGTACTGACCATTTACGAAACTGCATCTGGAAATCATGAGCCAGCAAATGTCCAGAAACCGAGGTCATTATCATGGTAACATTCTAAATGGTAACAAAATTTGAGTCAGTCTTTTAGCAACTATATTTTGCTACATCATTCAAATAAAAGGGAGAAACTTCTATTAAGGAAATAAAAGTGGTTGGGGTGGGGGGAGAAATGAATAGGTGGTACAGAGGATTTGCAGGGCAGTGAACGTAATAATGGACATATGTTTACTTACATTTGGCCAAACCCAAAGAAAGCACGACATGGCATGAACCCTAATGTAAACTACGGGCTCTGAGTGATTATAACGTGTCCAGGTAGGTGTGTCAGTTATAACAAATATACCACTGTGTGCAGGGATCTTCTTTTGTTTTGTTTTTTTCTTTTCTTAATGAGGGATGTTCATAATGAGGAAGGCTGTGTGTGTATGGGGAGAGGGGCAGAGGGTATGTGGTAACTCTGTACCTTCCTCTCCCCTCAATTTTGCTGTGAATCTGAAATTGCTCTAAAAAAATTAAAGTATTAAAAAAATACACAAACAAAAAACCCAGTTGATTGGGAAGAAACAAACATAAATAGAGCTCTTTGAAGCCAAAAGCCACAGTAATACAATGAAATCACCATTTTAATTCTAGTACCCTGATGCCTTTTGTAGCATTTAAAATTCCCCCCAACTGTTGCACATTAGCTTCTTGTTATAAAAACAGCTGAGATGGGACCACATTTTTTATTAAAAAGAGACTTCCTTACAAATTATAAAGTAGTCACCTGTAACCAGGGGTCTTTAGGTCTTAACAATAGTTATTCTTAAAAGATGGCGACATATGCTACAATGGCCAGGCTGACTAACTCTTCTGGATTAAGTAATTCTAAAATACAAGCAATTTAGGGAGAACTTGTAGTAAACAGCTGCTCTTTTTAGCCATGAGAATGCACACCAAAGTGGCACCTGATCTGAAAGCACGCCTCCGCTGTACGATAGAAATACTGTACCACCCACCTGGCCACACAGATGATAATCAAATTCATAGATCTTGTTGAATTTAGAAAGTCCTTCCCTCTATAAAACAAAACAAACAAAATACATAAACCACATAAGAAGGATTCCTCAGCATAAAGATCAAGCAAAACCCCGCTAGGTGAGAACATTAAAAATGCAACAGCATTTCCTCTAGAGGCGAGGCTACCTTATTAAGACCATTTATTTAGTGGCCCCTTAAACACAGGTACAAGCATGGACCCGATAAGGACCACGGAGTTTGTATGCTGGAAGGCAACTTTGAGATCGCTAATACAACATCTTTTTATAGATGAGAATGGACTTGTCTAAGGTCACAAGACAAATTAATGGCAGAGAAAGGATTAGGGCACAGCTCTCTTGATTCTCTCTTTCCTCTCCACACATTCCTACCACTTCCTGACTATAAAATTGTACCAATAAACCGTGAATGTGGGCAAATCATTCACCTTTCTGAACCCCAATTTATTGTTGAATGAAGTTAGCTCTAAGGTCTCCCTGGCTCTGAAATCCATGGACACTATGAGACCCACTCAGGACTGGGGTCAGTCTACACAGCACTTCAGCTGCACTTCTGGATAAGCAAGAGCCTCTTTGAGGAGACCCCATCTTCTTCCGAAGAGGCTAAAAGTACAACAGACCCCTGACAAGACGGGGTTGGGCAGCAACCCCCTACTCAGTCAAAAAACCCTGGTGTAACTTTTTAAAATTCTCACCGGAGGTTATGTTTTTACTGATTTTGAGAGAGAGATAGGGAAGGTGGGAGGGAGAGAGAGGAACATTGAGGGGACAGAGAAACATCAATCAGCCTCCTGCTGCATGCACCCCGAATGGGAATTAAACCACAAATTTTTGGTGTACTGGATGATGCTCTAACCAACTGTGCCACCAGGGCCGCATATAACTTTTGACTCCCCCGAAACTTAACTACTAGTAGCATACTGTTGACCGGCTTAATAATGTAAACAGTTAGCATATATTTTGTATGAAATATGTATTGAATACTGTGTTCTGACAGTAAACTAGGGAAAAGAAAATGCTATTAAGAAAATTATAAGGAAAATACATTTACAATACTGTACATATTTAATGAAAAAAATCCACGCAAACATGAACCCATGCAGTTCAAACCCATGTTGTTCAAGGGTCAACTGTATTTGTGCATGTGAGTTTCACACCGACAACGCGCAGAAGACAAGAGACAGGCAAAATGGGAACTGAGGAAATTTCCGTTCAAGGGCCAAGAAAAATCGCTGTGGACAAGATTCTCCCTCAGCCTCACAAATACAATTTTTCTGGGTGGAACACTGAATGAGGTTCTTTGAGGTATAATGGCAAATTTATTTTTATTTTTCTAAAGATTTTTTCAAATTGATTTTTAGGGAGAGGGAGAGAGAGAGAGAGAGAGAGACATCGATAAAAGAAAAACATTGATTAGCTGCCTCCTGCACGCCCTCTACCAGGGATTGAGCCTGAAACCTGGGCATGCGCCCTGATCAGGAATAGAACTGTCAAGCTTTTGGTGCACAGGACAAGACCCAGCCAACTAAGCCACACTGGCCAGGGCCATAATAGCAACTTTATTTTTTTTTTTAAACATATTTTATTGATTTTTCACAGAGAGAAAGGAGAGGGATAGAGAGTTAGAAACATGAATGAGAGAGAAACATCGACCAGCTGCCTCCTGCACACCCCCTACTGGCGATGTGCCCGCAACCAAGGTACATGCCCTTCGACCGGAATCGAACCTGGGACCCTTCAGTTCGCAGACCGACACTCTATCCACTGAGCCAAACCGGTCAGGGCCCATAATAGCAACTTTAAAGAGGGATTTATCTGATACTTAAGAGTTTAATGCTAAAAAAAAAATAATAAAAAATTCAGTACTCTAATGTTGCCAAGGAAAGAGACGACCTTTATAAATTCCAATTACTAGTTAAGCCTTTTCAGTACAGTAGCCCCCCTTATTCTCAGGGAATACATTCCAAGACCCCCAATAGATCCCTGAGTCCTCAGTACCACTGAACCCTACATATACTGGTTTGTTTGTTTTTATCACACACATACCTTTTTACTTACAGGAAGCATTTTATGGATCCCTTTGGCATATCTGAATTGCCAACTGTTGTGCTTTGGGGCATCATTAAGCAAAATAAGGGCTCCCTGAACACATGCACTGTGATACCACCACATCCAGCTGTAACTGAGACCTCTGCTAAGCGAGTGGTGGGTGGGCAGGTAGCGTATACAGTGTGGGCAGCTGAAAGGATTCCCACGCGGGACACAGTGGAACAGCACAAGATTTCACCATACTATTCAGAACGGTGCACAAGTTAAAACTTACCATTTGTTTATTCCTGGAACTTTGCACTTAATATTTTCAGAGTGTGGTTGACCATGTAACAAATCATGAAAAGTGAAACCTCGGATAAGAGGAGACTACGGAAATACAGAATAAAATCTGCTTAATCAATGGTTTCTGTTTCCTTCCCCCCTAATTCTTAAGGAAGCAATGAACTCTTCTCAAACAAAATCTTATATGGACCCTGACACACAACCAGGCTGAGGCACCGGCTGAATCCTGCTCCTCAACCTTCCCCCAGCCCAGCCAGCCGCAGTGGCTCCGAGGTGCACACCCACGGCCCTCTGGTCTCTTTGGGACAGTGTCTGTAGCCACTGTCCTGATGCTCTCCAGCAAGAGAGGTACCTAACAGCATGTGGGACCCCAGGCTCAGGGCTTTCCGAGGAAGCCTTCCTTACCCATGGGTAGTCTTGAGGATGTAAAATGTTTTCCTGACATTTCAAACTTTCCTCCCTGTAATTCCGAGGATAGTGCACAACTGTGTGATTCTACCTCTTGGGTGAAGTTCTCAGATGCTTTAGGCTGCTCCCAAATTATAGTGGCGTTTTGGAGACTAAAGAAAGGAGCCCTAGTTGACAGACCAAGAGTGTAGCTTCTGTGATGTCTTTTCAGTGCTCCCCACCCTACTGAAGAAGAGCCCATCACACCTTCTCTGAGCATGCTGACCACACTGCTGCCACCGAATCTGCAGCAGGATCCTTTTAAGATTCCTCCTTCTGCCCTGGCCAGTGTAGCTCAGTCATCCTGTGTGCTGAGAGGGGGCCAGTTCGATTATGGGTCAGGGCACATGCCCGGGTTGCGGGCTGGATCCCCAGTACAGGGCATGCAGGAGGCCATTGATGCCTCTCTCCTTCTCCCTTCTCTCCTCTCTCTCTCTCCCTCTCTCTCTCTCTCTCTCTCAAATCAATAAAAACATATTTTTAAAATTTTATTTAAAAAATTTTCTTCTGAATATAAAAATAAAACTATGAAAACTATAGAAAAGTCCTCAAGGACGTATAAGTTACTAGCAGTGATTGCTGTGGGTGGTGAGGACAGTGTACTTGATATACATATGTAGTCCCTGAACTGTTTGCAATTACAACTGTTTAAGTACTACTGTTGGGAGAACCAAGATGGCGGCATAGGTTAACGCCGGAGTTTGCTGCTTTGAACAACTACTTCAAAAGTGAAACCAAAAAACGGAAGGGACATCACCCAGAACCACAGGAACCCTAGCTGAGTGGAAGTCCTACAACTAGGAGGAAAGAGAAACGCACACGGACACTCAGAGGAGGCGCAGTGCTGAAGTCAAATTCTGAGGTGCGGAGTGCGCGGAGCGGGCTGGCGGCGGAGGACGCGGTTGTTGTTTTCAATCGGGAGGGAGTCGCAGACTCTGAGCTCCAGATACAGGCGAGTCTTTAGGGACCCAGACTCAAACAGGAGAAGCGGGACTGTCTGGCTTCGGTCAGAGCGAGTGCAGCTTTCTCTCCGAGCTTTGCAGCAGGTGCTGGGACTCAGAGAGGCAGAGCCCCTGGGGACAGGACTGACAGCCGCCATAACTGCTCTCTCCGGCCCACCCTGTTGATCCTGTGCGACCCGCCCTGCCCAAGCCCTGCACAGAGGCATTTGCCGGATAGCCTCAGGCAAAGGCTAGATTAGCACCTCCCTAGAGGACAGAAGTTCTCTCACTGCTGACACAGCTGATTCTCATAGCCACTTGGCCTGGAGGTCAAACCCTCCCTGGGATTAGCTACAACAATCAAGATTTAACTATAAGACTTCGAACAAAGACCACTAGGGGGTGCACCAAGGAAGCATAACAAAATGCGGAGACAAAGAAACAGGACAAAATTGTCAATGGAAGATATAGAGTTCAGAACCACACTTTTAAGGTCTCTCAAGAACTGTTTAGAAGCTGCCGATAAACTTAATGAGATCTACACGAAAACTAATAAGACCCTCGATCTTATATTGGGGAACCAACTAGAAATTAAGCATACACGGACTGAAATAACGAATATTATACAGACGCCCGACAGCAGACCAGAGGAGCGCAAGAATCAAGTCAATGATTTGAAATGCGAGGAAGCAAAAAACATCCAACCGGAAAAGCAAAATGAAAAAAGAATCCAAAAATGCGAGGATAGTGTAAGGAGCCTGTGGGACAGCTTCAAGCGTACCAACATCAGAATTATAGGGGTGCCAGAAGATGAGAGAGAGCAAGATATTGAAAACCTATTTGAAGAAATAATGACAGAAAACTTCCCCCACCTGGTGAAAGAAATGGACTTACAGGTCCAAGAAGCGCGGAGAACCCCAAACAAAAGGAATCCAAAGAGGACCACACCAAGACACATCATAATTAAAATGCCAAGAGCAAAAGATAAAGAGAGAATCTTAAAAACAGCAAGAGAAAGAAACTCAGTTACCTACAAGGGAATACCCATACGACTGTCAGCTGATTTCTCAACAGAAACTTTGCAGGCCAGAAGGGAGTGGCAAGAAATATTCAAAGTGATGAATACCAAGAACCTACAACCAAGATTACTTTATCCAGCAAAGCTATCATTCAGAATTGAAGGTCAGATAAAGAGCTTCACAGATAAGGAAAAGCTAAAGGAGTTCATCACCACCAAACCAGGATTATATGAAATGCTGAAAGGTATCCTTTAAGAAGAGGAAGAAGAAGAAAAAGGTAAAGATACAAATTATGAACAACAAATATGCATCTATCAACAAGTGAATCTAAGAATCAAGTGAATAAATAATCTGATGAACAGAATGAACTGTTGATTATAATAGAATCAGGGACATAGAAAGGGAATGGACTGACTATTCTTGGGGGGGAAAGGGGTGTGGGAGATGTGGGAAGAGACTGGACAAAAATCGTGCACCTATGGATGAGGACAGTGGGTGGGGAGTGAGGGCGGAGGGTGGGGCGGGAACTGGGAGGAGGGGAGTTATGGGGGGGGAAAAAAAGAGGAACAAATGTAATAATCTGAACAATAAAGATTTAATTAAAAAAAAAGTACTACTGTTAACAAAAGAAAAAGATTCTATCTTGTTAATATTTTGTTGAATTTCTTTTAAGTACATATACGTATTTTTTTAAACATAGGTTTAAAAGTCTTTTCCATTAACAGATATCTAATCCTATATAATAAAAGGGTAATATGCAAATTGACCCCAACAGGAGAACGACTAGGAATGACTGGTCACTATGACACACACTGACCACCAGGGGGCAGACGCTCAAGACAGTCTCTTCAATAAATGCTGTTGGGAAAATTGGACAGATACATGCAAAAAGATGAAACTAGACCACCAACTCACACCATACACAAAAATAAACTCAAAATGGATAAAAGACTTAAACGTAAGACAGGAAACCATAAAAATACTAGAGGAATCCACAGGCAGCGAAATTGCAAACATATGCCGAAGGAATTTCTTCTCTGATAATGCTCCTAGGGCAATGGAAACTAAAGAGAAAATAGACAAATGGGACTACATCAAAATAAAAAGCTTTTGCACAGCAAAGGAAACCATCAACAAAACAACAGCCAAACCGGTTTGGCTCAGTGGATAGAGCGTCGGCCTGCAGACTGAAGGGTCCCAGGTTCGATTCCGGTCAAGGGCATGTACCTTGGTTGCGGGCGCGTTCCCAGTGGGGGGCGTGCAGGAGGCAGCTGATCGATCTCTCTCATAGATGTTTCTGACTCTCTATCCCTCTCCCTTCTTCTCTGTAAAAAATCAGTAAAATATATTAAAAACAAAACAAAACAAAACAAAAACAACAAGAAGACCCACTACATGGGAGAACATATTTGCCAATGATACCACCGATAAGGGTTTAATTTCCAACATTTACAGGGATCTCATGAAACTTAACAAAAGGAAGATAAACAATCCAATAAAAAAATGGGCAATGGACCTAGATAGACACTTTTCGAAAGAGGACATACAGAAGGCCGAAAGACATATGAAAACATGCTCAAAGCCACTAATTATACGAGAGATGCAAATCAAAACAACAATGCGTTATCATCTCACACCTGTCAGAATGGCTATCATCAACAAATCAACAAACAACCAGTGTTGGAGAGGATGTGGAGAAAAAGGAACCCTTCTGCACTGCTGGTGGGAATGCAGACTGGTGCAGCCACTGTGGAGAACAGTATGGAGCTACCTCAAAAAACTAAAAATGGAACTCCCATTTGACCCAGTGATCCCACTACTAGGAATATATCCCAAGAAACCAGAAACACCAATCAGAAAGGATATATGCACCCCTATGTTCATAGTAGCACAATTCACCATAGCTAAGATTTGGAAACAGCCTAAGTGCCCATCAGCAGATGAATGGATTAGAAAACTGTGGTACATATACACAATGGAATACTACGCTGCGGTAAAAAAAAAAAAGGAACTCTTACCATTTGCAACAGCATGGATGGAACTGGAGAGCATTATGCTAAGTGAAATAAGCCAGTCAGAGAAAGATAAATACCACATGATCTCACTCATTTGTGGATTATAGAGAACAACATAGACTGATGAAAAGGGACAGACCCAAAGACTGAGAAACAGCAATCAGGCTATCAATCCCCAGAAGGAAAGTAGGGGAGGACGGGGGTAAGGGGAAGAGATCAACCGAAGGACTTGTATACATGTATATAAGCCAAACCAATGGACATGGACAACAGGGGGATGGGAGCATGAGTGTGCAGGGTGGGGGGGATGAGGACACATTTGTAATACCTTAACTAATAAAAAAAAAAAAGTCTTTTCCATTAACAGATATCTAATCCTATATAATAAAAGGGTAATATGCAAATTGACCCTAACAGGAGAACGACTAGGAATGACTGGTCACTATGACACACACTGACCACCAGGGGGCAGACGCTCAATGCAGGAGCTGCCCCCTGGCGGTCAGTGCGCTCCCACAGGGGGAGCTCCGCTCAGCCACAAGCCAGGCTGATGGCTGCCAGCACAGCGATGGTGGTGGGAGCCTCTCCCGCCTCCTCAGCAGCGCTAAAGATGTCTGACTGCAGCTTAGGTCTGCTCCCCACTGGCAAGTGGACATCCCCGAGGGCTCTCAGGCTGCCAGAGGGATGTCTGACTGCCAGCTTAGGCCCAATCCCCTGGGGAGCGAGCCTAAGCCAGCAGGTGGTCATCCCCTGAGGGGTCCCAGACTGCGAGAGGGCACAGGCTGGGCTGAGGGAACCCGAGTGCACAAATTTTTGTGCACCGGGCCTCTAGTCCTATATAATAAAAGGCTAATATGCAAATCAACTGAATGGCGGAACGACCAGTCGCTATGATGCACACTGACCACTAGGGGGCAGATGCTCAACGCAGGAGCTTCCCCCTGGTGGTCAGTATGCCCCATAGGGAGAGCGCCACTCAGCCAAAAGCCCTGAGCTGGGTTCACAGCTGGTGAGCACAGCAGTGGTGGCAGGAGCCTCTCCTGCCTCCACAACAGCGCTAAGGATATCCAACTGCCAGCTTAGGCCCACTCCCCAGGGGAACGGGCCTAAGCTGTCAGTCGGACATCCAACGATGGCTCCTGGACTGTGAGATGGCACAGGCCGGGCTGAGGGACCTCCCGCGGGTGCATGAATTTTGTGCACCGGGCCTCTAGTTATATATATAAAAGGCTAAGTAACTGTCCAACCATCACCTATGACGCACACTGACCACCAGGGGGCAGACGCTCAATGCAGGAGCTGCTGAGCTGCAGTGACTTGGCAGTGGAGGTTCTCGGGTGATGCATCCCGGAACCAGAGAGGAAGGAGCCAGGGTGTGTCACCTGAGAATCGCCCTCTTACAATCCAGGACCTCTCGGGGGATATCAGAGAGGCGGTTTTGGCCCAATCTCCACAGGCCAGGCCGAGGGACCCCATCTGCTGGAGAGACCCTGCTCACTCCACAGATGCTCTTCAAGCCCTGGCGCCGCCCCAGTTGCAGCCAGCTGGGGAGGGACCGGCCAGCCGGGGAGGGACAGTGGGAGGTTGGCCTCAGGGCGTGTCCAGCCTGTTTTGCCCAGTCCCACCCCGCCAGCCACCTTCTAATTTATTTCCTTTCAATGTGCACGAATCCATGCACCAGGGCATTACTGTATTATAAGGACATATAATTTACTTAATCATTCTATTTCCATTACTTGTTCTTATTATTTCAATTCCTTGCTATCATAAAACTGCAATGGCTGCCATTTGATTTTGATTTGTATGTGCATGTGTTAGCACCGCCATCAGAATTTAAGTCTCTTAAAAAGTAGAGATTATGGCATTTGATACCATGTAATTTACATGTGATTTTCATGTAGCAGGCTCTGTCTGAGGGATGAATGAACAAATAGGACCTGTCACTATTCTTAGGGGGAGATGGACAAAGAGCTCGATAACTCGACCCATGATGACTGCCATCATCAAGAGAGATGAAAATGCATCTGGAAAGAGAGAAGGAAATGGATAGAGGGGACACTTAGGAAAGCCTTCACAAAAGAGATTACACTTAGGTTGCCTTTTATTTTTCTTTGAAAAGATGGAGAATTCATCAGGAGAATAGAAAATTATCATTCCAGGAAAAGGACCAAGATTTGTAAAATATTAACCTTTTAACTTTTAATTTTTTTTTCATTATTTATTTTTTTCCAGAGAGGAAAGGAGAGGTTAGAAACATTGATCAGCTGCCTCCTGCATGCTCCCTACTGGGGATTGAACCCGCAATCAAGATACACGCGCTTGACCAGAATCGAACCCAGGACCCTTCAGTCTGCGGCCCAATGCTCTATCCACTGAGCCAAACGGTTAGAGCTAGACCTTTTAACTTTTAAACTGTTTCCATCATTCCCTTCTTTTCCTACTCAAACTGTTTCCAGGGTTCTAGAGTTCAGGCCTCCGATCTCTCACATGGGGAACTCCAATTTGTCTCCTTGACTCCAGGTTTTCACTCTGGAAATCCTCTGCTGCCAGAGTGATTTTTTAAAACACAAATATGACCTCAGTACTCCCCAACTTAAAACCTACATTGCTCATATCAACTGGTGCAGAAAAAGCATTTGATAAATATTCAACTTCCTTCAGAATAAAACCTCACAGCTAACATCATCGTACTCAATGGCAGAAAGCTTTTCCTCTAAGATGAGGAACAAGACAAGAATGTCACCATTGCTATCTGAGATTACTAGATTTTAGCCAGAGCAATTAGGCAAGAAAAAGAAAAACATTCACGTTGGAAAGGAAGAAGTAGAATTAGCCCAGCCAGTGTGGCTCAGTGGTTAAGCATCAACCTATCATGAACCAGGAGGTCACTGTTCGATTCCTGGTCAGGGCACATACCTGGGTTGTGGGTTCAATCCCCAGTGTGGGGCGTTCAGAAGACAGCCAATCCATGATTCTCTGTCATCATTGATGTTTCTCTCTCCCTCCCTCTCCTACAACCTGAGCCAAACGAGCTAGGGCAATAAAAAAATAAATTTAAAAAAAAGAAAAAAATATATATATTCTTTAAAAAGAAGCAGCCCTAGCTGGTTTGGCTCAGTGGATAGAGCATCAGCCTGCAGACTGAAGGGTCCCAGGTTTGATTCCAGTCAAGGGCACATGCCCAGGTTGCGGGCTCAATCCCCAGTAGGGGGCATGCAGGAGGCAGCCAATCAATGATTCTTTCTCAAAATTAACTAAAGGCCCAGTGCACGAAATTCATGCATGGGTGCGGTCCCTAGGCTGGCTGGTGATTGAAGTGCGAGCATCTGGCATGGAAGGGTAGGTCCCAGCTGACCTCTGGGCCCGGGGCAGCACCTGGGCCCCCACGTGCCCCTCTCCACCTGAGTCACGGTGCCCAAGTCCCCACGTGGAGATGCGGTGAGTGCAGCTGGACACTGAAGTCCAGGGTGCAGCATGGGCCTCTGGGCCACCTAGTGGTGCTGCACGAAAGCCAGGCGGGCAGCATACTCTCTCCTGGCTGGCCTCACAGACCGGCTCCTGCGTGAACCCATGGGGAGCCTGACCAACCCCTGCGGTCTCCTGCAGCTGCGGCTGGGCTCACCCGGAAGAGGCCTTGCAGATGCAGGGCAGGCTCCACACAGGCGCCCGGCACCCGAGTGTGCGGGCTTCCCTGGCGTTTGAGCCCTGGCGTCCCAGGGGAATGAGAGCAAGATCTGCGGACACCTCGCACCTCCATCCCCGTTATCCCCGACCCCAGGTAGCCATGTTCCGCGCTGCCCCCTGGTGGTCAGCACCAGAGTGGTAGAATTCCCGGTCTCCGGGTCAAATGAACGCCAGAGGGGACAATTTGCACATCAGGCTTTTATTATATAGGATGTTTCTATTGCTCTCCTTCTCCCTTCCTCTCTGAAATCAATAAAAATACTAGTATTTTTTTAAAAGAAGCAGAATTATCTATATTCACAGACAACATGATCTTACAGACAAAAATGCTAAAGAAGCCACAAAAAAACATTAGTACTGATAAGTTCAGCAAAGTGGCAGGATACAGTACACACACACACACACACACACACACACACACACACACAAAACCTAGTAGCAATGAAAAATCTGAAAAGGAAATCAAGAAAACAATTCTATTCATAACAGTATCCAAAAGCCAATGAATCCTATAACACACTGCTGAGAGAACTTAAAGACCTAAATAAATAGAAAAAGTACCTGTGGACATAGATTGAAGACTATATTAGGATGGTAATAATTCCCAAGGTGATCTACAAATTCAATGCAATCCTTACAAATATCCCAATAATTGTGTTTTGTTTTGTTTTAGAAACTCCTAATTTTTTATTTTTCTTTATTGCTTTTTATAGAGAGGAAGGGAGAGGGAGAGAAACATTGACTGGCTGCCTCCTCTATGTCCCCTACTGGAGATTGAGCCCACAACCTGGGCATGTGCCCTGATAGGGAATGGAACCAGCAACCTTTTGGTGCATGGGATGATGCCCAACCAACTGAACCACACTGCCAGGGCCCAATAACCTGTTCTTGCAGAAATGGTAAAGCTAATCCTAAAATTCACATAGAATTGCATGGGGCGCCGAATAGCCAAAACATTGTTTTTGAAAAAGAGAAGAACAAAGTTGTAGGACTCACACTGCCCAATGTCAAAATTTACTACCAAGCTACAGTAATCAAAGCAGTGTGGTACTGGCATACAGAACAACGGAATAGAACTGCGAGTCCAGAAATAAACCCAAACATCTACAGTCAACTGTTTTGACAAGGGTGCCAGGACCATCCAAAGGAAAAGGACAGTCTTTTCAACAAATGGTGCTGGCAAAAACTGGTTATCCACATGCATAAGAATAAAGTTGGATTCTTACTTTACACTGTATAGAAACATTAAATATAAGAGCTAAAACTCTTAGAAATAAACACAGGGGCAAATCTTCATGACCTTGGATTTGACAATGATTTCTTAGATATGACACTAAAAGCATAAACCAGAAAAGAAGAAAAACAGAAACTGGAGCTCAAAAAAAATTAGAATCTTTTGTGCACCAAAGAACACTATCAAGAAAGTGAAAAGACAACCTGCTGAATGGAATGAAATATGTGCAAATCATACATCTAACAAGGATCTACTATCCTAAACATAAAGAACTATTACAACTCAATAAAAGACAAACATCTCAATTAAAAAACGGACAAAACAAACATTTCTACAAACAAGATATATACAACAGTGGCCAATAAGCACACAAAAAGAGCTCAGTGTCATTAATCACTTGGGAAGGGCAAATCAAAACCATGATATTGGCCCTGGCTGGGTGGCTCAGTTGGTTGGAGCACTGTCCTGTACATCACAAAGGTTTTGGGTTTGATTCCAGGTCAGGGTGCATATGAGAGGCAACCATTGATGTTTATCTCTCTTTAAAAATCAATAAAACATATCCTTGGGTGAAGATCAAAAAAACAAACAAAACCCCACAATATAATGGGCAAAAAATGTTGGTGAGGATGTGGAGAAACTGAACATTGCTGGTGAGAATGTAAAATGTTTCAGCCAATGTGAAAAATAGTTTGGTAGTTTCTCAAAAAGTTAAATACAGAGTTAACTTATGACCCACCAATTCCAGTCCAAAGGAATTTACTGCAAAGAACCAAAAACAGGTATTCAAATAAAAGCGTGTACATGAACGTTTATAGCAGCTCTAATTCACAATAGCCAAAGGTGGAACCAATTCAAATGTCCACCAACCAGTGATTGAATAACAAAATGTGATCTATCTATACAATAGAATATTATTCAGTCATAGAAAGGAACAAAGTACTAATACATGCTACAACATGGATGATTTCAAGAACATTGTGCTAAGTAAATGAAGCCTGACACAAAAGACCTCATATTATGATTCTTTTTTATGTAAAATATCCAGATAAGCAAATACTTGGAGACAGAAAGCAAATTAGCAGTGCCAGTGGCTGGGAGAAGTAGAGAATAGTAAGTGACTGCTTAATGGCGGTGAGGTTTCCTTTTGGTGATAAAAAAAAATCTGGAACTAGGGACTACATCAAAATAAAAAGCTTCTGCACAGCAAAAGAAACCATCAACAAAACAACAAGAAAGCCCACTGCATGGGAGAACATATTTGCCAATGTTTTCACCGATAAGGGTTTAATCTCCATCATTTATAGGGAACTCATACAACTTAACAAAAGGAAGATAAACAATCCAATCAAAAAATGGGCAAAGGACCTAAATAGGCACTTTTCAAAAGTGGACAGACAGAAGGCCAAGAGACATATGAAAACATGCTCCAAGTCACTAATCATCCGAGAGATGCAAATCAAAACAACAATGAGGTATCATCTCACACCTGTCAGACTGGCTATCATCAACAAATCAACAAACGACAAGTGCTGGAGAAGATGCGGAGAAAAGGGAACACTCGTACACTGCTGGTGGGAATGCAGACTAGTGCAGCCATTATGGAAGACAGTATGGAGTTTCCTCAAAAAGTTAAAAATGGACCTCCCATTTGACCCAGTGATCCCACTTCTAGGAATATATCCCAAGAAACCAGAAACACCAATCAGAAAGGATATATGCATCCCTATGTTCATAGCAGCACAATTTACCATTGTGAAGATCTGGAAACAGCCTAAGTGCCCACCAGCAGATGAATGGATTAGAAAACTGTGGTACATCTACACAATGAAATACTACGCTGCTATAAAAAAGAAGGAATTACAATTTGCAACAGCATGGATAGAACTGGAGAGCATTATGCTAAGTGAAATAAGCCAGTCAATGAAAGAAAAATACCACATGATCTCACTCATTTATGGATAATAAAGACCATTATAAACTGATGAGCAAAAATAGATACAGAGGCAGAGCAGCATCGAACAGACTGTCAAACTACAGCGGGAAGGCTGGGGAGGGTTGGGGGTAAGAGATCAACCGAAGGACTTGTATGCATGCATATAAGCATAACCAATGGACACAAGACACTGGGGGGTAGGAGAGGTCGGGGGAATGTCAAGGGAGAAAAAAAAAGGAGACATATGTAATACTCTTTGTAATACTTTAAGCAATAAAACAAAATTTTAAAGGAACTGGAGAGCATTATGCTAAGTGAAATAAGCCAGTCAATGAAGGAAAAATACCACATGATCTCACTCATTCATGGATAATAGAGACCATTATAAACTTTTGAACAATAATAGATACAGAGGCAGAGCTGCCTCAAACAGATTGTCAAACTGCAGCGGGAAGGCCGGGGAGGGTGGGGGTGCAGGAGGTAGGGGGGTAAGAGATCAACCAAAGGACTTGTATGCATGCATATAAGCATAACCAATGGACATAAGACACCGGGGGATAGGGGAGGCTAGGGGACTGTCTAGGGCGGGGGGAAAAATGGACACATATGTAATACCCTTTGTAATACTTTAAGCAATAAAAAAAAAAAAAAGAAAAAGAAAAAACAAAATTTAAAAAAAATCTGGAACTAGATAGAGGTGATGGTTGTGCAATATTGTGAATAAACTAAATGCTACTGAATTGTATACTTCAAAGTAGTTAAATGGTAAATGTTGTATGTACTTTAACACTTGTGCATAAAATACATGGCAGTCTAATACACTCATGATCTTCCTTCAACTAATCTCTCTTGCTTAACTCACTGGTCCCTCCTCGAATTCCTAACTCCTCAGTTTTTGAATACGGTAAGCTGTTTCAAGCAATTGGTTGTTCTTTATAGATACTGTTTCCACTGCCTGGTAATCTTTCAAGCCTCAGCTCAAACAATTATCCAACAAACATTTACTGAAACGCTCCTGTATTCAAGGCACCGTATTAGATTCTAGGAATACAGCAATGAACAAAATAGAGATAGTCCCTTTCCTATGGAGCTTAGAGTCCAAGGAGCGAAGGTGAGGACATCAAGTAAATACTTGCACAATGCATTATTTAACTGTAATGGCAGGTGCCTTCCAAATAGAGAGGGCACCATGACAGCATATCACAAAGTGTCCCTCACCTAGTTGCAGGGTGAGAAACTTAAGGAAAAGGTTCTTGAAGAAGAGACATTTAAACAGAGCCCTGAAGAATATAGAAGTTAGTTAGTTAGGTGTAGATGGGCCATTTTCAAGAGGCCCAGACCTCCATAAGTTGACAAATACTGGGGCCGGTCACCAGGACTTTTGGCACTGAAAAGATGAAGCTCTCAGCTAGCACCCATACAACGTTGGCTCCGACTCTCACTAGCCACGCACTAGAAAACAGAGGTCTAAGGAACCTGGGACTTGAAAGAAAAAAGAGCAGGGAACTTCTAGCCCATGCTCTCAGAATGTTCTCCAGAATACATTTCAGGATCCACTTTTGTTATTTGAGAGATTTTCCTGAATAGTTCTTAAGACCTTCCTGTCAACTCCCTTTGAAAACCCTTTCTCACTTTCCCCTTCCTTTGTGCCCCCAGTGTGTCTAGAAACATCTTATCCCTTACTTGCCTCTCTCAGAATCAGTTTGTATGATAGTGTGAACCCTGAGAAAGAAGATACCTACTAAGAAGGACTCCTGGTGGCTAACTGGGCTCAAATTTAAAAAACAAACAGCCCTGGCCAGTGTGGCTCAGTTGGTTGAGCATGGTCCCATGCACCAAAAGGTCATTGGTTGCATTCCGGACAGGGCACATGCAGGCTCCACCCCCAGTAGGGGGCGTGTATGAAGCAGCCAATGGATGTTTTTCTCTCTCTAATCTAATTAAACAAGCAAACAAACAAACAAAGCTCAGCAGCCATTGCTACACAGGGGCCTCTCACGCAATTTGCACTTCACAGAGAAGCCTGCACTGAACTGCCTGCCTACACTGTTACGTCACCTGAGACAGTCCTACTAAGGAGTTCCTGGAACAATATTTCAACCAATGGGAATGAGGCTTTCCCCATCCGGTCGGAGCAGTGCTGCCATATATCCTCATCCGCTTCTTCACGAACCAATCAGAGAAGCTCCATTCTGACCAATCACAATGTCTTTTGGACCAATCAAACTGAGAGCTGGCGCGACATTTGCATGAGGAAGGACTAGACGGGACCAGCGGTGGGACTTCTGGCAACTTAAACCAGCGGCCTCTGCTGAGAGCACTTTCCCTTCCCACCTAAGGCAGTTCTCCCAGCTGGAGCTGAAACTGCAACACGGATGTGACCTCTCTGATACTTTGCCCTGAATAGTTTCCTTCTTCACTGTGACCCCAAATTGGGGATTCCTGTGCTGAATTGGCACTAAGGACCATGGGTGAGGGCTGCCATCTGCCTCTAATCCCCAAACCTTACCCAATGTTGCCCTGTCAGTATACACTCAGGGGCTGTACAGTCAGCGGGGCTGCAGAAGGCAGAGGGAACGCAGAAAGCAGGAGGGCTAGGACACCAGGGACGATCGGGCAGGGCGTGACTGCCAAGCTAGAGTTTGGTCAGTGCTTCACAACTTAACCGAGTTTTAGAATCCGGAGGAAAAGACGTTGAAATACAGGTTACCCCAGCCTCACTCCAGGTCCGCCGAAGAGCCACTGCCCCAGGTGGTTCTGAGGATCAGACTAGTTTGGCAACCACTGCTGTTGGCAAGAAAGATGCAAGGTTTCAAAGCAGATGAGTGAAACCTCTGAACTACATTTTAAATGCCCATCAGTCCTAAGAGAAGACAGGAGGCCACGGCAATGGTCTGGGGGAGACAGTGAAGACCCACAGATGGGCGAGAAGTCGCCTTCATCTCTATCCCCCGTGCCCACCAGGCTGTCCCGCTTCGCGGGCTTCACCAAGTACGGCTGATGGGAAATGCGCCCCCTTACCCGCCTCATGCGACCCTTGGACAGCAGGTCGGCGATCCCCTTGGCCGCGTCGTTCTTCTCGGCCACACAGAGGACTTTCCGGACGCCTCGGAAGGCCACCTCCATGGCGGAGGTGGGAAAGGTCCGACCTCCGGGCCGATGCAGACACCGGAGCGCGCAGCGGGAGACGGGGAAGATCATCCCGGGCGCCCGTGCATGCTGTGGAACACAGAGGTGAGGGTCACCTCACCCCGCGCCCACCCTAAGGGAACCAGAGCCTACGAGAGCCGCCAGAGTGCGGCCGCAGCCCGGTCTCCTCCCACAAGCCCACCCGGCTTGGGGGCTGCGGCCACTCAGCCTTCTCCTCTCCGCCCGCCGCGTCCGCTTCCGCCCGCCTTCTCCAGCCACTTCCGCCAGGCGCGAGTTCCTAGCACCGCGAACTACAACTCCCACACTGCCCCGCGCTCCCGGATCCCGGTCCCAACACGTTTCCGCTCCCCCGCTTCATTTCCTTTCTTTCCTGACAGTGTTAGTTAATCGATTGGTCCTTGCTCCACAGTGCCCCCGCCTCCCCCGAGCCTCTCCGTCACAATCTTTTTCGCTCTTGCTCAGAAGTCTACTCGAACGTTTCCGGGTCACGCGGCGCCAATACCGCGAGTCATGTGATACCAAGATGGCGGCGCCGCTGTAGCTGTCTTTGGGTTGTGGCGTCCAAGGAGCGGGGACCGTTTCTGCCCTCGGGTCGTGGGGGCGGCAACGCTTGGCTGGTCCCTGCGGCGTCCTGTAGCCCCACGTTAGGTACCAGGTCAGGCCCGGGCTGTTGCTACCACCGGTGGGTTCGGGGAAGTCCCGGTGACCTCGCTGCAGGTGCTCTGCGCCGGCCGCGCTTGGCAGAGGAGGGGGCAGCCGGCCTCCCTGTCTTCTGGACTTGCGGAGTTCATGAGGCCTGGAGGGGATACACCTCCGAGGGGCTGCGGGAGTTTGAGTTCTCGGGTGTGTGAGAGGCAGGCAAGTACTCCTAAGAGCGCAACGAAGTCGACAAAGACTGCTTCCTCTTGCGGAGGCCTGGCTCCCCGGCGTTGATTGCCCCAGCGTTCTTTCTCACTTCCTCTCAATGTTCTCTCTGCACATCTGGAAATATGATCAGCGCCCCTGACGTGGTGGCCTTCACCAAAGAGGACGAGTATGAGGAGGAGCCTTACAATGAGCCGGCTCTGCCAGAAGAGTACTCGGTGCCGCTCTTCCCCTTCACAAGCCAGGGAGGTAACCCATGGTCCAAACTGTCCGGAGCCAAGTTCTCTCGGGACTTCATCCTTATTTCCGAGTTCTCGGAGCAGGTGGGACCCCAGCCCTTGCTGACCATCCCCAATGATACCAAAGTTTTCGGTACTTTTGACCTCAATTACTTCTCCTTACGGATCATGTCTGTGGATTACCAGGCTTCCTTCGTGGGCCATCCTCCTGGTTCTGCCTATCCCAAGCTGAACTTCGTGGAGGACTCCAAGGTGGTGCTGGGAGACTCCAAAGAGGGAGCCTTTGCTTATGTGCACCACCTCACCCTGTACGACCTGGAGGCCCGTGGCTTCGTGAGGCCCTTTTGCATGGCTTATATCTCAGCAGACCAGCACAAAATCATGCAGCAGTTCCAGGAGCTTTCGGCTGAATTTTCCAAAGCTTCAGAGTACTTGAAGTCAGGCAACAGGAAGGCCTTTGCTGTGGAACTTGAAAAGAAACTGAAAGACTTGGATTACACCAGGACAGTGTTGCACACTGAAACGGAGATCCAGAAGAAAGCCAATGACAAGGGCTTCTACTCATCGCAGGCAATTGAGAAAGCCAACGAGCTGGCTAGTGTAGAGAAGTCCATCATCGAACATCAAGACCTTCTGAAGCAGATCCGCTCATACCCTCATCGGAAGTTGAAGGGGTCTGATTTGTGTTCTGAGGAGATGGAGAATGCTCAGGATCAGCCTGACCCAGCACCCACTACTTCCAACCCTGATGAGTGTGCTGACACAGACCTTTACACCTGCAGACCTGCCTACACCCCAAAACTCATCAAAGCAAAGTCCGCCAAGTGTTTTGACAAGAAGTTGAAGACCTTGGAAGAGCTCTGTGACACTGAGTATTTCACCAAGACCCTGGCTCAGCTCAGCCACATTGAGCACATGTTCAGAGGAGACCTGTGCTATCTCCTGACTAGCCAGATTGACAGAGCACTACTAAAGCAACAGCACATAACAAACTTTCTCTTTGAAGACTTTGCAGATGATGATAGGATGGTAGAGAAACAAGAAAGCATACCCTCTAAGCCCAGTCAGGAGAGGCCACCTTCCAGATCTCTAGAAGAATGCCCAATTCCTCAAGTATTAATTAGTGTTGGCTCTTACAAGTCCAGTGTGGAGTCTGTGCTGATCAAGATGGAGCAGGAGTTTGGAGGTGAGGACTGTAAGGAAGTGGAGGTGGCAGAAATGAGCAGTTTTGATCTCCATGGGAACTTAGACTACCTGGATATGGATATGAAAGGGAGTATCAGCAGTGGTGAAAGCATTGAGGTTCTAGGCACGGAGAAGTCCACCTCTGCGCTATCGAAGTCTGACAGTCAGGCCAGCCTCGTGGTGCCACTGAGCCCCCAGGTGATCCGGAGCAAAGCAGTCAGCCACAGGACCATCAGTGAGGACAGTATTGAAGTCCTCAGCACCTGCCCCTCTGAGGCCCTCATCCCTGATGACTTTAAGGCCAGCTACCCAAGTGCTATTAATGAAGAAGAATCATATGCAGATGATAATGAGGGAGCCATCCATTTCCAGGCAAGCATCAGCCTAAGCAAGCTGGGTGAGCCAGAGGAAGGCAGTTTAGAAAACACTTCGTCACAAGCAGACTCCTGCTGCATTGGGAAGGAGAGTGACAGTCTGCTGGTGCCACTCACCACTCCAATCCACACACACTCTGACGAGGATGGAGTAGTGAGCATCCCCCCACAGCGCTACAGGCAGAAGGACCAGGGGTTCTGTGTGGACTATGCAGTGGAAAATGCCAACCCTTCTTCCCGAGACAACAGTTCTGAAGGCTTCCCTGCTTATGAGCTGGACCCAGGCCAACTGCTGGCCAGCAGGGATATCAGTAAGATCAGCCTGGACAACTACTCGGACACCACCAGCTATGTGAGCAGTGTGGTCTCCACCAGCTTGGACAGGACTCCCTCCTCTGCTCATCCCACTGGCCCCTCTTTTGAGAGGCATAAAAAGAGGGCTGGCCAGAATGCCTTAAAATTCATCCGCCAGTACCCTTTTGCCCACCCAGCCATCTACTCCCTGCTCAGTGGGAGGACACTTGTGGTCCTGGGGGAGGACGAGGCCATAGTCAGGAAGCTTGTGACAGCATTGTCCATCTTCGTCCCCAACTACAGCTGCTATGCCAAACCCGTGAAGCACTGGGTCTCCTCCCCTTTGCACATTACGGATTTTCAGAAGTGGAAGCTTATTGGCCTGCAGAGGTAACTGGTTACAGGTAGTGGGGAAGGGCCTGTTAGATGTACATGCCTCTGGGTGAGGCTAAAAGTTGGTGTGGTGGACCAGAATCGGGAGGCCTGGCTTCCAGTCTGGACCCAGCACCAACTCACCATTACTTTTGGCAACTCATTCCCCTTCTGTTTCCTTTTCTATTAGTCACATGAGGGGATTGTAGTTCCTAAGTGGTTGCCAGTCCTGGATTGCATCCAGTTGTGCCAGAATTATGGGAGAATTTCATTTTATTTATTTTAAAACATGTTTTTATTGATTTCAGAGAGGAAGGGGGTGGGGGGCGGGGGGCGGGGGAGAAAGAGAGAAACATCAGCAATGAGAGAGAATCCCACTGGGGATTGTGCCTGCAAGCTGGGCAATTGGGCAGACTGGGGATCAACCACTGAGCCACGTTGGCCGGGGGTATGGGAGAATTTTAAAAATCACAATTCCTGGGCTCCATTTCCAGAGATTCTGATTCAGTTGGCCTGGGAAAGGCTGGACTTCTAGATCTTGGGTCCTTGTTTATCCTCAAATTTACACTATGGTGTAAATGACTAACAAGTGATCTGCGTCTGAGAAAGGGCTGTGGTAATGTAGGAGGGCAGCCATTATTGACTGGTGAGAGGGACATCAGAGGGCTCCAGTGGCTTTCACTCCACTGTCCTGTTTGCCTTTGAAGGCAGTCTTAATAAGGAAATGCAAAAGCCAATTCATTCTTCCTCTCTGAATGCTTTCTATTTCATTTCCTTATGCTTTAATAGATTCTTTTTGTTTTTCCAAATACTGCTTGACAAATGTCTGACTCAAGGGACTCTCTTTCAGTGTACGCACTGTGTTCAGTTTCCTCAGCCCCTTCTCTGCACCCCACTTTGCTCATCTGTAAAACAAAGGTTTTGAGCTAGGTTATCATCAGAGTCCCTGCTGACACATAGGAAGGGCAAAAATTTCCACACTGCAGTCAGCCATCGTTTGCTCTAATTTTCTGACTTCCCCTTTACATGGGTTCCTAATACCAGTGAAGTCACCATCCCGTCTCCTTGTGTCCACCCTTCTTAATGAAGTCACCTGGACTTAACTAACCCCTTGCTGCATTAGGCTTTCCTCAGAGTCATCATGGTGGGATTCAAACAAATACCACTTCTATGTCATGACTTGACTCACTTGTTGAGAACCTACAAGCCATTCTGGCGGGTGCGGCGCTATCAGCTGGAGGTACCTGAGCAAGGCCATTGCTCTGGAAAAATTTGTAGTTTAGGAGAGAGGACAGAAAGTGATCAGGGCCTTGCCATACGGAGAGATAAGAGTTCTAACAGTGGGTGTTTTGTGTGTTCTAAGAAAACAGCATAACTTAGTCGCACCTGGGAAGCAGGAAGGGAGACTGGAGAAGGCCTGGGGTCTTTGAATGACCTGGAGGGTGGACTTGCCCTTGTTGGGTAAGAGTGACGTCATGGGACGTGGTGTGATGTGCCTGTGACACCTGGACAAGCTCATTCCTTGGGCATCATAGGAAACCATTAAAGTCTTTGCTTACAGATGTAGAATCTGAGGGTCAGTAGGTTGGATGATGGCACTGATGGCTTTGTCTTGCCTCCCAGCGTCCTCACCCTCTGCTGGTGGCACCTCTGTGCTCTTGGGATTAACCCTTCTGTCCCAGGAAGGGAAGGGCTTTTCAGGGATTGTGTTTTGCTACTGTTCTTGGTGGAATGATGAGTTGGTATTCCTCATATGCACCCACATACACATTACACACCTTCTGTTATCCAACTCAAGCCCTCACCCTAACCCTTCAACTTTGACATTTTTACTTCAAAAGATGGAGCATCTAAAACATGTCAATCTATCAACATCACCTGGCATATTGAGGACCAGGCTCAAGATGGTCTTGCCCTTTCTGGAGGCTTTTCCTTAAATTCCCTCCTTAGAATGTGCCAGAATGGCAAAAGAGGTTCATTTCTTACATCTCCATTCTACTGCGTACCTGATTGAAGTGCTCTGTTGGGAAGGACTCAGGCCTCGGTTGGGCTGCATTGGAAATCCTGCTGTCATCAATTAATGATGTTTCTGTGGTGCAGGAGAGGGTAGCTGGCAGGTGGGCAGTATATTTGGCATCCTGGAGTGGAGGAGGTGTGAGGTGGTCTGAGTCCTGTGTCATCCCTCTCACTGTCCATTCACAGTGGGCACCTGGGCAAATTACTCCTTGTCTCGAGGCTTTGTTCCCTCCTGAGAAAAGAAAAGGGTTGGATCACTGAATATCATTTGCCAAGTACTTATTGAGGGCTATGTGCCAGCTACTGTGCCCAGTGCCAGAATTATAAGGTGAGTTGGCAGCCGTGTCAGGGCGAGCATGCCCTTCCCAGTCAACCCTCACTTTAGCCCCAGCTCTGTCACCGCTGTCAGCTTGACCTCTCTGAGGCTGGCCTTGTGATTGCAGAGGTCGGAAGGCCCATCACATCTGATCTGTGCCTGACCCATGAGCCCTCCTCTGTAGATTCATTATGGTCTACCCCATCCTGAATAGGAAGGCAGGCCAGGGCAGCAGGGACTGAGTGTGGCCCACACCACCAGTCTGCAGAGCCTGGAAGCAGCCCTTCACGAAAGTGAGAGTCCTGTCGGAAGTGGCCGGTGAGGTCTTTTCAAGAATCCCAAGTGGGGAAATGATGACTTCTGTGAAGCTCTCCTGCTGACCGGAGTGTGCACACCTGCTGGGAGTTGGAAGCACCTGCCTCGAGGGGGTCCTTCTCAGTCATGAAGAATGGTAGATGGGCTGGAGTTCTTGTTCCCTAGGGGACTTGTCACTGGATGATCAGCTGAGGGACTAGAAATGGAGTGGGAACTGGATTTGCTACAAATCACCGGAAATAATTCTGAGAGGTGAACGGTAGACAGAGTGTGAAAATATCAAGAGATGAAAACCCATAGAGTTGTGCTTCATGGCTGTTGGAGGCAGTGTGTGTTCCGAGTTCAGATCCGGCTGTCAACAGTACTAGTTGTGTGAGTTTGGACCAGTCATGTCATTCATCCCTGAACAAAACTTGTCGATCCTGCCTGTAAGTAGGCTTACAGAAGCCCCACACGGAGCTGGAGGCGGGCACATCTAGGGTGTGTGAACAGCCTAGCGCCGTGCTCGGCAGCCCTCAGCGGTGCTTGGAGTTGTGGGTGGAGGGCGAGTCACCCCCATGGGCAGACCCACCGTCGAACAGGCGGATTGAGGCCCACCTGAGGGTCAGCATTGAAGAGTGTGAGTAGAAGAGGTGTCTTGGTGTGTCACGAACTTCCCATCTGTGGTCCCGTGTGCTAAGTTAATCTGGAATCGGAGAATTGTCTGGCTCAGAGAGTCTTCCCACTCAGGTGCTTTGCCTCCAGCTAAAATCAGCTCAGATGATGAACTGTTTTCAAGGACTCACCCCAGAACTGCTAATGTCATTGGCAGTTTGATTTTATTTTTCTTCTAAGGTAGGCCCTCACTGTCTACAGAGTGAACACAGGATATGGACACACAATCAAATCAGTCTCCCATGATTTTAAGTCAAATCCAGAGGTTATTGTATTGTTTAGCAGGCAGTAGTAACACGCCCCGGACCATCTGGAAAACAGCGTAGTTCTGGAGGGAAACAGTGCGAGGGTGGGTCAGAGGCCCTCCTGGGTTGAGTCCTGCTTCTGCCACTTTCTAACTAGGTGATCTTGCACAAGTGATGGCCCCTCTCTGGGCCTCAGTGTCCTTGTCTGTACAGAGATTGCCTCCCTGGCTTTGGGATAGGCCAGTGGTCGGCAAACTGCGGCTCGCGAGCCACATGCGGCTCTTTGGCCCCTTGAGTGTGGCTCTTGCATAAAATACCACGTGCGGGCGCGCATGTACAGTGCGATTGAAACTTCGTGGCCCATGCGCAGAAGTTGGTATTTTGTGGAAGAGCCACACTCAAGGGGCCTAAGAGCTGCATGTGGCTCGCGAGCCGCAGTTTGCTGGCCACTGGGATAGACCATAATGAATCTGCACAGGTGTGAGGCTCTCAGGTGCCTATGCTGTACAGCTGAGGGACAAGCCTGGAACTTGCTTCTTCCCATGTTGTCTGGCCTCCTGATAAGGAGTCTTGAGGGAAGCAGAAATGGAGGAAGAGTTAGAAGAAACAGCATCTTCTCAGAGAAGTGGTGGTGCCATAGGTGGGACTGGGTGGGGCCGTCTGAGCTTTCCTGGGAGAAGCTGGGCCTGAGGCCAGTGTGATCAAGATAGGTGGCTGGAATGGAGGGGCAAGAAGATGAGGCTGTGCTGCTGCAGCAGCGCCTTGGTGGGCTGGATGTGCCAAGCCTGAGGAGGTGTTTGGCTCATAGTCCGGCCCCCTTGGCCATCTTTGGTCTGGATGCCTTCCACAGATCCCAAGGCCCACCTTTCTTCTAAGGCCACTCCTCCAGAACCTTCTGGCCCGGAGCCTCTCCTGTGGAGGCTGAGACACATCCCCCTTCACTCAGTGTGCTTGGCTTTTCTTTCCAGCCAAAGCAGGCCCATCACCACCTGCTCTGCCCCTGAGTCACTACCTGGAATATAACAGATGCTCAGTAAATGATTGTCAGTTATACAAGGTGACAACATTCAGGAAGGAAAAGTTATTATGAGATTACCTTGGTCCCAAGTGACTGTCAGTCCATTTTACACACCATCTTGGGTCTAATACATGCCCTACATTCCAGAGCCTGTCAGTCTGTGAAACCTGGCCAGTCAGCCATTTGCCAGACGACAGAGAAAAACGGGTGTAAAGGAGGGTTTTACGGAGCTGCTTACTGGACTGAGCGCTCCGACTTCCTCCCTCACTGGGCAAACCCTGCCTGCCTACCCCTGGAGTGCAAGGCAGTGGGAGCAAGGGGCCAAATTTTTGCAGGCCTGCGTCTGCAAAAACTCCTGGCCAGTGGGCAGGACAAGAAGACAGCTATCACCACAGTGGTCAGTGTCAGGCATTCTTTTTTTTTTTTTAAATATATTTTATTGATTTTTTACAGAGAGGAAGGGAGAGGGATAGAGAGTTAGAAACATCGATCAGCTGCCTCCTGCACATCTCCTACTGGGGATATGCCCGCAACCCAGGTACATGCCCTTGACCGGAATCGAACCTGGGACCCTTCAGTCCGTGGGCCGACGCTCTATCCACTGAGCCAAACCGGTCAGGGCGACAAATAAGTCTCAGAAAGGTTAAGGAGCTTGACCAAGGTCATAGCAAAAAGCAGAGGAAGGGATCAGGGAAGGCTGGAGAAGGCTGACACTGGATAAGCCATGTACAGAGGGAGTGAAGGGTATCCGGGCAGAGCACATAGGCCGTGATGTGGAGGCCCCATGGAAAGCTTTGGATTAGTAACAGATGAAGCCTCAGAGGTCAGCAGGCAGCAGGTCATACAGGGACTTGTTGACCATGCCAAGGCATCTGAACTTCATGAGGGTGGTGAGGAGCCTTTGGAAGATCATGATGAGCAGATTTGTCTTCCAGAAAGCCAGTGAGTGCTGGCCGGATGGGAGCTGGCCTAGAGACAGGAAGCCCCCCTCCTAAGTGTTTGCCTCCACTTGCTGCCCTTGCTCTTCCTCCTGACCTTAGCCTGTGTGTTTCAGAGTGGCATCCCCGGCCAGTGCCAGCACCCTTCACGTTCTGAGCCGCTACAGCCGCTACACAAGCATCCTGGACCTGGACAACAAAACCCTACGCTGCCCCCTTTACAGAGGCACCCTTGTGCCCCGGCTGGCAGACCACCGTACTCAAATCAAGCGGGGCAGCACCTACTACCTGCACGTCCAGAGCATGCTCACCCAGCTCTGCTCCAAGGCCTTCCTCTACACCTTCTGCCACCACCTGCACCTGCCTGCCCACAACAAGGAGATAGAGGAGTTGGTTGCCAGCCGGCGGGCAAGCTTTCTGAAGCTGAATCTGGGCCTCGTGAATGAAGATGTCAAGGTGGTCCAGTACCTGGCTGAGCTGCTGAAGCTGCACTATATGCAGGAGTCTCCTGGGACCAGCCAGCCCATGCTCAGGTTTGACTATGTCCCCAGTTTTTTGTACAAAATCTGAGGTCAGTTCCAGCCACTGTGACTCGGGCACAGGAAAGAGAAGGGTTGGCGTGACATGACCAAGCAGTCCTCTGAGCGGTTTAGACTTCTGGTGTCATAGGTGGGAAGGAAACCAAGGTGGCTTCAGGCAGCTTGCAAGTTGGACTTGGGCAGAGGGAGGAGCCTGGCTCTGAAAGCATCCAGGACAGTAACAGCTCTCTTGTCTCCCTGGTAAGGAATGGACCTGGAGGGCGCTCTTGGCCTCCCAAGGACTGGTAGCCAGGGCAGAGGAAAGCCTCAGTGGGGTGGGATGAGGGGCAGGAAGGCAAAGCCATGATGGGAGGACCATGTGGCCACGCTTATCTTCACTGAACACTTGAGTGGCAAAATCAAGTGAAACAGCCTGTTAACTGGAATGATTTTGTGGAAAACAAGAGGGTGGAATATCCGTTGTCTCATTCAAACCCCAACTGAATGGCCTCCTAGAGCCTGTCATCCAGGGGAGGCCCCTGAGAGAGGGGAGGGAGAAAGCTCTGCCCCCGCTGGGTGGTGGGGAATGTCAGCCTCCAGGCCCCCGTGCTGAGGGAGTGAGCAGCTCCCTGTCCCCACCCTCACTTCCTCACCTTGCACAGCGTCCCCACAGGCAGCAGGAGAGAGTGCAGCGTCACTAGTCCCCAGTTGTCAGTGGGAACTGCGCTTTGAGGCAGAGAGCCCAGCCAGGGCCGAGGATCCATGAAGCCATCACCACTGTGTGAGCGGTGAAGAGCCAGCAGGGCCTGGCCCAGCAGTATTTTTGGCCAGAGTGTCAGCACTGTCCTCTCACCCAAAGCAAACCCTTGCAACCACTTCACTACCTCTCGCGGGGTCTCTCGAGCACGGGACAGCAGAGTTCGGTTCAGCTGGCTGGTGTGGGTGGGCAGCCCAGATGGTGGTGATTCGGGGCTGGGATTTCCTCCAGGCAAGAGGACAGCTGTCTTCGTGGACCTGCCTGGCAGGTTGCACAGGCCTGGCGTGTGGGCACTTCATGGCAGCTACTTCTGCCCATGTGTGACTCCCACCTTCTCAGGAGATGTGCCCAGGTCCACCCACCACAACCTCCCTGAGCTTCTTACAGTTGCCACTGGTATGTAGATGGAGGGTTTCTTGCAACCTTGATAATTTTATACCTTTCTTTTAAAGCTGTTTTCCCCCCTAAGTAGGGAGAACTCTCGGTATTACTGCTTTTTAATTTGTTCCCACAAACGTGATAAAACAACCCTGAGCCAGTGACAAGTGGTGCTCCTGGGCGCGTGTGCATATCTACTGGGGCCGTGCCCTGCGTGCTGAGACCTGGTCTGCCTGTCAGTGTGGGGCACACCATTGAAGTCACGGGAGAGGCACACCTCTGGTGACTAAGGAGGGTTTGCGTCCCATCACTCCTTTGGTCCCTCCCTCGCCCAGGTCCTCTGCACAGGATACGGCCCGTTGGCTCCCATCCAGAGTGTCTGGTCAGTCCCCATGCCTGTTAGGGCAGGGATTTCCTCCAGAAGAGGAAGGCCTTCTCGCGTGTCTTTGTGGATGTGCGAGTTTGCCCCTGAGGCCGTGACTGAGAACTCTGGTGGTGATTGGTGTTGCTTACACTTGTTGGTTCCTTTTACCTCCGGCTGTTGCATGTTCACACGCAAGACGGCGCTCCAGGAGCTGCCGGCAGCTTTGACAGGTGAGGCGTTGGCCTGCGGGAGGGCTGCACAGGAAGCCTGCTTCTCGGTGAGCTCCGGGCCTGCGACCGGCTCCCCTCCTTCGTGGTCAAGATGCTGCTTTGTTTCTAACTGGGTGGCTAATTGCTGTCACTTAGGCCTCCAGGAGCATGAGCTCGTGCCATCTTACCCCCACGGGGAGAAAGGCCTTAGGGCCCAGGGACAAGATGGACAGTGACCACTGGCGCCAGCACTGACGTCTCATTCCTGTTTCCCTCCGACACGGACTCTGGTTAACATGGACATGGGCAGGGGAAACGGCCTTCTAGGAGCCCACTGCTGCGTCTGCCATAGACGTCTGCTTTGGAGGGTGTGTGCTCAGAAGCTTGGCCCCAAGGACAGTCCCGAAGGCCTGAGGACTACGGCACGGCCGTGGCTGTAAGCAGGAGAGGCTGCTCCGCGGCGCGGGCCGGAGCCCACGGGGCAGCGCACTGGAGCTGGCTCCGCACGGAGAAGCGCATTGGCCTCACTGAGGAGAGGGTGAACTCCAGGATTTAAATTTGGGTTAAAATCTAACTTTTCAGGGTGACAGTTTCAAAGGATTGCCTGATGCCCAGTGTGTTTCTTTTCAAAGGGATGAAAGTGGCACTTGGGCTGGGAGGTTTGGGCAGAGGCGGTTGAGACTGAAGTGGGACCTACCAGATGCAGCTATAAAGGGTAATGGTGGGGAGCCCTATGCAACGGACTGATCATTTCTTCAAGAACTGTGGTTTGATGTTGTCCTGTAGTATAGCCCAGTGTTAATAAAACATTTACAAACACTTCCCAGACAATCAAGGACATCGGTGCCCCTATTAATTCTTTAGTCCCACAAAGGCCCAGGCACTGAAACTGAGTTTTCTTTACTTCCTTTACCCGCCCCCCTTCCCTTTGTCCACGCAGTCCCCGTCACAAAGCTGCCTGGGCTGCAGTCACGTAGTGACCGCCAGGAGCTCCGTTAGCGCTTGGCTGCAGCGTCACAGCACCCAGCCTGAGCTGCTGCCTCCGTTTCCCCAGGGACCTTGCTCCTGTAGTGTGATCTTTGATGTTTAGAAATTGTGACTTTTCCATAATTGACTGCAATGGCTGAAGTTATACACATTACACCAGATTTGGAAATGGGCCATGGTAGCTCATCCTGTCATTTCCCATTTAGCTTTTAACTTTATTTCAGGTTATTGTATTCGAAGTATAGTAGACTTCAACCCCCGACAAACAACAAATCCCATTTCAAAATCCAAGGAAGGCCGATATTTCTACCCCAAATGCCAGGCCTGTTGTGGTACAGTGACATGTGTCTGGAGGCCAAGAGTGGTCTTGAAGATCTTGCCTTTGCACTGACCACCGCATGCCCCACTCCCTGGCCCAACGCTGCAGGGCAGGTCAGCTGCTGCTGCGTCATCTTTTACAGGTGGTAGCACTCAGCTGGTGGCCAGCCGGGGGTGGGGGGACTTTGGAGGCACTGATTCCCCAAGCTAGCAATCAGATGCTACCTCCTATTTCAGAGGAACGTGTTTTGGTTCGTGCTTTGAATCAAACCAGCCAGCTTTCTGAATTTTCTCCAATACTGTTAAAGTGAAAAAACTGGAATCTTTAAAAGAGATAAGGAAAAAGCATCAAGTTTCTGCTTCTGGCTAGAAACAAAAACGGTCTCAGCTGATAAGGCTGGAGCACACCAGGGTTTCCTGAGCCTTTCTCTGTTGAGCACTGGCCTAACATGGCCTCACCTAGTAAGGGAGGCCGCAGGAGAGAGGGAAGGGGCACTTTGCTGCTGGTGGGGAGCCCTGGCTTCTGGGGCTACACAAGGGGTCTTGGATATGTCCCTTCGTCTTCAGCTGGGGAAGAAACAAGCCCCTAAAGGTAAGCCTTGGAGCAGTGTAACAGCTCCCAGATTGAGGCATAGATGTGGGTACCCGCGTGCACTCACCCAGAGACTGCGCTGGAGCAATCGCCAACACACTGGACACTAGGCCACAGGTGCCTTCCAGGCGGGGCCACAGGGAGCCTCGGCCTCCGAATGCCCGGCGCTGCTGGCGGCTGCAGTCGGGCTAAGAGAAGCCGCCTGTAAGGCTGCAGTGACAAGCATCGTCTGTGAGGAACTCTCGTTTGTTATTTTTGGAAAGTATTTTATTACTGCATGTTCTGTCCACGTCTGTGAATGGGAGTCTGACCAGCATGTGAGCTGCAGTCGTCACAGTGGCGAGCAAGAGTATGACAGAGACCCGGTGACAGTGGCTCCCAGGTACGGTTGCACCAGAGTTCAACCAGAGCAAATGCCAAACAAACAGTACGAGAAGTGTACTTTTTAAGAAATTAATTTATTTGAGTTATTTTTGAAATATAAAAATGGGTTGTATTTTTTAAAGCTGTAATTCTTGTAGACATTCTGTGGTTAAAAATTTGTGCTTATTAAAAATGGTCATTTATGTTTTGCACCTCAGCTTTATGAAAAATAAAGTTTCTCTGGGAAGGTGACAGTCGGCTTCTTGATCACAGGAGGGAGTTCTCTCGCAGGACGAAGGTCCCTGGATGAGGCTCCGCAGGAGGCTGCGAACCCTAGGCGCTCCCACCTGCCCAGCTGCAGGGCGAAGACCACGGCCGCGGCGTGCAGGGCTGCTACTCGGAACCCGCAGCCTGGGGCACCTCTGAGAATTCTGAGCCAGCACAGAGCAGAAGGGTCAGGTTTCCCTCTGCGGTTGTAAGGTCATGGGTCAGTTTCCTTTGCTGTCCCACGGGGAACAAGCTACGAGCTTGGGTGTTTCTTCGCTGCTGCAGTGCGTCAGAGGAAGCCCAATACTGACAGAAGGGTAAGTGAAGGTCCTGGAATCATTCCCCTAGCTCTGCCCCGCCCCACTGTCTCAGTGAATGAAGGCTAAGTAGGATTTCATTTTTACAGAGGAACTGTAACAGAGCTGTGAGAAAGTGAGGTTTAGATTTATACTCCTTAATTGGTCCCAGAATTACTAACAGTGGGCCTTTAGCAGATTTTGATTTGTGAAGATAACATGAGAAAAGTCCCAAAGAAACCTCTGCGGAGAGCACCCAGAAGTTGACCAGGCCCGTGTGGGGTGGTGCTTCTCAAGGGCACTGTGTCCTTGGTCCTGACGCTCCCAGTGGGGCAGGTGCAGCCGGTGGCTCCTCTAAAAGTCCGGCAGGCCGGGCAGAGGGAAGAGAGACGCGAAGCTCTCCACCTCCTCCCGGAGGGCTCGGACGGCCCCACGGTGCCGCTCATCCCCCGCTAGCTTCTCCTTGAACTCCTTCAGGCTGGCCTTGTCCCCAACGTCCTTCTGAATCTGCAGAGTCAGTTCTATCCCTGTGTGGCACAGAAATGAGTCCTCTGGGACCAGGAGACACACGCAAGACCCAGAGACCCCAGCTGGGGGGTGACAGCCGGAGGGATTCATGTTCACCCCAGAAATGATTCTTGTATGCACCCTCCGTGAGCAGGACAAGTGTACAAAGGTTTCAGATCAATGGTTTGCTAAGTGATTTCTGCTGTTGCCTGTCCCCAACACTCAGCCTTGACACAGAAGCGTCCCTCAGTGGCTGGGTCGCCACTGTTCAGAGACTCCATACACACAGTATGAGGTGTCAAACTTCCAAACCGATATCCTTACCTTTGTGAATAAAGTGGGCTACTTTCTGGAACTCTGTTTCCAGAAGTCCTCGGGACGTCAGTGCTGGGGTCCCCAGTCGCAGTCCACTGGGCCGCAGGGCGCTTCTGTCACCTTCAACAGAAACAGGCTCTGTACTTGGGCCGCACTCAAACTCACCCCTGACCACTGTGCGTTGAAAAGGGACCCTTGGGCAAAAGAACAGGCCTGCAGATGCCAGTGTGTCTGGTGAGAAGGGCACCGACCCCCGCGGGAGAGGCAGGAGCAAGGCGCAGGCAGCGGCACACTGAGGGCTCTGCTTTAACAGTAAGAAAGTCACCTTCTGTGACGTGGCCTTTGCTCTTCTGGGTTTGGACTGCATCACCATCCTCGTTCACAACCTACCGAGAGCCAGCCTGCTTTCCAGCGACCCGGCTCCCTCCCTGAAAAGCCTTCTCACTTCTCAGCACCCCCTCGCCCGGTCCTGGCTGGAGCTGGGCGAGGCAGCCCCGGAGAACCCCCGCTGAGCTCCCACCCGCCAGGGCACAGGCATCCTTCAAGCATCTGAGCCAGTTCTCACAGCTGTAACAGCCCGGAAATGCAGACAAGTGTGGAAGAGAAGAGCGAGGAGGGTTCTCACCTGGGCAGGTGTTCTTGTTGCAAGCAATAGAACAGGCTTCTAGCACCTTCTCAGCCCGGCCACCATCTGTGCCTTTGGAACGGAGATCCACGAGGATCAAATGGTTGTCAGAACCACCTGGAAGCCAAGTTGGACATGTAAGGATGCAGATGGTGACTCCATGCGAGTGGAGGAATTTCTCTCCTAGGAATGGGCTGGAAGGACGGGGCTGAAGCAGATGGGGCAGGACAGTGAGCCCCACCGTGTCCTGGAAGGCTTCACTCGCCTCAAGGAAAGACGCTCAGGACCCGAGAGCTGAACAGAAAGGACCGAGTGGTGTAGGGTGCTCGGCGATGCAGCGGCTGAGGCTGAGGGGAGAATGGCCAGCCTGCCCACTGCAAAGACCCAGCCACCGGCCGCCCGGCTAGGGCCTCGGCTGCCTGGGAGGGCCGCTCGCGCAGTGCCGCTCAGGATTCCGCCTCCTCTGACACGTCACCTGGGCAGTCCCCGCCCGTCTCTGAAGCCAATCTTCCATCCCCTTGCGAGGCAGCAGGGGGTGGTCCCGTTTATGGGACAGCGGGTACCCGCTCCCGCTACTGAGCACGTGTTGGGCGCCAGCACTACTGGCTGTCATATCTGGTCTCTACTCCTGCGAAGGGGATGGTAGCAGAGTGGTGCAGATGAAGATGGCGAGGCGACAAGAACATTCTGCAACTGGCCCAAGCGCCCAGAAGTCTTCCAGGTACAGTACCCGCATCTTTCCACTTTGAACTCTCATTAGTACCAAGTCACTGACTTGGGCAACAGCTGTGACTTCCAAGATGCCACAAACCAAGTCAGCGCTTAGCTCTGGACCTCACAGCCCAAAGCTGAAGGCACCGTCCCCACAGCCTCCCACTTTCTGGCCGTTGCTTTAGGCAGGCAGCTCAGCATTGTGGAACCTCAGATGCCCATCTGTAACCTAAGCCCAACAACATGCAAGGCTGTCATGAGGGTGAAATGAGGGCCTGTGAATCGTGCTTGGCCAGCGCCAGGCAGGTTGGTACCAGATATGCTGGCTGCCATCAGTGACCATGACTGGCTTCAGTCTTCAGAGCAGAGTGAATGAGGGGCGAGGACAGGCCAGGAGCTCAGGAAGTGCGGGACTCACTGGAGGCTCTGAGCAGCAGGGCTGAGGGGGTGCCTGTATCAGACGGAGTTTGGCCTAAATCCTGGTGATGCCAACCAAGCCTGGCTCCCGCCCAGCATCACCTAGGAACTAGCGGGAGGCAGAGCCCGCCCAGGCCTGCATTAATATGCACATCCACGTTTGAGAAACTGACTTAGAGAACCTGGAAGGTCACAGGCCAGACAGAACCCTGGGGCTTTCTTCCCGGGAGACGTGGAGGAGGGAGGAGAACGCGAAGAAAGGAAGTGAAGGAAAGAGATGCTTCTCAGAGAACATGGCTGAGAACATGGCATTTGCCCAGCTCAGCTGCTCACTGGCCTAGTTGGGAGCCCGCTCCTCAGACTGGGCCTGTAAAGGCAGCAGGCAGGGGCAGGCACCTGCATCCACAGGGGACCAGGACCCACCTTCCTGGGCCACCTCTGCTGGCACAGATGGCAGCCGGCGAGCCCAAGAAAGCTGCCCTTCCTCTCAGTAGCTAAGTACGCTCACTGCCTGCCAGCACCCGGGCCATGCTGACTCAGCCTGCAGGGACTGGGCAGGGACTGGGCACGGCCCCCCGAGCGAGCCCTCACCACCACATCCAGCTCACTCAGGGCCACCATCTCTGAGTTAAGGCAAAGGCGAGCATAGTGGAGTCTGAACTCCCTGGCCTCCCGGCAGGTGGTCTACTGCACCGTGGCCCTTGGGGTGAGTGGGGTCAGTCCTGCAGACCATGCCAGGCACCGCTGGCGCTGCCACCCACCGTATGTGAGCGCAGTTCCCGGCCTCTCGGTGAGCTCAGGGACTCCTTTGGCCTCACTGGCCCAGCAGGGGAGGCAGCTGTCCCCGTGTGAGGTGGGGAAGGCCGCAGGGCACAGCAACGCCTCTGGAGGTGCCTGACTCACACCCGGCAGCCGCAGCCCAGGGCCCTGCTACAGCCACACCTGCCTGGATGAGTCAGAAGCAGCAGGGTCACGGCCGAGGTGAGTGGGTGCCACCCAAGTTTCTGTTGTACCTGTTACTATTTTGTAGCCCAGCTCCGTCAGGGCCTCAGCCAGCGCCCTGCAGTTGGCCACCACCTGCTGCTGGTACACCCGGAACTCTGGAGTCATGGCCTGCTTCAGAGCCACGGCCACCCCTGCAGGGAGACAGAGGTCAGGAGGCAGGGCGGAGCACAACACAGGCTGAGACTCAGAGACCTGGCTCTGCTCGGGCTTGTTTTCCGCCGTCACGGAAAGGGGTGGATGACATCCCCCAAATGACATATACTTCTAACCCTACAATGACCTGGCCACGCGGCCAGACATCTTCTGTTTGAGGATGTGCTTCTGAGGCAGCCTTTCTCCCAGGCGTGGGAGTTTGGTGCTGGTAAGCCTGCACAGGAGAGCTGTTCTAAGTGAGGCAGAGTTCGCAGGCGGTCCTCTCCGCTCCATAGATGAAAATGCTGCTTAAAGCTGGGCGTTGATGCCAAATTATGCAGCCCTTTCAGGTCAGATTCTAGGTGAGGGTGCAGGCCTGTGTTCAATCCTGAGGCTGCTTACAGGGCACAGAAACGGAGGAGAATGCAAAACGCACGTGCTGCGTCCCGCCAGAGGCTGCAGTCAGTGTGACGGAGGAAGAAACTGCAGATGCTGAGCTTGTGGGTACAAAATGGGACAGGAAAACACCCCGGGAGGTGCCGGGCCGCCCACGGCCTGGTGCCTGACCTCCCCGCTCTGCCCCCCTCCCTCTGGGGAACACTAGTGCTTCTCATGGTGCAGGTTAGACCTTTGTCCTGGGCCCTCCTAGCAACTGCTTTGTTCCAAAGAAGAGAGTGGAGTAACTGAGGTCGTCACAGGTTTTCTGAGCCGCTTGTACGAAGAGGGAATGAGTCAGGACTGCTTGCTGGGGTCCTGGAATCGAGTCCAGGAGCCACAGGTGCAGACGCAAGGCCAGCGGTGCTAGGACCCGACACAGGTGCCCCTCCCCCACGGGTCAGGGGAGAGGCATTTTGTCCTTGCTAGCCCCCTCCCTTTGCATTGCCTCTTCCAGCTGTCAAATCCTCCCCTGTTGTTTCTTAAAGAGAGCTCCACACAGACCGGCCGGGCTCAGCTCCCCCGAGGGGTGGCCACACGTGTCCCTGCCTGTGACAGTCCCGTTTCCCTGGGCTTCCTTGTTGGCATCTCCTAGACGGGGGCGTTCCTCTCGTTTCTCCCCAGCGTGGCAGCCCTGGCACGACTCTGGTGGATGGTGAGGGGGAGTCGGGGCCACAGCGAACAGAAGGGGAACTGCGGCATGGGGGCTGCTGTGGGTGAAGGGACGGCCTCCGAGGCTCGGGGGGGGGGGGGGTCTGGAGGTCCTACCAGCAATGGCGTGGTTGTGGGGCCCGCCCTGCAGCCCTGGGAACACAGCAGAGTTGATGAGCGACTCCAGGTTGTACAGAATCTCTTTGCCGGTTTTGGGGTCCGTGCTGCGCACTCCTGGATGAAGAAAAAGATCAGAATGGGAACCACCGATGGGCTGTTTTCTCCGCCTGGACTCAAACCCAGACTGCGGAGCTGTGGGGCGCTCCTCCTGGAGGGGAGACCTGCACGCCATGCTGCGGGCAGAGGGCGCTGGCTGCCAGGTGGGCAGCCTACCCTTTCACACATGGAATGAAATGACGAACATTTCCCTCCAGGAGACCGTCACAAAGAAAACGCCTTGGGGAAGTGCCAGAGAGCGCTCTGCCAGGATGACCACTCTGAGGAGATAAGACTCATGTGGCTGGAGACGGGGACTACGGCTCCCCTGGGCAAGAGGTTACTAATCAGCACTAGCAGCACTGATGTGTGCAGAGAGCGGCTCTCAGCACTTTGCCTGCGTTAACCCGTTACATCCTCACCGCAGCCGGCCAAGGCAGGCGCTGCAGCTGGTCCTGCCCCGGGGCTGAGGGAGGGGCACAGGCTCACCGCTGGCCCAGCTGGCTGAGTCGGCAACCATCGCCCAGGCGGGAGGAGGGCGACCTGCCCCAGACACCTCAGCGCATGGAAAGGACCGCAGGGTGCAGAGGTGCCCACTGTACACGGGTGGCCGGGCCGGGGAGGAGCTGCTGACGGGGTTCAAGAGACTCTGTCTCCCGAGGGTGGCTTCTCTGTGGACGCCAGGCCCCTGCACAGGCCCACATGGCTCTCACATGTGGGAATCCCAAAATATGGGGGCGTCCACATACATGTGGGCTGGAAGCATCCCATTACTGGAGAGAGAAACTCCTTACTGCAATGATAAACGGCGCTATGACTCGTACATCGAGGCCTTACAGCTTGACTACTGGGAGTCTTTCTCTAGAAGAAACATGGCAAGTTCACCAAAATAATTCTGTGCCGGCGCCCCTGCGTGCCTTGGCCAGCCGTGCACGTCTTCCTTCCCCTCCGGCACCTGCCACACCAGGAGGCCGCCCGGCACGATGCCCTCCTCCTCCCCCGCGGCCCACAGCTGCGCTCCGGGCTTCTCTCCAGGTCCCCTGAACAGCGGTCATTACCCCTAAGTAGCTCTTTCAGACCCTCATGTCTTCAAGGCATCCCAGGCCGGACTCTCCCCAGCCCCGTAAGCGGATGTGAACACCGAGGAGAGGAGCCGGCCCCGCCCGCACAGCCACCCGCACTGAGCAGCACACCTCGCCTGTAGAAGATCATGCCCGCGCGGCAGCCTCGCAGGGTCTTGTGGGTGGTGGTGGACACCACGTGGCAGTGCTCGAAGGGGGAGGGCACCACGCCAGCCGCCACCAGCCCGCTGATGTGCGCCATGTCGGCCATGAGATACGCCCCGTTGTCATCGGCAATCTTCCGCAGTCGAGCGTAGTCCAGGTTTCGGGAGTAGCAGCTGGTTCCTAAGATGGAAAAAGCGACCCCATAGTCAGAGATACCCAGAGCCAACTGCGGCCACGGCATGGTGGCCTCCGATCTGCACATCCGAAAGCCTGGAGGCTTCTCCCTCCACAATCTGAGGACAGAAATGAAGGATGTTCTCGAAAAACATCTGGTGTCAAGGCAGCCACTCTGATCTCTGCCTCTTCCATGCCCTGGTGGTGGGACGGCCCCCCACCCCAGCCAGTCAGGGATTAACATTTCTAGATGCTTCTCCGGGAACAGCCTCGGACCTATTCCACCGGCGGCTAATTGTGGCAAAACGGACATGTGTCCTGAGAAGGGTCCACTTGGACCCAAGGAGCTCAGCCATCCAGGCAGAAACCAGCAGTGAGCAGGACGGGGCGAGGACTGGGAGCTCCCGCCGCAGCTTCCCGCTGGTCATCCCCCGCGGTAATGAGGTTCATCACCTGCGATAATGAGCTTCGGGTGGAAGAGGCGGGCGTTTTCCTCCAGCTGGTCGTAGTTGATGTAGCCAGTGTCGGGGTTCACCTGTAGGAAGCCACGGACACGCAGGCTCAGGCGCCTGCAGCCCTCCCCGCGGCCCTCCCCCGGGACTGGCGCTGGCCATCAAGGGTCAGGCAACTCCTTCCACCTGCCCAAAGCTGCCTGCTCCTCTCCGCCATGAAGACAGGAAGGTGCCCAGGCCAGGCTTGAGGGTGAGGTGGGGGACCCTCATGTGGCATGCCCCTGTGGTGCCAACAACTAAGTCTTACTCACAGACCCACCAAGCCCCGAGGGTTCCGGGAAAGTGAGCCGCCCCGCCAGGGTCTCCTGGGTGAGAAGGAACTAGGAAGCCACTGCGGAGCCACAGGAGCGAGGCGAGCGAGCACCCGCATGCAGGCACCCAGGCGGCGCTTTCAGGAAGGAGCCAGCGGGCCCGCCAACGGCTCCTCAGCCGCAGCCCAGGGAGGCCCCAGAGAGAGTCCTGGGCTTCGAAAGCCTCAGAGCTGACCTCCCTCACTGCTTGTAAACCTAGGACATCCAAGACTCTAGACCAGCCGTGGGCAAACTACGGCCCGCTTGAAATGAATAAAACTAAAAAAAAAAAAAAAAAACCGTACCCTTTTATGTAATGATGTTTACTTTGAATTTATATTAGTTCACACAAACACTCCATCCATGCTTTTGTTCCGGCCCTCTGGTCCAGTTTAAGAACCCATTGTGGCCCTCGAGTCAAAAAGTTTGCCCACCCCTGGACTAGACGCAGCGACCAGAAACTGGACTAGAAACTGCATTTAGTGAGGCACTGGATGTAGGATTGAAAGCCAATTAAAAAAATCAATTAAAAAGTCAATTATATTTGTATCTATGAGCAGCAAAAAACAGAAAATGGAATGTTAATAATTATATCATTCATTAGTTTCAAAAGCCGTAAAATATCTAACAAAGGTGGGCAAGACCGCTACCCAGAGCATTATTGAGAGAAATGTGAGAGCACTCAAAGTGACAGGATGAAGGCTGTGCGTGGGGAGGGCAGCGTGGCAGCAGGGCGGGCAGGGAGAGCCGGCTGGACAGGCCGCCGCCCAGGCGGTGCGGGGCTGCAGGGCAGCGAGGCCTTCCAACGCATGGCGTGAGGTCAGCTGGATGCCTACCGCAGCCACCGCTGGCCTCCAGAAAACAATTCAATCCCAGATGGAGTGCAGATGGTAAGACAACTTTTCTCTTTTTTGGCAGCATGTTTCTTAGTAAGTTCAATTTATTAAAGTTATGTTAAAGCATTTATGCTAAGGGGAAGTAAAAATAGTCACCGGGCCGGTGTGGCTCAGTGGTTGAACATCATCCGGTCAGGGTTTGATTCCCAGTCAGGGCACACGCCCAGGTTGTGGGCTCGATCCCCAGTGTGGGGTGTGCAGGAGGCAGCTGATCCGTGTTTCTTTCTCTTGGATGTTTCTATCTCTCTCTCCCTCTCTCTCTCTGAAATCAATAAAAACATATTTGAAAAAAAATCTCAGGGGGTTACTGTAGAAAAGACTTAGGGGTGTGGGGGGCATGGGAGCCCTCAGGGAGAAGGTGGTGAGAAACTTCTCCTGTGGAAGCCCCACCCCATGGAGGGAAGGATTTGGGGTTAGGTGGTCACCCTTTCCAAATAAAAAAAATGCTTTCAGTTCAACACAATCACAGATGTGTGTGTGCAAGGGGTTCCACCTGGGAACCAAGGGGTCATCTGGAAAGCAGGCTGAAAGACGATTTGTGGCTTTGTTGTGTGTTTTGTTTTAAGGGTGCAGCTGATTCTTTCTTAGCCACCTAAACTCAGCAAAGAAACTGTTAACTGAAAAATCAATGGCTGATCCACATTAAAAAAATGGACATTATTCTATAAAATTTTAGAGGACATAATTACCCAAAAGAATCAGTTGCTACTCTCTCCCTGCACATTTTGCTTTTGAAACTTGTGGGATATTTTTTAAGTGTTTTTTTGTTTGTTTTTTTTTTTTAAATTTCAAACATTCGGCAATAAAACAGCTTCTGGAAGAATTCACAGGCATGTAACCACTGCCCTGTGGCCAGAGCAGAGTGGAGGCCTCGGACGGGAGGGAAGGAGCCCCTCCAGGCACAGGCCCAGTGAGAGGAGGTTCTAGCCGCGGGGAGAGCGACAGCAGGTGCACGAGCCAGCTGTTTCTCCAGAGAGATGGACGGCCTGGCCCAGTGATGGGTGGAGCCTGGTGTGAAAGTCCCAGGGGGCAGGGCTGAAGGGCTGGGCAGAAAGCAGCCTGATGGGTAACAGTTGCTGCTGAAGGCCCATCAGGTCTGTGTCCTCCCGCCTGACCACCAAGGCCGGTGCCCGCAGCCGCCCTCCAGCACGTGAGCCGGCCAAGCTGGCCAGGGTCCTGGTCCCAGCCACTCCACACCCCACAGGCCCACCACTGGGCTGGCCTTCGTGTGCCCACGGGACTGCAGCCTGCACAGTGCGTATCAAAGAAGAGGGTGGTTGTGGGGTAACTGGGGTGCAGCCCAGGCTTGCTAATGCCAGGAAGACTTCAATAACAGCAGACACGGGGCTACAGAGCAGGAGGCTCCCCGAAGGCCCCCCCGGAGGCTGAAGAACAAGCCTGTGCTCCTCTGCCACCACGGTTTCCCTGGCGAAAGAAACCCGGAACCGGCTTTTGTGCTCCGTGCAGACAGAGCATTGTATTACTACTGTCCCGTTTCCACGTTCAAGGTCAGCACTGCCAATGCAGACACCGTCACTGGAAACACCAAGGCTTTCCATGGAAAGCAACGAGCCAGCACGTGCACTCAAAGAGCATGTGCCCTGGCCGGTAGCTCAGTAGGTCAGAGCACAGGCCTGATACGCCAAGGTTGCGGGTTTGATCTCTGGTCAGGGCACAAACAGGAAGCAACCAGTGAGTCACACATAATGAAACAACAAATCGATGCCCCCTCCTCTTTCTCTCCCCTCAAAATCAATGAAAAAAAAAAAAAAAAAGCCTGTGTGCAATGGCTAGAACTGAGACAAAGGCTAATAAAACAGCAAACAGCCCTAGCCAGTTTGGCTCAGTGGATAGAGCGTTGGACTGTGGACCAAGGCTCCCAGGTTCAACTCCGGTCAAGGGCACGTACCTTGGTTGCAGGCTCTTCCCTGACCCGGGCCCTGGTCAGGGCGCGAGCAGCAGGCAACCAATCGATGTGTCTCTCTCACATTGATATTTCTGTCTTTTTCTCTCTCTTCCACTCTCTCTAAAAATCAATGGAAAAATATCCTTAGATAAAACACACAACAAAACAAAAGAGCACACATTCAAGGATATGCACCAATCTGAAAACGCAGAGAGAGAGAGAGAGAGAGAGAGAGAGAGAGAGAGATATATCAATGGCTTGTTTTTGCCTCTGCAACCCCCGACTGGGGATCCAGCCCCAACCGGGCATGTGCCCTGACCAGTTCATAGGTCAACGCTCACTGAGCCATACCGGCCACGGCTCTGTCCTTTTTTCTTAAATATGCTTTTGTTGTTAGTCCTTAGCAGGGGATATTTTTTCCATTATTTTTCAGAGAAAGTGGAAGGGAGGAAGGGAGGGAGAAACATTACAGTGATGTGAGAGAGACACACCAAATGGTTGCCTCCTGCACGTGTCCCAGCGGGCTGGGGACTGAACCCAAAACCCAGGTACATGCCCTTGACCAGGAATCAAACTGTGAGCACAGGCCAACACTCTAACCACTTAGCTTCAGCCAGGGCTAAATATGTTTTTATTGTCTTTTGTGTTTTTTGTTTGTTTTGAGAGAGAGAGGGGGAGAGAGAAACATCAACTGGTTTCCTGCACACTGCAACCAGGGATTGAACTCAAAGCCTGCCTATGTGCCCTGACCAGGATCACCTCTCAGTGTACAGGGGACACTTCACTGAACCACACGGTCCAGGCAGCTTGATTTTCTTAAAAGGATAAAATTATGTGTCTGATATTCAACCACGCGGAATAGTGCATGGCTGCCTTTGCTCTGATGGGACGAATGAAAGGAACCAGGGACGGCTCACTGACGACGCGCCGCGAGGAGAGAGTCCGGGCATGAGGAGAATCAGGTGCACAGGCGTACCATGAGCACGTGTGCAAGTCACCTCTTTGTACCATCTCTCTACTCATCGCCACGGCGAACTCCCTGTGCCCCTCAGGAGCCCACGGATCTCACATGCAGCTACACTTTTATTTATTTAATTTAGAGAGGGAGGGGGAGAGACACTGATTGTTGTCCACCCATTCACGCACTATTGGTTGCTCCTGTATGTGCCCTGATTGGGGATGGGACCCTCACCCTTGGCATATTGGGATGATGCTCTAACCAACTGAACTACCCGGCCAGGGCCCGACATGCTTTTTTTTAACAAAACTGTTTATAATGACAAGGGCCCCACACAAACGTGTTGGTCCCACAACGGGCATCGGGCCTGGCTCAGGAGGCTGGCGAGGTGCTGGTGGGGGCTGCTGGCGGCGGGGGGAGTCCGCTGCACCTGCTGTCACTAGGGGTCCAGCTGGGGCACCTGGTTGTTGGGAGCTGTCACTGCCCCTCGTTCTGGAGCAGCTGGCAGCCCTGCTGTGGCTGGAACCCCCTATGCAGTTGCCTCCCCAACCGCCCCCAGCCTGCCCTGCATGCCTGAGGAGTCCCCAGGGCAGGGAAATGACAGATGGTGAGAGTGGGGACTTCCCCAGGTGCAGCCACACACTGGTGGCTTCCTGAGGAGACAGACTGTGGGGCTGTGGAGAGAGGGGCACTCTTACCTTATAGGGCATAGATTCAAAAAAGATGGATGTAGCAGAGATTTTCTTCTTGTCCGTCATGAACCCGTGGGTCAGGTGACCTCCGTCGGGCAGGTCCAGGCCCATGATGCGCCCGTGGGGTTCCACCAGGGCGGTGTACACTGCGAAGTTGGCAGGGGAGCCTGGACCGGGCAGACCAGAGGGCGTACAATTGCTTCTGCCCGTGCGGCAGCTGGCAGGACCCCAAGCTCGGCCACTAGGCCGTCCACCAGCAGTGGCCGCCACATGGAACAGAGTGAGATGCTCCGTCTCCGGCTCCATCAGGTTCAAATCTGTGTGGCTCCCATGGCCCTCAGGCTAACAGCCTGATCCGGACATGCCGATCACTAGAGGACGTCTGCGGGGCCTCAACTCTGCTTTCTTAACATGGGTTTGAGGGTTAGGGCCCCATCTTCTCGATCAACAAATCTTTCCTTACTCCAAACTCTGAGTTTTGGCCTTTCAAAGTGTGGGGCACGCGACTTTGGACTGGAAACAATGCTGCATTCCTCGAGCCCCCAAAGCTTCCCCACACCAACCCCTTTGAGAGCGAGGGAAGGGGCGGGTCAGACAGGGCACTATCCTTGAGGGGCGAGAAGAGCGGGAGCCAAGGACATGGAGAAAGACAACCACGCCAGGAGGGGCTTTTCCTAGCTTCTGTGTATGGGCAGTCCTTCCTAGGCTCCTCCCCATGAACACTGGCCAGGCCTCCCTGGACCTGGTAGGTAGTTACCCGAGTAGGGCTGGACGTTGACCCCCCAGCACTGGGGGTCCAGACCGTAGACCTGCAGCGCTCGCTTCTGACAGAGGATCTCCAGCTCATCAACAAACTCAGTCCCGCCGTAATACCTGCGTGAGAAGAGCAGGAGACTCAGGCCCGCTCCGGCAGCGGCCGAAGAACCTCGCGCAGGACGGAGCAGGAGTGCAGCCCTGGTGGGCAGCCACAGGACTCGCCTTCTCAGTGCCCCGCCTTCTCAGTGCCCGCTCCGACACTGCGTTAGTGTCTCCTCATCGACGAGGAAACTGACGTCAGCTGCAGGGCCAACCTCGCATGAGCACTGTGCTAAGTGAAACAAGCCGTTTCAGCACTGACTGCCCCTTACATAAGGGGCCAAGAGCAGTCACATTCAGAGAGACAGAATGTGCAATGGTGGTTGGCCAGGGGCTGGGTGGAGGGAGAGGTAGAGGGGTTTTGCATTTCTAATAAAATTTTACTTCTCACTGAATAATAACATATCAAAATTTCTCATATATTTGTGTTTTTTATTGGTATACATACTAATAATCATAACTCAATCCAGAAGAAATTTTTAACACTTAGGCCTTGTGGTCACAAAAAGCTTGGAAATTTTTTAAATTAAATTTTTTGAATTAAATGTGTTTACATTTTTAAATTATAATAAAAGTCACATAACATAAAGTTTACCATCTTAACCATTTTTTAAAAAATACGTTTTTATTGATTTTTAGAGAAAGAAGAAGGGAGAGGGAGTGAGAGAGAAACATGGATGCTCCTGGTGCTCCCCCACGGGGACTGAGCCAGGAACATGGGCATGTGCCTCCACCGGGAGTCAACCAGCGACCCTTTGGTGCGTGGGACGATGCTCAACCAACTGGGCCACACCATTGTGACCACTTTTAAGCACACAGTTCAGTAGTGTTAAGTACCTCATGTTGATAAGTACTCACATTGTTACACAGCAGATCTCTAGAACTTTTTCATCTTGAAAAAACTGAAACTCTACACCCGCTGAACAACTCCCCATTTCTCCCTCCCCCAGCCCCTAGGAACCACCATCTAGTTCCATTTCTATGGTTCAACTACTCTAGGGACCTCATAGAAATGGAATCATATAGTATCTGACTTCTTGTGACCAGTTTATTTCACTTAGCATAATGTCCTCAAGGCTCATCCCTGCAGCATGTGGTAGGATGTCCTTCTTTTTTTTATTGTAAGTACTAGAGGCTCGGTGCATGAAATTCGTGTGGGGAGGTGGGGGGACCCCTCAGCCCAGCTGCACCCTCTCCCAATCCGGGACTCCTTGGGGGATGTCCAACTACCGGTTTAGACCTGTGGGATTGGGCCTAAACTGGCAGTTGGACAGCCCTCTCGCAATCCGGGACCGCTGGCTCCTAACCGCTTGTCTGCCTGCCTGCCTGATCGCCCCTAACCCCTCTGCCTGCCTGCCTGATTGCCCCTAACCCCTCTGCCTGCCTGCCCCTAACCCCTTTAACTGCCTGTCTGATCACCCCTAACCACTCTGCCTGCCTGCCTTATGCCCCTAACCACTTGCCTGCCTGCCTGATTGCCCCTAATTGCCTCTGCCTTGGCCCCTGCCACTGAGGCTTAGTCCAGAAGGATGTCCGGAAGATCGTTTGGCTGTCCGGTCTAACTAGCATATTACACGTTTATTATTATAGATAGACCACCTTTGCTTATCTACCTGTCCATCAGTGGACACTTGGGTTGCACCCATCTGTTGATTACTGTGACTAATGCTGTTATGAACATGTACAAATTCAATTCTATTGGAATATATACCCAGAAGTGGAATTGCTGGATCATATATTTTTCATTTTTTGAGGAACCTGCATACTGTTTTCCACAGTGACTGCACATTTTACATCCCTACCAACAGTGCACAAGGGCTACTCCTCTATATTCTCACCAACACTTGTCTTGTGAGTGTGTGTTTCTGTAGTAGCCACTCTAATGGGTGTGAGGGAATAGCTCATTGGGGTTTTGATCCGCATGTCCCTGATGTTCAGTGATGTTGAGCACCTGGTTCATGTGCTTGCTGGCAGGAGTTACAGCTTAATGGGTACAGAGTTTTATTTATGCAAAATGAAAAAGTTCTGGAGATGATAGTGGTGATGCTTGCACCATATTGTGAATGTGCTTAATGCCACTGAACTGCACACTTAAAAAGGAAAATTTCCTTATGTATATTTTACCACAATAAGGGAAAAAGGGCGAATGAGGGGTTTTACTCACAGTAAGGCATGTTAGTAGGAAACTAGGAAAGTTCCTTGGCAAGTGGGCCGGGGAAGCTGAGACAGAGCTGAACAAACTGGCCAGCAATCCACAGCAGATAGACGGTCGGCGGGGCACAGAGCCCGGGTGACTAGCAATGGGCAAGACTGGTGCGGACCTTCCCCAGGGCGGCCTTTCCTCCCCTGGCATATTGCTGGTCATGCAGTTTAAACCCCTTGCCCTGGGGCTGACCAATCAGTGGAGCCAACACCCTGAAAGGGTTTAATTCCTCCCTTAAAACCTCCCCTAAATGCCCAGCCTTTAAACCCTCCAGGAGGGACCCAGCCTGCACTCTCCCTCCCAGGAGCGCCCATGCCTTTCCCTTCCCTCTCCCCCCCGCAGGCGGGCACCTCCTACACTCCACGGGGTCCCCACCAAGGGAGCAATGGGCAGCGGCAGCTTGTGCCGGGCTCACCCTCCGATCTGATCCTGTCTCCAAGGCCCCTTTCTCTGACTTCTTAGTGAACCAGAGCACCCCACCCAGGCTCTCCTGCTGCTTCTACCCCAGCCCCTTCCTTGTTGCACTGCCCCAGCTTTAATAAACACCCTCTCAAAGTCACCTGGACTCGTGGTGTGACGTCTTCCCTGCACCAAGTCAAGAACCACGCGCTCCGGCCGGCCCTAGGCTCAGCCCCCTTTCCAGTAACAACACTTCTGATGTCAAATGTGAGGGGGTTTTTCCTCACACCATCCAGTCCTGACACCGACCATCCACCATCCGACAATTCAATTCAGCTCTGACCATCCGACAATTCAATTCAGCTCTGACGGACTAGCTGGGGCAGCCCAGCCCCTGAGGCTAAGGGCTCAGCCCCCCAGGCCGTCCCACTTCAGAGGCTGTCACGATGGCTGGTCCCCAGGTTGCTCACTTCTGTCTGACAAACTCTGGGATTCCTACAACCCCCTCACATTCAATAACTCACCAAAGTGACCCATGGAACTCAGGACAGCACTTTACCTACTGTCACTGGCCAGATGCACGGGGCACGGTGCGGGGAAAGGGTTAGGGTTAGAGCTCCCGGGCCTCCCCAGGCCAGCCCCTCCCAGCACCTGAGCCGTTCACCGCGCTGGGTTCCATAGGCTTCCTTATGAGGTGACTGACAAACCACTGGCCAGTGGTGGTGAACTCGGCTTCAGCCCGCTCAGCATGCCTTGGTCTTTCCGGCCACCAGCCCCACCCTGAAGCCGTCTAGAGGCTCACCAAGGGTCACCTCTTAACATAAACTCAGGTGTGTTCATTATGAATAAGACATCCTATCACCAGATTCCAAGAGTTTTAGGAGCTCAGGTGCCAGAAACCAGGGACAAAGACCAGATGTTTCTTATCAAACCACAACTGGAAAGCATCTGGATCCAGGCCCAGCCCCTCTACCCGTGTGCAAACTTGAAAAGTCACCGAATCTTGGTGAGTCTTCGCTCTCCCATCCTTACGGCATGGAGCACAGCCCCCCTTTCCCTACAGGGCGGCCATGAGGATCCAATGAGATATTAGCTGTGAAAACACCCAGTGACCTCTGACCTCCTCAAGGTACAATGCAAAAGCTAGTCATTCACAGCAGAAGAAACACAAGCCCTACTGTAGGGCAAGGCTATAGGGTTAAGCCTCAGGCGGACCTGCGGGCAAAGCCACAAACAAGTCCCAGCTTGGAGGGCACAGCCCTCTTAGCATAATTAGGCTTGACCTTATGATGCTCCCTAGATCTTATCTGGGAAGCTAATGGGCTGAGGGAGATGCAGCAAGTGTTGCCAAAACAAGTGAAACTCACAAGAACAGTGTAACTATGGTGACCACTACCTTGTTTACCTCTGACTATAAAATAAAGGCTCAGCTTGCCGTCTAGATCTCTCTCAGTGGCCTCAGCCAGGCACGGGAAGATCCACCCCCAGCTTATTCTCTCTGTCTGTCTCCTCTTCATCCTTCGCCGCCCCGCTCAGGCTTGTGAACCCTTGGCTGAGGTGGCTCCGCACACCTACTCTGGTGTCTGGCCATTCCACAGAGAGCTGCAGAGTGAGTACCTCAGGGTAGAATGCGTTCAACTCCCAGGGCGACCCTTCTTTTCCTGTGTCCTTTGGGACACAAAAATACAAATGTGCAAAACCATATGTCAGATGCTGTAATCATCACTTTGTCTGGTGATGACTGTAAAAGAGGCAACTTCTCAGGGTTCTCCGGGTGAAGGAGTTGACCCAAATCACTGCCCACGTCAATCCAACATTCATTCCGGCAGCAGGTTCAGGGTCCACTTCCGAGTCCCTCCTGAAGCCGCATTGATTACTCACACGCAACAACCCCCGCCCCTAGCATCACTCAGAGTACTTGCTGACCTTGTTCTAGAGCAGTGGTTCTCAACCTGTGGGTCACGACCCCTTTGGCGGTCGAATGACCCTTTCACAGGGGTCGCCTAAGACCATCCTGCATATCAGATATTTACATGACGATTCATAACAGTAGCAACATTACAGTTATGAAGTAGCAACGAAAACAATTTTATGGTTGGGTCACAACATGGGGAACTGTATTTAAAGGGCCAGAAGGTTGAGAACCACAGTTCAGCAGCTCCGCACTCCTCTATAGGGACTGGCCTGCTCGTCAGGAAAGCCGCGCAGGGGCTGTTAGTGACCCTGAGCGTAGCTGCTCTGGGACATCGGTGCTGTCACAGGGCCCGCATACAAGGTGTGTCGGCCCGCAGGCGTGGACAGGAGCCTGCGGGGCCTGCACTCTGCCGACTCAGTGCCTCGCCCACCTGCCGGAAGCAGCCTCAGACAGCATTCACATACCTCTGGCCAGGGTACCCCTCAGAGTACTTGTTATTTAAGCAGGAGCCCAGGGCCTCCAAAACTGCTCGGCTGGCAAAATTCTCTGAGGCGATCAGCTCTAGTCCAACCCTCTGCCGGTTACTCTCCTTCTTAATGATGTTGTAAACCTGGAGAGAAGAAAACAGACACAAACATGTGGACCTCTAAGCTCAACATTCTACTCTGATCACAGTGATGACCGAGGAAAGAGAAGAGCCGCTGTTAAAGCACCATAGTTTGCCCTCAGAGGTTGACCATCACCCAAAAAACCAAACTCAGAATGTACTTAAAATAAGTATCTCACCTAATTTTTAATTCTACCGTCTTATCTTTAGTTTTACATTTCACCAAGTGTTCCCTTCCCTGATTCCTTGCTTCTCTTCTTTAAAATAAGCTTCCTTAAAAGATGGTTAGGCCAGGCTGGTGTGGCTCAGTGGTTGAGCGCTGACCTATGAACCAGGAGGTCACAGTTCAATTCCTGGTCAGGACACATGCCTGGGTTGTGGGCTCCATCCCCAGTAGGGGGTGTGCAGGAGGAAGCCAATCAATGATTCTCTCTCAACATTGATGTTTCTATCTCCCTCTTCCTTCCTCCCTGAAATCAATAAAAATATATTTTTACGAATACATTAATAAAAGATGCTTCTTGGTGTCTAAATGTCCTCCTCTAAACTGTAAGAAAGGGTCAGATGTCAGTGACCTTCCCCGTCCCCCCAGGGCATCCAGCACCGAGCTCTGCACTTTGCAGAAGCACAGAAATACTTACCCTTATCCTGGAAGGGCTTTCAGCACTTTGCCAACCGCTGCCTCTAAGCCTGGCACTCTTATACTAACTGCAAGGCTATTCAGGATGAAGGGCACCTGGCATTAGAACTAGAAAGTAAGAAGACACTGGGATCTAAGGACACCCAGGAAGACCCCACAGCCTCACCTCGACGTCGCTGTCTTTCAGGGGCTGCGCCAGCATTCTGTCATGCGAGGACCACAGGTCAGCGTTCTTGGGAGCCCTGCTCACCGCGGTCGCCATTGCACTGGTTCCAAGTTGCCTCAAAATGGAAGAACTTCCAACATTAATTTTAGTCAAAGCTCATTGCAACCTGCTAGTTCTCTGAGTTGCTAAAGTATCAACACTATGAGCCCCTCCCTCAACTGCTTGGTAAACATGAAGATAGTCCATTGCAAAACCACTACGTGTACGTGGGACTTCTGGTTCCCTCGGAACTGTGGGTGTCAGCTTGTTATCCAGTTAGCGATGAGAGCCACCCCCACGCCCCAGGAGGCCTGACCCCGCGGACAGAGCCCTGCGCTGCCTTTTCTCAACTAACCTTTCCTGCTGTGGCTTCTCTCTCCAGCTAAACTACCTTCCTGGAAGGCAAGGGCTGTGTGCTACTTTCATGTTTTTAAATCTCCCACAGAATTCAGTGCGGCCATACATGAAGTAATATTTGCCTCAACAATGAATTACTTAAGTGTCATTTTTTCCATTTTTTAAGGAATGAAAACGAGGCTCAGAGCAGTAAAGCCTCTTAGCCTGTGGCTGCACAGCACACTGGCCATGAGGGTCAGACTCGGAACCGGAAGTCATATGCTCTTTTACCCACAGGGTTCCTGGAGAAACTGCAAGTTAGAGCACGCACTGGCTTAAATACAGACTGCCCTGCAAGAATTATAGATAGGAAAAAAAAAAGAATTATAGGTCAATCTTTTTCAACAGAAAACTGCATCCCATCAAAACGCCGGAAAATGTATGTTTTTACAAAGAACAAGAATTTGTGATCTGTGGCATCTCCCCTGGTGTGAAAGTTTAAATATTTACAGGAACCTACCTCCCCTAATCAACAAACAGTCCGCAGCTTTTCAGCAGTGTTCCAATAATTTGGTAAGCTTTCATCTAAAAGGATTCATGGAGCCTGGCCGGTGTGGCTCGGTGGTGGCGCGTCAGCCCATGCACCGGAGTCTCAGGTGCGATTCCCCATCAAGGGCACAGACCTGGGCTGCAGGCTGACCCCGGCCCCGTCGGGCGCTTTTGGGAGGCAACCAGTCGACGTGTCTTTCTCACATCCGATGTTTCTCTCTCTCTTTAAAAATCAGTGAAAAAAATATCCTCGGGCAAGGATTACCAACAACAATAATAATAAAATAAAAACAAAATAAAATGATTCACCGACCACTATTTATTCAGGCCCCTCTGTGCCGCCATGGCATTGCTATTGGGAACACAGTTGTGAGCACAGCAGACTGGGCCCTGCCGTCAGGGCCTTCCCTGGTGCGGAAGGTGAGCAGCAAGCTGAACAAGTGTACTAAATGCAGACGGATAAAATGAGGAGAGCCAGGAAGGATGGGAGCTGGGTGCTGGAGCTGAGGCAGGGGCCTACCCAGGGAAAGGGCGTCTAGATTAAGAAAGATCCAATCATGCCAAAGCCGGTTTGGCTCAGTGGATAGAGCGTCGGCCTGCGGACTGAAGGGTCCCGGGTTCGATTCCGGTCAAGGGCATGTACCTGGGTTGCGGGCACTTCCCCAGTGGGGGATGTGCAGGAGGCAGCTGATCGATGTTTCTCTCTCATCGATGTTTCTAGCTCTCTATCTCTCTCCCTTCCTCTCTGTAAAAAATCAATAAAATATATTTAAAAAAAAAAAAAAAAAAAAAAAAAAAAAAAAGAAAGATCCAATCATGAGGAGAGAGCCCATCCCCCAAGAGTAATGAGATAACACCTATATATTGGTCTCGGCTCCTAACCCCTTGTGAGTTGCTAAGTGAAAAGAGGACTAGGAGCCTCTGTTGTTCTAATGAGGTGCCCCTGGGTGGGCCCCTGGAGGGCTCCTGGCTGGGGCGCTGGTCACCAGAGAGACCAGCCATGATTAGAAGCCTGGGCTTTCCAGCCCTGCCCCCACCTCTCCAAGGAGGAGTTAACGCTTGGTCATGCCTACACGAGGAAGCCTGCATATATTCAGAGCTTCCAGGTGGTGGGCACATCCACACGGGGAAGTGGCGCACCCTAACTCCACGGGGGACAGAAGCTCCTGTGCTCTGGACCCTGCCAGACCTCACCCTCTGAGTGCCACCTTGCTGTTCACCTGTATCCTTTATCATCTCTCTGAAAAAACTGGTAGCCTGGCTGGCGTGGCTCAGTGGTTGAGTGTCAACCTATGAACCAGGAGGTCACGGTTCGCTTCCCGGTCAGGGCACATGCCCAGGTTGCGGGCTTCATTCCCAGTGTGGGGCGTGCAGGAGGCAGCCAATCAGTGATTCTCTCTCATCACTGATGTTTCTATCTCCCTCTCCCTTCTCTCTGAAATCAATAAAATTATATTTAAAAAACTGATAAACGTTAAGTGTTTCCCTGAGTTCTGTGAGCTGCTCTAACAAATGATGGAATGCCAGGAGCAGGTCACGGGAGCCTCTGATTTGTAGCCGATAGGACAGAAGTCGTGGATAACCTGGGGACCTACTATTTGTGATTGACATCTGAAGGGGGTGGTCTCGTGGGCTGAATTAACTCCGGGTAGAATTGGATTGAATTGTACGACACCCAGTGGTGTCTCAGACCTGCTGATGCCTGGAAACCCCCACACATCTGGTGTGAGAAGGGTTGCTTGGTGATGGTGTGAGAGTAAAAGGGAAACACAGCAGAAAGGTTGTAGCTTTTCCCACACAAGTACACACACAGTAAATTTGTTCAACAAATACACCCATTAGATAAAACAGTCTAATAGTCCCAAATTACAGGGATCCTCCTTAATCTCTGGTCCTATAACCTTGAACCAGGCCATTATTTTACCGTAAGCACAGCATGCTTAGAAAGGAAGCGCTGTGCTGGAACGCAATGGACACTTCTGTGGTCACAGCAGCACCACCTTGCCAAGGACAGGCAGGTGACCTTGAATGTGGCTGGCCACGCCCCACATTTCCACCAGAGGTGGAGAGACCTCTGCACTCAAGAATGGCCAGTTCAACCCAAGGACCTGTGCATGGACCAACACCACCCTCGGCAGGTGGTAAGCCCACAACAAAAAGCACCAGAGACAAAACCAGGCTCCAAGAGAAAAGCTGCTTCAAATACTGACTAGTCAAAGTCAAAAAGGATTGAAGGTGGCAAGCAGAGACCATCTCAACCAGCCAATGGCTAAAGCCCATTGGGAACCACCCCCGCTCCCTCCAGGACAGTCAGACAGATCCTCAGTCACTGTGAAAGGCACTCAGCTCCCCTCTGCTCAGGAAAAAGAACCAAGTCTCTGCCTCATCTGTGGTCTCACTCAGCTCACTGCAGCGTAACAACCTGCCGCCCTGTTGCAAACCTTTTCCTGGCCCAGATGCTAGTTCTGACTCAGTGACGGCTTCCGCCCACGGTGAGGGTGCGGATGTGGCCAGCACCCCACGCTCACTGCCCACCCACTGGGAGTCTCCTCCCTGGGGTCCCGTTACCACTCAGGATCAAGTCACTCCCCAACCCCCAGGCAGAGTAATTAACTCATACTCTCAGTAAATCCATATCGAGTCTAACTTAAGCTTTGTTTTAACCAGGAACAAGTTTGAGTTCTTCATTCAGAGTTCAGGATTGTGTGTCTTGTTTCAATTAAATCAGTTATAATCTATTATATCTATTAAGTCAATAAAATCTATTCTATCCTGAGGGGTGCTGTATGGCCTTGCCTGGGTTAGGGATGCAGTTCTGCAGCCTCAGCTGTCATGACATGGTGGCATGCGCCTCACTCACCCCCAGGGAGACAGGCCAGGAAGTGAATTCATTCTCCAAAGTCACCAGCCTCCCCATGCCTCCAACCTTCCCTGGGCCTCGGTCACAAGTGGAACCGAGGGCCTGCGGAATGTCACCCGTCTCAGGCCCTGTGACCTCCACTTTTCAGAAAGCTGAGGCTCAGAGAGCGCAGGGCCGAAGGCCATGTCATTTGAACTGTTTTCCCTGGAGTTGGTTCCAAAGCCCGCCTGCGCCACCCGCACTGAATAAAAGCACAATCACCCAACTCCGCGCATGTTCCCTCGAGTAGGAAGTTACAAATGCGATCCCGTAAGAATCTAAACTGGTGCTTCCAGTGCAGCAACTGCCTGACGGGAGGCACCTGCGGGTGCGGGGCTCCGCTGGCCAAGGTCCACTTAACTTCCAGGGTTGGCAGCACAGGGCACCGGGCCAAGAGCCCTACGGTGCAACGTCCGTCCCCCAGAACGACTGCAGCCAGTCCCTCCCCTCGGGGACCCAAGCCGAGCGGCCACAAACGCCGCGGTGAGCGCGCCGGCTGCGGGGAGCCTGGGTTCGATTCCGTGTGCCGTGTGGCAGGGTCCCGCCTACACCGGCTCCTCTCCGAGCCTCCCCGTCCCGTCTGCAAAGCACTCGACTGGCAGCTTGGCTGGGAGGACGCTGCGGGAGGTGCAGCTGCACTTGCATTTGGAATGCTCAGGCCGAGAGCGCTCAGGGGAGAGCGGCCACTCGGACCTGTGTTCAGCTGGGCCACCCCCTACCGCACCTGAGACCTGGGACCAGAGAACGGGCGCTGGGGACTCGCGCCGACCCCCCGCCCATCATCCCGCGCGCCCCTCACCTGCGCGGCCTGCAGAGCACGTGGGGCTGGGGAGCCAGGAGACGCGCACAGCCGAGCGCGCCGCGAGCGCCGGGTCAGAGGCCCGCCCGAAGCTGCCCACCTGCCGGGACCGACGGCCCACGCTGCCGTCCGCGCGACCGGAGACCGAGACTCGCGGGGCCGCGCACCTGCCACGTGACCCGCCTCGAACCGCGCTGCCCCGGGTCCCCGCGCGGCCCGCCTGGCCCCGCCCCGCCTCGCCTCTGGAGGCGCCCAATCAGAGCGCGCTGCGTGTTGGGGGCGGGGCGGGCGCCCCGAGACCCGCGCCGGCTCACCTGGGCCTGCGGGCGGCGGGGCGCTCCTGGCCTGGCTGCGAGCCAGGGAGCTGGGATGCTGGGGAGACGTGCAGGGCCGGTCCCGGGAATTTGGGTAGGCCCTGGAGTTGGGGATGAGGCTTGTTGCTTATATTTAACTTACAGTTTAGCAGGTGGTCATTTAAATGGGACAAACGTGGATTTGAACTTCAACACTGTGACTCGGTACCTGTGGAATCCTAGAACAGGCACTTACATGTCTCACTCTTGAATTGGAGATCATTATGTCTACCTGGCATGGCTGTCAGGAGGATTAACAGACAGATCTAAAGCACTCACATTGTGCCTGACACATAACTAGGACTCAATAAATACTGGAATATAGACAGAAACCTAGGGGCTGCACACCATAGGGGAAAGAGCTGACAGATTCTCTTGACCACATTCTACTCGGGCTCCTCTGAAATATTTTTCCAGGAAGCCTGACTTTCAGACTTCCCTGTTTGTCTCTGCTGTGGACCGGAGTCCAAAACCCACGGGGTCCAGTTTTAGCAAGGATGCTGCTAAGTCCGTTTGACCAGAACCCCCACCCTCCATATCTAGTTGGATTTCTCATCCTCCATTATCTGGGTGATGTCTGATCACCCTGGCCTGGTCAGTTTAGCCAGAATCCTCCTCACCTCGGATGTTTCTTCCTCTCATTTTCCATCCACTGCACCCCTCCCCCCTCCTTGGCTATAAGTTCCATTGGCCCATATTCACACTTGAGCCCACTCTCTATTGCCCCTGAAAGATTCCATTGCGGTGGTCCCTGTACCTATAGAAATAGCTTCCCCTTGAATAAAGTTTTCCGTACTGTGTCATCGAATAATTTGTTCTCTAACAGCTCCTGATATTTCAGTCCTCAGTGTATCAACAACTCTTAACCTCTTACAATGTCAAGCAATTTCCAAAATGTAACAAATGGGAGTAATGTGACAGTTAATAGATTCAAAACTGATTCAGGAAATTCCTGGGAAAGACAGTGAGAAAGTGGGGATCCATAAGAAGTCCTATTTCCAGGAGAGTCACACAATACAACACAGACTCAGAATGATTTTGTCAAATAGCTTCTTTGCCTAGTGAGTCACTTCCTTCTCTAGCTCCCCTGTGTCACCCCACCCCCTCACTGTGCATCTTTGGAATTTAGAGCAAAGTAGATAGTGTGGACACTGATCAGGAAGATACCTACTAAGAAGGGCTCCTGGTGGCTGACTGGGCTCAATGTTTTTTTTTTTTTTAAGAAACAGAGCCTAGCAGCCATTTCTTCACAGGGCCCTCTCATGCAAACTGCATGTCAGGGAGAGGCCTGCTCTGAACTGCCTGCCTCTGCACTGAACTCCTGCCTGCCGGTGTTCCTGCCATCTGAGCCAGCCTTATAAAGGAGTTCCTGATCTATTTCAACCAATAGGACTGAGCTTTCCTCTTCCAATCAGAGCTGCACAGCTGTATCAACATCTTTACCCACCAATCACAGCAGCTCCATCAGACCAATCAAATGTCAGGAATCTGGATCCTTATTTTATGAGGACAGACCAGGCAGGGATCAGGGGACTTCTGCTTACATAAGCTGGCTCCCCTCTGGCACACTTTCCCTTCCCACTGAGGACTGAGACTGCATTTCCCCGGCTGAGCTGAAATACTGAAGATGTCTTCTGGACCAGCGTGGAGCAGACCAGCACAGGCCGGAGCAGAGCTGTCCAGCCAGAGAGGGGCCTGGCCCCAGGGCCGCCTCTTAGCCGTGCGGATCACAATTGAACTCTTTTGCACTGAATTAAGTTTCCTTCTTCACCGCACCCCAAACTGGGGATTCCTGTTGGCATTGAATTGGTGCCACCAACCATTGCTTAATAATTGTAAAGACAGGGACAAATAAAAAAAATAAGAGGTTAACCCTCGCTGGTGTGGCTCAGTTGGTTCAGCATTGTCCCATGCACCAAAAAATCACCGGTTCGATTCCTGGTCTGGGCACCTACCCAGGTTGCAGGTTCAATCTCCAGTTGAGGTGGGTGCAGAAGGCAACCAGTGAATGTTTCTATCTCATGTGGATGTGTCTCTCCCTCTACCTTCCTCTCTCTCTACAATCAAGACACATTTAAAAATAAAAATAAGAAGTTTAATTCTCCAAGTTTAAAATAAGAGGAGGACTCTCCCTCCACTTTGTTTTCTTTGAGCATGTTGACGAAGAACATCCAAACCTGTAGAGAATTTTGGTGAGAATTTATTTGAGCCAAAACTGACAACAATGCCGGGAAGTAAGATCTCAAATGCACTGGAGAATGACACTGTGGGGCTTCTTTCATGTGTTTGGAATGCAGGAGGGAATATAAGGAAGATGAAATAAAGGTGGAAGAAAGCAAGATGGGGTTTGGGTTACAGGAGCGTTACGGCTAAGGGCTCCCTTGAGGGTGATGAGCCTCCAAGGGGTCTGAGGTGCTGTGGGTGTGGTAGTATGGTGAGTGTGGTGATGTTGTGAGACAGATGAAGAGAAAATAACCAAATTTAACACATAAAATGCATGGGAAGTCCTCATACATGAGAGAGTCAGAGGCCTCACATGCATGGGAGGGTCACAGACAGGGAGAGTGTGGTATATGTGACACTCTGAGCTAAGAATGAGGTGAGGCACCTTGCAGAATTGTAAGAGCAGATGTTTAGTAATGAAAAGTTTGCCCTGCCTGCCCAGGTTGGTGTGACTCAGTCGGTTGAGCATCACCCCATGCACCCCGAGGTGGCTGGTTTGACTCCCAGTCAAGAGCACCTGCCAGGGTTAGGGGCTCAATCCCCAATAGGGGGCATGCAGAAGGCAGCCAATTCCCTCATTGATGTTTCTGTCTCTCTCTCCCTCTCCCTTCTTGTCTTTCTAAAGTCAATAAAAACATATTTTTTAAATAAAATAAAAAAAAAGTTTGCCCTGCCCTATAGGTAGGCAAAAAAGGTTCTCTCACCCTGGCTGGTGTGCTCAGTGGTTAGAGCACTGGACTTCGCACTGAAGGGGCAAGGGTTCCATTCCCAGTCAAGGGCAGGTACGTGGGTTGTGGGGTTGCTCCCCATCCCCAGCCGGGCCACCTGTGGGAGGCAACCAATTGATGTATCTCTCACACTGATGTTTCTGTCTTTCCCCTTCCCCTTCCATTCTCTCTGAAAAACAATGGGGGGGACAATATCCTTAGGTGAGGATTAAAAGAAAACACAAACAGTTATCTCTGATAATCATTTATTATGGGAACAGCCCCTAATTTAATTTCTTCTAGATAGTTAAGTGGGGGCAAAAGTTTCTCTTGAGCCCCCAGAGTCCTGGTTGCCTCTAGTTCAAAATGATCTGCACACCACTGTGGCACATCTAAACTCCCACAGCTGTATAAGGGGATGAGATTCCTTTCTGTCTTACCCATGTCCTGTAGACAAAAAGAAAGGCGGGGGTGGGGGTGGGGTGGGGAGGGGACACGCTCTACAGAAAGTAACCTCCCAGGGTGATCTGATCATAAATTCCCAACTCGGCAGTCATGGTGGGTAGCCATGCCCAGCACTTAACTTCTTTAGAAAAAGGGTTACCTTCGCCTTAAGCAAACCCTCTCCATTGTATATGTGCATTGAAGTTAACACACCTTTGAATTAGGTGGTAACCACCCTCAAGGGAGCAGTAATCTCACGCACGTACCCTGTATTCCAGTTCCACCTTGCTTTCTCCCACCTTCATGTTATCTTCCTTAACTTTCCTCCTTAATTTCAAACAAATAAAAGAATCTGAAAATCTGTTATTCTCTGGAGCATTTGAGAAATTGTTTCCAGCATCATCATCAGTTTTGGCTCAAAAATTCTCTACCGGTTTGGACACTCAGTGACAGCCATCATCCTAGTGTAACTGGACAAACAACCGTGCTGCCTGTCACTACTCGAGCCAATTAAGCAGAGGCAGGGTTGAATCATACATGAGCGGTTATTCCAGTACTAGAGGCCAGATGCACGAAATTCGTGCAAGAGTAGGCCTTCAAAGCCCTGGCTGCCGGTCCTCCGGAAGGTCATCCGGACAGTTGTTCTGCTGTTTGGTCTAATTAGCATATTAGCTCTTTATTATAGAGTACTAGAGGCCAGGTGTACAAAAATTTGTGCACTGGGGGGGGGGGTTGTCCCTTAGCTTGGCCTGTGCCCTCTCGCAGTCTGGGACCCCTCAGGGGATGACCACCTGCTGGGTTAGGTCCGCTCCATGGGGAATTGGGCCCAAGCTGGCAGTCAGACATCCCTCTGGCAACCCGGGAGCCCTCGAGGGATGTCCACTTGTCAGCGGGGACCAGGCCTAAGCTGCAGTCGGACATCCTTAGCGCTGTTGAGGAGGTGGGAGAGGCTCCTACCACCACCGCTGTATGGCAGCCATCAGCCTGGCTTGTGGCTGAGCAGAGCTCCTCCCAGGGTTGGCTCCTGTATTGAGCATCTGCCCCCTGGTGGTCAGTGTGCGTCATAGTGACCAGTCATTCCCAGTCTTTCTGCTGTTAGGGTCAATTTGCATATTACCCTTTTATTATATAGGATAGAGGCCTGGTGCATGGGTGGGGGCCAGCTGGTTTGCCCTGAAGGGTGTCCCAGATCAGGGTGGGGGGGTCCCACTTAGGTGCCTGGCCAGCCTGGGTGAGGGGCTGATGGCTGTTTTCAGCTGGTCACACCCCCTTCAGGGTGGGGGTCCCCACTGGGGTGCCTGGCCAGTCTGGGTGAGGGGCTGAGGGCCATTTTTAGGCTGGCTAAGCCTCCCTGGCGATGGAAGCTCCCAGCCTCTCCTTTTTTTCTTTTCTTTTTTTTATTCTGGGATTTATTTACCTTCTATAATTGAAACTTTGTAGCCTGGAGTGGAGCTCAGAGCTGGCCAGGATGGGCCTCCTGCTCGCTCCAGCTCCGTGGCCATGGGCCGGCTGAAAGCAGATATCTGAGGTTTATTTACCTTCTATAATTGAAACTTTGCTGCTTTGAGTGGAGCTCAGAGCCCTCCGTGGCAGCTGGGAAGCTTGGCTTCCTCCATCATTGGGGCAACCAAGCCTCCTGCTTGCTCCAGCTCCGTGGCTGCTGGCCGCCATCTTGATTGGGTTAATTTGCATATAGTCGCTCTGATTGGCTGGTGGGCATGGCTTAAGATGTAGCAAAGGTATGGTCAATTTGCATGTTTGTCTTTTATTAGTGTACATTGCCGGCAGCATGGGAGAGCAGCAGGTCATCCACAGAAATCTGCTCTGCAGACCCCCATAAGCTGGTTGCTTATGTAGGTAGGAGGACAAGGAGAATAGGCAAAAGGGCACATGGGCGGTTTACAGATATACAAAAGGGCTGGGGTCTTCACAGGGCTTAGTGATATGCAGGGGCCGGGGTTCCATGGGGAAATAGCCAACTGGTAGGCCACATGGGCGGTGAACAGGTGAGCAGGCTGGAGGTCTGCAAAGGCCTGCGGGTGTGCAAAACAGACTAGGGACCTTCAAAGGGCTGCGACTGTGGCTTCTGCAGCTCAGTTGTTCATCTTTCCATGATGACAGGCAGCTCCAATGGGGGGAAGGCTGCACCTCCAGGGCAGCTCCAGCCAGGGTAGAACGTGCCCTTTTTAATCAGAATAAACCAATCCTGCTAACAGAGCATGGCTCATATTTCTTACAGTTCTAGCTGGTTCCCCAGTGTTCTGTGTCTGCCCCCTTTCACTAGGCATCTGGCTTGCCTCCCCCCGCTTGGACCCCCAGCCCCATGAGCAAGGGCAGGGCTCATGGTGCTCAAGGTAGGGCTTTGGCCTCACAAATGGGAGGTGGGTGTCAGGAGGAAGCCCCCACTCCTGTCTGCACTCACTCAGAGCGTAGTCTAAACACTGGCAGTTGAGGACGAGGGGGGCCATGCTGGGTCCTGCCCCCCGGGGAGGAGAGCCGGAGCGAAACCAGAAGAGGAGGCCTGTTCTTTGACGTGGCCAGTCTGGGCTGGGCTGTTCTGTCTGAGCTGCGAGGAAGCAGAAAGCAGACCTCCGTTCAAACATCACAGATTTGCTTTTATCACTCTGTGTTTTTTTTTGTTTTTGTTTTTGTTTTTAATTTTGCAATATTGGGGAACCAGGCGGGCAAGTCCCGAAGGACTTCCTTCGATGCTCAGGCCGCTCCCATCTTTTATTGATCTGGAGTAGCCCTTAGGGTAAGGAGGTTTCAATGACACACAGATCAGCAGACAATTTCCAGGAATAGACAAAGTATCTGATTAGCTCATCAATAGATTTCCGGGAGTAGGCAGAGTATCTGATTAACAATAATCAACAAGGATCTACATAAGTATCTAAGGAATTAAGGGAACTAAGGTGGGGATGATTCAACTATTATTACCTAAATTAACTGGGTGGTGCACAGTTCTGACCTTTGCTAGGACTTCAAAGGTTACTAGCTTTTGGGGGTCTCTGTCTAAACTCAGCTAGTGAAGACAATGAATGGACTCCGGCATCTCCCCCTTATTTTTTCTTTAAAAAATCAAGTATCTGTAGACTAGAAATATAAGAACAAGTCCCAATTTCAATGTCCAACAGTTCTGAGTCCAAGTTTCAATGTCCAACAGTTCATGTGTACATGCCAGCAATGAAATGTTGGTTCTGGATGGTGGAAAATGCAGGATCCGGTCCTTTCTGGTCTGGTCCTGGGCACCCTGCAGCGACGCACAGCTGCTGACTGCTAGCATGGCAAGGCGTCTTCACCATCTCCATCTCTGAACTGTCTCTTCTGTCTTTGTGGCTGGCTTTCTGTGATCCGTTGTTACAGGAATCCACATGGTCTTGTAGCTGTTCTAGACCCGGGCTTCTGTAGTTGATCCTGGGCATTGCGTGCGGTGGACTTCCCCTCACCTTTTTTCGGTGAGTTTTCCACACCTTTTTGGTGAAAACTTCCTTTTCTCGCTCCAGCGAGGCCTGCACTTCCAGATTACCCGTCGGGCGCCAGATGTCGAGTAAGACTCCCTCCACGTTCTGCGTGGAGTAGGGCTCGGTATCTGAAAGAGGAGCCGCACAACAAATGAGAGAAAAAGACACGAGATAATTTTGCAATATTGGGGGACCAGGAGGCAAGTCCCAAAGGACTTCCTATCACTCTGTTTTAGTAGGTTTTTGTAGGGAGCGGCTATAGGGTTAAGCCTCGGACTGACCTGTGGGCAAAGCCACAAAGAAGTCCCAGGTTAGAGGGCACAGCCCTCTTAGCATAATTAGGCTTGACCTTATGATGCTCCCTAGATCTTATCTGGGAAGCTAATGGGCTGTGGGAGATGCAGCAAGTGCTGCTGAAACAAGTGAAATTCACCAGAACACTGTAACTATGGTGACCACTACCTTGTTTACCTCTGGCTATAAAGTAAAGGCTCAGCTTGTCTCTGGATCTCTCTTTGTGGCCTCAGCCAGGCACAGGAAGATCCATCTAGACCAGCCATGGGCAAACTACGGCCCACGGGCCGGATCCGGCCCGTTCGGCTGTTCTATCCGGCCTGTGGAGCCGAAAGAGCGGAGGGTTCTCTTGCTCTCCCCTCCACTCCTTCACCAGCAGCAGTGTTAACATGTATTAGTTCACACAAACACTCCATCCATGCTTTTGTTCCGGCCCTCCGGTCCAGTTTAAGAACCCATTGTGGCCCTCGAGTCAAAAAGTTTGCCCACCCCTGACCTAGACCCAGCTCATTCTCTCTGTCTGTCTTTTCTACATCCTTTGTCGCCACCCCCCTCCCCCGGCCCAGCCCCCAAGCTCACCAAACCTTTGGCTGTGCTGGCATGGCACAGATTTTCTTGAATAAATGTTTCTTCATTTGCTGTGTGCCTGTACTATACAGGGATTTCATTTTTTTAACTAGAGGCCTGGTGCAAAAATTTGTGCGGGGGCGGGGGGGTGTCCCTCAGCCCAGCCTGCACCCTCTCCAATCTGGGATCCCTCTCACAATCCAGGACTGCTGGCTCCCAATCACTCACTTGCCTGCCAGCCTGCCTGATTGCCCCCTAACCGCTTCTGCCTGCCAGCCCGATCACCCCCTAACCACTCCCCTGCCTGCCTGATTGACCCTAACTGCCCTCCCCTGCAGGCCTGGTTGCCCCCAACTGCCCTCCACTGCAGGCCTGGTCCCCCCAACTGCCCTCCCCTGCCGGCCTGGTCCCCCCAACTGCCCTCCCCTGCTGGCCTGATTGCCCCCAACTGCCCTCCCTATAAGGCCTGGTCCCCCCAACTGCCCTCCCCTGCAGGCCTGGTTGCCCCCAACTGTCCTCCTCTGCTGGCCCAGTCACCCCTAACTGCCTTCCCCTGCAGGCCTGATCGCCCACAACTGCCCTCCCCTGACGGCCATCTTGTGTCCACATGGGGGCGGCCATCTTGTGTGTTGGAGTGATGGTCAATTTGCATATTACCTCTTTATTAGATAGGATATGACTTTTTCCTTAAACCAAGCTAGATTTGTTCAGTCTAATAGCACCATGACATACTACACATCCACTCCCTTAATCATCAAGCCCTTAAGACAACATGTTCTGGTCAGCATCAAACTGTCTGAGAATGAAGCCTCAGCCCTGGCCGGTGGCTCAGTGGTTAGACCGAGCCGGTTTGGCCCTTGGACCGAAGGGTTGCAGGATGGATTCCTGGTCAAGGGCACCTTTCTGGGTTGCAGGTTTGCTCCCTGGCCCCAGTAGGAACATGTATGGGAGAGAGCCAGTCAATCATTCTCCCTCTTTCTCTCTCTCTCCTTCCCTCCCTCTCTCCCTTCCTCTCTCCCTCCCTCTCTCCCTTCCTCTCTCCCTCCCTCTTTCCCTTCCTCTCTTTCTCCTTTTCACTCTCTCTGAAAAAGCAATGGAAAAAATATCCTCTGGTGGGGATTAACAAGAAAAAGAATAAAGCCTCAGGTCTGCTTATTGAGGGGAAAAGTTTCGTCATATTAAACATCTTTTTTTCTTTTTAATCCTCACCCGAGAACATGCTTAGAGAGAGAAACATCAATGTGAGAGAGAAACATGGGTCGGTTGCCTTCCATAGGCGCCCCAACTGGGGATCCGACCACAACCCAGGTATGTGCCCTGACTGAGAATCAAACCAGCAACCTTTCTGTGCACAGGACAATGCTCAACCGATCACTCCTGCTGGGCCTAAGGGTAGTATCTTGATCTCATTGTGTTTCAGCCCCAGGCCCATGAAAGCCAAGTGACTCTACTGACCACACCCTCATGAAACTGGACAGAATGACACCCTGGCTACCATCAGCACCTGGTACAATATTCAACTACTCCCTACCCTGGTCCCAACCAAACAGTAGAGCCCAGGACCCCAACTCCCTTAGTCACCATGACTAATGGTTTTTCCCTTATATAACCGACCCGTTGGCGGGCATCCAGGCTTGGCACCATTTCCTTAATAAACCTTTACTTTCTTTGCGGCAGACTCCTATTCAAGTTGTATTGGGCTTTGATGCCCACAGGCAAACCCCTTCAGCTTGTTAGAACCATCTCCAGAGACTTAAAATTTTTAAAAATATATTTTAGCCCAGCTGGTGTGGTTCAGTGGTTGAGCTTCAACTTATGAACCAGGAGGTCACAGTTTGATTCCAGTCAGGGCACATGCCTGGGTTATGGCCTTGATCCCCAGGGTGGGGTGTGCAGGAGGCAGCCAATCAATGATTCTCTCTCATCATTGATGTTTCTATCTCTCTCTCCCTCTCCTTTCCTCTCTGAAATCAATGAAAACATATTTTTTTTAAATATTTTTTTAACAGTTTGTGGAGCAGATCCAGAGCTATGCCAGAAGTGGAACTCAACATAGATGAAAATCAGATACATCTATCTACACTAATAAAAGAGAAACATGGTAATTGGTGTACAACCGCTACCTTTCCCATTGGCTAATCCCCCTGTCACTCACAGAGTAGGGCCGAGATATGCAAATTAACTGGCAGCCAAGATGGTGGCCAGCAACCAGGCAGCTGATGCAAACAGGGAGGCTTGCTTGCTTCAGTGACGGAGGACTCCAACGTTCCCCGCCTGACTTGCCGGCCTCTCAGCTGCAACCCTCAGCAACTATGTTGCGAATATAGAAGCTAAAAAAACCCCAGAAACCTGCTTTACACAGCAGGGCTTCAGCCAGCCGGACCGCAACATTGTATCAAATACAGACAGTAAACAAAGGCCAGAAACCTGTTTTCAGCAGCCGAGGCCTCAGAGCTAAAGCTTGCCCAGAATAAAAAAAGAAAAAAAAAGAAAAAAAGGAGCGGTTGGGACCTTCAGTCCCAGCCTGAAAACAGCCCTCAGCCCCTCACCCAGACTGGCCAGGCACCCCAGTGGGGACCCCCACCCTGATCCAGGACACCCTTCAGGGCAAACCAGCCAGCCCCACCCATGCACCAGGCCTCTATTCTATATAGTAAAAGGGTAATATGCCTCCCAGCACAGGGATCAGCTGAGCCGCGAGGCCTCCCGGCACCAGGATCAGCATGACAGGGGGCAGCGCCCACACCCCTGATCGCCCTGCAGCTCTGTGTGTGACAGGGGGTGGGGACACAACCCCCCCGCCCCCCACGGGCCCTGCTCTGTGTGTGACAGGGTAGAGCCATAATCTCCCCATTGGCCCTGCCCTGAGTGTGACAGTGGCGGCGCCCCAACCCCCTGATCGGCCCTGCTCTGTGGGTGATAGAGGGCGGTGCCCCAACCCCCTGATCAGCCCTGCCCTGAGTGTGACAGGGGGTGGTGCCCCAACTCCCCTATCAGCCCTACTCTGTGAGTGACAGGGGGGAGCTCCTCAACCCCCTGATCGGCCCTGCTCTGTGCATGTCAGGGGGCAGCACCCCAACCCCCTGATGGGCCCTGCTCTGTGCATGACAGGGTGGCGCCGCAACCTCCCCATCGACCCTGCCTTGAGTGTGACAGGGGGCGGTGCCCCAACCCCCCAATCGGCCCTACCCTGAGCATGACTGAGGGTGGCATCGCAACCTCCCAATCTGCCCTGCTCTGTGCATGACAGGGGGCGGCGCCCCAACTCCCCAATCGGCCCTGCTCTGAGCCCGACCAGGGGCTGCACCTAGGGATTGGGCCTGCCCTCTGCCACCCGGGAGCAGGCCTAAGCCAGCAGGTCGTTATCTCCCGAGGGGTCCCAGACTGCGAGAGGGCACAGACCGGTCTGAGGGACCCCCCCTTCCCCCGAGTGCACAAATTTTTGTGCACCGGGCCTCTAGTATATACATAAAAGGCTCATATGCAAAGTGTCCCCTTGGGAGTTCGACCAGGAGACCGGGAGTTCGATTGCTTGCTATGATGTGCACTGACCACCAGAGGGCGGCGTGGAACTAAGGAATGCCTTCCCTGGCAGTCAGCAGCTGGGGAAGGAAGGCCCCAATCGGCCCTGATCGCCAGCCAGGCCTAGGGACCCTACCTGTGCACGAATTTCATGCACCAAGCCTCTAGTTTAATATGTGAAAGAAACCAAATACAAAATGTTATATTTGAAAAATTCCATTTATATGGCATACTGAAAAAGGGAAAACTATAAGGAATGAAAAACAGATGAGTGGTTGCCAGGCATTGGGTCTCTCTGTTCTTCTCATTGACCACAGCTGGAAATGTGGGGGGGTTTGGAACTATTCTACGTGGCACTGAGGTGGGGAATACATGAGTTTATACATTTATCAAAATCCTGCCCTGGCTGGTTTGGCTCAGTGGATAGAGTGCCGGGCTCAATTCTGGTCAAGGGCACATGCCCAGGTTGTGGGCTAGATCCCCAGTGGGGGGTGTGCAGAAGACAGCCAATCAATGATTCTCTCTCATCATTGATGTTTCTATCTCTCGCTCCCTCTCCCTTCCTCCCTGAAATCAATAAAAATATATTTTTTTTAAAAAAATCAAGACTCGGGTGAGGATTAACAACAACAAAAATCCACAGAACTTTCCACCACAAAGATAGTTTGCGAATGCAAATTTAAAAAAATTAATCAGACTCGGGGGCAACCCAAAATAGCAGGCAGACTGTGACAAACAGTAACAATGTAGCTGAATGAGCTACAAATGAACCACATAACCACACTGAAGGGAATGGGTAAGAAAGGCGCTGACCTAGTTACTTTTGGAGAACAGTGTTTTGACTGTATAATGTAACGCTAAAGACAAAAAGAACTACAGGCACACATTGTACCCCAGTGGTAAGTTTATTTCTCAGCGGGTTACGGGGTCAACAATTCTGAAGCTACTTTACATGCACTCTAAGGTTGAACAAATTTATTGGCGATAAAGAGGGCCAGCTTTCTCACGATGAGAGGGAAGTTACAACTGAGGAAAGGTGGCAGGCTAGAATGAACATTGTGATGCTTCAAAAACAAAATACACAGAGAGACCTACAGACATAAATATACGTGTGTGGGTACACATTTGGTGGTATATATATATATATTTCTTAGCTCTGTCCGCTGAGAAGAATGACGCCCAGGGAGCAATGAACGCACGAGGTGCCCAGGTCTCGGACTCTGGGGTTTTGAAGGAGTGGCTGAGTCCATGGCGGGAGCGAGCAAAACACAAAATGATCCTGGAGAACCCTGCAGTGCCCACAGTCAGGGAGTGTCAGACGAACAAGAGCCACGCTGGAAGCGGTCCCAATGACCAGACTTAGAACAATTTGGGTAACAAAGTAATGATAGAGTTGTGATCCAAAGAATAAAGTAAATATTCATTAGTCCATACTGATACAACTACATAGGTTCATAGAAAAATGAATGGAGAAGAGACAACTCTTCCTTGCAGAAGAATTCCAATGAGTAAATAAAGAAGGGATAAAGGAAATAGAAAATCACTGATAGAGAATTTTGCTGCAGGCCACATCCAACATAAAAGGGTGAAAATTTAAAGAGAAATAGGAAATTTGCAGTCTCAAAATACGTATTATTATTATTAATACAAAGGGGAAAATAGTAACTTTACAGTGGAGGAATCTGGCAGACATCACCTTACTCCTGTGAGCGGGCTAATCTCATTAATATAAGACATTCTGACTTCAGCTGAGACACTGAGAAACGCATCTTGCCATTGGGTGTTCTTTCTCAGAGGGCACAGCCTTAATCAAATCTTGAAAAAACATCAGACAAATGCAAAATGAGGAACATTCTACAAAATAGACGACTAGAACCCTTCAAAATTGCAATAGGCAAGAGAAGAAGTGAGAAACTGTCACAGGCTGAAGAAAACTAAGAGGTGTGACAGCTACCTGAAGTGGGGTCCTGGCCTGGAAACTGAAGTAGAGAAACAGTAAGCCTGAGGGGAACAACTGGTGAAATCCAAATATGTACCAATTAGAGGCCCGGCACACGTGTACGGGTAGAGTCCCTAGACCTGGCCTGCAATCAGGCCGATCTTCCCCGGCTGCTGGCAGCTGGTCCCACTCCCTTGCCACGCTGCCCTCTGTGTGTGGGGTGATCAGCGGGGCAATCGGGCCCCGGCACCTCCTGCATCTGCCACCACCCACCCCCGGTTCCCAGTTCCTGGTTCCCCATTGGGCGATCGGGGCCTGCAGGCTGGGGGCAACTCCCGCTTTGAGCATCTGACCCCTGGTGGTCAGTGCACGTCATAGCCAACTGGTTGTTCCACCATCTGGTCGATTTGCATAGATAGATAGATAGATAGATAGATAGATAGATAGATAGATAGATATTAACTGCTTTGTTTTAATACTTACACTATGGTTATGTAAGATGTTATCATTAATCAAAGCTGGGAGAATGATATATGGGAACTCCGTACTAATTTATTTTATTGTGGTTAATATACACACAACATAAAATGGACTATTTAAGCCATTTCAAAGCATATAATTCAGTGATATTTACTACATGTGCTGTTGAAACTGGAATTTTTAGGGGTGAAATAGGACAGGTTTAGGAAATTTTAGAAATTAAGGGGACCATGGAAGAAACACAGGGCATCCCCTGAGAGCTCCTGGTCTGTGAGAGGGCATAGGCTGGGCTGAGGGACGCCCCCCCCGCCCCCCCCCTGGTGCACACATTTTTGTGCACCGGGCCTCTAGTATATATAGAAATGTGTATATATATATATATATATATATATATATATATATATATATATATCTCCTATATAATAAAGAGGTAATGTGCAAATTGACCATCACTCCAACACACAAGATGGCCGCCCCCATGTGGTCAAAGATGGCTGTCCCCATGTGGACACAAGATGGCTGGCAGGAGAGGGCAGTTGGGGGTGACCAGGCCTGCATGGGAAGGAAGTTAGGGGTGACCGGGCCAGCAGAGGAGGGCAGTTGGGGGTGACCAGGACTGCAGGGGATGACAGTTGGGGGGATCCAGGCCTGTAGGGGAGGGCAGTTGGAGGTGACCAGGCTGGCAGGGGAGGGCAGTTAGGGGCAAGCAGACCAGCAGGGAAGGGCAGTTTGGGGCAATCGGTCTGGCAGGGGAGCAGTTAGGAGTTGATCAGGCTGGCAGGGGAGTGGTTAGGGGGTGATCAGGCTGGCAGGCTGAAGTGGTTAGGAGAAATCAGGCAGGCAGGCAGGTGAGCGGTTGGGAGCCAGCAGTCCTGGCTTGTGAGAGGGATGTCCAACTGCCGGTTTAGGCCTGATCCCTAAACAGGCAGTCGGACATCCCTCAAGGGGTCCCAGATTGGAGAGGGTGCAGGCTGGGCTGAGGGACACACCCCCCACGCACAAATTTCATGCACAGGGCCACCAGTATATATATAAAATGTGTGTGTGTGTGTGTGTGTGTGTGTGTGTGTGTGTGTGTGTGTATGTGTGTATACACACACTAGAGGCCCAGTGCACAAATTCATGCACTGGTCAGATGCAGCCAGCCTGCCCCAATGGGGGCCATTGGGGGTGGGCTGGCTGTGACGAGGGGCTGTGGGTGGGGACAGCCAGGGTGAGGGGTTGCAGGCATTCCAGTCATTCTGCCTTTTGGTTGATTTGCATGTTACCCTTTTATTATATAGGATATCCCCACCAAAAGACGTGTAAGAGGTTCATAGCAGCACCAGTCACCATTGCCCAAACACTCAGTGCCCATGGAGGGCAGAGGGCACAAATGAATACGGGAACTACAGAACCATGAGAACAACCTTGTTCATTCAAAAATACAACCACACATGACAGCGTGGATGAACAGGAAGCATCAGTCCGCGGTGCTGACCTGGGAGAGAGCCTGTCTGCATGGGGCTGGGAGGAGTGGCCGGCAAAGGGCAGGAGGGGAGCTCCGGAGGGCTCGGGGTCATGTTCTATCTTGAGATGGATGCTGGGGGTTTTCAACTTGTGAAAATTCATTGAACGGAGCACTTAAGACACACTTCCATGTATGTGTTACACTTCACAAAAAAGTTAACAAAATACAACATCCCAAGCCCTGGAGACTGGTTTTGTGCCTCTGCGTCTTCCCCTCATGGTCCCTCTGTGAACTACACCCACCCAGTGCCGGCTCTGGACCTGGGCCGGGTGAGCATGCGGGAAGCTGGTAGACAAATTCTAGCCACTCAGCCAAGCCCTTTCAGGGCTAAAATATCACTTTGGAATCTCACAGGACGAAAAAGCCCCCAGAACCGGATGAGACTCGAATGTCCTCTGAAGTGGGCTAGTTCCAGCTCACCAAACCAGTCCCCTCCCTCTGTGCTCCCCTCTCCCCCAGAAACCTTGAGCCCACCCTCCAGAGTCCAGCTGCCCCCAGTTTCTGCTCCTTTGCTTGGGTCTCTGCCCTTGCCTTCTCCACCCTGTGGAGCATATGACTCAGTGCAGGTTAATCAGTGCTGACACTCCCTGGCTTGAGTGATTGGTTCAGGGGTGGGCAGGTGACGACGCCTGGCCAATCAGAGTAAGCCTTGGGACTTTTGCTGAGATGCTAGGACAGAGTCTGCTGATTGTCCTTCTGGAAGGAGGCAGTCCCAGAGCTGCTGGCCTCTGTCTAATCTCCTGTGCCAAAGGAAGCAACACCCAGGAAGACTAGCCAGTGACAGAGAGGTCTCCCCTTTGACCTCTGGGCCAGAACTTATCTGAGATAGAAGCTAGGCCTATACAGTTATACGGAAAGAGTTTTTCTCCCCCCTCCCTCCCCACTCTCTCTCTCTCTCTCTTTGTTTAAGGTAATTTGTGTTGGTTTATTTCTGTCCTTCAACCAAAGAAGGTAAACAGAAAGCGTCTGATGGCACCCGCTTCCAGAAGAATTAGCACTTGGATGGGAGGAGAGGTGGGTCTATGGTCAGGAGGACGGGGGTGGGCCTGCATGAAACAAGAGGGGTCTATACTCTGACTTGGCAGCAGGGGACGTTAGAAGGCAGGACTAACTGACCAGCAAACCACACAAGAGATAAAAGCAAGAGGTGAATTCCTCACTTCAGACCGCCCCTCTGATTGCCTGTAATTAAACATTGCAGTTACGGAAGCACTAGAGAATATAAACATTCAGTTCTCATTTCCTAGACCCAATCATTGTTAGCATTTTGTCTCATTTCCTTTTTTGTTAAATCACTTTACAAGTCGTTGCAGATATCACGACGAGAGGGAAGCTTTCCTAGCTGAACTGTGACTCCCTCCTCCAGCTTCAAGAATGTGATGCTTGGTCTGAATTTAGACGGGATTGCTGTGGGCCCCATGAGGTGCTGTTAGGCTGACCCAAGACGGCAGGGCCCCTCCTGGTACAACTTGTGATTCATGGGCTGAAGAATGAGAAGTAGACGCTTACCTTATAGGCGACTTGACTGGCAGGGGACCCCAGAACCAGCTGTTGGTTTACAAACTAGTCCCCAGCCACAGAGGGCAAGGAGAGACCAAGGCAAGAGGCAGACGATCACAGATGGGCAGGTGGCAGGAATGATGAGCCAGGGAACTTACACAGGAGGCTTGTCTTGGGTGCAGCAGGACGAGTAGATCGCTGCACCTGCTCACCAGAATCTTAAAAGTTTATATAGAGGCCTCACTGGGTTCAGGCACTATTCAGTCCAGGTGGTCTCAACAGCACCTTACTCTCCGAAGGCTGCATTCTTCGAACAGCTCCCACTGTTGGAATGGTGGGTGGATGTGCATTCTAAGGGCGGCAGTGGCGAGGAGCCTCCAGATGCCAGGGTTCAGCTTGATGGTCACCCTGCGGTCCTGTCTCCTCCATTATCTCCTCCAACGTCAGTGGCCTCTCTGCTGCCGCCACCTGCAACTAGAACATGCCCCATGGGCAGTGATTACGGCCACGGAAATGTGCAGGTGAGGGTCCACACTCTGTGGAGCTACTGGTGCCTTCCTGTTCCATATCCTTTCTAAGGAAAGCAGGTGCTGGATGGGCCGCTGTATCAGCCCTACCCTGACGCCCACTCCTGTGATTTTGCGGTAACCTCACACCTCTAAGTGCTTAAGCATGCATCTCCTAAAAGTAAAGGTGTCCTACATAACCGGAAAGACATTGCCACACGTAAGAAAAATTAAAATTCTACATCATTTCACATCCAGTCCATTTTCACGTTTCTTCCACTATCCCCAAAATAGTCTACACAGCTGGTGTCTAAAATAAGGATGCAGTGGGAGATTGTTGTCAAAGATTCTATCCTCAACAAAACTTTAGCGAGAATCCCTCGTCCTCCATAACATCACCCTGGGTACGTGACCACATGCCTCATCGCCACCGTCTCCCAGGTGATGCCGTCACCCTGGCCTGGCTTCAGCAAGACTCCATTTGGGTGGGTTTGGCCAGAATCCCTCCTGACCGCCAATATTCCCTCTTAGTAATTTCCGTCCAATGCCCCACCCTGCTCCTTGCCTGTAAATTCCCACTTTTCCTTGTTGTATTCAGCGCTGAACTCAGCCCTGTCCCGAAGTCCCTTCCCCCTGTGGCAACAGTTTCTGAGTAAAACCCATTTTTACCACTTTAACTCAGGCTCTGGGGTGTTTGACATTGTGAGACCGGGAGACTTTTATGGGCCGCACCTCAAAATGGTGTAAATCTCTTACACCCCCTTCTTCAGAACACACAATTTTAGCCAACCTTATGGAGAGCCCCACTGTACGGAAACGGGAGTATGATTCCTCGGCGGGCTCATGGGGCACACGGTGGAACCAGGCAGTGTTACTGCTGCAGTTCACAGGAGGGGCAGGGAGCACGTGACCGTGAGGCACATCAACGGCTCGGCTACTGTTAGTCATTCGCTGTGATGGTCCCCTTTACTGTTACCCCAGGGAAGCTGGCACTGCCTTTCCGTGCAGCGGGAAGGGGATGGCGAGTTCAGGCTCCTTCTCCGAGGTTGGGCGCTGGGGGCTATTGCAGGCTTCTTTCTGGATAAATATATGATCAAAACGATTTTTTAAAAGGGAACTAATCAAGATTCACACATAAAATGTCTTTTGATCCTGAGGCAGATTACCTTCGTCTCATACAAACAGGCTGCCCAACACTCACATTCTGTGAGCAACGCCCCCCCCCCCCCCCCCTCACCCCCGCACCCTCGCTGTGGCGGGCGACCTTCCCGTGGCTGCGGGGTGGATCTGTGAACCAGAAATGGCCGCGTCCCACCAGGAGCCCGGGATGAGGTCATTCCGTGTGGGTGAGCGAGAAGACACTTCCGGCTCTGCCACCGCCTGCCTCGGTGACCTCAGGCAAACGACTTTCCCGGCCGCTCTCGCTCTCCACTGCGCAGCTGGGGGCGGCCTGCCGGACAGGGCTGGTCCTGGTTTCCCTGTGGGCGGACAGTGGCCGCAGCATTGTTCACAAGCAGGCACTGCCACCTTCTGGAAAGAGCGCTCCGGTGGCAGTCACAGCAGGCCTGGCCCTGCTTCCCTCTGCGATGGCGGTTACGGAGGCCCTCCGGCCCTTGTTACAGAACTGTAAGGCAGGCTTCGCTCACGAAGGGCAGTCGAGGTGAGCGTAGGGACCACTGCAATGGGGTCTTGCCGTGGGAGAGAGATCGGACTCAACTCCGAATACAACAAGGAAAAGTGGGAATTTATAGGCAAGGAGCAGGGTGGGTCAGTGGATGGAAATCGTTCCCAGAGGAAACATCAGGGATCAGGGGGGTTCGGGGGTTCTGGCTAAGCCCGCTAACTGCAGTCTTGGCAAAGGCAGGCCAGGGTGATGGGCATCACCTGGGGGTGGCGATAGGGGTGAGGAACTCAATCAGATATAGATATAGAGGGTGATCCGTTATTGGGGGCGGGGGGCGCTGGTTCTACTGGAGATTGCAGAGATGAACACAGAAGCCCCAAAGCGGAAGCCAAGTTGAAAAAGAACTGAAGGGACCCCGAGCAGAACTGGTCAAGGAGAGAGTCTTGTCAGACGTGAGCAAAGTGACGCGTGTCACTCCCAGCAGAAGGGTTAGGGTCCGTACAATACTAGCAGGTCCGCGTCCCCTGTGCTGTGAGACGGGCAGTGCCCCATGGGGGCCGCCTCCTCAGGCCGGGACGTGGAGTGTGGGCGATGTGGATTGGAGCTCCCAGATGACCTACAGTGAGAACAGAGTGTGAGAAAGAATTCTTTGTTGGTATAAGCCAACAATAATTCGGCGTTCATTTTTTAAAAAATCTTCACTGGAGGACATTTTTTTCCATTGCTTTTTAGAGAGAGTGGAAGGGAGAGATGGAAGGGGAAGGAGAGAGAGAAACATTGATGTGAAAGAAACATATCGATTGGTTGCCTCATGCACACCCCCTGACCGGGACTGGGGATTGAACCTGCAACTGAGGTACATGTCCTTGACCGGGAATCGAACCTGAGACCCTTGACCAGGCCAACGGTCTGACCACTGAGAAACACTGGCCAGGGTTTGGGGCTCCTTTTTTACTGCAGCAGAACCCAGCCTAGCCTGACCTATAGAGAAATCTTTATTGCAACCCACAGTGGTGCCTCCCTGGTCAGGAAGGGCCTTCTGCTGGCAGTTCAGGCTGGCTGCTGAGACAGATGGAACCCGTTTCCCTGCAGTCTCTGTCTTGGCCCCAGCGCGGGCCAGGCCTCTGGGCTGGGCCAGCTGCTCCCGACACTAAGAGCCCACAGTGTTTACAGGGGGAGGGACCTCCTGCACGAAGACCTCTGCTCATGACTGTTTCAAAGGCCTTTGTGTATATATAAGACCTAAAATTATTTTTATTACATCCAACATTTTTTAAAAACCTTGCAAAACCAACATTAATAAATGTTTAATTAAATGCTCACAAAACTCTCAATTTCTTCTTTGTTAAATCTAACGTTCATAACATTTTCAGGACAGTGGGAAACGTGGTTTTTCTCACTTTGCAAAAATGCCACTATAAAGTAAGATGAAAGGTGATACACTTGTGGCCAAATGATTTCAGAAGCTAAATCATAAAAAAAAATTCAAATTCTATCTTATAGAAAGAGCAACATTTTCTGCGATACGGGGGTATGTTTTATATATTTGGTAGGGAATGTGGAGCGAGCACCTAACGGCAAAGACTTGAAAGAAGGTCTTCATGCTGTTAGTGGCCCTTGTGGGACCTGGCTCCGTCCCTCCGCTGTGATGGAGAAGGCCAGCGGCCCCCCAGCGCCTCTCCCTCCTGCCTGCTTAGGGTCAGAGTTCCCAGACAGTGCTTCTCAATGTGGCCACAGCATTGGCCTCCCGGGGAAACGTGTTAGAAATACAGGCCCTCAGACCCTCCACAGCCTTACTAATCAGAGACTCTGGGGTGGGGCCAAGCACTGGGTGTTTTAACAATACCTCTAGTTCAGTGGTTCTCGACCTTCTGGCCCTTTAAATACAGTTCCTCATGTTGTGACCCAACCATAAAATGATTTTCGTTGCTACTTCATAACTGTCATGTTGCTACTGTTATGAATTGTAATGTGAATATCTGATATGCAGGATGGTCTTAGGCGACGCTGTGAAAGGGTCGTTCGACCGCCAAAGGGGTCGCGACCCACAGGTTGAGAACCGCTGCTCTAGTTGCTCATGATGCTTGCCCAAGTTTAAGAACCGCTGCTAATGCTCTCTGGGGGCAGCAGTGAACTCAGCAAAGAATTCATTTCCCAGCCTCCTCTGCTGCTGGCTCAGTGTTGGCCAGATATAAGTAGAAGTGTTGGACTCCAGAAAGTCTCCCTAAAAGGAAGAGGCCCTTACGTGGACTTGTCCTTCAGCTGCTGGTCTGAAGTGCAGGTGTAATGGCTGGAGCTCTGGCAGCTATTTTGAATCAGGAGAATGAGACCTAACATGTAGGGATGGTGGAGTGATGTGGGGCCCTGACCAGAGCACGGGGAAGGTAGGCGGGAGGTTCAAGGCCCACTCGCCATGCACATGCGCAAGGGCAACGACTCAGCAGCACTGTACGTTCTGCACAGGTGCACCCTTATGTAACCTGCTTATGCTAATGGAGCACAGATGTCCCTATTTGGCACGAGGCCTCTTAGTTAGAGTGAGTATATAAAGTGCCACTGACCAGCGGGTTGTTGGCGCTTTGTTCCAATAAAGCCTGTCCCACCTGCTTAGGGCCATTCCTATGTTTTTCCAATTCCCGCATCCAAAGGGGTCAAGTCCCTGGCTGAGGAACTTGGACCCGACAACTGGCAGAGTCGTAGGCAGGATTCTGGGGTAAGTACCCTGTCCACCCCGCCGGAGGACATGTGGCCTCCGACCAGGTTGTAGAATCTGTAGTGGTGGTCCTGATGTCTTGGACCCCAACTCCACCACCCCCTGCCCCCCAGGATTGGGAGCAGGTCGAGGTAACAGCGGTGGCGTTAGAGAAGGCATTGTCGCTCCTGACGGACCAGATTCCCAAAGACCAGCGGAAGGCTGCGGGGAAGGTAGGCTGGTCCTCCTAACGGCCTTGAAACTGCAACACTGGGACAGGAGATCCAGAGCCAGGAGAGGCTGGGGGACAGTGTTCCCGCTGGGGCAACAGCCTCTGCCCTACAGGTGCCACCGACCCTGAAAAGGCGTCAGGAGCGATCAGCCTGTGGCCCCGAAGGTGGGGCTCCAGGGCAGCCCACCATTACTGAATTAGCACATGTGCCACTCCACCCCCTGCGCCCCCACAGAACCGAGAGGATGAGGCCAACAGAGCCGCAGAGGCAGGGAGCGATTCCGGGATGACGTGCAGATGTGGGATGACCTGCAGATAGCTTGCAGCGTCTCCACCGGAACGGAGATGTTACCTCCATAAGGACCCACCCCTCCTTGCGGCAGCGACTGCGGACCAGTCGCGTTTGGGAGCCGACAGGGAGCCCCTCCCTGATGGCCTGGCTAGTGGCGCGGCCAGAGACATTGGGCAGGATCCAGAGAACCGCCCAGACCGAGTCCATGGCCTCCGTGTGCAGATCTAGTGCAAGCTACACGGCAACGGGCAGGGGACGAGCCATGTTTAACTGGATACTCGAGGTGCTGACAAGCGTTCACAACGCGCATGGAAGACTGGAGTCTCGCTGCAGCCCCTCCGGGGGCGCTGGGCTCGCTGGCAGCGTTCTGACCCTTTCATAGACCGTCCCAGCGGCCAGAGAAGGGGGTGGTGAGACCCGTCACTGTGGAGGAGCCTCAGCTCCGTGAGGCCTGAGACCGCGACCGGTGGGACAGCGTTTCCAGAAGCTGCGAGCAAGGGCAGCCCCCGCCGCCCGCGCCTCCAGGACTGGAGGCCCCTGAGGAGCAGGCGTAACCTCCCGGACTGAGGGGCAGGCCCAGGCGCTGGTTGGGGGGCCGAGCCGCATGTTGAACTCACTGTATGTTGGCCCCCCGCAGCGGGCAGCGCGTGTTGGCGCTGGTGGGTACGGTGCGGAGTGCAGTTTGCTCTGCGGCAACGCGGACAGATACATGGGTCCCGTGGCCCATATACGGGTCCGGGGGCAGAACTGTCCCTGTGCGCAGGCAACGAACGTGACACTGGGTATCGGCCGCCTGCCCCGAAGGCCTATATGGTGCGTGCCTCCCCATACAGAACACAGCCTGGGAATGGATGAGCGGAAAGGGTTAACGATTGCCAGGGCCCAGGGCGAATTCCACTTGTGGGTGCATGTGGTAAACCCCATCACAAGGGGGCACACCCCCAGTGCCGCAGGTGTGGCAGGACCGCCTCCCAGGAGGCCGCACCGCAGCTGGAGAAGCCAAAGATCTGGCCCCCCCCCCCCCCCCCCGTACTCCCCAGCAAGGCGGTGAAGGAGCCTGAGGGCGCCCGGTGAATGGCCGGGGGTTACAGGGACCTGAAGAAAGTGACTCCCGGCTACACTCCAGGGAGCTCATCGACCACCTGAGCTGACGTTGGGGCGGGACCACTAGGTGGTGGATTTGGCTACCGCTTTCTTTTCCACAGACATAGCACCGAGAGTCAAGGACAGTTTGCTTTCACGTGGGACGGTCCACAGTGGACTTCTGTCGTTCTCCCGCAAGGATATGTGTGCAGCCTTACCATCTGTCATGGTTGGTGGCACAAGATCTAGCCACCGGGGCAAGCCTCCCACGGTCACAGTGTTCCATCGTACTGATGGCATCGTGCTGGCCTCTGACTCTCTTGCAGCTTTGAACGCAGCTGCCAGTAGCCTACGGCAGGCTTTGGGCTCGCAGGGAAAGGCGGTGAACGACTGGCTTACTGTCAGAGTCCTGGGAGCTGTCTGGTCAGTGAGACCAGGGTGAGCCCCGAAGCAGGCATTGACAGGTGCAGGCTATCCCCGACCCACAGCGGGGAAGGCGGCACAGCTGCAGACCTGTGTTGGTCTTCTGGGTGTTGGCGAGCGTTCACCCCCACCTGGCGCCATTGTTGCGGCCACTGTCCCAGTTGTCCCAGAAGGGGGCGACGTGGGACTGGACTCCAGAGGTGGAGGAGACCTGACACAACCATTCCCGTTGGGCGGCACCGTTACTCCATCCGGGTTTGGTTGGCATCTGTGGGAACAGTATGGGGGGAGAAGCGCACCGTCGGGTTTTGGGCCCAGCGATGAAGGAAACTGGGAACCGATACTTGCTTGTTGAGAGACAGTTGGCAGCCATGTGTGGTGCTTACAGGCCTCGGTGGCCACGCCCATGTTGGGAGTGGCACAAACCCCAACTCCTCCCTGCGAGTTTCAACCCTTGACAGGGTCTCATATGTCGCAGGTCCCAACAGGGTTCGCAATTCCTGTGACAGAGGGCTGGCCCGCACCGCTGCCCTCTGTTCCAAATAGGCCCCCCACTTTGCTAAAGTTGCAAGTGATACTAGAACCCATTTCACAGGGAAAGAGATACAGAGCTGGGCAAGGCCAGGACGTAGCTTGGCAATTTCATGTTCCAGGTTGTCTCCAAGCTGCCCTCTCGCATCACCCCCTCCGAGACTGGACTGTCCGGAGCATGGCGCTGGGCATTCTGCTATTGGCGCCGGAGTACTGGTCACACATGTTATAGTTTGTGTTGTTGTGGACTCTGTTCAAGGAGCTGGCATATGGGCCAGAGTACCCATAGAAACCACCCGGCGTAAGGGCCCTGACCAGGGCACGCGGAGGGTCAGGGCCCACTGGCCACGCGCATGCGCCAGGGCAGTGGCTCCGCAGCAGCGCTGCAGGGGCAGACACAGGCGCCTTATGTAACCTGCTTCTGTTAACGGAACCTTGAGCGTGGCTGGCTGGGGTAGGGTGCCGGGCGGCGGGACACCAGTGGAGACAAGTGCACAGGCGGCATGTAGGACAGAGGTCTGAAAGTAAGCTTGATGGAGGTGCAACATGAATCAAATACAATCATGTGATGGATCACTGTTTGCCATCTGATAGTAGACTGTTCTGTCACTGTGGAAAGTTCCAGGGGTGGGGCAACACTGGTGTGTGCTGTCATTACAGATTAGCTTGGCCTCTCCTGGAATTTCTTGTAAAGGAGATCATACAGTACGTAGACTTTCTTGTGTCTCCTTTCACTCACACAATCTTTCTGACATTCATCCATGAGCAATATTTCTTTTTTTTTTCTTATTGTTTTTCTTTCTTTTTTTCTTTTTTTTTTATTGCTTAAAGTATTACAAAGGGTATTACATATGTGTCCATTTCCCCCCCCCCCCCCGCCCTAGACAGTCCCCTAGCCTCCCCTATCCCCCGGTGTCTTATGTCCATTGGTTATGCTTATATGCATGCATACAAGTCCTTTGGTTGATCTCTTACCCCCCTACCTCCTGCACCCCCACCCTCCCCGGCCTTCCCGCTGCAGTTTGACAATCTGTTTGAGGCAGCTCTGCCTCTGTATCTATTATTGTTCAAAAGTTTATAATGGTCTCTATTATCCATGAATGAGTGAGATCATGTGGTATTTTTCCTTTATTGTCTGGCTTATTTCACTTAGCATAATGCTCTCCAGTTCCATCCATGCCGTTGCAAATGGTAAGAGTTCCTTCCTTTTTAGAGCAGCATAGTATTCCATCGTGTAGATGTACCACAGTTTTCTAATCCATTCATCTACTGATGGGCACTTAGGCTGTTTCCAGATCTTAGCTATGGTGAATTGTGCTGCTATGAACATAGGGGTGCATATATCCTTTCTGATTGGTGTTTCTGGTTTCTTGGGATATATTCCTAGAAGTGGGATCACAGGGTCAAATGGGAGTTCCATTTTTAGTTTTTTGAGGAAACTCCATACTGTCTTCCATAGTGGCTGCACCAGTCTGCATTCCCACCAGCAGTGCACAAGTGTTCCTTTTTCTCCACATCCTCTCCAGCACTTGTCGTTTGTTGATTTGTTGATGATAGCCAGTCTGACAGGTGTGAGATGGTACCTCATTGTTGTTTTGATTTGCATCTCTCGGATGATTAGTGACTTTGAGCATGTTTTCATATGTCTCTTGGCTTTCTGAATGTCCTCTTTTGAAAGGTGTCTATTTAGGTCCTTTGCCCATTTTTTGATTGGATTGTTTATCTTCCTTTTGTTAAGTTGTATGAGTTCCCTATAAATTTTGGAGATTAGGCCCTTATCAGATATGTCATTGGCAAATATGTTTTCCCACACAGTGGGTTTTCTCGTTGTTTTGTTGATGGTTTCTTTTGCTGTGCAGAAGCTTTTTTATTTTGATGTAGTCCCATTTGTTCATTTTCTCTTTCGTTTCAAGTGCCCTAGGAGTTGTATCAGTGAAGAAATTGCTTCAGCATATGTCTGAGATTTTGTTGCCTTTGGATTCTTCTAGAATTTTTATGGTTTCCTGCATGAGCAATATTTCATTTTATCTCTTCACCTGCTGAGGGACACACATATGAGTTATATCCAGTTTCTGAAGACTATGTATACACTGCTATGAATATTCATGTACAGGGCTTGATTTTTTTTTGTGTGTGATTCTCTCTCTTTTTTTTTTTCAATTGTAGTTTACATTCAATATTTTATATTAGTTTCAGGTGTACAACATAGTGGTTAGACAATCATATACTTTACAGAGTGTTCCCTGAGCCCTAGCCCGTTTGGCTCAGTGAATAGAACATCTGCCCAAGGACTGAAGGGTCCCGGGTTTGATTCCGGTCAAGGGCACCTACCTTGGTTGCAGGCTTCATCCCTGGCCCTGCTTGGGGTGCACCTGGGAGGCAACCATTCAATGTGTCTCTCTCACATCGATGTTTCTCTCTCTGTCTCTCCCCCTCCCTTCCACTTTCTCTAAAAGTCAATGGAAAAACATCCTCTGGTATAACAACACCCCCCCCCCAAAGTATTCCCCCTATTTCCCGCACCCACCTGGCACCATACATAAAAAGTATTACAATATTATTGGCTATATTTCCTATGCTGTACTTTACATCCCATGACTATTCTGTAATTACCAATTAGTACTTCTTAATCCCTTCACTGTTTTCACCGAGGCCCCCAACTCCCCTCCCATCTGGCAACCATCAGTCTGTCCTCGGCATCTATGAGTCTGTTTGTTTGTTTGTTTATATTGTTCTTTAGATTCCACATATAAATGAAATCATATGGTATTTGTCTTTTTCTCACTGACTTATTTCACTTAGCATAATACCCTCTAGATCAGTGGTTCTCAGCCTTCCTAATGCCGCGACCCTTTAATACAGTTCCTCATGTTGTGGTGACCCCCAACCATAAAATTATTTTTGTTGCTACTTCATAACTGTAATTTTGCTACTGTTATGAATCATAATGTAAATATCTGATATGCAGGATGTCTTTTCATTGTTACAAATTGAACATAATTAAAGCATAGTGATTAATCACAAAAAGAATATGTAATTATATATGTGTTTTCCGATGGTCTTAGGCGACCCCTGTGAAAGGGTCGTTCGACCCCCAAAGGGGTCGCGACCCACAGGTTGAGAACCGCTGCTCTAGAATCATCCATGCCATTGCAAATAGTAAGATTTCATTCCTTTTAATGGCAGAGTAATATTCCATGGCATATGTGTACCACCAATTTTTTAATCCAGTCATCTATTGATGGGCACTTGGGTGGCCTCCATATCTTGGCTATGGAAAATGATGCTGCAATGAGCATAGGGGTGCATATATTCTTTTGAATTAGCGTTGGGGTTTCTTCAGAAATACATCAGAAGTGGAATCATTGGGTCATGAGGCAGTTGCATTTTTAATTTTTTGAGGACCCTCCATACTATTTTTCATCATGGCTGCACCAGTCTGCATTCCCACCAGCAATGACCCGGGCTCCCCTCTCCCACATTCTCATCAGCACTTGCTGTGTGCTGATTTATTGACAACACTATCTGGCAGGTGTGAGGTAGTGAACAAGACTTGTTGATGGACATTTAAGAAAATTTTCTTGGATAAATACTTAGGAGTGGGATTGCTGGGTCTGGTAGTAATTTTATGTCTAATTTCATAAGAAACCACCAAACTGCTTTCCAAAGTGGTTGTGCCATTTTAGATTCGCACCAGCAGGCGCGAGGGTCCTGGCCCCTCCACACCCTCGTCCCCGTTTGGCATCATCAGCCTTAATTTTACCATCTCCATGCATATACAGTGGTCTACCGTGGCTTTAATTTCCTTTTTTTGAAGACTAATGATACCAAGCACTTTTTCCTGTGCTCCCCCCCCCCCCCCCCCATATATCTTCTAAATCATTGGATTATTTGTCCTGGCTGGTATGGCTCTCAGTTGGTTGAGCGTTGGCACATGCACCAAAGGAATACGGTTCAATTCTTGGTTAGGGCACATGCCTGAGTTGCCAACTCAGTGCCTAGGGGGCCTGCAGGAGAAAGGTGATCGATGTTTCTCTCTCTCTCTCTCTCTCTCTCTCTCTCTCTCTCTCTCTCTCTCTCCCTCTTTCTCTCTTCCCCTCTCCTCTCCCTTCCTTTCTCTTTCTTAAAAAAATCAATAAAAACATATTTTTAAAAAAGAAAATTGGGCCTAGCCGGTGTTGCTCAGTGGTTGGTTGTGCATCGACCTATGAACCAGGAGGTCACAGTTTGATTCCCGGTCAGGGCGCATGCCCGGGTTGCGGGCTCATCCATAGTGTGGGGTGTGCAGGAGGCAGCTGATCAGTGATTCTCATCATTGATGTTTCTATCTCTCTCTCCCTTCCTCTCTAAAATAAATAAAAATATAGTTAAAAAAAGAAAGAAAATTGGATTATTTGCCTTCTTGGTATCAATTTTTTTAAGTGAAATTCAAATAATGTATATTTAATTATTACCCATTTTAAAGTGCACAATTCAGTAGCATTTAGTACTTTTATAATATTGTTCAACCAGCACCTACATTTAGTTTCAATATATTTTCATCACTCCAAAGTGAAATTCCTTAACCATTAAGCTGTCATTACTCATCCTCCCTCCTCCCAACTTTGGCAACCACCAATCTGCTTTCTGTCTCTATAAATTCACCTGCCTTGGACATCTATAATAATAAAAGGGTAATATGCTAATTAGACCTGATGTCTTCTCGAAGCGTGGGCTGGAGGGAAGCCAGCCTGGGTCCCGGTGCCTGCCGGTGGCCAGAGGAGGAAAGCCGGGTCCCCGGTGCTGGAGGAAGGAAGGCCTAATCTTGCACGAATTTTCATGCATTGGGCCTCTAGTTTAATATAAATAGAATCATACAATATACAGCCTTTTGTGTCTGGCCTCTTTCTCTTAGCATAATGTTTCTGAGTTTCATCCATGTTGTAGCATGTTCCTTTTTATAAATGATTAGTATTCCATTGTATGCATAGACCACACTTTGTTTATCCATTCATCTGTTGGTGGGCGTTTGGGTATTTTCCACTGTCGGCGACTGGATAGTGCTGCTGTTCACATTTGTGTCTGAGTATTCGTTTGAATATATGTCTTTGACTCCTTTGGGTAGATACTAGGAGTGGAACTGATGAGTCATATGGCAACTCTCTGTTTAACTTTTTTGAGGTAGTGCCAGATTGTTTCTCAGAGTGGCTGCACCATTTTACATTCCTACCAGCAATGTGTGAGAGCTCTGACTTCTCCACATCCTCACCACACTTGTTATTTTCCGCTGCTTTTAAAAAATTTAGTTTCATTATGGCCAACCTAGTGGGCGTGAAGTGAACTTTAGTATTGATTTTTAAGAGGGCTTTGTATATTCTTGATATAAGTCCTTGGCCAGATATGCATATTGTGAATATTTTCTCTCAGTCTGTGTCTTTTGATAATAGCAGGTTTTAAATTTTTTAATATGTTTAAACCTTACAAAGACTCTGCCTATTTTAGGATAATGAGATTTATTAAAAAATCTCACCCAACTCAACACCAAAAACACACAAATAACCCAATTAAAAATGGGTAAAGGCCTTAGCCTATATAGTTCAGTGGATAGATCATTGGCTGCAGACCAAAGGGTCCTGGGTTTGATTCTGGTCAAGGGCACATACCTTGGTTGCAGGCTCCTCCCTGGTCTGGGCCCTGGTTACGGCTCATGCAGGAGGCAACCAATTGATGTGTTTCTCTCACATTAATATTTCTCTCTGTCTTTCCCTCTCTCTTCCACTCTAAAAATCAATGGAAAAATATCCTCGGGTGAGGATTAACCAAAAAAAAAAAAAAAATAAAATAGGATAGTGCCTGGTGTTGGTAAGGATGCAGAGAAATGGGCACTTTCCCTCAACCTGGTGAGAATGTAAATTGGTGCAAAATTTCTGGGGGATGCAAGCAGAGGGAACTTCGAGAGGAAGAAACACAAAACCACAAAACATGGCAATAGTCAAGCACAGGATCCAACTATAACTGAAGGTTTACCCTGGGCGTTTAGTTCTGTAAGCCAGCAGTCCCACTCCTTTATTTTTAGCTAACGCAAATCCTTATGATAGAATGTGAATGGGGAACACACGTCCTGTTTGCTACCATCTCAACCAAATGCAAACTACCAATGAGCGGCCAGTCCCGGCCCCAGCACCTAGTGCTCCCCTGGGGAGGGCTTCTAGTGAAGGGCGGTGGTTTCTGGCAGAGGGTGGACAGGGGCTCTCTAGCTGGGGCAGTGGCACTGCAGGGGGTGGGGGAGTCCGGGCCCCCAGAACTGCAGGATGCCCCCCTTGAGCTACAGGGAGGGTTTATAGGGGTGAGCCAGAGAAATGTGGTTTGGGGAGCTTGTTGTGGTTCTGGGCGGAAGACCTGGGGGGCGCCCGTCTTTAACTGTGAGGGACCCACAGGGGCTGGCTTGCGGGGAGCTCATCAGCTTTCCACTCTGAACTTTCGGTAATGGAAATGGAAAGAAGAAGGAAAAGGTCCTACTGGGTGCTGCAGTGACTCAGCCCGGTGTCAGTCAACAGTTCTCAGGGGAACAGCTGCAGAGAATGGAATGTCAGCAAACGGCTCCAAGTCCTAGGTGTTGGCTGGGTGCTGGCCGCTAGGGGAGGCTGCCTCAGGGCGCTGCTTGCTGTCTGCGCCTCTGGGGCTGGCATTACTGCCAGGCACCATGAAAGCATTGCTCCACTCCATCCAACAGGGCTATGAGGTAGGTGGCATTCGCCCATTTGCAAATGCAGAGCTGAGGGTCAGAGAGAAGTGACCTCTAAGGTCCTACGACTAAAAAGTTAACAATAATATGCAATATGATCACCATAGCATAATGATAATGAATGTCATATAGACTGCTAATGTCATTATATATTCAGAAAGCATCTATCTATGTTTATCTATGAGGGTCTCCCTTTCATAGGATAGTTTATTGGCTACTGAAGCAGGCACTCTTTTTCTAACTACTTAGCTTATCGGTCCTGGGTCACCCCATGTGGAGGTGGCTTGTCATCTCTATGCAGCCCAGCTCTCTAATGCACTAAGTACTCAGTCAATAGTATTTACTCAGCAAATGAATGCAGATGAAGAAATCAGCTAGCACAGTGGCCAGGGTAGCTACAGGCAGTTTGAGGTGGACCAATAACTTTAAAAAAACAGAAGGGAAGGGATTAAGATATGCAAATTGGCAATAAAAATAGTCATGGGGCCCGGCAGGGGTGGTTCAGTGGTTGAGCATGGACCTATGAACTAGACCAGTGATGGCGAGCCTTTTGAGCTCGGCGTGTCAGCATTTTGAAAAACCCTAACTTAACTCTGGTGCCGTGTCACATACAGAAATTTTTTGATATTTGCAACCATAGTAAAACAAAGACTTATATTTTTGATATTTATTTTATATATTTAAATGCCATTTAACAAAGAAAAATCGGGGGGGGGAAGTTGGGGGTTAATGGGGGGATGAGGACACATTTGTAATTCCTTAACCAATAAAGAAATTAAAGATTAAAAATAAATAAATAATAAGCCAGTCAATGAAGGAAAAATACCACATGATCTCACTCATTCATGGATAATAAAGACCATTATAAACTTATGAACAATAATAGATACAGAGGCAGAGCTTCCTCAAACTGATTGTCAAACTGCAGCGGGAAGGCCGGGAGGGGAGGGGGGCAGGAGGAAGGGGTGTAAGAGATCAACCAAAGGACTTGTATGCATGCATATAAGCATAACCAATTGACATAAGACACTGGGAGGTAGGGGAGGCCAGGGGATTGTCAAGGGCGGGGGGGAAAAAAAGGACACATATGTAATACCCTTTGTAATACTTTAAGCAATAAAACTAACAAAAAAAAATAAAAAATAAATAAATAAAAGTAAAATTGAAAAAAATAAAACAAAAATAAAAATCAACTAAAAAAATGAGTTCGCATGTCACCTCTGACACGCGTGTCATAGGTTTGCCATCACTGAACCAAGAAGTCAGGGTTCAATTCCCAGTCAGGGCACTTGCCCGGGTTGCGGGCTCAATTCCCTGGTAGGGGATGTGCAGGAGGCAGCCGATCAATTTTCATCATTGATGTTTCTCTCTCTCTCTCCCTTCCTCTCTCTGAAATCAATTAAAAAATATTTTTTTTTAAATGCCAAGTGTACTAGCTTACCAGAGTGGCTCAGTTGGTTGAGCGTCATCCCTTGCACAGGGAGTTCACAGGTTCAATTCCTGGTCAGGGCACATGCCCAGGTTGCGGGTCAGGGTGCATAGGGAGGCAACCAATCAATGTCTCTTACACTGATGTTTCTACCTCTCTCTCTGCCTTCCTCTCTCTTAAATCAATAAAAACATATATATTTTTAAATGCCAAGAAACTACAAAGACTGACTCATATTTAAAAAATGTTTGACTCATGCCCAGTAGGTTGTGGGCTCAATACCCAGCAGGGAACATGTAGGAGGCAGTCAATCAATGATTCTTTCTCTCATTGATGTTTCTATTTTTCTCTTTCTCTCCCTTCCTCTCTCTGAAATCAATGAAAATATACATATATTTTAAAAATGTTTGAATTGCCGAACCGGTTTGGCTCAGTGGATAGAGCGTCGGCCTGCGGACTGAGGGGTCCCGGGTTCGATTCCGGTCAAGGGCATGTACCTTGGTTGCGGGCACATCCCCAGTGGGGGGTGTGCAGGAGGCAGCTGATGGATCTCTCTCATTGATGTTTCTAACTCTCTATCCCTCTCCCTTCTTCTCTGTAAAAAATCAATAAAATATATTTTTAAAAAAATGTTTGAATCACTATGTAAAATAAAATTTTTCTTAACCCCCATTATTAGAACTTAAGTAATTTTACTACACATTTGTAATTCTAAGAAGAAAATATGAGGGATCAAATGTAAATGAAATTAGATTTACACCCCTAATGTATAAATGTAATGGTTAATGTATAAAATGTGGATAATATATATCAATATGAGAATATAATATGAATATGGAGATATCTATATGAATTATAACAAACTAATCAATATTGCTAGAGTACACTGAAAATTGTTCTGATATGACAATAAATCTTTAAGTGAACGTATAAAAATTAGAGTTGCCTCAAGGCAGAAAGAAAAAATAACTATCATTTCCCAAGGGCCTTTGCAGGGGAAGGAGTTCTGTTTGGTGAGCAGCAGGAAACAAAGCAAAACACAAAAGTGATGCTTTAAAGATCATTTTGTACATTTGTATGTTTAAACAGCCTGAGTTGTAAGCACACTTTTCTTTTTCTTTTTTTATTGTTTGTGTTACATATGTCTCCTTTTTCCCCGATTGGCACTCCCCTCCTTGCCCCCACCACTCCCATCCCCCAGGACAAGCCCCCAACACCCAGTGTCTGTGCCCATTGGTTATCTTAATATGCATGCATACAAGTCCTTTGATTGATCTCTTACACCCCCTCCCCTGCCTTCTCTCTGAGGTTGGATGGTCTGCTCAGTGTTTCTTTGTCTCTGGATCTATTTTTGTTCATCAGTTTATGTTGTTCATTATATCCCACATATGAGTGAGATCATGTGATATTTATCTTTCTCCGACTAGCTTATTTTGCTTAACATACTGCTCTCCAGGACCATCCATGCTGTTGCAAATGGTAAAAGTTCCTTCTTTTTTACAGCAGCGTAGTATTCCATTGTGTAGATGTACCACAGTTTTCTAAGCCACTCATCTGCTGATGGGCACTTATGTCCCCTTTCCCCCATTGACCCCTTCTAGGCCTCCCCTGGCTCCTGGGCCATCACCACCCTATTGTGTCCCATGGCTTATGCATATGTGCATACAAGGTCTTTGGTTGATCTCTTCCCACCCACCCACCCTCCTCCACATTCCCTCTGAGATTCCGCACTCTGTTCCATGCTTCCATGCTCTAGATCTATTTTGTTCATCAGCTTATTTTGTTCATTAGAGTCCACATATGAGTGAGATCATGTGATACTTGTCTTTCTCTGACTGACTTATTGCACTTAGCATGATACTCTCCAAGTCCCTCCATGCTGTCTCAAAGGCTAAGAGATTCTTTTTTATAGCTGCATAGTATCCCATGGTGTAAATTTACCACAGTTTTCTTATCCACTCATCTGCTGATGGGCACTTGGGCTGTTTCCAGACCTTAGCTATTGTAAATTGTGCTGCTATGAACATAGGGGTGTATACCTTCTTTCTGTTTGGTGTTTTGGGTTTCTTAGGATATATTCCTAAAAGTGGGATCACTGGGTCAAATGGCAGTTCCATTTTTAATTTTTTGAGGAAACTCCATACTGTTTTCCACAGTGGCTGCACCAGTCTGCATTCCCACCAGCAGTGCACGAGGGTTCCCTTTTCTTCCCATCTTCTCCAGCACTTGTCATTTGTTGATTTGTTGATGGTAGCCATTCTGACAGGTGTGAGGTGATACCTCATTGTTGTTTTAATTTGCATCTCTCAGATGATCAGTGAATTTGAGCATTTGTTCATATGTCTCTTGTCCATCTGTATGTCCACTTTGGAGAAGTGTCTAGGTCCTTTGCCCATTTTTAAAATTTAAATTCTTTATTGTTGAAAGTATTACATATATCTACTCCCTCCCACCCCATTGACCTCTCCCAGCCTGCTCCCGCCCCCCAGAACAGACGCTCACCCCCCTATTGTCTGTGTCCACTGGTTATACTTACATGCATTCATACAAGTCCTTTGGTTGATCTCTTACCCCCTCCTCCTCTCACCCTTCTCTGCCTGCCCTCTGAGGTTTGATGGGCTGTTCAATGCTTCTCTGTCTCTGGATCTATTTTTGTTCATCAGTTTATGTTGTTCATTATATTCCACAAATGAATGAGATCATGTGATATTTATCTTTCTCTGACTGGCTTATTTCGATTAGCATAATACTCTCCAGTTCCATCCATGGTGTTGCAAATGGTAAGAATTCCTTCTTTTTTACAGCAGCTTAGTAGTCCTTTGTGTAGATGTATGCCCATTTTTTAAATTGGATTGTTTGTCTTCCCTTTTGTTAAGTTGTATGAGTTCCTTATATATTTCGGATATTAATCTTGTATTAGATGGATCATTGCCAAATGTGTTCTTCCATACAGTGGGCTCCCTTTTCATTTTGATGGTTTCTTTTGCTGTGCAGAGCTTTTTATTTTGATGTAGTCCCATTTCTTTATTTTCTTCTTAGTTTCCTTTGCCCTAGGACAGTGATCGGCAAACTGCGGCTCGCGAGCCACATGCGGCTCTTTGGCCCCTTGAGTGTGGCTCTTCCTAAGCCTTAGGAGTACCCTAATTAAGTTAATAACAATGTACCTACCTATATAGTTTAAGTTTAAAAAACTTGGCTCTCAAAAGAAATTTCAATCGTCGTACTGTTGATATTTGGCTCTGTTGACTAATGAGTTTGCCGATCACTACCCTAGGAGATGTATCCATAAACATATTGCTATGAGAGATGTCTGAGATTTTGCTGCCTTAGGTTTGTTCTAGTATTTTTATGGTTTCCTGACTTACATTTAAGTCTTTTATCCATTTTTTTAAGTTTATTCTTGGTATGGTGTAAGTTATGGCCTAGTTTTATTTTTTTTACATACCTGTTCAATTTTCCAAACACCATTTATTGAAGAGACTATCCTTGCTCCATCATATGTTCTTGCATCTCTTGTCAAATATTAATTGACCATAATGGTGTGGGTCAATATCTGGGGTCTCTGTTCTGTTCCATTGATCTATATGCCTGTTCTTGTGCCAGTACCAGGCTGTTTTGATTACAGTGGCTTTGTAATATAACTTAATATCTGGTATTGTGATCCCTCCAACTTTGTTCTTTCTCACAAGATTGCTGCATCTATTTGGAGTCTTTTTTGGTTCCATATACACTGAGTGGCCAGGTTATTATGACCACCTGACGTTTGTAGGCAAATTAGCTGTACACTGCATCGTATGGAATATGGAAGCCGAAGGCCTGTTCGAACACCTTTACTGTCTGCAGTTACCAAGATAAAACGTCTCCAATTCACACAGGAACACAAGGATTGGACAATCAAGCACTGGAAAAAAGTCATGTGGTCTGATGAATCACGTTTCTAGTTGCATCATGCAGATGGCAGAGTGAGAATTTGGTGGAAACAGCATGAAAGCATGCACCCCACATGCATGAGTACAACCCTTCAAGCTGGTGGGGGCAGTGTTATGGTTTGGGGCATGTTTTCCTGGCATGATGTGGGCCCTTTAATTCGTGTGGAACAACATCTGAATAGCACAACATACCTAAGTATCGTTGCTGATCAAGTTCATCCTATCATGTTAATGGCATATCCCAACGGAGATGGCTTCTTCCAACAAGACAATGCGCAATGCTACGGTGCTCGTATTGTGCAGGAGTGGTTTCAAGAACATGAGGGAGACTTTACCTTGCTTAGGTGTCCCCCACAATCACCAGATCTCAATCCAATGGAGCATTTGTGGGACGAAGTTAAAAGAGCCATCAGGCAGCTGGTTCCACAACCATCAAATCTCACAGAACTGGACAGTGCTATTCATCAGGCATGGTGTCAGATTCCTCGCATCACCTTTCAACATCTCGTGGAGTCAATGCCAAGAAGAATCGCTGTAGTATTGAAGGCAAAAGGTGACCCAACGAAGTACTGATGGGGTGGTCATAATAATCTGGCCACTCACGTTCAAATATATCCCACGTTCAAAGGCTGTTAAATCGTGTTGTTTACCCATTTCTTCAGAAAAAAATCACTTCTACTGTTGTGGTAAACAACCTGCTTCTTTATTTTAATGATCTGGCCCTCTAGCAACTTCAGCGCGAAATTATAGCTAATTTTCCTACAAATGTCAGGTGGTCATAATAATCTGGCCACTCAGTGTAGTATTTGTTCTAGATCTGTGAAATATGCCGTTGGTATTTTAATAGGGGTTGCATTGAATCTATAGATTGCTTTGGGAGTTATGGACACTTTAATGATATTAATTCTACCAATCCATGAACATGATATATTCTTCTAAAAGGGTGTCCCAAACTTCACGCAAGAAGTAATTTTTATAGAAAACACAGGTTTATAATTAAAAATTGTAAATTTTTTATTGATTCATAAAGTATACAGTATAGGGTTATGTATGGAATAGCATATCGAGTAAAAGGCCTCCATGGCTTTGCTGGCACATATGTATGATCTGGGCGGCCAATTCTGATCACCAAAATGGGAAATTACACAACCAGGAAATGACTCATGCAGTAATTGAATTGTTTCTCGGGCTGTATGGCATGTGGCACCATCTTGTTGAAACCACATGTTGTGCACATCCATATCTTGCAATTTAGGCACAAAAAACTGGATTATCATGTCGCGATAGCGAGCACCATTAACTGTTATTGCCTGAGCAGCCGCATTTTCCAAGAAGAATGGTCCGATGATGCCTCCAGCCCAAAATCCGCACCGAACAGTGACACGTTGTGGATGCATTTGTTTCTCAACAATCACTCATGGATTTTCTGAACCCCAAATGCGACAATTTTGTCAATTAATCAAGCCATCAAGATGAAAATGAGCCTCATCGAAATTCAGCCACATTTATGCAAAACGGTCATGGAAATTTTCAACAAAAGAGTGCCTATGTGCCAGCAAAACCGTGGAGGCCATTTACTCGATATGCTATTCCATACATAACCCTATACTGTATACTTTATGAATCAATAAAAAATTTACATTTTTAATTATAAACCTGTGTTTTCTATCAAAATTGCTTCTTGCGTGAATTTTGGGACACCCTTTACTTGTTTATATCTTCTCTATCTCTTTTTTCAAAGTCCTATAGTTTTCCAAGTATTTTACCTCCTACGTTAAATTTATTCCCAAGTATCTTAATAGTTTTTGTTGCAATGATAAATGGGATTATTTGTTTAGTTTTTCTTTCTGAGAATTCATTAGTGATGTAAAAAATGCCATCTATTTCTGGGTGTTAATTTTGTATCCTGCTACATTGCTGAATTCGTTTATTAAATCTACTAGTTTTCTGGTGAAATCTTTAGGGTTTTCTATGTACAATATCATGTCATCTGCGAATAATGAGTTTTACTTCCTCCTTTCCAATTTGGATGCTTTTTATTTCTTCTTCTTCTTGTCTGATTGCTGTGGCTAGGACTTCCAGTACTATGTTGAATAAGAGTGGTGGAAGCAGACATCCCTGTCTTGTTCTTACGGGAAATGGTTTTAGTTTTTGCCCATTGAATATGATGTTGGCTGGAGGTATGTAATATATGACTTTTATTATGTTGAGGTATGATCCCTCTATTCCCACTTTGCTGAGCATTTTTGTAAAAAACTGGTGTTGGATTTTGTCAAATGCCTTTTCTGCATCTATTGATATGATCATGTGATTTTTGTCTTTCAATTTGTTTATGTCATTTGGGAATTGTACCAGCCTTGCAACACTGGAATAAATCCCACTTGGCCACGGTGTGTGATCTTTTTTGATAATATTGCTGGATGTGATGTGCTAATATTTTGTTGAGGATTTTAGCATCTATGTTCATCAGGGATGTTGGCTTGTAATTCTCTTTCTTTGTAGTCTTTATCTGGTTGTGGAATTAGGATAATGCTGGACACATAAAAAGAGGTTGGGCCCAGCCATTGTGGCTCAGTGGTTGAGCATCGACTTATGAACCAGGAGGTCACGGTTCAATTCCCATTCAGGGCACATGCCCAGGTTCAGGCTCGATCCCCAGTGTGGGGCGTGCAAGAGGCAGCCAATCAATGATTTTTCTCTCATCATTGAGGTATCTCTCTCTCCCTCTCCCTTCCTTTCTGAAATATATATAAAAATATATTTTTTAAAACAGAGGGTGTAAGTGTTCCTTCTTCTTGGATTTTTTAAAAATACTTTGAGGTGGATAGGTGTTATTTCTTCTTTTAATGTTTGGAAAAACTCCCCTGTGAAGCTGTCCAGACCAGGGCTTTTTTTTGCTGGAAGTTTTTTGATTACTGCTTCTATTTCATCAGTTGTTGTTGGCCTAGTCAGGTTTTCTGATTCTCCCTGCTTTGGTTTGGAAGACTGTATTTTTCTAGGACTTTGTCCATTTCATCCACATTGTCCAGCTTGTTGGCATATAATTGTTCATAGTATTTTCTTACAAAACTTTGTATTTCTGTGGTGTCAGTGGTTACTTCTCCACTTTCTTTTCAGATTTTATTTATTTGGGTCCTCTCTCTTTGTTTCTTGATGAGTCTGACTAATGGTTTATTAATTTTGTTTATCCTTTCAAAGAACCAGGTCTTGGTTTCATTGATTTTTTTTGTATTGTTTTTTTAGTCTCTATGTTATTTATTTCTGCTCTAATCTTTATTATTTCCTTCTTTCTACTTACTCTGGGCATTCTTTGTTGTTCTCTTTCAAGTTCTTTAAGTTGTGGGGTTAAATAGTTTATTGCTGATTTTTCTTGTTTTTTTTGAGGTAGGCCTGCTATGACCTTCCCTCTCAGGACTGCGTTTGCTGTGTCCCAGAGATTTTGGGTTGTTGTGTGTTTTTTTTTGGCATTTTTAAAATTAAATTAAATCTTTATTGTTCAGATGATTACATTTGTTCCACTTTTTTCCCCCCATAACTCCCCTTCTCCCAGTTCCCGCCCCACCCTCCGCCCTCACTCCCCACCCACTGCCCTCATCCATAGGTGCACGATTTTTGTCCAGTCTCTTCCCGCATCTCCCACACCCCTTCCCCCCCCAAGAATAGTCAGTCCATTCCCTTTCTATGTCCCTGATTCTATTATGATCACCAGATTATTTATTCACTTGATTCTTAGATTCACTTGTTGATAGATGCATGTTTGTTGTTCATAATTTGTATCTTTACCTATTTCTTCTTCTTCCTCTTCTTAAAGGATACCTTTCAGCATTTCATATAATACTGGTTTGGTGGTGATGAACTCCTTCAGCTTTTCCTTATCTGTGTAGCTCTTTATCTGACCTTCAGTTCTGAATGATAGCTTTGCTGGATAAAGTAATCTTGGTTGTAGGTTCTTGGTATTCATCACTTTGAATATTTCTTGCCATTCCCTTCTGGCCTGCAAAGTTTCTGTTGAGAAATCAGCTGACAGTCGTATGGGTATTCCCTTGTAGGTAACTGAGTTTCTTTCTCTTGCTGCTTTTAAGATTCTCTCTTTGTCTTTTGCTCTTGGCATTTTAATGATGATGTGTCTTGGTGTGGTTCTCTTTGGATTCCTTTTGTTTGGGGTTCTCTGCGCTTCCTGGACCTGTAAGTCTATTTCTTTCACCAGGTGGGGGAAGTTTTCTGACATTATTTCTTCAAATAGGTTTTCAATATCTTGCCCTCTCTCTTCTTCTGGCACCCCTATAATTCTGATGTTGGTACGCCTGAAGCTGTTCCAGAGGCTCCTTACACTATCTTTGTATTTTCGGATTCTTTTTCATTTTGCTTTTCTGGTTGGGTGTTTTTTGCTTCTTCGCATTTCAAATCTTTGCCTTGTTCTTGCGCTCCTCTGGTCTGCTGTTGGGAGTCTGTATAGTATTAGTTATTTCAGTCCGTGTATGCTTAATTTCTAGTTGGTTCTTTATCATAACATCGAGGGTCTCATTAGATTTCTTGAGGATCTCACTACATTTATCAGCGGCTTCTAGACAGTTCTTAAGAGACCTTAAAAGTGTGGTTCTGAACTCAATATCCTCCATTGACAGTTTTGTCCTGTTTCTTTGTCTCGGCATTTTTTATGCTTTCTTGGTGCACCCCCTAGTGGTCTTTGTGCGCCGTCTTGTTGTAGTTAAGCCTTGATTGTTGTCGGCAATACCGGGGGTGATTTGACCTCCAGGCTAACTGGCTATGAGAGTCCGCTGTGTCTGCAGTGGGAGAGCTTCTGTGCTGGATCTCTAGGGCGGTGCTAATCTAGCCTTTGCCTGAGGCTATCCGGCAAATGGCTCTGCGCAGGGCTTGGGTGGGGCGGGTCCCTGGGGATCTACATGGTGGGCTGGAGCGAGCAGTTATGGCTGCTCTCAGTTCCGTCCCTAGGGGCTCTGCCTCACAGAGTCCCAGCAACCACTGCAAACCTCGGAGAGAAAGCTGCCTTCGAGTTCCGACCGAAGCCAGACAGTCCCGCTTCTCCCGTTTGAGTCTGGGTCCCTAGAGACTCGCCTGGATCTGGAGCTCAGAGTCTGAAACTCCCTCTGGATTGAAAACAACAACCTCGCCCTCCGCCGCCAGCCTGCTCGCACGCGCACTCTGCACCTGAGTATTTCACTTCAGCACTGCGCCTCCTCTGAGTCTGGGTATGATATTCTCTTTCCTCCTAGTTGTAGAATTTCCACTGAGCCAGCCTTCCTGTGGTTCTGGATGATGTCCGTTCCGTTGTTTAGTTGTTTTTTGAAGTGGTTGTTCGAGGCAGCAATCTCCGGCTTTAACCTATGCTGCCATCTTGGTTTCCCACCAGGGAGAGCGTGTGTTCATTTTAATTTGTTTCCAGGAAGTCTTTTATTTCCATCTTGATTTCATTGGTAACCCATTCATTGTTTAATAACACGCTATTTAGCCCCCATGTTTTTGGGTGTTTTTACTGTAGTTGATTTCTAATTTCATTCCACTGTGATCTGAGAAGATGCTTGATATGAATTCAATCTTCTTGAACTTGTAGAGACTTGTTTTGTGTCCTAACACGTGATCTATCTTTGAGAATGAACCATGTGCCCTTGAGAAGAATATATATTCTGCAGCTTTGGGGTGAAATGTTCTATAAATGTCAATTAAATCTATCTGATCCTGTGTGTCATTTAGAGTCACTATTTCCTTGTTAATTTTTGTCTGGAAGATCTATGCAGTGAAGTCAGTGGGGTGTTAAAGTCCCTTAGTATGATTGTATTGTTGATCTCTTCCTTCAAGTCCTCCAGAAGTTTTTTTAAATATGTTTAGGTGCTCCCACATTAGTTGCTTACATGTTTATCAGTGTTATATCCTCTTATTGGATTGATCCTCTTAGTAGGATGTAGTGACTTTTATTGTCTCTTGTGATAGTCTTCATTTTGAAGTCTATTTTCTCGGATATGAGTATTGCTATCCCAGCTTATTTTTCCATTTCTAATTGCTGGGGGAAAATTATCTATCCCTTCACTGTCCTCCTGGGTGAGTCTTTTGTTCTGAGGCAGGTCTCTTGTAGACAGCATGTATTTGGTTCATGTTTTCATATCCATTAGCTACCCTATGTCTTTTGATGGGAGCATTTAATCCATTTAAATTTAAGGTTATCATTGATAGGTACTTATTCATTTTAATTCTTTATGCTTATATTTCTCTCTATGTATATTTCTTCTCATTACAGCAGTCTCCTTAATGTTTTTTGCAGTGCTGATTTGGTGGTGATAAACCCCTTTAGACTTTTTTTTTTTAAAACAGGGAAGCTGTTTATTTCACCATCTATTTTAAATGATAGCCTTGCTGGATATAGTAATCTTGATTTCAGGTCCTTGCTTTTCATTACCTTGAATACTGCATGCCATTTCCTTCTGACCTGTTGAGTTTCTCATGAGAAATCAGCTGACAGCCTTATAGGGGAGCTCCTTTGTTGGCAACAAATTGCTTTTCTCTTGCTGCCCGTAAGATTCTCTCTGTCTTTAATTTTTGGCATTTTAATTCTGATGTATCTGGGTGTGGGCCTGTTTGGGTTCTTCTTGCTTGGGACTCTGTGTACCTCCTGGACTTGTGTGACTTTTTTCTTCACCACATTAGGGACGTTTTCTGCCATTATTTCTTCAAGCACGTTTTCTATCCCTTGTTCACTTTCTTCCCCTTCTGGAAATCCTCTGTTGCAAATATTGTTACTTTCTATGTTGTCCCACAGCTCCCTTAAACTGTCCTCCTGTTTTTTAATTTTTTTTCCTTTTTGGTTCTCTGATTGAGTGATTTTTTTTTCTACCCTGTCTTCTAATTCACTGATGCAATCCTCAGCTTCCCCTAATCTGCTGTGTAGCTGTGTATTCCTTCCAATGTGTTTTTTATTAATGCTATGTTATTCTTTATTTCCAGCTGGTCTTTTTTCACAGTTACTGTATCTTTTCTCATGCTGTTGAGTATCCTTACCATCAGTATTCTGAATTCTATATCTGATAAATTTCTTTTTGTTTATTGTCTAAAGTTTTACATATGTCTCCTTTTTCCCCAATTGACACCCCCCCACCCCAGCCATTCCCACCCCCTGATAAATTTCTTATCTCTATTTCATTTAGCTCTTCTTCTGCAGAATTGTCTTGTTCTTTCATTTTCTCCCCATTTCAGCTGCCTGTTTGGGTTTGTGTCTGTGTTTTAGGTAGATCTGCTATGACTCCCAATCTCTAGTGCAGGACAATGTCAGATGATGTTCGTGACTGTCCCTTAGTACCTTGTTTGGAGCTATCAGCAAGCACAGCTTGTGGCTTCCTCTGCTGGGGTCAGGAGCCTTTGGAAAGGACCAAGATGTGCACCAAGGCCTGCTTTTCCTAGCCTTGGGCCCAGAATTAAATCAGGCAAAGACTCAAAGCCTCCAGAGACCTGCCCCTGCCTGTAGTCTGGTTGTTATGCAGTCATAGTCTCAGGTTATCATCCACAGGGTGGGGCGGGAGGTTTTCCAACAGGATGAGGCAGTTGCTTCTCCCTTCAGGCCGATTGTTATTCTCAGTCTCTTAATGGGCTTCAGAAACTGCAGAGGGTGTGGCAAGGGGTTTTCCAATAAGGTGGGGCTATTGCTTCTCTTCCAGGCAAAAGCTGCCTAGATGGTAAAGGTCTGTTGGAGAAAGCTGTCCTCTGCCGTGTGAGGGAATGACTCAGCACAGGAAACTGGGGTGTTTGCCTTATGAGATCTCACCCCAAAGTCCCCAACCCTGGCTTCTGCTGACACTGCTCCAGTCTACTCTGTCTTCTCTCTGCCAGAGCCCAAGGTGAGTGGCTGTGATAACTGGAACAGTGAGCCAAGTTTGTTTCCACCCCTGGGTCATGTCTTGTGTGCCAAAGAATGAGCTCTGTGGACCAGAAGATTTAAGGCAAAGTGTGGAAAATTTATTACAAGCAGATTCAGACTCTCCACATGGGGAGGAGGGCGCAATAATGGGCTGCCCATAAAGCCATGTACTCTAGGGGTGTATATTTGCTGCAAGGCTGCTCTATATCTACTTGTGTTGCCACCTGATTGATTCCCTCATTGTTCTTGCCTAGCAATGGACCTGAACTTTGTTCCTATGCATCAGTACACCTTGTTGCTGCAGGCTCTTTCTTGGTTTCCCATGCCTCCTGCTCTGTGTCCAAAAACATCCTATTATTTCAACATGGTTGGGTTCTGTGAGTAGGCTGCTCAGACTGTCGTGTCTGCCTCTATCTATGTTCCACCTGCCTTTGTTTCCCACTGGACCCATGGCCTGTATGCCTGAGTTTCAAGCTAACTTTTCTCAGCTGCACACGCAATTTTGTGCATTGGCTCATTAAGAGGGTGCCTGCATTTCCAGCCATCTCTCCTTGGCTGACAGCAACCCTGCTGCTTTTCACAGCCAGATGTTGTGTGGGCACCTTTCTCAGTTCTGGTGATATGGGCTGGGAGACCAGCTTGGGGTTTAGACCCCAGAGTTCTGAGTGAGAGCACCTTACAGCTGAGATATTCCTCCAGAACTTCATCTACTGTCTGTGGAAGACCAACCAGCCCTTTTGTACCTCTGCACTTCCTGCCAGTCTCTATGTGGTCTCCATTTTCCATCCTTGGTGATCAGGTTTCTCTCCAGCTAGTCTTTAGTTGATTTTTCAGGATGGTTTTTCTGTATTTTAGTTGTAATTCCAATTTGGTCCTGGGAGCATGTCTGTGTAGCATCCACTTACTCCACTGTCATTTTCTGATTTCTAAACACTCTTTTAAAAAAATATATATTTTTATTGATTTCAGGGAGGAAGGGAGAGAGAGAGAGAGAGAGAGAGAGAGAGAGAGAGAGAGAGAGAGAGAGAGAAACATCAATGATGAGAGAGAATCATTGATTGGCTGCCTCCTGCACGGCCCCACACTAGGGATCGAGCCTGCAACCCAGGCATATGCCCTGCCAGGGAATCGAACTGTGACCTCCTGGTTCATAGGTTAATGCTCAACTGCTGAGCCACACAGGCCGGCTGATTTCTAGACACTGTTGATAAAAACGTTCCTCAACCAATGTACTTCAAGGTTCAAAAGCTATTTCAAGAGGTTTAGCTCTGAATAGACACCTTTCAAAAGAGGACATTCAGAAAGCCAAGAGACATATGAAAACATGCTCAAAGTCACTAATCATCCGAGAGATGCAAATCAAAACAACAATGAGGTACCATCTCACACCTGTCAGACTGGCTACCATCAACAAATCAACAAAGGATAAGTGCTGGAGAGGATGTAGAGAAAAAGGAACACTCTTGCACTGCTGGTGGGAATGCAGACTGGTGCAGCCACTATGGAAGACAGTATGGAGTTTCCTCAAAAAACTAAAAATGGAACTCCCATTTGACCCCGTGATCCCACTTCTAGGAATATATCCCAAGAAACCAGAAACACCAATCAGAAAAGATATATGCACCCATATGTTCATAGCAGCACAATTCACCATAGCTAAGATCTGGAAACAGCCTAAGTGCCCATCAGTAGATGAATGGATTAGAAAACTGTGGTACATCTACACGATGGAATACTATGCTGCTGTAAAAAAGAAAGAACTCTTACCATTTGCAACGGCATGGATGGAACTGGAGAGCATTATACTAAGTGAAATAAGCCAGTCAATGAAGGAAAAATACCACATGATCTCACTCATTCATGGATAATAGAGACCATTATAAACTTTTGAACAATAATAGATACAGAGGCAGAGCTGCCTCAAACAGATTGTCAAACTGCAGCGGGAAGGCTGGGGAGGGTTGGGGGGCAGGAGGTAGGGGGGTAAGAGATCAACTGAAGGACTTGTATGCATGCATATAAGCATAACCAATGGACATAAGACACTGGGGGATAGGGGAAGCCAGGGGCTTGTCAAGGGCGGGGAAAAAAAAGGTCACATATGTAATACCCTTTGTAATACTTTAAGCAATAAAAAAAAATTAAGGGGATTTCACTGGATTCATAGATTAATTTTTAGGTGTATTGACATCTAAAATGTGTTGAGCCTTTCAATATAACAAATAGTAAATCTCCATTTTTGAAGAAAAAAAAAAAGATGCTTAGCTCTGGCTGGGTAACTCAGTTGGTTAGAGTGTTGTCCTGATACACCAAGATTTTGGGTTAGAGTCCCAGTCAGAGCACAGACAAGAATCAACCAATATATGTAAAAATAGGTGGAACAACAAATCAATGTTTCTCTCTCTCTCTCTCTTTTCTCTCTCTCTCTCTCTCTCTCTCTCTCTCCCCCTCCCTCTCTCTCATTAAAATAAATGAAATTTTTTTAAAAGATGTTTAATAATAGAATGGCATTTTATTCATGCTCTTTTAAAACTGCTTAATAGGAAAAAAATATCTGTTTATTTCTGTTTGGCCAACTACAAATTTCATTGTTACCTACTAATTAAAGAAAAATTTACACGATGGGGGTAAAAGCCTGGGAAAAATTGACCATCCACTGGCCATGTTAAAAAATGGATAGTGCCTGGTGTTGGTAAGGATGAAGAGAAATGGGCACTCTTCCCTATCTGGTGAGAATGTAAATTGGTGCAAAATTTCTGGGGGACACAATTTTAAAAGGTCATACCCTTTTACTTCTAGGACTTTAATGTGAGAAAATCCAAAGACAGGTTGTGTAGATTAGTAAAAAGTATTCAGAATTAGAGATTGGTTAAAAATTTCATAATAAGTGTAGCTAATAGAAAGTGGTTGGTAACTGTGTACTGGTAATAATGCGAGAGAATCACTGATTGGCTGCCTCCTGCCTGGCCCCACACGAGGGATCACTTGGTCATCGTGACAACTCTATGAGGTAGCTGCTGTGGCCATGTCCATGAGGAAGCAGGTGTGAGGAGGAAAAAGAATTTGCTTAAGGTCACATGTCTGGTGAGAAAAGGAGGAGAAATTTGGACACAGGCTGTCTGGTTCCTAAGTCTGCAGTGTTTAGTCCATGGCACAATGGCAATGCCAATGACGTTGACTTAAGTTCATTAATATGGAGCTATGTCTGAAATAATGAAGTAAAAAAGGAGGTTAAGCCCTGGCCAGTTTTCCCAGTGGTTAGAGCATCGGCCCACAAACCAAGGGTTGCATGTTAGATTCCCGGTCATGGGCATGTGTCTTGGTTGTAGGTTTGAACCCCAGCCTGGTTGGGGTGCATGCCAGTCAATGTGTCTCTCTCATATCCATGTTTCTCTCTTTCTCGCCCTTTCCTTCCTCCCTCTCTGAAAAAAAATTGGAAAATATATCTTCGGGTGAGGATTTTTTTTTTTTTTTAAAAAGGGAGGTTAAAAAATGTCAAGAGTGGTTATCTCTCCATGGTGAGATAATGGCAAATATCTTTTAAATTTTTTCTTTAATTTTTTACAACATATAAATATTAATAATCACAAAAGACAATGAAGCTCTTTTAATTTTGAGGGAAGTAGAAAAAGGATAAAATCCAGATGATGAAGGAAAGGACTCAGTGATAGAACCTTCCAAGGTCCCCTTGACTAGTGACCAGGCCTCTGGCCTCTGTAGCCTCCCACGGCCAGACCAGCTGCCATCCTCCTCCACTTGGGGAAAACCAAATCCTTGTTTATTTATTCCTGATGGCCAGACACATGAGAGTGGAGAGCAGCTACAAAACACTTTCTCTGGCCGTAGCCAGTTTGCCTCAGTGGATAGAGAGTTGGCCCATGGACTGAAGGGTCTTAGGTTTGATTCCCTGTCAAGGGCATGTGCCTCAGTTGCAGGCTGGATCCACGGCCTTGGTTGGGACATGTGTGGCAGGCAACCAATCAATGTGTCTCTCTCACATCGATGTTTCTCTCTCTCTCTTCCCCTCCCTTTTATTCTCTCTAAAAATCAATGAGCCCTAGCTGGTTTGGCTCAGTGGATAGAGTGTCGGCCTGCAGACTGAATGATCCCCGGTTCAGTTCTAGTCAAGGGCATATGTCTGGTTTGTGGATTCGATCCCCTGTAGGGGGTGTGCAGGAGGCAGCCGGTCAATGATTCTCTTTCATCATTGATGTTTCCACCTCTCTCTCCCTCTCCCTTCCTCTCTGAAATCAATAAAAATATATTTTTAAAAATATCAATGAAAAAAATATCGCTGGGTAAGGATTAACAAAACAAAACAAAACAAAACAAAAGAAAAAAACAACAACAACAACCCCAGCTTCCTCTGGTGCTCTCTCACTCATGGACTCCACAGACAGCTTATTCCCCATCCTAAGTTCCCATATGGCTGCTAATCTTAGTGCCTATTTTTTAGGTGAAAGGATCTGTGCCTGGTCATGTCTGCAATGAGGAGACAATTCAGACCCCAGTCTCTGCGACTGATAGTCAAGTCCCTGCATTTTCATTTCAACAATCATTTGAAGGAAAAGGTCTGTGTTTTTGGTTCTATCCTGCTAAAAAACTTCTATAAAACATTAGCAAAGATTCTTTTCCTTCCTTTAAAAAAATGTTAAAGGGAATGTCTTAGGCCTGGGCATCATGATTTCGTATTCTATGTGCAGCAGTTTGGCTCTTGCATATGGTCAATGGTGCAGGCAAGCTCAGCACTTCCATAAAATGCAGACTCTGTAAACCTGCAAATGGCCAAGGGATGATCAAGCCAATGGACTCCAGCCATGGACAAACTACGGCCCGCGGGCCGGATCCGGCCCGTTTGAAATGAATAAAACTATTGGAAAAAAAGACCGTACCCTTTTATGTAATGACGTTTACTTTGAATTTATATTAGTTCACACAAACACTCCATCCATGCTTTTGTTCCGGCCTCCGGTCCAGTTTAAGAACCCATTGTGGCCCTCGAGTCAAAAAGTTTGCCCACCCCTGGACTAGCCACTGCATTGAAGTGGAACGAATCACAGGCCTCAAATCCTGGTTCTGCTCCTGTATTGCTTATCATACATAATTATGTAGCAAGAAATTTCCATACTTAGTGTCTTAAAACAAAAATTTATTATTATCTCTCGAAGAAGAAAGCACACTGAGACTGGTAGGAGGGGCAGAGGCATGGAATGTGCTGGAGAGACACCCACATGCGGCGTTTTTGTTAATTGGGAGTGGTATCTTGGCTGTGGAGGCCTCCTGTGAGGAGCAAGGGGTCTCAGCCCCACACCAGCCCCCCAGTCTAGGGTTCCAGAGCTGGGAAGAGAAGTCCCCATAACTTCAGGCTGAAAAAAAACCAGTAGGGAATGTGGCTGAGTGACACAAAGGCTTCTGGAGACCAAGGCAGTTTCTCTTAAAGGACTGGCACACAGACTTACTGGGACTCCATCCCTCTGGGCTCCAGTGCAGGAGCAGCAGCAAGGGAGGGAATCCAGGGACATATGGGGAGGAACTGGATTGTCTGGCATCAGAGCAAGAACTCGGGGACGGCTTTTTCCCAGACAGGGGTGCTCACAGGAATCATTGTTCTATGCTGAGACCTCCCCTGTGGCAGAACTAACTGGCAGCCATCTCTGAGTTTCCATCAGCCTGGCACACACTGTTTGCTCCACCCTACTGATTCCCTGAGATCCCGCCCCATCCAATTTGCAGCCCCAACCCAAGCTGTTTGCAGCAGCTTTTCCATATAAATGGCCTCTCCTGGCTCAGGCTGCAGACTTTGCTAAAATCTCTCAAACAAGCAACAGCTGGTGTCAGCGTGCCCTAAACCTATCAATAAGAGGCCCAAGACCCAACACTAACACTAACCTGCCTTGCTTCACAACTTGGCCTCCCCTGGTCATTTCTAAGCCCAATACAAGTAACAGCCTCCTGTCAGGTGGCCCCAGAGTCAGCTTCAGACCACAGCAGATTACAACTCTACACATCCACAAGCAACACACTCAAGGGGCAGACTTGGTGAGCTCCAAAGCCCCACTGAACCAAGTCCTGCTCCATAGGGGTGTTTCCTGCACAGCAGCTCTCCCACTGTAGTCACAACTGGTCCTCATAGCCAATTGACTTGCAGATCAATTTCTCCCAGTGACGCCAACAGCAATCAAGGCTCAACCATAACAAGACTGTACACCCATCCCACATAGGGATTTACCAAGAGTGTCCAGCTCAGATAACTGGGGAGGCTGAACTACAGGGCCCTACAGGATACCCACTACACAAGGCCACTCTACCAAGTCCAGGAGACACAGCAGCTCTACCTAATACATAGAAACAAACACAGGGAAGCAGCCAAAATTCAGAGACAAAGAAATATATCACAAATGAAGAAATCTCCAGAAAACACACACACACACACACACACACACACACACACACACACATACACACACAACACTAAATGAAATGGAAAAAAGCAAACTACTAAATACAGAGTTCAGCCAAAGCCGGTTTGGCTCAGCGGATAGAGCGTCGGCCTGCGGACTGAAGGGTCCCGGGTTCGATTCCGGTCAGGGGCATGTACCTGGGTTGCAGGCACTTCCCCAGTGGGGGATGTGCAGGAGGCAGCTGATCAATGTTTCTCTCTCATCAATGTTTCTAACTCTCTATCTCTCTCCCTTCCTCTCTGTAACAAATCAATAAAATATATTTAAAAAAATAATTACAGAGTTCAAAATAATGGTTTTAAGGTTGCTCAAGGATTTTAGTGAGAGCTTCAAGGCATTTAGTGAGACTTTCAAGGGTCTTAGTGAGAATTTCAAGGAACATAGTGAGAACATCAACAACCTAAAAAAGGACCAGTCAGAAATTAAGCATGCACTAACTGAAATAAAAAATAATTTATAGGGATTCAATAGTAGAGTAGAGGATTCCAAAAATAAAGTCAATGATTTGGAACATGAGGAGGCAAAAAACACCCAATCAGAAGAGCAAAAATTTTTTAAAAATTAAAAAATATGAAGATAGTGTAAGGAGTCTCTGGGACAACTTCAGGTGTACCAACATTCACATTATGGGCATGCCAGAAGGAGAAGAGAGAGAGAATGATATTGAAAACCTTTTTGAAGAAATAATGATGGAAAACTTCCCGTATCTGGAGAAAGAAATACTTACAAGTCCAGGAAGCACAGAGAGTCCCAAACAAGAAGAATACAAAGAGCCCCACACCAAGACACATCATAATTAAAATGCCAAGGGTTAAAGACAGAGAATCTTAAAAGCAGCAAGAGTAAAGCAGTTAGTTGCCTACAAGGGAGCGCCCATATGACTGTCAGCAGATTTCTCAATAGAAACTTTGCAGGCCAGAAGGGAGTGGCAAGAAAAGCAAGGACCTGCAAGACAAGAAAATGCTAAAGGAGTTCATTACCACCAAACCAGTATTATATGAAATGTTGAATGAGATTCTTTAAGAAGAGCAAGAAGAAGCCCAACCAGCATGCCTCAGTGGTTGAGCTGCAACTTATGAATCAGGAAGTCAAGGTTTGATGACTCCTGGTCAGGAAACATGCCTGGGTTGCAGACAGCCGATCAATGATTCTCTTTGATCATTGATGTTTCTATCTCTCTCTCCTTCTACCTTCCTCTCTGAAATCAATAAAAATATATTTTTTTAAAAAGAAGAGGAAGAAGAAGAAGAAGAAGAAGAAGAAGAAGAAGAAGAAGAAGAAGAAGAAGAAGAAGAAGAAGAAGAAGAAAAGAAAAAAGAAAAAATATGAACAATAGCTCTGGCCAGTTTGGCTCAGTGCATAGAGTGTCGGCCTGCGGACTGAAGGGTCCTGGGTTTGATTCTGGTCAAGGGCATATGCCCAAGTTGTGGGCTCAATCCCTAGTAGAGGACATGCAGGAGGCAGCCAGTCAATGATTCTCTCTCATCACTGATGTTTCTGTCTCTCTCTCCCTCTCCCTTCCTCTCTGAAATCAATAAAAATGTATTTTTAAAAATATGAACAATAAAATGGCAATAAATACATAAAAGATCAACAATTGAATCTAAAATCCAAAATAAAGAACAAGGAATCTAATGAACAAAATAAACTGATGAATAAAATAGTAGCAGAGGCATGGAAACATGGAACAGACTGACGAATCTCAGAAGGAAGGGGTGCAGGAAGAGATTAATCAAAGGACTTATATGCATTTATGCATTACCTGTGGACACAGACAATAGGGTGGTGAAGACCTGGGGTGGGGCAGAAACTGGGTGAAGCAGGGCAATGCGGATACAAATGGGGACATTTGTAATACTCTCAATAATAAAGATTTTTTAAAAACAAAAAACCCCATCCATGAGAGAGAATCATTGATCGGCTGCCTCCTGCATAGACCCTACTGAGGATCGAACCAGCAACCTGGGATATGCCCTGACTGGGAATTGAACTAGCAATTTTTGGTGCACAAGGCGATGCCTAACCAACTGAGCCGCACTGGCTAGGGCACAAATGCTCATAATGGCATCTAGAATGGTGAATCCTTTCCAAAAGGTTTTCAATTTACTTTGCCCAGATCCACCAGAGGAATAACTGTCTAGGGTAGTGATAGACAGCCTTACAATATGTAGTTCTTTTAAAAAATACATTTTAATTTACTTTATAGAGAGGAAAACAGAGAAGGAGAGAGGGAAACATGAAATGTGAGAGAGAAACATTGATCAGCTTCCTCCTGCACTCCTCCCATTGGGGATTGAGCCTGAAACCCAGGCATGTGCCCTGATTGGGAATTGAACTGGTGACCTTTTGGTGCATGGGATGATGCTCATCCAACTGAGCCACACTGGCAAGGGCATGAAATATATTTCTTATTTTTTCTTTGTTAATCCATTGATTTTTAGAGAGAGTGGAAGGGAGGGGGAGAAACAAAGAGAAAGAAACATCAATGTGAGATAGACGAATTGATTGGTTGCCTCCTGCACGCATCCCAACCAGGTCCAGGGATTGAGCCTGAATCTGAGGTACATACCCTTGACTGTAATCAAACCCAGGACCCTTCAGTCTGTTGGGCCAACATTCTTACCACTGAGCCAAACAGGCTAGGGTTGAAATATATTTCTTAAATACTAAAATTTGAAAGTCTTCTTTCAAATTTGAAATAACTTCTTTTTTTAAAATCCTCACCCAAGGATATTTTCCCATTGACTTTTTTTTTTTGAAAGAGAGTGGAGAGAGAGAGAGAGAGAGAGAGAGAGAGAGAGAGAGAGAGAGAGAGAGAGAGAGGTGAGAGAGACACATCAGTGCCTCCAGCATGAACCTGGCCCAGGGCTGGATATCAAACCCTTGACCCTTTGGTCTGCAGGCTGACACTCTAACCACTGAGAAAACCAGCCAGGGCTTGAAATTACTTCTTGATCCATGGACGGCATGGATGTTGTGTTAGCAGGTATGGAAACTATTGTAATCTCATTGTACATCTCATCAGAGCTCTTGTGTGACCAGGTGCATTGTCAGTGAGTAGTAATATTATTTATTTATTTTTTTGCAAAATGCAATTATTTTTTTAACCTTTGTTGTTGAGAGTATTACAGATATCCCCCTTCCTTTTCCCCATTGCCTCCTCCACCCAGTTCCCTCCCCATCTCAGGCCTTCACCATCCTATTGTCTGTGTCTATAGGTAATGCACATATGCATGTAAGCTCTTTGAGTAATCTCTTCCCAGCCCCACTCTGAGATTTGTCAGTCTGTTCCATGCTTCCAGGCCTCTGCTTCTATTTTATTCACCAGTTTATTTTGTACATTAGATTCCTTGTTCATTTATTTTGGTTTTTAGTTCAATTGTTGATAGATATACATTATTGCCATTTTTATTGTACATATTTTCTTCTCCTTCTTCTCCTTCTCCTTCTTCTAATTTCTTCTTCTTCAAGAAGACCCTTTAACATTTCATGTAACACTGATTTGGTGGTGATGGACTCCTTTAGCTTTTCCTTGTCTGGGAAGTTCTTTATCTGACTTTTAAAAATATATATATATATTTTATTGATTTTTTACAGAGAGGAAGGGAGAGAGATAGTTAGAAACATCGATGAGAGCGAAACATCGATCAGCCGCCTTCTGCACACTTCCCACTGGGGATGTGCCCGCAACCCATGTACATGCCCTTGCCCAGAATCGAACCCGGGACCCTTCAGTCCACAGGCTGATGCTCCATCCACTGAGCCAAACCGGTTTTGGCCTTTATCTGACTTTCAATTCTAAAGGAAAGTTTTGCTGGATAGAGTAATCTTGGTTTGTAGGTTTTTGGTTTTTATCACTTTGAATATTACTTGCCATTCTCTCTGGCCTGCAAAGTTTCTGTTTGGAAATCAGCTGACAGTCTGCACTCTCTTATAGATAACGAACTGCTTTTCTCTTGCTGCTTTTAAGATTCTCTCTTTGTTTTTAACCTTTGGCATTTTAATTATGATGTGTCTTGGTGTGGGTCTCCTTGGGTTCATCTTGTTTGGGACTCTCTGTGCTTCCTGGACTTGTAAGTCTATTTCTTTCACCGGGTAGGGGAAGTTTTCTGTCATTATTTTTTCAAATAGGTTCTTGGTTTCTTGCTCCCTCTCTTCTCCTTCCAGTATCCCCATGATGTGAATGTGATATGCTTAAAGTTGACCCAGAGGCTCTTTACAGTATCTTCATATTTTTGGATTCTTTTTGCTCTTCTGATTGGGTGTTTTTTACTTCCTTATGTTCCAAATTCTTTTTTAAAAAAATATATTTTACTGATTTTTTACAGAGAGGAAGGGAGAGGGATAGAGAATTAGAAACATGGATGAGAGAGGAAACATTGATCAGCTGCCTCCTGCACACCCCCTACTGGGGATGTGCCCACAACCAAGGTACATGCCCTTGACCGGAATCGAACCCGGGACCCCTCAATCTGCAGGCCGACGCTCTATCCACTGAGCCAAACCAGCCAGGGCATATGTTCCAAATTCTTGATTTGATTCTCAGTGTCCTTTACTCCACGGTTGATCGATCCTCTGTAAATTATTCTTTATTTCAGTGAGTGTATGCCAAACTTCTGACTGGTCCTTTTTTATGTTGTTGATGTTCTCACTACGTACCTTGAAATTCTCACTAAGTTCCTCAAAGTTCTCATTAAGTTTCTTGAGCATCCTTATAGCTATTGTTTTGAACTCTGTGTCTGGTAGTTTTCTTACTTCCTTTTTGTTTAGTTTTGGGGCTTTTTTTCCTGGTAATTTCTGCTCTTCTTTCATTTGTGACATGTTTCTTTGCCTCTGCATTTTGGCTACTTCCCTGTTTTATTTCCATGTAGAATTACTATGTCTCCTAGAGTGGCCTTGTGTAGTAGGTGTCCTATAGGGCCCCGTGATTCAGCCTCCCCAGTCACTTGAGCTGGGCTCTCCAGGTGTGCCCCTGTGTCATCTATGTGCACAGTCTTGTTGTAGTTGAGCCTTGATTTATGTTGGCATCACTGGGAGGGATTGACCCCCAGGCCAATTGGTTGTGAAGATTGGCTGTGACTACAGCTAAGAGCTTCTGTGCAGCAGCGGACCCTATGGAGCAGGATTTGCTTAAAGTGAGGCTTTAGTGCTCACTGAGTTTGCCCTTGAATGTGTCACTTGTGGAGATGGTAGGGTTATAATCTGGCATGGTTGAATTTGACCACCAGGTCCACTGGCTCTGGAGCCTCCTGGGAGGTGCAAAGTCAGCCTCTGCCAGTGCCCTGCTTGGGGTCACCCAGCATGAGCTACAAAACAATCTGAAGATAGATGCTGCTTGTGTTGAGCTTGGAGGTGCCCAAGAAAGGCCAAGCTTTGAACCAGGGTGGGCTGCCACTAGTGCCAGGCCTAGGACCACTTAGTGAGAGGTAAGGGGCACACTGATGTCAGCTGCTGCTTGAGAGATTTTTGGAAAGTCCAAAGCACAAGGCAAGAGAGGCCAGTTGTATGGAAAAGCCACTGGAAATGGCTTGGATAAGCCTACAAGTAGGGAGGGGCGGAGTCTCAGGGAATCACCAGGGTCGGGCGAAAAGTGTGAGCCAGGTTGATAGAGATTAAGATATGGCAAAGCCTGTCAGCTCTGTGGCAGGGAGGGCTCAGCAAAGGAACACTGGCCTCTGCCTGCACTTCTGTCTGGGAATAAGCTGCCTGTCCTGCTGGGGTCCAACCCCAGCAGGTCCAGGGGTCCCCAAAGGTGTGGACGGAGTCGGCGAAGAAGGAACAACACAGAAGCAGCATTCAGTTGATCATCATGGTTGAGTTCTCTTGCCTGGTTCTATTGCCAGGTTCTGTAGGTTCTCCAGCCAGGTTCTGTCCAGGGTTCTCCAGCCAGGTTCAGTCACCAGGTTCTAGTCAGGTTCTGTGGCCAGGTTCTGTCTCTAGGTTCTTCAGCCATGTTCTCTCACTAGGTTCTGTCTCTAGGTTCTGTGTCCAGTTTCTGTCCGGGATCTTTTGCCATGTTCTCTCCAGCGAAGTTCTTCTGTCTCTAGGTTCTGTGTAGGTTCTGTGTCTAGGTTCTGTGTAGGTTCTGTGTCTAGGTTCTGTCTGTCCAGTTGTCTTGTTACGTCTGTATTTATACCAGTTGATTCCAATCCTATCAATCTCTATTCCAAAGGTTAGGACGTTTCTTATCTCAATTCCAGGGAGTAAAGATTATGTAGCTTAAGCATGATTGTTCATAGTTAAAGTGATTAATTACCCGCCTGCCACTTAGTTAAGGGGTTTTATTCCCTCCCTAACTTCAGGGGAAAATCCCTACCTGGGGAAACAACCTTTCTCAGAGAGGTGACCTTGGTTAAAACACATAGTGCCAAGAAGGTGAGCAAACATATTAAGAACAGTATGCCATATATGCCAGGTCCCTTGAAACAGCAAGGATGGACCAGCTCCCGGCAAATTCCCCCTTTTTTATTTTTTTAAAAGCAGGCATTAAAAAGAAAAACCCCAAATGCTCTCTTGTATCCATTTTAAGAGTAGGATTGGCGCTTTCCACTATTACCTGAGTCCTGATCTATCACCCCATGGAGAGCTTGCCAATCCTGCACTTTCCCGGGGTGGAAAGGCTGCAGTGGGGTTAAGGATAAGGCTCCTTGGGCCTACCTCCTCCCATGCCTTTACATTTACCTTTCCTTCCTCAGAAAAGCATGGACATACTTCTTGTATAAAACGTTCTGTCTGACTGGGAGTAACCTTAATTCCTTTGCTAGCAAGCATATGTGTTAAAAGATCAATACAGAGTCTTATTTCTTTAGACTCAGTATGGCACATCTTCTTAATCTAAAGATCAATACAGAGTCTTCTTTCTTTGGACTCAGTATGGCACATCTTCTCAATCTAAGAATCAATACAGAGTCTTCTTTCTTTGGACTCAGTATGGCACATCTTCTCAATCTAAGTTCTGTACTATCCACCTTCTTACCCTACTTATCCTCTATAGGGGGTCTGTAGTACCCTGGTGGAATCCTATTCGTCCCGAGTGTGGGGTTCTCAATGGGGGGGGGGGCTTACCTAGGGGAATCCTGTTCCAGGGGTTCCCAAAGGTGTGGACGGAGTCGGCGAAGACTATCCACTTCCTATGGTGGAGTCCTATCCATCCCGAGAGTGGGGCTTACCTAGGGGTCCCTGTTCGGGCGCCAGAAGCTGGGGTCCAAGCCCAGCAGGTCCAGGGGTCCCCAAAGGTGTGGACGGAGTCAGCGAAGAAGGAATGACACAGAGGCAGCATTCAGTTGATCAGCAGCCTAGCCAGGATCTCTAGCCAAGTTCTGGTCAGGATCTCCAGCGAAGTTCTGGTTAGGATCTCCAGCCAGGTTCTGTGTCCATGTTCTCTTGCTAGGTTCTTCAGCCAAGTTCTCCAGGTTCTTCAGCCAGGTTCAGTCACCAGGTTCTAGTCAGGTTCTCTTGCCATGTTCTATCCAGGTTCTGTAGCCAGGTTCTGTCTCTAGGTTCTTCAGCCATGTTCTCTCACTAGGTTCTGTCTCTAGGTTCTGTGTCCAGTTTCTGTCCAGGATCTTTTGCAATGTTCTCTCGCTAGGTTGTGTCTCTAGGTTCTGTCTCCAGTTTCTGTCCAGGATCTTTTGCCATGTTATCTCCAGCGAAGTTCTTCTGTCTCTAGGTTCTGTGTAGGTTCTGTGTCTAGGTTCTGTGTGTAGGTTCTGTGTCCTGTTGTCTTGTTACATCTGTATTTATACCAGTTGATTCCAATCCTATCAATCTCTATTCCAAAGGTTAGGGCGTTTCTTATCTCCATTCCAGGGAGTAAAGATTATGTGGCTTAAGCATGATTGTTCATAGTTAAAGTGATTAATTACCCGCCTGGCATTTAGTTAAGGGGTTTTATTCTCTCCCTAACTTCAGGGGAAAATCCCTACCTGGGGAAACAACCTTTCTCAGAGAGGTGACCTTGGTTAAAACACATAGTGCCAAGAAGGTGAGCAAACATATTAAGAACAGTATGCCATATATGCCAGGTCCCTTGAAACAGCAAGGATGGACCGGCTCCCAGCACTGTCCAGCTCTTGCCCTGATTGCAGACAAATTAGTTCTTCCCTGAATGTCCCAGGTTCCTTTCAAGCTATTGCCCCAGCACTGGAACTCAGAGGGAGTGAGTCAAAGTAAGTCCATGTTAGGGCCCTTTAAGAGGAACTGCCTGGGACTCCTGTAGTCTTCATATCACTCAGCCACAATCCCCACTGGTTTTTACAGCCAGAAATTGTAGGGAATTCTTTTCCCAGCACTAGAACTCTGGGCTTGTGGCCTGGTATGGCACAGGGCCCCTTGTTCCTCAGGGAAACCTCCAAAACCAAGCTATCCCTCCTGATTTTCAACCACTACACGTGGGTGTGGGACTAGCTCATTCCATAATTCCACCCTGCGCCTCTGCCCCTCCTACTAGTCTTGGTGTGCTTCTTTAATTCCCTAGTTGTAGGACTTCCGTTCAGCTAGATTTCAGGTGATTCTGAATAATGGTTGTTGAGTATTTTAGTTGTATATTTTGATGTGGTTGTGGGAGGTGGCGAGTGCCACATTTACCTACACCGCCATCTTGCTACTTCCTGAGCAGTAGTATTTTGAAAGGAGTCTTTTCTTCTGAGTAGTAGGTCTCAACAGTGAACTTAAAATATTCAGTCAACTATGTTGTAAACAGATGTGCTGTCATACAGGCTTTGTTGTTGTGTTTATAGAGCACAGACAGAGTAGATTTAGTATAATTCTTAAGGGCCCTAGGATTTTTGGCATGGAAAATGAGCACTGGATTCAACTTAAAATCACCAGCTGCATTAGCCCCTAACAAGAGAGTCAGCCTGTTCTTTGAAGCCAGGCATTGACTTCCCTTAAATTATGAATGTCCTAGATGGCATTTATTCCAATATAAGGCTTCTTGGTCTATATAGAAATATTTTGTTTATTGTAGCCACCCTCATTAATCATCTGAGCTAGATCTTCTGGATAACTTGCCACATCTTCTACATCAGCACTGGCTGCTTCAGCTTGCTCTTCTATGTTTTGGAGATGCCTTCTTCCCTTAAGCCTCATGAACCAACTTTTATAGCTTCCAACTTACTTCTGCAGCTTCTTCACTTCTCTCAGCCTTCATAGAATTGAAGAAAGTTGAAACCTCGCTCTGGATTAGACTTTGGCTTTAGGGAATGTTGTGGCTAGTTTGCTTTTCTATCCAGACTACCAAAACTTTCAATACATTGTGTTGTTTTCTTATCATTGATGTGTCCACTAGAGTAGCACTTTTAATTTTCTTCAAGAACTTTTCCTTTGCATTTACAGCTTGGTTAACTGTTTGGCACAATCAAATAAATAAATAAATAAATAAATAAAAGCAACATAAAATGAATATTTCTGTGCTACTGGCCACCTTCTTTTCACCCAGGTGGGTAATTCTGAAGTCACCCATTTTACAGACATTTATTGAGTAGTAGAGGCCCGGTGCACGAATTCGTGTACATTGAAAGGAAATTAATTAGAAGAAATATTTTTATATTGCTATTTGCCCTTTCTCTATAGAAATGTCAACCAAATTCACGATAATAATGACAGATGGAAACACACGTGTGCGATTGGCGCCAGCGAGAACTTTATATCTATAATAATAAAAGCGTAATATGCAGAACAACCATCTGGACGACCTTCTGGATGACCACGCTGTGACATGCACTGGTGCCAGGCCAGCCAAGGCAGGTGTGATGTGATTGGTCAGGAGGCCCCGCCATCACCCCATGATCGCTCTGCAGAGGGAGGCCCAGGCTACCTGGCTGTGGCACTGTGGTGGGAGGGTGGGTCGTCCCTCTGCGGGGCAATTGATCAGGGGGGCCCCGCGATTGATTGCTCCACAGAGGGAGGCCCAGGCCACTGGTAAGCGATGCTGTGGCAGGTGTGCGGGGCTGGCCAGTGATCGCCCCGCAGCGGGAGGCCCAGCCAGCCAAGAGATCGCACCCCACGCCGATCACCTGCAGAGGGAGGAGACCGGTGGCGGGGGAGTGGTGGGCAGCGCTGCACAGATGGCAAGCAGTGGCAGTGGCGGGGGCATGGCCAGCTGTTGGCAGCTGGAGGAAGGAAAGCTCCATAGGCCCTGATCGCTGGCCAGGCTTAGGGACCCTACTTGAGGGGTCCTGGATTGTAAGATGGTGCAGGCCCGTCTGAGGGACATTCCCCCCATGCATGAATTTCATGCACCGGGCCTCTAGTATATAGATAAACTTACTTAATTAGACCTGCTTTCTGATTTAGCTAAACTTTTTCCAGCCCAGTGAAGCACCCCAACTTCTCTTTAAGGTCATTGTCAGCAACACAGCAGTAAACATCAACATGAAGCACATTATTATTGTAGATCACGCAGGAAGAACAAATGGTAAAATATTTAACTGCAGCAGTGTTTGACTATATTCTGTGCAGTGAGAAAATCTGAAGTTATTTTCAAGGTCGACCATTTCTTACTTCTTTTCAGTCGGGCCAAGTTTATAAACTTTCTAAATTCTGTTTTCCGGCTAATGAAAAGAAAATAGGATTCTACCGAGTCTCCTTTCTACCTACTCCAGGACTTCTGTGAGGACCAAATGAGATGAGACATAGGAAAACACTTCACAGACATTTGGTTAAAGTGAAAAATGTTTGCACCTGGCTATAAAGCAAGTCGTGTTCCTGGGCTGAAGAAACTCCAAGGAGGCTAATCACTAGGGAGAGGAAGCCGGGTGTTGCTATGTGACGTCATTACCCAGTGCCCACAGCGACTGTTTCTGGGCTGGGCTGAGCTGTGGGCATTTTGCGCCTCTGGGCTGGGCTGAGCTGTGGGCATTTTGCGCCATGGGGTCTCGGCAGCGTTGGCTGCGATTTGGTGAGCTGTTGCTCTGGGGTGGTGATGAGGCCTGTGTCCCACATGGGGGAAGCCGAGTGTTGCTTTGTGGGTGCCAGGTCTGCGCTGCCGTTTCTTTGTAAATGGCCATTGCCTGTCACGGCAGCTCCTGCGTTGAGCATCTGCCCCCTGGTGGTCAGTGTGCATCATAGTGACCATTCAGATGGTCGGAAGGACACTTAGCATATTAGCCTTTTATATAAATAGATTATACTTGTGCCATGTACTATGCTGGGTACTGGGAAATAGTGACCAGCAGAATAGACAAAGGGGCTTATAGTCTATGGAGGTATTTATAAAATAATCATCTAAATAAACACATAATCAGTAATAATTAGCAATCATAATAAGCTTAATGGAGGAAAAATACACAAAATAGGTTTTTTTTTGGGGGGGGGAAGGGGTTAGAGAAGGCTTGAAAATTATAATTTGGCTGAGATGTAGTTTAAGTAGGAGTTAACAGGCCAGAGGACTGCAGTAGGAAGTGCATTCCTGGAGGAGGAACAGCATGCGCAAAGGCCCTATAGTTCAGGGATTGAGGAAAAGGCTAGTGAAAAAGAATAATGAGAAGTAAGAAGGGAGACAACATGCAGGCCTCTTTGCAAATGGTAGAAACTCAATCCAGACTGGCCTCAGAGGGTGGAGGGCTCCCATAATTGAAAAGTCCAGGGCCTACTGATCTCAGATTCAGCTTAAACTTAACAGGGCCCATTTCTATCCCTGGCTCTCTTGTCCCTTCTCAGCATCTCTCCAGGGCCCTCCTCCAGGTATTCCGGACAGCAGACACAGGAGGGCGAGCCCCAGGCAGGAGATTGTGTAGCTCATGCCTCATTGGCTCAGCAGACTATTCTTAGAGCAAATCATCCAGTTAAGAGGGATGAGCTCCCCTGGTTGGTCAGAGTCAGTTACATGCCCACATGTGGTGGGAAGCATGGAGTCAAGGCTGTAAAAGCTGGGAGGCCTCCTGGGTATGGGGTTAGATCAGAGTGCACAGGAAGTGAAGTGAACTCAATAAATGTCCACTGAGAGAGGATTCAGTTTTGTCAAGCGAATTTATCAGTGGGCTTGTGGGCCTTGCTCTTTGCAATGCTGTGTTCCTATAAAGTTGTCTGGCAAAAGAAATGTCTCAAAGGAATCCATTTCATGATGTATCACTTAATTTATTTTTATAATTCATTGATTTTTTTACAGAGAGGAAGGGAGAGGGATAGAGAGTTAGAAACATCAATGAGAGAGAAACATCGATCAGCTGCCTCCTGCACACTCCCCACTGGGTATGTGCCCGCAACCAATGTACATGCCCTTGACTGGAATCGAACCTGGGACCTTTGAGTCTGCAGGTCGACGCTCTATCCACTGAGCCAAATCAGTCAGGGCTATCACTTAATTTTATAATTCAGAAATTGAGATGCTTGTATTTCCCCATTGTAAAATAAGAAGTTGGAGTGTGAGGACTGGCTGCTTCTAGCTAGCTGGAAGCCACCGATGAGTTATTTTATGCCCCTGATGAAAAATTCAAAACAGAATTGGAAATGCTGTGCGGTATAAGGGTTAGCTTAGTGCAGAAGTCGTGTAGGCAACCTGGATTGAAATTCTTGTCCACTTTGTCACTGGGCAAGTTATTTAACATTGGTGTCTTAACCATTAAAATGGAGATAATATCTACCTCACATTCTTATTATGGTGAATAGATGGCTAGCACGTAAGAGGACCTGGCCTGACACATCGTGCTACATATGTGTTTGCTATGTTATAAATAAAGGATAAACAGACTTAAATTATAAAGAATTCTGTCAATGGATACCAAAATACAATTCCTTTATAATAAAAGACGGGCAACAAGGCAAACAATACTAACAGCGTTTACTGTATGCCAGGAACTGCTAAAAGCTCTGCAGACGTTCTCTCACTTAATCCTCACAACCCTATGCGATGGGTGGTACTATCACCTCCATTTTTCAGATGAGGAAAGGGAGGCTCACGGCGGGGAAGTGACTTTGCTCAAGGCCAGTAAAGACTTGAACCCAGACATTTGTCTTTCCAAACATCACACTCAAATTCCTTGAAACCCGCCTCTCGCTTTCACAACCGCTCGGGGTCTGCAGCCTGCCGAGGGCCCAAAGCCGCAGCCCCCGGCTCCCCGGCTCCCCGGCTCCCCAGCTCCCCAGCACCCCAGCTCCCCAGCTCCCCAGCTCCCCAGCTCCCCAGCTCCCCAGCTCCCCAGCTCCCCAGCTCCCCAGCTCCCCAGCTCCCCAGCTCCCCAGCCTGCCCCACTCTTGGAGCCCGGCCTCTCTTGGTAGGCTCCGCCCACAGCCCTCAGCCAGGTGCCTCCGCTGACTCCGGGCCCTGCCCTCTGCCCGCCCGTGGCCCCGCCCACAGGCCTCAGCCAGGTGCCCCCGCAGACTCCGGGCCCCGCCCCCTGCCCGCCCGTGGCCCCGCCCACAGGCCTCAGCCAGGTGCCCCCGCAGACTCCGGGCCCCGCCCCCTGCGCCCTAGGCCCGCCCCCTGCGCCCTAGGCCCCGCCCACAGGCCTCGCCGTCGGCGCGGACGCCGTCCTTGCGCGTGCAGTCGCCATTTTGCTCATAGAGACGTCGCCTGGAGACAGTCCTTTCTTCCTTCGGCAGCCGAGGCTGCGGCTAGGCCGGGGCTGGGGTCGGGGCCAGGTAGGCGGGGCGGGGGCCTGCGACGCGTGGCGGCGCGGGCTTGCGGGGCGCAGGTGCAGGGGCGGCAGCTCGGGCGGGCGCCCCGGGGAGAGCCCGGCCTCCTCTAGTCTCTGGCCCGCGGGCCCGGGTGCGGCGCGCGGCCGGGGGCTCCTCTCCGGCGCCGGTGGGAGTTGAGCCCTCATCATGGGACCTGCGGCTCGGCAGCTCGGAAAACCACCGAGACCCAGCGTTCGCCAGCCCCCAGCCGGACGGAGCCCTAGCTAATCCGTGCCCGCGGAGATGGCTTTCCACACCCCCTAACGGCGTGCGTTCCGCGCACTCGCACCCGGGGCGCCGCGAGACCCGGGGGGCGGTTTAATAAGTTCTGCTTTAAGCCTTCCTCCCCCCAGTGGGGGCACCCAGGGTGGAGGCTGCCCTGACGTTTGCGCAGATTGCGTGTTTAGCTTTTGTAAGGAGTGAGATGCGGAATGGGAATTTGGGGTGTGAGGAAGTGTGATTTATAATGTTTAAAAACTTTACGTGCACATAAAAATAATTCACCCACATTATAAACCCCACTAAATTATACCCTTGTCGTCTTCTGCCCCGGATTATACATTATTACACAGTTTTGATTAGAGGAGATGCAATTCTGCTCTTATTCTCTTAACGTTTCTTTTGCATAGAACCGGATATGTATTTATTTATTGGTTAACCCTCACTTGAAGATATTTTTTCCGCATTGATTTTTTTTAGAGTGGAAGGGAGGGAGGAGGAGGGAGAGAGAAAATCAGTGATGAGAGGATCATCATTGGCTGCCTCCTGCACGCCCCCGGCCACCCGGGGCATGTCCTCCGCCGGAATCCAACCTTGACCTCCTGGGTCATGGGTCCATGCTCAGCCACTAAGCCACACGGCAGAGCTGCATAGTCCCAGATTTAAAAAAAAAAAAAAGGGCTCTAGCCAGTTTGCTCAATGGTTTTAGCGTCGGTCGCAGGGGCGATTCTGGTCCAGGGCACTACGTTCGCGGCAGGCTCCATCCCCGGTCCCTGTTGGGGCACTTAAGGGAGGCAACCAATCTATGTGTTTCTCTCTGTCTCTCCTCCCACTTTTCTCTGAAAATGAGTGGAAACAATATATACTCCCCTAAGGATTAATAACAAAATATTGATTGTATGTGTAGTTTTACTCAATTACCCTGTAATGGAACTTTTCCGTATGTCCAGTGTTCCTTCTCCAAAAATCTTGCAGTGACCATTTTGAGCATATAGCTTTTTCTTTCTGTCCTTGGCATAAATTCCCCAAAGGGGAAATACTGAATTAAAATTATGTGTTTTCTTAGGCACTTGAGATAAATTGTTTTCCAAACAAGGAATATTTACGTAGACATTTTTCAAAATCTGGGTGTTTGTCCGATTCCCCAGCTGTAATGCACAGTTGGGTGGGTGTCCAGCCATGGATGTGGGTTGGGAAATAGGCTGTGCAGCCGCTGTTCCATAGACAACTGTCTGCTCTCAGTCACTGAAGGGGGTAATGGCTGCTGCTTAAAGGCCACTCAGCCTCCAGTAAGTGCTCCTCTCCGAGCTTCACTCCCCCTGTTTAAATGGGTCTGCTTCCAGGACCTGCTGTAGCGAGCTGAAAGAAAACGGTTCTGCCGGGGACAAGAGCAAAGTGCCTGGGATCACAGGGAAGATTATTCAATTTAGGTTTTACAGTTCTAATGTTCTTTAATACTGATAACAAAAAAGGCACGTTTTATTTGAGATATGTCACTAATAAAAATAATTTATACTTTATGATGCCTTTTCATTTGCAAACTACTTTTATTTTCATCTGGTAATCATTGCAACTCTGAGGTCAGGCCTTATTCAACAGACATTTGTTATTTAACAACTAGAGGCCCCGAGCACTGGAGGCCTGGCTGGCGATGGAAGCGCGAGTGTCTGGCGTGGCAGGGCAGATCCCAGCTGACCTCTGGGCCCTGGGCAGCACCTGGGCCCCAGCGCACCCCACTCTGCCTGAGTCATCAGGCCCCTGCCCAGCTCCCTCAGCGCTTGGGAGCTGGGCAGAGGCCGTCCCCCCGACCCCCTGCCACTGCCGCCAGGTGATCGGCTGGGCGATTGGGCCCTGCTCACACCTGCCTTGGCCTGGCACTGCCCGCTCACCTGCTCCACCATCCTGCCACAGTTCGGCTCTAGTCAGGACCCATTAGGTCAGCAGGGCCTCTGCTATGTCCTGCTGCCAGCACCACGTCACCGACTCCCTCTGTGTTCGGTGCTGCCCCCTGGTGATCAGCGCACGTAGGGAGCAGTGGAACTCCCAGTGGAGGGTACAATTTGCATATTAGGTTTTTATCATATAGACTCATTTGTTGAACCTCTACCATGTGCCAGGTGCTGTTCTAGGGATATACAGAAGAGAATAAAATAGTAAAAAAAAAAAAAATATCTACTGTTTTGGACATTAAATTCTTGTGAGGGAAGCTGTTTTCACCAAGTGTCTATCTCTTGTCAGGAAGGGAAAGGCTGAGACCTATGAGGCCAAGTGTAACTAGTTACCGTGGAAGGCAAATCAAGTCTTCACATTCCTCCTCTAGCCGTCTTTAGCTAGAAGGCATTTACACTGTGGGTGCTTAGACGGAAAGCAACACTTTAATGTGAGCCTTCCTCGTCTGAAACATGGGTGAGTGGTTTTGAAATTGTTACGTCCGAAGCAAGTAGTTTTTCAATGTGGTTTCATTCATGAGACTTAACAGATGGTCAGATTTTATTCAAAGAGGAATATGATTTGCTTTTTGAAAGATGCTGAGATTCTCTGAAAAGGGTGTGTTTTCATATGTGTTATAAATCTCACATTCTAAAGTAGATTTAGGAAAATGTAAAAGCGACTATAGTTTATTGGGGAGAAAAATGGGAGTGTTCTCTTTTGTGTGTGTGTATACCGTATATTTTTCAATTACTGTAGCCATAATCTTGTGTTACTTTAAGGTGTATACCATAGTGATTAGACATTTATGTACCTTACGAAGTGATCACCCCAGTAAGCCTGGTTCCCACTTGGCACCATACATAGTTATCCCAATATTATTGACTATATTCCCTAAGCTGTACTTTATTCCTGTAACTGTTTTAATAATTGGCAATTTGTACATCTTAATCCCTTTCACCTTTTTCACACCCCTTTCCCCAAACCTCTTCCTCTGGTGACCAACAGTTTGTTCTCTATATCTATGAGTTTGTTTTTGTTTATTTTGCTTTTTAGATTCCATATATAAGTGAAATCATCCAGTATTTGTCTTTCCCTTGGACTTTTTTAATTTTTAGAGGAACCTCCATACTCTTTTCTCTAGTCTGCACCAATTTACAATCCCACCAACGGTGCACAAAGGTTCCCGTTTCTCTACATCCTTGCCAACACTTGTTGTTTATTGATTTATTCTTTTTAATTTAAATTCTTTATTGTTTAAAGTTTTACATAAGTCTCTTTTCCCCCTCATTGTACTTTCCCCGACCACTCCCACCCCCCAGCACACGCCCTCACCCCCCTACTGTTTATCCATTGGTTATGCTTATATGCATATAAACAAGTCCTTTGGTTGATCTCTTTCACACACACACACACACACACACACCCCACCCCGTTTCTTCCCTCTGAGGTTGGATGGTCTGTTCGATGCTTCTCTGTCTCTGGATCTGTTTTTGTTCATCAGTTTATATTGTTCATTATATTCCACAAATGAGTGAGTTCATGTGATATTTATCTTTCTCCAACTGGCTTATTTCGCTTAGAATATGCTCTCTAGGTCCATCCATGCTGTTGCAAATGGAAAGAATTCTTTCTTTTTTATAGCAGCATAGTATTCCATTGTGTAGATGTACCACAGTTTTCTAAGCCACTCATCTGCTGATGGGCACTTAGGCTGTTTCCAAATCTTAGCTATTGTAAATGGTGCTGCTGTGAACATAGGGGTGCATATATCCTTTCTTCGGATATATTCCTAGAAGTGGGATTATTGGGTCAAATGGGAGTTTCATTTTTAATTTTTTGAGGAAACTCCATACTGTTTTCCACACTGGCTGCACCAGACTGCATTCCCACCAGCAGTGCACGAGTGTTCCTTTTTCCTCACTCCTCGCCAGCACTTGTCGTTTATTGATTTGTTGATGATAGCCATTCTGACAGGTGTAAGATGGTACCTCGTTGTTTTGATTTGCATTTCTCAGATGATTAGTGACTTTGAGCATGTTTTCATATGTCTCTTGGCCTTCTGTATGTCCTCTTTTGAAAAGTGTCTGTTTAGATCCTTTGCCCATTTTCTGATTGGATTGTTTATCTTCCTTTTGTTAAGTTGTATGAATTCCCTGTAAATTTTGGAGATTAAACCCTTATTGGAGATAACAGTGGCAAACATGTTCTCCCATGCAGTGGGCTTTCGTGTTGTTTCGTTGATGGTTTCTTTTGCTTTACTGAAGCTTCTTATTGTGAGGTAGTCCCATTTGTTTATTTTCTCCTTAGTTTCCATTGTCCTAGGAGCTATATCGGTAATGATAATTGCTATGGCCCTACCAGCGGTTCTCAACCTGTGGGTCGCGACCAGCGGAAAACACATATAGCATATCAGATATTTACATTACGATTCATAACAGTAGCAAGATTACAGTGATGAAGTAGCAACGAAAATAATTTTATGGTTGGGGGTCACCACAACATGAGGAACTTGTATTAAAGGGTCACGGCATTAGGAAGATTGAGAACCACTGCACCGGTTTGGCTCAGTGGATAGAGTGCTGGCCTGCACACTGAAAGGTTCCAGGTTTGATTCCGGTCAGGGTCTCATCGCTGTTTCTAACTCTGTCCCTCTCCCTTCCTCTCTGTAAAAAAAATCAATAAAATATATTTTTAAAAAAAGAAAAAATAATTGCTATGACATATGTCTGATATTTTGCTGCCTATGGATTCTTCTAAGCTTTTTATGGTTTCCTGTCTTATGTTTAGTCCTTTATTCATTTTGAGTTTATTTCTGTGTATGGTGTAAGTTGGTGGTCTAGTTTCATTTTTTTGCATGTATGTGTCCAATTTTCCCAATACCATTTATTGAAGAGCCTGTCTTGACTCCATTGTATGCTCTTGTCTCCTTTGTCAAATATTAATTGAGCATAATGGCTTGGGTCAATTTCTAGGTTCTCTGTTCTGTTCCATTAGTCTATATGTCTGTTCTTGTGCTAGTACCAGACAGCTTTGAGAACAGTGGCTTTGTAATATAGCTTGATATCTGGTATTGTGACCCTTCCAACATTGTTCTTCTTTCTCAGGATTGCTGTGGCTATTTGGGGTCTTTTTGTTAGTTTGTTTTTAAATATATTTTTATTGATTTCAGAGAGAGGAAGAGGGGGAGAGAGAGAGAGAGATTGAAACATCAATGATGAGAGAGAATCATTGATTGGCTGTCTCCTGCACATCCCCTACTGGGGATTGAGCCCACAATCCGGACTGGAATCGAACCTGGGACCCTTCAGTTTGCAGGCCAACGCTCTATTCATTGAGCCAAACTGGCTAGGGCTTGGGGCCATCGTTTTTTTTTGTTTTGTTTTGTTTTGTTTTTAATTCCATATGAATTTTTGGAGAGTTTGTTCTAGGTCTGTGAAATATGCCCTTGGTATCTTAATGGGGATTGCATTGAATCAATAGATTGCTTTGGGTAGTATGGACATTTTAATGATGTTGATTCTACCAATCCATGAACACAGTATATTCTTCCATTTGTTTATGTCTTCCTCTATTTCTTTTTTCAACATCCTGTCATTTTCCAGTACAGGTCTTTTACCTCCTTAGTTAAGTTTATTCCTTGGTATCTTAATTTTTTTTGTTGCAGTGGTAAATGGGATTTTTTTTTTTTCTCTTTCTGTGAGTTCATTATTGGTGTGTAAAAAAGCCATAGATATCTGGGTGTTTATTCTGTATCTTGCTACATGCCGAATTCATTTATTAAGTCTCGTAGTTTTTTGATGAAGTCTTTAGGGTTTCTGTGTACAATATCATATCATATCATCTGTGAATAATGACAGTTTTACTTATTTTCCAATTTGGATACCTTTTATTTCTTTTTCTTGTCTGATCGCTATGGCTAGCATTTCCAGTAGTGTGTCGAACAGGAGTGGTGAAAGTGGGCATCCCTGTCTTGTTCCTGTTCTTAGGGGAAATGGTTTTAGTTTTTGCCCACTGAGTATGATGTTGGCTGTAGGTTTGTCATATATGGCCTTTATCATGTTGAGAAATGCTCCCTCTTTCCCACTTTGCTGAGAGTTTTTCTAAACATAGTTGTTGGATTTTGTTAAATGCTTTTTCTGCATCTATTGATATGATCATGTGATTTTTATTTTTCAATTTGTTTATGTGATGTATCACATAATTGATTTGCGAATATTGTACCAGCCTTGCATCCCTGCTTGATATGATTTCAGTCTTCTTGAACTTGTAGAGACTTGTTTTGTGTCCTAACATGTGGTCTGTCTTTGTGAATGACCCATGTGTACTTGAGAAGAATGTATATTCTGCAGCTTTGGGGTGAAATGTTCTATAAATGTCAATTAAATCCATCTGATCCAGTGTGTCCTTTAGAGTCTCTGTTTCCTTGTTAAGTTTTTGTCTGGAAGATCTATCCAGTGAAGTCAAAGGGGTGTTAAAGTCCCCTACTATGACTGCATTGTTGTCAATCTCTCCGTTAAAGCCCTCTAGAAGTTGTTTTTTTTAAAAAATATATTTAGTTGCTCCTATATTGGGTGCATATATGTTTACCAGTGTTACATCCTTTCGTTGGATCGATCCCTTTAGTATTATGCAGTGACCTTTGTTTTCTCTTGTGATGGCCTTCATTTTAAACTCTATTTTTTCAGATATGAGTATTGCTGGCCTTAGGGCTGCATAAGTAAGTGCTGGAAGGCACGCCAGGTTTGGTTGCTGCTTGTGTGGGGTTTGTGGATCTTTCAATGATTTTGGGAAAGTCTGCAGCGGGAGCTGAGGCAGGCCGCTTGTGTGGAGGAGCTATGGAAGAGGTTGGGCTGGGCTGGTGATTTGGGTCTGCTGGGGTCTCATGGAATCACTAGGGGTGGGGGGAACGGTGCCAGCCTGGTGTGGCTTAGAGGTTGAGAGCCGACCTATGAACCAAGAGGTCATGGCTCGAATCCCGGTCAGGGCACATGTCAGGGTTGCAGGCTTGGTCCCCAGGAGGGGTCATGCAGGAGACAGCCAATCAATGACTCTCTCTAATCATTGATGTTTCTGTCTCTCCTTCTCTCTTCCTCTCTGAAATCAATAAAAAATACATTTAAAAACAATAATTCAGAGGGCTATGTTGGCTGTGAAGGTGCCCCCCTTAGGACCAAGGGTCCCAGACCCACAGTGGGCTCCCCAAACTGGGCATCAGTGCTGATAAGAGGAGTTGCCAGAACATCTGGCTGTAAAAACTAGTGTGGGGATTGCATCTGAGAAAGACAAAGGGCTGCTAGAGACCAAGGCACATTTTTGTTGCTGTTAATCCTCACTGGTGTGTATTTTTCCATTGATTTTTAGAAAGAGTATAAGTGGGTTTGGGACCTGCCCATTCTGTATCTCCCCCCCACTTCTACCATCTCAACGTAGCTTCTGTCTATCCTCAGTTACAGGAATTCTGTTCAGTTCATCTCCAGGTGGCTCTCAGTGATGGTTCTATAATTCATTTGTAATTCTGATGTGGTTGTGGGAGGAGGCAAGCACAGAGTTTTCCTATGTTGCCATCTTAACCGGAAGTCTGGGAGTGTTTTCTTTCCTCTCCCTTTCATACTAAAGCCAATTTACTGAACCTTTTGCTAGCCTCATTCTGGTGATTGTCATGTTTTTAAGGAAAATTTGAAAAACTCCCTGTTTTTAGAAGCTTGGTACAGAGCAGTACTTGAATTTCTAGCTTCAGCCCTTATTTTTGAACAGATGAAATGAATAGTCACAGAAAATGACTATTGGTCACCATTTCCAGTTGGACTCCCTGCCTGTGCCGTTTTGAGGGTGGATTAGGTTAGGTTTTGATATGGAAACTTCGTATCTGAAGACTGCAACCTCAGAGACCACAGTCAGAGTGATGAAGGGCATTTAAACCATCACAGATAAGGCAAGGCTCGGGTAAGGAAATACTTTGGAGAAGGGAATACCCAGAGAAGAGAGCCATCCTGAGAGATGGTGTGGACTGTCCTGTGGCAAAGAAATGTGATGCTTCCTGTAAATTTTCAAGGACAAGGACCAGTGCGGGGGGCTGCAGAGGGGAGTCTTGGTGTGTTGAAAGGAAGAATTGGGCATGGACGGGCTGCTCAGCATGTGGGCATCGGTTCTAGGGGCTGGTCAAGCATCTGTGTGTGGCTCTTTGGCAGGAGTCCTGTAATTGGGCTGAACCACCTCTAAGATCTCTTCCTATCGCTCAGATACTTTTGTTCTAAGTGTTCCAAGTCCTCTTAAAAATGCTGTTATACTTTAAGAAGCTTCATATTTGAAGGTTGGGGGAATGTAAAAAGATGGCCACTTCATGCCTATTACTGTACTTGTTTTGTAGGTAACCAAAATATTGTAAGTTGATTCATAGGTAGCTTCCGTTTACCAAGCATACCATATGTGCGGGGCACTGTGTAAGTGCTGTACAGGAATGAGTTTTATAGTTATCCAGTAAGGTCAGTATTCACAGTTGTGTAGATGAGGGAACCGAGGCTAAGAAAGGCTAAGTCACTTATGCAAAGCACAGTGAGTTAAGGGGAAGTAATAGCCAAGATGCAAACATACATTTGACCCCAAAGCCTGTATTTACACCTACAGGAGAATGAGTTTTGTTGTAGTTTCCTTTTCCAGACCTGTACCCTCTGTTCCTAAACACAGAACAGACATATATTGGTTGAGAGGTGGTGTTAGAACATACCCAAGATCTCTTCCAACTCTTGACTGTTGGTCATTAAATATTTCTTTCTTTCCTTTATTACAGCCACTCTGCCCTACACTATGCCATTAAGCAAGGGTAAGCAAACTTTTACTGTAGAGGGCCAGATAATAAATATTTTAGCCTATATTCAACGCTACCATTGTATCCATAGACAATTTGTAAACATCGAGTGTGGCTGTATTCTGTTACAGTTTTTTTACAGAAATAATTTTTGGAGGGACCTGATATTGCCTGTGGTTTGCTGATCCTGCTTCACAGCGATTTTCTTCCCTTTTTTTTAAAAAAAGAATATATTTTTATTGATTTCAGAGAGGGAGGGAGAAGAAGAGAGAGATGGAAACATCAATGATGAGAGGGAATCATTAATTGGCTAACACCCCTTGGGATGGAGCTCACATCCTGCTCAACCAGGAATCAAATTGCGACTTCTTGGTTCATAGGTCGAGCATGCCTGCCCAGCTGAATGACAAACTTCTTAATGGCCTTGCCCTTGGGCACGCATCAGGCGCAGTTGGTGCAGTGAGTAAGCTGCACAAGGCTATGGCCATTTTTGGCATAACCATTGTTCCTTCTTTTCTTGGTCATCTTAGAAGCAAGAACCCGAGAGCCCAAAGCTGTTTTCCATGGCAGACACCGGTGGTCCACCTTGGTCTCTTTAGGGCTTTGGTCAGTTGTGCATATGTTTCTTTTTGTAATCTGTAGGCTTTAGGTGAATTCATTGTAATGCCCCATATTTCCCATTTGGAATCCCTTAAGAGGGCAGTGTGTGTGGGACCATCATTTGCACTCGCCCATTACTGTGTGGTTCCCTGCTTGCAGTTACTGCAAAGGCATGCGCATGGGTACAAGGAGGCCTGTTCAGGAAGGTAACCAGCAAAATTTGGCATATCTGCACCATAGACTACTAGCAGCAGTTAAAAGACTATTTTCTAACCTGGATTGTCAGATTTTATTGTTTAATGTAAAAGCAAATTATAGGTAGATTTGTACAATACCTTTTTATGTTAGAAATGTATTTTTTACACATATATTTTATGGGGGTCACGTTTGTGAATGTGTGAAAAAGGCCTGATGGTGCCCATACCACACTAAGAAGAACTGGGGAGGTGGGTGGGAAGGAGCCTGGGATTGGGGCTGGTGACTGTAGCCTTCACTGTCATATTTCTGTTTGTATTTATATTTTTAATCCTCACCGGAGGATACTTTTTCCATTGATTTCTAAAGGGAGTGGGAGAGAGAGAGGGAAACTTCTGACATTAGAGAAACACATCGATTGATGGCCTCCTGTACCGCCCCTACCAGGATTGGGCAACGGAGGTACATGCCTTTAACCAGAATCAAACCCTTCACCCTTTGGTCCGCAGGCCAATGCTCTAACCACAGAGCCACAGGCTAGGGCTATTTCTGTGTGTTTTTTTACAAGGAGAATGTGTTTGTATATTACTTGTGTAATTAAAGTTTAAGCATAAGATCTGTGTGGCTTCAGCCCTTTCATAATCTCCACCAGCCTTCCCAGAGCCATCCCAAGTAAACAAACAACTGCAGACTGCAGTGGGCATGCTGGGAAGGTGTCCCCATCCCCCATGGCCTACTAGAGTGTGGCTGTTGCATGTACTCAGCCCAGAGAGTGAAGGTAGAAGGGAACTCTAATGGCAATGGGTTAGAACCTCAGCTCCATGACCTTCTGTTTGGGCATGTTGCCTGTCATTTGCAAGGTCACTTCACTTCCCTGCAAAGTTGTTACATGGTCAACCTTATGTTCTGCTAGAGCAGTGGTTCTCAACCTGTGGGTCGTGACCCCTCTGGCGGTCGAACGACCTTTCACAGAGGTCACCCAAGACCACCCTGCATATCTGATATTTACATTATGATTCATAACAGTAGCAACATGACGGTTATGAAGTAGCGACGAAAGTAATTTTATGGTTGGGTCACAACATGAGGAACTGTATTTAAAGGGCCAGAAGGTTGAGAACCACTGTGCTAGAGGAAAATGCAGATAACAGGGTCAGTTTTAGACCTGACGAAGGCATCTGAGAGGCAGCTGCAAGGCCGGGGGAGGTTTTAGGGTGAGCAGATAACACAGGTAAGCTAGGCATAGATGTCACTTACTTATTGTTTAAGGATCAATCAGTCCATGTCCTTGCTAATGGCTCTGCCATTTTTCTATGTGTTAATCCAGGAGGAATTTTGTTGTCAGAGAATAAAAGGAGGTTGTCCATAATTGACTTTAAGCAGCAAACAGTAAAACACTGAGCTCTTCAGCTCCACCTTTCTTGTAAGTTTATCATTTATTCCCAGTGGTCATGAAAACTAATTCAACCATGTGGTAACATATTTTCATAAATCTAGAACCCTAAAATCTAAATGGTCTTTTTATTTGTCCACAAATATTTAACATAAAAGACTTCATTATGATGAAAACTAATTTTCTTCAGCCGAAGTCATTTTGTTATTAAGAAAATCCATTCAGGTGTGTTTAATGTCATATGGCAGTTGATATATTTTATATCCTTTTAGGCTCTGAGAATTGGAAAACCAAGAAGGTTTTGATGTTTTGTGTGGCGCCAACTGAATTAGAAACCAAGATGAACATAACCAAAGGAGGCCTGGTGCTGTTTTCAGCAAATTCTAATTCATCATGTATGGAGCTTTCAAAGAAAATTGCTGAGTGAGTTATAATCATACCATTAAAATTTGTATTATGTGATGGTTTCATTTTATAATCAGATGAGCACTGATTGTTAAACTTGATAGCAGATAATCTGCATGTCATCTGTATATATATTAGGGCTAACCTTTTTATAAACTATCATAACATCCTGTACATTCATTCAGCAGACATTGATTGAGTGCCTTGTGGGCGCCAGGGATAGTTAGGGCTTCATATAGAATATTTGAGTATAAAGAACAGTGAAGTGGATACTGTACAAAAATAGTTTATAGATTATAGTTCAACATAATTTTAGTTATTTTAGGTATTGATATTGGGCCTTAACTGAACAGCCAGTCAAAATCCTTCCTTACATTTAGTAGGGGTCCAGACAAGAAGCAAGTCAGCAAAATAAACACGATAATTTTAGGTGGTGATAAATGCTATGGAAAAAAAACACAGTGAAAGGAGTGATGGGAAGGCTGTTCTGCTTTTGCTTGGGTGCTCAGGTGCCTTGTAAACGGAGGGGATGACATGTGAATTGAGAACCTGAATGAGTCACTGGGTGAAGGTCTGGGGCAGAGCCCAGCAGGCAGGGGAGCAGCAGATTCAGAGCCCAGTAGTGAGCAGCAGGAGTTGGTGTATCTCGGGAATTTGGGGAGTGTAGAGAGCACGAGGAAATGGTCAGGGAGGCAGGCAGAAAAGAACTACGTCACCTGGGTAGGCATGGGGTGGAGGGTGAGGGGTTAGGTAATGGGAGTGACAGTATAGTTTAATATTAAGTTTAAATTTTATAATGAGAATACCTCTGTTTTATTTTTATTAATTTACGAATCATCCTTAGATAGTAAAGATGTTGAGTCTATTCTATTACCTTTTCAGCTTTTCCTCCCTTTCTCTTCTCTAGGCGGCTGGGGGTGGAAATGGGCAAAGTGCAGGTTTACCAGGAACCTAACCGAGGTGAGCTATCTTTGACATGCGTAACATTGACCTTTTTACAGAACATGACATACTGCCTCAGTCCTTCATCCTCCACTATTATAACAATTAGACTTAGTGCCCAGTTAGTTCCATGAGCAGGAAGTCATGTAGGCAAGGTGGGCGAGAGTGGTGTTTTAGCTCCTACTAACACCAGCTAGATGTAGAACCCTGGAGCAAGTCACATCTGAGGGCCTGAATGCCACTTCTTAGACCTCATTTTAATAAAAACTGCATAGGTATGTGAGCTGACTGGTGAAGTGAATGGAAACATTATTTCAGTTGTTGGTTAAATTTATGTCACCTTAGGCAGGATGAGTAAATCCTGTGTGGCCACATACTAGTTGGTTGTTATTCTTTACCTCCATGTAAGCTGTCATCAGTTAGACTTCATGAAATCTTTTTTTTTTTTTTTAATTAAATCTTTATTGTTCAGATTATTACATTTGTTCCTTTTTTCCCCCCCATAACTCCCCTCCTCCCAGTTCCCGCCCCACCCTCCGCCCTCACTCCCCACCCACTGTCCTCATCCATAGGTGCACGATTTTTGTCCAGTCTCTTCCCACATCTCCCACACCCCTTTCCCCCTCAAGAATAGTCAGTCCATTCCCTTTCTATGTCCCTGATTCTATTATAATCAACAGTTCATTCTGTTCATCAGATTATTTATTCACTTGATTCTTAGATTCACTTGTTGATAGATGCATATTTGTTGTTCATACTTTGTATCTTTACCTTTTTCTTCCTCTTCCTCTTCTTAAAGGATACCTTTCAGCATTTCATATAATCCTGGTTTGGTGGTGATGAACTCCTTTAGCTTTTCCTTATCTGTGAAGCTCTTTATCTGACCTTCAATTCTGAATGATAGCTTTGCTGGATAAAGTAATCTTGGTTGTAGGTTCTTGGTATTCATCATTCTTTGAATATTTCTTGCCACTCCCTTCTGGCCTGCAAAGTTTCTGTTGAGAAATCAGCTGACAGTCGTATGGGTATTCCCTTGTAGGTAACTGAGTTTCTTTCTCTTGCTGTTTTTAAGATTCTCTCTTTATCTTTTGCTCTTGGCATTTTAATTATGATGTGTCTTGGTGTGGTCCTCTTTGGATTCCTTTTGTTTGGGGTTCTCCGCGCTTCTTGGACCTGTAAGTCCATTTCTTTCACCAGGTGGGGGAAGTTTTCTGTCATTATTTCTTCAAATAGGTTTTCAATATCTTGCTCTCTCTCATCTTCTGGCACCCCTATAATTCTGATGTTGGTACGCTTGAAGCTGTCCCAGAGGCTCCTTACACTATCCTCGCATTTTTGGATTCTTTTTTCATTTTGCTTTTCCGGTTGGATGTTTTTTGCTTCCTCGCATTTCAAATCATTGACTTGATTCTTGCGCGCCTCTGGTTTGCTGTCGGGCGTCTGTATAATATTCGTTATTTCAGTCCGTGTGTGCTTAATTTCTAGTTGGTTCCCCAATATAAGATCGAGGGTCTTATTAGTTTTCGTGTAAATCTCATTAAGTTTATCGGCAGCTTCTAAACAGTTCTTGAGAGACCTTAAAAGTGTGGTTCTGAACTCTATTTCTTCCATTGACAATTTTGTCCTGTTTCTTTGTCTCCGCATTTTGTTATGCTTCCTTGGTGCACCCCCTAGTGGTCTTTGTTCGCAGTCTTATAGATAAATCTTGATGTAGCTAATTCCAGGGAGGGTTTGACCTCCAGGCCAAGTGGCTATGAGAATCAGCTGTGTCAGCAGTGAGAGAACTTCTGTCCTCTAGGGAGGTGCTAATCTGGCGTTTGCCTGAGGCTATCCGGCAAATGCCTCTGTGCAGGGCTTGGGCAGGGCGGGTCGCACAGGATCAACAGGGTGGGCCGGAGAGAGCAGTTATGGCGGCTCTCAGTCCTGTCCCCAGGGGCTCTGCCTCTCTGAGTCCCAGCACCCGCTGCAAAGCTGGGAGAGAAAGCTGCACTCGCTCTGACCGAAGCCAGACAGTCCCGCTTCTCCCGTTTGAGTCTGGGTCCCTAAAGACTCGCCCGGATCTGGAGCTCAGAGTCTGCGACTCCCTCCCGATTGAAAACGCCAACCGCGCCCTCCGCCGCCAGCCCGCTCCGCGCACTCCGCACCTCAGAATTTGACTTCAGCACTGCGCCTCCTCTGAGTGTCCGTCTGCGTTTCTCTTTCCTCCTAGTTGTAGGACTTCCACTCAGCCAGCGTTCCTGTGGTTCTGGGTGATGTCCCTTCCGTCTTTTAGTTTCACTTTTGAAGTAGTTGTTCAAAGCAGCAAACTCCGGCGTTAACCTATGCCGCCATCTTGGTTCTCCTCTCGACTTCATGAAATCTTGTTAAGAAATGCTTTTTGCTGCCCTGGCCATTGTGGCTCAGTGTTTGGAGCATCGGCCCGCACACCAAAGGGTCAAGGATTTAATGCCCTGGTCAAGGTCATGTACCTGTGATGCAGGTTCAGTTCCCACCCTGGTGGGGATGCGTGCAGGAGGCAACCAATCGATGTGTCTCTCTCATATTGATGTTTCCCTCTCTCTATCCCCCCGCCAGCCCTCCCCCCCCCCCCCACCCTTCCACTTGCTCTAAAAATCAGTGGAAAAATATCCTTGGGTGAGGATTAATAATAACAACAAAAAGAAATGCTTTTTGCTAATTGACTTATGCTATTGCATAAACATTTCAAGTTGTAAAAAGCATCTATTTTCTGTATTCTAGCAGGGGCTGTGGGCAGCTTGCATGGGCTTGAGAGTCACACAGCTTATCCTTGGCAAGTTATATAACATTTCTAAACTGCAAGTGATTAGGAGTGTTTGAGGACTAAATGGGATAATTGTGTGCCGAACACAGCTCTTTGCATAAAGCAGGTACTCAGTAAATATTAGTTCCCTCTCCTTTTCCACTGTAGTATTTGGTCAAATACTTACATATTATGGAACTTAAAACAGACGTTGATGAAAAGGCACAAATTTTCTCTTCCCCATTTATTTCTCCATTACTGCCTCCTCTTTCCACTCTTCCAAGTTGCCTCATGTGGCTTCAATAGGTAAAAAGTGTAATTGAAGAAAATATGCAGGGAAAATTTGGAGAAGATAATGCTGCTAAAGGGAAGGATGTCCTTTGTCTAGTTTGGAAGGGAGGGTCCAGGGGAGAGCTAGTGGTGGAAGACTCAGGCGGAGGTTGGCCCACCCTCCAGGTTCACGAAAGGGGGGGGAGAGAATACTTGGTGTTTGTTGGGAAGGCAAGTGGGAATAGCATTTATGGACTCCTTCCTATTACTAGGTTTTGAAGAACTGAGTTCAGGGATGATGTTAGGTAGGAAGGCTCAGAAGTAGCAGGGGCAGTATTTGGTTCCAGGTTTCTCTGGCTCTAAAGCTCATTTTTTCCCTATGGTACCACGCTCCGTTTTAAAATGTATTCTGTTTTTTCCCAACATGTTAAATGAAAATGTTCAAACATATAAAAAATTTGAAAGAATAGCACCTAGATTCTACCACCTAGATTCACATTTCACATTTTGCTATGTGAATATGAATGTGTAGAAGTAAGTTGCAGACATCAAGACACTTAACCTCTGTACTTGGGCATGCATCTGCGAAGAGTAAGGACTTTATCTCTAGTCATCTAAAGTCTAGTCTATTTTCAATATTCCCTACTTGACCTAAAGAGCCTTTTATAGCTGTGTTTTGTTTTATTTTTCAAACTGGGATTCATGGTTCAAGCACTGTGTTTTTAATATCTCTTTAGTTTCTTCTAGTCTACATCAATTCCTCACCTTTTCTTTTTTCTTCCTATGACATTGACTTTTTGAAGAGGCTGTTTTGTTCCGTTCTGGGTTTGTCTAATTGTTTTCTTCTGGCTGATCACAAATTTTTTGAAAGTAGAGTATTGTACCTTATTTATTGTTATTATTATAACATTTTGTTCCTAGTAAGTTCTTCCTTGTTGTGGTTAAGTGAATGAGTATATAATCCTATATAATAAAAGGCTAAAATGCAAATCGACTGAACGGCAGAACAACCGGTCGCTATGACGTGCATGGGCCACCAGGGGGCAGATGCTCAACCCATGCGCTGCCCCCTGGTGGTCAGTGCACTCCCACAGTGGGAGCGCCGCTCATCCAGAAGCGGGGCTCACGGCTGGCGAGCGCAGTGGTGGTGGCGGGACCCTCTCCCACCTCTGTAGCAGCCCTAAGGATGTCCGACTGATGGCTTAGGCCTGCTCACTGTGGATTCAGCCATTAGTCGGACATCCCTCGCGGGCTCCCAGACTGCGAGAGGGCGCAGGCCGGGCTGAGAGAACCCCTATCCGAGTGCACGAATTTATTGCACTGGGCCTCTAGTTTCCTATAAAGATACTGTGCTCAGAGTGGTACAGCGCTTTCTGCTTATACACAAGAAGTGGGAGGGTAAGTTTACTGGTTTCAAGTCAGAAATGTAATTATGTTTAAAAAGTGTAGCTAATGGCAGTATGCTTATTACGGTTTTGTAGCATCTAAAACTAATCTCTTCTATAACAGTTTTAATTTCCATATTTTGTAACATTGGAAAATGTTGAAATTTTTTGTGTATTTTCAAAAACATAAATTATATACCTTCTTTACCCCTCCCCTCTTTTTTTCCTTTTCTTTCCAGAAACAAGAGTACAAATTCAAGAGTCCGTGAGGGGAAAAGATGTTTTCATCATTCAAACTGTTTCAAAGTAAGTACTAACCCAACAGAAGCATTGTTGCTTTCTGGGTTTCTGTTTGGGCGTGAATGTTCAGAATAAGAGTCGGTTAGACAGGAAAAATTAAGATAATTTTAAAACTGGTATTTTACTCTGCTTATTTTTCTGACTTAACTGCTGCCTTTATGTGTAACCAAGTACAGTAGCCCCCAGTTATCCAGGGGTACATTCCAAGACCCCCAGTGGATGCCTAAGACTGAGTCCTATATATACTCTGTTCTTCCTATGCATACATACATATCTGTGATAAAGTTTAGTTTATAAATTAGGTACAGTAAGATATTAACAACAATAATACAATAGAGCAATTATAATCATCCTATGTAATAAAAGGCTAATATGTAAATCGACTGAACAGCAGAATGGTCACTATGATGCACATTGACCACCAGAGGGCAGATGCTCAATGCAGGAACTGCCCCCTGGTGGGCAGTGGGCTTCCACAGGGGAAGCGTTGCTCAGCCAGAAGCCAGGCTCACGGCTGGCGAGTACAGTGGCGGTGGCGGGAGCCTCTCCCACCTCCGCAGCAGTCGGACATCCCCCGAGGCTCCCAGACTGGGAGAGGGCGCAGACTGGACTGAGGGACCCCCCCCTGAGTGCACAAATTTCATGCACCAGGCCTCTAGTACTATAATAAAAGTTATGGGAATGTGGTATCTCTCTCTGTCTCTGGTAACTGATTTGATAACCAAGACAGCTTACTGAGTGACTACCGGGCAGATGTCATATGCAGCATATGGAATAATTAATGTCCCAGGTGGGATGGAGCTGGACAGCTATGCAAAATGGCACACAATTTAAAACTCATCAGTTGTTTATTCCTGGAATTTTCCATTTAGTATTTTCCTACCATGGTTGACTGAGGGCAACAAACCACAGAAAGAGACACTGAGGATGGGGGGCCGTGGGGCTACTGCAGTGGAGTAGAGCAGGGGTGGGGGCTGTCTGTCCCTCGGGCCATATAAGTCCCGTAAAATCATTGGTCTGGCCCTGCCAAGGCACCTGCAGGTGGGACGCAAAATTCAATAAGTCTAGGAGCTTTGTTCATAGCAACATACATTTATATTAAGCGAATGATGTTATAAATATCCAAATGGCCCTGGGCAGAAAAAGGTTCTCCAGCCCGAGAGCAGAGGCTCTGAAGGATAACAGAACCTCCTCACCCTCCAGCAGCGGGTGGGGAAATGCAGAGCACAGAACAGTTTATGTTGCTCTGGCTCCTAGCTGTTTTCAGTACTTTTATCTACCCAGAGACAAGTGTGAGTTGACTTGTATAAATGCACAGATTGGCTATGTTTCCCAAGAGGCACTGAAGGCTAAATTGGACTTAGAATTCGGGACTTCAGAAGGGTGACTCCTGTAATTCTCGAATTCAAGTCCTGTTTATTTTCTTTTACTTATTTTTAACACTTATTCTCTTCCTGCCTTTTATCAGTTTCTTGGTCCTCTAGCCACAGCCATCTCCTTTATTTTCTCTCTGTCTCATTTTGCATTGTTCTGAACTGTGCGGTAGGCTTGTGTTAATTCAGCTCTTCTTACTCTTGCCCAGGTTGCAGAAAGCTGGACATCATGGTCTTTATAAAGTCCTGTGAGATAGTTAACATTGAGATTTGTATTGTCAGATACAGCTTATCCTTTATTTTAGTACAGACTAGAACGTTTTTAAATTAAGAAAATTCTGTGTGTTAACTTTTCAAACAAGTTCATTATTTAAGTTTAGTGATGGAAAGCTTTGTACCAGCTCACAGAAAAATGGTGCTCCTGGGAGCATAGTTTGGAAACCTCGTTGTAACTTTACACTCACTGTTGATTTCTCTACTCTTACCCTTTCACGTAGAACACTCTTCTAAAAGTCCACTTTAACTGCAGATGTCAGGCTTGTTGTTAGATATTAGCAGAACACCTGCTCGCCCAAAGGATATGTTTCTACTCGTTACTTTTTAACAAACATTTATTGAAGATGCTCGTCACTGTTACAGGTGAGATGCATTAAGACTAAAACAGGTAAAGATCCTCATTCTCATGGAGTATACAGGGTGAGGCAAAAGTAGGTTTACAGTTGTTCCTGTGGAAAATAACACAGTAATTAGTGGGTAAGCTCTGTTTCATGTACGCACAACTGTAGACCTACTTTTGCCTCACCCTGTATATTCTACGACTTGCAAGTTACATAATAAGTAAGTAGATTTTATTTATTTTGTCAGAAGGTGATGAGTGCTATGGGGAGAAACAACAAAATAGCATGGCACGGAATTGGGAGTCATGGTGGTGAGGGTATAGAAAGGGCTTACAGGGTAGGCCTTATTAAAAATTGACATTTGCCCAGCCAGTGTGGGTCAGTGGTTGAGCGTTGCCCTATGAACTAGGAGATCATGCTTTGATTCGTGGTCAGGGCACATGTCTGGGTTTCAGGCTCGATCCCCAGGGGGGTGTAGAGGAGGCATTGATTGATGATTCTCTCTCATCATGGATGTTTCTGTCTCTCTTCCTTCCCCCTCCTCTCTGAAATCAATAAAAATATATTTTTAAAAATTGACATTTGGCAAGAACTGAAAGAAGGTGAGGAACTAAATTAGGTGGCTATCTGGGGAGGAGAGCCGGGTGCACTTCGAAGGTGCAGGCCGTCAGTGGGAATCAGCATTGACAAGTTGTGGAGTGCGGCCAGACTGAGAGGGGCATGGAGTAGGAGTGGACAGCAGAGCAGTGGGTGAGGAGCACATCATGAAGGGGCCAGGGAGCCATGATAGGGACGTGGGCACAATGGAAGCCTTTCTGGGTCTTGAGCAGAGTGGTGCATGATCTGACTCATTGTCATGTCTAGATGGAGTCTGTGGAGAATGGACTGCAGAGGGCCTGTGGGGGAGGAGACCTGTGGTAGCCGGCTGTCAGAGTCCCCGCTGGGGAGGGAGAGTGGCAAGGCCCAGTGCAGCAGCGGAGTGGTGGGGTGCTTTCTGGATAGGGGAGCAGTTAAGGATGCCACTGAGGCTTTTGTCCTGTGTAAATTAGAGGAATAATGTTGCCATCAATTGAGTTCGCAAAGGATTTTATGATGAAGCAGGCTTTGGGGGCAAAGAGCAGTTTAGTTTGGGGTATGTTAAGTTTTGAGATGTCTTAATAGACATTCAAGTGGAATCGTCAAGTAGCAGTTGGAGTTGAGAAGCTTGGACTGGGTCTATACATTTGAGAGTCTTCAGTATTTATAAAGCTGTGAAATTGGATGAAAAGCCCAAAGGATGAGGAGAGAGAGTAGGGGAAGAGGACAAATGAATGAGCATTAGGGTCAGAAGTTAAGGAGAAGAGAAATCAGCAAAAGAAACCAGGTAGTGTAGGAGGAGAACAGGGAGTTCTAGAAGCCAAGTGAGTCCAGAGTAGCAGGGAGAGGGGGGAGCAGCTGTGTGTGATGCCGCTGGTGGGTCAGGTGAGAGAAGGACTGAGCATTGACGTGGTGATTTACTAGCCATGTGGAGGTCATTGATGACTTGGATTAGAATATGTTTGGGAGAGAATGAGAGTAGATGAATGAGATAGCGAGTGTCGACAACTCTTGAGACCTAATGCACAGGGGAGCAAGGAATGGGGTAGAGGGGAACGTGGTCATGAGTCCTTGTTTTTAATGGAAAAAATAATAGTGTTTACAGGACAGGCTGATGGCATGAGCTTGTGAGTGTAGTAACAAATTGATGACGGAGGCAGAAGAGAGAATTGCTGGTATAGGCAAGAGAGGGTGGGGATTATTGTAATTTGTATGGCTGATTTCAGAGTAACTGTGGTGTGGAAAATTCGTCTCTCACTGATGGCTGAAGGCAGGCGGACTTCTCGGTATAAATGCAGATGGTGGTGGGAGCCCCTGGCAGCTCTTTCCTCAGTGAAAAAGGAAGTAGGATCATTGGCTGAGAGGGCATGTGGGGGGAGCTGGTGGAGGAGAGAGGAAGTTATTGGTTTATTTCTCTCTCCCTTGAGCCTTAAGCCTTGGTAGCGGCATGGAGAGCACATTGCTGATACTTGGTTGGGACAGGAAGATATTATCCTCTGTCTTACGTTCCTTGCTGGGACCTGTCTTTTGGGTTACAGGGATGTGAACACCACCATCATGGAGCTCCTGATCATGGTATATGCGTGTAAGACCTCTTGTGCCAAAAGCATTATTGGTGTGATCCCCTACTTCCCTTACAGCAAGCAGTGCAAGATGAGAAAAAGAGGCTCCATTGTTTCCAAATTGCTGGCTTCAATGATGTGTAAAGCTGGTAAGAATGGCAGATATTTGATAATTAATTGGGATCCTGAGAGTTTTATTTTTACCTTAGAAATTGTAAAGCATTTTTAAGACTACATTGGAATGCTAAACAGAGTAAAAAAAGTGATACAGTTTTAATTTCATTTATTTTTAAAGTTTTTTTTATGATTTTTTTTTTTTTGTTTTGTTAGAGAAGGGAGAGGGAGAGAGAGAAAAACACACACATCGATGTGAGAAACATCAATCACTGCCCCTCCCAGGAACCCAGCCTACAACCCAGGCTTATGCCTCCACAGGGAGTCGAACCAGCAACCTTTCAGTGCACGGGACAGTGCCCAGCCACTAGCTACACTGGCCAGGGCTGATACAGCTTTGAAAGTTAACTAATTGATGAGAAAACAGTACAGAGAATTCTTTGCTGTTTCCAAGTCCCCAAAACACAAAGGTAATGAGAACAATTTATTTTTTCCTAAATTCTTTGTTTAAAAATTATATTGAACTCTGCTGCGATGGCTCAGTGGTTGCGTGTCGACCAAGAACCAGAAGGTGAAGGTTCATTTCCCATCGGGCACATGCCCAGGTTGCTGGCTCGTTCCCAATAGGGGGTGTTCAGGAGGCAGCCGATCGATGATTCTCTCTTATCATTGATGTTTCTATCTCTCTCTCCCTCTCACTTCCTCTCTGAAATAAAAAAAAATGTACGGTCTTTCCCTCTTGAGTAGGGAAAAACCCAGTTCTCTAATTCTTTTCCTCTTGTGTGACTCCTTTACTGCTCACACGGAACACTTCACTTCTGACACTTTTGGTCACTAACTGTAGTTTTTCCCTAAACATAGCAATTCTCCATGCATCAGCTAGGAGCCCCACAATTTAACTAAATTCTGACATTATCTACCTGGAGGTACTGTCTGATCCCACAGATTAAGGGCTCAGCCTCACAAAACTGGCCCACCCCTTGCAGATGCCAGTTGCTAGTTGAGGTTGTTACCTGTGCTTCACACCAATTGGCTATAAAACTGAGGTTTCCCCCATCCTCTCTCAGATTCCATTAATTTGTTAGAGCAGCTCAGGGAATTTAAGAAAGCAGTTTACTTACTGTTTACCAACTTATTATAAAAAGTTAAGGATACAGATGACCATACAGATGGAAAAGGTGTGTAGGGCAGGGTATGTGGGACTAAGGGGCATGGAGCTTCGATGCCCTCAGGGTTTGCCACTCTGCCCAGCGCCTCCACCTGTTCACCAACTTGGAAAGTCCCTGCTACCTATGATATTGGGATTTCATGGAGCTTCCCCATAGGCATAATCAATCATTAACTCCATTTCTAACTCCTCTCCCCTCTCTGGAGATGTGGGGGTGGGGCTGAAAATCCCAAGTTTCTAATCCTGGCTGGTTTTTCCGGTGACCAGCGCCCCAGCCAGGAGCCATCCAGGGGCTCACCCCGAGTCACCTCATTAGAACAACAGAGGCTCCTAGCTCTTTTCACTTAGCAACTCACAAGGGGTTAGGAGTTGGGTGCCAGAAACCAGGGACAGACCAGTTTTTATTTATCCTGTTATCTCCCAATCTCAGACTAAAATATCTGATATAAAGATGCTGAATTTGAGCACAATTCACCATAGCTAAGATCTGGAAACAGCCTAAGTGCCCATCAGTAGATGAATGGATTAGAAAACTGTGGTACATCTACACGATGGAATACTATGCTGCTGTAAAAAGGAAGGAACTCTTACCATTTGCAACGTCATGGATGGAACTGGAGAGCATTATGCTAAGTGAAATAAGCCAGTCAATAAAGGAAAAATACCACATGATCTCACTCATTCATGGACAATAGAGACCATTATAAACTTTTGAACAATAATAGATACAGAGGCAGAGCTGCCTCAAACAGATTGTCAAACTGCAGCGGGAAGGCCAGGGAGGGTTGGGGGGCTGGAGGTAGGGGGGTAAGAGATCAACTAAAGGACTTGTATGCATGCATATAAGCATAACCAATGGACATAAAACACTGGGTGATAGGGGAGGCTAGGGGACTGTCTAGGGCGGGGGGATAAAATGGATACATATGTAATACCCTTTGTAATACTTTAAGCAATAAAAAAAACAAAAACAAAAACAAAAACAAAAAAAAACAAATACACACCTATCAACAAGTAAATCTAAAAATCAAGTGAATAAATAATCTGATGAACAGAATAAACTGGTGATTATAATAGAATCAGGGGCATAGAAAGGGAGTGGACTAACTATTCTTGGGGGGGAAAGGGGTGTGGGGGATGCGGGAAGAGACTGGACAAAAATCGTGCACCTATGGATGAGGACAGTGGGGGGGGGTGAGGGCGGATGGGGGGGTGGGAAACGGGTGGAGGGAGCTATGGGGGAGAAAAAGAGAAACAACTGTAATAATCTGAACAATAAAAATTTAATTAAAAAAAAGCATTTATAGCTGAAAAAAAAGATGCTGAATTTGTTTTGATGAGAGCAATTTTTAATCGTAATTTATCACATATAGTATCCTATTTTATATTGTACTTATTACATATAGTGCAACTTATTTTATATAGTACTAATTTCATACAGTACAGTTCAACACATGAGCTAGTTATGTGCTTGTGTCTGCTTTATTTTCAAAGGTCTGACTCATCTTATTACTATGGATTTACACCAAAAGGAAATTCAGGGCTTCTTCAATATTCCTGTTGATAATTTAAGAGCTTCTCCCTTCTTATTACAGTATATTCAAGAAGAGGTAAGCTAGCTCAAACTATTTTATTTTAATGTTCTTTTTAAAGTTGAAAGACATTTCCATGTCCTTGGGTTGTCCATAAAGGATTAAAACTTGATATATTCTGCTTGAAGTACTATTTACTTTAGAAATGTAACTCACCATGTTTTAAAATTCTTAATCTTTAACATATTTCTTTTGCTAAGTTCTTAAGATTGCTTTTTCTTCTTTTGGACCTCAGGTACTTAGGATTGGACTACACATGATTATGATAACTCACTCTCATCATTGTCCACGTGTGGTCCAGGCCCTCTTTTATGTATCCATCTTTCTACTTTCTCTCTCTGTCCAGTTACAGTAGTCACCATCCATGACACTACCATCCAGCAAGTAAATTAAAATCATCATAACAACTTAGAATCATCTCATGAGGTCCTTCTCTGGTCCACTCCCTGCCTCCCCCACCTGAGGAAACCATCATCCTGAATCTTGATTCATCTTTCTCCCAATTTCCTTTTTATATAGTTTCATCTCGTCCATATATAGAGATATATGCAGTATTTGTTATTTAAACACAAAAAGTATATTTTTAAACTTTATCAAAAAGAATCAAACTGTGTAATCTTTTGGGAATTTTTCACTTGATGTTTCATTATTAAGATTCAGCCATATTGTGTCACAGTTTATCTTTTTTTTTTTTTTTAAGAATAGTTTATTGATTTTACAGAGAGAGAAAGGGATGGGGGGAGAGAGGGACAGAGAGAGAGAGAGAAAGAAATATTGATGTGAGAGTGAAACATTGATCAAGCCTGCAACCTGGGCATGTGCCCTGACAGGAATCAAACTAGCAACTTTTCAGTGCATGGGAGGATGCCCAAGCAAGTGAGCTACCCTGGCCAGGACACAGTTCATCCATTTTGACTACTGAAAAAGACTTACTGTGCCGCTGTTATCACATTCTATCTATATAAAAGGCTAATATGCTAAGTGTCCTTCCCTCCGTCCAGGTAATGACATCAAGTAGCAATGCCCGGCTTCCTCTCCCTAGCGACTAGCTTCCTTGCATTTTCTTCATCCCAGGAACATGGCTTGCTTTATAGCCAGGTGGAAACAGTTTACACTTTAACCAAATGTCTGTGAAGTGTTTTCCCATGCCTCATCTCATGTGATCCTCACAGAAGTCCTGGAGTAGGTAGATAGGAGACTCGGTAGAATTCTATTTTCTTTTCATTAGCTAGAAAAATGGAGATTTAGAAAGCTTAGGAACTTGACCCAACTGAAAAGAAGTAAGAAATGGTGGACCTTGAAAATGACTTCAGGTTTTCTCACTGCGTAGAATGTAGTCAGACACGGCTGCAGTTAAATATTTTACCCTTTGTTCTCCCTGCGTGACCTACAATAATAATCTGCTTCGTGCTGATATTTACTGCTGTGTTGCTGATAATTACCTGGAAGAGAAGTTGTGCTTCATTGGGCTGGAAAAAGTTTAGCTACATCAGAAAGCAGGTCTAATTAAGCAAGTTTGTTCTATATCTGCAAAAGGCTAAGTTGACTTTGCATGTGTTATACATATAAAGCTCTTGCTGGTGCCAATCACATGCGTGTTTGTGTTTCCATCTGTCCTCGTCGATTGTGAATTTGGTTGACACTTCTATTATAGAGAAAGGGCGAATAGTGATATTAAAATATTTCTTCTAATTAATTTCCTTTCAATGAGCATGAATTCGTGTACCAGGCCACTAGTCTACATTTAAAATTTTTTAAGTAGATACTGCAAAAATTACAATTTTCTGAAAACTTAGTATTTAATAGATATTGTAAAAATTGCAATTATATGAAGAGGCTGTATTAATTTATACTTCCAGTAGCAGTGCTATGATAGTACCTGTTTCCCTGGGCCTTAATTTTGCTAATTTAATGGATAAAACAACCTTCCTTGAATTTTTTACTCCCCTGGTATCTAGTATGATTGAGCATCTTATCATGGGGGAGGCTTTTTCTGGGGGGCGGGGAAGGGACAGAATTTTCTCCATCTAAAATAGTGTTTTCTCCTGGCCGGTGTGGCTCAGCGCTTGAGTGTCGACCTATGAACCAAGGAAGTCATTGTTCAATTCTTAGTGAGGGCACATGCCCAGGTTGTGGGCTCAGTCCCTAGTAGGGGGTGTGCAGGAGCATCTCTGGTCATTGATGCTTCTCTCTCTCTCTCCCTCTCCCTTCCTCTCTGAAATCAATAAAAATGTATTTAAAAAATAAAATAAAATAAAATAGTGTTTTATTTTCTTGCCGTGATTTTGGAATTTCAGCAGGTGTGTCTGGGGTAGATCTTTTTTTCCACCGATTTCTCTAGATATTCAGTGGGTCCCTTTCATTCTTTGGGAGTCCTTTTCTTTATAATTTGAATATTTCATCCTTTTTTTTTTTTAATTCTTTGGGAAACTGTTATGTATAGTCTCTATATTGTTTAACTCTTTTTCTTCAAGTTTGTGTTCTTATATCCCTCATTGTGGGAAAATTCTGTGGCCTGATCTCCCAGGTTTGTTATTCAGTTGTGTCTGTAGCTCAGTGACTGGGTTTTTTTTGGACCATAATCACTTCCACCTCCTGGATTTCTTTTTGGTTCTTTTTCAAAGCAGCTTGTTTTTTCTTTATAAATATGTTTTTCTGCTTTAACTTTTGTGGAGAAAATAGACCTATTTTTATTGATGAGTCCTTTCTTCACTGTTTCCTTGGTTATTTCCTCTCGGCTGGATTTGATCATGTTTGATAAGGCAAGGAAGTACATAAACTAGTTTAGAAAGATTTCTAGCAAAAATAAGAAAAGTGCCTAAATTTAAATATTTTTTTTGCTACCTTCCTCACTGACAGTGTTGGATAAATTAGGCCTTCCTGAAGGACATAAGGTCCATGTGGTTATGCTGGATATATCTATAATAGAGCCTTCTTCAGATTAATCAGTTGTTTGTTTGTTTACTAAGCATTTATTACTTAGTGCTTCCCATGTGCTAAGAATTGTACAAGGTGCTAGTGATTATTTTAAGTGCTTATATTAAAATGTATTGAACTGGCATAATTGTGAGAAAAGCTATGGGGATTTATTTGAATGAAATTTCTGGTATATAACTTAATGAAGTGATTAAATTTTAAGAACATAAAATATTGCCAAGATGAAGTCAGAAATAAATACTGTGCCCTGGCCAGTGTGACTCAGTTGTTGAGTGTCATCCTGTGCACCAAAAGGTTTCTCCTTCAATTCCCGTTCAGGACACATGTCCAGGTTGTGGGCTTGATTCCCAGTAGGTGGCATGGGGAGGCAGTTGATCACTGTCTCTTTCTCTCTCTCCCCCCTTCCCTCCCCCTCCCACTCCCTCCCTGTCTCTCTCTTCCTCCCTCCCTTCCCAATAAAAATAAATAAATTAAAAGAGCCCGGCTGGTGTGGCTTAGTGATTGAGCATTAGCCTATGAACCAGGAGGTCATGGTTTGATTTCCCATTAGGGCACATGCCTGAGTTGTGGACTTGATCCCCAGCCAATCAGTGATTCTCTCTCATTATTGATGTTTCTATCTCCCTGTCCCTTCCTCTCTGTTTATATAAAGTAAACTACTGCTCAGCTTAAAAATAATTCTGCCTTCTAAACTCTCAGAAGTTGATAATAGGTATATCTTTAATATATTCTCACTAGCATAGATCACTTCAAGTGTTAAACTTTATTGACTCCAGAGCACACTGATATTTTAGTTATTTTTGTAAGGGCTCTTAATCTTCTATAATAATAAAAGTGTAATATGTTAATTAGACCGATGTCCTTCCAGACATCCTTCCAGACAACCTTCTGGACACTGCGGGGGCTGCGAGGGAAGCCCGGGTCTCTGGTGCCTACTGGCAGCTGAGGGAAGCCTGGGTCCCGGGTGCCCCAGGGAAGCCGGTGCTGGCAGCCAGGGGAAGGAAGGCAGGCCTACTCTTGCATGAATTTCGTGCATCAGGCCTCTAGTGTCCTTATAAAACAGCACTGGACTGATTGTCTTTAACCAATTGGTTTCTTCACTATATGACTAAAATATGGTAAATAGTCCTTTGTTTGGATGCACTAATTTGGAACTTGACAATTACAGTACAGTCCCTTGGGTTCATATTGGATGGATATCATCCTGGCAATATGAAATGACAACTTCCTGAGACTGACTATAAAAATGTCTTTATACCATATTATCAGTATTTGCTGGCACATAGACGTGAGCTAATCACCAATTAGCCGGAGTTTTTTCTTCAAAGAGGTCTGTGAGGCTTATTTCTTAATAATATTTTTTCCTGAGAAAATACACATACACAAATGAAAAATAATATTTTGCTAGGTAGGTGTTTCTTTGTTTTCCAAAGGAGAAATTTGCTTTGGACTTTTATCTTCTTGGAAAGTTTTCAAGTGACCAAAATTCATTTTTGAGTCCGATGCACTGTTTCTTTTTTGTTTGTTAATCCTCACCTGAGAATATTTTTTTCACTGCTTTTTCAGAGAGAGTAGAAGGAGGGGAGGGAGAGAGAGACATCTATGTGGGAGAGACGCATGGACTGGTTGCCTCCGGTATGTACCCTGACCTGGGAATCAAACCCATGACCTTCCCATGCTTGGGCCCATGGTCTAACCACTGAGAACACCGGCTAGCGCTGCACCGTTCCTTTCCATTGACTGTTGAGTGTTGGTGTGCATAGCCTTATGGAGTCATGGCAGTAATCCCTGGCCTCTCTGTCACAGATCCCGGATTACAGGAATGCAGTGATTGTAGCCAAGTCTCCAGCCTCAGCCAAGAGGTAGGTGGGAGCTCACGACTGAGCACTCCTCCATCCACACCCAGGGATCAGCCCTCCATCAGATCCCCGGTGTTCTGGTTTCAACCCCAGTAGTTCACTGGTGTCCCTTATTTTTATTTCATGGACTGGCAGTTTAACAGATTGTTTGCAGACTTCATTTATTAAGTGATGATGATTAGTTTTTCTTTCTTTTTCAACCCCAATCTGTGACCACCAGTCATATTTATTTTACCAAAGTCATCCAGGTCTGGGGAATCCCAACCTAGCACTTCCCTCACTCCCAGACTGGCAGCTGCTTGTTGTTGATCTTCCCATCTGGCATTTATAATATTAGCAAATATTCTTTGTAGTTGTTTGCTGCCTTGAACTCAGTAATTTATTAACAGAATTGTATCCAGCCCAGTGGCCACTATTGGTATGTGTTAAAAGGTGACATTTTACAAAACGACAACACCCTGAGGCATCCAAATGGGGCAGTTCTGAGAGTCACATGTAGCCCCGAGTAACTGATGAGTCAGTAATACAGAACGCAGGGTTGTATTTGGGCTAAGAGGGTCTCATGTACCAATGTTTTCTGGAAAAGCCACTCTTTTGGAGAGGGAAAGAACAAAATCAAATGTAGGAAGGAATAAAATATTTTTTCCTAAAAAATCTCTTTTAAACTTATTTTCCACAATTGAATACCTTTGCTCACTGGATCATTGTTGAGTCCTGTGGGATGCAGGAAAGCATCGTACCTCCCTCCTCGCCCCGTGGGCTGTTAATGTTGAAGGATGGAGAACTTGCACGTGCTGAGCCGTTGACTTAGGAGGGTTATGAGCAGGGGTTTTCCGTCGTAGGTGAAGAAGGGCAGTTAGACTATGACTTAGGTTGCACTTGTGACGAGCATGGTGTGCCGCGTTCTTAGAGCTGCCCCGTGCAGCCAGGGCTGTGCCGCACACGCTTCCTTCGAGAAGCTGCGTCACAGGCCTCGCATCGTCCATGAGAAAGCCATAGGAAACTGCCTCACTTTGGAATATAAACATTCCAAACAGCTTTTCAAACATTTGTGAAAAGGCTGACTTAATTAAAATTTAGTAATTTATTTTTCTGTGATGTATAGACTTTTTTTTTAAAGATATTTTATTGATTTTTTACAGAGAAGAGGGGAGAGGGATAGAGAGTTAGAAACATCAATGAGAGAGAAACATCGATCAGCCGCCTCCTGCACACTCCCTACTGGGGATGTGCCCGCGACCAAGGTACATGCCCTTGACCGGAACCGAACCTGGGACCTTTCAGTCCGCAGGCCGACGCTCTATCCACTGAGCCAAGCCGGCCAGGGCTGATGTATAGACTTTAAAAAAATTAAGGTAAAAATCACATAACATACAGTTAACCATTTTTAAGTATATAGTTCACTGGCATCCAGTGAATTCACAAGGTTTTGCAATGACCACCTCACTCCAGAATACCCTGTACTCACCATGTAATCACTCTCCACCCCCTCCCCCCAGCCCTGGCAGCCGTAACCTGCTTCTGTCTCTGGATTTGCTTGTTCTGGATATTTCATAGAAATGGAAGCACACATTATATGGCCTTTTGTGTTTGGTTTCTTTCACTTAGCATAATGTTTTCGAGGGCCAGATATCTGTGTGTTGGTATTTCACGTCTTTTTATGGCTGAATAATACTCTGTTGTATGGATGGGCTATACTTGATCTGTTCATTGTTGATGGGCATTGGGGTTGTTTCTACAGCTGTTTGGAGTAGCTGTGAACATTTGTTTGTAAGTTTCTACATTGACACATGTTTTCATTTCTTGTGGATGTATGCCTAGGATTGGAATTGCTAGGTCATGGTACCTCTATTTACATTTTTGAGGGACCACCAAACTTTTTCCCATTCTCACCAGCAATGTACAAGGGTTCTAATTTCTCCACATTATCACCAACACTTATTTTCTGTTTTTTATTTTTATTATAGCCATCCTAAGTGGGTATGAAATGGTATCTCATTGTGGTTTTGTTTTGTGTTTTCTGTTGTTAATCCTCACCAGAGGATATTTTCTCTCATTGATTTTGGAGAGAATGGAAGGGAGGGGCTGAGACAGAGTGAGAGAAATACTGATCTGAGGGATTGGTTGCCTCCCACACATGCCCTGACCAGGGCCCGGGATTGACCTGCAACCCAGGTACGAGCCCTTGACTAGAATTGAACCTTCCACCCTTCAGTCCAAGGGCCGATGCTGTAATCACTGAATCAAACCGGCTAGGACTTATTGTGGTTTTTGTTTGTTTTTATGTTTTTGGTTAATCCTCACCTGAGGATATTTTTTCCATTGATTTTTAGAGAGAGTGGGAAGGAAGGAGGGAGGGAGAGAGAGAGAGACAGACAGACAGAGACAGACAGAGACAGAGAGACATTGATTGGCTGCCTCCCGAATGTGACTCAACTGGGGCCAAGGATTGAACCTGCATCCTGGGTACATGCCCTTGACTGGGACACTTTGCTGCATGGGCCAACGCTCTTACTACTTAGCCACACTGGCTGGACTCTCATGTGGTTTTGATTTGGATTTCTAGTTATTAATGATGTTGACCATCTTTTCATGTGCTTGTGACCATTAGTATATCTTTGGACAAATGTCTACTCAAATGCTTTGCTTTTAATTATTTTACTTTGAAATTAATCAATGTTTAATTAAAATGTCTACAAATATATGCCCGGCTGGTGTGTTTCAGTGGTTGAGTGTCAACCTGTGAACCAGGAGTCACTGTTCAATTCCTGGTCAGGGCACATGCGCTGGTTGCAGGCTCGATCCCCAGTCAGTAGGGTCAGGAGGCAGCCGATCAGTGATTTTCTCTCATCATTGATGTTTCTGTCTCTCCCTCTCCTTTTCTTACTGAAATCAATAAAAAGTTACAATACTAGAGGCCCAGAAAGATCCTGAAATGGCCCTGGATGCTGGAAAGCTGCCATGGGTAGATCACAGAACTCTCATATCCAAGTCCAGTGATCAGAGAACTCTCATATCCAAGTCCAGTGATCAGAGAACTCTCATATCCAAGCCTAGTGCTGCTCCCGTCCAGCCCAGATCCTGAACAGAAAGCTGACGTTCTAAAGCTGTACTCAGTTCATTCACTGTTGGGGTGAGAAAATACCCCAACTCCCAACTCTCTTGATGGACGGGGCTCCAAATATCACCCACTGATTGGGGGGAAGGCTGCCCATGTTGGCGGCTGGGAAAGCCAATTAGTCAAGGACATTATGTTGTGGCAGGTGTCTGGAGGAATCAGATAGTGTCGTGATCTCAAAAAGGAAAAACAGCTGCTTCTGCTTCTCCCCCTCGCTCCCGTATGCATCCCCCGAGTCCCAGGGAGGGCTTTGAGCCAGCAGCCTTTGCTTATTTTTAAATGGGGTTGTCTGCCTTTTTGTGGTTGAATTGTAGAACTTCTTTATATATTCTAAATACTAGACCCTTCTCAGATTATATGGTTTGCAATTATTTTACTCCATTCTGTAGGTTGTCTTTTCCCATTCTTGATATGTCCTTCGATGTACAAAAGTTTTTAATTTTTATGAAGCCTAATTTAGCTTTTTCTGTATCATGTCTAAAGAGGCAATGCTAAATCCAAGGTATTAAGTCTTGCCCCAATGTTTTCTCTTAATAGTTTAGTTTTAGCTCTTATACTGGGTTGGAGAGCTGTTTTGTATATGGAGTGAGGTAAGCCTTCAGCCTCTTCCTTTTCCCTGTGATCATCCAGTGCAGTCGTCCTGCACTGTTCATTGAAAAGACTCTTCTTTCCCCCTTGGATGACTTGGCACCATGTTAGAAACAATTGGCTGTAGATGTTTATGGCATTTATTTCTGGACCCTCAGTTCTGTTCTGTTATCTGTGTGCCAGTACCACCCTGTTTCGATTACTGTAGTTTTATAGTAACAGTTGGATCAAAACAATCAGAAGTGGGTGGAAGTGGGAGTATAGATCTTTTATGTGTTCTCCATCAACACCCAAGAGTGGAGTGGCCTTGTTACCACTGGGCCGGTGAAAGTCCCGACTCCTCTAGGCCTCCTCTGACTCTACCTTGTGGGGCGGGGGGAAGACCCCTCCTTCCTGCCGAGTTGGGGTGGACGTCCAGGGTTCACTCTCCACTGACACTGGCAGGTGGGGGCTCATTCCTGCTGAGTAGGGATGAAAGGCCCAGCTCCTACGTGGCCTTCTCTTAAACCACCCGTTGGGGGCTTGGGGTGCATCATTATAGCTTGGCAAGGAAGGAAGTGTAGGACCTTCACTTGGTTTTTACTCATGTGGGAGGGATGCAGCTGCCATGTTTTCTGTCATGTTTGTCTGGAGTAGGACAGTTCCTGTCTTAAAGTTTTCTGACTTGGGAGGCTGCTCCTTTCTTGGTCTTTTGGATAGAGAAAGCAGATTCTTTTGGGGCTCTGTACCATTGGTATTTTGGGGTTGCCTGTTTCTCTAGCTGCTAATCTGGGATAATGCAAAAAGAAAGCCCAGAGGACTCACTGCCATGTCATTTCTCCAGTCCTGAGGTCCTTAGCCAATCAGCATTCTCCTCTCCAGCACTGGAGTCTTATGTTTGTTTCATATATATAACTAGAGGCCTGGTGCACGAAATTCATGCACTCAGGAGGGGGGGTTCCCTCAGCTTGGCCTGTGCCCTCTCGCACTCTGGGAGTCCTCGGGGGATGTCTGACTGACGGTTTAGGCCTGTCGGCGATTGGACATCCTGAGTGCTGCTGCGGAGGTGGGAGAGGCTCCCACCAGCGCCGCTGTGCTCGCCAGCCATGAGCCCGGCTTCTGGCTAAGCAGCGCTCCCCCTGTAGGAGCGCACTGACCACCAGGAGGCAGCTCCTGTGTTGCGTGCCTGTCCTCTGGTGGTCAGTGAGTGTCATAACGACCAGTCATTCTGCCGTTCGGTCGATTTGAATATTAGCCTTTTATTATATAGTATATCCAGGTTTTTAGTTGTACTTTGTGGAAGGACTGCTCCATCTTAGTGGAAGCAGAAATTGCAGCAATGTGTTTTGTTGTTTTTTTTAACACATTGTATGCGGGAAACGTGTTTACACGTTTTACGTATTTATACGTTCTACCAGTGTAGTAGAGCGCGGGACAGGTATTAATACGTTTTTTATAGATGTGGTAGAATGCGGGTAACGTATAAATACATAAACTAAACTTATCGTAATTTTACTTAACGTTGCCATTTGCGCAAAAAATTAGCAAAAATGATAAAAACTACCCGCAAACAATGTGTTAATTAAATCTTTATTGTTCAGATTATTACAGTTGTTCCTCTTCCTCCCCCCCCCCCATAGCTCCCCTACACCCGGTTCCCCCCCACCTTCCGCCCTCACCCCCCCCCCACTGTCCTCATCCATAGGTGCACAATTTTTGTCCAGTCTCTTCCCGCATCCCCCACACCCCTTTCCCCCCAAGAATAGTCAGTCCACTCCCTTTCTATGCCCCTGATTCTATTATAATCACCAGTTCATTCTGTTCATCAGATTATTTATTCACTTGATTTTTAGATTCACTTGTTGGTAGATGTGTATTTGTTGTTCATAATTTGTATCTTTACCTTTTTCTTCTTCCTCCTCTTCTTAAAGGATACCTTTCAGCATTTCATATAATACTGGTTTGGTGGAGATGAATTCCTTTAGCTTTTCCTTATCTGTGAAGCTCTTTATCTGACCTTCAATTCTGAATGATAGCTTTGCTGGATAAAGTAATCTTGGTTGTTGGTTCTTGGTATTCATCACTTTGAATATTTCTTGCCACTCCCTTCTGGCCTGCAAAGTTTCTGTTGAGAAATCAGCTGACAATTGTATGGGTACTCCCTTGTAGGTAACTGTGTTTCTTTCTCTTGCTGCTTTTAAGATTCTCTCTTTGTCTTTTGCTCTTGGCATTTTAATTATGATGTGTCTTGTTGTGTTCCTCTTTGGATTCCTTTTGTTTGGGGTTCTCTGTGCTTCCTGGACTTATAAGTCTATTTCTTTCACCAGGTAGGGGAAGTTTTCTGTCATTATTTCTTCAAATAGGTTTTCAATATCTTGCTCTCTCTCATCTTCTGGCACCCCTATAATTCTGATGTTGGTACGCTTGAAGCTGTCCCAGAGGCTCCTTACACTATCTTCGTGTTTTTGGATTCTTTTTTCATTTTGCTTTTCTGGTTGGGTGTTTTTTGCTTCTCCGTATTTCAAATCTTTGACTTGATTCTTGCAATCCTCTAGTCTGCTGTAGTAACTCTGCATAATATCCTTTATTTCAGTCAGTGTATGCTTAATTTCTAGTTGGTCCTTTTTCATAACCTCGAGGGTCTCACTAGATTTCTTGAGGGTCTCACTACATTTATCAGCAGTTTCTAGAAAGTTCTTGAAAAAAGTGTGGTTTTGAACTCTATATCTAGTCATTTGCTTTCCTCAATTTCTGTCATTTGTGACCTGTTTCTTTGTCTCTGCATTTTGGCTGCTTCCCTGTGTTGGTAGAGTGGCTTTGTGTGCTAGGTGTCCTCTAGGGCCCAGTGGCTCAGCCTCCCCAGTTACCTGAGGTGGACACTCTTGGTGCACCCCTTTGTGGGCTTTGTGCAGTCTTGTTGTAGTTAAGCCTTGATTGTTGTAGGTATCACTGGGAGGAATTGACCTTCAGGCCAATTGGCTATGAGAGTCAGCTGTGTCTATGGTGGGAGAACGTCTGTGCTGAAGACACCCTTATGAGGCAAGAATTGCTTCAGTGGGGCTTTGGTGCTCATTGAGTCTGCCCCCTGAGTGTGTCCCTTATGGATCAAAGGAGTTGTAATTGGATGGTCCCACTCTGACCACTGGGTACACTGGCTCTTGGATCTAAAGAGGTGCTAATTTAGCCTCTGCCTGAGGCTACCCAGCAGGAGCTACGAAGAGATCTGCAGATTCCCCTTCCTTTTTTGGGGTTTGGAGGTGCCCAGATGAGGTCCAGCTGTGAAGCAATGCAAGCTGCGGTGGGGCCTTGGGCCTTCTCTTGGAAGTTCTGGGTCTGTCTGGCCCAGCTGCAGTTTGTTAGGTAATTTTCAGATTGCAGAGGATCAGGGCATTCATATGCAAAAGCCTCTGCTGCAGCCTGGGTGGGGCGGGGTCTCAGGGAATCAACAGGACGGAGCAAGCAGCTATGGCTGATCCTCAGCCCTGTCCCCCCCCACCCCCCCCCCCCCCCCCCGAGAGAAAGCCGCCCTGGAGTTCCGCGTTCTGCCCGCTGCCAGACAATCCAGTCTCTCCCTGTATGAGTCTGGGTCCCCAGAGACTCACCCGGAACTGGAGTACAGAGCAGTCGGGGGCTTGTGACTCCCTCCCGATTCAAAAAGACAGCCGTGTCCTAAGTCGCCAGCCCCTGCAGCGTGCGTCTCTGTACTTCCACTTCTGCACCTCCTCTCTCAGTGTGCTTTTCTCTTTCCTTCTAGCTGTAAAATTTTCACTCAGCCAGCCTTCCTGTGGTTCTGGATGATGTCCGTTTTGTCTTTTAGTTGTATTTTTGAATTTGCTGTGGGAGGCAGCAATTTCCGGTGTTTACCTATCTATGCCACCATCTTGGTTTCTCCGCAGCAATGTGTTTTGATAAATTTTCCCCACTAAATATCAGAAGAATGTGATGAACTTTGACTCACCTATCTGGGTAGGCTTTTGGTAATTTCTATAATTCTCATTTGCATCTAACATCATGTGTTAATGAGATTAAGCGATGAGTGGTAGAGTGTTTTTCGTTGAAGTAGCCTTTTGCTACACTCATTTGGCATTTATTAGAATGACAGGGATGTTTGTCACTTATCCATCCAGATGTTTCTTGAGAACATAGTGCACTAAGTGATGTCAGCCTAGGTGTTTATGGCATTTATCTGGACCCTCAGTTCTATTCTATTGTCTGTGTGCCAGTACCACATGCTCAATATCATTAACCATTAGAAATCCAAGTCAAAACCACAAAAGACGCCCTCAGGGAGCTTATGTCATATCTTTTATTTACTATTGTGGACTGAATGTTTCCCTCCCCCACAGAGTTCAAATGTTGAAATCCTAATCTTACCTAGTGTGGTGGTATTTAGGAGGTGAGGCCTTGGGGAATCATTAGGCCACAAGGGTGGCGCCCTCTGGATGGGATTAGTGCCCTACGAGAAGAGAGGGAGAGAGCTTGCTCTGGCTCTCTGTTCTCTGCCTTCTGAGGGTATGAGAAGATGGCCATCTGCCAGCCAGGAGGACTCCGATCTGCTGATGCCTTGATCTTGACTTCTAGCCTCTAGTGCTTCGAAATAAGTGTCTGATGTTTAAGCCACCCAGTCTGTGTTCTGTTGTAGTAGCTGGATCTGACTAAGACATCTATATTATCTCATTTGATCTCTGCGAGGAGGTGAGCATTTATCTCATAGATGGGGAAGCACACCTAAGGAGATGAAGAAAGGTATCCAGGGTGATTCAGCTGTATGTTGTTCACTGGAAGGGAGTGGCACGATGAATGACTTCTTGCAGTGTTTTCCACACCAGTGATGACAGGATTTGAGTCTTGGCCAAATATCAGTGGAATTGATTTGCCCATTTACTGGGTCTTCTCTTCATACATATAGGACTTGGGAGTGTGCTCTCCTCATTGAAGGCATTGTGAGACCTTTGTGGTTAGTTGCATCTAACATAGTAAAGTCAACTTCGTGGCTGGCTGTGTCTCCCATACTATGTAGTAGTGATTTTCTTTCATTCTAAAGTCCTGATTTGCACATTCATCCAGAGTTAGAGTTTGAGATGGTGCTTTCTGGCTTAGTAATATGCCATTTTTTATCTGGCTGTTTCTAGCTTCTTCCAAGTTTTTCATTTAGCGCCTAACCTTAGAAAACTGCTGTAGCTAATTTAAAGGACACTACAGCAGCAGGAGCGTAGTTAAACAAGGAGTCAGTGGACATGGGCTCCACTTGGGGCTTAGCCAGTCTTTGTGAGAACCGTAAGAACCACAGTCACGCAGTCTCTCCAATCCTCAGTTTCCTCATCAGCAAAATGAGGGTAGCACCTGCACTGCTTGCCTTCTCTCACAGAGTTGTAATAAGCATCAAGGAGCATATGGAAGGATTTTACAAATTAAAATACCACTATGTAGAATGGTGGTTGTTAGTGCCCTTAGAATTCTGAAGAACTTGAGTTTTAGAGTTCTTTGACAATGAGCAGTTGTTTTGAATAAGAGGGGTCATCTGAGTATAATGTTACTTTAATAAGAAACAAAACTTGCCTGGTCGGCCTGTCTCAGTGGTTGAGCATAGACCTATGAACCAGGAGGTCATGGTTCAATTCCTGGCAGGGCACATGCCTGGGTTGCAGGCTCGATCCCCAGTGTAGGGTGTGCAGGAGGCAGCCGATCAATGATTCTTTTTCATCATTGATGTTTCTCTCTCTATCCCTCTCCCTTCTCTGAAATCAGTAAAAATATTTTTTTAAAAAAGAAACAAAACTTGCTTTAATGAGTTGTTTGGAGTTGTTTTCTTAGAATAACTGAGTGAGTAGAAAAAAAATATGAGTTCCTGTGTTATGTTCTAACCCAGCCATGGGCAAACTATGGCCCGCGGGCTGGATCCGGCCCGTTTGAAATGAATAAAACTAAAAAAAAAAAAAAAAAAAAAAGACCGTACCCTTTTATGTAATGATGTTTACTTTGAATTTATATTAGTTCACACAAACACTCCATCCATGCTTTTGTTCCGGCCCTCCGGTCCAGTTTAAAAACCCATTGTGGCCCTCGAGTCAAAAAGTTTGCCCACCCCTGCTCTAACCCATGATGAAAACTAACCTGAATCATTGTGCTACCAGTAGCACGGTCGAGTTGCTTTGGAATTTCTGTGACTGTTCGTGTATAAGCCATTGTGACCCAGAGGGATTATCTTGATTCTTTTGGTATCAGGTGGGATTTAAGTTCCATGACTAAGTTATGCAAAGTATCCAGAACTAATTTCAGTGTGCACAGAATGATTTTATTTATCATGACAGTACAGTTGGTTCTTGAGCAGTACGGAGGTTAGGGACGCTGACCATCTGCACAGTTGAAAATCTGCGTATAACTTTAGATTCCCCCAAAACTTAACTACTAGTAGCCTGCTATTGACCAGAAGGCTTATCGATAATATAAACAGTCGATTAACATATTTTGTATGTTATATGTATTATATACTGTATTCTTGAAATAAAATAAGCTAGAGAAAATAATGTTATTAAGAATAGCATAAGGAAGAGAAAAATAGAGTGTTTATTGAAAAAAATCCACGTATAAATGGATCCACAGTTTAAACCTGTTCAAGAGTTAACAGTGTAGCCTTAAGTAGAGGTCAGTAGTGCCTAAACAGCATTACCCTAGGACAGGGGTGGGCAACCTTTTTGTGAGTGCGTGCCAAAACCAGCAAAGTCTCTGACTCAAAATTCTTTTGCGTGCCAACCCTAATTTTTTGAGAACATGTTACGCCTACGTGATATCTCTTAAGGTGTATGTATGTGAAGAACCTTGAAGAAATAATAAAATTCATTCAAGCGACAAAAACACAGTATATATGATGATGAAAAATACATTTATTTTTTTAATGTATACATGTACTGATAGTCCGACAGAAAACTTTATGACTCCATTTGATATTATCAGTGGGACTTTTGCTGCTGCATCACTGATGACAGAGATTTTACATCAGGTTTATATTTCGTGACCTTCAGAGATATGCACGAGCTACTACTTTCATACATCAGGCTACTCCTGTTACGAGACTTAACAAAATTCATCACTGAGAACAAAGATTCACAAGCGTATGTGGATGAAACCAAAACACTGGTCGGACCTAGGAAGGCAGGGAGAGTTAAGGCAGAGGCATAGAAATTGCTCTTCCCCTCTCTCGTCAATCCATGTCTATGGTCTTTAAGATAACTTGTTATGTAAAATTATTTATCTAAGCTGCAGCTACACTGAATTTATCTGAAAAATAAAAAAGTCGATATTAAGAAAAAAATTGTAAATGGAAGATTATAAGAAAGGGTTTCGAGTGCCAGCAAAAGTTACTGGCATGCCATGTTTGGCACACGTGCCAGGGGTTGCCCACCCCTGCCCTAGGAATTGGCAGACCTGTATGGAAAAGACTTCCTTAGAGGGTGACTAAGGTCCTGATGCAAAGCCAGTCTTGAACAGGAAGGAGGAACTAGTCTCTGTGGTGCCAGCCAGTCTCCATGAGATAAGGATAGGCAAGAGCTAGTGAAGATTCTGCCTTGTATTTGTCTGACTGCTTTTTCTCTCTGAGAATTTCTTTAAAAATTACTTGAATTTTTTAAAAGGATGAATTTAAAGTTATGCAAATGCTATTTCTTATATGACTACATGATTATCTGAGTAGACTCAAAGAGCATTTGACAGAATTACTTTCTATTTCTGGTAAAATCTTTATGCAAACTAAGAATAAAAGGGGACTTCCTCATCTGATAAGGGCCATCTATGAAAAACCCATAGCTTGCCCTGGTGGGTATGCTCCTGTAGAGCATCCGCCCTCGAACCAAAGGGTGGCAGGTTCGATTTCCGGGAAAGGGCATGTATGTGGGTTGTAGTTTTGATCCCAGGCCCCGACAGGAGCCACATGCAGGAAGCAACCAGTTGATGTGTCTCTCTTGTATCGATGTTTCTCTTCCTCTCCCTCTCTGAAATTCAGTGGAGCCCTAGCCAGTTTGACTGATGAATAGAGCATCGGCCTGCAGACTGAAGGGTCCTGGGTTTGATTCCAGTCAAGGGCACGTGCCTGGGTTGCAGGCTAATCCCCAGTAGGGGGTGTGTAGGAGGCAGCTGGTCAATGATTCTTTTCATCACTGATGTTTCTCTCTCTCTCCCTCTCCCTTCTCTCTGAAATCAATAAAAATATATTAAAAAACAAACAAACAAACCCACAGCTAACATCACACTTAATGGTGAGAGACTGAAAGCTTTCCCCTGAGATCAGGAATGAGATGATATGTCTTCTCCCTACTTCTGTTTGGCACTGTGCTGGAGATTCTGGATAGTGCTGAACTTAAAAAAAGAGAGAGAGATCCAGTATGGAAAGGAAGAAGTAAAACAGTCCTAATTTGCAGGTAGCATGATTATTTATGTAGAAAAATATGAGGAAACCTACAAAAGTGCAATTAGGACTAATAAATCGGTTTAGCAAGTTTGCAGATTATAAGGTCAATAAACAAAAATCAATTGAATTTCTATATACTAGCAATGAACGGTTGGAAATTGCATCAAATTAAGTGGAACAGGTAAACCTAAGATGTTCAAGACTTGTACACTGAAAAATGCAGGACATTACTGAGAAAAATTAAAGACCTAAATGAGTGGAGGAAGATGCTGTGTTCATGGGTCAAAAGACTCAATATTGTTAAGATGTCATTTCTCCTCAAATTGAGAATATAGAATTGAGACCCCCTCCCCCCCAATCAAAATTTCAGCAGGCTTTTTTGTAGCAATTGACAGGCTGATTCTGAAATTCATATGGAAATGTAAAGAACCTAAAATAGGCAAAACACCTGAAAGAGAACAAAGTTGAAGATCTAACACTATCTGAAGTTAAGACTCATAAAAGCTAAAGCAGTCATGAGTATGAGCTATTGGAATAAAAATAGAAATACAGACCCGGAGAACAAAATCGGGAGGCGTAAAATAGACCCATATGTGTCTATCATACTGTTTTCAACAGACGTGCAAAGGCAAGTTAGTGGAGAAAGAAAAGTCTTGAACAAATGGGTGATGGGATAATTGGATGTTGATGTGTAAAATAAAATGACTCGAGTGATACCTCATATAACTTACAGAAATTAACTAAAAATGAATCATAAACCTAAATGTAAAATCTAACTGTAAAGAGGGGGAGGGGGGGGGTAAGAGATCAACCGAAGGACTTGTATGCATGCATATAAGCATAACCAGTGGACATAAGACATTGGGGGGTAGGGAAGGCCAGGGGATTGTCAAGGGGGGGGGGGAGACATATGTAATACTCTTTGTAATACTTTAAGAAAAAAAAAAAAGAAAAGCTAGGCAAAAGGTAAAAAAAATAAAAAAATAAAAACTGTAAAAGTTCTAGAGAAAAACATAGAAGAAAATCTTTGTGATCTTGGCTTAGGCAAAGATTTCATAAATATGACACCAATAGCACAATTCATAAGAAAAAGTTGTTAAATTCGGTGTTGTCAAAACTAAGAATTGCTCTCCAGAAGACATTTGGAGAATGACAGGAGAAGGCCCAGATTGGAAGAAAATATCTGTAAAGCATATATCTGATAAGGGACCTATATTCAGGACATATTAAGAAACTGGCAAAAGATAAACAGACCCTTTACCAAAGAATATACATGGACGGCAAATAAGCACATGAAAAAATGGTCAACACCATTTGTCTTGAGGGAAATCCAAATTGAAACCACAATGAAGTACCACTACAGGCCATTAGACTGGATAATTTTAAAATGACTGACCACACCAAGTGCTGGCGAGAATGGGGAGGAATGGGAACCCTCATGGGAATGAAAGATGGTATAACCACTTTGGTCCTTTTTTGTTTTTGTTAATCCTCACCTGAGGGTATTTTTGCCATTGCTTTTCAGAGAGAGAGGAAGAGGGGGAGGGGGAGGGAGGGAGAGAGAAAGACACACAGAGAGAGACACATTCACTGGTTGCCTGCTGTGGGCAAGGTGCATGCCCTTGACCCAAGACTCTTCAGTGCATGGGCCTATGAGGTGACCACTGAGCAACACTGGCCAGGGCTGTTTTTTTTTTAAGGGTTAAATATATGCCTACCATTAGGTATTTACCCAAGAGAAAAGAAAGCATGAGTCCATACAAAGATTTATACATGAATGTTCACAGCAGTTTTGTAATAGCTCAAAACTGGAAACAACTCAAAGTCCATCAACAAGTAAACGGACAAACTGTGGAGACCTATACAATGAACTGTTACTCAGCAGTGTACGGGATGGCCTGCTGACGCACACTGTATCGCGAATGGACCTCCAAAGCGTTCTGCTGAGTGGGTGAAGTGAGACACAAGAGGACTACGTGCTCTGATTCCACGTCTGAAATCTGCGGTGACAGAAAGCGGATCACTGGTGGCTGGTGCTGGAAGGAGAAATTACAGAAGGGCATAGGAAACGTTTGTCAGGATAAATACTTTCATTGTCTTGGTTACGCTGATGTTTATATGGATATCTACATGCATCAGAGTTTATGAAATTATATAGTTTAAATATGTACAGTTAATTGTATATCAATTACACTTAATAAAACTTAAAAATTGATGCTTAATACTTTGAGTTTTTTAAAACAATATATATTTTTATTGATTTCAGAGAGGAAAGGAGAGGGAGAGAGATAGAAACATCAATGACGAGAGAGAGTCATTGATCAGCTGCCTCCTGCACGCCCCCGACTGGGGATTGAGCCCACAACCCAGGCATGTATCCTGACTGGGAATCGAACTGTGACCTCCTGGCTCATAGGTCGACGCTGAGTCATGCCGACTGGGCAGTACTTTGAGTTTCTAATGCAGTTTGTTTCATGTGGTTTGTACTCACTATAGAGAATTAGCAGCTACAAGGGAGGAAACAGGTTTAGAGGAAGTTACTTACCTTATGCAGTTCACTCAGTGGGCTGAATGCAGACCAGCGCCCCGCTCTGCACTCATTGGTGCCCATTGCCAGAGGGACGTGTTTGTCCTGGAGTCTAAGACTCTGTGATTATTTTATTCTCTTGTTTTTCATTAATTCTTTGGGAAACTACATGTTATTTATGGTCTTTTAATGTTTCTTCCATTGATGTTAACAGAAGACGGGTGCTGAGATGTTTTTTAATTGTCTCATGCTCTGCCTCAGGGCACAGTCTTTTGCTGAGCGTCTGCGGCTGGGCATCGCGGTGATTCACGGAGAAGCTCAGGACGCCGAGTCCGACCTGGTGGATGGACGGCATTCCCCGCCCATGGTCAGGAGTGTGGCTGCCATCCACCCCAGCCTGGAGATCCCCAGTAAGTGTGTTGCCCCTTTTTGCTTTCCTCTTTGGTTTTAAGGCTGGTTGACTTGTTGTTTTGTTGTTGTTATTAATCCTCACCCGGGAATATTTTTTCCATTCATTTTTAGAGAGTGGAAGGGAGGGAGGGAGGTGGGGAGAGAGACAGAGAGAAACATCGATGCGAGAGGGACACATCAATTGGTTGCCTTCTGCATGTAACCAGACCAGGGCCAGGGATTGAGCCCACAACCCTTCCCTGTGCGGGTTGACACTAACCACTGAGCACAACAGCCCAGGCTGATTATACAGCTCTTTGAGATAATTAAGACCATGTGGAGATAAGAGAGAATCTATGGGATGTATGTGAATAAGGCAGAATACAAGAGTGTATACCCATCTTTGTGCAAAGACCAGGAAGAACTATGAAGGATGGAAATCATTATGATGGTGGTAAGATTGATGTGTGAATTGGTTTTTATTTTTAAGAAATGTACCTCATGCTTTAATAACATCTTTTTTTAAAAAATACTGCCTTTTGCCCTGACCGGTTTGGCTCAGTGGATAGAGCATTGGCCTGCGGACTCAAGGGTCCCGGGTTCGATTCTGGTCAAGGGCATGTACCTTGGTTGTGAGCACATCCCCAGTGGGGGGCGTGCAGGAGGCAGCTGATTGATGTTTCTCTCTCTTCAATGTTTCTAGCTCTCTATCCCTCTCCCTTCCTCTCTGCAAAAAATCAATGAAATATATTTAAAAAAAAAATACTGCCTTTCAGTCTGTTGAAGAAGGAAAACTTTTCTTCTACCCTCTTTACATTCAGTACTTAGGGGCCTGAATCTGTCTTAGTAAGAGAAAAGACGGATTTATTTTTAAGGTGGTAAAAACAGATTTTATTTAGGAAATGTTGCATTGTGGGAGAAGACATCTTGCTGTAGAATGGGGCTTACCTCTGACTACAGCAAGGGCAGTGGGGGTTGATAGCCAAGACGCAGGGTGGGATAGGGTCAGTGGATGGGAAATTACTGAGAGGAGGGCGGCATCAAGGGTAGGGGAATTCTTGCTAACCTGACCCAACAGAATTCCTGCTGAAGGAAGGCCTGGGGGGCCCATGAGTTCTGGAATTCTTGCTGAAACTCAGCTGTGCGGCCTGAGGACAAAGCCCCAGGGTTAGTCCAGGTGGAGAAAGGGCTTATAGGTGCCGGACCACACTTCGGTCAAGGATGTAGTCTTGTTACTGTTACAGCCTTTATCACACTGAACAGAAATATTTTTTCAAACAGTTTTTTTTATAAGGTTAATCATATTTATTTTAATAAAATAACAGATTTATTTCCTATCACACTGGTGACAAGTCAGTGAGAATATTATTGCTTAAAATCATGAAGAATTCTCAAACTTGTGAACATACTCAGGACATGTGGCGATTCAGAATCTGGGTTTCTGTCACTAATGGGGCTCACCGGAGTGGAGCTGCTGTGGCTAGGAATGTGGCCCTGAGATCCTGGGTTCAAATCCTGCCCCGGCCCTAGTGAGCTAGGTGACTTCGGGAGTTCCTTAACCTCTCTCAGTTTTACTTACCTCATCTTTTTTATTTATTTATTTTTTTTAATATATATTTTATTGATTTTTAACAGAGAGGAAGGGAGAGGGACAGAGAGTCAGAAACATCGATGAGAGAGAAACATCGATCAGCTGCCTCTCGCACATCCCCCACTGGGGATGTGCCCGAAACCAAGGTACATGCCCCCGACCGGAATCGAACCTGGGACCCTTCAGTCCGCAGGCCGACGCTCTATCCACTGAGCCAAACCGGTCAGGGCCCTCATCTTTTTTAAAACAGTGTTTGCATGTCCCCACTAGACTGAAAATTTTAAGAAGGAAAGATAATTTTGAATTTAATGGTGAATTCCTCACAAATAACACATTGCCTGGCATATAGTTAGCAATCAATAAATGTTTATTGAAGTAAAATTAACTTTTAGAGGAAAGACAGATTTTAGGAGGAGGTTAGAATTTGGGGCTTATCAGTGGTATATACCATTTTAATAGGGCAAGAAGATGAGGACACAGCGGGAAAACAAATGACCTTTTGGAAAGATCAGGGAGAGGTGGTTGGTTGGAGACAGAGTCTGTCTGGGTGTGGTGTTGAGTCAGTCTGCCTGGTTGTTCCTGGAAAGGAGGTATGACCAATGAGTTCTTTTGGAGGTTCTGCTTTTAGGCAGGTAAGAGATTTAGAAATTTAGATCCTTCTGCTCAAAACACTTTGTATGCCACTGGGGAGTATTTTGGACCCCTTCAGGTCCTTGCTTTGTCTAGGAGTTTGCCCATTTATCTGTAGAGAAAACTTAGAGGAGGAAAGAGTGGACTGGAATAGCCATGAAGGAGCTGAGATTGCAGCTGGGCCTGTGGGCCTTAGTTCGCTGAGGTGGGGCTAGAAGGTGTTGAAGCATGGGTTAAGTCGGGGTGCCAGGACAGCCTGGGGGGGCAGGAGGGCAGGCTCTGGAGACAAGGGCTGGTTTGTGTCTGGTCAGGGTGTGGCCAGGAAGTACAGCACTCTCCTTACCAAAGGCCCTTAGAGGGAGGAGAGAGGGAAACGGTAGCAGGACTCTGCTGGAGCAGACTGGTGAGGATTTTGGATGCCATTTAATATACTTATATTATAAACAGCTGTGCAGGCTCTCAGGCTGGAGGCAGTAGTTGAGGGGTGGGTGTCTTCTTAGTCCAGGCCTGCACCCATATTGGGGTAAATTGCCTGGAAGAGAGGCAAGAAATAGGCTGGCCGGATTTGGGAGACCATGAAGCTAAGGCAAGTTCATGGTGGGAGGGCTTTGATCTTGCAGGCGGTGCTGGGCTGTGACCATTGTAACGGGGTGAGTAGGAGGTGGGGTATCTGGGAGTATGAAGGACACCCACTCTTGATGTGAAAGCCATAACATGAAAGATCCCATTCATCAATTTTTTATTGATTGCAAGTTAAAATGATACTTTCGATACATTGGATTAAATAAAATATATGGCGGAAATTAATTTCACCTGCTTCTTTGTGCTTTTGTAATGTGGCTTATTGAGCTCACAACCCAGCATGTGCCCACCAGGAATATAACTTTGGCCTCCTGGTTCGTAGGTCAATCTTATGGGTGTGGCTTAGACTGCTGAAGTGGGTATAACTGGGTATGTATGTTTTCTCCTGGTCTTTGCCAATATAATATTGCAGTTAACTTATGTAGCAGAAATAACCTTTTTTCATACTTTGGCTTATCCATCTACCTATCTATTATCTATCTATCTATCTAAAAGCCAAAGTGACTGGCTGCCTGCTGCTTCACGCACTATATCCCTTGGGGGATGTTGGGCTGCCGGGTCCCAGATTGCAAGAGGGTGCAGGCCAGGCTGAGGGACCCCACCAGTGCACGAATTTGCGCACTGGGCCTCTAGTTCCATGTGAGATTGATGAATCACTTTCTAAAGGGTTATATACCATTATACTCTTTCACCAGTATTGGGGTCAAATCCCTGAGAAAAAGAGTGCTGAAAATGTAAAAAAAAGCCCTGGCTGGTTTGGCTCAGTGGATAGAGCCTTGGCCTGTGGACTGAAAGGTCCCGGGTTTGATTCCGGTCAGGGCACATGTCCGGGTTGCAGGTGTGATCCCCAGTAGGGGGCGTGCAGGAGGCAGCAGATCAATGATTCTCTCTCATTGATGTTTCTAGCTTTCTCAAGGAAGGAAGGGAGGGAGGGAGGGAGGAAAGAAAGAAGGAAGGAAGGAAGGAAATATAAAAAAATTACTTTAGTTTTGGAATTTATCTTGCTTTGTTTAGCTTTACATTTCTGTCCCCTCTCTCCCCATACCGACCTAGGTTCACATACTGCATTTCATTGTCACTTGTCTTTAATCTCTTTTAATCTAGAGCAGTGGTTCTTAACTGGGGGAGGGGGTGGTATGGATTTTGTCCCTAGAAGACAGAAATGTCTGGAGACATTTTTTCCATTGTCACGATTGAGGGGGTCACTACTTGCATCCCGTGAATAGAGGCCAGGGATGCTGCTAAGACATCCTCCAGCACTCAGGACAGCTCCCGCGCCAGTTATCTGTCCCGGAGTGTCAGTGGTGATGAGACTGAGAAGCACTGATCTAAAGCAGTCCTTCTACTTTTTTCTTTAGTGACATTGACCTTTTTGTAAAAATTGGAGTAGAAGTCACTTAACATAATTAACCATCGAGAAATACACAGTTCACTGGCATTTAGTACATTCAGAGTGTTGCCATTTCTTTCTAGTTTCAAACTTTTTATCACCCAGAAGAACATTCCTACCCTAAGTCAGTGGTTCTCAACCTTCTGGCCCTTTAAATACAGTTCCTCATGTTGTGACCCAACCATAAAATTGTTTTCGTTGCTACTTCATAACTGTAATGTTGCTACTGTTATGAATCGTCATGTAAATATCTGATATGCAGGATGGTCTTAGGCGACCGCTGTGAAAGGGTCGTTCGACCGCCAAAGGGGTCGCGACCCACAGGTTGAGAACCGCTGCATTAAGTAATCACACCCCATGTGCCCCAGGGAGTTCACTCTGCCTCTGTCCCTGTGAATGTGCCTATTCTGGACATTTCATCTAAGTGGAATTATACAGTGTGACCTTTGCATTCGGTTTCTTTCACTTAGCATGTCTTCAGAGTTCATCCGAAGATGCATGTACCTTTTGAAGGCTGAGTAACATTCCATTGTATGGATATGCCACAGTTTGCTTATCCATTCATTCATTGATGGATATTGGACTGTGTCTAACTTTGACTATAATGCTGCTATGGGCATTCATGTACAGGTTTCTTGTAAACATATAATTTCATTTCTCCAAGGTCTATACCTAGGATTAGAATTGCTGGTTCCTATAATAATTGTATGTTTAATTTTTTTGAGGAATCACCAAACTGTTTTTCATAGCAGCTGTACTATTTTACATTCCTACCAGCAATGTGCAAACGTTCCAGTTTCTCCATATCCTTATTAACACTTATTTTCTGATTTTGTTATTATAGTCATTGTTAACTGAAAAATAATATCAATTCATCAAAAAGGATTTATTCAGGAAAAGGGAAGATTTGCAACCTAGTGCATGCAGATATGGGAAGCCGGGTGCACTCCGGCCTGTGTGCTGACATGGAGGGCATTTATAGAAGGGAAAGGAAGTTAAAGGAAGGGGAAATGAGAACCACAGAGCTTTATATAAACAGAGCTCTCCCTGAGGGTTACTCTCAGTTACCTAGAGTGCAAGTGGGCTTGACAGGGTACTTCGTTGTAGTTTTGATAGGCGTTTCCCTAATGACTAGTGATGTTGAGTGTCTTTCCATGTGTTTGTTGTCCATTTGTTTATCTTTTTTTTGAGAAATGTTTATTCAAATCCTTTGCCCAATGCATGAAATTCACTCAAGAGGCTCGGCCCTCACAGCCCCGGCTTTGTGCGGAAGGTTGTTCTGCTGTTTGGTCTAATACGCCTATTAGTTCTTTATTATATAGGAAGGGTTCTTTATATATTCTGGACAGCAGACTCTTACCAGACATGATATGCGAATATTTTCTCTCATTCTGTAGGTTGTCTTTACTTTCTTGTGTCCTTTGATGCACAAAAGGCTTTAATTTACTTAGTTCAGTTTACATATTTTTTTTATTTTATTGATTTTTTACAGAGAGGAAGGGAGAGAGATAGAGAGTTAGAAACATCGATGAGAGAGAAACATCGATCAGCTGCCTCCTGCACCTCTCCTACTGGGGACATGCCCGCAACCCAGGTACATGCCCTTGACCGGAATCGAACCTGGGACCTTTCAGTCCGCAGGCCGACGCTCTATCCACTGAGCCAAACCGGTTTCGGCCAGTTTACTTATTTTTATATTTGTTGCTTATCTTTTGATGTCATAGCTTAAGAATCCATTGCCAAATTCAAGGTCATGATGATTTACTCCCAGCTTTTCTACTTAGAATTTGACAGTTTTAGCTCTTATTTTTAGGCCTTTGCGTTGATTTTTGTGTATGGTGTGAGATAGGAGTCCAGCTTCAATTTTTCAAGCACCATTTATTGAAAAGACTTTTCTTTCCCCACTGAATGTTCCTGACACCCTTATGAAAAATCAGTTCTAAGTGTCTATTGGTGGAAGAATGGATAAAGAAAATGTGTATATTATTCAGCCATAAAAAAGAAGGAAATCCTGCCATTTGTGACCACATGAAAGGACCTTGAGTGTATTATCTAAGTGAAATAAGTCAGAGAAAGACAAATAATGTGTGATCTCACTTATATGTGGAATCTTAAAAACACACACAACAACAAACTCATGGAAACAAAGTAGAATGGTAGTGGCCAGGGCTGGGGAATGGAGGAAATGTTGGTCAGAGGGTACAAACTTCCAGTTAGAAAATGTGTAAGTTCTGGAGATCTAATGTACGTCATGGTGACTATAGTTGTTAATAGTATTGTATTATATACTTAAAAGTTGCTGAGAGAGTAGATTTGAAGTGTTCACAACACACACACACAAATTGTAATCATGAGAGGTGATGGATGTGTTGACTAATATTTTTGTGGGAATCATTTTGTAATATACACCGAGTGGCCAGATTATTATGACCACCCCATCAGTACTTCGTTGGGTCACCTTTTGCCTTCAATACTGCGGTGATTCTTCTTGGCGTTGACTCCACGAGATGTTGAAAGGTGATTTGAGGAATCTGACACCATGCCTGATGAATAGCACTGTCCAGTTCTGTGAGATTTGATGTTGTGGAACCAGCTGCCTGATGGCTCTTTTAACTTCGTCCCACAAATGCTCAATTGGATTGAGATCTGGTGATTGTGGGGGACACCTAAGCAAGGTAAAGTCTCCCTCATGTTCTTGAAACCACTCCTGCACAATACGAGCACCGTGGCATGGCGCATTGTCTTGTTGGAAGAAGCCATCTCCGTTGGGATACGCCATCAACATGATAGGATGAACTTGATCAGCAACGATACTTAGGTATGTTGTGCTATTCAGACGTTGTTCCACACGAATTAAAGGGCCCAAATCATGCCAGGGAAACATGCCCCAAACCATAACACTGCCCCCACCAGCTTGAAGGGTTGTACTCATGCATGTGGGGTGCATGCTTTCATGCTGTTTCCACCAAATTCTCACTCTGCCATCTGCATGATGCAACTAGAAACGTGATTCATCAGACCACATGACTTTTTTCCAATGCTCGACTGTCCAATCCTTGTGTTCCTGTGCGAATTGGAGACGTTTTAGCTTGGTAACTGCAGACAGCAAAGGTGTTCAAACAGGCCTTTGGCTGTTTTGCTGATACTCGCTCCATGGCTCCGAGCACCAGCAATCATCCCATGTTCAAAGGCTGTTAAAATCGAGTTGTTTACCCATATCTTCAGAAAAAAGTCATTTCTACTGTCGTGGTAAACAGCCTGCTTCCCTATTTATAATGGTCTGGCCCTTTAGCAACTTCAGCGTGAAATTATAGCTAATTTGCCTACAAACGTCAGGTGGTCATAATAATCTGGCCACTCAGTGTATATGTGTATCAAAACATGAGGTTGTACACCTTAAACTCACACAGTGTTAGATGCCAATTATATCTCATAAAGTTGGGGGAAAACCCATTGGCCATAGGTGTTTGGGTTTACTTCTAGACTCAGTTCTGTTGCATTGATCTATATGTCTGTCTTTATGCCATTACCTACATTGTTGATTAATAAAGCTTAATATCAACTGTAATTGAAAAATAAAATAATAAAGTTTTGTAATAGGTTTAAAAATAGGAAAATGTGAGTCTTCTACCTTTATTCTTCCATTTTTTAAAGGATTTTGGCTATTTGGGGGTCTTATGTTTCCAGATGAATTTTATTTTCAGTTTATTTCTGCAGAAGCAGCAGTTGGGGTTCGATAGGGTTGCATTCACTCTCCAGACCCCTTTGGGAAGCATTGCCGTCTTAATCCTAAGTGTTCTGACCTATAAACATGGATTGCTTTCCTTGTGTTTTCTTTAATTTCTTTTAACGGTGTTTTATAGTTTTCAGTGTACAAGTCTTTCACCTCCTTCGTTCAATTCATTCCTCGGTATTTTATTCTCTTTGTCACTTTTTAAATGGAGTTGGTTTTTTAATTTCCACATCAGATTGTTCATTACTAGTGTGTATAAACAATTGAATTTTGTGTGTTGATCTTGTATCTTACATACAACTTTAGTGAATTTGTGTATTCAGTAGTTTTTTTGTAGATTCTTTCTTATTTTCTACTAGAGGCCTGGTGCATGAAATTTGTCAACTGGGTGGGGCGGGGTCCCTCAGCCCGGCCTGCGCCCTCTTGTAGTCTGGGGCTCTCGCAGTCTGGGACCCCTTGCTCCTTACTGCCCACCACCGCTGCTGCGCTCATCAGCCGTTAGCCTGGCTTCTGTCTGAGTGGTGCTCCCCCTGTGGGAGCGCACTGACCACCAGGGGGCAGCTCCTGCATTGAGCACCTGCCCCCTGGTGGTCAGTGCACCTCATAGCGATTGGTTGTTCTAGTCGTTCCGCCGTAATGGTCACTTAGGCTTTTGTTATATAGATTTGTAGGATCATGTCATCTGCTAATAGATATAGAGATAGCTACTACTTCCTATCCATCTGGGTGATTTTTTTTCTTTTTTTGTAGAATTGCCCTAACTAGCACTGCCAGTCTAGTGTTGACTAGCAATGGGGAAAGTGGGCATCCTTGTCCTATTCTTGATCTTAGGGGAAAGTTTTTAGTCTTTGACTAACTATATGAAGTTAGCGCTGAGTTTTTCATGGTTACTCTTTATCAGTGAGGAAGTTCCCTCTATTTCTAGTTTTTGGGGGTTTTTTATAATGAGACACTGACTTTTTAAAGGCTTTAGCTTTTTAATATAGAAACTTCTGTGCATGTGTTTTATTCTGACCAGTGCTGATTCCTAAAGAAAAGCCCCCAATCACAGTTGTTGGTGATGTGGGAGGAAGGATCGCCATTATTGTGGTATGTAAACTTCTTTTATTATTAATTGTTTTATTTACCATTGTTACTTTGTTAACTTATTTGTTAATTGTGCGGGGTTAGTGGTATGTCCAGGTAAGTCTCATTTGTTTGAGTTGGTGCCTTGCACTAAATGTTTCTGTTGGTCCCAAAACAGAAAATTGTTACCATTAGTTTATTAATTGCTAATTACTTTGTTAACTAAATAGCTGTTTATCATAACATGAAAAATTGTTTTGTGATCAAAATAGGATACAAAATTGATTATAACTGTTTAAGACACACATCCTCTCTCACTGCAAAAAGCCAGTGCACAGAAGAATACATAATACCTATATTATAGTTTAACTAATAAACTGAGCACATGGGTACTCACTGCTCAGCTTGGAGCAAGAACACTGGCGTGTTCCCTTCAGCGCCCAGGGCTTTCCCTGGCCTCTCTGCTCTCTTCCCACCAGAGCTGGTCACTGCCAGGCTGATGGCTGACAGTACAGCAGTGGTGGTGGGAGCCTCTCCCGCCTCCTCAGCTGTTTGCAGACTGTGAGAGGGCCCAGGCCGGGCTGAGGAACCCTCCCGAGTGCACAAATTTTTGTGCACCGGGCCTCTAGTCCATATATATTTTAAAAGAGTTGTATATATATCCATACACACAAGGTGGGCAAAGTAGGTTTATAGTTGTTCATAGAGGAAAGAATACAATTATTAATAAATACTAATACAAGAATAAACTCTGTTTCGCATACACACAACTATCAACTTATTTTTGCCCCACTCTGTATATAAAATACATGAATATTTAATCAATCTTGGACAATGCTTGATACCCTCATGGGCTGAAATAGCTGGTAGCCTGGGTATAACAGGAAAGACGCAGGTTTTTTTCCTGTTTCTCCTCTGTGTCTCTTTACTGCTCACAAAACACTTCCCTTCTGGTCCCCGGAGTGTGAGGCTTCCCCACATCGAGTCATTCTCTGCTGCAGTTTAGCTCAGAATCTGTCTACCCGGAAATAGTGCCAGATCCCACAGGCTAAGGGCCCAGCCCCAGGAGGCTGCTGCCCCCACCTTCAGCTGCTGTTCACAAGTAACAGGTTACCCACAACTTCTGTACGATTTGGCTACAAACGGGGGTTCCCACGACCCCTCCTTGGTTGAGTTAACTTGCTGGGGCAGCTCGCAGGCCCAGGGGAGCTCACTGACCATTTTATTAAAGGACAGGACAGAGGACACGGAGCGGCCAGGTGAAGAGCGACAGAGGCTGAGGGCTGGGAGGCCCGAGCTCAGAGGCTTCTGTCCCTGTGGAGCTGGGTGTGTCACCCTCCTGGTTCCTGGACTTGGGAGCTCTCTGCAGCCCCTGCTCCTGGGATTTCGGAGCTTCCTCGTGGAGGCAAGGCCGGCATTCGCTCCATTTCCAGCCCCTCTCCCCTGGCTGAGAATAGGGGAGGGGCGACACTCCCAGGCCTCCGGTCATGGAATGTTCTTTCCAGCGACCAGCCCCACCCAGGGGCCACCCAGCATCACCCCATGAGAACAAAGGTGGTCCTATCACCCAGGAAGTTAGCAGGTCTCCGGAGCCGTGTCCCAGACGCCGAGGCCAGAGGCCTTCACCTAGACATTGTTGGTCCATATATTAGACACCACTGAACTGGGTACATCGTTAAAAATTATAATTAGGGTTTTTCCCCCCATTATACAAATATGTAAAAAACACGTATTTCCCATAAGCACAGTGGAGAAAATTTGGACAATAAGGAAAAGTAGCAAGAAAAAGGAAGAACCACCCAGTCTTGCCGTTTTACTGTGTATTTAAAAAACAAAAACATTCAGCAAACGTATTTGGAGCAGCTGCATGGTGCGGGCACAGTTCTGGACGTGGGGATATAGAGCCGGAAGCCCCAGGGAGCATGGAGGTGGCAGAGACAAGGCCTCTGTGAGTGACAGGCCTGCAGGGTGGCTTTGAAGGCTGGAGGGAGTGCAGTGGGAGCGTGCGGCGTGCAGCTGCACATGTTAACACGGAACAGCAAACTTGTTACCAGAAATTAGACCCTTTCTTTTCCAGGCTGTCCAAACCCATCGTTACCAGCGTGCTCATGTGCTCAATCTGTAATTGACAGGATGACATTATCGATGACGTGGACAGCTTTCTCGCTGCAGCAGAGACCCTGAAGGAAAGAGGGGCGTATAAGATCTTCGTGATGGCGACGCATGGCTTGTTATCTTCCGATGCCCCCCGACTGATTGAGGAATCTGCCATCGACGAGGTAACAGCCAGCATGTGTGGGCACACCTGCCCTGCCATTCTGGCTCCTTCTGAGCTGTAGTTACAGAGGGTGGTGAAGAAGGAGCTATTTTGTAGTTAAGCATGGATTAAAAACCCAGGTTATGTTTGTGTTTCATCACTGTAGCCTCGGTCCTTGGCCCATAGTGGTAGTTAACAGTTCTGATAGCTCGGGAGTGGAGCAGGAGTCTGTGCTGGCACTGCGTGCGGCCCCTCTCTGAGCTCCTCGCAGCCGCAAGGCCCCTGCAGCACCTGGAGAGGAGTCATTGAGCATCAGAAAAGCCGGTGACGGCAGGCCCGGCAGCTTCTAGGCTGAGCCATTTCGGTTCAGACCTTCGTTTGCCTGATGCCAAAGCCGCCTCTCTCCCAAGTGCAGCTGCCTGTGACGTGAGATTAGGAGAGGAAGCCATAGGCGATCTTCCTCAGCCACCTCTGGCTCCCGTGTGGCGGCAGGAAGGCTGTCCAGTGCACTAGCCCTGCTTTATGCACCTCCCTTATTCCAGAGGCTCACCAGGAAACGGGATTGGCATGTAAATCACATTTTTATTCTCTCTTAAATAGTAAAAGTGCTGTCCCCGTAGATTCCTGGCTATTGAATCTTAAATTAGTTAAACTTTTACTTTTCCAAGTCTCAAAACTTGTTTTTGTTCATCTTCCCCAGAGGATATTTTCCCATTGATTTATAGAGGGAGTGGAAGAGAAGGGAGCAACAGAGGGAGAAACATGATGTGAGAGAGAGACATCCATTGGTTGCCTCCTGCATGGGCCCTGACCAGAGCCAGGGATTGAGCCCGCAACTGAAGTACGTGCCCTTGACTAGAATTGAACCCAGAACCCCTGAGTCCGCAGGCCGACGTTCTATTCACTGAGCCAAACCTCCTAGGGCCAAGTCTCACATCTTTACTCTTCACATTAGATCTCCTGAGCCTCTCTGTTTGTTGTCTGATGGGTTCAAGATGCCTTAGTACAGACCAAAGGCCAGACTTGCATGTCTCTAATCAACCCAGCCTCCTTGCTTAGCTGGACGAAGAACTGAGAATGACATTAGAGGCATTCAAGGAGGCAAAACTGGCAATACGGAATTCACATGTTAAGTAAGTGAGAAGCCTTCTGGGCCAGGGCAGCATCGTCGTCCCCCCTACCCCAGGCTGTCCACATGGCACTAGGACCGGCTCTCACAGGTGCTGCATGGGGGCTTGTTAGAAATAGCAAAGCAGAGCAAGGTGCAGAGGGGCTGCTGGAGCCCGGCTTCCTGGAGCAGAGGGTGGTTCCAAGGAAGCGAGGCGCCAGCCGAGGCCGGGCGAGTCTGACAGAGCGCGAGTGGAGGGCCGCCCCGGGTGCCTTTGCGCCTGACAGCACTCACTGATGTGCAGAACCACCTTGGGACAAGGCACCAGTGGCTGAGCTGGTTAGGAAGCAAAGGGTCTCATTCACACTTACACACAGAACATAGCTGCTCTGTAGTGTGTACAGTTTTGAACAGTAATGGCAGGATCAACACGTTAGGTGGGAGCTGGGAGAAGTGGAAGAAAGCTAATTTCCCTTATTTCCAAGCAGGAGCCAGTGGATAGTGCTTGGAGTTGATAAGTCGTGCTTTGAAGTGTTTTTATTTCTTCTTTGAAATTGAAAGTAGTTAAATTAAATGCCCAGATAGGCACCTACACATAGTACATTCGTGGTTGCTGGGGTGGGGGGAGGGTCACTAGGAGTGCAGCTCAGGTCACAGGGCTGCTTTCTGGGGAGATGCTGACACAGCTCTGAATGTTCCAAACCACTGAACGGCACACTTTATGGCGATGAATCGGGCTGTCCCCAGAGAACAGCATCATGATTTCCAGTGTTTGAGAGGAAATTGATGGAAAAGTTGGCAGTACTTGATTTGCATGCACAAAATAAAATTATTGTCCACCTTAGAAAACAGCAGGTGAATTGTATGGTATGGGAATTATATCTCAGTAAATCTGTTATTTTAAAAAATGGTTAGAATAAAGTTGGAAAATTCATTTTTCACTGAGGGTGGTTAATTTATTGAGAAAAACAGCCCACAAGGTCACCACAGCGCACTCCAGGCTGCGCTTTGCCAGCCCGGCCCCTGCGCCTTCATTCTGTGTGAGTGGTGCAGTCAATTCTGTGATACCAGTGGGGAGGTATTTCCCTCCTTTGAAACTTATAATGAGACTTATATAACCTTTTATGTTTCCATTTTTGTTTAGTTACCAGGAAGATCAAGTGCCAAATGATTAGTCATTAATTAGTTAAGGCTAGGTTTTCATGTCCCCAGTGCTGGCAATGCATATGTCTGACTGTCCAGCTCTGTTGTAGCATCTCCTTCTGTATTTGCTTCTTTTTTAAAAATTTAATTAATTTATGTTTAAGGATATTTATTGTTGAGAGTATTACAGATATCTCCCTTTTCCCCCATTGCCCCTCTCCACCTGGTCCCTGTCCCACCCCAGGCCTTCACCATCCTACTGTCTGTGTCCATAGGTAAGATCTTTGGTTAATCTCTTCCCGTGTCCCCATCCCCTTCTCTCTGAGATTCATCAGTCTGTTCCATGTTTCCATGCCTCTGATTCTATTTTATTTACCAGTTTATTTTGTTCACTAGATTTCTTGTTCATTTATTTTGATTTTTTTAAGCTTTTATTTATTTATTTATTTAGTTAATCCTCACCCGAGGATATTTTTATATTGATTTTTTAGAGAGAGTGGAAGGGAGAAGGAGAGACAGAAAAAAACATCTATGTGAGAAACATCGATTGGTTGCCTCCTGCATGAACCTGGACCAGGGCCAGAGAACCTGAAACCAAGGTATGTGCCCTGACTAGAATCAAACCCAGCACCTGAACTTCAGTCTGCAAGCTGATGCTCTGTGCACTGAGCCAAACCTGCTAGGGCATGATTTTTAGATTCAGTTTTTGATAGATATGCATGTGTTGCCATTTTTTATTCATATTTTTTATCTCTTCTTCTTTTTCTTTCTTCTTTCTTCTTCCTCTTCCTTTTCTTAAAGAATACCTTTCAACATTTCATGTAATACTGGTTTGGTGGTGATGAACTCCTTTAGCTTTTTCTTGTCTGGGAAGCTCTTTATCTGACCTTCAGTCTAAATGAGAGCTTTGCTGGGTAGAGTAATCCTGGTTGTAGGTCCTTGCTATTCATCACTTTGAATATTTCTTGCTACTCCCTTAGGCCTGCAAAGTTTCTGTTGAGGAATCAGCTGACAGTCATATCGGCGCTCCCTTGTAGGTAACAGCTTTTCTCTTGTTGCTTTTAAGATTCTTACTTTGTCTTTAGCCCTTTGCATTTTAATTATGATGTGTCTTGGTGTGGGCCTCTTTGGGTTTCTCTTGTTTGGGACTCTCTCTACTTCCTGGACATGTAAGTATTTCTCCTGGTAGGGGAAGTTTTCTCTCAAATAGGTTTTCAATATCTTGCTCTCTCTTCTCCTTCTGGACCCCCATAATATTAGTGTTGGTACACTTGAAGTTGCCCCAGAGTCTCCTTACACTGTCTTCATATTTTTGGATTCTTTTTTCTTTTTGCTCTTCTGGTTGGATGTTTTTTGCTTCCTCATATTTCAAATTGTTGATTTGATTCTTGGAATCCTCTGCTCTACTGTTGAATCCCTGTAAATGATTCTTTATTTCAGTTAGTGTATGCTTAATTTCTGACTGGTCCTTTTTCATGTCTTTAACATTCTCACTAAGATCCTTGAAAGTCTCATAAAGATCCTTGAGTAACCTTATAACTGTGGTTTTGAACTCTGTATTGAGTAGTTTGCTTGCTTCCATTTTTTTCATTTGTGACACATTTCTTTGTCTCCACATTTTGGCTGCTTCCCTGTGTTTATTTCTGTGTATTAGGTAGAGCTGCTTTATCTCCTGGGATTGGTAGAGTGGCCTTATGTTGTAGGTGTCCTATAGGGCCCAGTGGCTCAGCCTCCCCAGTCACCTCAGCTGGGCACTCTAGGTGCGCCCCTGTATGGGCTGTGTGCACAGTCTTGTTGTAGTTGAGCTTTGGTTGCTGTTGGCATCACTGGGAGGGATTGAACTCCAGGCCAATTGGCTGTGAGGACGAGCTGCAACTACAGTGGATGAGCTGCTATGCAGGAGACAACCCTTTGGAGCAGGACTTGCTTCAAGTGGGGCTTTGGTGCTCACTGAGTCTGCCCCTTGAGAGTGTTGCTTGTGGGTGTGTAGAGTTGTAATCTGCTATGGTCTGAGCTGTCCACCAGGTGCACTGGCTCTGGGGCCTCCACAGAGGTGCAAAGTCAGCCACTGTCTGGGGCCACCTGGCTGCTATTTGCTATTTGTATTGGGCTTTGAGGTGCCCAGGCAAGGCCCAGCTGGGAAGCAAGGCAGGCTGGTGCTAGTGCCAGGTCTTGGGCCTTTTATTGATAGGTTTGGGGCATGCCGACACCAGCTATAGCTTGTTTTTAGCAGTCGGAAACCTGAGCCAGGACAGGCCATTCATATGGAAAAGCTGCTGCAAACAGCTTGGGTGGGGCTGCAAATTGGATGGGGCAGGGTCTCAGGAAGTCATCAGGTGGAGCAAACAGTGTGCTGCAGGCTCATGGAGACTCAGATATGGCCGCCAGTCAGCTCTGTGACGGGGTGGGGGTGGGGTGGTGGGGGTGACCCCTGCAAGCACCCCTGTCTGGAAGAAAGCAGTCCCCAAGTTTCTGACCCGATGTCAGTCCAGTTCCTTTCCACATGTGTCTGAGTCCCCCGGTGTTGGAGCTTGGAAGAGGCGGGACCATGGAAGTTCAGCGGGTCCGCGCCTCTGCCCCCTCCTACCAGTCTCAATGTGCCTTCTTCTTTCCTTCTCTAGTTGTAGCACTTCCATTCCGCAAGATTTCAGGCAATTCTGAATGGTGATTGTTCTGTATTTTAGTTGTAATTTCGATGTGGTTGTGGGAGGCAGTGAGTACCGCTGTTTACCTACACTGTCATCTTGGTTCCTTTATTTTTTAAAATATATTTTCATTGATTTTAGAGAGGAAAGGAGAGGGAAAGAGAAAGAAACACCAGTGTTGAGAGAAAATTATTGATCAGCTGCCTCCTGCATGCCTCCCATGCCTCCCATGCCCCCCACTGGGGATCAAGCCTGCAACCTGGGCACGTTCCCTGACCTAAATTCCCTGACTCAGGAATCCAACCATGACCTCTTGGTTCATAGGTCAGTGCTGATCCACTGAGCAACACCGGTTGGGTCTGTATGTGCTTCTATAGTGTAAATTGTCGCGCGTGCGCGCGTGTGTATGAATTCTCACCCAAGGATATTTTTCCATTGACTTTTAGGGAGAGTGGTAGAGAGAGGGAAAGGCAGAGAGAAACATCGATGTGAGAGAAACACATCGATTGGTTGCTTCCTTCACGCGCCCCGACCAGGGCCTGGGCCAGATCGGAGCCTGTAACCAAGGTACGTGCCCTTGACCAGAATTGAACCTGGGACCCTTTGGTCCGCAGGACGACGTTCTATCCACAGAGCCACACCAGCTAGGGCAGTGTGAACTGTCTTGAGCCTTATTTTTGAAGTAGGGAATGTATAAGTAATAAAAATTATTCCCATCACGTGTTTTTTAAGTTTTTTTTCCACTTGTAGCTATTGAAAAGTGCTTGTTTTCTCTTTTTTTCATTTTTATAAAATCTTAACTTTTTAAAATAACAGCTTTATTGAGATGTAATTCACATAGTATACATTTCACCCACTTAAAATATATATGATTCAGTGTTTTTAGTACATTCACAGAATTGTACATCACCATCATCAATTTTAGAACATTTCCCTGCGCCTAGAAGGAAACCTCATATGCATTAGCAGTCACCTTCCATTTCATCTCCATCCACCCAGCCCCAGGCAGCTGCTGCACTTACTCTCCTTTGTGTCTATAGATTTCCCTAATCCTGACCTTATACACCAATGCAGTCGTGCAATGTTATACGTACTTTCTGTCTCGCTCCTTTCACTCAGCGTGGTATCATCTATGTTGTAGCATGTGTGTCGGTTACTTCATTGTTTTTTGCTGAATTGTATGGAAAAAACACATTTTTACCTCTTCATTCATGGGAATTTGTGTTGTTGCACTTTTCTGAATATTGTGAATAATGCTGGTAGGATATTTGTGCACAAGCTTTTGTATAAATGTGTATTTTCATTTCTCTTAGGTTTATACCTAGGAGTAGAATTGCTGGGACATATGGTGACTCTATGTTTAAACTCTTAAAGACCTGCCAGACTGTTTTCCAACGCAGCTGGACCCTTTTCCATCCCTACAGTGATGTAGGGGCTCCAGTTTCTCCGCGCCCTTGTGAACACTTTATTATCTTTTTGCCTGTAGCTGTACTAGTGGGTCTAAGCCTAGCAGATCTTAGGCTAAGAAACATGGACTGAATTGTTGATGAAGGTATGGTAGACCCGCTGTCCTCTTCAGAGATTTGAGACTAGATCAGATTTCCAGGTTGCACCAGGAAGCTACTTGGTTTTATGCTGCTCTTGGTTTTTTTCTCTTGCTTCCAAGGTGGTGGTTACCAATACAATTCCACACGAAATCCAGAAGCTCCAGTGCCCCAAAATCAAAACTGTGGACATCAGCATGATCCTTTCCGAAGCCATCCGCCGGATTCACAACGGGGAGTCCATGTCCTACCTTTTCAGGAACATAGGCTTAGATGACTGAAGAGCTGTCTTTCCTTATGACTCCCAGGGGCAAACTGGAACGCGAGAATGTGCTGTGAGATATCAGGCCGGACTTGATGTATTTCCCAGGGGCCATTTGTGTTTTGTTCCTTTCTTGTTAATTACTATGAAGATAGACCAACTTTTTTTGTCGATGTGGTTGTTTGTGAGTATTTTGGGCAATTTTTATAAAAGAAAAACTGTATCCTCTTAAATAAAATAAGTTAAGACCTTGTTTTTAGTTTAACTATATAAAATATAACTTGGAAGAAGATTTTTAAGCCCACAAACAGCCTTTTTCCAAAATTGTTACAGCCCAAGTGCTTAAAAAATTTAATAAAATAAAATGGTCTACTTACTGTATGATACCTGCAATTGAAAAGCCAAAAAACCTATGCTGTTGAGTCCAGGAATAACATTTTTAGAAATGCTTTTATAGATAAGCATAAGGAATATGTGACCATTATTTATTTTCTGCAACAAAAGAAGGAATAAAAACTTACTGTGTTTGTGTGTGATTTTTTACCCTTTATGTTTTGGCAATTGTTTTATAACTAAAATAAAATGAAAGCTGAATATACATGTTGTGGATGTTGAGATGTTCGCCACATTGATTAAGTTTTCTCTGCTGCAACTTGTGGGATGACACGGTAGCCTCATAGGGATGCACCGAACCCTGCACGTTCCTAGATGTAGTCATTTGACTGGCAGGAGAGGGAATCATCCCCAGGCTGGTGGGTGGGTGGGGAGGGACCTTGCTCCTTGTTTGACAGCAGAGCCATTCTCCAAACAGAATGTGGCACTGCATGCCCTTGGGGATGAGATGCTGGAGGGGGTTGCAGGGCAGGGGATGTGATTCTTGTCAGTGCCAAGCGTGTAACAGTTTAGAACTCGAAACTTGGGCCTTAGAGTTCATCAGGCTGGATTGCTGAGCTCCCCTTAGCTATGCCAGTGTGTTCTCCCTCTAAGTCCCACCCAATTCATGGAGTAAAAATTAAGACTTTCTCTTCTAAAAAACCTTAAACCTTTGCTTTCTGCCTGTCTATAGTAGAATCTATCCTATCTAATAATAGAGAAACATGGTAATTAACCGTAACTTTGCTACCCTTCCCATTGGCTAATCAGCAGGATATGCAAATTAACTGCCAACCAAGATGGCGGCCGGCAGCCAGGCAGCTGAAGCGAACAGGAGGCTTGCTTGCTCCAGTGATGGAGGACACCAAGGTTCCCTGCCTGCCGCTGCAGTCTAAGAAACAATGTTGCAATTATAGAAGCTAAACAAATCCCAGAAACGTGCTTTCAGCCAGCCAGGCCTCAGAGCTGGAGTTGCAACAGTGTTTCAGTTATAGAAGCCAAACAAACCCAGATACCTGCTTTCAGCAGCCGAAGTCTAAGAGCTGGAGCTGAGCCTCAGAGCTAAAGCCGGCTCTCAGTTCCAGTGACAGCCATAGAAGGTAAATAAATCCCAGAATAAAAGAATAAAAGGACAGGTTGGGAGCTTCAGTCACCCGCCAGCCTGAAAACGGCCCTCAGCCCCTCACCCAGACTGGCCAGGCACCCCAGTGGGGACCCCCCACCCTGAAGGGGGTGTGACAGGCTGCAAACAGCCATCATCCCCTCACCCAGGCTGGCCATGTACCCAAGCGGGACCCCCACCCTGATCCGGAACACCCTTCAGGGCAAACCAGCTGGTCCCCACCCATGCACCAGGCCTCTATCCTATATAGTAAAAGGGTAATATGCAAACTGACCCTAACATCAGAAAGATTGGGAATGACTGGTCACTATGACACACACTGATCCCCAGGGGGCAGACGCTCAATGCAGGAGCTGCCCTCTGGTGGTCAGGGTGCTCTCACATGGGGAGCTCTGCTCAGCCACAAGCCAGGCTGATGGCTGCCAGTACAGCAGTGGTGGTGGGAGCCTCTCCTGCCTCCTCAGCAGCGCTAAGGATGTCCGACTGCAGTTTAGGCCTGCTCCCCTCTGGCAAGTGGACATCCCCCGAGGGCTGCCGGGCTGCCAGAGGGATGTCTGATTGCCATCTTAGGCCCAATCCCCCAGGGAGCGGACCTAAGCCAGCAGGTGGTCATCCCCTGAGGGGTCCCAGACTGAGAGAGCACAGGCCGGGCTGAGGGACCCCCCCCCCGTGCACAAATTTTTGTGCACCAGGACTCTAGTCCTATCTAATAAAAGAGAAAAATGGTAATTGGCGTACGACGATACCCTTTTCATTGGCTAATCAGGGCTATATGCAAATTAACTGCCAACTATGATTGGCAGTTAACTGCCAACTATGATTGGCAGTTAACTGCCAACAAGATGGCAGTTAATTTGCATATGTGGGCACAATGCAGGGAGGTGAAAGGGAAAGCAGGAAGAAGCCCCCTGCCACTGACAGTGATCGGAAACCCAGGGGGGAGCTAAGAGCTGGGGGGCAGGGCAAAGGCGGCCCTGGGGCCGCCTTTGCCCTGCCCCCCAGCCATGATCGGAGAATCAGGCGCCTTTGCCGCCCTGGCCAGTGATAGCAGGAAGTAGGGGTGGAGCCAGCGATGGGAGCTGGGCACGGTCAAAGCTGGCAGTCCCGGGAGCTAGGGGTCCCATGCCTGGGCCTAAAGCGGAGCCCATGATCGCGGGGCCGCTGCAGCTGCGGGTCCCCGCTGCCCGGGCCGGACGCCTAGGCCAGAGGCGTTATGCCTGGGCAGGGGCGGAGCCTGCAACCACGGGGAGCTGGGGGTCCCCTGCCCAGGCCTGACCCCTCTGCCAGAGGCCTCAGGCCTGGTCAAGGGGCCGATCCGGTGATTGGTGATCGGAGGGTGATGAGGGTCAACTCCTCTGGCCGAGGCATCAGGCCTGGGTGGGGGGCGGAGCCGGGGATTGGGGGGATATGATGGTCCCCTTGCCCAGGCCTGAAGCCTGGGTCAGAGGCGTCAGGCTTGGGCGGGGGGTGGAGCAAGCGATCAGAGGGAGATGGGGGTCCCCTGCCCAGGCATGATTCCTGGGCCAGAGGCCTCAGGCCTGGGCGGGGGCCAGAGCCAGTGATAAGGGGAAATGGGGGTCCCCTGTCCAAGCCTGACACCTCTGGCGGAGGCGTCAGGCCTGGGCAAGGGGCCGATCAGGCAATCGGAGGGTGATGGGGGTCTACTCCTCTGGCCGAGGCATCAGGCCTGGGCAAGGGGCCGATCCTGCGATTGGAGGGTGATGGGGGTCAACGCCTGAGGGCTCCCAGTATGTGAGAGGGGGCAGGCTGGACTGAGGGACACTCCCCTCCCCACACACACCCAGTGCACGAATTTCGTGCACCGGGCCCCTAGTATATATATAAAAGGCTAATATGCTAAGTCCCTCCTACCGTCCAACCGGTCACTATGACACACTGATCACCAGGGGGCAGACGCTCAATGCAAGAGCTGCCGAGCTGCAGTGTCTTGGCAGCGGTGGTTCTCGGGTGACGCACCCCAAAACCAGAGAGGAGGGAGCCCAATTCCTTGTGGGGTTGCATGATTCCTCCTTCAGCCATGGGTCATGTTGCTGGGGCACTGTTGACCCCGAATCTGGTTTACTGCACACTTGGCGTTTGCTTTCCACACCCTATACGACAGCAACTTTGCAGAGAGCCCTCTCTCCGGAACTCCTCAGGGGATGTTGGAGGGCCAGTTTCAGCCCGACCGAGGGACCCCATCTGCTGGAGGGACCCCACAGACTCCCTTTGAGCCATGGCGACACACCAGGTGCAGTCGGCCAGGGAGGGACGGTGGGAGGTTGGCCCCAGGGTATGTCCAGACCGTCTCGCCCAGTCCTGCCCCACCGGTCACCTTCTAATTAATTTCCTTTTGAGAGGAGCCAACCGGTACCTGTTGGACCTTCTGAAATGAGTTCTGTGAAATGGCTGAAGCAGCTTCACAGCAAACCTCACATCCTCCGACTCGGCTATGTTATGCACACACACGCCCCCCCTCCCCCCATCTTTTGCCCTTTTGCTACCATATTACTGTTGAGCTCATTCAGCAGGAAATTTCCTATAGGTGGCTGTGTCCCATGAGGTTTGACCTGCATGATTTTTCTTTCTTTTTTAATTGTTATTGTTGGAAGTATTACATATGCCCCTTGTATACCTCATTGACTCCTTCTAGTCTGCCCCCACCCCAGGCCTTCACCACCCTATTGTCTGTCCATGGGTTATCATATATGCATGGTTTTTCTTGGTGTTGCATGAAGAAAGGTCAAATTTATAGAAGAGAAGTGAATGAAACCTGTAATGGGATGTTTTCCTCGTGTGATGAACTTACGGTAAAGCTAGCTAGGGCCCTTCCAATCCACGAAGACAGGTATCTGCCCAGAGCTGCCTCTGGAGGGATGTGCAGAACCCCTGAGAGAACGCCATGAAGTGGGGGTTGAGGCCGGGCCCTCTCGGGCCTCAGCAGGGGGTGGAGGGGCATGGCGAAGAAGTGGCTGTGCGTGTCAGGCTCAGCAAGGGTCGTAGGTGGAGAGGAGGAAGAAGGAACGAGGAGCAGAGGCCCAGGGGTGTGGTGAGCGTTACGTCATACCCCACGGCTAGAGCAGGAGAAAAGGTGCTCGCTGGGGCTGCAGGACGGAAGCCCTCCAGGGACAAGTGCAGGAGGTGGGAAGCACAGGGGGTCTGAGGGCCAAGGAGCACAGAGCCCCCCAGCCACCTAGGTCCCCTCCCAGAGAACACCAGGGTGACCAGATTTTTGTCGTAGGGTTTTCCTGAGCCAGAGAAGCCCTGTTTACCCTCCAAACTACCATCTCTACTTAATCAGCCAGAAATATGGGGAGTTGAACTTATAAATTCTGTAACAACAAAAAAACCACGCTAATAATTTCTATTCTTGATTCTGTGATGTCATCACTCTGGACAAACATGTGGGTGAGAACTATGCTCTTGGAATGAACGCATGCACAAACATCAACTGAGTCACGATGTGTGCCAGCACGGCTCTCATTTGGTTCTCATAATTTCTTGATTATATGCAAAGGCTCACCACTGACCCATGGAGCCAGGATTCAGACGGAAGCTCCCTGCTCCACACCCCGTGCTCTTTCCCATCATTCCAAGCACATCCCGACCACGAGAAAGCCCTGAGAGCTCCTCCTCCACTGACCCTGGGCTCTGCCCAAGCAAGCAGGGATGGCTGAGTGCGGAAGGCATGTCCCAAACACATTTAGAGCCCATCTGAAGACAGATTTTATTTTTATTTTGGGGGTTTAAGGCTTTGAACACATTTTGTACCGCACAGAGATCTCTAAGACATACGCCAGGGGCCTCACGTTTTGGGGCAAACTGCACATTATTTAAATCATCATAACTACAGATCATAATGCACTTTAGGTGTTGTTTTTCAATAATTATAACATTTTTATTTACAAAAACAAAGTTCCTAGTACTTTTTTAACATATGGTACTGCGTAAAACATTTTCCTCTATGAAGAGGGACCAAACAAAATTTACATAGTATCTAGATTCGCTCTTTTTCCATGGGGGGCACAAGCTCTGCAGGCTCTCGTAGGAGATTTTTTCTTTCCACTCGCTGGAATACACGTAGGTTCATGCTGCTTCATATCACCTGACAACCTTTTGGGTGGGTCTTTACGAGGTGCTCTCCTTGCACCCCCAGGGGAAGGGCTGGACAGATTTGTCTCTGGTTCTGGAGAGCCTTTATTATTGTCATCCGTTATCCAGTCTCTCGCCACTGATAGCAGAAACTGTTTATACTTCATTTTTGCTTGTGGATGGAGGACGTTGTACACTCTAAATGAATTGAAAAGTCCACAGTTTATAAGGTACAGCACTACTTTTTTTGTCCATTTCATCGTTTTCCTTAGAATGGAACAACACGAAAGGAAGTGTATCAGTTTCGTTGGTTTCCTTCTTTTTTCTGAGAGAGGGCATTTCTAAAAGCGCCAGGAACTTGAAGACGAAGACTATTCGAATGACCAAAATACAATGTAACTGCAATGCTTTATGGGTTCGTGCAATTATATAGTTTTTCGTAGATTGACCTGCATGGTTTCCACCAATGAGATCGCTTCATTCGATGTGGACAAGACAGTGTGTTGACATCTAGGGTCCATAACAGATGGCGCGTGAAAAACGAGAAAACTCGTGAGCGGTCCTTAACAGATGGTGCGCGAAACACAAGAACGTTCATGAGTGGTAAGAAAGGTGTTAAGGAAGTCTGTGGTGACTCACCCATTGACCACCGAGCTAACTCAACAGAGGCTTCAGTTGCCATAATCAACAAAGACTACAGACTTTACAAAAATAGTTCAGAATAGCCACCACACAGCTACAGGCAGCAATAAACCCTGGGGAAGGAAGATAATTTGTATTCCAGGCTTCCTGATTATAATATGCAAAATGTCCAGTTTTCAACAAAAAAATTTGAAGGCATGTAAAAGAATAGGGTTGGGCCCACCTGTGAGGAAGTCCAATCAGACTTACCAGACAAAAATGTACAACGAACTACCTTAAATATGCTCAGAGAGGCGAAGGAATCCATGAGAGTGATGTCTCACTACGTAGAGAACATCCATAGAGAGAGAAATACAAAACCAAACCGCATTTGGGCAACATGGAGCAGGAAGCACCAGGTACCCCCCTATCTGCACAGACTGCAGTGGCAAAATCTGCCCAATGCAGCGCCTGCAGTCTTGGCTATTGGCACCTTCCAGGGAAGTCTTGAATGGCACATCGTGGTTACTTTTGGTCCGTTTGAACTCAGCATAGCAGCAAATACCCATTCCTCAGCCCAGCCCTGTGGCAAGCAGAAGTCTGCATAAGGTTGTGGAAGCCAGAGTCAGCAGAGTGGGCAACTGTGCTGATGGCTGCTTCTGGTCAGAGGGACACACACAAGGGGGTGTGCACTAGGAAAAGAATAGCAAATGAAATCCAAGTAAGCAGAAGGAAAGAAATAATTAAAAATAGAGCAGAAATCAATGAAATTGTAAACAGGAACTCAATAGAGAAATCAATGAAACCAAAAATTGGTTCTTTGAAAAAGATGAATAAAATTAGTCCTGGCCAGTGTGGATAAATGGTTAAGAGTGTGGGCCTCTGGGCCAAGGAGTCGTGGTTCTGTTCTGGTCAGGGGTACGTATCTGGGTGGCAGGTTCATTCCCGGGCCCCAGTTGGCATGTTCTCTTGCATAAATGTTCTTCTCTCTCCCCCTCCCTGCCTTCCACTCTCTCTAAAAAACCAATGGAAAAGGTATCATCAGTTGAGGATTAACAATAACAACAAAGAATAAAAATAAGCCTCTAGCCAGGCTAACTAATAAAAACGAGAGGCCATAAACGACTAATACCAGAAACAGAAGAGGGAACATCACTACAGACCCCATGGATATCGAAGTGATAATGAAGGGGTGCTATACACAACTCCATGTCCACAAACTTGATACCCAGGTTAATGGACCAATTTCTTTTTCTTTTTTTTTGTTAATCCTCACCCAAGGATATTTTTCCATTGATTTTCAGAGAGAGTGGGAGAGAGAGGGAAAGACAGAAACATTGATCTGAGAGACACATGGATTGGTTGCCTCCTGCACAAGCCCTGACTAGGGCCGGGGTGGGGGAGGAGCCTGCAACCAAGGCACATGCCCTTGACCGGAATCGAACCCGGGACCCTTTGGTCCGAAGCCCAACACTCTATCAACTGAGCCAAACTGGCTAGGGCTGAACCAATTTCTTTTTTTAAAAATTCTCATCCTAGGATATGTTTTTTCTATTGATTTCTGGAGGGATGAAGGAAGGGAGAGAAAGAGAAACATCAGTTGCCTCCCATATGCATACCGACCATGGATCAAACCCGCAACCTAGATATGTGCCCTGACTGAGGATCGAACCCGCAACCTTTGGTGTATGGGTGACACTCCAACCAACTAAGCCCCCAGCCAGTTTCTTGGAAGATAATAAATGGCTCAAATAGTTGGTCCTTGTTTATTTTGTCTCTGTTTCCATTATTTCTCTAGCTTCTTACTAACACTTCTCAACATGGTTCATGGCAGACTTTCCAGGTAAGGAATGAAGGTTGCTTTCCTGAGAGATGGCAAAGGAGGAACCTTAAGAACTTGAGGAATTTACCCATATCTATTGGTAATTGCAGTCAAAGCCTGATGACAACAGTGTGACTTGGCTTCTTTGACCTGAGGGGATGAGTAAAGCTCAAGCTGGAGATTCCAGCAAAGCAGACTTAAAAGAGCCTATGAAACCTGCCCTGCTGGGGCTCAGTGGTTAGCGCATCGGCCTGCGGACTGAAGGGTCACAGGTTCAATTCCTGGTCAAGGGCATGTACCTCAGTTACAGGCTCAATCCCCAGCCCCGGTCTGGGTGCAAACAGGAGGCAACCAATTGATGTGTCTCTCACACATTGATGTTTCTCTCTCTCCCTCCCCTATCCCCTCCACTCTCTCTAAAAAAAAAAAAAAAAAGTCAATGGGAAAGTAATAATAAAAATAAAAGAGCCTATGTGATCAATTTCTGTTCTTATGTTTATGCAAATAATCAGGCCAGATTGAAATTAGACCCAATGCAGTCTCTTTAGTGAAAATAAGGTCATTTTAGGGAGAGGAATTGTGTTTCAATAGAAATTACAGCGCCCCGTTGTGGACATTGGACTCACCTGCCGGTAACTGTCTTCAGGTTTTGTTTTTACCTGTGAGCTAAACCGGCTCCTGACTTCGCCAATCCTCCAAACCTGTTTCATCTCCCATCTCTGGACTAGGAATTATTGAGAACTGAAACTTTTTCCTAAGGCTGTCAGGGTCGCTGAAGGAGGAACGCACGAGGCCGAAAGGGGTAAAGAATTATGAATTTATCAGGTCATCTGGAAACCAGAGGGGCTGAGCCCCAAAATGGCGCCAGCACCCAGGAACCGCGGAATTAGAGGTTTCAAAGGACTCTAGGCCGGCTTTTTTGGCGGGCAGGAATTCTCTGGGCCTGTCAGACCCTGGGCAAGTCTGGAGGGGAGAGTTACTTACTGGTCTTAGCAAGTGGAATGTGGTCTAAGTGAAAGGGAATGTCGGTTGCTAAACCATCTAAAAGTCGGTTTCCCAGGGCTATCGATTCGATGATTTGACCAGACCTAACAACGCCATGCAGAATTTCCCTCAGCACCTGAGGACGTCGCCAGAGACGTTCAAACTGGAGACAAAGAGAATCTATCAGATTGTCACTGCGTTTCATTCCAGCAAAAGCCTTGCATCTGAAAGTCTTCTCAGCTGAGTCTTGCAGACTCAGAAAGTGGTTTGTGATGTGCTGTGCTCAGTAACCTTTGTGTCTTCTTGTGCCTGTTTCATAGGGTGGGTGCCTGTGACCTCATTACCTGTTGCTGTTTACACAGGCGAGGCCTCACTCAGTAGCCCACCTGCAGGGCTGGGTTGACTGGCCTGGACGAGACGGTGGAGTCGGTGACATACAAAGCTGTCTTTCAGCTTTTCTGTCCCTTCTGCCCAAGTTGTTCAGACAGAAACGGCCCAGAGTTCTTAGAGGGAAAATCTTAGCATACTCCCCTTGAATTAAGGATGGTAAACAAGAGGCTTCAGACAGGTGGGATGCACCTTCATACAGGGACGTCCCTCCTCCACCCTGACCTGGGACACTGTAAAGTTCGTCTCTCCTTTTACCTCACCAGACCGTTATTGGCTATATTTCTCCTCATTTTGGATGGCACTGCCAGCTTGTCCAACAACGCCGTCCCCTTACTGCCTTCAGGGTGGTCTGGATTTGCAAACCCCTCCTCCCGGTGTGAAGATGCCCACTCCCTTCTGCTGCTTTCTTCCTTGGCAGACCCGAAGGACGGAAGGCTCCTGGGCCTGGGCAGAGGCAGGACTGTGCCCCTGGACAGCAAGAAGATGCTAAAGAAGAGACATCACCCTTTACCGTCTAAGACCACAGGCCCACGGTCTTCAGGAGGGAAAGGTGTTCATAGGTGGCTAGATGTTAATAAAGGAAGGGAGCTTAAGACATTATCAGCCCAGTAACGAGGGGGCAGAAGCCTGCTCAACCAGGAAGGAACCGCTGCACCCCCTTCCAGGGGTTCCCCGCATTGCCCCGCCCAGGGGACTAGCGCACCCCAGCTCCCCACCTCATGCATGGAGCAGCCTGCCCTTCGCTGGTGGGGAGAGCGAGCGTGGGGGGAGAGGGGAGGTAAGCACATGCGCAGAAGTAAAGTTGGGGCCGTAGGAGCCTGTGGGTGCAGCCTGGGGAAGGGATGGGGCTGGTAAGGACCACAGCGGCAGGAGGTCTAGGAAGCCGGTTAGGTGGGCTGGAGACCGGAAGCCAGGAGCGCTTGGGAAGCTGAGTGGTTGGTTAGCATCACCTGGTCTGTCCCGGGTTGAGATGAGTATCAGCCTGACGGAGACGCGCTCCTGCCTGTGAGCAGCCTCTCCTCCTGGCAGCCACGTGGGCCTCCAGCTGCGGGGCGGGGCGGGGGGCGGATGGGCGCCGGGCGCCAGCCGGGATGCACTGTGCCAGCCGGACCGCGGCAGGGCCTCGGCCTGGACCGGGGCGCAGCGCCCCTGACACCGGCTGAGCGCGGGCCTGGTGAGGACGAGACGGGACGCAGAGCGGTGGGCCGAGGGGGCAGGGGACCCGGGGGCGAGTCGGAGACCGGCCTCCACGGGTCGTCCTCATAGACAGGAAGCAGCAGGCGCCCGTCGGCCCCGAGCTTCCCGGCAAACAGGACGCGGGAGGCTGTGCACGGGGGACTGGAAGGTCCGCCTGGACGAAGGGAGGAAGAGAAACCTAGAAGAGGACTCTGCCCATTTTTTAAAAACACCCAGTAGGAGACATAAGACCTGGGCGACCTACAGGATGGACTGTAAACTCCACAGGACTCGGCCAGCGAGGACCCGGAGGGACTCCCGCGCAGTAGGAGAAAATTGCCCGCTGCTGCCCCGGGTGAGCCCTCCGCCCCGGGCGAGCCTGCTGCCACGGCCCCGCTGAGAGCTGGTAGAAGGCCTCTTGCCGCCCCTCTGTCTCCCAGCCCAGGATCTGAATTCGGACAGGTGAGCATTTCTCACAGGCAGCCTTCCGTTTCCACCCAAATACGCCTCACCGCCAGACCTCACCCTCCCTGGTGGGTCCCCGAAAATGTTTTTCTCGGCACACTGCAAGGACCCCACTTCTACTGGCACCACTGTGTTTATTGCAAAAGCAGGAGCCACCAGCTGGAGGGGGCAGCCCACAGCTGGGCAGAAGGACGGATAGCACCCGTGCTTTAGCTCGTTCCAGCCCATCCATGTGGGTCGCCGCCGCTAGACTCCTGCACATTCTGAGGCACCAAGAGAGGAAATAACCCCATAGATGTCTCCTCCCCACCCGAGAGGGGCTCCCAGCCCCCCTGTTTTGGCCCCAGCCAACCCCCCTCCTGCCCAGCCCCCTCCTTGTCCAAAAGACGTTTTTTCATGAATCTGGGGCTGTAACATAATAAAAAAATGAATACACTGTGCCCCTTAATGGCAGGGATGCGCTGAGTCATGCATCGCTAGGTGAATTCGTCACTGTGTAAACATCATAGAGAAAAGGCTACAAAGGGCTAATTCCAATGTAACCCTGATCTTTGGGGGGCTAGCCATTGGAATCCATGCCAGCAGGCCCAGTGGACATTCCTGATAATCTATAATTAAGCCACTACCTCCTTCCCAGAAACTGGTCTTGCAGAACCTGTTACAGAGGCCATAAAACTGTGAACAGTGCACTGCCCCAGAGGGAGGGTGATTAACGCTGGCGCCAGGCCAGACCATCAGATATGGCCCTGAGACCCCCAACACCTGGGGGCCTTCTTGCAAGGCCCGCGAAAAGGACCCGAAGCATAATTCATATTTGCAGGACAAAGACCACAGGGAGATATAAAGAGAAGCCCCCTGCATGTTTCTTCACTCAGATTTGGAAAGTTATTCCCTGAGTCCGCTGGCATATTAAACAGTGTCCCTCCTTTTCTTTAAAGCGTCGCTTGGTTTTTCTGTCGTCTTCTGCAACAATAGAGCACCTACATGGCTCTATGGCTACCACCAGAATACATGCAGTTCATCCTTGCCAAAACCTGGTTATGAGGGGAATGGCTGTACTTGGTGTTTGTTCCAGATCCTGGCACGTAGCTCCTAAAACCCTTGGAATTTCCAGAGTGATAAGAGTGTCTTTTGTATGATAAAAAAAACCATTGAAACCTGTGAAGAATTTTTGTGAGTTTATTTGAGCCAAACTGTCGACATATGCCGGGAAGCACAACCTCAATGAATTGAGCTAATGCTCTGGAGAATGGCGGGTTACATCTGTATTTATACTTTGCAATTAAAGGAGGGACGTAGGTAGGTTACATGAAATCCATTGGTGATAGACTAGAGAGGCGGGAGGAAGCAAAGCAGGGAAACCTCTGGGATTGGATACAAAGTAGAATGATAGACACACACTTAGGTGGGTGCAGGATCAATTAACGTAACAATGAAGGAATTTGTGGTCTCTGTCCTGGAACCCAGGCACATTAGGTTGTGCCCCAAGGGGTCCAGAAAAAGAAGTTACATGTTACCCAGACATTTCAAAGGTATGTTATCATAGATGCAAAAAGACAGATAGGCTCAGTTAAGGTAAAGGTTGACCTTGTCAGGGAAGATTCCGGCCTAGGATGTAACTGCCCACCATCACTGCTTTTAGTTAAAGTTTAATTTCAGACCATCCTTTGTGGTGACTTTAGGTCTGAGTTTGCAAGACCGCCATGCAGGCCTCCCTGAGCTGTCAGGTCAGCACGTGGCCCCTTTCGGCCACAATGAGATAACTTGTTTCTGGGGGCCCCTAGATAACTTAAGGATGGGGGACGGTCACCCAAAAAACCAAGCCAATTAGAGGGTAGGAAACTGGCAGCCTACCGCCCACCCAAACTCCAGGAGAGAGGGGCTGGAGTCAGTCACCAGTGGCCCATGACTTCAGCAGCCCTGCTAGGCGATGAAGCTCCTTAGCCGTCCACGGTGAGTGGGATTTGGAGAGCTTCCAGGTCGGTGAACACACCCATGTGCCAGGAGGGTGACGCACCCCAGCTCCACAGGGACAGAGGCTCCTGTGCTCAGGACCCTTCTGAACCCCCCTTCCTCTACAGACCTCTTTGTCTGGCGGTTCATCTGTAACCTCCATCAGACCTTTATTATAACCATAACAGCAAAGTGTGTCCCTGAGTCCTGTGAGCGGTGCTGGCAAATTATAACCTGAAGAAGGGCTGCGGGAACCCTGATGTATGGACGTTTGGCTAGAAGTACGGGAGGCCTGGGACTGTCATGGCGCCTCAAGCAGGAGCAGCCTGATGAGTCTCGGGGAGACGGCGTCAGAATTGAATTGAATTGCAGGACACCCCGTTGTCCAGAGACGGAGAACTGGTTGGTGTCGAAAACCCCACACATCAGGTGCCAGGTGGTGTCTCAGGTATGGCAGTGGTGCTTTCTCTCGGGACGGACGCGGCTCACCCGGTGTGATCTGGTCGGCCTCTTGGCGGGCAGAGTCCCGACCAGCAGAGTTGGGTCTGTGTGTGAGCATGTTGGACCGGAGGGGGCGGGATAGAGACGGTGACTGGGCTTGAGCGTGGAATTGCTCCCTCATGTCCCCCCGCCACGCTCTCCCTGGCTCTGCCCACCGGCTCCTCCTGACCCGCTGTCTTTGTCCAGGACTTTTGATCAGAAGGGCGTCGGGGTGTTCTCTCTAAAAGGTTTATTTCCTCTGAGACCCAGGCTGAGGAGAGGGGATCAAATACTTTATTATTTTTATTTTAGAGAGGGGGGGAGGGGAGGGAAGAGAGAGAGAGAGAGAGAGAGAGAGAGAGAGAGAGAGAAACATCAATGCGAGAGAGATACATTGATCAGTTGCCTCCCATATGCACCCAACCGAGGATTGAACCTTCAACCTAGGTATGTGCCCTCCCGGTGCACAGAACAACGCTCTAACCAACTGACCCACACTGCCCAGGGCACTGTTCTTTTCAGTTGCTTGATTTTTAAGAGACATGTCTAATACATCTGGATCCTTCTGCCGTCAGAAGCGGCCTTTTGATTCGTGGTACAGTTCTAGCGATGGCTTGGGAAATAAATGCCACCTGAGAGGTTAGTTGATGGAAGGCGAAGGGAGTTGGGGAGGGCAGTCTGAGCCTTCCCTAGCTTACTATAAGCCGTGACTTAATGTTTCCTGCGTGGGAGGGGGTTAATTTTAAACCCCGCACCCCCTGTTACTAAATAACAGGCACAGCTGGGTTGGTAGGCCAGCGTGTTCCCAGTGGCAGCCGCTCACCCGTGAAGGCTCTGGAAGGGCTGAGTGTCCTGGTCAAACTCCAAAGGTGTTGCAAAGCTACAGGCCCTGGCACTGCGATGCCCGCAGCTGCACGTGATTTAATTCGTGAGTGAGCATCAGGGCGGAAGGGCGACGGCATCTGATGGGCCCAGAGCCATCACTGCCACCAACAAGGAGGGTCTGGAGTCAGGTCTGGAGCTGAACCCCAGCCTTGTCTCTTAAGTGAAATGACAGATGGCGCAGCCTCCTGCCCTCTGCTCCCGGCTGGGGTGACGTCACCTGAGTGGTTTGCTGAGCACAGGAAGGGACAGTGTGCCGAAAGCTGAGCCAGGCCTCGGCCTGGCAGGCCCGCTGGATACCGGTAGCTTCATGGCCCTAAGAAGACCACACCGGCCCGGAAGAGGTCACCCTGAGGGGCCTGGGCCTGTTTCTCGGTCCAGAAGGGTGTTGGGGCAGGTCCTCACTGCCCCTCATGAGTGCCATCTGGGGCCAGGCTGTTGTGGCGGGAAGTAAACCAGGAATGTGAGCATCGCCGTCCCAGGCCCCTCGCCCAGTGCCAGCCCTGAGGGGCGCTGCCTGTGCCCGTGGGGGCGGTGGCCTCGGTCCCCGCCCTCCACACTTCTCACAGGAACTACACGGAGGTTGGGCCGCCCGTTGGGTAGCAGCCTTTCTGGGAACGTTCTGGTGGCTTTGGATCCACCACGCTTTCTTTATTTTCCCCAAACCTCCTCTGAGTTTCAGGAGGCTCCTTCCTCCCCGCCCTTTCAGTTCTCCCCGAGGAGAGAACTCTGAAGCAGTTGCCCTGCCCGGCCACAGGGGGCTGGGGACGCCCTGGTCTTGCTCGGTTTAATGATCAATTTATTGCTGCCAGGAAGTCCTCTCTGCCCGGCTCGGCCCCTACTCCCTTTGGCTCAGAGAAGGCACTACTGCAGGATGGCGGTGGACAACTCCACGGGCGACCCCCAGGCCTCGAGCTCGCAGCTGAGCCTGGCTGACATCATCATCATCACCGTGTACTTTGCCGCAAATGTGGCCGTGGGCATATGGGTGAGAGGCCGGTGGGTGTGGGACCTGGCCGTGGGCATATGGGTGAGAGGCCGGCGGGTGTGGGACCTGGCCATGGGCATATGGGTGAGAGGCCGGCGGGTGTGGGACCTGGCCGTGGGCATATGGGTGAGAGGCCAGCGGGTGTGGGACCTGGCCATGGGCATATGGGTGAGAGGCCGGCGGGTGTGGGACCTGGCCGTGGGCATATGGGTGAGAGGCCGGCGGGTGTGGGACCTGGCCGTGGGCATATGGGTGAGAGGCCGGCGGGTGTGGGACCTGGGCGCCGGCAGCATCTCCCCAGTGACCAGGGCGCGTTGGGTCCTGCTCTCAGTCTGGGATGGATGTGGTCTTCATTTCTGGCTTCGGGCCTGACTCTGAGGGCTGGGAGGGAGGATGGTGTGTGCGCTCTGGAATCCTGGGAAGTTGCTTGGCTTTCTGGGCCTCGGAGTCCTGGTCTGTAACATGGACACACCACCTACCTTGTCCTCAGTCCCAAGTCCTTGAAGTGGGGGGAGGTCTACCTAAGAGGTCCACGGGGCTGGACCCTGCTGCTGCTGCTTCCATAGCTGTAGTGGTGCTGGCAGCTGCCGTGGTGCTGGTGCTGGTAGTGGTGCTGGTACTAGTGGTGCTGGCAGCTGCAGTGGTGGTGGTGCTGGTAGTGGCGGTGCTGGTAGTTATGGTGGTAGTAGTGGTATTATTGATGGTGGTGGTGGTGGTGGTGGTGGTAGTAGTAGTGGTGCTGGTAGTTATGCTGGTAGTAGTGCTGGTAGTAGTGGTACTGGTAGCTGCAGTGATAGCGGTGGTGGTGGTAGTAGTGGTGCTGCCAGCTGCAGTGGTAGTGGTGGTGCTGGTAGTTATGGTGGTAGTAGTGCTGGTAGTAGTGGTGCTGGTAGCTGCAGTGGTGGTGGTGCTGGTAGTGGCGGTGCTGGTAGTTATGGTGGTAGTAGTGGTATTATTGGTGGTGGTGGTGGTGGTGGTGGTGGTAGTAGTAGTGGTGCTGGTAGTTATGCTGGTAGTAGTGCTGGTAGTAGTGGTATTGGTAGCTGCAGTGATAGCGGTGGTGGTGGTGGTAGTGGTGCTGCCAGCTGCAGTGGTAGTGGTGGTGCTGGTAGTTATGGTGGTAGTAGTGCTGGTAGTAGTGGTGCTGGTAGCTGCAGTGATAGTGGTGGTGGTGGTAGTAGTGGTATTATTGGTGGTGGTGGTGGTGGTGGTGGTGGTAGTAGTAGTGGTGCTGGTAGTTATGGTGGTAGTAGTGCTGGTAGTAGTGGTGCTGGTAGCTGCAGTGATAGTGGTGGTGGTGGTAGTAGTGGTATTATTGGTGGTGGTGGTGGTGGTGGTGGTGGTGGTGGTGGTAGTAGTAGTGGTGCTGGTAGTTATGGTGGAAGTAGTACTGGTACTAGTGGTGCTGGTATCTGTAGTGGTAGTGGTGGTGGTAGTAGTGGTGCTTGAGACTGCAGTGGCAGTGGTGGTGGTGGTAGCTGCAGTGGTAGTGGTAGTAGTGGTAGTGGTGGAGGTAGCTGCAGTGGCAGTGGTGGTGGTGGTAGTTCTGGTGCTGGCAGCTGCAGTGGTAGTGGTGCTGGTGGTAGTGGTGGTGTATTAGTGATGATCAGTTGTGGTGGTAGCAGTGGGGTATTGGCGGTGTTGTTGGATGGTGTGGTTAGAATATTAGTGGTGACAGTTGTGGGGGTAGCTGTGGGGTATTGGCGGTGTTGGATGGTGTGGTTAGAATATTAGTGGTGACAGTTGTGGTGGTAGCTGTGGGGTATTGGCGGTGTTGTTGGATGGTGTGGTTAGAATATTAGTGGTGACAGTTGTAGTGGTAGCTGTGGGGTATTGGCGGTGTTGTTGGACGGTGTGGTTAGAATATTAGTGGTGATAGTTGTGGTGGTAGCTGTGGGGTATTGGCGGTGTTGTTGGATGGTGTGGTTAGAATATTAGTGGTGACAGTTGTAGTGGTAGCTGTGGGGTATTGGCGGTGTTGTTGGACGGTGTGGTTAGAATATTAGTGGTGATAGTTGTGGTGGTAGCTGTGGGGTATTGGCGGTGTTGGATGGCGTGGTTAGAATATTAGTGGTGACAGTTGTGGTGGTAGCTGTGGGGTATTGGCGGTGTTGTTGGATGGTGTGGTTAGAATATTAGTGGTGACAGTTGTAGTGGTAGCTGTGGGGTATTGGCGGTGTTGTTGGACGGTGTGGTTAGAATATTAGTGGTGATAGTTGTGGTAGCTGTGGGGTATTGGCGGTGTTGTTGGACGGCGTGGTTAGAATATTAGTGGTGACAGTTGTGGTGGTAGCTGTGGGGTATTGGCAGTGTTGTTGGATGGCGTGGTTAGAATATTAGTGGTGACAGTTGTGGTGGTAGCTGTGGGGTATTGGCGGTGTTGTTGGATGGCTTGGTTAGAATATTAGTGGTGATAGTTGTGGTGGTAGCTGTGGGGTATTGGTGTTGTTGGACGGCGTGGTTAGAATATTAGTGGTGATAGTTGTGGTGGTAGCTGTGGGGTATTGGCGGTGTTGTTGGATGGTGTGGTTAGAATATTAGTGGTGATAGTTGTGGTGGTAGCTGTGGGGTATTGGCGGTGTTGTTGGACGGCGTGGTTAGAATATTAGTGGTGACACTTGTGGTGGTAGCTGTGGGGTATTGGCGGTGTTGTTGGAAGGTGTGGTTAGAATATTAGTGGTGACAGTTGTAGTGGTAGCTGTGGGGTATTGGCGGTGTTGAAAAGCGTGGTTAGAATATTAGTGGTGATAGTTGTGCTAGTAGCTGTGGGGTATTGGCGGTGTTGTTGGACAGCGTGGTTAGAATATTAGTGGTGACAGTTGTGGTGGTAGCTGTGGGGTATTGGCGGTGTTGTTGGACAGTGAGGTTAGAATGTTAGTGGTGACAGTTGTGGTGGTAGCTGTGGGGTATTGGCGGTGTTGTTGGACGGTGTGGTTAGAATATTAGTGGTGACAGTTGTGGTGGTAGCTGTGGGGTATTGGCGGTGTTGTTGGACAGCGTGGTTAGAATATTAGTGGTGATAGTTGTGGTGGTAGCTGTGGGGTATTGGCGGTGTTGTTGGACGGTGTGGTTAGAATATTAGTGGTGACAGTTGTGGTGGTAGTTGTGGGGTATTGGCGGTATTGTTGGACAGTGTGGTTAGAATATTAGTGGTGACAGTTGTGGTGGTAGCTGTGGGTATTGGCGGTGTTGTTGGACAGTGTGGTTAGAATTTTAGTGGTGACAGTTGTGATGGTAGCTGTGGGGTATTGGCAGTGTTGTTGGATGGTGTGGTTAGAATATAGTGGTGATAGTTGTGGTGGTAGTAATAGCAATAACAGAAGCAGCAGTTGAAGTTGATCCTTTTGTGATTAAATTGTGAATTCGGTGGAAGCTGGGCTTGGCCCTGACTCTCTCTATGTACGTGGGGCTCTTTACGGAGCGTCTGAGGCTCAGTTTCCTCGAACACACAGTGTGAACGTCAGTGCAGTCCAGACCCCTGGCTGTTCCAAGGAGCACAGGGGCGTGCGTATCTGGTGCCAACCATCGTGGCCATGTTCCGGGAGGCGGGGCCTGTGCACGCACCGAGGGGCCAGCAGAGGCTTTCTGCGTGGGACAGCGGGAGCGAGGCTGAGAGGTCAGCAGACCTCAGCACCGACAGGAGAGGAGAGGAGGGACGCTTTCCCGCCAGCACCAGCGAGGCTTTAGCGGGGAGCGCGTCCCTAAGGAAGGTGTTTGGGGCCTCTGAGGCCAGGCACTGTGCCGTGCAGACCCGCCTGTCCCAGCGCAGCCTGGCTGTGGCCCGGGCAGTGTGGGATGTGGGAGTTATGGCCTGCCCCTCCCAGAGGCCATGCCAGCCCCGCTGGGTGCCGCTGGCAGAGAGCTGTGAGCATGTGCAGGATATAGCAGGGCTGGAAGAGGGGGGGGCCGAGCCAGGTCCCACAGGGTTGTAGGTGCTCATGGCCCAGAGGCAGGTGGACCAGCGGGGCAGGTGCAGCTCTGCAAAGATGCTCTGGTGGTGAGGTGAGGCGAGGAGAGCCAGGGGAGGGCCTTCAAGGACGGTTCCTGGAGGAGAGGGCTCTGAGTTAACCTTTTGCACCCATTAGGCCATCTGTTAACAAGTGACAGAAAACCTATTTCAAATGCGCTAAAACACTGAAGGAAATGTAAGGCATCCATCCTGAAAAGGGCAGCAATAGGGAGGCTTCAGGTACAGTGTGATCTGGGCTCGCAGTACCATCAAGGCTAGGGTTGCACAGCACTGTGGTTCTCTCGCCTCCACCTACTCGTATGTGTGGCTTTGTCCTGAGTCCACTTTCCCTCCGGAAGGGGAGATGCCAGCCTAGGGTCCAGCCTGGGTGTAAATTCCGAGTTCACTCGGAACCAGCTCTGCCACAGAGGGGCTCTCCGTGGGTGCACACGAGGTGTCCATGGTGCCGGCAGCCCCAGAGCCCAGCTTCCTCCTCCACCTCGCGGTCCAGAAGCAACCCAGCTGCATGCACTCTGACTACCGCCTCTTAAGCCAGGACTGCCCCTGACCAGGTGTGACAGGCGCAGGGCCCGGCGCTGGGGATGGGGGGTGGGGGGGGGGCACTCCAGCCAATTGCTGGGAAAAGGGGCCCCTTTAGGAATGGAAAGGAGAATAAGGAGGCAATTGGCAGGGCGCTGTGTCCTTGAAAGATGAGGAGACGTTAGGAAAAGGCAGGGGCTACGGCCAGAGCTGCTCGAGCTGTGGGTGCGCAGGCCACACAGCCGGACGGAGCCTTCGGGCTGCGCTGCTCTCAGTCCCGCTGGCCACGGGCAGAGGAAGGAGGAGACGCGAGTGGACTTGGGGCCGGAGAAAAGCAGGAAGGAGCCACATCAAAAGCTTCGGCTTAGTCATCTTGAACATGGGCTGGGGGACAGTGAAAAGCCAGGAAGACAGAAGCCTACAGAGTGACTGGTAGTTTCTGATCCAGCCTTGAAATGTGTATCTAAATACGCCTCCTGGGCCCCTTTTCTCAAATTTCTCCTGTTTTCAATTTTCTATCTTTCCAATTTCTCTCATCCAGGTAGCGCCAACGAGGCGTGGAAAAGCCCCCTGATCCCTGACCCTTATTCAACACTTACCGGGCCCAGGCGCCAGTGTCAGAGCCACCTGCCTTCACTCATTAACCTCCTCAGAGCCCACGAGGGAAGAGCTACTAGGGCCACAGTTCAGAGGAGGACACGGAGGCACTGGTTACACTAAGCCGCTTGCCCAGGCACTCTGATTTCTGATTTTAAATTCCAAACACATAGAGCCAAAATCCATACTCCCCCCAGATAAAAGGCAGGCAGGACATCAAGTGATCATTTGTTGAAATGTATTAGAAATATAAATATTAGAAGTAAGGAATCAAGACCAAAGGGCTTTCAGCTTCCAGAGCAGAAATAAGAAAGCCCAGCTTAGCTGCGCACTGAGGCACGCTCTGAGGAAGGTCAAAGCTTGACCTTCAGGGCCCCAGCAACCTTCCTGAAGCGGTTTGGCTGGTCAGGGATAAGAAGCCAGGAGGAGCTGGCTCAGTCAGCGCTGGTCAGCTCTGCTCGTGGTCACAGCTCCCCGTTATGTCTGTGTCCATCCCTGCCTGAGGCCCAGAGCTCCCCCTGCCCCCCGGGTGGGGGTGGCGGCTCCAGGGGGGTTGGGCAGTGGCCGGGAGTAGGCTGGACAGAACTGAAGCTCGGGGAAGCTGACTGCTGAGCCCAGGGCAGGGGGAGCGGGCTGTGGATGGGGAGCTGGCTGCCTCTGTTCTTTTTTCTTTTAATGGGTAATATTCACGTAACATAAAACTCACCATTTTAACCATGTTTTAGTGTTATAATTTTTTTGTGTTTTTTCTATTAGTATTCAAAATCAAGTAGCAAAATGATTAATAGTTGTATCCATCTCATGGAGCCTCAATCATGAATGGGGAAGCGTGTAGGACGTGGGGTTAGGAGTGCAGTGGGAACCTCTTGTGCTGCTTGCTCACGGGCCTCTCACTCCATTGAGCTCATCGTCCTGCCCATCTTTGGAGGAGCCTGCAGGGCATAGTTACAGCCACATGCAACCGTCAGTGTCTTCCCAGACCAAGACCCAGCAACACTCTCTTTTTCTTGTTTTTATTTATTCATTTTTTTTATTGTTGACAGTATTACAGATTCTCCCCTTTTCCTCCCTTTGCCCCCTCCCCCCAACCCCTGCCTCACCCAGGCCTTCACCTCAGTATTATGTGTCCACGGGCTATGCATATGTTCTTTAAGCCAATCTCCCTCCTCCCCCGTTTCTCTCTGAGACCTGTCAGTCTGTTCCATGCTTCCATGGCTCTGGATCTATTTTGTTCATCAGTTTGTTTTGTTCATTAGATTCCACATATGAGTGAGATCATGTGATATTTGTCTTTCTCTCACTGGCTTATTTCACTTACCATGATACTCTCCAGGTCCCTCCATGCTGCTGCAAAGGGTAAAAGATTCTGCTTTTTACAGCTGCATAGTATCCCATGGTGTAAATGTACCACAGCTTTTTATCCACTCATTTACTGATGGGCTGTTTCCAGATCTTAGCTATTGTAAATTGCGCTGCTATGAACATCGGGGAGCATATAGTCTTTCTAATTGATTTTTGGGACTCTTAGGATATATTCCCAAAAGGGGGATTGCTGGGTCAAACTATGGTTCCACTTTTAATTTTTTGGGCAACTCCACACTGTTTTCCACAGTGGCTGCACCAGTCTGCATTCCCACCAGCAGGGCACTACGGTTCCCTTTTCTCCACATCCTCGCCAGCACTTGTTGCTTGTTGATTTGTTGATGGTAGCCATTCTGGTAGGTGTGAGGTGATACCTCATTGCATTTTAATTTGCATCTCTGGGATGATTAGTGACTTCAGAGTATTTTTTCATATGTCTCTTGGCCATCTGTATGTCCTCTTCTATTCGGTTCCTTTACCCATTTTAAATCAGATGATTTGTCTTCCTGGTGTTGATTTGTATGAGTTCTTTGATTATTTTGGAAATTAACCCCTTATCAGATGTATAATAGGTGAGTATGTTCTCCCACACAGTGGGTTCCCTTATCATTTTGATGCTGATTTCTTTTGCTGTGAGGAAGATTTTTAGTTTGATGTAGTCCCATTTGTTTATTTTTCCTTTGTTTCTGTTGCCCTAGGAGATGTATGAGTGAAAATTCTGCTACATGAGATATCTGTGATTTTACTCCCTGTTTTCTTCTAGGATATTTATGTTTTTGTGACTTATATTTACGTCTTTTATCCATTTTGAGTTTATTCTTGTGTATGGTGTAAGTTGTAGCCTAGTTTCATTTCTTTTTCACATACCTGTTAATTCTAAGCACCGTTTATTGAAGAGACTGTCTTTGCTCTATTGTATGATCTTGCCTCCTTTGTCAAATATTAATTGACCATAATGGTGTGGGTCAATTTCTGGGGTCTCTGTCCTGTTCCATTGATCTATATGCCTGTTCTTGTGCCAGGACCAGGTTGTTTTGATAACAATGGCTTTGTAGTATAGTTTGGTATCTGGTATTGTGATCCATCCAACTTTGATCTTCTTTATCAAGAGTGCTGCAGCTATTCAGAGTCTTTTTTGGTTCCTTATATAAATTTTTGGAATATTTGCTCTACATATGTGAAATATGCCAATTATATTTTAACTGGGATTGTATTTTTATTTTATTTTATTTTATTTATTTACTTTAATTAAATCTTTATTGTTCAGATTATTACATTTGTTCCTCTTTTTTCCCCCCCATAACTCCCCTCTTCCCAGTTCCCGCCCCACCCTCCGCCCTCACTCCCCACCCACTGTCCTCATCCATAGGTGCACGATTTTTGTCCAGTCTCTTCCCGAATCTCCCACACCCCTTTCCCCCCCAAGAATAGTCAGTCCATTCCCTTTCTATGTCCCTGATTCTATTATAATCACCAGTTCATTCTGTTCATCAGATTATTTATTCACTTGATTCTTAGATTCACTTGTTGATAGATGCATATTTGTTGTTCATAATTTGTATCTTTACCTTTTTCTTCCTCTTCCTCTTCTTAAAGGATACCTTTCAGCATTTCATATAATCCTGGTTTGGTGGTGATGAACTCCTTTAGCTTTTCCTTATCTGTGAAGCTCTTTATCTGACCTTCAATTCTGAATGATAGCTTTGCTGGATAAAGTAATCTTGGTTGTAGGTTCTTGGTATTCATCACTTTGAATATTTCTTGCCACTCCCTTCTGGCCTGCAAAGTTTCTGTTGAGAAATCAGCTGACAGTCGTATGGGTATTCCCTTGTAGGTAACTGAGTTTCTTTCTCTTGCTGTTTTTAAGATTCTCTCTTTGTCTTTTGCTCTTGGCATTTTAATTATGATGTGTCTTGGTGTGGTCCTCTTTGGATTCCTTTTGTTTGGGGTTCTCCGCGCTTCTTGGACCTGTAAGTCCATTTCTTTCACCAGGTGGGGGAAGTTTTCTGTCATTATTTCTTCAAATAGGTTTTCAATATCTTGCTCTCTCTCATCTTCTGGCACCCCTATAATTCTGATGTTGTTACGCTTGAAGCTGTCCCAGAGGCTCCTTACACTATCCTCGCATTTTTGGATTCTTTTTTCATTTTGCTTTTCCGGTTGGATGTTTTTTGCTTCCTCGCATTTCAAATCATTGACTTGATTCTTGCGCTCCTCTGGTCTGCTGTCGGGCGTCTGTATAATATTCGTTATTTCAGTCCATGTGTGCTTAATTTCTAGTTGGTTCCCCAATATAAGATCGAGGGTCTTATTAGTTTTCGTGTAGATCTCATTAAGTTTATCGGCAGCTTCTAAACAGTTCTTGAGAGACCTTAAAAGTGTGGTTCTGAACTCTATATCTTCCATTGACAATTTTGTCCTGTTTCTTTGTCTCCGCATTTTGTTATGCTTCCTTGGTGCACCCCCTAGTGGTCTTTGTTCGCAGTCTTATAGTTAAATCTTGATTGTTGTAGCTAATTCCAGGGAGGGATTGATCTCCAGGCCAAGTGGCTATGAGAATCAGCTGTGTCAGCAGTGAGAGAACTTCTGTCCTCTAGGGAGGTGCTAATCTAGCCTTTGCCTGAGGCTATCTGGCAAATGCCTCTGTGCAGGGCTTGGGCAGGGCGGGTCGAACAGGATCAACAGCGTGGGCCGGAGAGAGCAGTTATGGCGGCTCTCAGTCCTGTCCCCAGGGGCTCTGCCTCTCTGAGTCCCAGCACCCGCTGCAAAGCTCGGAGAGAAAGCTGCACTCGCTCTGACCGAAGCCAGACAGTCCCGCTTCTCCCGTTTGAGTCTGGGTCCCGGATCTGGAGCTCAGAGTCTGTGACTCCCTCCCAATTGAAAACAACAACCGCGCCCTCCGCCGCCAGCCCGCTTGGCGCACTCCGCACCTCAGAATTTGACTTCAGCACTGCGCCTCCTCTGAGTGTCCGTATGCGTTTCTCTTTCCTCCTAGTTGTAGGACTTCCACTCAGCCAGCGTTCCTGTGGTTCTGGGTGATGTCCCTTCCGTTTTTTGGTTTCACTTTTGAAGTAGTTGTTCAAAGCAGCAAACTCCGGCGTTAACCTATGCCGCCATCTTGGTTGTCTCTCCTGGGATTGTATTGAATCTAAAGATTACTTTGGGTGATATGGACATTTTAATGATGTTAATTCTACCAAATTATGAGCACGGTATATGATTCCACTTGTTTGTATTGTCTTCTATCTCTTTTTTCAATGTCCTGTAGTTTTTGAGTACATGTCTTTTACCTCCTTGATTAAGTTTATTCCTAGATATCTTAATTTTTTTGGTTGCAATGGTAAATGGGATTTTTTTTTCTAGTTTCTCTTTTTGATAATCATTATTGGTGTATAGAAATTCCATTGATTTCTGGATGTTAATTTTGTATCCTGATACTTTAACAAATTCATTTATTAAACCTAGTAATTTTTTTTATGGAGTCTTTAGGGTTTTCTATGTACAATATCATGCCATTTGTGAATAATGAGAGTTTTACTTCCTCCTTTCCAATTTGGGTGCTTTTTACTTGTTCATCTTTTCTGATTACTGGGGTTAGGGCTTCCAGTACTATGTTGAATAAGAGTGGTGGAAGTGGACATCCCTGTCTTGTTCCTGTTCTTAATGGGATTGCTTTTAGTTTTTGGTCATTGAGTATGATATTGGCTGTGGGTTTGTCATACATGGGCTTTATCATGTTGATCCCTCTATTCCCACTTTGCTGAGAGTTTTTATCAAAAATGGGTGCTGGATTTTGTCAAATGCTTTTACTGCATCTATTGATATGATCATGTGATTTTTAAAAAAATATGTTTTTACTGATTTCAGAGAAGAAGGGAGAGGGGGAGAGAGATAGAAACATCAATGATGAGAGAGAATCATTGATCAGCTGCCTCCAGCATGCCCTCTGCTGGGGATCGAGCCCGCAACCAGGGCATGTGCCCTTGATCAGAATCGAACTGAGAACCCTTCGGTCCTCAGGCCAGCGCTCTAGCCACTGAGCCAGACCAGCTAGGGCAGTGGTCAGCAAACTCATTAGTCAACAGAGCCAAATATCAACAGTACAACGATTGAAATTTCTTTTGAGAGCCAAATTTTTTAAACTTAAACTATATAGGTAGGTACATTGTTATTAACTTAATCAGGGGACTCCTAAGCTGGCCTTTGCTAAAAACGTCCTCAATCTGATGGAGGTACGTTCGCTGAGGTCGACCCCTTCCAATTCTCCCATCCACACTCGCCTTGTATACTTGTTTCAGATAGATGAGTGTGGATGGGAGAGTTGGAAGGGGTGGACCTCAGCGAACATACCTCAAAACAATGTACCTCCCCCAGCTGTGTATCCTGCACCCCGCTTGAGCGGCGTCTCCCGTTGCCCGACCGACACCCCCCCACTTCTTCTAATGCTACTTCTTCAAAATAGGCTCTCCTAGGCCGAAAACTGACTTCTGCACATGGGCCACGAAGTTTCAATTGCACTGTACATGCGTGCCCGCACATGGTATTTTGTGGAAGAGCCACGCTCAAGGGGCCAAAGAGCCGCATGTGGCTCGCGAGCCGCGGTTTGCCGACCACTGAGCTAGGGTGATTTTTATCCTTCATTTTGTGATTGTGATGCATCACATTTATTGATTTGAGAATATTGTACCAGCGTTGTATCCGCAGAATAAATCCCCTGGTCATGGTCTATGATCTCTTATTTTTTTTTTAATTAAATTGATTGGGGTGACATTGGTCAACATGAACATAGGTGTCAGCTGTGGGTTTCTATGTTACAAGATCTGTATATGGCACTGCGTGCCCACCACCCACAGTCAGGTCTGCTCCTGTCACCTTGTATTAGGATCTCCGTCTCCCCCACCCCTTCCCCCTGGCACCCACCACACTGCTGTTTGTGTTCACGAGTTTCGTTTTTACATCCCACACATGAGTGAGATCGTGTGGTTCCCAGCTTGTTCCGACCGACGGGTTTCACTCGGCATCATGTTCTCAGGGCCCGTCCAGATGGTTGTAAACGGCGCTGATCCGCCCTTTCTCGTGGCTGAGTATATCCACTGTGTGCATGGACCACATCTTCTTTACCCATCCTCTATGGCCGGGCACTTTGGTTGTTCCCATGTCTTGGCCACTGTGAATAATGATGCAATAGGGGTGCATGCATCTTTGTGAATACAAGATTTCGAGATCTTGGAGTATATACTCAGGAGAGGGATGGCTGGGTCAAATGGTAGTTCTATTCTTTTTTTAAAAAATTATATTTTTATTGATTTCAGAGAGGAAGGGAGAAGGAAAGAGAGATAGAAACATCAATGATGAAAGAATCATTGATCGGCTGCCTCCTGCACACCCACTACTGGGGATCGAGTCCGCAGCCCAGGCATATGCCCTTGACCGGAATCGAACTTGGGACCCTTCAGTCTGCAGGCTGACGCTCTTTCCACTGAGCCAAACCAACTAGGGCAGTAGCTCTATTCTTAACTTTTTGAGGAATCTCCAGACTGCTTTCCATAGTGGTTGTACCATCTACATTCTCATCAGCAGTGAATGAGGGTTCCCTTTTTTCCACGGCCTCTCCAGCACTTGTTGTTGCTTGTCTATTTGAGAACGGGCACTCTAACAGGTGTGAGGTGGTATCTCACTGTGGTTTTGATTTGCATTTCCTAATTGCCAGTGAGGTTGGGCATCTTTTAATAGATCTATTGGCTGTTTGTATCTTTATTAAAAAGGCAAAGCAAATAAATTTATACATTTGACCCATGAGGCACAGATGCTGCCCTACCCCCAGCCTGTTTAGAATGCAGGCTGCTTGGGGCTTTTATTTGCATTTTATTTTTAAAATTTCGCTGGTGAAAATTTCTGGTTTTACTTAAGAAATATTTTATTACTTGTTTTGCCCTTCCTTAGAGGCCAAAACCTTCATTGCATATAAAATATATGTATATAAGTAGAATATAGTTATTAATTTTTATTTGATAAAGCTTCCCATGTGCTTTCAAGTATACTAGAGCAGTTTAATTTAAAATTATTTCCTTTAAGAAGAGAGAACAAACTTTTGAAAACCTTTTAGGGCCTGTGAAATGTCCCAAAGGTATCTCTCATTAAAGTCTTGAAATTTAACTTGGAAAGATCATATAAAGATTTTATATTTTTTGCCGAAACCGGTTTGGCTCAGTGGATAGAGCGTCTGCCTGTGGACTGAAAGGTCCCAGGTTCGATTCCGGTCAGGGGCATGTACCTGGGTTGCGGGCACATCCCCAATAGGGGGTGTGCAGGAGGCGGTTGATGGATATTTCTCTCTCATTGATGTCTCTGGCTCTCTATCTCTCTCCCTTCCTCTCTGTAAAAAAATCAATAAAATATATTTTAAAAAAAAGATTTTATATTTTTTATAATTATTTTAAAAGATAATTAAATTTAAATTGGTTTTTATATTAAAAATTTAGCTGAGATCACAGAATTAATCCTCTTTTTCAATTAGACCAGTGTTGAAATTTTACTACAATCATATGATTTCTCCCAATTTAATTTGAACCTTAAACTCTTAGAAGTCTTAAATTTTTTTGCTGATAAAAGTTAAATATTTAGCATTTCTCAGATTAGTAGTACCTTTACATTTTTAAGAATACAAGATATAATTAATTCAATTCTGACCTCTAGATTTTTCATGAGGCAAATTCAGATTAATATTTCAGTATTTTGTCATTTCAAAATACTTAGACATTTAATTTTATTATTTAACTCAGCAAACTTCCAAAGTTTTAAGCAGCCATAGTTTGGCAGCAGGTCGGTAGCCATTCAAATGTAAATTACTACCTTCTTCCTTAAGAGATTACCATGGGAAGCCAGCCTTCTAAATTGACAAAGGGTGTAGCAAGTCTTTACCTGGGCTACTAGGACCTTTATAATTAATACTAGAGGCCTGGTGCACAAAAATTTGTGCACTCAGGGGGGTCCCTTAACCCAGCCTATGCCCTCTTGCAGTCTGGGACCCCTCGGAGGATGTCCACCTGCTGGCTTAGGCCCGCTCCCTGGGAGATCAGGCCCAAGCTGGCAGTCAGACATCCCTCTGGCAGCCTGGCAGCCCTCGGGGGATGTCCACTAGCCAGCGGGGAGCAAGTCTAAGCTGCAGTTGGACATCCTTAGCACTACTGAGGAAGCGGGAGAAGTTCCCACCACCACCGCTGTACTGGCAGCCATCAGCCTGGCTTGTGGCTGAGCAAAGCTCCCCCTGTGGGAGCACACTGACCACCAGGGGTGGCTCCTGCATTGAGCGTCTGCCCCCTGGTGGTCAGTGTGTGTCATAGTGACCAGTGATTCCCAGTGGCTCTGCTGTTAGGGTCAATTTGCATATTACCCTTTTATTATATAGGATAGAGGCCTGGTGCATGGGTGGGGGTCAGCTGGTTTGCCCTGAAGGGTGTCCCGGATCAGGGTGGGGGGGTCCCACTTAGGTGCCTGGTCAGCCCGGGCGAGGAGCTGAGGGCTGTTTTCAGACTGGCCAAACCCTCTTCAGGGTGAGGGTCCCTGCTGGGGTGCCTGGCCAACCTGGGTGAGGGGCTGATGGCTGTTTGCAGCTGGTCACACCCCCTTCAGGGTGGGGGTCCCCACTGGGGTGCCTGGCCAGCCTGGGTGAGGGGCTGAGGGCCATTTTCAGGCTGGCCAAGGCCCTCCCCACCCCCCCAGCAACAGAAGCTCCCAGCCTCTCTTTCCTTCCTTCCTTTCTTCCTTTCTTTCTTTCTTTCTTTCTTTCTTTCTTTCTTTCTTTCTTTCTTTCTTTCTTTCTTTCTTTCTTTCTTTCTTTCTTATTCTGGGATTTATTTACCTTCTATAATTGAAACTTTGTAGCCTTGAGAGGAGCTCAGAGCCGGCCAGGGCAGGTGGGAGGGAAGCCTCCTGCTCGCTCCACCTCTGTGGCCACGGCCGGCTGAAAGCAGGTATCTGGGGTTTATTTACCTTCTATAATTGAAACTTTGTTGCTTTGAGTGGAGCTCAGAGCCTGCCGTGGCAAGCGGGAAGCTTGGCTTCCTCCATCATTGGGGCAACCAAGTCTTCTGCTTGCTCCAGCTCTGTGGCTGCCAGCCGCCATCTTGGCTGGGTTAATTTGCATATAGTCACTCTGATTGGCTGGTGGGCATGGCTTAAGGCATAGCGAAGGTATGGTCAATTTGCATGTTTGTCTTTTATTAGTGTAGATATTATTTAGCTATGTTTTAGCAATTTTGAGATTCTAGAGCCAATTACAATGATCTAAGGCATTTACTTTGGCAAATTCTGTAACAGAGATAACTCACTAACTTTTTAATTTTTTAACTTTAGAATGCGATCTATTATTATTTGAAAACTACCCTTTAATATGAAAATCTTTGGGTCATCTCTGCCATCTTTCTTTTGAGAAAAAACAGTCTTTGGGTTTTATTCTGAAGCATCGTAAAGAGATTAAGGTTAGCTCAAAACTATCTAACATCCAAAATCGAACCGTGTGCACACATTTTTTAAGCTAACTTCTCTCTTTACACGTGCACAGAAACCTCAGACGCATTTCTAAATTCTGCAAAACTTTTCATGGTGAGAAGGAGACTTTTCCTAGAACACTCGTGAGGGGGCGTACATGTTACAGGATGACCACATGTCTTCCTTCCCCCACCTCCTATTTGCTTTGGGGAAAAATTCAGTAATGGTCTGGTTGTCTACTGTTTGTTTGTTTTTGTTTTTAAATTAAAGGCATGCTTGGAATTAGCTGGCCTTTGTTTAAACTTCCCTGGGTTGCAATTTTTTTTAATTAAATCTTTATTGTTCAAATTATTACAGTTGTTACTCTTTTTCCCCCATATAGCTCTCCTCCATCCAGTTCCCACCCCACCCTCTGCCCTTACCCCTTCCACTGTCCTCATCCATAGGTGTATGATTTTTGTCCAGTCTCTTCCTACACCCCCACACCCCTTTCCCCCCAGGAATTGTCAGTCCACTCCCTTTCCATGTCCCTAGTTCTATTATATTCACCAGTTTACTCTGTTCATCAGATTTTTTATTCACTTGATTTTTAGATTCACTTGTTGATAGATGTGAATTTGTTGTTCATAATTTTTATCTTTACCTTTTTTTCTTCCTCTTCTTAAAGAATACCTTTCAGCATTTCATATAATGCTGGTTTGGTGGTGATGAACTCCTTTAGCTTTTTCTTATCTGTGAAGCTCTTCACTTGATCTTAGCCAAAAGGCCGAGAAGCGATATCTTATCTGTGAAGCTCTTTATCTGACCTTCAATTCTGAATGATAGCTTTTCTGGATAAAGTAATCTTGGTTGTAGGATCTTGCTATTCATCACTTTGAATATTTCTTGTCACTCTCTTCTGGCCTGCATAGTTTCTGTTGAGAAATCAGCTGACAGTCATATGGGTACTCCCTTGTAGGTAACTGACTTTTTCTCTTGCTGCTTTTAAGATTCTCTCTTTGTCTTTTGCTCTTGGCATTTTAATTATGATGTGCCTTGGTGTGGTCCTCTTTGGATTCCTTTTGTTTAGGGTTCTCTGCACTTCCTGGACTTGTAAGTCTATTTTTTTTCACCAGGTAGGGGAAGTTTTCTGTCATTATTCCTTCAAATAGGTTTTCAATATCTTGCCCTCTCTCTTCTTCTGGTATCCCTATAATTCGGATGTTGGTATGCTTGAAGTTGTCCCAGAGGCTCCTTACACTATCTTCATATTTTTTGATTCTTTTTTCTTTTCGCTTTTCTGGTTGAGTATTTTTTGTTTCTTCGTATTTCAAATCTTTGACTTGATTCTTGGGATCCTCTTGTCTGCTGTTGGATCTCTGTGCATTATTCTTTATTTCAGTCAGTGTATGCTTAATTTCTAGTTGGTCTTTTTTCATATCCTCCAGGGTCTCACTAAATTTATCAGCGGTTTCCAGAAAATTCTTGAAAAACCTTATAACCGTGGTTTTGAACTCTATATCCAGTGGTTTGCTTTCCTCCATTTCTGTCATTTGTGACCTGTTTCTTTGTCTCCACATTTTTTATGCTTCCCTGTGTTGGTAGAGTGGCTTTGTGTGCTAGGTGACCTATAGGGCCCGGTGGCTCAGCTTCCCCAATTACCTGAGTTGGACACTCTTGGTGCATCCCTTTGTGGGCTTTGTGCACAGTCTTATTGTAGTCTTGTTGTAGTTAAGCCTTGATTGTTGTAGGTATCACTGGGAGGAATTGACCTCCAGGTCAATTGGCTGTGAGAATCAGCTGTGTCTGCAGTGGGAGAACTTCTGTGCTGAAGACACCCTTCTGGGACAAGACTTGCATCAGTGGGGCTTTGGTGCTCACTGAGTCTGCCCCCTGAGTGTGTCCCTTATGGATCTAATGAGTTGTAATGTGGATGGTTCCACTCTGACCACTGGGTACACTGGCTCTTGGATCTTAGGGGGTGCTAATTTAGCCTCTTCCTGAGGCTACCCAGCAGGAGCTACGAAGAGATCTGAAGATTCCCCTTCCTGTTTTGGGGTTTGGAGGTGCCCAGATGAGGCCCAGCTGTGAAGCAATGCAAGCTGCTGTGGGGCCTTGGGCCTTCTCTTAGAAGTTCTGGGTCTGTCTGGCCCAGCTGCAATTTGTTAGGTAATTTTCAGATTGCAAAGGGCCAGGGCATTCATATGCAAAAGCCTCTGCTGCAGCCTGGGTGGGGCGGGGTCTCAGGGAATCAAGAGGGCGGAGCAAGCAGCTATGGCTGATCCTCAGCCCTGCCCTAAGGGGCCCCGCCACTCAGGAAGGGAGCAGCCAAGCAAGCTCCGACTCTCCATACAAGGTTAGTTGGGAAACTACTGTGACCACGAAGCAAGGCCCGGGGTCAGAGGAGTTTATGCAGTTGCTTAAGGTGCCATTGCACCAAAAGAAGGTACCGGGGCTGGCCTTGGTGGGACTGGCTGGTAATTGCTGCAAGCACCTCTGAGGGAAAGCCGCCCTCAAGTTCTGAGTTCTGCCTGATGCCAGACAGTCCAGTTTCTCCCCGTATGAGTCTGGGTCCCCAGAGACTTCCCGGGACTGGAGTTCAGAGCAGTTAGGAGCTTGTGACTCCCTCCCGATTCAAAAAACAGCTGCATCCTCAGGTGCCAGCCCCTTTCTGCGCACGCTCAAGCCTCCGTACCTCTGCACTTTACTTCTGCAGCTCCTCTGAGTTTCAGTGTGCTTTTCTCTTTCCTTCTAGTTGTAGAATTTCCACTCAGCCAGCCTTCCTGTGGTTCTGGATGATGTCCGTTTTGTCTTTTCGTTGTATTTTTGAAGTTGTTGTGAGAGGCAGCAATTTCCAGTGTTTACCTATGCCGCCATCTTCGTTTTTCCTGGGTTGCAATTTTTACAGATTTTACACTTTTCAAATTAATCTTAAAATCTCAAAATTTTAACACAGCACAATAAAATCATAAATCAGAGAAAAGCTGATTAAATTTACAATACAGACACATAGAAAGAATTTAACTAGCTAAGAGTTTCTGGTGGTCTGGGAGGGAAAGAAAAAAAAATTAAGATAAAGAATTATTGGCAGTTGCTGAGAAAGTCCTTTAATCCTTTCTACTTGGCCCAGCCCAGTACAAGTAGTTTGAGCCCCCAGAAAAATGAAATATGAAGTCACTTTCACTTTCGGCCGAGCTTCTGCATCCAGCTGTAAAGGCTGAGCAACTGTGAGTAAAATCTTTCTTATTGTAAGGTTCGCGGCACAGGAGACAAGGTCAGAGAGCCAGGCAAGTCAAAAAGAAGGAACTTTAATCTGCACTCCCGGGTGAGGTTCATGGGTCCAAGGGTGGGGCCAGTGAAGTCACACCAAAAGGGAGTGGAGGCACTTTTTAAAAATATATATATTTTATTGATTTTTTTTACAGAGAGGAAGGAAGAGGGATAGAGAGTTAGAAACATCGATGAGAGAGAAACATCAATCAGCTGCCTCCTTCACACCCCCTACTGGGGATGTGCCCACAACCAAGGTACATGCCCTTGACCGGAATCGAACCTGGGACCCTTCAGTCCGCAGGCTGACGCTCTATCCACTGAGCCAAACCGGTTATGGCATGGAGGCACTTCTTTTATACAGCTGTTCAGAGAGGGCAGGGGAGCATGAGCTGTGGGAGTTTCTGCCGTGGGCAGGTCTGTTCCAGGTTCCAGGAAGGATCCAGTATCTGCGTCACCATCTGCCTTGCGATTGCATGCATCGGCTCCTGGACTTCCCTCTGACCTAACATCCCGGCCTTTTGGTGATAGGGGGCACCAAAATCGTCTTGGCTACTTCCTGCTGACCAGGGGCGAAGAGGGAAGGGGGGTTTTAAAGGCCAGGGTCAGGCAGAGGCAGGTTGGAGGGCAGCCTAGCATAGGGGTGGAGCAGGAGCTGATTTACAGTCACCCATGACATCTCCGCAATCCTGGAGCGGGTGAACCTGAAGAGGCAGGGGGCTAGGAGAAAAAAAAGACTCAGATGAGAATCAGGGGCCCTATCATGGGTAGGATCCAGGTAGCTAAGGGGCTTTGGAACCAGCCAAAAAGAGAGTTGTCCCAGGAGTGTCTTGCACGTAGTTCTTCACTCAGCTTAGTCAGGGTCTGCACGTTCTGCTCCACTACTCTGGACTTGTTGATGTTGTAGCAGCATTCTTCCTAAAGGAATATGCAGGTTCCTCCTTTCTCTGAAGTAAGAAGGTCTAGGGCCTGTCAGTTCTGCAGGGTTACGTGGGCTACCAATGTTACTTGCCACTGTAGGAAGCTAAGGAGGCGGTAGTAGACTCCAGGGCTATCTGGAGTTTGTCAATGAAATCCTGGGCAGAGACTAGGCTGTTCCTGAGGGCCCCCCCAGCGAGGACTACCAAGGCAGCAACACTCACCCCTAACATGACAGGGAGGAAGGCTGCCCAGCGGGCCCGGGGGTGGGAGGAAGGGAGCAGCCAGGCGAGCTCCAACTCTCCATACAAGGTTAGTTGGGAAACTACTGTGACCACGAAGCAAGGCCCGGGGTCAGAGGAGTTTATGCAGTTGCTTAAGGTGCCATTGCACCAAAAGAAGGTACCGGGGCTGGCCTTGGTGGGACTGGCTGCGGTGTGGTTTTGGGTACAGTTCCAAGTGACTCGTCCCCCAGTTACCGGATTACTGGTCTGTTAGCATATCCGTAGGGGCAGGGTGGGCTTTGGAGTTTCAAATTCCCAAAGGGGAATGCCAGCCAAGGGAGGCTGACATTCACCTTGCCCCTGGGTCCCTGGAGGAGTTATGAGTGGGACGGCAGCCAGCAAAGGTCTTTGGAGAGAGGCGCATAGAAAGCAGTGCGAGACATTGGGCAGGGTGCGAGTCTCGTTGAGGAATAGTAGAGTGTGTTGAATAAGTTGGAGCCAAGAAGATAGGACTTCTACCCGGGGGGAGTCGGGCAGCTTCCCTTTAAGGGACTGTTCGGCCTGTAGGATGCTGTTGGAGACCTGGACTTGGGCCTCCTGGGCCAAGACATATTCCCAGGAGATGTAAATGGTCCCTGAAGAGGTTGAGCTCCAACCACTCCCGTATATTTTTCCCATAACGCCCGTAATCCATCGCTGGTCCTAGGGATCCCGGACCCTGATGTTGAAGGTCCCATCCTTCCAGAAAAAGGGGCCAGTCCTGACCTCATTATAGGCATGATGGGTGACACAGCCTGACCAGCGGCAACCCCCATAGGTGTTGACATCTTGATTACACCTGTCTGGGTTCCGCTGGTCATAAGCAAAACAGGCATAGGGTCGGCCACCATTGGACACTGACCGGAGGTCGACAGCCATCAGGATCTCCGCCTGGCATCCGACCAGAGGACAGTCCTGAGATCCTACCTGACAGGTGACTTGTGTGCTGTCCTGGTAGTAGGTTTCATGGACCTTGAACCTCCACACATAAGCGGGTTGGGGGTGGGTGTAGGTTGCTCAGGGCCAGGAGGAGAAGGAGGAGCGGGAGGATGACTAAGGCAGACCTTAGTGGGGCCCAACACCTCACATTTATAGAAGTCATGCTGCTCGGGGTCCTCTTGAGTCTGGAGAGGTGGTGCCATGATGGATCGCCAAGTAGTTTGCCCATGGTGGGGGTTGTAAGGACTACAGTGTGAGGTCCCGTCCACCTAGGCTCCAAGGCTTTTGGATGCAGATTCTTAATGAGGACCGAGTCACCTGGGTGAAGGGCTGGTCCTCGGGAGCTCTGGTCGGTCGGTTCTGGCTTGGGCAGAAACCTGTCCGCGTGTTCTTGGAGCAATTGCCTGAGTAAGGACAGATATGGAAGATAAGTACCCAGGGGAGGAGGATCAGTAAGGAGATGGTGGATGAGTAAGAAGGGTCTCCCATATAGAAGTTCAAAAGGGCTTAAGAAGGTGGGGCTCCTTGGTGTAGCCCGGATTCTGGTCAGGGCCATGGGCAGGAGGTCCGGCCAGGAGCTGCGAATTTCTAGAGAGAGTTTAGTTAGATGGTCTTTAAGGAGGCCATTAATCCTCTCGATCTTACCCGATGATTGTGGTCGGTAGGGTATGTGTAGTTTCCAGGAGAAGCCAAGAGAGGTGCTAACCTGCTGAACAACCCTTGATATAAAAGCTGGGCCGTTGTCTGATTGTGTGGAGGTGGGGAGGCCGAATCCCTTGGGATTGTGTGTGTTATTCGGGTCTCAGCCACCACTTCAGCAGTTTCCTTGCGGGTGGGAAAGGCCTCTACCCACCCTGCCAGGGTGCCTACCATGGTAAGGGGATACTTGGTCTTCTTGTGGGGAGGCATATGGGTGAAGTCTACCTGCCAGTCCTGCCCTGGGAGGTGTCCCCTCTGATGGGTAGGAAAGTTGGGGCACATTCCTCCCTGGGGTGAGACAGCCGCACACGTGGGGCAGGAGGAGCAGGCACTCGTGACCGCCTCTCGCAGTGTGGGCCAGGTGAAGAGGGGTTCGAGGAACCTCCAAAGTGCCAGTGGTCCACTGTGCAACCACTGGTGGATCTGCTGGGCAGTGGCCCTTGCCTGGGCCCAAGGGAGGGCGATTTTGTTATTTATAAAGATCCATCCCTCAGGACCAGGAGGGCCTCCCCGCTGCAGGAGTTTATTTTTCTCTTCTTCTGTATATTGTGGGATAATGGATGGAAGGGAAAGGAACAGGACCGGGGCTGGGGGCCCTTCACCCTGAGTTAAGCCTCTGGCCACCGCATCTGCTCGGGCATTTCCTCACGTAACCAGCGAGGAGTCAGTCTGATGGCCTCGGCAGTGCATGATGGCTACCTGGGAGGGAAGCTGTGAGGCATCAAATGAGGGGGTTATGAGTCTAGCGTTGATAATAGGTGAGACTTTAGTAGAGAGAAAGCCCCTCCCCCTCCAAATAACCGCGTGGCAGTGGGCTATCACCGTGGTCGGCAAACTGCGGCTTGCGAGCCACATGCAGCTCTTTGGCCCCTTGAATGTGGCTCTTCCTAAGCCTTAGGAGTACCCTAATTAAGTTAATAACAATGTACCTACCTATATAATTTAAGTTTTTTTAAAAATATATTTTATTGATTTTTACAGAGAGGAAGGGAGAGGGATAGAGAGTTAGAAACATCGATGAGAGAGAAACATCGATCAGCTGCCTCCTGCACACCCTCTACTGGGGATGTGCCCACAACCAAGGTACATGCCCTTGACGGGAATCGAACCTGAGACCCTTCAGTCCGCAGGCCAACGCTCTATCCACTGAGCCAAACTGGTTAGGGCTATATAGTTTAAGTTTAAAAAATTTGGCTCTCAAAAGAAATTTCAATCGTTGTACTGTTGATATTTGGCTCTGTTGACTAATGAGTTTGCCGACCTCTGAGCTATCAGAAAGGAATATTTGGAGTCTGTATATATGTTTACCCTCCTCCCTTTGGCCAGATGTAGGGCGCGGGTCAGCGCGATGAGCTCGGCCTTTTGAGAGGTGGTGCCCTCTGGGAGTCGGGCCGCCTCCAGGGTCCACTCGGGTGTTACTACTGCACAGAAGGCTTTCCGACGTCCCTGGGGGTCCAGGCACGAGCTTCCATCCACAAACAGAGTTAAATCAGGATTAGAGAGAGGAGAATCTGAGAGTCCTGCCCGAGGCCGAGTGAGGGCCTCGACGACCTCGGGGCAGGAGTGTGTTGCCGCAGGTTGGTGGAGGCAGCGGGAAGGAGAGTGGCCGGGTTTAGGGCTGGGGACTGGGTCAGGGAGATGTCAGGATTCTCGAGGAACAGGAGATGGAGTTCCTGCATGCGAGAGGGGGCAAGGAGAGATAAGGATCGGTGGGACAGGAGATCCTGTAGTCTATGGATGGAGAAGACTTGTAGGGGTTGTTGGAGGCAGATCTTTTGGGCCTCCTTGGTGAGGGCGGCAGCTGCAGCCAGAGCCCGGAGGCAGGGCTGCCATCCCCGGACCGTGGGGTCAAGCTGTCGGGACAGGTGCTACGGGGGTGAAGGCCGGCCCTAGGGGCTGGGTGAGGACCCCAATAGCTATTCCCTGTCTTTCATCAGTAAATAGTTGGAAAGGCTTAGAGATGTCCGGGAGAGAGAGAGGGGGGATGCCAGAAGGGTATCCTGGAGCTTAGAGAAAGCCTGGTGAACGAGGGAGGGTGAGGAGAGGGGGCCTACTGGCATTTCTTTAACGGCCTGGTATAAGGGCTTAGCTAGGAGAGCAAAGTTTGGGACCCAATGGTGGAAGAATCCTACCAGTCTCAAAAAGGATAAGATCTGGTCTGCAGAAGTGGGAGGCTGTAGGTCTCGTATTGCCTGCGCTCGGTCAACTGTGAGTCCTCAGGAATTGGGCGTCAGATCCCCAAGTAAGTGACGGTGGCGGCTGACAGTTGCGCCTTGGCAGGGGACACGCAGTATCCCTTGTCTCCTAGAAAGTTGAGGAGATCAGCTGTATGCTTCTGAGACATGTCCAGGGAGAGGCTGCAGAGAAGGAGATCATCTACATACTGGAGAAGAGTGCTGGGTTCCAACAAGCATTGTTGGAGGTCTCTGGCTAGGGCCTGGCCAAACAGGTGAGGACTGTCTCTGAACCTGGGGCAGGACCGTCCAGGTGAGTTGGTGGGATACCTGCTCGTCTGGGTCCTCCCAAGGAAATGCAAACAGATGGAAAGAGTCTGGGTCCAGGGGGATGGTAAAGAGGGCATCCTTGAGGTCGAGGACGGGAAAGTGGGTGGGACCGGACGGGATGCGTGAATGGAGAGTGTAAGGATTAGGGACCACCGGGTGGATGGGGACCACCACTTCATTGATCGGCCAGAGGTCCTGAACCAGCTGGTAGGTCCCGTCTGCCTTCCTAACTGGGAGGATGGGGGTGTTGCAGGAAGAATTGATAGGTATGAGGAGACCCTGCCCCAGAAGCCGAGTAATGAGGGGTTTGAGCCCTCGGTGATGAGTTAGGGAGATAGGAAACGGGATGGAAATGAGGTGGGGTCCTTAAGTCTAATCTTGACCGGGGCATGGCATCTAGTAACCACCAGGGTAGAGGTATCCCACACTTTGGGGTTGACAAGGGACACAGGTAGTGGGGAATCGGTGTCCCCGTGAAGGGAGGAGGCCAGGAGTGGAAGAAGCAGGGATATTGAAGGGCTCCGAGTGAGCTGCAGAGTGTCCCCTAGTTTGGTGAGGATATCCCGTCCTAAAAGGGGCACGGGGCACGAAGGCATGACTAGGAAGGAGTGGGTTATAGGGCTATCGTCAAGGAGACAGGGAAGGGGTCCAGTGGCCAGCAGGCAGGTGGATTTGCTGTCAATACCCATGACTGAAATTGTGGGAGGGAAAAGGGGCCCTGAAAAGGAGGGCAGGACAGAGAAGGTAGTCCCCGTATCGACCAGGAAGGAGACTGGCTTACCCACTACTTTGAGTGTACCCTGGGCTCGGTGAGAGTGATGGGGGTCGTCAAGTCCGGGCACCTTCAGTCTTCAGCCAGTCCCAGCATGGCCAGTGGCGGGTCATGATCTGGAAGGGTGGCCCCTCCACGCTGAGACGCAGAAGGCCCGTCGCTTTTCCAGGGGCAGTCACTTTTCCAGTGGCCGCTTTGACCACACGCCGGGCAGGGCTTGGTTGGAGCCCGGGGCCGGGGGCACTGCTTTGCCCAGTGGCCTTCATTCCCACACTTGAAACATTCTCCAGGTGGTGTTCGTCCTCTCGTTGCACCCCCACCACACACAGCCCCCTTGGGACCATGCATGGCTGCTGTCGGCCACAGGGCTGCAACCAGGGCTTGGGTTTGCAGGTCTACCTTCTGTTGAAGGCAGGCCTCCTGATCCGACTCTGCCTGCTCCTCATGGGCATTAAAAACTTTAAAGGCCATGTTCACTAGATCTCGGACCAGGGTCTGAGGGCCATCCTCAGCCTTTTTTAACTTTTTCCGAATATCTGGGGCCGACTGCGAGATGAAGTGGGTGGCTAAAACTGTTGCTCCGGCCGGGGACCCAGGGTCCAGATGAGTATACAAAGTCAGAGCCTCAGTCAGCCTGTTAAGGAAGACTGCGGGGTTCTCATCTGGTCCCTGAGTAATTTCTCTCAGTTTGTCATAATTAACTACCTTGTGGGAGACGGCCTGTAGGCTGGCCATCAGGCATTTGGCCTCGGGGGTATCTAGTTGGTACTCCCAGCCCGGCTCTTGGTGAGGAACAGCCTGAGCCCCTACCAGCATATTGGCATCTGTAAGGTGGACCTGATCTGCGTGGTCCATTGCTGCCCCCAAGACTCTCTCCTTTACATCTGACGTCAGGGTAGAAGAAAGAATGACATGGATGCCATGCCAGGTGAGGTCACAGGCCTGAGAGAGGTATTGGAACTTCTTGATGAACGCGGTGTGGTTGGCGGAAAAGGACCCCAGCCGCTTCTCAATCTGGGAAAGATCCGACAGAGAAGGGAACATGGACCTGGACAACGCCCTCAGATGCTGCAACCTTCTGGAGGGGACAGAGGAGAGGAGGGGCCTGCAAACGTGTGTGTTTGCTGACCGGGGAAGCAGGCAGGGGTGGGGGAGGGGGAGTCGCCGGGTGGCTTGAGCTCCTGTCTCCTGTGGCAGCCGTGGCAGGGTCCCGGGAGTGGGGCGGAGGAGGGGGGAGGTCAGCAGGTAGGGGATAAGGCATTACAGGAGAGGGTAGCGGAGGGAGGTCAGGTAGGGAGGGAGGAGAAGAGGGTGCAGACGGTGAGGCAGAAGGAGCTTTGGGGAAAGGGCCTGGGTAGGGAGGCGGACGAGTCGGAGGGGAGGAAAGATTTCCGGGGGGTTCAGATAAGGCGGAAAGTGGAGGGGTATCGGTAGGCAGAGTAGGTTTCTCATGGACCAGGAGAACCTGGGCCGTGGAACAGGAGGAGCAGAGGGAGGGGCGGGAGCACAGATAAAAAAAAAGGCCTGGACATATGGGACCTTGAGCCACTTCCCGGTTCACCGGCAGAAATTACTGAGGTCAGTAAGGATGTTAAAATCAAAGGTCCTGTTTTTGTGCCATTTTGACCCGTTGTCCAATTCATACTGAGGCTATGCCACGTTACAGAAATAAATGAGGTGTCTAGGATGCAGATCCTGGGACAGTCCTAGTTTAGCCAGGTTGGCGAGCAGGCACCCTTGAGGTGTGCTCAGATCAGGTTTAGAATTTTGATTACCCATGCTCGATACCTGAGGTCAGTAGTTGGGGCTAAAGGATCAGCGTCCCAATCATTTAGCCGAGGCTACAAAGGACCAAGAGACTGCAGGGACATCTCCACTACCTCCTGGGGTCCAGAGAACCCTTCCAGGAAGGGTCCAGAGAATAGGGGGCAATCTCTGACGTGGCCACACTTTACGGACAGAGACGTCGGCGGACGACTGCCAGGGATCGGCACGGGCCGGGACTTACCGCTGATGCTGCCAAGCCGGGGGAGAGGCCAGGAGTTCCTGAGCCACGAGAAGGGAGAGGAGGGCACCCCGGACTGTGGGGGATGGTCGGATAGGATGCTCGCACCTCCCAGGTTTCAGCACCAAATGTAAGGTTTGCGGCGCAGGAGACAAGGTCAGAGAGCCAGGCAAATCGAAAAGAAGGAACTTTAATCTGCACTCCCGGGTGAGGTTCACGGGTCCAAGGATGGGGCCAGTGAAGTCTCGCCAAAAGGGAGTGGAGGCACTTTTTTTATACAGCTGTTCAGTGAGGGCATGGGAGCATGAGCTGTGGGAATTTCCGCCACGGGCAGGTCTGTCATGGGTTCCAGGAAGGAACCAGTATCTGTGTCACCATCTACCTGGTGCACTGGTCTGTTACGGGTTCCAGGAAGGATCCAGTATCTGCGTGACCACCTGCCTTGTGGTTGCATGCAGCGGCTCCTGGACTTCCCTCCGACCTAACACTTATCATCTGAGTTATCCCATCACAGTGATGCTTCTCCTGCTCTGCCTCAAACTCCAGCTCCTGCTCATAATTACAAGGCAAATCTTTATCAGGTGGGCTCTTGACTGCGGTTGCAGGAGCGACAGGCGGAGGCGAAGGAGGCACAGAGGGGGGAAGTGGTATTTTTAGAGATTCGCACCTCTCCACTGTAGGCTGTGAAGCTGTGGCCACATCCTGCTTAGACATTCTTAAACTCTCCTGCACTGGATCAAGGCAATCATGAATTAAAGACCATAATGTGAATGTAGAAAGGGGGATCTTCTCTGGACCTTCTGCTGTGTATCGGTCATGCAACTGCTTTCCGACCTTTTCTCACGTTTGAAAGTTGATGGTTCCCTCTTCAGAAAACCAAGGGCACGTTTCATTAACAAAATTTAAGAAATCAAGAATCTGACTACTCTTAACAGGGCATCCTCGAGCTTGAGCATATTTTAAGCATTTGAGAGTAGAGGTCTTTCCTGAGACCCTGAATTGCCCATGTTTTACATAAAGCTAATACGACTCACAACATCCACTCCTTACCTTACTTCTTTAGTCTGTTGTGCAGCGCACTTCTCGGAGCAACCCCCTCGCTTGACTTTTGAGAGTTCCCCTGTAATCAAGTCCCTGGATCCGGGTGCCAAATGTAAATATTTCTCTCCTTTCTGCATCCAGCGTGGCGAGAGAGTGGACCGGTTCCTGAGTAGGGGCTGCTGGGGATTGAGAAAATGAAAGAAAGAGACAGACACAGAGTTAGAAGGGAAAAGCTGGGGCCGGGTGGGACAGCTGTCCTCTGACCCAGAGCCAATACAGCGCATTCATTTTATACAGCAAAAACCAGGAAGTTTTACTACAGGTCAAGACAAAGGAGATTATGTGCATTCTTGGGTGGCCAGAGTCATATTCATTCCTGGTGCTTGGCTGGATTTAGATAACGAAACCCACCCGCTGGTGCCTGGGCTGAAGGTCAAGCTGACAACACTCCTGCCTCTGGCAAGGTGTGTTTCCAGGACGTGGCTCTGCCAGTGCCACTGGATTCAGCTGACAATAATTAAAGAAATGACCATGTGCCTTCCAGGTGCTCTCTACAGTTTCTGTTGACAAATCAGCTGATAGTTGTATGGGCACTCCCTTATAGGTAACTAACTGCTTTTCTATTGCTGCTTTTAAAGTCCTCTCTTTGTCTTTTGCCCTTTGCATTTTAATTATGATGTGTCTTGGTGTGGTCCTCTTTGGGTTCCTCTTGTTTGGGGTTCTCTGTGCTTTCTGGACTTGGGAAGTTTTCTATCATTATTTCTTCAAATAGGTTTTCGATATCTTGCTCTCTCTCTTCTTCTGGCACCCCCATAATTCAGATGTTGGTATGCTTGAAGTTGTCCGAGAGGCTCCTTACACTATTTGCATACTTTTGGATTCTTTTTTCTTTTTTGCTCTTTTGGTTGGGTGTTTTTTGCTTCCTCATATTTCAAATCATTGATTTGATTCTCAGGATCCTTTAGTCTACTGTTGAATCCCTGTATATTATTCTTTATTTTAGTCAGTGTATGCTTAATTTCTGACTGGTCTTTTCCATTTTGTTGACATTCTCACTAAGATCCTTGAAAGTCTCAATAAGTCCCTTGGAGCACGGTCGCCAACATTTCAGACCTCATGGACCACCAGTGGTCCGTGGATCACTGGTTGGCGACTGATGCGCCAAAAGTTTCCTTAAACCAGCAGTTGCAACCTTTTGGACCTCACAGACCACCAGTGGTCCGTGGACCACAGGTTGGCCACCACTGCCTTGAAGGTTTCTAGAAGATTCTTGAGTAACCTTATAACTATGGTTTTGAACTCTATATCCAGTAGTTTGCTTTCTTCCATTTCTTTCATTTGTGACGACATGTTTCATTATCCCTGCCTTTTGGCTGCTTCCCTGTGTTTGTTTCTATGTGTTGGGTAGCTGCTGAGTCTCCTGAGTTGAAAGAGTGGCCTTGTGTAGTAGGTGTCCTATAGGACCCAGTGGTTCAGCCTCCCCAATCACCTATGGTGGACACTCTAGGTGTGACCCTGTGTGGGCTGTGCGCACAGTCTTGTTGTAGTTGAGCCTTGATTGCTGTTGGTGTCACTGGGAGGAATTGACCTCCAGGCCAATTGGCTGTGGGGACCAGCTGTGACTACAGTGGGACAGCTGCTGTGCAGGAGACATGTTATGGAGCAAGACTTGCTTCAGTGGGGTTTTGGTGCTCACTGATTCTGCCCCTTGAGCATATCACTTATGGATGTGAAGAGCTGTAATCTGGTATGGTCTCACACTGACCACTGGGTACACTGGCTCTTGGGTCTCCAGGGAGTTGCAAAGTCATCCACTGCCTGGGACCATCCAGTAGGAGCTACAGAGAGATCTGCAGATTCTTCCTCTTTGTTTCAGGTTTGGAAGTGCCCAGACAAGGCCCAGCTGTGAAGCAAGGCGAGCTGGTGCTGGTGCCGGGTCTTGGGGCTTTTATTGATAGGTTTGGGGCCCCCTGACTCAGCTGCAGCTTGTTTAACAGGTTTTTAGCCTTTGGAAGGACATGCCATTCACATGCAAAAGCCACTGCTCACAGCTTGGGGGGGTTATAAATTGGGTGGGGCAGGGTCTCAGGGAATCAGCAGGGCAGAGCAAACAGAGATGGCTGCCAGTCAGCCCTGCACAGGGGAGGTCCCTGCATGAGAACAATGACTGCTGTGAGCACCTCTGTCTGGAAGAAAGCCACCCCCAAGTTCCTGCCCCAATGCCAGACAGTCCAGTTTCTTCTCATATGTGTCTGGGTCCCCCAGAGACTCGCCCGACATTAGAGCTCAGAGGAAGCAGGGGCTTGTAAATTCAATTTGTGGTGCTAGCCTTTTAAGAGGAGCAGCTGGGTCTCAGTAGCCCGTGTGTCATTCAGCCCCAATCCGCACTGGTTTTTACAGCCTGTAGTTCTTACTGCCAGCCCATAGGAACTTCTTTTCCCAGCTCTGGGACCCTAGGATGGGTGTCTGGTGTGGGGCTGGGACCCCTTGCTCCTCTGGGCAGCCTCCGCAGAGGTGATCTCCCTCCTGATTAAAAAAAGCGGCACACCTGGGTGCCGGACCAGTCTGTTTTGTGCCTCCGCACCTCCTACCAGTCTGTGTGCTGTCTTCTTTGCTTCTCTAGTGGTAGGACTTCCACTCAGCCAGCTTTCCCGCAGTTCTGGATGATGGTTGTTCTGTATTTTAGTTGTAGTTTTGATGTGGTTGTGGGAAGCAGTGAGCACAGGCATTTGCCTATGCTGCCATCTTGGGTCTCTCAGTAGTTCACTCTTAATCTACTTAATTGCATGCTTAATTTCCAGGATTTCTGATTAGTTCTTTTTTAAAGTTTCAATCTCTTTGGTAAAGTACTCGTTTTGTTCATTGATTTGTTTTCTGAGAGCATTGAATTGCCTGTCTGTATTTTCTCATATTGCATTGAGTATTTTCAGAACTGCAAATCTCTGTCATTTATGTCATATATTTCCATGTGGTGTAGGTTGCTTCTGGGGGTTTTTCCTTTTCTTCCTCATCATCCTTGTTAACATGGTTATTCATGGTATTTGCTGTTCTTTGCCTAGGCATTTATATCTGTCTGTATATATATATATGGCTGATAGCAGCTTCCCCTGAAGAGATCTTTCTACTATTTTCCAGTAGATGGCACTGAATTGCAAGATTTTGTTTTCTTCCGTGATCTCCCTGTCAACCTCCATAGCTTCTGTAAGAAAGTACAGCTGTGCAGCTTGGGAGTGGGGTTTGTTTTCCCCTCAGAGTAATGGTGACCCCTGACCTCCATGGGGTCCCATCCCAAGCACTCCACCTGGGGATCAGTCACAGAGGGAAACAGCAGTTCTACTGCAGCAGCTCTTGGTTTACAGATAATATGCTCCTCCCTGACCCCAAGGGCAATGGAAGGGACATTTTGGGAGCCCAAGTGGTGGCAGTCCTCTGTGGTTCCATTTCTTTGTCTGAAACTCCACTGCCTGGTCCAACAGTGGAGCTGCGCGGCCAGACCCTGTGCTCTGTCAGGCATCTGCTGGCTCATTGTTCTCTCCCTTGCTGCTCCCCTTGCTGGACTGCTCCTCTCCCTCCCCACCCCCGCTTGCATCTCTCTGTTCCTCCAGTGGAAGAAAGCACCTGCTACTGCTGGCTTCCTCCACTAGGCAGAGCCTCCAGCTCCCGGCTGCAGTGCTGCACCTGCAGGCCATCTGTGCTTTCCTCTCTTCTTGTGTCCTGGTTTATTCTTGGTTGCCCACCTTTAGATGTTTCAGTGTGCAGGTGTCTGAGGCCTGGGATTTCTTTGTTAAATTATAGTTGGTTAAGTTGTTGAAATTGTTATGATCTCTTTAATGTATTGCTGGATCCGATTTGCTAATATTTTGTTGAGGATTTTAGCATCTATATTCATCAGGGATATTGGCCTATAATTTCCATTCTTTGTAGTATCTTCAGTTGGTTTTGGAATTAGGATAATGCTGGCCTCATAAAAGGAAGTCTCCCCTCCTCCTGAATTTTCTAGAGTAGTTTGCGGAGACTAGGTGTTAGTTCTTCTTTGAATGTTTCGTAAAACTCGCCTGTGAAGCCATCCAGTACAAGTTTTTTGTTTGTTTGTTTTTTTATTACTGCTTCAAATTCATTAGTTGTTATTGGCCCATTCAAGTTTCCTGATTCTTCCTGATTGAGTTTTGGAAGATTGTATATTTCCTGGAATTTGTCCATTTCACCCAGGTTGTTCAGTTTGTTGGCATATAGTTGTTCATAGTATTTTTTTTTCTACAATTCTTTGTATTTCTGTGGTGTCAATTGTTACTTTGACTATTTCATTTATGATTGTATTTATTTGACTTCTTTCTTTGTTTCTTGATGAAGTCTGGCTAATGGTTCATCAATCTTGTTTTTCTTTTTATTTATTTATTTTATTTATTTATTTTTTTATTTTTAAAGGACCAGCTCTTGATTTCATTGATCTTTTATGTTGTTTTTTAGTCTCTATGCCATTAATTTCTGCTTTGATATTTATTATTTCATTTCTTCTACTTCTGGGCTTTTCTTGTTGTTCTCTTTCTAATATCTTAGTTGTGGGTTTAGGTAGTTGATGTTTTTCTTGTTTCATGAGGTAGGCCTGTAATGCTATGAACTTCCCTCTCGGAACTGCTTTCACTGTATCCCACAGCTTTTGGGTAATTGCATGTCCCTTTTCATTTGTTTCCAGGAAGTTTTTTATTTCTTCCTTGATCTCACTGTTAACCCATTCATTGTTTAATAACATGCTATGTGGTCTCCATGTGTTTGACTGGTTTTGAGATTTGTTATTATAGTTTCATGCCATTGTGATCTTAGAATCCTATATAATAAAGAGCTAATATGCTAATTAGATGGATGGAGGAACAACCTTCTAGAATGACCAGTGGGCGGGGGTGGGGCTGTAGGGCCGAGAGGCAGCCAGGGCCATGAGGCAGCCGGGGCTGCATGGGTCAAGCCTCTTGCCCAAATTTCATGCATCGGACCTCTAGTATACTTGATATGATTTCAATCTTCTTGAACTTGTAAAGGCTTATTTTGTGTCCTAACATGTAGTCTATCTTTTTAATGTTCCATGTGCACTTGAGAATAATGTATATTCTGCAGCTTTGGGATGAAATGTTCTATAAATATCAATTAAATCCACCTGATCTAGTGTATCATTTAAGGTTGCTGTTTCCTTGTTGATTTTTTTGTGTGTGAAAAATCTCCAGTGATGTCAGTGAAGTCCCCTAGTATGACTGTATTGCTGATAATCTCTCCCTTAAAGTCCTCCAGGAATGTTTTTTAATAATTTTTTTATTTGCTGAATCCAGATTGGTTTCTAGTGCCCTGAGTGTACATCAGCCTCTTTTGTACTTTGAGGGTTTTATTTTTATTTATTTATTTTAATATATTTTTTTATTGATTTCAGAGAGGAAGGGAGAGGAAGAGAGAGATAGAAACATCCATGATGAGAGGGAATCATTGATCGGCTGCCTCCTGCACGTTGGACTGAGCCCGCAACCCAGGCATGTGCCCTTGACTGGAATCGAACCTAGGACCCTTCAGTCCACAGGCCAATGCTCTATCCACTGAGCAAAACCGGTTAGGGCTAGTCCTCCAGGAATTTTTAGATATATATTTATGTGCTCATTTATTGGGTGCATATATATTTACCAGGGTTAAATCCTTTTGTTAGATCAATCACTTTAGTATTATGTAATGACCATCTTTGTCTTTTTTATCACCTTTGTTTTGAAGTCTATTTTCTCAGATATAAGTTTTGCTATCCCCATCTTTTTCATTTCCATTTGCATGGGAAAATTTTCCCCATTCCTTCATTTTCATGTTGTGTGAGTCTTGTTCTGAGGTGGGTCTCTTGAAGAGAGCATATATATGGGCCATTTAAAAAAAATCCATTCAGCTACCCTATGTCATTTGGAGCATTTAAGTTTATTATTATAGGTACTTATTTATTGCCATTTTTATTCTTTATGCCTATGCTCCTCTAGTTCTATATTTTTCATTCTTGTTCCAACAGTCCCTTCAGCATTTATGCTATGCTGGTTTAGTTGTAATAAGCTCATTTAGCCACACACCCCCCCTCTTTTTTTTTGGTCTGGGAAGCTCTTAATTTTCCCTTCAATTTTATTTATTTGTTTATTTTTAAATATATGTTTATTTCAGAGAGGAAGGTAAAGGGAGATAGAGATAGGAATATCAATGATGGGAGAGAATAATTAATTGGCTGCCTCCTGCATGCCTCACACTGGGGATCAAGCCTGCAACCTGGGCATGTGCCCTGACTGGGAATCAAAAACATCTTGATTGGGTCTCTCTCTGCCTCCTGAATTTGTGTGACTTTTTCCTTCACCAGGTTTAGGAAGTTTTCTGTCATTATTTCTTCAAATAGGTTCTCTACCCCTTGATCACTTTCTTCTCCCTCTGGTACTCCTGTGATACAGATGTTGTTACTGTTCATGGTGTCCCAGAGTTCCCTCAAACTTTTTAAACAGGGGGCCAGTTCACTGTCCCTTAGACCGTTGGAGGGCCGGACTATAGTTTTAAAAAAAACTATGAACAAATTCCTATGCACACTGCACATATCTTATTTTGAAGTAAATAAACAAAACGGGAACAAATACAATATTTGTATTTGCATGTGGCCCACGGGCCGTAGTTTGAGGGCCCCTGCCTTAAGCTCTTGTCATACTTTTTTTCTTTTTTAAAATATATTTTTATTGATTTCTGAGAGGAACAGAGAGTGAGAGAGAATTAAAACATCAATGATGAGAGAGAATCATTGATTGGCTGCCTGCTACATGCCCCACACTAGGCATGTTCCCTAACTGGGAATTGAACCATGACCTCCTGATTAACCACTGAGCCATGCTGGTCAGGCTGTCATTATACTTTTTAAGTGTTTTTTTTTCCTTTTTGCTGCTCTAATTGAGTGTTTTTTCTACCTTGTCTTCCAAATCACTAATTTGATCCTCTGCTTCCTCCAGCCTCTTTAAATTCCTTCTAGTGTATTCTTGATGTCAAATATGGTATTCTTCATTTCTGACTGGTTCTGATTCATGGTTTTTCTATGTCCTTTTTAATGCTGATGTCGTCCCCACTAAGTTCCATGTAGTTCCCATTAAGTTCTCACTAAGTTTCTTGAGCATCCTTATAACCATTAATCTGAACTCTATGTCTGATAAATTGCTTACCTCCATTTCATTTAGCTCTTTTTCTGGAGAGTCCTTCCCCCTCACCCCATTTCATTTAGGGGTTGTTTCTTTGTCTCCCTATTTTAGTTGTTGCTTTGTGTTTGTTTCTATGTATTAGGTAGAACTGCTATGACTCCCAGTCTTCATGGGGTGGTCTTTTGTAGTAACTGTCCTGTGGGACCCAGTGGTACAATCTTCTTGACTTCCTGAACTGGATGCTCTAGGATTGTCTCTTTTTTTCGCTTCTTTGGGCTCTCCTGTTGTAATTGGGTCTTTTTAAAAACATATATATTTTTATTGATTTTAGAGGGAGAGAGAGATAGAAACATCAATGATAGAGAATCATTGATTGTCTGTCTCCTGCATGCCCCCCACTGGGGAGTGAACTCACATCTGGGCATATGCCCTGATTGGGAATCAAACCATGACAGCCTGGTTCATAGGTTGACGCTCAACCACTGAGCCATGCGGGCTGGGCATAATTGGGTCTTGATTATTGTTTTCCCATTCTTCGGTGGGATCTCCTCTCAGGCTGGTTGACTGTGAGGCTCAACCCTGACCATGTCATGTGAGCTGTTGTACAGGTACAGTTGTTCTAATGCTCCACCCAGAAGTTAGTGTCCCCACTTGTACAATTGGTAAGACTCTGTTGATTGCTGTATTTAAGGATATAGTCTAGCCCTGGCCAGGTAGCTCGGTTGGTTGGAGCGTTGTCCTGATTCACCAGTGTTGCGGTTTCAATCTCAGTGAGATGAGAAATGAGTAAAGCTGCAGGAGACCGTGAGCCAGGAGTCAGAATGCAGAAATCAGAACTGGAGTGAGAACCGAGAGGAAGCTGTGTGTCCTTGGAAAGTTCGTTAATATTTTAAGTGTTAATTTCTCTGTCAGTTAACTTTCTGTGAGGAGAGAAGCTATTGTGATCCATTTTAACCATTTTAAAGTGTACAATTCAGTGGCATTTAGTACATTCACAATGTTGTGCAATCACCACCCCTATCTAGTTCCAAAATATTTTCATCACCCCAAAAGGAAACCCCACACTTATTAGCAGTCATTTCCTATTGCCCCCTCTCCCTAGCTCTGCACTGTTACTTTTTGTTTAAGGACTTACCTATTCTGGACATTTGTATGAACAGAACCACACCACATGTGGTCTCTTGTGCCTGATTTCTTTCACTTAAAAGAATGTTTTCAAGAGTCACCATGTTGTCGCATGTATTAGTGTTTCATTCCTTTATATGGTTGGATACTATTCCATTGTGTGGAGAGACCATAGTTTGTTATCTTCTCATCAGATGGTGGACATTGGCTGGTTTCTACCTTTTGGCCATTGTGAATACTGCTGCTGTGAGCAATCATGTGTATGAGTTTGGTCTGAATGCCTGTTTTCAGTTCTCTTAGATATGCACCTAGGAGTGGAATTGCTGGACCATAGAGTAATTGTATGTTTAACTCTTTGAGGAATGGCCAGACTGTTTTCCACAGCAGTGGCGCCATTTACATTCCTTCCAGCAATGCACAGGGGTTTCCATTTCTGCTCTGTGCTTGCAGTCCTCCTGTCGAGCCAGCAGGAACACAGTGAGCGGCTACTTCCTCGCCGGCCGGGACATGACATGGTGGCCGGTGAGTGCACCCGGACTCCTCCCACCCCTCCTTCTATTGGGGCCACATCTGACCTCCAGGTCAGCCAGCATCTGCATCCTTGAGGTCACTGTCCAGTCCAGTTTAAGCAGGTGGTGATGGGGCAGGCTGAGGCTGTCAGGGGGTCCCCAAGCTGGGGGTATAGGAGTGGGGTCCTGGAAATTGTGTGAAGGGCGGGGGCCTTGGAATCTGGGTGGCTCACAGCTGATTCCTTTTCTTCTCTCCCCACCAGATTGGAGCCTCCCTCTTTGCCAGCAGCGAGGGTTCTGGCCTCTTCATTGGACTGGCCGGCTCAGGCGCAGCTGGAGGCCTGGCTGTGGCAGGTTTTGAGTGGAATGTGAGCTCCCAGAGTGGGTGCAGGGTGTGGGAGAGCTCAACCATCCTGCAAGGCCCTGGATAGGGGCTCCACTGGAGTCCACACCTCGATGGCCAGAGGGGCACCTCCCAGCAACTTAGGTCTGCCAGTGTCCAGATGTGTTCTGTGCAGCAGTGTTCCTGGCGGGGAGGGGGAGGTCTGGTCTTCAGAATGCCAAAGTGCTGGGCAGACCAACAGGAAGGCAGCTGCTAGCCTTGGCCCAGGCCATCTGTTTACAGAGGTGCAAGGAGGGGAAGGGGCTGGCCTGAGTTCTCCTGGCAAGTCAGGCCTCCAGACCCCTGGTCCCAGTTTCTCCTGTGGAGCAGGGCTGTGGGGGCTGTGCCCACTGTCCTCACCCTGCCCCTGTCGCCCGCAGGCCACCTACGTGCTGCTGGCCCTAGCGTGGGTTTTTGTGCCTATCTACATCTCCTCAGAGGTAAGTCTGCCCCTGGAACCTTGGAGCAGCCTCCCTTGGGTCTGGGCCTTGGTCCGAATTGGTGGTGGTGATGGGCAGGACCCTCTGGCTTCACTCACAAGTCGGCAAACTCTCCCAGCTGTTTATTATGCAATTAGCATTCCTATCGGCCCAGCAAGGCGGCCCCAGGACGTCAGTCCAGGTACCTTATCTGCTGGGTTGCATCTTGGAGTCCACACCTCGGTGGCCAGAGGGGCACCTCCCAGCAATTTAGGTCTGCCAGTGTCCAGATGTGTTCTGTGCAGCAGTGTTCCTGGGGCACACAGGCCACACACCCGGACAGCACATCTGAATGGCACATCTGGATGGCACACCTGGGTGTTACACCTGAGCTGCACACCGATGCGGCACACCTGGGCTGCAGACCTGGGCGGCACATCTGGATGGCACACCTGGGTGTTACACCTGAGCTGCACACCGATGCGGCACACCTGGGCTGCAGACCTGGGCGGCACACCTGGGCGGCACACCTAGGCAGCACTGTCCTTGACTCGCCCACTCTTTCAGCCCCAGCGGAACAGTCACTAAGTCTAGGGGATTCCATTTCCTGGGTGTCTCTGTCTGTCCCCTGCTCTGCCCCTCACAGTCACCTTCTCCATTCAGCCTCACATAACTCGTCTGGTTTTGTCCTATCAGCTTCCGAGCCTGTCCCTCTGTCCCCAGCAGCGGCCCTCCAGTCCATTCCTCATGTCAGTCTTGAACAGCCCATGTAAGCCTGGCCGCCACTCCCCTGCCCGGAACCCTTAGGAGATGGTGAAAACCCTTCGCCTGAGTTCAGTGCTCAGTGTGGGCCCGCACCTGCCCTTGAGCTGCTCCCGGCCCGCGTGCTGGTGTGGTCTCAGGAGAGTGACCCTGTCCGGCCTCCCCAGATCGTCACCATGCCTGAATACATCCAGAAGCGCTATGGAGGCCAGAGGATGCGCATGTACCTGTCTGTCCTGTCCCTGCTGCTGTCTGTCTTCACCAAGATATCGGTGAGCCGCCCCCACTCAGCTTCTAGCCAGCAGAGCCTGGGCACATCCCACTCTGGAGGCCCCCCAAACAGACCCGACATCCTCTCACCCTTGTGTAACATCTGGGGAAACTGAGGACCAAAGAGGGACAATGACTTGCCTAGGGTCACACAGTGAGTTTGTGACAACTGGTCCAGGGCCCCCAGAGTGTAGGCTCAGCAGCCAGCATAGCTGGGGGACGAATGTAAGTTCACCGCAGGTGCTAGGTGTGGGGGCCTCGGGGGGGTTGGTGGTGGACATCCCTGGTCAGCCTCTGGTCTCCCCTGGACCTGAACTGAGGTGAGCAGGGCTGCCACGAGGGGGCGCTGAGAGCCCACCTGGTCTGGGCTGAGGTTCAGAGGCTGCATGGAACCCACCTTCTGCCTCTCACTGTGGTTGGTCAGCTCTGTCACCAGCTGGTCCCCAGCAGCACCCCCCACCCCCTGGCATTGGGCTGCCATCACAGGCCTCCTTCCCTGGGGGCCTGGACCTGGTCCCGCTGGAAGGGTAAGAGCAGAAAGCACACCCGAGTGCCAGGCAGCACTTGCTGGTGGCTTTCCTGTCCAAATCCCTGATTTTACAGGTAGGGAGCCAAGGCCCAAGGAAGGCATGGACTGGTCTCAGGCTTGCTGATGATGTCATGGCAATGCCAGGATGCCAGGCCTGGCTCTCACTGCCCTGGCGGGGTTCAGGAGAGGGGACCTGGCTGCGTCCTGGGTCAGCCTGCTGTCAGCTGAGTGAGCCTGGACGAGACCCGAAACCCAAGCCTTGGCCCCCGAAGGCGGTGGATGGCCGGCCTGCCTCCCAGGCTCTGTGCAGGGGGGTGGGCTGGCACGTTGGAGGCGGGACATGCTCCGTGAGCCTGGCTTTCTCCTCAGTGGTGCTCACCTCCTGGGCTTTCTTCAGGTCGGCTCTGGGACTGGGAAAACCCAGACATGCCATGGATTTTGAGGAGGGAGTGGAGGCTTCACTGGTCAGCCAGGACCTGCAGGCAGGGCTCCCTGGAAATGCGGTCTGGGACTGGCCTGGGGCGGCCTGGGACTGGCCTGGGGTGCCCTGGGACTGGCCTGGGGTAGCCTGGGGTGGCCTGGGACTGGCCTGGGGCGGCCTGGGACTGGCCTGGGGTGCCCTGGGACTGGCCTGGGGTAGCCTGGGGTGGCCTGGGACTGGCCTGGGGCGGCCTCGACCACATGGGCCCTGACTGGGGGTCTGACCTGGCATCTGGCCTGACCCTCCCCCACCTTGGGCATGGGGACAGTGGTCGGCAGCCCTCTGCACACCCTGGGCCTTGTCTGGGCCTGGCCTCTACTGTGCACCCGCAGGTCAACCCGGGGGCCCCAGAGCATCTTGTTCTGTGCAGGTTTCGGGAGCGGTTAACAAGCAAGCACTGCTCTGCCTTCCAAAAGCGAGGTGCTCTCAGACTACATGAGAGGCTTCTTGCTCAGGGTTCCCCTTTGGAGACGGAGGGGCCTGCTCCACACTGCACTGAAGGTCCAGGTTAGGATTTCCCCCTCATGCGCTTCCTCCCCGCATTCCCCGGCCCCTGTGCCGGCTGCCTCTCCTGGGACCAGAGGCACAGATACAGAGGCCACGCTCCCGTTCGCACCAAACAGACCTGTGTGCCATCTGGCTGCTGGGCTGCCATGTCCGCCCTGGCCTAGAGCACGACAGTGAGGGGTGAGGCTGGAGGTGCTGATGGTCAGGGGTCCATGTGGGTAAGGCAGGTCGTGGCACAGTCAGGCTGGAGGTAGTGCCTCTGGCCCCTCCCAGAGGACAGGCCCGAGGAGGGAGGCCTGAAGAGGGGAGGCCCCCTGGGTCCGCAGGGCCGAGTCCTGGGCCCGGGGGTTCTTTCCTCCCCCAGTTCAGCCTGGGGGTATCTATGGTAAGGGTTCCAGCATGGTGGTGTCTATGGAAAGGGTTCAGCCTGGCGGTATCTATGGACAGATCACAGCCTGGCGGTATCTATGGACAGAGTGCAGCCTGGCGGTATCTATGGACAGAGTGCAGCCTGGCGGTATCTATGGACAGATCGCAGCCTGGCGGTATCTATGGACAGATCGCAGCCTGGCGGTATCTATGGACAGGGTGCAGCCTGGCGGTAATTATGGACAGGGTTCAGCCTGGCGGTATCTATGGACAGGGCGCAGCCTGGCGGTATCTATGGACAGGGCGCAGCCTGGCGGTATCTATGGACAGGGCGCAGCCTGGCGGTAATTATGGACAGGGCGCAGCCTGGCGGTAATTATGGACAGGGCTCAGCCTGGCGGTATCTATGGACAGGGCGCAGCCTGGCGGTATCTATGGACAGGGTGCAGCCTGGCGGTAATTATGGACAGGGTTCAGCCTGGCGGTATCTATGGACAGGGCGCAGCCTGGCGGTATCTATGGACAGGGCGCAGCCTGGCGGTATCTATGGACAGGGCTCAGCCTGGCGGTATCTATGGACAGGGTGCTGCCTGGCGGTATCTATGGACAGGGGGCAGCCTGGCGGTATCTATGGACAGGGGGCAGCCTGGCGGTATCTATGGACAGGGCTCAGCCTGGCGGTATCTATGGACAGCGCGCAGCCTGGCGGTATCTATGGACAGGGCGCAGCCTGGCGGTATCTATGGACAGGGCGCAGCCTGGCGGTATCTATGGACAGGGCGCAGCCTGGCGGTAATTATGGACAGGGTTCAGCCTGGCGGTATCTATGGACAGGGCGCAGCCTGGCGGTATCTATGGACAGGGCGCAGCCTGGCGGTAATTATGGACAGGGCTCAGCCTGGCGGTATCTATGGACAGGGCGCAGCCTGGCGGTATCTATGGACAGGGCGCAGCCTGGCGGTATCTATGGACAGGGCGCAGCCTGGCGGTATCTATGGACAGGGCGCAGCCTGGCGGTAATTATGGACAGGGCTCAGCCTGGCGGTATCTATGGACAGGGCGCAGCCTGGCGGTATCTATGGACAGGGCGCGGCCTGGCGGTATCTATGGACAGGGCGCAGCCTGGCAGTATCTATGGACAGGGTTCAGCCTGGCGGTATCTATGGACAGGGCGCAGCCTGGCGGTATCTATGGACAGGGCGCTGCCTGGCGGTATCTATGGACAGGGCGCTGCCTGGCGGTATCTATGGACAGGGCGCTGCCTGGCGGTAATTATGGACAGGGTTCAGCCTGGCGGTATCTATGGACAGGGTGCAGCCTGGCGGTAATTATGGACAGGGTTCAGCCTGGCGGTATCTATGGACAGAGTGCAGCCTGGCGGTCCCTATGGACAGGGTTCAGCCTGGCGGTCCCTATGGACAGAGTGCAGCCTGGCGGTATCTATGGACAGGGTTCAGCCTGGCGGTATCTATGGACAGGGTGCAGCCTGGCGGTATCTATGGACAGGGTTATGTCTCTCACTCAGAACAACCTGAAATGGGCTTCGTGGGTGGGACTTCCTGAATGAGGAGTGGTTAAGTGGAGGGCCTCAGAGACTTTCTTGTCCTGCAGCCCGTTTACAGATGAGACCACTGAGACCGAGAGAGCGGCTGCACTTGCTGAAGGCCCTGCTGAGTCAGGCAGAGTCGGTTAGAACCCAGGCCTCTGCCTCCCAGGCCCGCCTGACCCCTGCCTGCTGTGCCAAAGCAGCCACGATGGGATACTTCCAGCTCCACTTGTGATGAGGGTGACTCAGTTTACCCACCTATAAAATGGGGAACCACCCATTGACCTCAAGGCTGGGGCTTCAGCACCGATGCTGGGGTTGCCCAGATGAAGCAGAGAGGGGGCTAGATCCCTGGGTGGAAGCTGTTTGCAGTGCCCTTGCCCCGCTGGCCTCCAGAGGCCCTGGCCTCCCTGGGCTGAGCCCCAGGGATGCCCAGGCACTGCACTCCCAGGACCCATCCCGGATGCAGCCTGTCCAGAAAGAGACCACAGGGCCTGCCTGCTGCCACCCCTCTGGAGGGGACTCTGGTCTGCAGAGAGAACATGTGACGTCAGGGTGCAGAGAGCACCACTGACCCTCCGGCGGGTCTGAGGGAGCCAAGGCCCAGCTCCATCGCGGTGCGACTCTGGGCCTGTCCACTGTCTGGAAAGCAGGGAATCTCGGCACGACCATCAGGCCGCTTGGAGTCAAGGCCGACCGAGCCTCACGGTCCCTCAAGATGCAGCCCCTGCTACGTCGGTGCCCTCACCACTCCCTCTCCCTGTCGCACCCGGCATCCAGCCTGGCCTCCTTGCAATCTGGTGAACATGCCAGGCATGAGCCTGCTTCAGGGCCTTGCACGTGCTATGGTCTCTGCCTGGAACCTCCTTTCCCTGGGTATCCACATGGCTCACTCCCTGACTTGTCTCAAGTCTTTCTACTCTCACCTTCACCATGATGGCTAGTCCTGCCCCAGCAGGTCCGGACTCCCTTACCTGCTCCCTCTTTTCCACCCGCGTACAATCTTGCAGTATGCTGCATAGTTTGCTTAGAATGTCTGTTGTCTCCCCCATTTTTTCTCTTTGTTCATTGATGTACCTCCAGTCCCACTTCATGGGAATGAATGAGAGAATATATGCCAGGGATCAGCTATTTTTATTTATTTTTGGTAAAGGGCCAGGAGTAAGTATTTGTGGTTTTGCAGGCCACATGCAAACTAGTTAACCCTTCAACATCCTGGGTGTGAACTGTGCAGGTCCACTTCGATGTGACTTTTTTCAGTAAATACAGTGGGCTCTCCATTTTCTGGGCTTTGCATCCACGATTGGGAGTCCACGGGTGTGGAGGGCCAACTGTATGGATTCTTCTTACTCCACTTATATCAGGGACTTGAGTGTCAGAGGGCGTGGTGTCTGTGCGGTCCTGGAATCAATCCCCCGCAGGTACCGAGGGACTGGAGTTAAGTCTCAGGGGGTCAGAAGTTATAGGTGGATTTTCAGCTGCACAGGCGTCAGGACCCCTAGCCCCCAAGCTGTTCAAGGGCCCTTTGCCGCTGAAGTGGAACGACACCACCAGTGGGCATGGCGGTTGGTCTGTGGGCTCCGGTGCCACCCCTGACACAGTTCGTGCTCGGCGGTTCCCCAGGCCCCGGCTGAGTCGGGTGATGATCTCTTTTCTGGCTCTCAGGGAGCTTACGTTCCAGACAGATGAGATAAGTAAACAGAGCAATGCAATCTCAATAAACAGTGAAAGTGCGAAAAAGAAGTGAAGGCTGGGCTGAAGTCTAGAGTGAGGGGCAGGAGAGGGACCAGGCTCGCGTTGGAGATGAAAACGCGGGGTTTGCAGCAGCTGAAGGGAGCTGGTGGGGCTGGAGCTGCGGAGCCGCAGCTGGGAGAGGGGTGGCTTTCACTCTGCACGCAGTGGACATGCAGGCCTCCGGGTGTCCCTGGCGCCAGCCACGCGCAGGAAGGCGGCACGGGTGGCTGAGGTGGGAGGTGGCTGGTGGGTCTGGTGCAGGGAGTGTGGCAAAGGGGAGAGGTTTCTGCAACCCTGAAGGATGGTTATGGCCTCTGTGAGATGGGCAGGGTGTGGGGGCAGGGGACACCCAGGATAATTTGGGGGGGAGTCACCACGCCCACTTCTCTGCTACCACATGTGGCAGGGGGCACGCGCTCGCTCATGGGGAACCGGGGCCCAGCAGGTCCGCCCAGCAGGGGAGCTCAGCGGCACAGCCCCTTGCTCCTCGCTGGGCCTCGCTCCCTGCTCCCTCTGTGTCCTAGGCTCTGGGTCTTTTTCAAGCTCCAGGAGATGGTGCCACAATGGGGTCCGCTGGCTCTAGGGACCTGGGAGCTCAGGGTCCCCAGGGAAGGCAGCGAAGGCTGCAGCCATGGCCCCACCTCGTGACTGCAGGGCTTTGGGCAGCGTGTTTCCCTCCATAGTGCGCCTCCTCGTGGCGGAGCCCGGTAGGACACCCACCGGGTAGGACAGCCGAGCCTCAGAGATTCTCAGAATAAAGCGCTCCGGGCAGCGCGTGACGCAGGGTAGGTGTACCAGGCACCAGGGGCACCGCCTGGGGGAAGGGGCCTTCCGGAGGGGCAGGGTTTCTGTGGGGTGAGAGGTGCCTGTGGGCAGAAGGCACGGTGTGGGCGCCGCCAGGCCTCACGCTTGGGGAAGAAGTAGCAGGAAGTGGCAAGGACAGCTGGCGAGGAGTTCGGGGTCAGATCACAGAGCAGCCCCCACAGCGGGTCCTGAGTGAAGGTGGGCCAGGGGCTCCTGCCCAGCAGACCTGGCCAGCCTGTGCCCTTGAGGGGCCTTCCTTGAGCCTCCCGTCCTGCTGCTGTCCCTTCATCTTCCCAGGGTTTTGCCACCAGGGCAGGTCCCTCTGGCTTCGCCTCTCTGTGAACACGGAGTTCAGGAGACTGCGCTTTCCTGGGCCCAGGGAGAGAGGCGCAGGGGGAGTGGCCCGCGGGGGTCTAGAGGGGCTGGGGGAGCTGAGTGCTCCTGCGTTCCCCCCCTCTCCCCCCATTTCATAGATAAGAGCCAGAGGCTCAGGGGGTGAAGCAACCTTTAGCTGGGACAGTTGACCAAGGACACAGACCCAGGTCCCTGCAGCTCTGGGTTTAGGGCTCTGAGCTTCTACCAGGTTGCAGCTTGCCCGGCTCTGCAGAGGAGGGTTCTGGTCGGCTTAGACCCGGAGTGTCCCTGAGATTCATCGGGGCTCCTTCGCAGCCTGCAGCCAACTGCACACTGGCGGCTGCGCCTCGGTGACAGCAGCAAGCCTTCGCTGACGCTGTGTGCGACCCGGAGCGAAGACAGCGAGCGTCCCACCTCCACACCTCGGCGGTGCTGCCCTGCGGCCTGTCAGTCCTCGCCCTCTTTGGGGTCTGCTGCCACCAGGGAGGGTGGAACTGGTCTTGGGGGATCAGGCAGCTGCGGAGTGACTTCTGGAGGATGAGATGCAGAGACTGGGTACCGAGGCCTGGAGGCGGCCAAGTGCTGGGCGCCGGATGGTGTGGCCAGTGTCACCTGTGCTTACAGGGATGTGTGGCCGGAAGGTCAGGCAGACCAGGGCTCCACTCAGGGCAGCTGGGGTTCAGGGACGGCCTTTCGTGGCGGCCGGAGGAGGGCCGGAAGGAGCCTGCTCTCTGGAGCCTCCCGCACTCCCTGCCCTCGGCCTCCCGCCTGGCATCCCGCTGTTTTCCTGGGTCTGACCTGATGAAGTCCTTCCCTCCCTGTGCCTCCGTTTCTCCTCTAGTCTCAACACACGCGTGTGCACACACACAAACACGTGCACACAAACAAGCGCACACACAAACACGCACACACACAAATGTGCACACACACAAACACGTGCACACACACAAACACATGCGCACACACAAACAAGTGCACACACAAACACGCACACACACACGTCAGTCTCCACACAGCTGGTGTCCTCCCCAAAAGGGAGGAGGAGCCTGGAGGGAGGCGCGGGAACGTGGGCTCTGTCCTAAGGCCGGGAGCAGGGTGTCTGCAGGCCTCACCCCCCGCAGTGCTGGCAGCTCCAAGTTGGACCGGGTGCTGGGGCAGCTCCGGGGGCTGGTGCCCCTGGCCTTGCAGACTGGCCCACAGCCCGCCCAGCCCTCTCAGGAGCTTGTGCCCCAAAGGCTATTTCGGGTGCCTCCCCTCGTAGCCAGCACAGAATGGCCGGCCTGGCAACAGGCAGGGCCCTCCCTTCTCTTTCTGGGCCCCCTGCACAGGGGGACGGGCAAGCTCTGGGGGGCCGGGTCCAGAGCTCACCCTGGAGCTCGGGTTCTTGCCCCAAATGGGTCCTGGGCTGGCAAGGGCGGTGTCGAGCCCAGCCCCTGGGTCCAGCCTCAGCCCGACACAGTCCTGACTCATTCCAGTCCCGCCGGAACATGAAGCAAGACCGCCTTCCCCCGCCCACCCCGGTCTCCTCTGGGAGGCCCCGGCTGACAGGGAGCAGGGAGTGGGGTCCAGGCTGGCTCCCCTGGACAGTGGCATGTGCACCTGCTTCCTGAGGCCCCTAGAAGCCCTCCTTGGGTCCTCCTCCTCAAGGATCCCCTGGGAACCACAGGGCCAGGGCTCTGCCCTTACCCCCCGCAGGGGCCAGGTGCAGTAGCGAGCTGCTCCCGGTGGGCGTGGCTGCTCCCGGTGGGCGTGGCTGCTCCCGGTGGGCGTGGCTCACGAGGACTTTCCATCAACACTAGCGTCCCTGCTGCAGAGGCCCGGCCAGGACCTCCTCCGCCCTCACCCAGCCCCTGGCAGGTGGGGTCCCTCATCCACAGGGCGCTGCGGCCACTAGGGGAGTGAGCAGCAGCGGGGGGCTCGCTCACCCTGCGGTCCCCCCGGGCCTCTACACAGATGCCTTTCCCACCCAGATCGACCTGTACGCGGGGGCTCTGTTCGTGCACGTCTGCCTGGGCTGGAACTTCTACCTGTCCACCATCCTCATGCTCGCCATCACCGCCCTGTACACCATCGCAGGTACAGCGCCAGGCCCGGTCGGGTGGCAAACTGGAGAGAGGGTCCTGACCGCTGGGCTGGGCATTGGTGCAGCCGGGCGGACATGTGCCCGAATCTGAGAGGCCAGCAGAGCCCACGGGCATGAGCAGGAGGCAGGGCCACCTCCCCCCACAGCCCTGGACAGCTGTAGTCCGGCTGTGCTGGCCCAGCTGCCTGCTACCACCGCTCACCCACCCGGGAAAGGGCAGGGCCTGGACGTGGAGCAGCAGGCCCGCCCAGAGCCATGGAAGCGCTCCCTGGTCCCTGCTCCCTGGGTACCAGGCCCCTCCAGCTCCCTCTCTCCCCCGCAGGAGGCCTGGCTGCCGTGATCTACACCGATGCCCTGCAAACGCTCATCATGGTGGTGGGGGCTGTCATTCTGACGGTCAAAGGTGAGGGTTACGGACTGGCAGGGCCACCCAGTAGCACGCCCTTTGGGGTCTGGGCGTCGGCATCTGGTGCAGAGCTGGCTCAGGGCTGAGGGTGAGGTGGGGCCCAGGGCGGATGTGCAGACACACAATGTGACCACAAACCTGCCTGGGTGTCTGCTCCGATTGTTAAGAACCACAGACAAGAGCCCAGAAGCGCTGGGCAGGGCAGAGGAGCGCAGGGCGAGGCAGACCTGACCTGGCAGAGGCTGTCCCGGGGCTCTGGGGAACACCTTGTTCCTGGAAGGTGCCAGCAGAGCCAGGACCCCACAGAGGGGGGCCAGTCTCTTCCAGATTCAGGTGCCAGATCCCGCGGCAACATCTGCCTCTTGTGTAGTGTTTGTACCTTTGCTCTGAGCACAGGTGGCAAGGATGCTGGGCCCAGAGTCCGGGCAGCAGACGTCCCGCGTGGGAAAGGTGGGGAATAGGGCCTGGCTTCTCCTGTGTCCAGGTTTCTGGGTATCTGCTTCCTTTCAGACCAGGGGCCTGAGACCCTAGAACCCACTGCAGGCGAGAGGCCTGGGCGGCCAGGCCAGGTCTGGACGGAGGGGAGTGACTACAGACACAGCCAAAGCCACAGGGGGCCAGGCTGGGCCATGAGGGGCTGACCCTGAGGCAGACAGGAACAGTGAGGGGGCATGTGGTCTGGGCTTGAGGCCCAGCTGGCCCTGTCACGCCCTCCCTGTCCCCTGGGACTGGCTTCCTTTCTCAGGCCGTCACTGCCCGCCACTCTCCGCCTGCCCCAAATCACGTCCTTCAGAAACCCCTGGGGCAGGACTTTAACACTAAACTCCTCAGAAGGTCCTCACGTGCTGAGAAAAAGTACTTTTCTTCCCTGAATTGAGAGTTTAAAGCCCGTGCCCACGGCCAACCAGCATCAGAGGCCATAGGACCACGTGCTCATTTAATAGTATTTAAATACATAGAAAACAGTGGGGGACTCACCTCTGCAGAGCGCCCACCTCCCCACGCTCTCCCCGACGCTGGGAAGGTGGAGTGGGGAGGCCAGTGGGACCCACAGGAAGTTCCCTGCGAGGTGAGGGCAGCGGGGGGCTGGGAGTCAGGCCACCAGCCACCAACCGCCCCGTCCTGCCTCGACCCCACCAGCTTTCGACCAGATCGGCGGGTATGAGCAGCTGGCAGCGGCCTACGCCCAGGCCATACCATCCAAGACTGTTGCCAACACGACCTGCCACCTGCCGCGTGCGGATGCCATGCACATGTTCCGAGACCCCCACACAGCCGACCTCCCGTGGACCGGGATGACCTTCGGGCTGACCATCATGGCCACCTGGTACTGGTGCACCGACCAGGTGAGTGTCCGCATCGTCGCCTGCGCCTTCCTGCCTTCCTGCCTTCCAGGGTGGGCTGCAGGTCCGGCGCCCACCTGCCCGTCCCGGTGCAGCCCAGGAACCCCCCACGGCCTGGGCTTCGGTGAGGCCGGGACGACCGGGCTAGGGGTCCTTGTGGTCCCGAGGGGCCTGCACCCTCCGCCTGGAATCGGAGGCCCACTGGCCGCCGCCCGGCCGGGCCTTGAGGTGCTTCGACTGGGACAGTTTGGAGTACGGGATCCCCAGGGGACTGGGACGCGCGTCGGGGGCCAGCGGCGGGCTCCCGGGGTCGGGCAGGGTGTGGGGCGCGAGGCTCCCCTTGGCCTGCCAGTAGTGGGGACCCACTCTCCTGGAAGAGCTCTGGGCGCCCTCGGCCGCGGGGCAGTACGGCAGGGGTCCTGGGGTCCTCAAGGGCCGTGGGAAGCCATCTTTATCCCCCGTCTCCAAGGCAGAGGGTCCACGACGGTGGTCCTGGGGGGAGAGAAAAGACAGGTGACATCCGAGGAGCACCCACCTCCCGCGGCTGCCAGCGGCTGCAGCCGCACGCTCGCAGCTGGTGGCCTGACCGCTGGTTCCTAACTTGGTGCCTCAGCGCCCAGTTGTCCTGTGGCAATAACCGCTTTTTGTGGCTGTGATACGCCAAGTGCGGCTCCTCGCTGTCCCTGCCCCGCCTCCGCCCGCCTGCCGGAGGTCCTGTGGGCAGGGGCGGCCCTGGGAGCCTGCCTCCAGTCCTCTCCGAGAGGTGACGGCGCCAGGTGACCTCACAGCCTCCGCCCCTCTGGGTGGCAGGCCCTGGGCGGCGGCGGCACCGGCACCGGCACCGGCGGGGAAAGTCGTCGAGAGGCAGCAGCGCCTTAGCTGGCACAAACCCGGGGCCGTGCCCCTGCACCGAGCCCAAGGGCCCCGTCCTGGGAGTGAGGCGCCAGCCCCAGGGCCAGCCCAGCATCTCTGTGGGCCAGTGGGGACACCTCCCCTCGCAGGAGGTTCCGTGAGCCCCATTCCCAGGCTGGACCACTGAGGCCCAGAGGGCAGGACTGGGGCTGCACCCACAGGGAGGGGTCTCCCTGGGGCCAGGGCTGCCGTCCAGCGAGGGGCTGCGAGGGGCTCTCCCCCGCCAGCAGCAGGTGCTCAGTGTGTCTGCTGACAGACCTCCCGGGGCCGTGACAGTGGGAAGCGACCCATGTGGGCGTCCGAGGAGCACTGCTTTCACCGCAGGTTCCACCTGGCTCTCCTGGGAGGGCCGAGGGCACGCCGGGGGAGTGAGGGCTGGCCCTGGAGGGCATACGGCTGAGCTGGCCGGTGCCCCTGTACCCGGGCACCTCTCGTTTCCTCCCCACTCAGCACAGGCCGGGCGCAGTGCTGGCACGTCTGGGCGGGGTATCATTCAGGAGATTTCTCATGGAGGCAGGGCTGGCCTCGAGGTCAGGGCTGAATGGGCCCGTCTGGAAAGAGGGCGACGCGGGGAGGCTGGGGCGGGACGCCACCGGCATTGGTGGCCGGCAGCCTGGCCTCAGCCTTACCTCCCGTCCTCCTCCTGCCTACGCTGGGCCTGCAGGGGGCAGCCAGGCCGTGGTCCAGAGCACCCACAAGGCAGAGACGGGTCCACTGGGTCCCACCGGTCTGGACCTCCTGGGCCTGCTCTGCTGTGACCCACACGAGCCCCTGTGGACTCCTCAGGACACCTGGAGGGCTAACGCCACTCAGTCCCAGGCCAGGACGCCCCTTCGAGATGCCCGGTCTGGTCAGCGCCAGGTGGCAGCTCCGTGCTGGGACGGAGGGTACTTCTCATTCTCTCCTTTAGACTTTTTTCACTGTCTCCTAGCTCAGTGGTCGGCAAACTGCGGCTCGCGAGCCACATGCGGCTCTTTGGCCCCTTGAGTGTGGCTCTTCCACAAAATACCGACTTCTGCACATGGGCCACGAAGTTTCAATCGCACTGTACGTGCGCGCCCGCATGTGGTATTTTGTGGAAGAGCCACACTCAAGGGGCCAAAGAGCCGCATGTGGCTCGCGAGCCGCAGTTTGCCGACCACTGTCCTAGCTCATCCACAAGGCACAGGCTGCACTCTTGTAATTAGAAACAAGCAGAACCAGTGACACAGGAGGCCTGATGGCCCCCGAGCCTCAGCCTCCACCTGCAGGCGGCCAAGCGCAGTGACATGCCGCCCGCCGTGCCAGTGCTCGTGTCATCACAGGGCACCAGTGGGTAGGGTCTACAGAGCCTCCTCATTGTCCAGACAGGGAAACTGAGGCTCAGCGTGAGGCAAGGAAGTGTCCCCAAGTCACCGGAAGCTGGTGGGGAAGCAGGACGGACATCAGCTTGCCCCGAGTCCCCGGCACCCTGCGCCTCGTGCTATCGAGAGCCGTGCACGGAAGGCGCCGCTGGGCGCTGCCTGTTCAACTGGCCTGTGCTTGCAACAGCTGAAGCCTCAGATAATTCCTGCTTCTCCATTGCTGGTAGGGATTTACAATGCAGACAGCAAAGGGAAAATACTTATATTTAAAAGTCATAGGTGCGCCCTGGCTGGTTTGGCTCAGTGGATAGAGCGCCGGCCTGCGGACTGAAGGGTCCCAGGTTCGATTCCAGTCAAGGGCACATGCCTGGGTTGTGGGCTCGATCCCCAGTAGGGGGCGTGCAGGAGGCAGCCAATCAATGATTCTCTCTCATCATTGATGTTTCTCTTTCTCCCTCTCCCTCTCCCTTCCTCTCTGAAACCAATAAAAATACATTAAAAAAAAAAAGTCACAGGTGCACAGTGCCGTGAACATACGAAAAAGCACTGACATGTACACTTTGTGGCTGAACCAGAGGAGAATCATAGCTCGGTAAAGCTGTTTTTAAGGAGAGTGGGTTTTTAAAGAAGTAGACTCGTAATGTCAGAGTTGGGAGGGATCTCAGATGCCATCAGTTCCATGAGCCCTCCCTCCTCCCATTCTGCAGACCTGGAAACTGAGGCTCAGCCAGGATCTGCCCAAGGCTACCTGACGATGCCTCAGGCAGACCTAGAACTGGAAGCTTCCCCCAACCACAGGTCTGAGAGCTCCCGACCTCTGCCAGTGACACAAAGCACATGCATGAATATGCCAGCCCCTCCTGTGAGGGTACAGGAGCTGGGGGAGTCCCCTGGTACCATCCTACCAGGGCCCCTCCAGCCCTGCCAACTGCTGGGAGGCAGGCTGGGCAGGACCCACTTTCCCTGCTCAACAGATGGGGAGACTGAGTCCCTGGAATGAGTACCTTGGCCCCAGTCGCTCGGCCAATCAGGATGAGCTCTGCTTCTGGGGGAGCCGTCAGGTATCAGGCGTGGGCGTTGGTTGTCTCAGGCGGGTCTGGCACTAGTGGGACAGCACCCCAGGCCTCTCCCTGGGGCTCCCCCGGATATGTCCTGCCCCCGGGACTCACTGCCTCCCTGTGCCCCCAGGTCATCGTGCAGCGGTCGCTGTCCGCCCGGGACTTAAACCACGCCAAGGCAGGCTCCATCCTGGCCAGCTACCTCAAGATGCTGCCCATGGGCCTGATCATCATGCCGGGCATGATCAGCCGTGCACTGTTCCCAGGTAGGGCCGGGGCTGCAGAGGTAGAGGAAGAGGCCACGGATGAATATGAGCTGTTTCCTGGGTGGGGGTGGGGGCAGGGAGGAGAGTGGTCCCCAGGACCGCAATCAAAGGGATCCACACGGAGGGGGCTTGCCACAAGGCCCCTGGAGGACCACTTGCTGTGTGCCTGGGGGATGCCACTGGCTTCCTGTAGCACACGGTGCGAAACAGTGGGTTCCACTCAGCGCCAGTGCTGCAGAGGCTGCCTTGAGGGGAGACTGGGGCCGAAGGTCTCCAGCATCGTCATGCGCCTGTGCCTGCGCCTGCGTGCATGGTTCGGGGGGGGGGGGGGGTGCCTACCCACTCCCTACCCCGTTCATCAGGGAGCCCAGCGGAGGCCGCTCTGGCTGCTCAGGCCCAGGGAAGGGGCTCCCAGACCCGCTGCAGAGACCTGACCCACCTGGGCGTTCTTGTCCCCGGAGCGAAAGGCCTGCATCTTCCGCAGGGAGCCCGCTTCTCCTCTCTCCCGACCCTGGGCCCACGGGGAACCACACAGGGGCTCCCCAAAGGTCCCGCGGGTGATGTGGGGGGCGCTCAGCTGTCGGCGAGGGGGCTGGGCCGGCCCATTGGCTTCTTGCTCTGAGTGGCGCCTCCGGAGAGGGGGCGGGTGTCCCCTCACCTCGAAATACTCATCCGACACAGAAGAGGAAGCCACTGAGGGCCGCCGCAGGCCACGGCCAAGGCCAGAGCTGCCCGAGAGGCTGTCCTGGTCACTGAGGGTTATGTAGTCATCGTCGTCTTCCTCGTCCTCCTGGTCCAGGCCATTGGGGATCCCCCCGCCCTCACCGCCAGCGTCACCCTGGGCCACAGACAGCTGCCGCGGGGGCGGGGCAGGGCCTGGGCCTGGGGCCGGGGTCCCGGGCAGCCTGTGGTCTGTTCTGTTCCGCAGCACCTCCTCTTCCGGGCTTTCTGGGGCCCAGCCGGCACCGCCGCCATCCTGGGCAAGCACGTCTGCCACAGGGACTGTCCGGGGCTTGGGCACAGGGGGCTCTGGCTTGGGATCCCCCTGGGGGAGGCCGTTCCTGGCTGGGAGACCGTCTTGGGGTGTGCTGGGCTCCGGAGAGGGGCTGCAGTCCTGGCTCTGCCGCCACAGCTGGGCGCCGCCCTGGGAGGTGTCTCGGATCTTGATGCGGTTGATCTGGCTGGGCTGGGGGTTCCAGATGTTGGGGTCGATGATGTTGATGTAGCCCAGGATGTCGCTGCCCGGCTCTGGGTCCGGCTCCACCCACGTGGGCAGGTATTCGAACATGTTGGCCCGCTCCAGGTGGAGCAGCCCCGGGTGCATGGGCAGGGGCGGCTCCGGGAGGTCCCCCGGCTGCTCCGCCAGCCCTGGGCTGCGCAGCCCCGGCGGCCTCTGGCCCTCCGGCTTCTCGGAGGAGACCTTGGCGATCTCCTCGGCGCTCTTGGCCTTGACCAGCGCGTACTTAGGGTTGACGAGCTTCTTCGCCACGGCGCCCGAGGGCGCCAGGGGGACCACGGCGGGCAGCACAATGGGCTCGGGCTCGGGCTCCTTCTCCATGGGGATGCCCTTGAGGCTGACGCCGTGCGAGGTGAGGTACAGCTCCTGGAACTGCCGGTCGAACGTCTCCACCACTTGGCCCGACAGCACGGAGATCACGTTGCGGTCCGTCCGGGCGGCGGACCAGGTGAAGCTGCAACACAGGGACGGCTGCTGGTCAGCACGGGGCCGCTCCCCCAGGCCCGAGCCCCCACGTGGGGTCCGCGCCCCCAGGCACCCCCCAGGCCGAGGGGCCCTGGGCAGGACCGGTAAGTGAGGGGACAGAGGATGGGGCGCAGCCTCGGGGTCAGACCTGACCTGGGTCCTCGCGCAAGTCACTGCCGCCAAGCCCTCTCCCACCTGCGCTCCTCTGGGGTTACAGCACCCCAAACGCCACTCCCGGTGCCCAGAGCAGCCCTGGACACCTGGTGTCATTCTGAGTGGCCGTGGGCAGCGCCACCCTGCTGCCCCTGCTGGTGGGGCTTGCAGAGCGGGGCCACGCATGTCCCATCTTGGCCACACCCCCCACCTCCAGGCTGGTGACACCTCTAGGCTGGAGCAAGTCTCAGACAAAAGCCCTCCTCTGCCTCTTCTGGAGAGCTGGGTGGTGTGCGGGCGCGCCCCAGCCCAGCTCACACCTCAGCAGTTTGGGGGCCAATGAACCGGAATAACCAAGGTGTCATAAGGCAGGATTAAGGGCAGAAACTAGCTGGGACCCAGAGCCACCTCTTCCCCACCCCAGAAAGCCAGAAGTCACCTGTAGGAGCCACAGACGGCCCGGTCTCCATCCACGAACATGAACTTCTGGGCCAGGACGCCCTTGAACTTGGTAGCTGACCTTGTGAAGAACTCTGTTCCCCCGCTGCTCCGCACCCTGAGATTCTGGGGGCGACAGGAGACAGAATGACATGACCACAGCACTGACCACGCGGAGGGACGCCCAGCAATCCCTGCCTGGGCTTCAGGGGCTGTGGGGGAGCTGGGACGGGGAGGCTGAGGCTGGGAAAGGAGCGGGTGTGGGACTGCAGCGTGGAGCCAGGGCGGGAAGAGCTGGGGTGTGAGTGGGGCAGGAGGGTGGGGCACGGCCTGGAGGTGTCAGAGAGCACGCCCAGGCAGGACGAGACCTGCAGCCTTCAGCCTGCAGCCTGCAGCAGCCGTGGGGACTGCTGCTCCGGTGGGGGCGGGGCCGATGCGGGGTCTGGAGAGGGGATGTGGGCACACTTCAGGAAGGTCCCCATGGCGGCACAGCGGGGCGGGGGGACCTGCCCGATGGGGTCTGGCTCTGGTGCTCAGCCGAGCTGTGGCCTTCCCAGGCCGGGCGGCGGGCGGCCTCTCCCGGGGCCTCTCCCGTGCTGTCTCTGTTGCCCTGATGCCCGCTCACCCGGGCGCACTGCCTGTACCCAGGAGCAGCTCTGCACATGGTTCAGTCCCACTCCTCACCGGCCGGCACTGTCTGGCTCAGGAGCAAGCCAGAGGCCCTGAGAGGCAGTGGGGGGAGGGGGGCAAGGGGGGGACGGGGAGACCCAGGCGAAGGAGAGGGGTCCCCAGGAGTCATGAGCAGTGCCTCCCGTCCAAGTCCACGACCAGGCCACTCCTGCCCATCTCTGGACGCTGGCCATGAAGGCCCCTCCCCGTGGAGTCTGTGGCTCCGCCCACAGCCTCTGGGTGTGACGGGCTCAGACCCCTGGGCACTGCACGCCCATGCGGAGGCAGCTGTATCTGAGGGTGCAGCTGTGAAAAGCCAGTGGTGGGCCTGGCAGACCCAGGAGGGCAGATGAGCCGGCTGAGAACCAGAGTTGAGGGAAGGGCGGGGGGGGAGGGGGCGCCTGGAAGGAGACCTGGGCTCCTCTGGGCAAGCACCCCAGGGTGGCGTGTTGGAGACACGGGCCTGGGTCCCCGGAGCGTTGACGCAGGAGGCTGTGGTCAGGCTGGGAATTTCCTAGTTCACACAAGCCCTAGTGAGTCCAACACCCGCCCAGGCAGGTCGGCGTGGCCGCGAGGCAGGTCCGCCTGAGGGGCTCCGTGCCAGCTGCGGGCGCTGGGCTGTCACACCTCCTGCGACTTCTGTCACCCTCACCCCTGCACTGGCCTCAGCTCAGTGACTGCCCACCGTTGGCACTCACCAACCCCCGCCAAGGTCCCAGCTGCCAACAGAACAGACTGTGATGAGGACCCCGCAGGGCAGGGCAGGGCAGAGCTCGAGCTGTGAGGGGCTGCAGGCTGGCGTGTGAAGGGCGGGAAGAAGGTTAGGGGCAGGGGCAGAGGCAGGGCTGGCATTCCAGACAGGAGCGCAGGCTGGTGACAAGTCTGTTTAAGACACATGAGGACTTCAGGGGCAGCGGTGGGCACTGGATCCTGCGAGTGGGCTCAGCTGGTGCTGGTGGCAGGTCCTACACCTGCCAAAGCGCCCGACTCCGCCTGCGGGAGTCGCGAAGTTGGAGCTGGCACCCAGCAGAGGCCGCATGGCATGAACCGAGAGCAGGAGGCTGAGGGCAAGGAGGGGCTGTGGGCAGGGGAGGCGGGCCTGCGTCGGGGCAAGGGCAACAGAGAAGGGATGGGTCTGAGACTGGAGTTTGCCCTCAGCCCCGCCCTCAGCTTCTGGGGGACTCGTCTCAGACCCCTCTGCTTGGGTCAAGGGGCAGGCCCCGTGGACGCCCACCTGGCCAGGCACGAACAGCCGTCTTGTTGTTGGGCCCAACCCAGAAGGCAGATAAGTTCCGTGCCCAGGGCCTGCTCCCTCTGCCCCAGGCCGCCCGTTGCAGGCAGCCAGCTCAGCCGGAAGCTGGCCACAGCCCAGGACAATTAGCGCCTGTGACTTTGTACCCAACACAGGGCACGCTCAGGGCCAGAAATCAGGAGCAAAGATCCTGGAGGCGGTACAAGGCCTCCCTTGTCACCTGTGCCCAACCACAGCCAGCTCCACGGCTCCTGTGGGCTCCGCGCCCCGCGCTCTGGGTGCCAGGGCCTCAGCCCCTCCTCCCAGGAAGGCCAGCCACTGCCTCGGTGCCCCAGTGTCTGCCCCACCCACCCCACTTGTGTGGATGGAGGGCTCGGCTCGGCTCCGTGCGAGAGGCACCAGATTTTCTGTGTGACTCTAATCAGGTCTCTGGCCTCTCTGGGCCTCGGTTTCCCTACCTGCATGCTGGGGACAGGCCTCGCACCTCAGGCCCATTAGCCTGGGGCTCAGTGGCAGGCGGGGCCTCGCGGCAGCGGCCGCTCCCCCTCCCCGGCCTCATATCAGCTCCGAGGCCTGCTTCCTGGGCGGGCCCACCCCATGGGGCCTGGCCCACATGAGGTAATGTCTCAGGAGTCAGGGCTTGGGGGAGCAGCGGAGGCTTCCACAACGCTGCATTGTCTCTGAGCCATGACATCCCTGCCGAGGACACGGCGGCCAGGGAGAGGCCAGGGGGGCCGCTGGGCTGGCCAGAGCGGGTGCCCCGGGCAAGTCCTCGGACTCGGCGGAGCCTGTGTCCTCGGACCCGAAAGGGGCAGCGATGGGTCCCTGAGGGGATGTCAGGGGAGGGTGGCCGGGTGCACAGCACCTGTCCCCAGGGAGCTCTGCCCCAAGCATGTGTGGGGCAGGGTGGGGTGGGTACTAGCGATGGGGCAAACCCTGCCCCACACCCCACTGTGACCCCTGTTCTCATACAGAGATGGGACTTGACCGGGTACCAAGTCCGCCCGAGACCAGGCCCGGGCTGTGGGAGGCAGAGGGGACAAGCGCAGGCCCCTCAAGCAGGGTGGGTCTGGGGTATTCTTCAGCTCCGGTCAAACAGGGCTCCAGTCCTGGCTCCAACCAAAGAGTTGGCATCTCCACACCTCAGTCTTCTCATCTGTGAGATGGGCCTCCCCACCCTGATGCTGCAGGGCTGCTGTGAGGCCTGAATGAAGCCACACGCATGCAGGTGGGCCCGGAAGGTGCCTGGCGCTCCGTGGGAGCCCCACACGTGCAAGGTGACAGGTGGCTGTGACTGTGCCTGCCTGGGTGTGATCCCTCCCACTGAGCGGAGAGGGCGGGGACAGGTGGGGACCGACACCAAGGAGCAGAAAGTATCTGGAACGACATGGACGCGGGTCCGGGGAAGCCAGCACTGTCAGCTGTCCGTGACGGCCAGGCGGCTCAGAGGAGGGACTCACCACAGCGCCCCAGTGGCATCCACCCCCGGACTGAGGACAGCCCCCAGCTGTACCGTGGGGACTTCCGCCCACACTCTGAAGGGGCCGCTGGCATCTCCTGGGCCTGAGGACGAGTGGGGAGGCCCACGGGAGCGCAGTGACCAGGCCTGGCAGTGGCAGCAATTAGGCCAGATGTGTGGAGCAGAGGAGGGCGTGTCCCCGTGTGCTGGGTGCCTGGCCAGCATCCACTCTCTTCTTTTTTAAAATTATATGTTATTGACTTTCAGAGAGAGGAAGGGAGCGGCATGGGGAGATAAAAACACCAGCTGCCTCTTGCACGCCCCCTACTGGGGATAGAGCCCCAAACCTGGACACGTGCCCTGACCATGACCTCCTGGTTCACGGGCCACGCTCAGCCACTGGGCCTCCCCGCAGGGCCTCCACTCTCTTCTAAAGGGTCTGTTTCACGCTGCAATGCAGGGGAGGGGAAGGGGAAGGGCAGGGCACACCCTGGCCTCCCTGGCCGTCTGACCTGGGATGGAGCACCTTTGTGCACCACCATTGGGGATGGGGAGTGGGCAGTGCCGGGCCAGCCCAGATCCTCCCCTCGGCCGGCTGCTCAGCTCAGCTGCGGACACTCTGGGCAGGGGATTCTCTGTTGTGGGGCTGTCCCGGCATCACAGGGCACTGAACGCCATGCCTTTACCGCCAGGCGTCAGCCGTGCTCCAGCCGTGACCACTAACAATGGCTCCAGGCACTGCCAATGTCCCACGCCAGGCAACCCCCTCTGTCTGAGAAGCACCAAATACGTTACACACCCTGAATCCATCACAGACCCAGGCCAGGGTCCGAGCAGCGAGGCGGGAGGGAGGGAGCGGGCACCAGTGGAACCTGTGCTGCGCATCCGACCGAGCACCTTCCCACAGCCTCCGTGGCTGGGATGTCTTTGTTCATCAGAAATGGGTCCAGCCTTTGCCCAGGCGGCGACTGGTTTTTCCCGTCTGGCTGCACACAGCCGGCAGCTTTCAGATCAGCCAGGCACCTCACAGCCCCCGTCCCCAGCTCTGAGCCTCGAGGCCCAGCCTGGCTCCCACTCGCTCTGGGACACCCCTTGGCACCCAGTCTCACCCCCAAAAGTGGTTTGGCCACATGGCCTGGTCCTGGGAGGGGGGAGCGCTGGGTCTTCTTTGGAAGGCCTGTTGCCCATTTGTAATCTGGGGCGTCATTCCCACACTCTCCACCTGGGGGGCCGTCAGGGGCCGGGGCCGGGGGAGGCTGAGGACCTCATCCGTGGGGACGTGCTAGTGTACGTCCTCCTGCTGCACCTGGAAACCAGAACAACCGTTTCCAGAACGTGCTGGTGGGGCTCAAAGCTCAGGAGGCAGGTGGGAGCGCCGCCTGGAGCAGGCGCGTGAGGTGGTCCCAGCCCACCACGGCTCCGAGGGGAAGGGAGCCCCTCGGCACTCAGACCTGAGCTGAGTGTCCCGGGAGGCGTGGTGCCTGTCCCCAGCCAAAGGCAGGCTGCGTGTCCTGCCCACACGGCCTCCCTCCTCTTCACAGCAGCCCTGCCAAGGACATGGCCATAGTCCCATTTTTCGGACAATGAGACTGACGTCCAGAGAGATGCAGTGTCTCTGCCCACGGTTTCAGTGCAGGTGGCAGAGCTGGGGCTCAGGCCTGGTTCCCCTAGACTGGCACCCGACAGGGCCACGGTCACCAGGATGACCCGCCACGCGCCTCCTGTGCCCTGGGCCTGGAGGATCTGGGGGCAGGTCGAAGCACAGCCGGCCGAGGACGGCGGGCGGCCGAGGGCGAGCCCGGGATTACTGGCAAAGGAAGTGCTCCCAAGACAGGTCCAGGCCCAGCCAGCCCGCAGGCAGGGAGGTGGGCCGTGTGGGCAGGCCCTAGACAAGGTGACACTTGGCCAGGGCTGGGCCCACGGAGCCTCTAGCCGCCCGCCCAGGCTGTAGAGGGGGCGGCTCAGAGGCCAACGTCCCCCATTCCTTCCCATGAAGGCACCCAGCTCTGAGCACAGCACCCTGCAGACCATGCCACCTTCCCCAGTGCCAGGCGGTGGTGAGGGGGTGGGCAGGCCCAGGATCCAGGGTGAGCTGCCGCTGCTGCGCCCCAGCTGTAGCTTCGTTTTCAAGCCGGGCGGGGGTGGAGGCCTGTGGTTGATGATGTCCTGTGACTGCCAGTCCTGCACAGCGCCCCCCTCCACCCCACTCACAGAGCACTTACAGCCTTGACTTCATCCTCAAACAACGCTATGAGGCGCCATCACAGTTGAGAGGCGCTGGGGCTCAGGCAGGTGGAACCATGTCCCAAGGAGGCTGCTCTGGCAGGGACGTCGGGCACCAAGGGTCTGTGCTCCCTCCTGTCCAGGCTGAGCTCTCACTACTGGCTTTTAGGTTCAGCCCAACTTGCAGGAATACAGGCCTCAGTTTCCCCATCGGCCCTGTGGGAGCCTAGCATAGACGGCCTCGAGGCCCCTCTGGCTCACGCACTCCAGGCCCCACAAGGCTGTGGGGCTGCGGCGGATCCTAAGGCCCCACTGCACTGGGGAGCGAAGGACGGGACCGGTGGGTGGGAGCTGTGCACCCCGCGGGCGTGTTCTCAGCCCAGCCCCCCTCGCCCCCGATGCCCCCCACGACCGGGAGCTCAGACACTTCGGATACTCCGGGGAGACCGGAGAGTGGGGTGTCCCTGAGAAGAGGCGTGGGCGCTGGATGGGGCGAGGCCTCCGGGGCAGCCAGCCCCAGGTCTGGGTCCCCGCTCAGCACGGACAAGTGCTCCAGCCTCATCCACACCTGGGAATGCACGGGCTGGGGGAGGCGGCTGTGAGGAGCACCCACTGGCTCGTGGAGGGGCCCGGCGTGGGAGCCTGTCGGGGGAGGGGCTGGGTAGCGAGCCCCGAGGGTCTCTGATCTGCTGGCCACAGGGCCAGGGCCTCTACAGCGCCTCTCAGAGACGCCTGTTCCACGCCCTGGACTCACTGTGAGCTGTCTGCCCCGGACCCGACCCTCAGTGCTAATTACACGGCAGGGAGTGTGGCGAGTGAGCGTGGGGCTTGGGGTCAGCCCACTAAAGAGCCCACATTAAAATGTCCCAGCAGCTGGAGCCTCGCCCCGGGAGAGCTCGCAGCCACTTGAAAAGGCTCAGTGGGATCGGGGGCAGACCTGACAAAAGCCGACAAATTACAGGACAGGTGCCAGCCCCTTGTGACCCAGCCTGGCGCCTCCCCTCCTCCTGGGAGTCTGTTCAGATCGCAGGCCTAAAGCCCGAGGACTCCTGACCCGTCGGAGGCTGTTCTCAGCCAAGGGCTCTGGTGCTGCCCCCTCTTCTCTAACTTTCTAGCCATGAGTGACACCCAGGCAAGCGCCTCCATTTCCTCATCTGTAAAATGGGATCGACTGGCTGATCTGTACTCTCTGGGGAGTGTGCTGCACACATAGGTGCCAAGTGGTGTCCGGGTGAAAGGAGGGCAGAGTACCAAACGCCAGGTGTCCGTGCGGAAGAGGCCAGCCACACTGGCCCACACCCCCCTCCGTCGGGCCAGTGCGATCCTGGGCCCAGAGGGGAGGTAATGTGCTCACGGACACACAGCAAGCAGCGCTCAGAGCGCAGGCCCACCACGACCCCGCTTCTCTGCCCAACGACATCCCCCTCTCGGGCCCTTTCCACGCTGCCCTCCTTCCTCAAGTCCACTCTGACTCCGCAGCTACGGAGGCCTTCCCTGACCTCGCCCGGGAGCCTCCTGTCAGAGCCAGATCCCAAAGCCTGTGGTGGACGTTACAGCGCCAGAGCGTGGCTCACACTCAGGAAGCCTCTGGGAGTCAGATCTCAGATGAGGCGTGAGCTGCTGGGGTCGGGGTCTGAGCACGCGTCACCGGAGGCGTGTAAGCAGACAGGCCACCAGCGTGGCACGGGCTACTAAGAAAAACCACGAAGGGTGGCCCTTGTGTGGCTCCGGCACCTGGCCACGGGCCCTTCTCAATGTCTGCCGGGTCTCTGCTTGTTGGAGGTAGTTAGCGCCCTGCCCCTCGGCCTGCAGGGGAGGCCAGGCGACCCGGCAGGAGGCTCCGGGTTGCGAACTCCGTGCCGGCACAGCCCCGTCCGCAGAAAGCAGGTGCAGTGTCTGCTGAGGGGCGCGTCGGTCACTCGTGACCAGCCAGCTCACCTTGAGGTGGCCCAGGTGCATGTGGGCCCGCTCGCACATGTGCAGGAAGTACTTGACGTTGCTCTCGTCCAGGATGATGTACACGGCCACCTTCCTTTTGAAGCCGGCGTCCAGCAGGTCCTTAAAGATGTCCACGTCGGTGAACATGTCCATGACCACGGCCACCACCTGGGACAGGAGAGACGGCTGTCAGGCAGGACGACAGTGCGGACCGGTGCCTCGCAAGACAAACAACCCGCCCGTGCCTGCCACCTCTCTGGGCCACTCCAGCTCTGCTCCCCACACCTCAGGACGGGGACTGGGACGTGACGAGCTGGCCCCGAAATTCTAGGCTCAGTATCTCGATCGGAGGCACAGGCTGGACTCCGAGGCCGCAGGGAGGAGACGAGAAGTCCACTCAGCGTGCCTGCTGCCTTCCTAACGCGAGACCCCGAGCTCAGTGACCAGGCGGGGGTGGGAGGTGAGGGAGGCGTGCGCTGCGCAAGGAGCGGGAGGGGTCAGCTCGAGGCCTTGCAGTCCGAAGGGAGCTGCGTCCTGAGGCCTCCTTCCTGCGGGTGCCAGGGTTCCCCGGGCCCGTTTCAGTCCGATCGAGGTGGCAGGTCACACCACTGCCCTCCACCTGCCACCCCAGGTGCTGAGATGAACCCCAGGCGTCAACAGCCAGGAGGCAGGGCAGCAGCTGGCACAGGCTCACCGAGGTCGCCCCGCAGCCCGGGGGGTGAGGTCTGGCAGGCTCCCTCGCCGCCCACACCAGCACGGGGCTCTTCCTGTCCTCTGACGACCTCTGCCCACACAGCTGACCTCCACCTTCCTGGCCCTGACTCCGGGTAGAGCCCCAGAGGTCAAGGTGCACCTCCCCCAGCCCAGCCCAGCCACAGTCCAACGTGGTCAGCGACACGCCCAAGGCCTGAGGAGAGAGAGGCGCAGGGAAAGGCCGGGGCGATGTGGACAAGCCACTGGCCTCAGGGTGGCTGCCAGCCTGGTGGGCGCAGTGCCGCTTGCTGAGTCAGCTACTGGGCTCTCTGGCAGCCCGAGTCCTGCACATGGGAAAGCTGGGGCAAGAGACTCAGCTAGCACCCAGGGCCCCCCGAGCCCTTCTCCTCGAGGGAGCACAGCTACTTCCAGACCCTGTGCCAAGGGTTGACAGAGCCCCTGTTCAGTCCCAGCCTCTGGGCTGTGGCCGCAGCAATTCCCATCTTACAGATGAGGAAACTGAGGCACCAAGGGGTGCATCCCTTGCCTGGCTCTCTATCTGGGAGGCCCAGACTGCCTGCGACAGTGTGAGCTCATCGAGGGCAGAGCCCCTGGCTGGGCCCAGCTTGGGGCGTGGACTAGGGCCCTCCGGGAGCTATTGTCAACTGAGAATGGGAGCTCATGGCTTGGGTTGCAGGAATGAGGGTAGCCAGGGACCAGCCCAGCCCCTCCCGAGCCCTGTCTGCCATCCACCAGTGGGGTGTGGGCCTGGCTCTCGGTCTCTCCAGCTCACACACCAAGGCGTGAGCACAAAGCTGCCGGCCCTGCCTCGAGGGGAACGCCGGCCGCTCCTGTAGCCCCAGCCCCAGCCCCACGAGGCCCTGGGCGAGGCCAGGCCAAAGCCTCCAAGACAGAGGGGAGGTGGAGTCTGGAGACGCCGCTGCCCGAGGTCTGTCAGGAGGCCGCGCAGCGCGAGGGGCAGGCGCCTGTGAACTGGCTGTGTCCCCGTGAGCACTGGTTCCAGGGGGGGCGGCAGGCACATGTGTTCCATACGCGAGGCGCCGTGGACACCCTGCAAACTGCACAGCCGAAGCCGGAGGGAGGGAGGGAGGGAGCCCGGGGTCCCCGGGTCTCACTGCCGGGAAAGATGCAGCCCCAGAGCAGGGAGGGGCCCAACACCACGAAGACCATCGGTCCCCAGCCCCAGAGCGCAGCAGGGTGGGCTGATGTCTTGGGGGGGGGCGGGGGATGGCTGTGCCAGGACTGATATGGAGGGGGACATGGGCAGGGACTGGATCAGTGCTGGGCTCGAGTGCGTCTTGTACCCAAATCCCTCCCCACGTCTGGGGGGCTGCATTGTGGGCAAGCCCACAAAGTGCGCTCCTGCGGCAGCTCCACGCCTCCCTTTCCCCTGCCGCATCCAACAGAGCTGCCTCCTGCCTCCCGCCTCCCAGGTCCGAATCCCCCACCACTTTCCACATGGCTGGGACTGCTCCCCAGTCTCCTTTAATAACCCCATCCATCTGCTGTCGGTTTCAGTGTCCCCAAAATGCCCTTGGGGTGTGTGACCATCCACCTCCACTAGAGACATGCTGACACTGTGGCCCGAGGGGAGGGGACCCCCAGTCCCACCTCAAGCCAGTAGGGGGTGGACATGGTACCTGGCCCAGGCCCCGGTGCCCACCACAGGCACCTCCATCACCAGGTGGTTACTGGAGGTGGGTGGGACCCTCCACCTGAGGCCACCGCCTCAATAGCCAAGGCCTCAGGTCTGTGACACCTGTGCTGGCCCTGATGGACTGACGGCAGGGCACAGGGCACTGGAGTGCGCCCCTCCTCCCGGGCCCCTACTAGCAGTCTGAGCGCCCGGGCAAGGGCAGGGCAGGACCAGGGCTGGAGCTCCGGGCTTGGTCCCGGTATGGCATTGGGTGCGCCGTGTCCCTCTCTGGTCTGTCTCCTCATCTATAAAATGGGGAAGGTTGATGTGCCACCCAAGGCCATCCCTGCCAGGGCATTCCCGACTCCCTGTGCCCTTCCTGGGCGGCAGCATGGGCTCTAGACTGTCCTTCTGGGAAGATACGCGACCTCAGGCAAGTGCCTTGGTTCCTGCATAAGGTGAGGACAAGGCAGTGAACGGTGCCAGTGCACAGCCGCTTCCGGCCTCCTCCTCGTCACAGCAACCTGAGACTCTTCCTCCAGACCCAGGGCCTCCAGGTGGCCCGGCGGGAACCGTCCCCTGCCGATTCACACGGACCAGGGACCGTTCGCGTCCCCTCAGCCAGGGGCAGGCCCCTAACACGCAGGGTCTGCAGGGCAGTCCCCAAAGGGTCCTGCTGCCTGAGGAGTGGGCACGCGAGCCCCAGAGCCTCTATAAAGGCCAGACAGCAAATATGTCAGCCTCTACCAGTCACGTGGTCTCTGACACAGCCACTCAGCTCCGCTGGTGCCGCAGGAAGTGGCCGAGGGCCTCCGGAGCAAATGTGTCTGTCTGTGCTCCCGTATTTACAAAATCAGGCAGGAGGCCAGGCTTGATCCAACGCCTACCCTGGACTAACCCTGCTGGTTCCACCCAGGACAGCTTAGCAGCCAGCCTCAAAAGCACTGAATTGTCTCCAAGCAACTTCACTGCATCCCAGAACGAAGCTCCAAGATACTTAAAGGAAAAAAATCAAACTTCAGCCCCCCCCCCCCCACAGCAAAAAAATGCTATCCAATAAGAAATACCAGACACACAAATAAACAGGAAAATAATGATCCTTGGGAGGAAAAAAAAAAACCTATCAAAACTACCCCAGAATGGATACAGATGTTAGAACTGGCAGCTACGGACATGAAAACACTGATAACAAAGAGTATTCTAAATGTTAAAAAGTTACTTAAGACAGGGAAGATAGTTTAAAAACACCAAACTGAACCTCAAGAGGTGAAACAGTTCAATATTTAAGATGAAAAATACATGGGATGGGATTAAGAGCAGATGAGACACTGTAGAGAAAAGACAGTGAACTTGAAGACATGTCCATAAAATTATCCAAAATGACACCCAGAGAAGGAGATGGAAAACGGGGTCAGGGCTTCAGGGAGCTGTGGGCGTAACTGAAGTCACAGAGGTGCCCAGGCAGAGGGCGGGGTGGGGGGGCGAGACAGAAAGACATTGAAAAATAATGGCCATAACTTTCCACATTGATGAGAACTACGCATTCACGCCTTTAGGAAGTTCAGTGAATTCCAAGCAGAAGAGATGTAAAGAAATGACACCAAGGCATATCATAACCACATCACTTAAAGCCAGCGACAAGGAGACAATCTTAAAAACAGCCGAGGGGGCAGGACCATGACACAACAGGAACAAGGCAAGCAGGTTTCTCTCGGAACTGACGCAAGCCAGAGGACACCAGCAGCACCTCCACGGTCCCAAATGGGAAACTGTTAGCCTGGCTGCCACGCCCGGTAAGAGTAGCTTCCAAACCGAAGGTGAGGCGAGGACCTTTCCGAGAGACTCCTCTCCGCAGATCTGCACAGTGTACAGACGGAGGGGCCCCCTCGCATGGGCTCTGAGACAGGCAGGAGCTGCTGCTGTCCTGCCCGACCGACCGCCTCCAGCAGGGGGCGGGGGCAGACCCGGGCGTGACCTGCTCTCCTCCCCTGGTGCCTGCGGGGATAAATGAGAGGCTGTCTGAAAGGCCAGGAAGGTTCTCCAAGCACGGAGGATGCTTCCTGGGAGCCCCTGGCCCCCTGTGGGCAGCCCCCACGCCTGGTACTCCCCAAACCAGTCTGCACATCTGGCTCTAAAGGTCTGGCACTGAGTTTAGTCCTATCCCCCGGGCAGGCAGGGAGCACGTCTGTGATTGTAGTAACAGATGCTGAGCCAGGCCAGGCCGCCTCCCACGCTGGTACCTGACAGAGGGGCAGGGGAGTCGCTGTCAGCCTCTCTCGGGGCGTCCTGTGTGGATTCCAGTTGTGCCGCCACCCACTGCCTCCCAGAGCCACCTTGGGTCCTGAAATAAACCCCTGACCTTGAGCCGCCCAGAGGGCAATGCCTCGGGGCCTCTCCCCTCCAACATTACCAGCTCTGGCACCTCCCCCCGTTTCTGGAAGATGAAGACAGGAGCCTCGCTAGGAACAATTAAAGAAGGCTCGGGCCTCCTGAGCACCAAAGGGCCGAAGCAGGATGAGGTCAAGAAGCCATACTCCAGCCTTCCCACAGACACACCAGCTCCTCACCGGGCTCAGGACTGCGCTGGCAGAGCCTGGGAAAGGCCATCGGGGGGCCAGGCTGTGCCCTGTGGACCGGACAGGAGGACAGGCTGCTCCCGCTTCCACCAGCTCCAGGTGCCCACATCCTCCAAGCTTCCCGGCCGCGGGTGCAGGACAGACCGCCCACAGTTGTCAGTGACTGGCATAAACGGAGGGTTTTCAAACTGGGAAATCTCAGAGTCATAATTTCAAAAGCCTTTAAAGCCTTAGCTTCCCCCGAGTCCCAGCGAGCATCCTGAGCCCCCAGAAGACTGGCCTATCAGAGACGTGCCAAGGCCACCGGCGAGCCACACCCTCTGCTGTGCCCCCCAAGCCCCTGCCTGAACTCCTGCAGGATGGGGAGCTCGCCACTTCTCCCAGAGAGGGGCTGTCAGGAGGGCGGTGAGGAGAAAGGCAGAGGGAAGGCGGGAAGAGGATGCGGAGGAATGCCAGCTCCATGCCAGATACCACACCAAGTGCTTTACGTCCCTTTCCCATTCGATCCCACCACAGCTCTGAGGCAGGCGCCGCCGTCGCCATGGCACCGAAGGGGCAGGAGTGGGGGTCGGAGGCAGAGGGGCTGTCTCGGGTATGGTTAACAGCAGCGCTGGGCTCGTGCCGGGTCTGCGGGGCAGCGAGCCTTTCCACTGCCCACGCGGCATTTAACCTGGGAAGGTGCCTGAGCCTGGGGTCACCGGGACCCCACAAAGGAGGTGGCATAGCCCACCCAGGCCAGGCCCGCTGGCTGTGCCCTGCACCCGGCAGCCTGTGGGCACTCACGGCTGTTACCGCCTCGGGACAAGTGCCCAATTCCCACTGTACGAGCTGAGGAAACTGAGGCCAAGGTCGCGCAGCCAGGACGTGGCTGGGCTGGGCAGGCGAGCCAGGGGCCTCTGAGAAGACCAGCCCCTCCCTGCCGGCCCAGGGCGGAGCCTCGGCTTCAGGGTGAGCCTGTCAGACCAGGGCGAGTGGGGTTCTGTGGAGCCCAGAGCAGGCTGGCCACGCCAAGGCGGCTGGTGCGAGGGCGGCAGGCCCCGGCCTGCTCCGAGCCTCCGAGCCTCATCTGCCACAGGACGATGACGCCAGGCCCCACCTCCCAGGGTCCAGGGAGGGCAGGGCCTGCAGGTCTGAGGCTGCTGGCAGGTCTGAGGCTGCCTGCCCGCAGGAGCCAGGTGTGCACCGAGGGGCCGCCCTGCTTCCTGGCAGAGCCCTCCTGGCTCTCCCCAAACTCTCAAGATGCAAAGGCCACTGGGACTGTGTTATCAGCTGGCTCCCCGCCTGCAGGGGAGGGCCGTGGGCCCGGGGCTGGGAATTGCCAGGAGGCAGCTCCCTGGACCTGCTGTGCCCTGGGGCCTCTGGGGCGCTGCCCAGCTCAGGGACAGGGAGAGCTCTCCCTCTGGTCCGCAGGGACCCGCCTTGGCTCCCGGGCACCCTGTCCCCGCCAGCCCCTCTCGGAGAGCCGCGTGTGGGACCTGTGGGGACAGGGAGCCCGAGGCAGTACTTTTCCGGTCCCGGTCCCGAGTGCATGGGGAGCCGCAAGGCTGCACTGCTCCCAGGGCTGGCTCAGCAGGGACAGCCAAGACACTGCTGCTCCCGGGAAAGGGTCCGAGACCGCGACCTGGGTTCTGCGCCCAGCCCGTCAGTGTCAGCTCTGTGACCTCCGACAAGCTATGGAGAGGTCAGCCCTACCAGGCCTGCTTCCTCACCTGCACCCCTAGTTTATGGAGTTGCTGGGAGGATGACAGCACCGGGCATACACCTGGTGTTTAATAAATGCCTCATTCAAGTGCTTTCATTCTCCTGGAGGCAACCATCAGTCAGAACTCCAGTGTGTGACGGGGGCCGGAGAGAAAAGACGTGGGCTTGGTCAGGCATCGCGCGACCTGGTTCCTGCCCTTCCTGCTGGTGGCACTTGGCAAGAAACAGAACTTCTCTGGGTCTCTGCTCCCGCGCCCTGCCTGGCTGGCGTGAAATCGCATGCAGGCTCGCCCTGGCCACTCATTCTCCCTCAGTTTCCTCAGGGTGTATGACTCCCCCTGCCCTGGGGCCTCCCCACGGCTGCCAGGCTAGTGAAGGGGCCCTACTAGGGGCTCTGGTCCCATGTGGGGGGGGGGGGTGCACTCTACCGTCCTGCCACCCAGCCTCTCCCCTTCTCTCTGAGGCTGTAGCCGGCCCCTGGCCTGCAGCTGAACCCCAGAGCAGTTTCTCCAGACAGATCACTGGCCCCTGGGGGCGGGGGCGGGCAGATGACCTCCCACCTTGGAAAGCTGGAGCCCAGTGGGGCCGGAAGATGCCCAGAGAGCAGCGCTCAGAGCCACAGCCGCAGCCAGCGGTCCTCTGAGGCCCAGGACCACCCATCCCCGCCCAGCCTGGCCCCGGGCTCCCCAGAGGAGTGTAGAATCACAGGGCAGCAGGTGTCAGCGCTGAAGGGGGTAGCCTGGCGGGAACAGGCTCCCAGGCTGCCCACGGTCTGCCTGTCATGCTGACGACAGCCCAGGCGGAGGAGGTGGCGGGCTGGGTTTCCCCGACTCAGTGCCAGCAGCCCCAGCCCAGTGCCCAGTGGGAAGGGGCCCAGTGTTCCAGCCATGAGGCTGGACAGTGGGATCCCCATTCTTGGTCTGGGAAGCGGGGGAGTTCTCCCTCACTGGTACCAGGGGTGAGAGAATTCGGGGAGAGGGGGAAAGAAGTGACTCATGGGAAGAGAGACAGCAGGAAGAGCTCCCAGGCGGGCGGCCAGGTAAGGGCTCGGTCAGCATTTGTCAGCATCCGTCAGTGTCACGGCCCAGCCCCTGGGAGCTGGGAGCAGCCAGAGCAGGGGCAGGGGAAATGGGAGGCGCTCATGAGCGCTCCGCCCTGCCCTGCCAGGGCCAGGCAGGATGGCCGGGGACCGACCGGTCCTCGAGTCTGAGGACAACACGGGCCTGGTCCCCACCCTCCACCCAAGAACTAGCTAGGTGACCTTGGAGGGACTAGCCAGCCAGGCCTCAGTTTCTACATCTGAGAAATGGGGCAGAGCCACTACCTGAGATCATGAAGTGCCTCGCGCTCGATAAACAGCAGCTGTTGTTTTTACAGATGGCTTGCGCACACATCACTGGCCTCGGGAGCCAGGATGGACGTGACATGGAAGCAGACGGGCTGGACAGCAGCTTGGCCTCTATTGCCTCTGAGATCCCTCTTGTTGGCTCGTGAGGCTCCCTGCTGCCTGAGAGGGCGTCAGGCTCAGCAGTGAGCCCCATTCTTAGGGGGATGAAAGCAGGGCAATGCCTACCTGTCGGGGGCTGCAGGAGAGCATGACTGTGGTGCCAAGAGAGCAGGGTTTCAACCCGAGATGGACTTTTTCCTGGTTATGTCACCTGAGACAGGTGACACCCGTCACCTCGTGGGGCTTTTGCGGGAAGCAAATGAAGAAATGGGAGGACCCACGGGACTAAATGGAGTGGCTGGGTCTCAGCCCTAGCCATCGAGACATGGGGAGGCCACCCTGAGTGCCCAGCCTCGCCCCAGGCGCCCCTATCTGGCCCCATCGCTGAGCCAGGCCGCCTGTCTTTCTGTCTGGGGGAGATTAGATGCTGGCTGTTCCCAGGCCAAGCTGGATCTGGTGTCTGCCTCCTTCCCATTCCCGGGGGGGAGGAGGGAGAACCCTGACAGAGCAGGTTGTTTTCCTGGCCTCAGTTTCCCCAATTGTATAAAGGGGGTGGAGGCTAGGTAATGGGTCCCAACAGGCCCTCCAGGGAACTGGGTTTCATGACCTCAAGTCAGGCACCCACGTCAGCAGCACCTTCTTATCCCACAGCAGGTGTGGGGCAGGTTATTTGGGCTGAAAACTATGAAGGCCCCTTCCTCCTCCCCCTTCTCCTCCTCTTCCTCACGCCTATCACCCAATTCTATCCTCACAACAGCCAGAGACACGGCTTTTATCCTCGCCACCTCCATTCACAGCCCAGAGACCCGAAGCCCCAGCACTGCCTGGGCAGGCTGAGAGCCGGCCCCTGGCACAGGCCAGCGGCCCCAGCCAACCCCCCCCAACCCCCCCGCCCCCCCCCCCACCCGAGACAGACACTCCGCTCTGGAAGGCGACGCCGCGGCTACGCCTCAACTCCTGACCCACTCTGCTTTCTTTGCGGAAGAGCTCCCCAGGCCTGTCTGGCAGCCGGAATGGCCCCCACAGCCAAGGTTCAGGTCTTGTGCCATTTGCTGTCCCCTCTGGGCCTGGAACCGCGAAGGGGTGAGATTCCACTAGAAAGACCTGCCTACAACCCAGTCACTCACTGCTCTCTGCCGAGCCAGGGCCTGGCCTCAGACTCCTCCTCACACAGCTGGCGGCAGGCTGTGCCAATCACGCCAGGATGTGCTCTGGAACCGTGCAAAAGGCACTTCCACTCGGCGGGGAGAAGCATGCGCTCAAGGTCATGCTGTCCAGCAATGACCTGGCTGCCTCTGCCAGTGGTAAGCGCCTCTTCTCAGAATTTGCGTCAGTGTGTCAACTGCGTATGGCTACCCACTGCGCAGCTTGGCAGGGGTCTGCAAGGGGAGGCCCACGATGAGGTCCCTTCCGGGGGAGAAATTCAACCCGGTGGACAACCCTCAGCTGCACTCACTGCTCCCACCCGAAGACCAGGCCGTCCCCGCCTCTCACACCCTCGGCTGACGGGTTCTGCCATGGCAAGGCTCATGGAGAAGCTCAGAGCGGTGGAGCGAGCGGCCCTGTGGCCCACACACCCAGGGAACAGGCACATTTGAACTCAGACCTCCAGGCCAGCCTCAGATGGGCTCGGGCAACTTCTTGGTCGCCATGACGATTCATTCCCCCACCCGACAAAAGCAGCATCAGAGACTCAGGGTGCGTGTGAGAGCTGCACCTCTCAGGGCTGTCAGAGCCATCCCCAGGGACAGGGGAGAAAGCACATACTTCCTCCCCCTCCCCACCTTCTTCTGGGAGACCCGCTCACCAGGCCTCTGGGAGTCAGAACTACCCCCAACAAGGCACAGCGGCCCATGGCGTGCAGCAGCCCACTGCTGCCACCTGCCAGGACACACAGGCACCTGGTCCCTCTGCCAAGAACCAGAAACCCCATGGAAGCAGGCAGCCAGGGGGCCCGCTGGACCATGGCCTCTCCACGCGGAGAGCGTTCACCAGTGGGAGGTGCTGTCTCCCCCAGGGGCGGCTCACCTTCTGGGCCTGGCTGATCATCTTGCGCACCACCTCTTTGATGTGGGCCTGCCCGTCGAGGGGCGGCTGCATGTAGACGCTCGCCCGGGTCACGCCGCGGTAGGCGATGGTGTCCGGCCAGCCCAGGTCCAGCTGGGGGATGGAGCGGTCTGACTTCTGGGGCCAGTACTCCAGGGAGGGCGGGGGCTCCGCCTCCGCGAGGGCTCCCCCGGCCCCACTGGCCTCCTCCCGGTCCCGCGCTCCATGGTCCTCAGACCCCGGGAGGCAGCCCGAGTCCCGCGGGTCCTGCGAGCCCGGGTCGTACACCTCGATGGTCTCCAGGATGCGCTGCAGCTCCAACTCGGAGAGGAAGTCGCGGATGTTCTCCCGGCTCAGCACCTCGTAGAAGGCCTCGGGGCCGCGGGCCACCAGCGCCTCCAGCGCCAGGCGCTGCTCCTCGCTGTAGAAGAACTCGGGCTTGGACTCGCTGGAGCGCCAGTTGACGTGGCTGTTGTCCAGACACTGCACCTGGGAGAAGGCCATGGTGCCCGGCGCGGGCTGCTGCGCGGGAGGCGGGGCGCTCGGCTCGGCGGGACCCGAAGTCGGGGCGGCGGGGACAGCGCGGGGCCTCGGGGCGGTCTGCTCCTCTGCCCATAGGCGCCTGCGGAGAGAGCGGGGAGCGCCGGTCAGCCGGGCGGGCGGCCGGGAGGCAGGGCAGGGCTGAGGGCGGGGCGCGCAGGGCCGGCCCCGAATCTGCCGGGACGGGGCTCCGGTTCCCGGCTTCTGGCGCCGCCTGAAGTCCTCGGCTACTTCGGGGGAACTTCCCCAAAGTCTCCCGGGCGGGGGCAGGAGCCTGAAACCCGACGGCGCTGGCTCAGGTCGGAGCCGCCGCGCTCGCGGGGCTTCCGGGAAGGCAGGGGTCTCGGAACCCCGCGCGCCACACGGGCAACCCGAGGGGCCTGCCCGGAGGAGGCCGCGGGCGGCGCGGCCGGCAGGCTGGGAGTCCGCTCGGGAGGAAGGGGCCGGGACCCGGGGTGCGGGCCGGACCGCGCTTACCGGGAGACCTCGGGCGCGTCGCGTAGCCGGCGAGGAAGCCGGGAGGGCGGAGCGGAGCGGTGCGCACCGGCGGCGGCAGGCGGGTGACTAAGTGCCACCCCGCCCACCCCGCCACCACCTGAGGTCACGTGCGGCCCGGGGGCGGGGCCGGAACTCGTTCACACCGCCGACAGCACAGACCCGCCCCCTCCGCTGCCCAGGCGTGGGCTCCCTAATTGGGAAAAGCTCAGGGAGCAAGTCCAAGAGTTCCTGGAACATTGCATGCGGCCCAGAGAGGGACAGTGTTCTTCCTGCGGTCACACAGCAGGTGGAGAGCCTGGGCAGCCCGCCCGCAGGCCTGCGGGTACCCCTGGTCCAGCCCCACCTCTGCTGCTGCCCAGGTGGGAGGGGAAGTGCATGGTGGGCCAGCTGTCCAGCTGTGGAGGTAGAGGTGGGATACTAGGCTGGGAAGCCCAAGGCACCAATCTTAGGAGCCTTCCCAGAGCTTGGTGTGGACAAGCAGCTGAGGAGCCCTGCTCCCTGCGGGGAGGGGGCCCTGCCCCAGGACTGGACCTGCGTGAGGAGCAGGCCCCACGGAAGGCGGGGAGCTGGAAAGGGCTGCTGTGGGCTGGGGTCAGCCCAGCCATGCACCGCGTCCCTGGGGCTTGGGACCCTGGTTATGGGAGGCGTGGGGACCACATCTGAAAGCAGGCTGCCAGGGCAAGGACAACAAAGCCCATTAAACCTGGCCAAACAGCCCACGCCCCATTTTTGTGCCAGGCCAGTCGGCCAGGCACCTGGCCCAGCCTTCCCTCCTGTCCCCCAACCCCCACCGCTTGCCCTGGCTGGGTGCTCTGGCTGCGGTCGGGACCCGGAGGACACTGCTCTGGGTGGCTGAGGGCTGGAACCTGCCCCCTGAGAGCCTCACCACCCTCCTCGCCTGTCAGGCCTCCCCTCAGCCCACTGCCCTGAGATGACTGCTTTCTCCCCGTGGTCCCCGTCACTCCTTCCTGGCCTGGGGCAGTGTGTTTGTGGGGGGATCACGTTGTCTGAACACAGTAGCCCCAGGACCAGGTCCCTGCCTCCCTGAGCTCAGTCCACAGGTGCCCCTGCTCCTCCCAGGTACGTGAGCACACACCTGCACCCTCCTCCCCGGGAGCCCGTGGACACACTGCCCTGGGGGTTCTGACGCCTGGGCCAAGCCTCTGCCACTGGGGACGCAGAACATGACTCTCTCTGGGCCCCAGTCCCTCCTTTGTTCATAGCCCAGCACAAAGGCCCTGGGCTCACAGGGAGTCCTAGCTGTCAGGGCAGAAAGGCCGCTAGCCTCCAACTTCTGCAGTTACCGGCCCATAGTGACATTCACAGGAAGCTGTTTAAAAAACAAACAGCGTGGCTCAGTGGTTGAACCAGGAGGTTACGGTTTGATTCCGGGTCAGGACACATGCTGGCTTGATCCCCAGCCGATCCATGATTCTCTCTCATCACTAATGTTTCTATCTCTCTTTCCCTCTCCCCTCTTCTCTGAAATCAATAAAAATATATTTTAAAAATAAAATAAAAAAACAAACAAAAAAACCCAGAGAGCTTGCATGGTCGCCTTCCCCATTCCCCATTGGCACCATCCTGCACAGCTATCTACAATGACATCACAGTAGGGAAGGTGATGCTGCGATGTGCTCGTGTGTATGTGCGTGTGTGCACACGTGTGCGTGCATGTGCGTGCATCCTCTTGGTTCCTGGATCGACGTGTACACGCACGTGCACACACACACACACAGATGTGTGCAAGCTCATGTGCAGATCTGTGTAACCACTGTCACAATCAAGATGCAGAACTCTCTGTCACCACCAGACTCTCCCTCTATTCAGCCACAGCCCCCCCAGCCCTGGCCCCCGGCAGCCACTGACCTGTTTCCGCCGCTGGGAGTGGTTGGTAGCTTGCTCCTTCTGTGACTGACTGCTACTCCGTGGAGTGGGTGGACCAGTGACTTAACCATTTCATCTGTCGAAGGACATTGGGTTCCCAGTTTGGGGCGATCATGAGTAAAGCTGCTTTGAACATTCAGATACGTAGTGACTTATGTATGTTTTACATCCCCCCCAACAGTGTATGAGTGATTCAACTTCGTGGCCTTGCCCTTGCGACATGTCATGTTGCCACAATCATCTGCTTTTAGCCCTTCCGATAGACGTGTAACAGTCTCTTCCTGTGGTGTTAACGTGCATTTCCTTAATCATTAAGGCTTAATGACTCATGGCATTGAACACATGTTCATGTGCTTATTTGTCATCTGTATGTATTCCTCAGTGACATGTTTGTTCATGTGTTTTACCCATTTCCTAATTGGATTGTCTGGTTTCACTGTTGAGTTGAGAGCGCTTTATATAGTCTCCATACCAGGCCTTTGTTGGGTCTTTACGTATATAATACAAGTTGACTCAAACAATGTGGGGGTTAGGGACACTGAATCCCCCCCTCTGTGGAGTAAAAAAAAATCTATGTATAAATTTTGATTCCTCCAAAACTTAACTACTAGTAGCCTACTGGTGACCAGACGCCTTACTGATAACAAATAATCGATTAACACATATTTTGTATGTTATATGGATTATATGTGTTATTTTTAAATATTTTTTATTGATTTTTAGAAAGAGAGGAAGGGAGAGGGATAGAGAGATAGAAACATCAATGAGACAGGAACATCACCAATCGGCTGCCCCCTGCACACCCCACACTAGGGATCGAGCCACAACCCAGGCACATGCCCTGACAGGGAATCGAACCAGAGACCTCTTGGTTCCTGGGTTGACGTTCAACTGCTGAGCCACACTAGCCGGGCATGCATTATTCTTAAATAAGAAAGCTAGAGAAAAGAAAAGGTTATTAAGAACATCATAAGGAAGAGAAAAAGACATTTAAAGTATTTATTGAAAAAATTCATCTATAATTTCAAATCCATGTTCAAATCCATATTGGCCAAGGGTCAACTGTAAAATATTATCTGTACTAATAATAGCCGAGGTGGTCGTCATGCTCTCATGCATCACGCCCTAACATCGTCACAAGATGGCCATGCACACGGTGCAAGCGGGGCCTGGCGGAGGAGGTGGGTTGTGGCAGGGGAGGGCAGTTAGGTGTCAATCAGGCCAGCAGGGGAGCGGTTAGGGGGCAATCAGGCAGGCAGGCGGGTGGTTAGGAGCCAGCGGTCCTGGATTGCTCAGGGATCAGGCCTAAACCAGCAGCCAGACATCCCCTGAGGGGTCCCAGATTGGAGAGGGTGCAGGCCAGGCTGAGGGACACCCCCCGATGTATGAGTTTCGTGCACCGGGCCTCTAGCTAACTATAATCACTATGGTGTACATTAGACCCCTAAAACTCATTCATTTTATAACTGGAAGTTTATACCCTGTGACTAACATCTCCCCTCTCCCCTGACTCCCTAGCCCAGTGATGGCGAACCTATGACACGCGTGTCAGAGATGACACGCGAACTCATTTTTTTGGTTGATTTTTCTTTGTTAAATGGCATTTAAATATATAAAATAAATATCAAAAATATAAATCTTTGTTTTACTAAGAAATATCAAAAAATTTCTATATGTAACACGGCACCAGAGTTAAGTTAGGGTTTTTCAGAATGCTGACATGCCAAGCTCAAAAGGTTCGCCATCACTGCCCTAGCCCCTGGGTAACCACATTCTGATCTCTGTTTCTACAAATTTGGCATTTTAAATTCTGAATATAAGTGGTATCATACGGTATTTGTCTTTCTCTGACTTATTTCACTTAGCCTAACACCTTCTAGGACCATCCTTGTTGTTGCAAATGGCAGGATGTCTGTCTTTCTCATGGCTGAATAATACGCTGCTATATATGTATACATGTATATGTAAATTATATATATATATAATCTTTACCCATTTATCTGTTGATGGGCAGTTAGGTTGTCTCCATATCTTGACTACTGTGAATAATGAACATGGGAATGCAGATATCTCTTAGAGGGAGTGACTTCATTTCCCAAAGATGTATAAACTAGCCCTAGCTGGTTTGCTTCAGTGGATAGAGTGTCATCCGGCAGACTGAAGGGTCCCAGTTCAATTCCAGTGAAGGGCACATGCCTGGTTGCAGGCTCAATCCCCAGTGGGGGGCATGCAGGAGGCAGCCGATCAATGATTCTCTCTCATCATTGATGTTTCTATCTCTTTCCCTCTCCTTCCCTCTCTGAAATCAATACAAATATGTTTTTAAAAAAGATGTATAAACTAGAAGTGGGATTGCTGGATTATTTATAACTAGAGGCCCGATGTATGAAGATTCTTGCAAGAATGGGTCTTCCTTCCCCTGGCTGCTGGCACCGCCTTTGCTCCAGCCAGAACCACCTTTCCACCTTCCCACACTGCCCAGAGCCCGGAGAGGCTGGGGCGGTGTGGAATGCCTGTGTCCCACCCCGCCCCCGGCCACTCGGTGCCTGTGCATGCAAATTAACCTGCCATCTTTATTGGGTTAATTTGCATCCTCACTCCTGATTGGCTGGTGGGCGTCGTGAAGGTACAGTCAATTTGCATCTTTCTCTTTTATTAGTGTAGATAGTCCTATTTATAATCTTTTTAGGAACCTCCCTGTTTTTCATAGTGGCTGCGCCAATTTACATTCTCACCAGCAGTACACATGGGTTCCCTTTTGTCCACGTCCTTGCCAAGGCATGTTATGTTGTGTCTTTTGATGATAACTGTCCTCAGAGGTACAGGTGGTAGCTTTTGGTGGTTCTGATTTGCATTTCCCTGATGATGAGGGAATTGAGCACTTTTTCATGCACCTGTTGGCCACTTGTACTTTTCCTTTGGAAAAAATGTCTACTTGGTTCCTCTGCTCATTTTTAAATCAGATTTTTTGGTGGTTTGTTGGGGTTTTTTTGCTGTTGAGTTATATGAGTTCTCTATGTAATTTTGGATATTAACCCTTTATCAGATATTTGGTTTGCAAATGTTTTGCCCCAATCCATAGGTTGCCATTTCATTTCGCTGATGGTTTCCTTTGCTGTGCAGAAGCTTTTTAATTTGATGTAGTCCCATTTGTTGTTTACTGTTTTTTGTTTTGTTTTTTTTACCTTTGCTTTTGGTGTCAAATAAAAAATATGATTGCCAAAACTGATGTAAAGGAGCTCAACTCCATGTTTTCTCATTGGAGTTTATGGTTTCAGGTTTTATGTTCAAATCTTTAATCTATTTTGAGTTGATGGACGTTTGCATATGGTGTAAGATATGGCTTTAGTTTCATTCTTTTGCATGTGTCTATCCAGTTTTCCCAACGCCATTTATTAAAGAGACTGTCCTTGCCCTACTGTACAGTATATTCTTGGTTTCTCTGTTGTAAAGTAATAGAGTGTATATGCATGAGTTTATTTCTGGGCTCTCTTTTCTATTCCATTTATCTACACACAGGGTTTTTGTATATTGATTTTGTATCTGCTTTTGTGCCAGTACTGTACTGTTTTGATTACTATAGCTTTGTAATACAGTTGTTTTGTTTTGTTTTGTTAATCCTCACCTGAGGATAGTTTTACCATTGATTTTTAGAGAGAGTGGAAGGGAAGGAACAGGGGGAGAGTTAGAGAAACACTGATGTGAGAGAGACACATTGATTGACTGCCTCCCGCATATACCCCTTCCAGGGCCAGGGATCAAACCTGCAACCCAGGTATGTACCCTTGACTGGGAATTGAACCCGCAACCCTTCCATGCACTGGCTGACGCTCTAACCACTGGGAACACTGGCCAGGGCTGTGATACAGTTTGAAATCAGGAAGTGTGATGCTTCCATTTTTGCTTATCTTTCTTAACATCGCTTTGGCTATTTGGAGTATTTTGTGGTCTGATACAATCATTAAAAATTTTTTTTTCTATTTTTGTGAAAAATACCACTGGAATTTTGATAGGGATTGCATTGAATCTTAGATTGCTTTAGGTTGTGTTACATGTTCACAATATGAATTCTTCTAACCCTGAGCGCAGTAAAGTTCCCACGTATTTGTGTCTTCCTCGGTGTCTTTCAGTAGTGGCTTGTAAGCTTTCAGTACACAGATGTTTCACTTCCTTGCTTAAATATATTCCTAGGTATTTTATTCTTTTTATACAATTGTAAATGGGATTGTTTTCCTAATTTCTCTTTCTGATAGTTCATTGTTAGTGTATCGACGACACACAGGGTTTTTGTATATTGATTTTGTACTGGGAAGCTTTACTGAAGTCATTTCTGTAGCTTTTCTTTCATGCTTTTCACAGGCGTCTTACAGAGCGAGGCTTTGGTTTTGATGAGGTCTAACTACCACTTTCCTCCTGTGGATCATGCTTTTAGTGTCAAGTCTAAAAATGCTTCACCTGGCCCAGGTCGCAAGGCGTTTTCCTGTCTTTTTTCTCCTAAACGTTTGAAGTTTGACATTTAAATCAGTGACCTATTTGAGTTCATTTTTGTGTAAGGGGTGAAGTTGAGGTTGAAGTTGGGTTTTTGGCCATGGATGTCCCCAGAAAGGCTTCGCAGAGGAGAAAGCCCCGGAGACTGAGCTCACCCAGGGCCACAGAGAAGGGTCGGCGCCCCGGACTCAAGCCCTTCTGCCCTCAACTGCGACACCGCGTCTGGACGGCTCCGGGGAGGAGCCAGGCCCCGGGGAGGGGATCTAGCTCAGCCCTCAGGGGTACTTCAGCGGCCAGCTGGGGCAGGGGTCGTCCAACACCAGCCCAGCGGAGCCGCCGTGCATTTGCTGTGCCGGCCACTGCGGGGCCCAGGCTTCCCCGGCCCAGCCCGTAGCGAGGCAGGACAGACGCTGGTCACAGAGTTATTGGTGTCAGGAGGGTGTTGCCCTGAGATTCAGGAGCCCAGACACCCACAGAGTTGAGAGGAGTGAATCTGTGCTCCCTGGCTCAGGAAGGAGGGAAGGGTGTTCCGGGGAGAGGGAACAGCAAACACAGAGGCTCGGAGTGTGGGTGAAATTGGTGGAGTGAGGGCAGGGAGCGGGCAGAGGCTGTGAATGGCACGTTAGAGTGTGACTGGCCCCACTGCGGGATGGAGAGGCACCGAAAGTGTGAGCAAGGAGGAGAGGGCCGTGGTGGTGCTGGAAGTTCCCTCTGCTGTTCCCTCAGAGACGGCGCTGCGACGAGGTGGTGCGGTGCCCTGGTCACTAAGCCCCGTGCTGCCCTGGGCATTGGCTGCGGGGGGCGGGGGGGGGAGGACTTGGGGGACAGGAGAGGGGCAACTCCGGGCTTCTGTGTGGGCCCTTGGCTGGATGCGGATGCTGGTGGCACTGTGGAGGCCAGGGGGTGGGTGGGGGAGGTGGGGGGGAGGGTCCTGGGTCCACAGAAGCTGGTGCTCCGGCGCACCCCGAGGCCTGCCCGCGCCCTGGCCCTCATTGTTTGGGACGGTACACTCCTGAGTTGGCACATTCAGGGGACTTTGTTTAAGTGGCGACACCGCTGCTGCTGTCATAAAGGAGGGGTTGTTCTCTCTTGGAGTTCAGCACAAACACTAGCGAGGTGAACCGAGCCAGCCGGCGGGCGGTGCCGGCCCGGCCTGCAGCAGGCTGCATAGCTCAGCAGAACCTCCTGACTCAGGCTTTCAGCGCTATTATGGGGCTGTGACTCCTCATCTGTCCCTCCCAGGAGGCCCGGTCCTCAGGCACCAGGGCCAGCCAGGCCTCCCAGAACTTGTCAGGAGGGGCCATCACCTCCCCTCTAATGCTGGACCCGAGAGGCCCAGAGTCCTGCCAGGCCCTGGCTCTGTCCTGGGTCTGATTGTGTGTCCTGGGCAAGCCCCTTTGGGTCCTGAGTTCTCTCATCGGCACAGCTGGTGGGGGTGGAGGTGGTAGGGTAGGGAGCTGGGTCCAACGGTGCCTGAGCTCCTCCATGGATCTTTCTGGGTCCTTTCTCCTCTTTCTTTCCTCCTGTGCCTTTCCTCCTTCCTCACTCGCTTGTTCACTCATTCATTCACAAATGTTCAAAGACCGTCTCTTAGGGGCCCAGCCCTGAACCTGGGACTGGGAAATGATTCAGACCCATTGTGCACCCTCGGGGAGCTCCCAGGCTGGTAGGAAGGTAAAAATGCAAGCAGACAATTGTGGTTCAACCCTTGGCCTAGGAGCCCTTAGGCCTCCTCTGCCCCGGGGAGAGTGGGAGGGAGTCGGGAAGCCTCAGAGGACGGGCTGTTTGCAATGGGCCGTGCAGGCGGTAAACAAGGGTAGGGATGGGGCACCCGAGAGGAGAGTCAGCACAAGCTTGGAGGGGCCGAAATGCTGGGTGTGTGTGAAAGTGCAAACAGGTCAGGGAGGGCCTGGGACCGAGGCTCAAATGCTGCGCAAAGGGCTTTCCCCAGAAAGCCGCGGCTCAGCGCTGGGGTGGGGAGGCGTCCGGAGAAGTGAGTGGGAAGCGAAGAGCTGAGATTCTGAAAGGATGGAGAGACTGGGCGGGAGGCAGTGAGGAGCTGGTGGTGGAGAGCAGGCTTGATGGCAGGAGAAGCCATGGGGTTGGGGCTGGGGGGAGGGGAGGGGGCAGAGGGAGGGAGGACCATCACTGGGGCAGGAGGCGGAGGGACAAATCTGATTAGACACTGAGTGGTCGGGCCTGGGAGATGACAGGGGGCAGGTGTCCTGGACCTGGGGCTCCGGCGCCTGGACTGGGCTGGGATGTAGGGGAGTGGGGGGACCAGTGCCTCAGCCCTGGGACTGAGAGGAAGGGGGCTGAGACCACGCCCTGCCCCTGCAGTTGGGCATCTAAGGAGGGACTTTTCAGAAGGGGCATGTGGAGGGAGCAGTGCTTAACCCCCGAGTGCCGAGTCTGTGTGGAAACATCCACGACGCTGCTGTTGGGGACTTGACCACGCCGGCTCCCCACCACAGAGGCCTCCGTGGCCCCGCAGCTCCCTCCCTCCCTCTGGTCCCCTTGTGGCTTCTGTTATAACTTTCCTGTCATCGGCTCCTCTGCTCCGCACTCCGTGGCCTCTGCTGAGAACCCCAGGGGAGAGGAGCCAAAGGTGTTTTAAAACGTGTTTTCGCCTGGCCAGTGCGGCTCAGTGGTTGGTCGTCGACGCATGAACCAGGAGGTCACTGGTTCGATTCCTGGTCAGGGCACATGCCCGGATTGCGTGATCCTGGCAGAGCAAGCAGTAGGCTTGGGGCAGACAGAGCCAGTAGGGGGAATGCAGGAGGCAGCCGATTGATGATGTTTCTCTCTCATTGATGTTTTTACCTCTCTATCCCTCTCCCTTCCTCTCTCTCTAAAACAATCAATAAAACATATTTTAAAAAAGCATTTCCTGGAGGAACGAGTGAGCATGAGATTGGTGCTACTTGTCACCTACACTGTGATCCCGGCGGAGAGGGACCCCCCCCCACCCCCCCGCTGCTGTGGGCGGGGAGGAGCAGAGGCCCTGGGAACCGCATCAGAGCCAGAGCCAGGCTCCCAGGGCCTCCCGCAGGCGCCCGCAGTGCTGAGGTTCCTGCCCCAGGCGGTTCTGCTCCGCGGCTTGCTAGGGAGGGAGGCCTGCACTTAGGGTTTGTTCCAGGTCTGGGCTGAGGCCAGGACATTCACTGATCCCTCCTTCACTCACCAGGGGAGCTGTGTGCCTGTCCCAGCTGCTGAGGGGGCTGCCACAGCAGGTCCAGGTCCCCAGCATCACCAGACCCCTCACCGTGGGGAAGAGGCGAGACACAAACATGCCCCCGTCAGTCATCAGGAAGGAAAAGAGACGTGGGAGAGGAGAGGGGCAGGAGAGCAGAGAGGTTTATTTCAGGTGCAGGCGCCCATCCTCTGGGAAGGCCCGAGAGAGCCACTTCAGCCCGAGGGCCCAAGAGGCCACAGCTGAGAGGGAGGCTGGTGGAGAAAGGGCAGGAAGGCCAGCTGCTGGCACCCGGTCAGAGGAGAGCAAGGAAGGAGAGGAGCCCTGAGGGCCGAGGGCCAGGAGTCCAGATGAGCCCCCGGAGATGTCTGGGAGGGGTGATGGGTGCGCCTGGTATAGTGAGAGTCCTCGGGAGCTCCTGGAGGCAGCTCACCCAGTGCTCCTGTCTGTCTGAAGGGGCAGTGGGGACGGCGTGGAACTCTGGGCATCTCTCACACAGATGACGTGGGCTGTGTGATGCCGTCCGAGTGCCTGCGGGCCTGCGGGGCTGAGATTGGCTGCTCCAACATCGCCTACCCCAAGCTGGTCATGGAACTGATGCCCATCGGTGAGGTTCTGGGGGGCCTGGGGGGCGGGCGATGAGGGAGCTGTGGGGGCCATTCTGGATCCGACGTGATGGTGTGTGACGTCCGGGTAGGATGCTCTGCTCATCGGGGAAGAGAGGAAAGTACAGGCAGGCTGGGGTTTGTGTCTCAGCCACCCTGTGGCCTTGGCCAAGCACTCCTCCAACCCCGTGCCTCGGTTTCCATATCTGTCGCGCAGCTAATAGCTCTGCCTCACAGCCTTTAAGGAGAGAAGCAGTTTGCAAAAGCGTTTGGCACCCAGTGGGCCTGAAAGAGAAAGTGGCCCCATTTCTCAAGTGACAGGACAGGCTCTTATCCAGGTTCAGACCCTGCTTGGCAGCTCACCTGCCACGTGACCTTGGCCAAGTCACTACCCTCTCTGGGTCTCAGTGTGCCCATCTCTAAAATGGGGATGATGATAACACGGTCCCTGAGATGAAGAGGCGGGTTGCTCACGTGGCATGTGAGTGTTTCTATCAAGCCCGCTGCTGGCTCTGCCGGGATCATGTGATCAAGGCCCCGTGAACCTTCACCTCTGCCTCCCCCGAGACCCTGTGGGCCAACGGGTAAACCTAGGGGAAGGGCTTAGGCCTTTTGCGCATTTCTCGTGGCAGCAGAGGTCCTGCCAGCGGGACCTGGGTGATGAGGTCCCCGTCCCAGGAAGGGTGCACCAAGGCCACTGCAGGTGGGGGGCTCCGCCTAAGCAAAAAGGAGACCCTTTCTGAGACCCTCTGCCGCCCGTCCTCAGACCCCTAGTCGGCACCTCCCTCCCTGGGCCTCCCCTGCGGGGGCGGCCTGGCCTGGCCTGGCCTGCCCTCCCCCTCCAGGGAGCCCCGGCCCAGGGAGGTTAGCGCTCGGAGCGGGATCAGATCTTGGCTCCGCCACGGTTGGCTGCGATTTGTGGGGCATGTCACATCCCCGCTCCGAGCTTCCGTGTCCTCGTTTGTAAATTGGAGATGATGACACCTACCCACCCTGAGTGTTGCTGCTGGGATTAAACCCTAACGCGGGAGACTGCCTGGTGCCCGTCCTGGCTGCGTGGGTTCCCCTCCGGGCCTGCCTCCTCCTGTTCCGGGGCTGCTGTTACTGGGCCACACCTCTCTAGGGCCTGAGCTCCCTGTCTGGAATGGGTGGGGAGTCAGCCCTGAGTTCACCCACCTCTCTGAGCAAGAAAAGGAGGGCGGAGAAGTGTTTTGGGGAAAACACTTTCTTGAACTCACTTTCCTTTCGGCCCCATCCCAGTCAGACTGACACATTAACAGCAAAGACCATGGACGCCCGGAGTCACACCTCTGCTCGGATGCAGACCCTGGGCCAGGCAGCGAATGGCACCTTGCGGCCGAGCCCTCCTCCGGCCAGGCGGAGGGCAGGCAGGGCCTGTGGGAGTGGTGGCAGGGGGCGGGGGGGCGGGGTGCGGGGCGGGGGGGGCGATGCTTAGGCACTAGAAGGAGAAGCATAAACGCCTGGGAGACAGACGTGCACCAGGACCCAGCGCGGACGTGACCCCCGCAGCCCGCTCCAGCCCGGACTCCTGGGAGGCTTTGCACACAGGGCCTGGCCCACCTCCAGGCCCTCGCTCATTTCAGCCAATCAGCAGGTGGACTTTTCTGTTCCCATCGGAACCACATCTCTTCCAGAGCCAACAAGGAAGGGACTCCCCTGGGCCTGCCACACGTAGGAGGCCAGGGCTGAGCCGCTGCCCCTGCCCACCAGACCTCCCTCACTCCCCGCCCCACCCCACCCTGCCCCACCCCGAGTTCTGCGTCTGGCCTGCGGTGGGCTCCATCTTCCCTCTCTGAACTCTCACTGTCTCATCTGTCAGACGGGTTACTCAGCCTCCGTCACGGGAACTCCCCGTGGCCTTCGCCGGCTGCGAGGCTCTGCAGACGCGAGGGCCGCTGACCGCACCAGGAGGGGCGGTGCGGAGTTCAGTCCTCGTGTTTGTCCTCCGCCTCCAGCCTCCTCCTCGGGCTTCTCCCACCACCTCCAGCACGAGGCCCGCTGGCAGGGCCTGAGGAGGGCCTCACCCCGAGGCCACGGCGGGAGGGGCCGCGGCGGCGAGGCAGGCAGGCCAGCAGCGTCTCTGACCACAGGTCTGCGGGGCCTGATGATCGCCGTGATGATGGCCGCGCTCATGTCGTCGCTGACCTCCATCTTCAACAGCAGCAGCACGCTCTTCACCATGGACATCTGGAGGCGGCTGCGGCCGCGGGCTGGCGAGCGGGAGCTGCTGCTGGTGGGACGGTACGGCGGTGGGTGCTGGCACGGGCGGGCGGAGAAGTGGGCCCCAGCCAGCGCCCAGCCCGTGAGGCCCGCCAGAGTGGGCTTTAGAGGATGAATAGGAGCTTGTCCGTTGGAAAAAGGAGGCTGCCAGGAAGGAGAGGCCAGGAAATCCTGTCCACCCCACCTCCCACTGTCTCCTGCCCCTTCACAGTCCCAGCCTCCTCCACGACATCTCTGAGGGGTGCCCTCCCCAAGTCGGCCCAGAGATCCTTCCGTCGCCCCAAATCTGAGCCTCTAGCCTGCTGCTGACCCCACTGCTCCAGAGAGAGCCCCAGCCGGGCTCAGGAACGACCACGCTCGGGCCGCAGCTGCCCCTCCGCCCCTGTGCCCTGGCCCCACTGCACTCTGCCCATTCCTCCAAGCCTGCTGTCCATTACCCAGTGACTCACCCCAAGAGTCCCCTCCTCAGCCCTCCCTGATACACTGACCAGGAACGGGCCCCTCTCCCCTCAACGCCTCCCACAAGGGACCTGCCAGGCTCTGTCACAGCCCGTCTGTCACACCCCCACCCCAAGGCGGGCAGGGCTGTTCCCGGGTGAAGTCAGCCGTGCATGAGCACTTGGCCTCCGGGTGCGCGTGTCCAACTGTTTCGCCCTCTCCCAGGCCCCTCCTCTCTCCCACTGAGCCACACGGCTCCTGCCTGCTGGGAGAGGGCCCAGCCTTCTGGTGCTTAGCATGGCCGACCCTGCACCCTCTGCCGTGGTGCCCATGGGCAGGGTGGGGCCCCCCAGGGCTGCAGGCAGCGGTCCCGGTGATGCCAAGCAGCCGGCTCCTGTGGGAAGGGCCCTGCTGGGACACGCCGGGCAGCAGGCAGGCGTGAGCTCATCTGCAGGCTCAGAGCCTCCAAACAAGGAGCCTCGCCCTCCTGCTCCAGATGCTGCTGTCAGCGCTCCTGCCCTCCACCCTCTCCCCTCGCCCCTCCCTGCCCTCCTCGGTCGGGCTGTGGGGCAGGTCGAGCCCTCTCCAGGTCTCAGCTCTCTCAGCAGCCAGTTTGGTGGCGTGGAAAGGGCCCAGGGCCAGGGCTCAGCTCTGCCCACACCTCCAGCCTCCTCTTGTCTCAAGCAACACGTTTAAGCTGTGCCCTGCCTTGTGGGGTCTGGGATCTGCGGTGCCTCAATTCCAGGAGGAATGGGAATTCTACAGGGAAGGCCTGCACTCAGGCCGAGCCGTCCCTCCGGCCCCTGGGCACTCCCAGGACCCTGGGGAGGAGGCCACGTGGGCGGGCGGCAGGGCATGCTGGTGGCCAGAGGAGGTGTCACAGGCCAGGGGCTGCGACTGCTCTCCCTCTAGGACCCTGACCATCGCCAGCCCCAGGCCCAGGCCCACTCCCCAGCCTTCGCCCCTGTGTTTCCCTCCCCGGCTCTCCCTGTCTTCCCTTCTCTGTTATTTGCAGACAGTGCCGAGGCCTCCTTGGTACGCTGCCTGGAGCTGGGCAGTCTAGGGATCCTGGGAGATCCAGAGCTCCGCCCCCCCAGACCTGAGGGGCTCCCCTAAACTATGCTGCAGCCCAGGCGCACACAGGGGGTCATCTTGTCAGCAGTGTGTGTGTGTGTGGGGGGGGGGCGGGGAGGCTTCCTGGAGGAGGAAGGCCTTGAGCTGGGCCTTGGAAGATGGGGGGCTGCCGGGGAGGTGAGAAGGGTATTCCAGGCAGAAGGAAAGACTCTGGCCTTGGGGTCCTCCTGGCAGCTGGGCAGTGGCTGAATCAGAGGAAACCCTAGGCCTGGCCAGTGTGCTCAGCTGGTTGAGCGTCATCCTATGCGCCCAAAGTGGGGGGGGGGGCGTTGATGCTCCCCCCACCACACACTCCTGACAGGATGACTGCCCCTGCGTGCGCCTGGGTTGCAGCCTAGTTTAGGGGAGCCCCTCATGTGGGGGGGGGAGGAGCTCTGGATCTCCCAGGATCCCTAGACTGCCCAGATCCAGGCAGCGTACCAGGGAGGCCTCGGCACTCTCTGCAAATAACAGAGAAGGGAAGACAGGGGCAGCAGGGCGCACACCCAGGCTGTGCTCAATCCCCCATGTCTGTCTGTCTGTCTGTCTCCCTTCCTCTCAATAAAAAATAGTAATAATAATAATAATAAGAAGAAACCCCAGAGGCAGCAAGAAGTCAGGGCCCCTCCAGGCTGAGCTGTTGGGCTACGGGAACCTGTGTGTGTGTGTGGGGGGGGGGGGGGGGGGCGTGTCCCTGGAGCCTGCCTGCAACTTGAAGAGGGCAGGGCCCGTGCCTGCCAGGCTGAGGGTTAATTAGCCTTCATCGAGGTGGCACCTCCTTCCTCCCCCCCCACTCCCCCTGAGGCCTAGGAAGGAAAAGGGAGGCGGGCAGGCAGGCAGGCAGACCCACCCCAGCTCACACAGAGCCACGGTCACGCCCGCTGTGCAGGCCCAGGGGGTCTCATCCACCCCCGACCCCCGCCTCCCCCGGTTAGGGGTGAGGGGCACTCAGCTGACACAGGGTGCTCAGCCAGGGAGGAGTAGATGGAACGACCTCTGTCCCTTTAGCTGAGCCGCACGCCCTTCAGGCTCCAGGCTCCTTTTCCTGGAAGCCCTCCTGGATTGATGCTTCCTCTGGGCTCCCTGAGCCCAGCCCTTAGCACGGGTGACAGGGTGACAGGCTCATCTGCTTTTTTGCTCAATTCTGATCAGGGCAGTGACCAGGGCCCACTCATTGTAGAGTCTGGGTTCCTAGCACAGCGCCCCCTCACTCCGGGAGTGGGGGCTCCTAGCACAGCGCCCCTGTGCTCCAGGGAGCTCTTGTTGAAGAGCTTGTGGAATGAACGGGTGAAGCGTGGCTGCGTGGAGGGGCCTCGCGTGGATGGGAGCTGGTGCGGGTGGGGGGACGGCTCCTCAGCTGGGGCAGGTTTGGGAGGGTTTGGAGTGGGCAGCCGGGGAGGGGGGGGGGGGAGGAAGTGCTCCTGATGGTGCCGCTGCCGCCGCAGGCTGGTCATCGTGGTGCTGATCGGCGTGAGCGTGGCCTGGATCCCGGTCCTGCAGGGTGCCAACAGCGGGCAGCTCTTCATCTACATGCAGTCGGTGACCAGCTCCCTGGCCCCCCCGGTGACCGCTGTCTTCATCCTGGGCGTCTTCTGGCAGCGAGCCAACGAGCAGGTGGGTGCGGAGGAGAGCTGGGCGGGGACAGGCCTGGGCCGGCTCCTCGTTCCCCTCTGGCTGGGCTCGAATCGTCCCCTGGGCCTTCACCCAGTGGCCCAGCTGTCCTGCCTCCCCCAGGGGGCCTTCTGGGGCCTGATGGTCGGGCTGGCGGTGGGCGCCACAAGGCTGGTCCTGGAGTTCCTGCACCCCGCCCTGCCCTGTGGCGCCGTGGACACTCGGCCTGCTGTCCTGGGCAGCATCCACTACCTGCACTTTGCCATTGCCCTCTTCGCACTCAGCGGGGCCGTGGTGGTGGCCGGAAGCCTGCTGACGCCCCCACCCCCCGGGGCTCAGGTAAGCCTGCCCTGACCCCGGGCTCTGACCCTTACCAACTTCTGACTCAGGTTCCAATTCTCTGACTCAAGAATTTTCTAGCTCTTGACCTAGCCCTGGCCCCTGGCCCTTTTTGAACTCAGCTGCCCTCTTTCCTCACTGACCCCTGATCCTGTCTGGGTCCACCTCCAAGCCCGCACCCCTCCCGGTCCTGCCACCCTCTCCCTCCCATCCCTGCAGATCCAGAACCTTACCTGGTGGACTCTAGGCAGGGACCTGCCCCCAGGAGCCAAAACAGGTATGCACGTGGCCCTGGGCGTCCCTCTCACACCATCCCCGGGGCTGGGCTACGGAGCAACAGGGCCCTGGGGGTGGCCCTGAGGTCCTCAGCGTCCCTCTCTTCCCACCCCTGCCAGCTGGCAGCCGGAAACAGGCTTTCTGGGCCCGGGTCTGTGGCCTCAACGCCATCCTCCTCATGTGCGTCAACATCTTCTTCTACGCCTACTTCGCCTGATGTGGCCGGGCCTGAGGCCGCCCCTTTCCCTAATGAGGACACCAGCCCTGAGGCTGCCCGGCCAGCCAGGGGGGAGCCTGAAAACTTAGGGAGGGAATGGGTGAAAAGAATGTGACACTTCAAAAGTGGCCGTCATAACGGGCGATAAAAGGCGATTTCAGAGGACATTCCTACATTGTTACTGTCTTTATTTTGCATACGTGGGTCCAGGGCAGGAGCAGCGCAGTCGCCAGAGCTCAGGGACCGGAGGGCCCCAGGCCCCCCTGGGCGGAGGAAGAGCCCCCCACTGTCCCATCTGCTCCCAGTGCCATAGGGCCCCCCTTCTCACTGCCCCCCACCCAGCCTGGCATTCCAGCTGCTTCCGAGTTCCCCTCTCTTCCTGCTCCCAAAGGTGCCCAGACTCCCTGCTGGGTGTGCGTTCCGTTCTCCAACTGGGCCCCCCCAGACGGCCCCCCAGGCTGCTGGGCTTCAGAGTCCAGCCCAGGCCCAGCTCCCCTGGCCCAGGTCCTCCCGGCTCCCGGGGCCTGGGCAGAGCCTGGGCCTGAACCGAGCCTCCTCGGTGGCTGCGTCCAGGGCTCACCCCACAGGCCTTGTCCATTTTGAGGAGCAGCTGCCCCTTGCCTTCTCCATGGTGCCCTCAGGGCCCGACCGCCCAGTGTCAGGGGCCCAGGTGGGCGCTGGAGAAGCTGATCTCCACCTGGATCTGTCCAGGGAGCCCAGGCCATCAGGTGGGCAGCGCCCTCGCCTTCCCTTCCCTCGAAACCACCTCCCCAATAGCCAGACACCTAAGGGTCCTTTTGAGGGAGGGGCGGGCGGGTCCGGTGGGTGGGGCCACTGACGGTGGAGTGTGCTGAGCCTCTGTCAGCCCACCCTAGGGCGTCCCAATGCTGGTGACCAGTGGGAAGAGGCTGCGGGAGCCCCGGGAGCGCCCCTTGCCCGGCGGGAACTGCACTTGGTGTTGGCTGTGGGCACGGGGCAGCCCCGGTTCATGTGGAGCAGAGGGCTGGGCTGGGCCGTCAGAGGCCGTGTCCCTACCAGGCCTGGGCCGAGCCCAGGGGGCCCGGAGGGGTGTCCATGGTCTCTCTCTGGACTTCAGCGTCCTGCGGACAGGTGGTCTGCTGGCTCGGCCCCCTGCCCCGCTCCGGTCAGAGGTGCACCGGCTGGACGTAGCTCCGGGGGAAGAAACCCACCTGCCCGCAGAACCGGCCTCGCCACCAGTGCGGGTCCAGGTGCTCCAGGACCTCGATGATGTCACCGCGGCGGAAGCTGAGCTGGGAGGGGTCCTGGGCCGAGAAGTCAAACTGGGCCTGGGCGAAGCCGGCCCGCGGCGGCTGCAAGCGGAGCGGGTGTTAGTGGGGCCTCGGAGGCCGGGGAGAAGGGATTTGCCGCCGGCTGGGAAGGGCAATGTTTTCGAGGCAGAACTGAGGTCAAGGTGATGGCACCCACCCGCATGGGCCTCCTGCTGCCCGCGCCCCCTCCCCCCCTCCACGGCCGCCACACAGACACTGCCTCCCCTGAGAGCCCGCGCTGTCCTGGGCTCTGCTGGGACCGGGTCCTGGCCGCAGTGAGGGGCAGTGGTTCAGGCCCTGTCTGTTCGGGGGCCTCAGGTCCCTGGCTGTGCAACGGCCGTGATAACTGGACTCCGGGCCCCGAGACCCCCAGGGCTGACACAGACCGTGGCGTGGCGTGTGGCCACCACAGTTCACTGCTGCTGCCCTTGGCCAGGCTCTGGAGCGAAGGCGATGCTTGGCGCTGCCCAGCTCTCGGGCCTGGCGTCCAGTCCTAGCTGTGCCCCAAAGTGACCTTGGTTAAGTCCCTGCCCTTGTGGGACTCAGTTTCCCCACCTTCGGATGGCGCTGGACTAGAGCTCTCAGTCCGACACCAGGACACCCCCTCCCAGCACCGGCTCTGCTGAGCAGGAGATAGGATCGGGCACCGGCTGTAATTAGCAGTTCTCTGCCCAGGAAGGAGGAGGCGGCCTGGGTCCCGAGAGACCGAGCCAGCTCTGGAATCTCCCTACAGGGTAGGCGATCCCAGGGCTGGGCCCAGGGAAGTGGTGGGTGTGGGGAGCTCACAATGGGCCCCAGTTCCATGCTGGCTCCCTCACACTCTTCAGGGTCAGAGCTGGCTCAGGCAGCGAGGGGGAGGGATGAAGGTCTGGGGTACGGAGGCCCAGAGGAGGCTCACAACCCTAACCCTAACCCAGGTCAGGCTGCGGAGGCGGAGCCTCCCGGTGGGACAGGGGAGCCCGGGGGGGGGGGGGGTATAGGGGGGCGTGTCTGAGGCACTGCTGATGCCCTGGAATATCAGATCCCAGGGCACATCCTATGGGACAGAGGGGACACTGAGGCCCAGGGGAGGGGTAACCTGGCCCTGAAGTCGTGCTGGACGAGGCAACTGCGGCCCAGGGAGAGGCTGGACGGGCCTCCCTCAGCCTCCCTCCTCTGCAGAGCCCGGGCTGTCTCGGGGTCCTGCCTGGCCGACCCCCCCTTCCAAGGAAAAGAGCACATCGGGAATAATAACCCCATTAGCAGGTGTCGTCATCCTAATGAGAGCTGGCCCTCGAGCCCTGATGAAAGGCTGGCTGGCAAATTGCTGTTCTTGCGAGGACACGGGGTGGCCAACCTCCCCCACACACACCGTGTCTGGCCAGGACCTCGCCCACGCTGCCCACACCCCACCCAAGGCCAGCGCCTCTGGGGCAGGAAGCAGGACTGAGCTACCGGCTGGTGGCCTGGGGTGAGTCACATCACTCTCCTTCCTCAGCTGCCTCACCTGCAGGACAGGGACAGTGAAGCTCCCGTGCAGAGCCCAGTCCGGTATGTGGCACTCAGAAGGCTCAGTAGGTGTCAGTACCTTCAGCCATTCAACATTTATTGAGCACCTACTGCGTGCCATGCACTACTGACAACAAGCCCGATGGTTTGCCCCAGGGAATAGCCAGTTGGTTCCTTCCTTTTCTCCCCCTCCCCTTCCCAGCCTTGCTTATTTCCCTGCAGCGACACCAGCATAGAACCTCACAACATGGCCGGACCCCCTCCCACGCGGGGAGCTGGCGGGCCCGGCCCCGGCAGGTGTCGTGGCCCCTGCACACAGCAGGGCGCCCGCCCGGCCTTGCCCACCTACCTGGAGTGGGGGCTCCTCATCCCGCAGGAAGACCTGGCGCTTCTTGGCGATGGTGGTGGTGCGGTAGAAGTCGACCAGCTCGTTGAGGGAGTTGAACTTCTCCTCCCACAGGAAGTACTTGCCCGAGGCCTCACGCAGCACCTTGAAGTGCTGCACCTGGTCGCCGTAGCTGGAGGGGAGGACCCATGGTCACTGGGATGGGCCCACGGCCAGGGACCACTCCCGCCCAGCCCTGGTCTCCCCTGCTCGCCCTGGGTCCAGCCTTTCTCTTTCCTGGTGAGACCTGGGCTCAGAAGGGCAGGAGGGAGGACAGGCGGGCCTCCCGCCCAGGCTCCAGGTGAGAACTCGTGAGCACCCTGGCCGCTAAGGGGTGGACCCTGGGCCAGGCACTTCCTTGCGGTGTGACTTTAAGCAAATCACTCTCTGAACCTCAGTTTCCTCACAACGCCTCCTCCCTCTGTTCAGTGCTCAGAAAACGCCGACTGTGGCTCATGGCAACACGAGGTAGGTTTCTCTGAGTGCATGTCCTCTCTCTTGGTTAATCCTCACCTGAGGAGAGTTGTTCTGTGGATTTTAAGAGAGAGTGGGAGGGAGGGCTAGTGAGAGAGACACATCGATTGGTTGCCTCCAGAACGCACCCCGACCTGGGCTGGAGATGGAGCATGCAACCGAGGTACATGCTCTTGACTGGAGTCAAACCCGTGCTCCGGCGCTCTAACCACTGCACACCCTTGGGTCGCTAGGGCCATTTCCTCTCTTTAACACCCCCCTCAGCCTTCCCTTCTCCTCCCGCTGCGTCCCCTCCCGGCTCTTGCAGTCACTTGAGGAGCAAATCCTCCGGCCGCCCTGACTCAGGCCTATGCCTGTGGGGGGGAGGGGAGCCTAGGCACGTTGGATGCTTCTGTCCTTCCCACCCACACCCACCTCGAGGACCTTCTGTGGAATATACAGGTATGAAGACAGCAGATTTGACTTTGGATGGTGGGCACACGGTGCCATATACAGATCTCTGTAACATAGAAACCTGCACCTAAAACCTATATGTTCATGTTGACTAATGTCGCCCCAATCAATCCTATATAACAAAAGCATAACATGCAAATCGACCGGACGGCCGAACAGTGGAACGACCATCCAAACAACCACCCGGGACCACGCTATGACACCCACTGGCACAGGCCAGCCAAGGAGGGTGCGATGTGACTGGTCTGGGGCCTGACCATCGCCCATGATCACCCCGCAGAGGGAGGCTCAGGCCACTGGCCAGCGGGGCAATCAATCGGGGGGCTCCACGATCACCCCAAAGAGGGAGGCCCAGGCCACCCACCAGCGGGCTGCCATGGGTGGTGGGTGGGCAGAGCCTCCCTCTGTGAGGGAAGCCTGGGTCTCCAGTGCTGGAGGGAAGCCGGTGCCAGCAGCTGGGGGAGGAAGGCCTACTCTCGCACGACTTTCATGCATTGGGCCTCTAGTCTATATATATATAAAAGGCTAAGTGACCCTCCGACCACCAGACCGGTAGCTATGACGCACAATGACCACCAGGGGGCAGACACTCAACGCAGGAGCTGCCGAGAACCTGAGAACCACCCTCGCTATCCAGGACCCCTCGGGGGATGTTGGAGAGCCAGTTTCAGCCCAGTCCCCACAGGCTAGGCCAAAGGACCCCACTGGTGCACAAATTTGTGCACCAGGCCTCTAGTTTAATTATAAAAAGAAAGAACCTCCTATGACTCCCCATTGCCCTTGGGACAAACTCTTAACACCGGAGACTCAATACTAGGCTTTTTTTTTTTTTTTTTTTAAATATATTTCATTGATTTTTTACAGAGAGGAAGGGAGAGAGATAGAGAGTTAGAAACATCGATGAGAGAGAAACATCGACCAGCTGCCTCCTGCACACTCCCCACTGGGGATGTGCCCGCAACCCAGGTACATGCCCTTGACCGGAATCGAACCTGGGACCTTTCAGTCCGCAGGCCGACGCTCTATCCACTGAGCCAAACCGGTTTCGGCTCAATACTAGGCTTTAACTGCATGTCCAACCTCTTTCCTTCTATAATCTCTGATGCAATCAGCGGCCCCTTCTCGACCCCTTGCCCTTGCCCAGCCCCCCAGCCCAAGCCTGGCCACCCCATCCTCTCACACGCCTTCTTGCTCAGTGAGGAGACCGCCTGCCTCTCCCAACTGGCCAGAGGGGTGGAGCCTGCTCTGCCTGGCCTGACCTGAGGGACCTGCCCAGGGCCTTCCCACTCGCTGCATATTTCAGGCCAGGACAGGACATGCCGGTGGAGGCCAGGGGAGATGCCAGGTGGGTCAGGATGGCGGGGAGGGAGCCGCCGCGCTTCTCCTCCCTGCTGCAGGTGGCCAGGCCTGCACGGGGGGGGGGGGGGGGGGGGGGGAGGAGCAAATAGGGCCCTGTTTACTGTGGGGGAACCAAGGCCCTGCGTGCAGCCAGCACCTGGCCAGAGCCGGGCCACATCTGCGCGCCTACGTGTCACTGTGAAGCGCCCCCGACTGGTCATCACTGTACAGCAGCAGCAATGATGCTGGTCCCACTTGTGGCAATCATGTCCCAGATCTTGTCATTCCACGTCCAGAGCTACTCCTCCACGTCGTACCGGGGCTCTGGCCCCAGGAGGCGCGCCCTCTGTCCTCTCTGCCTGGCCAAGCGGGCCCCCTCCCTCCTCCACACCCAGCTCCACTGGCTTACACCCAGCTCGCTGCTCTGGGCCTCGGGCCCTCCCCTGCAACATGGAGGGGGCGCTGAGGCACCCCCACAGTGCAGGGGGACCTGGGACTCCCGGCTGTGCAGGTGCCACCCACAGGGCGGCCCCAGGGACTTCTGGGCATGGCCAGGTGTGTGCACTGGGCAGGGGTGGCCCCTGGGAGGGAAATAGGTTATCATTTTGTTTGCGACTAAATGAGAACTAAATACCGGTCTGGAAACTCGATAATAAAAAGAAAAAAACACCTCAGGTTCTAAATTTCAATTTTGTTAAACGATTTTGGACACAGCGCACTGACAAGCCGGGTAGCCCTCGGCCTGGGTCTGTCCAGGTGGCCCACACCGGGGCCTCAGGCCGAACGGGAGCGCACGTCGGTCCCGCTCTCTGCCCACCCTGCCTGCTGCTCGCCTCCCCGGCACCCTGGTGGCTGCTGTGTTAGGTTTGAGATTTAAGATGAAGACCCCGTAGTGTGGGGGGCAGAGGGCAGAGTGGGATCCCCGACCTGCCCAAGTCAAGGGTCCAAACTACACAGCACCTCTCTCTCCACCTGTACACACACCTCCAGGCCTTTGCACATTCTAGTCCCTCCACATTCCTCTCCAGCCAAACTTCTACTCCTTCGTCAAGGCCCAGATGAAAGGGCCCACCTCTGGGAGCTGCTCAGCCCATTGGAGGCAGGCTCTGTGGGCTCCGTGGCCCCTGCACAGCCCTGTAACCAACTGCTTCTAGGCCCCCCACTAGCCACCTAGAGAGCCCAAGGGGGGTCAGTCCCTGAGGGTCAGCCCCGCTGAGAGCTGCTGGACTCAGGCAATAGCCTGTCAGCCCCAGGCTGGAGCCCCAGGGTGCTCTGAGCTGTGGCTCCGGCCTCCAGGCGCCCAGCCCCTGATGCAGGCCCAGCCCCCAGGCTTGTGTACAGCCCAGAGCGAGTCCGTCCCAACACGGAACTGAGGCCAAAACGCTGAGGCTCTGACCATGGCGAGCAATGGCCCCGAACCCAAGACAAGGCCACCTGTGGGCCATCGGCAAGCACTGCTCCAGGTGCCGAGGCCGCTCGCGTGTGGGCTGCGGGCACACCTGTTCGCGTCCCTGGGATGGGAGGGGGCGCGTGGACAGGGCTCCTGCCTGTCTGACCTGCAGCTGCCGAGGCCACACGCTCCCTGGCCCAGCGGCCGCGGTGACTTCCCGGCGTCCTGCCCCTCTCGGTGATGGTTCTGGCCCTGGGCTTGGCTATGGTGCAGGGAGCAGTGTCAGCCAAGCAGCAGAGTGAGGGCGCCAGCGCCAGGCGGCGAGGAGTCGGGAAAGAGGCCTGGGCTCAGGCCTGAGGCGCTGGGCAGAGGCAGAGCCCCGGAGCTGCGTGCGGGAGGCACTGGGCGCAGGGGTCCTCTCCGGGTGAGGGCAGGTGAGGGTGTGGTGGGTGGAAAAGATCTCAACCTCCAATGGCCACAACTTTGAACATTTTGGTGTTTGAAAGTTATCCTGTTACCTGGAAAGTTACTCAAAACAAAGCATTCTTGCCCCGGCCGGCCGGTGTGGCTCAGAAAGCTTGCGGCTAGATTCCCGGTCAGGGCACAGACCAGGGTCGCAGGCGCAATCTATGGTAGGGGGTGTGCAGGAGGCAGACAACTGATGCTTCTCTCTCATCATTGATGTTCTCTCTCTCTCTCTCTCTCTCTCTCTCTCTCCCCCCCTCTCACTTCATCTTTCTCTCTCTAAAGAAAAAAATCAATAAAAATATTTTAAAAACATTCTCTGAGCCTATAGGAGGGTCAGGGAGTGGAGAACATGAGATAAGATGTGGGAAAGGGCAAGAGACCCAGGAATTCTAGAACCTTCCAACCTGAAAATTCAAGAATCCTCAGTGCGTGGTGCTCGGTGAAGGGCAGGTCTCGTCCTTTCTCCCCCGTCCCTGAGTCCTGTCCCTGCGAGGAGAGCAGGCCGGAGGGGGCCTGCCTGCAGCCAGGGGCCCTGCTGGGCCAGTCCCGGCCTGACAGTGACCACACCGACTGAGGCCTGGCCAGGCCACGTCCATCTGCTGACCCAAGGACTCCGCACCTGGGCGTCTCCCGCCCAGCCCGCCTGTCTCCCGGGCTCCCAGGCCTCACCTCGGACTCTCGCCAGGAACCCTGTCCCCTCTTTTCTGCCTGGCCTTGGCCTTAGCCACCCTTCAAGGTGCCTGAGAAGCCGTCACCGGGGCTGCCCTCTGTGGGCTCTCCAGAGCTCCCTCCCCCCGGTCCAGGGAGCTGTGGGCATGCAGAGGACCGACCGCCCCTGGGAACCAGGACCCGGGACTGGAGGGGGATGAGCCCTCCCGAGCAGCAGGGGAAGGGCAGCCCGAGGGGCTCAGAGCCTGGCGCAGAGCTGGTCCAGGATGGTGGGCGGTGCCTGGGGCGCGTGTGCACGTGTCCTGGCCCGCGGGTGCCAGGCGTCTGTCTCCGTTGTGCGCATCCCTCTCTGAGCAGCTGTGGCTGCGTTTGTCTCTGTGTGTGACCCCCACACCCACCCACCCGGGGGGGCAGTTGGGAAAGCCCCAAGGAGCAGGTCAGGCCTGATGCGAGCAGCCAGTCCTGCCTGGCGGGTTTTTCTGGCTTGGTGGCGGAGGCAGCAGAGGTGACAGTGGCAGCCGGAGGATGAAACAGGCTGGGTAGGGTCACAGGGAAGCCCTGGCAGGACCTGGCGCTCACTGCCTGCCCCCGGGTGGTCTCCATTAGGCCTGGCCCTTCTGCAGCTTCAGTCTTCCCATCCGCGAACAGGGAGGGGCTACCTGCACCCGCAGACGCGAGCGGCATCACCCGGGCCTGGGCTGGGCTGGGGGTCTCGGGGAAGGGGTGGCCGGGGAGACCCAATCTGCAGGGCACAGGGCCAATGGGCACCAGCTCGGCTACTCGCTCTGTGCTCTTGGGCAGTTCCTGCACCTCTCTGAGCTTCAGGGGTGTGGACGAAAGGGGCCACACGCTGACCTGACAAGCTCAGGGAAGGCCTGCGTGGCAGCCTAGCAGACTCAGAGACCTAAAGTAACCACAAAGGATGGTCTGAAATTAAACTTTAACTAAAAGCAGTTATGGTGGGCATTTCCGTCCTAAGGCAGTATCTTCACTGACAAGATCAACTTTGATCCTTACTGAGCCCATTTGCCTTTTTGCCTCTAAGATAACATTCCCTTGAAGTGTCTGGGTAACTTGTAACTTCCCTTTTTCTGGAGCCCCTGGGGCACAACCAAATGTTCTGGGCGCCAGGACAGATACTACAAATTCCTTCATTATCATGTTGATTGATCCTGCACCCACCTAAGTATGTGTCCATCATTTTACTTTTTATCCTATCACAGAGGTTTCCCCGCTTGGCTTAATCCCACCTCCTTAAATCTGTCACCAATGAATTTCATGTATAAATACGGATGTAACCCTGCTATTCTCCGGAGCACTATCTCAATTCATTGCGGTTCTGCTTCCCGGCATATGTCGACAGTTTGGCTCAAATAAACTCACAAAAATTCTTTACAGGTTTCAATGGTTTTTTTACGTTAACAGGGGTTTTTGGTTTGTTGGTTTGTTGTCTTGTTTTACCTGTAAACTGTTTCTAGGATCAATTCCTCCTGGTCGTTGCACGTATAAAACCATACCCCCACATTCCTGCTTCATTTTCCCATCGGTCTTTACCGCCCTCCTGGATTCTGTGTAATTGGCTAACCATTTATCGTCCCTTCTATCCCAGTGGTTTGTGCCTGAATCCCGAGCGCGGGCCAGGCCTGTGCACGAGGGCGCTCAGGGACCCGAGGGCGGAGCAGGCCGCGCATTGAGTCCAGGGCACCTCTAGCCTAAGAGGAAGCAAACCCCTCGCTTGGGAACAAATTCTTGTTTACGACCGAGGAGACACGGCAGCCGGAGTGAAGCGTGCGGCAGTCACACAGCGCAGGCTGGGCGCCCAGCCAGCTCGGACGCGCTTCTGCAGGGGGAGAGCCCAGCCCTTTGTAAACTCGTAAAGGCCAGCGGCCGTGGCCACTGCTGCTCCTGAGGCCCATAAACCCACTCTGACAGCTTTACAGGCTCAGCATGAGCAAACAGGAGGTGGCATGCAGGGGGGTGAGAGGCCCCGAGAGCCAAGCCGGCGAGGGAGGAAATGCTCTCGCCCATGAGCCGGCAGCCATCACCTTCCGGATGGCCTTCGGTCATTGTCTCCTCGCTATAGATGAGGGCATCACAGGGCATCACAGGAGAGAGAGTGGGATCTGCTCGTACCCAGCAGGTCCAGAGCGAAGCCAGGCAAGCGCTGGGCCCCCACCTCGCGCCACCACCCTCTCTAGGGCCAGGAAGCACAGGGCGACCTCAGAGGGCTCCTGTGATGACAATTGCTGTAACCGGCATTTACGAAGCACTGACTATGTGCTAGGCGTCACACTTTACGCAGATGTTCAGTTTACAGAGGCAGAGAGAGGCCCACCGGGCAACGTGCAGGGGTTATGCAGCCGTCAGTATCAGAGCTGAGGTTCTTGCCCTGAAGCCCACACTCCTAGCCACATCGGCTCTGAGTCTGCTTCCTTCTCTGACCGCTGACCGCTGTCCGCCAGGGACCACCGAAAGGCTCCGTGAGAGACGATGGGCCTCGAGTGGGAGCGGGACCTGGGAGCCCTGGCCCAGCTGGACGAAACCAAGGGCGGAGGACACCACGGCAGCTCCTGTGGCTCTCACCGTGGGGGTCTCGGCCAGATGCCTGGGGGAGGTGCTGGGGGCATATGCCAGGATTTCTCTTGGGGGCACTCCCAGGCCCTTCCCCGACAACACTGGTGCTGGCTCCTAGGGCTGCCATGTCTCCTGGTCCAACTTGCTCTCCAGGCCCACGCCTCCCGGGCCACCTTCCGGCCTTTGCATACTCTCCTCCTCAACCATGTGGAACGCGCCTGTCATTGAAACATCCCCCCCGCCCCCCTTCATTCATCACTAACACCCTGGGCCAGGCCGTGCCACCGCCCGCTCCCCCTTGGCCTTGACTCCTCCCCGACCTGCCCTTCCTCGGTGGACGCGCACTGTGAGCAGTAAGCATGTTGAGATGTGGGTGTGAACCTCGGCCCGCACCAGCTTGGCTGCATTTACAGAGAGAAGCCAGAGGAGGGCAGTGCAGGAGGCACAAAGGGAAGCTTGGCACCTGATTTGTTAGCGGAGGAGGGAGAGTGGAGAGGAGTCAGGGTTGGGAGGGCCACCACCTCCTGCTGCTCAGGTGACTTCCCTGTGATCCTGCTTTGCTGGGTGACCTTGGGCTTTGGAGCTAAACCAGGAGCCATTCAAAGGCCTGGGCGGCGCCATGCGCAGGAGACCACCTGGGCAGCCAGCACGGGCACTGCCATTTCTGCTCCCGCTGAGGGGGAGGAAGCAGGGGGGGTATTGTGGGGGGGGGGGCTAGGGAGTGGGAGGTGAGACAGTCCCCCAGTGGCCCGCAGCCATCCTGAGGGGGAGTCGGCCAAGCACTCAGTCCCCCCACTTACAGCACCCCGTTTCTAACACGGGGACATGGAAGCCCAGAGAGAGTGAGAGCCATTCCTGTCCTCAGGGTGGCCAGCCTGTCCTGGGCAGGGGAGTGAGAAAAGCGGGCGCGGGCTGCGTGCCCAGATCTCCACAGCAGCGCCCCCCTCAGGGCTCGAGGGCGCCCCGAGGGTCCGCGGGGCCATTTCTGCCAACAGGAGCCTTGTTTGGAGCTGCCAGGGCGCTGCGAGCCCTCCCTGTCCAAGGCTGCCTTTCTCTGCTTCCGTGGGATCCCGTGGCCCCGGCACCCTCACCCCGCGGCTCCGTCACCCGTCAGAGCGGATCATGTCCGTTTATCCAGCGGAAAATCATGGCGCCACTGGCATGAGCCTCACAGCAGCCTGAGCAGCCCCGCCCGGAGGCGGCCGGCCACCCCAAGGCCGCCCTGCTCGAAGGCAAGGCTGGCACGGCGGTGCCTCCTCCAGGTGGACTCTGTGCCCTCAACACTCCTGGCGGCTGCTCCTGCTGGTGGTTCCCACCCCACAGACCTGTGCCACCTCCCACCCGCCCCTTTCACTCCCTCAGCCCCCCCTCAGCTCCCCTCCGCCCCCCTCAGCCCCCCCAGCCCCCCCTCCGCCCTCCTCAGCCCCCCTCAGCCCCCCCAGCCCCCCCAGCCCCCCTCAGCCCCCCTCAGCCCCCCCTCCACCCCCCCCAGCCCCCCTCAGCCCGGGCACAGCTCCCGCTCCTCACTCGCCCCTGTTCTCCCGCTTCTCTCACAGCAGCCGAGGAGCTACTATCCCCTCCTGCCCAGTCCTCCCCAGGCTCCCTATCGGGGGCCAACCCGGCCTCCTGGGCGGGCTCCGCGGGCCATCTCTCTGGCTGCCCCTGCCCCCGGCTCCCTCTCTCGTGACACCACGTCCTGGGGGCTCCCCTCGTCCAAGCCCTTTCCCCGCCAGGGCCTCTGTGCGGCGGCTCCCTCTGTCCCACAGCCTCGTCCCAGGTCCTCCTGCCTGGGGCCTGCGCAGCCTCCACTCCCGGTTCAGGTTTTTGCTCAGGTGCCGCCTCTCAGAGAGGCTGCCCGTGTCCACCTGCTTCTGCCTGTCTCCCCGACTGAGACGGCAGCCCCAGGCCAGGGCAGCTGGCTCTGCCTGTGGCTCAGCGACTAGGCGCCCCCCCCCCCCAACTGGCTCAGGGGGAGGGAGCCGAGGCTGCCCCTTTGGGACGTCGAGTGTTATCTTTAAAAAAACAGAAGACTCGGGGACTTCTGATGTCCCCTTTGCCGAAAGAGCTGAGAGGGGGCCTCTCCCGGCAGCGGGATCGCTAGGGAACTGCTGTCATGTGAGGGAGCCGTGGTGACGGAGGGACGCAGCGAGGCCTGTGACAGCGCCTCCCGGGCCATTGGCAGCCATGGCCCAGCGGACATTTCCTCCCCAGCGTCAGCGTGTGGGTTTCCATCTCCCCGTGAACTGCCCCCCTCCCTGTGAAGCCCCACCCTCAGCCTTCCTTTCTCTTTAGCTCAGGATGGCAGCAAGCCTGAACGCCCCGTCTGACTCCAGGTGCCATCTTTTTATGGAGCCCCCGTCTGTGCACATGTGGCTAAATTTGATTATTTTCTCCAGTTAGTCTGTCTCGTGCCATTTTAATTGTTTGACCAGACTGGAGGACTAAAGGGGGAAAGTGGGGGTGGGGGGGACTCCCCTTCTCACACAGACACTGGAAATAGGAAGGACAGAGACCCACCAGGGCCTGACCCTGCCACCCCACTCCTGCGCCTGCTCCCAACTTCCAGCCTGGACCCTCGTCTCCCCATGTGGCCTTGGGACTGGCTGCCAGCCCTGCCTGAGGAGCTGCTTGTCCTCTGCAGCCATCTTGCCTGCATGCCAAGCACTATTCTAAATGCTCTCACTATACTGACTTAGTTCATCCTTGCAATAACTCACTGTACATGCGAGGAACCAAGCACAGAGAGGGTGAGTGACTTGTCCAAGGTGACACAGCCAGGAAGTGGCAGAGCCAGAATCTGAACCCCAGCAGCCTGGCTCCAGAGTCCGTCCTCTCAACTATGTCCCCATGTAGTTAAGAGGCAGGGTAGTAAGAAGCTAGAAAAATTCCTTGGCAAACGAATTGAGGAAAATGAGGCTGAGAGCTGAGCAAACTGGCCCAGCATTTACAGCAGGCACAGAGTCTCCTCCCTAGAGATCACAGCGAGGCCTCCGTGCATTTCAGCTCCAGGCCCAGAAGAGCAGCGAATCCAGGTGGGCGGCACCGGGACCAGCTGCAATGACCAACGCCCCCCTGCCCTGGCGCCCACCAACCAGTGGAGCCCCCGACCCTGAAGGGACACCCCTGGAAAGCTGATGAGTATGCTATTGAGACTTCCCCTTGGGACCTCCCCAAATGCCCAGCCTTTAAACCCTCCAGGAGGGACCCAGCCTGCACTCTCCCTCCCAGGAGCACGCCCATGCCTTTCCCTTCCCCTCTCCCCCTGCAGGGGGGCACCTCCTACACTCCACACTCCACGGGGTCCCCACCAGGGGAGCAATGGGCAGCGGCAGCTCGTGCTGGGCTCACCCTCCGATCTGATCCTGTCTCCAAGGCCCCTTTCTCTGACTTCTTAGTGAACCAGAGCACCCCACCCAGGCTCTCCTGCTGCTTCTACCCCAGCCCCTTCCTTGTTGCACTGCCCCAGCTTTAATAAACATCCTCTCAAAGTCACCTGGACTCGTGGTGTGACGTCTTCCCTGCACCAAGTCAAGAACACACATTACAGCCGGCCCTAGGAGGATCTGCTCCGGGTCAGGTCCCCCCAGGAACAGTAGGACCCTGTCACAGTATGTCCTGAAGGCCTGCCCTGGTGCCGGGGTGTCTCCTGTCCCTAGTCGCTCCCACCACACAAGCCACCGGCACCTTCCTCCTCCCTGGTGACGAATCTTTGGCCCTTTCTAGTCATAGAATAATGTCCAGGCCCCCAGGCTGACACTGGAGGCCCGAGCCTGCTCTTCAAGCACATCCTTACTGCCCTGGCCACGCCCTGGAGGGGGTGTCCTCCCCTAACCCCAGCTGGTCACTGCTTCCAGGCATTTGCTGGGGCTGCTCCGCTCCAGGGACGACATTCCTGCCACCTCCGTCTGTGAGCCTGTTCGGTGCTTGGACACAGCTCAGGTGCTGCCTCCCTGCCCACCCGCCCTGCCCCCTTGGAGGTCACGACTCACTTCACAGAGATGGAGAACTCCCCTGGCGAGCTCTCGCTCTCCCGGATCAGGAAGGCTCCCAGGTAGTTCCGCTTCATCAGAATCTCTTCTGCCAGCTGCCGGGAAATCCTGCCCGAGTACCACCTGCAGAGAGAGGGGACGGTGAAGGCAGTGGCGGGGTGGGGGGGGGGGAGGGGAGGGACAGCTGCCTTCTCTGCGCCCAGTGCTCGACATCACTCATCCGCACAGCAATCCCAAAATGCAGGAGATCTCATTGCACCCATTTTACAGATGAGGAACCTGAGGCACAGAGAGATGAAGCAACGAGCCCAAGGTTATGTGCTGTGGCAGGCAGGGGCTGGGAACCAATCCCAGCCTTCTGGCCCCGGGCCCAATCCCTTCCCACCAGGCCAGAAAAACACATACCATCAGGAAAACAGAAATATCAAACCTCAGTGACATCAAACCCAGCTAACTCCAGCTGAGCTTTTCCGTTTTAGATGGTAGATTCTTTTTTATATATGTACTAGAGGCCCAGTGCACAAAATTCATGCACATGGGGGGGGTGTCCCTCAGCCCAGCCTGCACCCTCTCCAATCTGGGACCCCTTGGGGGATGTCCGGCTGCTGGTTTAGGCCCGATCCCACTGTCCTAAACCAGCAGTCAGACATCCCTCTCACAATCCGGAATTGCTGGCTCCCAACCACTCGCCTGCCTGCCTTCCTGATTGCCCTCAACTGCCCTCCCCTGCTGGCCCGGTCCCCCTAGCTGCCCTCCCCTGCAGGCCTGGGCCCCAACTGCCCTCCCTTGCAGACTTCATCGCCCCCAACTGCCCTCCCCTGCTGGCCTGGTCGCCCCTAACTGCCCTCCCCTGCCGGCCATCTTGTGGTTGTTGGTGCTGCCATCTTTGAGGGTGGGGCAATCAATTAGCATATTCCCTGTTTATTAGATAAGATATATCTTTTTATTGATTTTAGAGAGGAAAGGAGAGGGAGAGAAAGAAACATCAATGATGAGAGAGAATCATTGGTCGGCTGCCTCTGCATGCCCCACACTGGGATTGAGCCCGCAACCTGGGCATGTGCCCTGACCGGGAATCAAACCCGGGATCCTTCAGTCCGCAGGCCAACGCTCTATCCACTGAGCCAAACTGGCCAGGGCTGGATAGTAGATTCTTAAAAGTGAAAAAATAAAATAAAAACGATGACAAAAACAATAGCAGCTTTGATCTGATGAGGAAGGATCTCAACCTATACCCATTTCACAGATGCCCAGACTGTGGCCACCTGGACTTTTTCTCACAGGTGCAAGTCCCTTTGCCTGCTAACCAAACAGAACTGGGTATACAGAAGGTGCCTGATTAATGCTTAGAATCTGGCAAGGGCCCCACCGTCCCAGGGTCTGGGAGTAAAAGGCTGGGGTCCAGCTTCTCGTTCAGTCCTGTCCGTCTGCCGCAGGGCGCCAGGCAGTGCCTGTCCCCACCCCACCCCCTGCCTGCCTGGGTCCCACCCTCGGAGAGTCCAGGTTTCAGCCCCTCATTGTTCGGGGAGGGGTGGGAACGAAGGCCGGAGCAGCCAGTCTCCTGGTGGGACCGTGGCCACCAAGGCCGGCGGCAGGTGCAGCGGCAGGGCTGGCACATCCTGCCCATCCCCACGTGCCACTCGTGTCCCATGGGCCCGACGCTTGCAAACACTGAGGTTCTGCCCGCGGGCTCTCCCCGGCGCCTGGCACACTGGGCCCGTGTGCTGAGCCCTGGAACACTCAGCGGTGCCTGCTGACCAGGGCACAGGTGGACCCACAGCCAGCCCCGCCCTTCCTGCCGCCCTGGGCGCCTGAGCCTCTCCCGCTGCCCTGGTCCCAGGGCGTGCGCAGCGGCACTCACGCACCCTGCTGGCGCCTGCCCACCCACTTCCCGCTCCCAAGCCAAGCCCTGGCCTCAGCCAAGCCTCAGGCCCACCTCCGCCAGAGCCCACACCTCAGACGTGAGGTGCCAACCAAGTGCTGCCCCAGACAGTGGGCGTCCCGGGGCCAGAGGCAGGAAGTGGTCGCTGCGTGTGGAGGGCCTGGGTCCCTGGAGTTGGGGAGTCCTGGACAAAGCTCCCGCCAGAGGCTGAGCTGACCATGGAGGCCAGCTCGGGGCCAGGCAGGGAGCCCCTCTCCCAGAAGCCTCGGCGGGACCCAGGTGCAGGGCCCCCGCAGGGGTCCACGTGGGCGTTTCCTGAGGGCCCGGTGTCTTCAAAGAACCCACAAAACCCCACAGGAGGTGTCAGCATGTGGGCGGCTGTCACCCTCAAAGGGTGTTGCAACCGCACCTTCAAGGAGGCCAGCCTGTCCCACCAGGGGGAGCGGCTGGTCCTGGGCCCCTCCCTGGGGCGGCAGAAGCGAGCACTTCTCTTCTGGCTGCCCAGAGCCTGCTCCCCACCGCCAGCTCCTGCACTCGGGGCACCCAGCCTAGTCCCCCTCTCACTGATAAGGAAACAGCCAGAGCAGGTCGCAGATTCCCTGAGCGGTTACACAGTAGGCCCCTGACCTTGGGCTCTCCCTCAACCCCAGTTGCTCTTAAGGGCTCCCCTACCGCCCTTCCTGGGGAGCACGGCCCGGGCCCACAGCACCGGCTGCAAATCCCACTCTGCCTCTTGCCAGCCGAGTAACCTGAACAGCCACTGGACCCCTCTGTGCCTGTCTGTGCTGCACACGCGGCTTTTCCTGCAGCTGCTGCTGCCATGGGCCGGCTCCAGCCCTCGCCCTGTGCCTCCCTCCTCCCCCTGTGCCTCCCTCCTCCCCCTGTGCCTCCCTCCTCCCCCTGTGCCTCCTCCCCCTGTGCCTCCCTCCTCCCCCTGTGCCTCCTCCCCTGCCCATCTCTCAGGTAGGTCTGCCTGCTGCCCTCCCTGGCAAACTTCTGCTCTGACTTCGAGGCCCCACAGGGCATGCCCTTCCTCTGGGCAGTTCTCCTTGGGAACCCTGGGCGGGGGTGTGTGACGCTGGGTGCTCAGGGAACGAGTGGGCCTGGGGGAGGCACAGGGCTTTAGGGGAACCTGGCCCGCTCCGCGCTCCGCACCGCCCTCCACACACCCTGGGCCTGAGGGGCTGGGTCGGGCCCTGAGCTGGAGTTTCCCCACCGCTGTTTGGGGCCAGGGCCAGGCTGTGGTTGGACAAGGACAAAACTGGGCACGGCCTTGGTTGGGTCGCGGGGGGCGGGGTGGCTGAACCCTTTCCTGCTCTGTCCCAGACACAAGCGCCAGAGCTGAGCCCAGGGTCACTGCATGGAACACTCCACGCCCCCAACAGCTGGTGCATGCTTGCCTCAACCACCAGCTTTGCCCGACAGGCCTGGCCCCAGGCCACACCTTTGCCAGCCTCCACCCCTCCTTCTCCCCCCCCCCCCCCCCCCGCCCCAGCTCCTCAGCAGCTGTGGCCTTCGGGTCCGGTCTGCCCGATCCGCTGCCACCGGGAGACCTCCCCAGCCCACAGCCACGCTCCTGCCTGTCCTCCCTTGGCCCGCGGATGCCTGGGCAGCTTGCTCTTGGCCCCGCCCTGGGGTCTCCCCATCTCCCCTCAGGCTCTCCCTTTACTGACAGAAAGATTGACATCCCTGGGGTCAGCCGGGGGCTGCAGCTGGAGGGGCTGGCCCAGCGTGTGAAGCTGGAGGCCCCATCGGCTTTGGAAATAACTCAGAGACAGAGGAAGAGGAAACACTCTCTGCCCCACCCTGGCCCTGCAGCCCTCCCCTCCCACCCACCGGCCTGGCCGGGCCACTGGCCTCCACGGCTGACTGAGAACCTCCCCTGCGCAGGCCTCCGGCAGCCCGCAGCCAGTCATTGCGCCCCCCCTCCCCCCACGGGCTCGCCCCCATAGTTTCCCCGCGCCTCCCTCCAGAACGTCTTTCTCTGTTTCCACTCAGCTGACTCCCTGGAAGCCTCGCTCACTGCACCTCTTCCGAGACGCCTCCTCGGCTGGCTGCTCAGCGCTGCCTGCGCCCTGTGCTTCTGTCCCCTCTCCACGGGGCGGGCTGCTCGGCCCCAGCAGCTCAGCAGGTCTCCACGCCGTTCAGGCGAGGCCCTGGGCCGCGGCTAGTACTGGGCGGAGGGCTGAGTGAGCAGCTGGGCTTCCCAGAGAGTCTCGGCCACTGAGGCCTGTTCTGGGCTGGGCCCTGCTCCGCCATGCTCAGGCCGCGGCTTTGGATGGCGCCTGCTGGGGGCCTGACCAGGAGCTCCCGGGCCAGCAGGTCCCAGGCCCTGGGGTACCTGGGCCTCACATAAGCCCACTTCGGCCTGATCCAGGTTCTGCTTGGCCAATGTCCACTCTCTCTCCCGTGTGCCCCAAACGGGCACGCCTGCTGCCCTCGTCTGCCGCCCTCCCTCCCACCTCACAGGGCTGGGCCTGGGGGGACATTCGGCTGCAGGGGGTGGGGGGGTGCCTGGAAGCTGCAGGGCTGGGGCGATGGTCACTCACGGGTGGGGCTTGACTCGGATGTAGTTCTTGGGAATGAACCCCTCAGCGCCCCGGAGCTCAGCCTTGTACCAGTTCTGGTCGTCCTCCATGTTCAGGATCTGCAGGAGGAGAGACACTCAGCCACCCGCCGGCGAGGCCCCCGCTCAGCGCCTGGCGTCACCCGTTAGCCCTGGGCATTCCACAGGGGCCTGCCACTCAGGGTCAGGCCTGGATCCTCAGTACTGTGCCCCCAGCCCGGGCCAGCCTGTCCCCAGGAGGGCACCGCGTCCCTGGCTCCTCAGTCCTGCGCCCCAGCCCCGGCCAGCCTGTCCCCAGGAGGGCACTGCGTCCCTGGCTCCTCAGTCCTGCGCCCCAGCCCCGGCCAGCCTGTCCCCAGGAGGGCACTGCGTCCCTGGCGGGGCTGCAGCTGGGCTCAGGCGCTGGCACCCAGACCCAGCAGCCTGGGCTCCTGGGCTGGGCCTCGAGCGCAGGGCCCCAGAGCACTCACACCCAGCACTAAGCCCAGGGGCAGGTCAGAGTCTCCGGGGGGTCAGGGAGCCCCAGCCCGGGCCCAGCGCCTGGTGGCCCCTCAAGTCTGCACTTGCGCCGCCCTCACAGTCTGATTCGGGGTGACCACTCAGCAGGAGGCGGTGGCATTCAGGCCCTGGGAGCAGGGAAAGGAGACCCCGGGGCTGGGTGAGGCTGCGGCCTGGCCTGCTCTGGTCAGGGGCTCCTCGCCCACAGCACGAGGCCCCTGCACCCCGCAGGTGGCTGAGAGGAACCGAAACAGCCGAGTCGGTGGGAGTCGCTGCGGGTGAGCAGTCAGGTGGCTGTGGGACCCGCAGGCCAGGCCTGCAGAGCCCCGCATGAAGCGTGGGGCTCCTCCTCCCTTCTCTGGGCAAGCTTTCCATGCATCACCCTGATTTCCATACAGCCCTCTGAGGTCAGCATCACCAAAGGCTACCACACTGCACAGATGGGGAAACAGCCCCCGAGAGGGGAGTGAGCCAGGCCGCAGCGGGGCGAGGCTGAGGGGCGAGGGTGAGGGGCGAGGCTGAGGGGCGAGGGTGAGGGGCGAGGCAGGGCCCACAGCAGCAGGGCTCCGGGCCTGGGGTCCGGCTCAGCTGGTTTAAGGGAGACCCTGCTCGCCAGGTTTTACTCTCACTCTACCTCCCACTTTGTCTCGGACCCGAGCCTGGGAGGCGTCTCTCCTGTTAGTCCTGCAGCAGGCCCTGCGTTGCTGGGTCCAGTGGGGACATCGCTGGAGGAAATACTGGGTAGAGAGCAGTAAGGGCACTGCCAGAGCAGAGGCTGGGCAGGCTGCCTGAGGCAGCCACTCAGACAAGCATTTTCCAAGAGAAGCTGAGGTGGCCTTCCCGGGGCCCAGCCCCGAGCCTGACCCAGCAGGCAGGCACCTCGCCTGCCCAGGCGCTGTGAGTCCTTCCTTCCTGCCCTGTGCCGGGGCAGGGGCAGCAGCCCAGGGACAGACGGAAGCAGGTGGCTGACTCAGGAAAACTTTTGCTGAAAACAAAACAAAACAAAACAATTCTTCCAATTTACTAGAAAATTAAAGCCAGATTCCAGGAAGATGCCTGGAGCCCTGGGCTCCGGCCCGCTGCCTGCCCGCCTCTCCACGCCGCCCGTTTCATCACCCGGGGAGTGGGGTGGCTGCGGCCTGCACTGAACGTGGCCGTGTCTTGTGAACTTGAAGCCCCGCGGACGTGTGAATGTAATATATTTCATCCAGTCGCTATCTTGTTTTACTTTCCTATTATCTTCATTCTGAGGACCCAGAATGTTCTTGTTGTTTACAGTAGCTGAATCCTTCCTGTTACTGTGGTTCAAAAGCCCTAGACCTCAGAGACGTGGGGATTCCTGCCTGGTGAGCTGGCTTTCCCCTGAGCCTCCCGCAGGGCCTCCCCCAGGGTGCGGGCCACTCCTGTGCCCGGGGCACCTGCTACCTGCCTGGGCTGGGTTCTCACCATCTCGCTCCCCTCATGCTCTCCCTTTACTGACAGAGAGACTGCTATGTGCTCATCTGCTGTTTACTGTGTGCCAGGCACCGTGCTAAGCTCTAGCAATACAGCAGGGAACATGGAGCTTGCATTCTGGTGGGTAAAGGTAGTAATAAGAAAGGAAGGCGAGCGTGGGTGAGGGTGGGGGTGGGGGAGGGGGAGGAGGTTGAGGGCCTGTAAATGGTGGTGGACCGGGACTTGACTTGGGCTGGTGAACACACAGTACAGATGATGTGCAGATGATGTGCTGTGGAGCTGTGACCTGAAACTTGCGTGATTTTGTCAAACAGTGCCACCCCAGTAAAGTCAATAAAAAGGAAAAAATGTTTTAAAAGGAAGGAAACAAGTCAACAAGGTAAGAAGGTAGCAGTAGGTGGTCTGGGAACAACAGGATGGCACAGCTGGAGGCGCCTAGCTGGGGGCAGGGAGGCTTGCAACAGGGTCAGACGGGGTGGCCGAGAAACACCTCCCTGAGACCCAGATTACAGGAACCGGACACGGAAAGGTGTGGGCGACAGCGTGCAGGGCAGAGGGAGCAGCCAGCCGGTGCAAAGGCCCTGAGGCGGGTGGATATCCGATGAACAGGGAGCACCTGAGACAGTTCTGAGGGTGTGGGCGTGTGGCTTCGGGGAATGGCTGGGCCGCAGGCAGGGTTGCCTGTGTTGGGTCCCAGGTGCCCTGGCCTTTCCCGTGGAAATGCCAAGGAGCCCTAGGCTCCTCGAGTCTGGGCCTCGGAGACCAGGTTATCCTTGGAGCTATGGGGGTGCAGCCACACCCACACCCTCCCCCAGCGAGGAGCAGCAGGCACTGTGCCCCCAGAAATGCCCGCCCCTCAAGGAGGGTCTTCGCTCCGGGAGAGTGTTTGGGGCCCTTTGTCCCGGCGGGCAGCCTGCCACCGAGTTTTTCTCTAAGACCAGGGCTCAGATTTGCTCACTGGCTCCCGGCGGATGGGGGGTGGGACGGTGGGCACTGCCCTGCAGGCCTGGTCCACGCCGGGCTCCGGAAGCCGGTTGGATGGGTGAAAGGGCCAGGTCCCAGGGCCAGCACCCGCCAGCGTTGCTCGCTGCTGTGAAAGGACCACCAGGCCCACCCCTGGGCCGCCCAGGAGAGGACGTGGGACAGTCACATTTTTATAGTCACAGAAAGCGGCCCGACTCCGCGAGGTGGGCGAGGCACCTCAGGAGAAAATTAAAGGAGCTCCAAACATCTCAGGAGTCAAGATAAATAGTATTTTAAAGACAGTATGTTATAAAAATAAGAATGAATGCACAAACTCTGGATATGATCTCAGTTAATAATAACGTATCAATATTGGTTTTTAGAGACAGAGTAAGAGACACGTGGATGTGAGAGACACACCGATCGGGTGCCTCCCGCACTCACCCGGTACCTGCCCTTGCCTGGACCTGAACCTGGGATCCTTCAGCGCCCCTCTGTTATCTTTAAAACATTGCCGAGGATGCCCCTCATGAGTATAGCTCACACTCACAGAGAAACCCAACCCTCAGTCCTGCCTCCTGTCTGCCGCCACACTCACTGGGCCTCCTCGCTCACTGTCTTCAGCCACAGACCTGCCTTTCAATTCTTCGAACATGTGCACAGGGTCCTGCCTCCCGGCCTGGCACCAGCTACTCCCCAGCCAGAGCCCTGGCTGCTTGCATGACTGCCCCCTGCCCATCCTTCAGGTCTCACTCAGGGGCCACCTCTCACAGCGTGGCCCCTGTGCATCCCCTCTCCCTGTGTCCACTCCCCAGCCCACTAGAACCCCTGGGCCAGCGGCCTCTGGGCTGGCAGGTCCAGGGGGCAAGGGCTCTGCTGTCCTTGTTGCGCGGCCTCCACACTTAGAACAATGCCTGGAACGGAGCAGGTGCTCGGGAGCTCAACGCAGAGCACATGCTTGTTGCCAGAGGCAGCGGGTGGGGGTTGGGGGAGTGGGGGAAGGGGTCAAAGGTACACATTCCAGTTGAAGATAAATACGTGATGGGACGTAACGTGTGGCATGGAGATACAGCTAATATCACTGTGTTGCATGTTTGAAAGCTGCTAGGAGAGTAGATCTTAAAAGTCCTCAAGAGGAAAAACATTACTGGTGAGGCGATGAACCTTACCTGCCTAGCTCATCGTGGCGACGTTTCATATAGAAGTTTATCAAGTCACATGCTGCACAGCTTAAACAACCACACCTTATAGCCAATTATATCCCAACTAGAGGCCCGGTGCACGAAATTCGTGCACTGGGTGGGGGGGTTCCCCTCAGCCCGGCCTGCACCCTCTTGCAGTCCGGGACCCCTCGCTCCTTACTGCCCACCTGCTCACTGTTCCTTAGTGTTGCCGTGGAGGCAGGAGAGGCTCCCGCCACCACCGCTGTGCTCACCAGCCGTGAGCCCAGCTTCGGGCTGAGCGGCGCTCCCCCTGTGGGAGCGCACTCACCAGGGGGCAGCTCCTGTGTTGAGCATCTGCCCCCTGGTGGTCAGTGTGCGTCATAGTGACCGGTCGTTCTGGTCGTTCTGCCTTAAGGGTCGCCTAGGCTTTTATTATATAGATAAAACCAGGACAAAACCGCGCAACAAGTGTTTGCTGAGTGAATGAAGGGGAAGGTGGCCCCTGCCTTCATTCCTCCACCATTTACCATTTTTTGAGCTTGAAAGGCCTCTTCCTCAGCATCCATCCATGGGGGCGGCGGGCGGGGGGCGGGGGGCAAGTCCCACTGGAAGGCACCCCAGTGTCTGCTAACACTTAGTCCTTCCCTCCCTCCCTTCCGTCCTCCTTCCTCTGTCCCTCCCTTCCATCCGTCCTCCTTCCTTCCTTCGACGTTTCCCTTGTCGTACTGAAGCCAGCTGTGTGTGCCAGGCCCTGTTCTAGGCCCTGATCCTGCCCTCATGAGCTCACTCCGTCCTCAGCAGCCAGTCCCTCTACGAGAAGCAAATACACCAGGAATTGGCTAACACTTTAGCAAAGGTTAGTGGGAAATGACTAATCTTGGGGTAGGAAAGGTGGGTACAGGAACCTGGGGGGCGGGGCAGTGGGGAAGTCACAGTCTTCACAGTGGCCTTGGGGTCCCCTGCTCCACCCTCTCCACTGCTGGCCTTTCAGGCTGAGCCCCATTCCTCTTTCCTCACATCTAGGATTGGGGGTGGGGGGTAAGCCAGCCTCGCCGTGGCCCTCACAGACAGGGCCTCGACAGCCCCGAGCTCAGCCTGCCTTCGCCCCATCGGGCCAGCCGCGCCGGTGTACCCAGGAACCCGCATCCTGGCATAGGGAGGGGTTGTGGGTCCTCAAGGGACGTGGTTCCTTCTGCGAAGCGTTAACCTCCCACCAGTCCTTGAGCCTCAGGGACAGACAGTAGAGTCAAAGGACACACGTTCAAATTGGACCTCATTCTGAGCAAGTCCTGTCACCACCCTGTGCCTCAGCTTAGTCAACGGGCAGGGGGGCGCCCAGCCTCCCATCTGGGCAGCTGAGGCGGGACACGGGCACACGGCTGAGCGGGGATGGCGACAGCAGGGTGGCCGCAGGGTGTGCTTGAAGCTCTGGGCCAAGAGTAGGCCCAGGGCTCAGAGGGCGGGACATCTAGTCAAATGCCACTGCTGGGGGGCGGGGGGCCGGGGGGCTCAGGCCGGGAGGGGAGGGGCTTCCTCAGCTCGTGGCCGCTGGGCGCTGGGTGCCTGACTCCTGACCTGGCCCCTCCTGAGCCCAGCCCCTGAGCAGTCTGAGGAGCCAAGACATTTCCAGAGAGAGATCCCACAGACCCCCTGCCGGGCCGCCCTGGAAGGCAGCCGTTCCTTACAAAGGCCCAGACCAGAAGCGACGGCAGTGGTAGGACTCCCCCCTTTTCTCTGGCTGCTGGGAGCTGGTCTTAACACTGAAATCACAGCTCTTCACCCCGCAGGCCAGCGTGCACTCATTACTCCCCTAGGACTTCCTCCGCTCCCCCCTCGCTCCCTTCCCCACCCCACGCGCCTCTCATCTTGGCAACTGTCTTCTCAAATTCTTCCCTGGGAACCCCCTGCCAGACACCATGCGAATGTCTCCTTGGACCCTCACCGTGGCCCCACAGGAGGGGTCATCACAACCCCCCACTTCCTAGATGCCTTGTCCCGGCAACTGGAGAAGCTGGGCCCGGCCCCCAAAGACTGGATGGACTCTTTTTTGGGGGGGGGGGGGCGAGGAGGACTGTCCTGGGACCCTGGTTCTTAGCCTCCCTGTCCCATGTGGGGCCACTCGGCCCGTTCTGACCACCCTACCTTGAGCGTGTCCCCCTTGTTGAAGGCCAGTTCATCGCTCTCCGTGGCCTGGAAACTGTACAGGGCCACGGACTCCATCCTGCTGCCCCGTCCCAGCAGCTGGGCTGCGAGCGAGAGCGCGGCGGCGCTTCCTGCTTCCTCGGCAGTCAGGACTGTCTTCCTTTGTTTGAGGGCGGGTTTGTTCTTCTGAAGCTGAAGCTGAAACTCCCCTGACAGGGAGAAACAGGAAGCAGAGCCGTGTCACCCAGGAGGGGTGGGACCCCAGGCACAGGCACGGCCCGGGGGAGTCTCTGGGCGGCCCTGGGGGCGAGTCTCTCTCCTTGTACCCAGCTCTCAGAGGATAAAACTGAGGTCTCCAGTGGAGAATGCTGCATGCCACCCGCCAGCTCAGGCAAGTGTCTTGTGGTGCCAACCACTCCCCAGCTTCGCCAACCTGTCTGCCGCCTTTCCTAAATGCCAGTGCCTGCATGATTCTCCCGTGCCACTGCATCCACCCAGGCTCGTTTCCTGGCTTTGGAGGCCCTTCCAGACCCCACCGCACCCCATGGCCACCTCACACCTCTCCACACTCACTGTTACTCACCTTCCCTCTATTTTTAAATATATATGTATATATATTTATTGATTTCAAAGAGAAGAAGGGAGAGGGAAAGATAGACACATCAATGATGGGTCAAGCCCGCAACCGCAGGCACTGCCCTGCCCTGACCTGGGATTGAACTGTGACCTCCAGGTCGATGCTCAACCACCGAGCCACCGGCCAGGCACTTTGAATAATGATAAAGGCAGTGTTTACTAAAATACATTGCATTTTCATAATTGAGCTGCCAGCTGCTAAAGTATGTATACATTTTTGGAGGATACCCTGTATAATAGACAGAATGAGGTTATCTATAAAATGGGTATATTTATATTAATTGAGCGGACACCTGTATATATAATGCGTGTGTGTTGAGTGGACACCTGTATATATGTGAGTGTGTGTATATATATATTCTCTCCCCCTCCCCCCGCCCCTCTAGCTTTGTCTGCAGAGACGCTCTAGAGCAGTGATGGCGAACCTTTTGAGCTCGGCGTGTCAGCATTTTGAAAATCCCTAACTTAACTCTGGTGCCGTGTCACATATAGAAATTTTTTTATATTTGCCACCATAGTAAAACAAAGACTTATATTTTTGATATTTATTTTATATATTTAAATGCCATTTAACAAAGAAAAATCAACCAAAAAAAATGAGTTCGCGTGTCACCTCTGACACGTGTGTCATAGGTTCGCCATCACTGGTCTAGAAGCAATGTCACCTCCACGGTAAGAAGCGCATCCGCACCGGCTCCATCCTGGTTTCTAAACACCGTCCTCCACTAAGAAGACCACCCTCCATCTCTTTGGCAAGATGGCTGGTTCCAGGGCTGGGGCAGGAGGGTCCTGGATGAGCCTGGAAGTTAGGAAGTGCTCAGGGGACAATGGGAACTTGTCAAAATGACAAGGAGGCAGCTTGAAGGGAGTTCCGTGGCCATAACTGGGACACTAAGATGGCCAGGCAGGTGGAGCTGCCCAGGAGGGGGTGCCAGGCCTTGGCTCGGCCCATGCTGGAGCCGCTGCGCGCCTCTCCTCCCAGCCCCTCCCTGCCTTCCGCCCGCCCCAGACCCCAGAGTGACAGGATGTGATAATGGGGCTCTTTCCGGCTCAGTGTCAGCTGAGGTTTCAAAGCCTCAGACTGGTGCAGTTGGGGGAGGGGTTGGGATCCACTTCCCTCCAAATCTGAGGTGCCTGGAGGCAAAAGTGGGGCCGGCTCCCTTTCCGAGGGTGAGCACCTGTCCTCCGGGGCTTGTGGACCAGGTGGCGGGTTTATTCTGTTTGTCAAAGTGCTTATTCTGGGCCAAGCCATGCATGAACGGGTGAGTAGCTCTCTCAAGGGCCTATGACTGGTGAGTGGCAGGACTGGAGTTCAAATCCAGGCCGATCTGAGCCCAGGCCTCTGCCTAGCCCCTGTGCCACATGGCCTCAGCCTGGGCTGCTTTTTGCCAAGCGGGTCAAGAGAGCTGTGTGGGGGTCCTGACCCATGTTCAGTGGTTAGAGCGTCAGCCCAGGCACAAAGGACCTTGGGTTCAAATCCCAGTGAAGGGCACATACCTGGGTTGCATGTTCAATCCCCGACCTCAGTCAGGATACGTGTGGGAGGCAATCAATTGATGTTTCTCTCTCTCCTTCCCTCCCTCCCTCCCTTCTCTAAAAATCAATGGAGCCCAGCTGGTATGGCTCAGTGGTTGAGAGTCGACCTATGAACCAGGAGGTCACAGTTCGATTCCTGGTCAGGGCACGTGGCCTGGTTGTGGACTCGATCTCCAGTGTGGGGTGTGCAGGAGGCAGCTGATCAATGGTTCTCTCTCATCATTGATGTTTCTATTTCTCTCTGCCTCTCCCTTCCTCTCTGAAATCAATAAAAATATATTTAAAATAATAAGATAAAAATCAATGGAAAAAATATCCTCAGGTGCGGATTAACAAAAACAGAGCCGTGGGGGGAGGGGGGTGCGAGCAGCAAATCTTTGTTGGAGGGCAATCAGCCCAATTCTGAGACAAAGCAAGACCCTGCAAATAGGACCCTTGAGGGGTTCAGGCACCAAAACTGAGGCTGGATGCTGGCGCCTAGAATGAGGGGCATCAGGGCTGGCAGCTGGGAGCATATCCAGCCTCCGCGTGGACCTGCAGCCGGCGTCCCCATGGGAGACCCGCCAAAGCTCCACCGGAGAGTCAGCTGGGCACAGCAGAACCAGCTGCCAAGACTGGCTCCGCCCTCAGGAGGCAGGACAGTGAGAAGCTAGGCAAGCTCCTTGGCAAGTGGGCTGGGGAAACCGAGGCAGAGAGCTGAACAAACTGGCCAGCAGTCCATGAAAGGCCCACGGCCTCTCCGGCAGTGCAGGAGGAGGAGTCTGACCGCCCGGCTCTGAGATCCCTCCGCGCCCGCCGTAGGGCCTGGCCTCCCCGGAGCGGTCCGAGTCTCCGGACCGGCTGCGTGGTGGCCGGCGGCGGGCCGAGGGGTGGGGGCCTGGCGGCGACCGACCACAGGGGAGGTCATGGGAGCGGAAGGCCTCACCGCCTGGCTCTTTCCTCCCTTCCCCCGTGGTCGGCTCCCCGCTTGCCCGCGCTGGGGCCAAGGGTCCGTGCGGCCCTCGGGGCCCGGTCGGGGGGACCGGGGCCTGCGTGGGCGGACCGCCGGGCCCCATGTGGGGGGCATTGGCTCCCCGGCCCACAGCGGGAGCCCAGCGCGGGCTGCCCTCACCCCCGGACCGGGCCCAGTGCAGCAGCGGCGGCAGCGGAGTGGGGCGCGTGCCCTGGCTCGGGGAGGCCGCCATGCTGCGGTGCGCCGGCCCCATGGGCCAGGCCTGCTCCGAGCGGATGCCGCTCCCCCAGAGCTGGGCCGCTCCACCGGCCGCACCCCGTGTGCTGGGCCTGTGCCGCCCAGACGCGCTGGAGTCCCGGTCTGCCCGCGGGCCAGCTGCGGGTGCTGTGCGGGGGGGCCTTCCTGCCTTGTGGCGAGTTCGAGCGGCAGCAGCAGGAGCCGGACAAGGACTGCGCCCTCCATCTTGCCTTGGGTCCTCCATTTTGGGATGGGGCCATGTGCTTCCTCACGGGAAGAAGCCGCTGCTAGCCACACCCAGGATTTCTCTGAATTAACCAATGGTGATCAAGGGAAGTGCACGCCATCACTATGACCACATCCTGTACCCACTCGCGCCTGGCCAATCGGCCGGGCCCACAGTGCCCTCTCCTGCCCCCACTCCACCCCCCTTTAAAACCCCCTGTCCCATCAGGCCTCTCTCTCTCGGCCACTGGACTTTCCGCTGTGTCGGTGGGTCTGGTGAACGGGGAGCGCAGGCCGGCTTGCATAATAAAGGACTCTTTGCTCTTGCATCGGACTGACTGGCTCCCTGGGGGTCTTGGGAACTTTGAAATCTGGGCACAACAGTCCACAGCAGATACAGGTCGCCAGGCAGAAAGCTCCGGGTGCCTGGGGGGCAACGCTGGCGTGGAACCTCCCCCCGGTGGCCTTCCTCCCGGCGGATCGCTGGCCACGCGGTTTGGACCCCTGACCTTTCCTCCCCGGGGGTAACATCGAGGCCTCGGTTGTGTTTCAGCTCCAGGCCCAGAAAAGCAGCAAAGCCGGAGGGCAATGCCAGGACCCGCTGGGGTGACTGCCGACCCCCTGCCCTGGCGCTGCCCAACCAGGGGAGACCCGACCCTGCGAAGGCACACCTGGAACTGAGACCCTCCGCTGAGACCTCCCCTAGACCCACAGCCTTTAAAACGCTCAAGACAGACCCAATGGAGCAGCCCGCGCCTCTCCCTCCCCTCTCGCTCCCCCTAAACTCTAAGGGACCCCATGAGACTTGCAACCAGGGAAGCAGTGGGCAGCGGCAGCCTGTCCCAGGCTCACCCCTGAACCTGTCCCCAAGGCCCCCTTTTCTCGGACTCTCCAGTCAGCTCACCGCAGCCCCCTCCTGGCTCACTTCTTTCCCATAATGTTTCTACAGCCAAAGCAGCCCGCCGCGGCTCTCCTGCTGCTCCTTTCAAAGTTGGCCCTTCCTTGTCTCACTGTCCCAGCTTTAATAAAAGAGACTCCCTCCTGCACAAAATCAAAAACCCACACACTACAGGCCGGCCCGAGGCAGGCTGCTCCGGCCCAGTGCCTTTCCAGCAACACTTCGACCAGTGGTTCTCAACCTTCCTAACGCCGCGACCCTTTAATACAGCTCCTCATGTTGTGGTGATTCCCAATTTCATTGTTGCAAATTGAACATAATTAAAGCATAGTGACTAATCACAAAAACAATATGTAATTATATATGTGTTTTCCGATGGTCTTAGGCGACCCCTGTGAAAGGGTCGTTCGACCCCCAAAGGGGTCGTGACCCACAGGTTGAGAACCGCTGTCCTAGACCCTAAGCTGTGTGACGGGCTCATTAACGGCCCAAAGACATTGGAGTCTAAACCCCCTGAACTCAAAAACATCCCCTTCGATGATGTGGAGAGTAGGAGATCGGCCTCTGTGGTCCATCTTCAGCAAAGTCAACCTTTGATGGAAACGGTTACTGAATTTTCCCAGGGCAAACAGAATGTAGGGAGGAGGGGAGCGGGTATAAGAATGAAGAGCTGTACATGACCAGCAGCACATCTTCCGGAAGATGCGCCTACACAGAGGGAGGTGGAGATACCCCAATAGGAGACAATAAGACCCAGGCGACATATGGGGAAAACCATTAACCCCACAGTACTCAGCCAATGGGGAGCCGGAGGAGGGACTCTCGCACCCCAGGGATAAACAGCCTGTGGTCACTGCTCCGTGTGCCTGCTCCACTGGACACCGCTCTTGCAAGGCCATATGAAAAGTCTCATTTTTGCCATATTTCACATCTCCGAATCTGTTATTTGAATTTGGACAGGTGAGCATTTCTCACAACTTGGGGACACATCTAGGATTTCTGTGCCCGTGCAGAGCGGGGCCCCTCACCTGCTTTTGAGGGGGAAACCTCACCTGCTTTGGGGTGGCCTACTCTGCCTGAGACCCCATCTCTTCTCAGAGGCCAGAGACAAGCCCAAGACTGTTTTTCAGAAGACGGCAAATCCGACACAGGGGATAAAAGACGGGCACGTGCGGCAAGCAGGCAACCGCATGCCTGGGCCAAGGTAGGGAAAGGTGGACTATAGTCAGTCCTGCGTTAGCAGCTGGGTATCCTTGGGGGTTGAGTGTGTGACTGAGACGTGTCCTGGACACGAAGTGAGTGCAGAGTCCTAATCTGTGGATCCGTTCTCCTGCGAGGGAAACACCAGAGATGGATGAAGCGGATCTGGGGTGTGCAAGAACTCTCCAATAAAGGCAGGTTTGAGCACATAGAATAGTCACAGGGACTTCCTGAGGATGGCAAACAAGAATTCTTGGCCCAGGGAAACTCAGAAAGTGGAGCCAAGAAGGCTCCCTTAGACATTCCCTGGATAGTCCACTGGGGAGAATGCCGAGGTTCGGCTGGGGTGGTGGTGGGCGGGGGGGTGGGGGGGAGTCCCTGAACCAGGGACAAAGAGAAACAAAAAATGATCAAATATCGTTGTTTTATATGGCCTAAAGACCCAATTTGTAGACCTTCAGTCTTTTGGCCCAACTTTGATTCAGATGAAGACTGGGTGAGCCTGGTCAGCTCCGGGTGGCAAGAGACACCCGGCTCCTTGGCCTGGTCTCTGAGCCCTTAGTCGGATCTGCTCTGGGACAAGAGACATTGCTCTGCGTCGGTGGTTTCTTTTTATGCAGGGCATTCTGTGGTGTCTGGCTGGACAGACGAGGAGCATGTGTGAAGCTCTTGTCTGTGGGTTGTGGGTGCCTGTAAATATTGTATGTAGGAGTGTCTCTGTTGATGTTTTGTGTTTAAAAATGGGGCACATCTCGCTTTGAGGGGCCCAGCTGCTTGTGGCAGGCTAAACCCCTGGCAGGGATTACAGAAACTTCCCAGCAGCTGCCAAGAGTTCTTAATCTTGGGGACCCTTCCTGCTCTCCCTCTCAAGGCATCAGCCGCTGGAAACTCTTAGCTAGTGAAAGTTCGTGTCTGTAATGTAACTTGGTTACTGATGGTCTTTGCTTGCTTTCTTATCTTTGGGAGACTTAGTTTGCTCTTCGCAGGTTTATGAACACTAGAGGCTCAGTGCACGAATTCGTGCATGGGTGGGATCTGGCCGGCTTGGCCCTGATCAGGGCAGATTGGGGAGGAGGAGACGATGGGAGGTTGGCTGGCTGGCCCAACCTGATCGGGGTGATCAGGGCTGGGCCGGCCAGGGGGAGGGACTATGGGCAATTGGCCAGCGGGCCCCGCCCCTGATTGGGGTGGGGGGCCAATTGGGGAAAGGGCCAGCAATGGGGAGAGGCTGTGGGCAGTGAGCCAGCTGGAGGGCGGGGCCATGGGTGGTAGCCACCAGCTTTGCCCCTGATCAGAGTGGGGGGCCAATTGTAGGTGGAGCTGGCTGGGGGGAGGAGCTGTGGGCTGATAGGGGTGGTGGGGTCTGATTGGGGTGAGGCTGGCCATAGGGGGGAGCTGTGGGTGGTTGGCCAGTCAGCCCTGCCCCTGATCAGGGTGGGGGGCCAATCTGGGGTGGGACTGGGCAGGGGGAGGGGCTGCAGGAGGTTGGCCAGCTGGCCCCACCCCCTATTGGGGTGGGGGGGTGATGAAGGGCAGGGCCAGCTTGGGGGAGGGGCTGCAGACCAATAGGGGTAGTGGGGGCCCATCAGGGGTGGGGCCAGCAGGGGGGAGGGGATGCAGGAGGTTGGCTGGCCGACCCCATCCCCTATTGGGGTAGGGGGGCGATGGGGGCAGGAATGACTGGGGGGAGGGGCTGTGGGCTGATTGGGGTGGGGCAGGCCGATTGGGGGTGAGGCCAACTGGGGGGAGGGGCCGCGGGAGGTTGGCTGGCCGGCCGCACCCCGATCAGGCCGGTTCACTGTCCTCAGTGGTGTCATAGCGACTGGCCGTTCTGGTCATTATGGCGTTCTAGTCACTGGCTTTTTATATATATAGAATAGGGAGTCCTCTGTCTCTGCTGTTTGGACTTTGTGCCACTCAGAACCAAAGGCCATTTGCTGGGCTGGGTTAGTGTGAGATCATTTATTTACTGTAGGGGTTTTTGTTTCTGTTTTTGAGATCTCTTCTTATATGCAAGATTTCATATTGTTAGTCTACTCAGAAATAAAAAAATCTCTCTATATAAAAGGCTAATATGCAAAGTGTCCCCTCGGGAGTTTAATCTCTCGTTATGACGTGTGCTGACCACCAGGGGCCGGCACGGAACGTGGCGGGTGACCAGCGGCAGTGGCAGCGTGCTGAGGGAGCGAGGGAAGGAGGAGGTAGGGAGGCAGGGAGGCAGGGGAGGCAAGGGGGGGGACTGCACGGTGGTGGTGCACGGGCAGCAAGGGAAGGAGGAGGCAGGGAGGTGGCGAACCTGATCGGCCCTGACCACCGGCCAGGCCTAGGGACCCTACCTGTGCTCGAATTTCATGCACCGGGCCTTTAGTATGGGAAATAAAACCTTCTAAACCCCCCAAGTCTTTTCCTAGGAGGACCAGATCTGCAGAAGTGCCCTCCAGCAGGCTGCAGAAATAGCAGTGGGGGCCACTCCCATTTTGTAAAGAAAAATGAACTAAAATCATACTTCCACATTAAAGCCACTGGAAGCTGGTGCGTTATCCCTGTTACAAAATTTGCCAAAAAAAATTCCTTGGGTATAATCATTGGCTTTAAAATCTCCAAGTTGTTAAGGCAAAGTGAATATGACAAAAATGAAGGGTATATGGCAAAGCTTTTCAGTGATAGTTACATATGCTTCAACACAGCTTTCCCAAGTCTTTGGTAACAAAACTTTGGTTTGTTGGGCTAAATAGTAAAAATTACTAAATATCTAGATATTTTGAAATAACAGGATATTGAAATATTAATTTGAATTTGCCTTGTATGGAGAAGCTAGAGCAGTGGTTCTCAACCTTGGCTGCACATGAGAACCACCTGGGAATTTTTTTAAAATCCTGATTTCTGGGCCTCATGCTCCGGAAATTCTGTTTCTTTGTACCTAATGTTGTGGCCCCACCCCATAACAAAGAAACAGAAGTTCCGGAGGATGAGGCCCAGAAATCAGGATTTTAAAAAGATTCCCAGGTGATTCTAATGTGCAGCCAAGGTTGGGAACCACTGATCTAGAGGATGGATTTAAATCTGTTAATAAATAAGTCTTGTATTTTATTTGAAATATATCTTAAAAATGTGAATGTATTGCTAATTTGAGGAATGTTAATTACTTACATTTCATCTAAAAGTAAGGTTTCTAAGTATTAAAAATGCTAACTAATAGGAAAGAAATTATGGTTTTGTGAAAGTTGTAAAATGTTTGTAAAGAAAAATGTCAAAAGGAAATTATATAAATGACACAGGCCAGTAAGCCAGAAATAGGGAAACAGAGATGGTTAAACAGCAGTTTGGAGCCATCTAATAAATCCTATCTTCCCTAAACCAAGGACACTTAAGAATAAATGACTTGCATTTTGACAGAGGGTAAATAGCTTATATCAGCCTACTCAGGGAGACAGAGCAGAAATGTAACTAGTGCCATTTGCTGACCACACCCAAGGACAAATGAAGTTAGAAAATAAACCTCAGAAAAATGTTCTGCTTAAGGCGCATGGGAAGCTTTGTCAAATAAAGAAATAACTATATTATGCTTTCATTTATGACTCTAGTAGTTATTCTAGAATACTGTGTTTGGCAGGAAGGATAAAATTGCAGCAGTTGTATGATAATCAAATCCATAACGGTCTCATTTTAGAGACAGTCACTGTTGGTTATAATGCATTTGGGGGAAAAAAGTAACATCTTCTGAAGGATCCATGAAAAGGACTGACATTTTCAGATCATCCACTTTGAAATGGATGGAAATGGTTGGAACTTTTAGAGTGCCTGGATTTACGGAAGTACTGGCAGGGAAGATCAGGAGAAACAAACATTGATTATGGGCCACCTGTGCCCCACGCAGCCCTCCCCACAGAAGATGGGCGGAGAGGGGCCCCCAGGTGCAGTGGCGGCACCACTTCCCCACCGTCCCTCCCCAGGGCTCCAGCCACAAACGTGGTTTCAGAAACCTGAGGACCAGCGCCAGCACGCACAGCGCACTTGAGGCTGACAGCACAAAGGACAAATAAATAGGGGGTGCACCACACAAGCTGACACCTCAGCGCTGTGGGCGCCATAACCCACCCCCACCCCGAGGACAAGAAAACCAAAGTAAGAACCCACGGCCGCACAGACTGCTCTCCGGCTCCACCAAGATCAGACAGAGGACCAGGTGACTGGGCACAAGCGGGTGGGTCTCCACATGAGAGATGGGAGCAGGAGCTCAGGACTTCTGTCCTGGGCTGGGGGCCTTCCCACCCGACGTGGTCTATGGCCCCCCCAAAGCAGGGCCTGGGGAAGTCTACTACTTCTGAAACGCATGTAAGCGGCCGCTGTACAGGTTAAGCAAAATAATAAGGAGAGAGGAAAACTGAAGTAAAACTATGCGCTTGAAAAAGGTCGGTGTGGGCGCTACACCACAGGTCGCTGCTCACTGCTGCTTGCACTCAGAGGGCTGAAGGGCTCCTAGAAACGCATGAATGACTATCAGACACCTGGAGGCCCAGAACAGCATTGGCCTCTTCTTCCTCCTCCTCTCCTTCTGACTCCTCTTCCTCACCATCCTCTATGGCCCCCCGTGAAGTGCAGCACGGGCCCCGGGACTACCCGCTCATGGAAGAAGTGTCCTTGCTCTTATACCTGTCTAATTGCCTACCACATCCCCTCAAGGATCTCGCCTCTGAATTCTTTCAGGGAAAAGGGTGTAGAGCAGCTGTGGGCAAACTATGGCCTGCGGGCCGGATCCAGCCCGTTTGAAATGAATAAAACTAAAAAAAAAAAAAAAAAAAAGACCGTACCCTTTTATGTAATGATGTTTACTTTGAATTTATATTAGTTCACACTAACACTCCATCCATGCTTTTGTTCCGGCCCTCCGGTCCAGTTTAAGAACCCATTGTGGCCCTCGAGTCAAAAAGTTTGCCCACCCCTGGTGTAGAGTCATTTCTGAAACTACTTCATGCTGAGGAGGGACGAAGGTTTTCTTTTAGAGACAGGAGATTCTTGTTCTCTGTCAGAGGGACAATGAGGCCTGGGCTCAGAAGGAGGTGTTCAGAGGTGGTATTTCCTGAGTATGAGTGGGGCTTGTTACCTGGTGGAGACAAACTGTGTTATAAAATTTCAAAAGTTAGAACAGTAAGAATTACGACAAATGGTCTGGTGGAAGAAAAAAAACACATTTCAGTTCTAATAATTCCCTATCCTATCTAATAAAAGAGAAACATGGTAATTAGCCGTACCTCCGCTACCCTTCCCATTGGCTAATCAGGGCGATATGGAAATTAACTGCCAGCCAAGATGGCGGCCGGCAGCCAGGCAGCTTGAAGCAAACATGAGGCTTGCTTGCTTCAGTGACGGAGGAAGCCAACGTTCCCCGCCTGCCTTGCCGGCCTCTGAGCTTGCAGTTTGAAACATTGTTACAAATATAGAAGATAAACAAAACCCCAGAAACCTGCTTTCAGCCAGCCGGGATCTCAGAGCTGGAGTTGAAACAGTGTTTCGATTATAGAACCCAAACAAACCAGATACCTGCTTTCAGCAGCTGAGGCCTCAGAGCTGGAGCCAAGCCTCAGAGCTAAAGTTGGCCCAGAATAAAAAGAAAAAAGAAAAAAAGGAGCGGTTGGGAGCTTCAGTCACCTGCCAGCCTGAAAACAGCCATCAGCCCCTCACCCAGGCTGGCCAGGCAACCCAGTGGGGACCCCCACCCTGATCCAGGACACCCTTCAGGGCAAACCAGCTGGCCCCCACCCGTGCACCAGGCCTCTATCCTATATAGTAAAAGGGTAATATGCCTCCCAGCACCGGGATCAGCATGACAGGGGGCAGCGCCCAAACCCCCTGATTGCCCTGCGGCTCTGTGTGTGACAGGGTGCGGCACCCCAACCCCCTGATCAGCCCTGCTCTGTGGGTGATAGAGGGTGGCGCCCCAACCCCCCCACCCCCATGGGCCCTGCTCTGTGTGTGACGGGGTAGAGCCGTAACCTCCCCATCAGCCCTGCCCTGAGTGTGACAGGGTGCAGCGCCCCAACCCCCTGATCGGTCCTGCTCTATGGGTGACAGGGGGGAGCTTCTCAACCCCCTGATCGACCCTGCTCTGTGCGTGACAGGGTACAGAGCCCCAACCCCCCTGATGGGCCCTGCTCTGTGCATGACAGGGGGCAGCACCCCAACCCCGATTGACCCTGCTCTGTGCGTGACGGGGGTGGTGCCCCAACCCCCCAATCGGCCCTACCCTGAGCATGACTGAGGGTGGCATCGCAACCTCCCGATCCGCCCTGCTCTGTGCATGACACGGGGCGGCGCCCCAAATCCCCAATCGGCCCTGCTCTGAGCCTGACCAGGGGCTGCACCTAGGGATTGAGCCTGCCCTCTGCCACCTGGGAGCAGGCCTAAGCCAGCAGGTCATTATCTCCCAAGGGGTCCCAGACTTCGAGAGGGCACAGGCCGGGCTGAGGGACCCCCTCTTCCCCCCCACCCCGAGTGCACAAATTTTTGTGTACCGGGCCTCTAGTCCTATATAATAAAAGGCTAATATGCAAATAGACCGAACGGTGGAACAACTGTTCGCTATGACTGATAGGAGGGGCAGAGTCGCAAAGAGGCTGGCTGGGCACCCACAGACAGCAACTGAAGTTCTGAAGAGATATCTCAGCTGTGAGGAGGTGCCACTGAGAACTCTGGGATCTAATCCCAAAGCTGGGCTCTCCAGCAGAGAAACCAAACTGAGGAGTGTACCCACATAACATCTAGCTGTGAAAAGCAGTGGGGTGCTGTCTGCAGCTGAAAATTCAGGCACCCTCTTAAAGGGCCAATGCACAAAAATTCCCTGTGGAGCCACTCACCTTGTGCTCTGGCAGAGGGAGGGTGAAGTGGACTGGAGCTGTGAGAGAAGAAGCCAGGACTGGGGACTTGGGAAATAGAACTCAGAAGGCAGACACCCCAAGTTTCCTGGGCTGAGCCATTCCCTCACACAGCAGGGGACATCTTTCCCACATAGAGAGCTGCCTTGCCTGGGGAAAAGACAGTCGACACACCCTATTGGAAAACACCTTGCCCTGAGGCCACTTAAGAGATTAGAAGTAACAATTAGCCTCCAGGCAGAAGCAACTGCCCCACCCTGATGAAAAACACTCTCGCCACACCTGAGGACAATTGCCTGGGAGCAATTCAAGTCAGAATCTTAATAGTCTTTAGACAGAGGTGATCTCTGGAGGCTTTTAGTCTTTGCCTGATCCAATTAATCAGAAACAGCCTTTAACACTGTCCTGCACTAGAGATTGAGAGGTATAGAGAATCTACATAATACATGGTCACAAACCCATACAACCAAAATGAGGAAACAAAGAAACAACCCCCAAATGAAAGAACTAGGAAATTCTCCAGAAGAAGAGATAAAGGAAGCAGAGATAAGAAATTATCTGAAACAGAGTTCAGAGTAATGATGTTAAAAATGCTCAACAGTATGAGAAAAGATATAGTAACTATGAAAAAAGAACAGTCTGAGATAAAGAATGACATGAACACATTGGAAGGAATACACAGCAGATTAGGGGAAGCTAAGGATCGAGTCAGTGAATTAGAAGACAGAGTTGAAAATATCACTCAATTAGAGAACCAAAAATAATAAACAATTAAAAAACAGGAGGACAGCTTAAGGGAGCTGGGGGACAATGTGAAACATAACAATATTAGAATAGCAGGTGTGCCAGAAGAGGCAGAAAGGGAGAAAGGCATAGAGAAGGTGTTTGAAGAAATAATGGTAGAAAACTTCCCTAACCTGGTAAAGGAAAAAGTCACACAAGTTCAAGAGTCACAGAGAACCCCAAACAAGAAGAACTCAAACAGACCCATGCCCAGACACATCATAATTAAAATGCCAAAAATTAAAAACAAAGAGAGAATCTTAAAGGAAGCAAGAGAAAAGAAAACTGTTACCTACAAAGGAACTCCCATAAGGCTGACACCTGATTTCTCATCAGAAACTCTACAAGCCAGAAGGGAATGGAAAGGAAGAATCTGAGACCAAGATTGCTATATCCAGCAAGGCTATCATTCAAAATAGATAGTCAAATAAAGAGCTTCCCAGACAAAAAAAGGCTAAAGGAGTTCATCACCACCAAGCCAGCATTACAAGAAATGCTAAAAGGATTGCTGTAAGGGATTGCTGAGAAGAAACAGAGAGAGAAACCTAGCCATGCAGAATTAAAATGGTTATAAATAAGTACCTCTCAATAATAACCCTAAATGTAAATGGATTAAATGCTCCAATCAAAAGGTGTAAGGTAGCTGAAGGGATACAAAAACATGACCCAACTATATGCTGTCTACAAGAGACCCACCTCAGAATAAAAGACACACACAGGATGAAAGTGAAGAGATGGAAAAAATTTTTCCAAGCAAATAGAAAAGAAAAAAAAGCTGGAGTAGCAATACTCATATCCAACAAAATAGACTTTAAAAGCATCATGCTAAGCGAAATAAGTCGGAGAAAGGTAAATATCATATAATCTCACTCATTTGTGGAATATAATGAACAACATAAACTGATGAACAAAAATAGAGCCAGAGAGAAAAAAATATACTACAATATAATAGAAGTAACCTGTTATTTGCAGATTTTTAAAAATAAATTTCTTTATTGATTTCAGAGAGGAAGGGAGAAGGAGAGAGAGATGAGAGAGATGAGAGATAATCATTGGTTGGCTGCCTCCTGCACACCCCCTACTGGGGGAACAAGCCCACAACCCAGGCATGTGCCCTTGGCCGGAATCGAACCTGGGACCCTTCAGTCTGCAGGCTGACGCTCTATCCACTGAGCCAAGCCGGCTAGGGCTGTTTGCAGATATTTAATATTTCCTATAACTTTTGTGATATCATACTATGTTAGTACAGTTTTGGTAATATTATTATACTGAAAATCCTTTTATTCTTGAAATATTAATATTTATTGCATGTAATATTATTATATGTGAGATCATTATTCTTGAATAATTGGTGTTTATTGCATGTAACATTATCATATTTAAAATCGTTTTTCTTAAGATATTAATGTTTATTGCATGTAACATTATTATATTTAAGATCATATTTCTTGAAATAAAATTTTTTAAAAAAAGAGTGAATGGTTTATACTTTTCCCCAACCAGAGAGTAAATAGCTAGAGGGGAACCAGCAATTGTTCCCAACTTTATCCGGGATCCTGATCGGTTCACAAAGAAATTTAACTGTTAGAACACGTAATCCTGGCTATTCTGACCTGTTCCAATTAATACACCTACTGGCTTCTGAGAGCCAGGCAACAGAATTACTCAAGAAGGCCTGCTGTGAAACTGTAGGGTCGGTTTTTGCTTGAAAAAGCCAGGTCACCCTAAGAAAGAGTGTAGGCAGGAAACGGGATTTACAAAGAGGAAACAAAGAGAAGCGAACGTGGGGATGCTCCAGGGACTGAGAGAGGGTATCGTCCCTTCTCCTCACTCATACTTTCGGAGAAACTGAAATTATGATAAAAGGGGGAGTGACCGAGGCCCTTGCAGATACCGGGACCTACTTGATCTGTTCTTGTCCCGGCCCAGCTAAGTGTTCCTCTCCACCGAGTGTTCTGTACAAATGGCGGGGTGTCTGAGCAACCAATGGCTGTTTTAAAATCAGAGCCTGTCCCCTCCCAACTAAGGCAGCATAAATCTTACTGGTCAAATCGGCCCCATTCGCCTGATCTGGAGAGATTTTTTTCTTACATCAGTGATGCCCACATATGTGTATGTGTGCGTTTCAGAAGGGTGATATGTATTTAGAACTAAATGAACCAGATACTGAGCCAAAAGGGGAAAATGATGATTTTTAAAATGGAACCTCCCAAGAGGAAACTAATCTCGAGGCCGACGGAACGTTTGCTAACCATCTTTTCTTCATTATTAACTTCCACGCAAGCCTGAGAGAAGGCTGAACAGGGTACCCTCCTACTCAGAGTGGCCCAAACAGCCCAGCGTCGTGCAGAGATGCCTAACTCTCAACTTGCTACACATGTCTCTGTAGATGGGGAACCAGGCCGCAGTGCCTTGAGAGTCCCTTTTTTGGGGTACATACTCCCCAATCAGGAGAAATTTAATTCTGGGTCCCTAAAGAAAAAGGTTCATCTTTTGCAGCATAGCCTGGCCCCACTATCAGTGGGCCATGGAGAGGTTTGGTCAGTTATTGGCACCCGTACGTTTAATGCTACCCTGCAACTAGCCCTGTTTTCCCATCCCCAGGGAAGTGAATGGAGAATGAGGCCTTCTGAGATCAGTGTGTCTTTTCCATACATGCAAGCCCTTAGGACTCTCAGAAATGACTCTCCGCTCTATGCTATCTGTAAACTAGATATCTCTGTAATTGCCACAGAGCCTCAGGGGAAAACGTACTCAGATGGAAAAACATTTCAAAAACGGTTAAATGAATTTGTTAGTCCTTTGCCAACATTTGCAAATCCTTGAGGAACTAAAAAAGAAATACTGTCCTTGTTTTACAATGCAGCCTTTTTAAAAATATATTTTTATTGATTTCAGAGAGGAAGAAGGAGGAAAAGAAATATAGAAACATCAATGATGAGAATCATTTATTGGCTTAAGATATTAATGTTTATTATCGCTCCTGCCCCCTACTGGGAATCGAGCCCGCAACCTGGGCATGTGCCCTAGACCAGAATCGAACCCAGCACCCTTCAGTCCACAGGCCAATGCTCTATTCGCTGAGTCAAACCAGCTAGGGCTACAATGCAGTCTTTACACAGTCAGAGATGCGTGGCTCCAGAGTATCAAAGCCCACTTCATCTTTTTACCTTCCCCAAACCTCCCTCGTTCAGCTCAAAATGCTTATAGATAATTGGCTTTTGGAAACCAAAGTCCCAGGACCTTTGAAATGCAAATACCAAGAACTCTTGTCTGGGCCATTTTAATCTCACTTTAACTTATTTCAGCTATTCCTTTCTACATTAGTAAATTTTAATTAAAGTTATCGAATTTATGGATATTTTGAAATAACATGAAATACTGAAACATTGATTGCTGGATAAGTCTTAATTCACCTGCTTTTGTCTTGATTGCAGAAAGTCTGTAAAGTAGGTTGGAGCTGTTGATGTAATTAATGTCTTGTGCTTTGCTGAAGGTGTGTTTCTTGAAAGTGAGGTACCCAATGTGTTTAAAATGTGTTCATAAACATCAATCTAAGAGAAGCTGGTCATTTTACTTTATTTATTTATTTATTTATTTATTTATTTATTTATTTATTTATTGTTTATTATTGAAAATTGAGGCTTCTAAGAGTTAAAAGTTCAAGTTAAGTTGGGAGGAATTATATGGTTGTGATAATAGAAGGCATAAGTATGGAGATTCAGTTTTGAAGGAAAAGGAAGAAAGTAACTTGTGCTAAGGACAATTATTTCTGAATGGGTAAGAAGGTTTGAAAATTGTAGAAAGATTTATAAAATTGTGAAGGTTATAAAAGTTTGTGAAAGCTTTAAGTTTATTAAAAAATGTTTGTTTTCTTAGCAAAAATTAATGTTTCAAATTATGTTGTGGTCTTTATGAATATGGTCTTTATGTGATACTAGTGGCCCAGTGCACGAAATTTGTTCATCGGGGAGGGGAGTGACCTTCAGCCCGGCCTGCACCCTCTCCAATCTGGGACCCCTTTGGGGATGTCCGACTGCCAGTTTAGGCCCGATCCCTAAGTTGGCAGTTGGACATCCCTCTCGCAATCCCAGACTGCTGGCTCCTAACCACTCACCTGCCTGCCTGACCAATTGCCCCTAACCACTCTGCCTGCTGGCCTGCTCGCCCCCAACTGCCCTGCCCTGCTGGCCTCATGGCCCCCAACTGCCCTCCCCTGCCGGCCTCATGGCCCCCAAATGCCCTCCCCGGCTGGCCTCATGGCCCTCAACTGCCCTCCTCAGCTGACCTCATGGCCCCCAACTGAGAGATTTCAGTCATTCCAATGGGTCCTGGAATACCTAAAGGATTTATTTTCTCTTATTAAAGAAATGTTCTTAAACTAAATTAAGCCTATTTATTATACTTGAAATTACATGGGAAGCTTTGTCAAATAAAAATTAATAATAGTTATGTTCTATTTGTGTATATATATTAAATCTTTACTGTTGGGAGTATTACAGATGTCCCCCTTTGTTCCCCCATTGTCCCCTCCACGTGGTTCCCACCCCATCCCAGGCCTTCACCACCCTACTGTCTGTGTCCATAAGTAAGATCTTGGTTAATCTCTTCCCTCTGAGATTTGTCAGTCTGGTCCATGCTTCCATGCCTCTGATTCTATTTTATTCACCAGTTTATTTTGTCCATTAGATTTCTTGGTCATTTATTTTGATTTTTAGATTCAATTGTTGATAGATATGTATTTGCTGCCATTTTATTCTTCATATTTTTTTATTTCTTCTTCTTCTTCGTCTTCTTCTCCTCCTTCTCTTTCTCCTTCTCCTTCTTCCTCTTCATTTCATGTTTTACTGGTTTGGTGGTGATGAACTTCTTTAGCTTTTTCTTGTTTGTGAAGCTCTTTATCTGATCCTCAATTCTAAACAAGAGCTTTGCTGGGTAGAGTAATCTTGGTTGTAGGTCCTTACTATTCATCACTTTGAATATTTCTTGCCACTCCCTACTGGCCTGCAAAGTTTCTATTGAGAAATCAGCAGTTGTATGGCTTCTTTTCTCTGCTGCTTTTAAGATTCTCTCTTTGGCTTTAATTATTTTAATTATGATGTGTCTTGGTGTGGGCCTCTTTGGGTTCCTCTTGTATGGAACTCTCTGTGCTTCCTGAACATGTAAGTCTATTTCTTTCACCAGGCAGCGAAAGTTTTCTGTCATTATTTCTTCAAAAAGGTTTTCAACATCTTGCTCTTTCTCTTCTCCTTCTGGCACCCCCATAATGTGAATGTTGGTACGCTTGAAGTTGTCCCAGAGGCTCCTTACACTATCTTCATATTTTATTTTATTTATTTATTTATTTATTTATTTATTTATTTTTTGCTTCTTTATATTCCAAATAATTGATTTGATTCTCACAATCCTCCACTCTACTGTTGAATCCCTGTAAATGATTCTTTCTTTCAGTTAGTGTATGCTTCATTACTGACTGGTCCTTTTTCATGTCTTTGACTTTCTCACTAAGATCCTTGAAAATCTCATGAAGATCCTTGAGTAACCTTATAACCATGGTTTTTAACACTGTATCAATAGTTTGCTTGCTTCCATTTCTTTCATTTGTGACATGTTTGTCTCCACATTTTAGCTGCTTCCCTGTGTTTGTTTCTATATATTAGGTAGAGCTGCTATGTCTCCTGCAATTGGTAGAGTGGCCTTGTGTAGTACGTGTCCTATAGGGCCCAGTGGCTCAGCCTCCCCAGTCACCTGAGCTGGGCACTCTCGGTGTGCCCCTGTGTGGGCTGTGTGCACAGTCTTGTTGTAGTTGAGCCTTGATTGCTGTTGGCATCACTGGGAGGAATTAACCTCCAGGCCAGTTGCCTATGAGGACGAGCTGCAATTACAATGGAAGAGCTGTTATCCTGGAGACACCCCTATGGAGCAGGCCTTGCTTCAGTGGGGCTTTGGTGCTCACTGAGTCTGCCCCTTGAGTGTGTCACTTGTGGGTGTGTAGAGTTGTAATCTGCTATGGTCTGAGCTGTCCACTGGGTGCACTGGCTCTGGGGCCTCCTGTGGTGCAAAGTCAGCCACTGCCTGGGACCACCCAGCAGGAGCTACAGAGAGATCTGCAGATGGCTGCTACATGTATTGGGCTTGGAGGTGCCCAGGCAAGGCCAGCTGTGAAGCAAGGCAGGCTGGTGTTAGTGCCATGCCTTGGGCCTTTTATTGATAGGTTTGAAGTATACTGTCACCAGCTGCTGCTTGTTTGACAGATTTTAGCAAAGTCTGAAGCCTGAGCCAGTACAGGCCATTCATATGGAAAAGCTGCTGCAAACAGCTTGGGTGGGACTGCAAATTGGATGGGATAGGGTCTCAGGGAATCTCCAGGGCAGAGCAAACAGTGCGCTCCAGACTGATGGAGATTCAGATATGGATGCCAGTCAGCTCTGTGACAGGGAAGGTCCCAGCACCGGAACAATGACCCCGGCGAGCACCCTTATCTGGGAGAAAGCTGCCCCAAATTCCTGCCCCGATGCCAGAGAATCCAGTTCCTCCACATATGTGTCTGGGTCCCCCGAAGCCACCTAGTGCTGGAAGTCTGAGTAAATTCATGCACTGGCCCTTTAAATGGAACACCTGGGTCTCCAGCAGCCTCCATGTCACTCAGCCACAATCCCCACTGACTTTTACAGCCCAAATTGTGGGGACTTCTCTTCCCAGCTCTGGGACCCTGGGCTGGGATCTGGTGTGGGGCTGGGACCGCTTGCTCCTCACGGAGGCCTCTGAAGAGATGACCTCCCTCCGATTAAAAAACGGCACATGGGGGTGTCGGACCAGCCCGTTCCACATCTCCACCCCTCCTACAGTCTCAATGTGCCTTCTTTGCTTCTCTGGTTGTAGGACTTCCACTCAGCCAGCTTTCAGGCAGTTCTGAATGATGGTTGTTCTGTATTTTAGTTGTAATTTTGATGTGGTTGTTAGAGGCAAAGAGTAAAATGGGGTTACCTCCACCGTCATCTTGGTTCTTTTTATACATATAATTTATTGGAATAGATGTTCTAGAAATTTCAGTCTACTCCTGAAAGGAACTTACAAAGATTCAGAGCCAAGTTCAAACAGGAAGCTCCCAGGGGTAGCAAGTGTCCGGTCAGGGACACCAGGCAAGCCGAGAGTGATGGTTCCCTGTGGGGGCATCTGGCAGTGATACTCCAGATGTTTGTGTTCCATACATTGGGCGTTTATGAATTATTTTCAATGCTCAATATACCTTTCCAATAAGCCATGTGCCATATTTAAAAATCTTACATATTATTTGTTCTTTATATGCTGAAATTATGTATTGAATCTAAATATGTATAGACTTTATATTATTCTCTATGTCATTTTACAGTAATTATTATTTACCAAGAAACTGTTGTCTCAGAATGTTATAACTTATAGAAAAAAGCAAAGTTTTTCATCAATTGCATTATAATCAAATCTATGACCATGTCACTTTAAGCTTTGTCATTCATAGATAGTCATTGTTTTACTCTGCATTTGCAGATATGTTACATCTTTGGAAAAATCCATGAAAAGGACTCTGATTTAATCTCAATTGCAGGCTTCTAAGCAGGTCATAACTTTTTTATTTTTTAATTGATTCCAGAGAGGAAGGGAGAAAGAGAGAGAGATAGAAACATCAATGATCAGAGTGAATCATTGATCAGCAGCCTCCTGCACGCCCCCTACTGCTGGGGTCCAACCCCAGCAGGTCCAGGGGCTCCCCAAAGGTGTGGACAGAGTCGGCGAAGAAGGAATTACACAGAGACAGCATTCAGTTGATCAGCAGCCTAGCCAGGATCTCTAGCCAAGTTCTGGTCAGGATCTCCGGCAAAGTTCTGGTTAGGATCTCCAGCCAGGTTCTGTGTCCATGTTCTCTTGCTAGGTTCTCCAGGTTTTCCAGGTTCTCCAGCCAGGTTCTGTAGCCATGTTCCCTCGCTAGTTTCTCCAGCCAGGTTCTGTCCAGGTTCTCCAGCCAGGTTCAGTCACCAGGTTCTAGTCAGGTTCTCTTGCCATGTTTTATCCAGGTTCTGTAGCCAGGTTCTGTCTCTAGGATCTTCAGCCAGGTTCTCTCGCTAGGTTCTGTCTCCAGTTTCTGGCCAGGATCTTTTGCCATGTTCTCTCCAGCGAAGTTCTTCTGTCTCTAGGTTCTGTGTCTAGGTTCTGAGTCTAGGTTCTGTGTCTAGGTTCTGTGTGCTGTTGTCTTGTTACATCTGTATTTATACCAGTTGATTCCAATCCTATCAATCTCTATTCCAAAGGTTAGGGCGTTTCTTATCTCCATTCCAGGGAGTAAAGATTATGTAGCTTAAGCATGATTGTTCGTAGTTAAAGCGATTAATTACCCGCCTGGCACTTAGTTAAGGGGTTTTATTCCCTCCCTAACTTCAGGGGAAAATCCATACCTGGGGAAACAACCTTTCTCTGAGAGGTGACCTTCATTAAAACACATAGCACTAAGGGGAGCAAACAAATTAAGAACAGTATGCTATATACGCTAGGTCCCTTGAAACAGCAAGGATGAACCGGCTTCCGGCACCCTACTGGGGATTGAGCCCGAAACCCCAGCATGTGCCCTTGACCAGAATCGACCCCGGGACCCTTCAGTCCACAAGCCGACGCTCTATCTACTGAACCAAACCAGCTAGGGCTAAGCAGGTCATATCTTTGAACTGGATGAAGATTTAAGATAGAACTTGAGAGAATAACTGAATTCATAAAAAATACTGGCAAATAATCAGAATAAACAAAAATAGGTATGGGACTAAATGAATTTAGACTAATTATTATTCTTATGACTGTTCAAATATTGCTGATCTTTAAATCTTTTGTGTCCTAAATATAAAGAAAACTAAAAAGTAAACATTCTGCATCCTGGGAACTAGTAAGTTAGTAACATTCATTTCACACTAGGAAACCATAGCACCTACAGGTTTACTCACACACTCCGAGGCCACCGTGCCCTGGGCCCTGGGGACCTAATCCTCCAGGCAGGCAGGAAGAGTTCCCGGCACCAGAACCCCGGGAAAAGGAGGGTGAGGAGGGGAACCCCTTCACTGCCCTTGCACACTGAAACCAAATGCTGCCGCAGAACCAGGCATGCACAGCTGAAGCCAAAATGATGACCCGACAGGGCGGAGTCCAGCCCCGGGAAACCTGGGAGAAGAGCCAGGCCGAAGAGGCAGTGCAGAACCCCGGAAGGTTCAGAAAACTGACCAGCCAGGGCGGGAGGTCCCACCCAGGCCCCACCCAGGCCCCGGGAGAAGCAGGAAGCAGGCCAGTGGCCTGAATGGCAGCCCACCCGCCACCGAGAATTAAGAAAACACACAAACTCCCTAGCCGGTTTGGCTCAGTGGATAGAGCATCAGCCTGCGAACTGAAGGGTCCCAGGTTTGATTCCAGTCAAGGGCACATGCCTGGGGTGTGCAGGAGGCAGCCAATCAATGATCCTCATCATTGATGTTTCGCTCTCTCTCTCCCTTCCTCTCTGAAATCAATAAAAATATACCAGTATTTTTTAAAAAGAAAGAAAACACACAGAGGATCACCTGCCCTCCATATCTCCAGGGCACATCACCTCCCCCTCGCCTGATAAAATCCCCCCACCATATCCAAACCTCTTCCCTGTGTGCCCTCCCCACCCCCCCATCAACACAAGGAATGTATGCAATCAATAATAGCTCCCCTCTGGCCAAGATGAGTTTCTCTGGTTTCCTACTGTGTAATTTACCTGTGCTTCTCCTAGGAGCTTCTAATGTGCAATTCAGACAAATTAGTTTAGTTATCTCAACCCTTACCTATAGCCTAGGTCTCTCTGCCCTTAACCTTTAGCTCCACCTTGAGGCTTTTTAAAAAACAACGCAAAGAAAGTCCACCTGAATTCAACCGCGGGCACAAGAAAGAAAAGGGAAGATGAGGGCCCCTCTCTCACCAGTACTATCACCCGGCAGAGAAGGGCCGCGGGCAGAGCCTGTGGTTTCACAGCCGCCTGGGTTCCCGGACATTGTCTTGCAGTCGGGTGCCGGGTGCGGACTTCTCTGGCCCATGACTGACCTATCCTGTCACGGAGTCTTCAAGTGGCGAGCACCCCAACGGCTCTTAAATGCTCATCCTGCGCGTGGAGCGGCAATGCAGAGAGAGAGGGACAGCCCCGTGGACGACAAAACGACGCAAGAAGGAAGAAAACACAGCCAAGTCCTTCAAGCCACGGTGGTGAGGAAGCAATCCAAGTCCTCACACCATCATGTTGGCACAGATGTTAGCCAGAGGGGTCAGACCGCACCTTGGTTCAGCCACCTGGGTACCTGAGTTCCGGCTGGAAAAGAATCCAGAGCCAGGCAAAGGTGACACCCTGCGGGAGAGGCCTGGGGGCGGGGGGCGGGGGGGATGAGGGGAAAGGGCAAAGCACAAGATGCTCCAGGGTTGCCAACTGGAGGCCCCAGAAAATGTTACCAAAGAGGGAGCCTGGGCCAGCCGTGTGGCTCAGTGGTTGAGCGTGGTCCCATGGACCAAGAAGTCCGGTTCGATTCCCAGTCAGGGCACATGCCCGGGTTTTGGGCTTGATCCCCCGTAGGAAGCGTGCAGGAGGCACCGATCGATGATTTTCTCTCATCATTGATGTTTCTATCTCTCCTTCTCCTTACTTCTCTGAAATCAATAAAAATACATTTTTTAAAAGGCGGGAGGGGGACCTGGCCGTGAGCGAGCCTGCCTAGGGCCGGCCGGAGTGTGTGCTCTTGACTTGGTGCAGAAAAGATGCCACACCACGAGCCCAGGTGACTTTGAGAGGGTGATTATTAAAGCTGGGGCAGTGCAACGAGGAAGGGGCTGGGGTAGAAGCAGCAGGAGAGCCACTGGGTGGGGAAATGCGCCTCGGCTGGGCTGCTGGGGCTCGCTGAGAAGTGAGAGAAAAGGGGTCCTGTGGACAGGGCTGGGGTTAGCACAGGATGAGCTGCCACTGCCCATTGCTCCCTGGTGGCAAGCCTCAGGGTCCCTTAGAATTTAGGAGGAGCGTGTTTGTGGGGGAAGAGGCGCAGGCATGCTCTTGGGAGGGAGAGCACTTGCCGGGTCCTTTGTCTTGAGGCTTCTCTCTCTCTAACAGGTGGGCATTTGGGGAGGTCCCAGGGGAAGTCTCAATAGCATACTCATCAGCTTTGCAGGGGTGTCCCTTCAGGGTCGGGGGCTCCACTGGTTGGTGCGCGCCAGGGCAGGGGGGCATTGGTCATTGCAGCTGGTCCTGGTGCCGCCCACCTGGATTCGCTGCTCTTCTGGGCCTGGAGCTGAAATGCACGGAGGCCTCGCTGTGATCTCTAGGGAGGAGACTCTGTGCCTGCTGTAAAGTGCTGGGCCAGTTTGCTCAGCTCTCGGCCTCATTTTCCTCTTCCACGTCACCCCGTGGGAGGTTTGCCATGGCCCTCACACCCAGCTCAGAGCCCTGGCTCAGAAATTTTGCCTGGGATAGCATGGGGGTGCAGAACCAGTCACCTCACGATGTGCTCCTGTCCTGTGCAGATGGTTGTGAGCTACGTTAGCTGCAGGCTCTAGAGACACTTCTGTGCCCCTCCCCCCAACTCCCCAGCTGTCTAGAAGAACTTGAATTAGGGGCCTTGCCCATAATAAGAGATTGTCAGAGATGACTTTTTAAAACTATCTACAGGGCAGGGCAAACTTCTATTTACTTAACATCTACTCTACTTATTTTCAATGCTTTTAAAACATATTTTAGTCCTCAGCTGGTTTGGCTCAGTGGATAGAGCCTGTGGACTGAAGGGTCCCAGGGTTGATTCTGGTCAAGGGCACATGCCTGAGTTGCGGGCTCAATCCCCAGTAGGGGGCGTGTAGGAAGCAGCTGTTAATGATTCTCTCTCATCATTGATGTTTCTATCTCTCTCTCCTTCTCCCTTCCTCGCTGACATCAATAAAAATATTTTTTAAAAAGATTCAATTTTTTAAAAAATTTTCATCTACTCTTCTTATTATCCTGCAATTGTGGGGGCAGCAGGAATGGCCCCAGGTGTTAGGCCAGTGGGTTCACACCAGACCTGCATTCAGCAACCTCGGTACTTGAATTCAGAGCCAAGACTCAAACTATAAGAGAACATTTATTTATAAAATCATGGAGGTAGAAGTAATTCATATAAGAAATGAGATCCCGGTGTGCTGTCCTCTGGGGTCTGGCAGCTGGGCTGGTCTGGTCCAGGTGCAGGGGGCTGGTGTTCCTCACCCAAGAGCTTGGTCACATCTCGATCGGGAGGTACTAGCTGTTCTTCTGTCGTCTGGCAGAGAGAGGAGCGTGGAGCGGCGTCCCTTGCCAGACTGACAAAAGGGCGTGCCTTTGTGGCTGCCTCGACAGGCGAGCACCGTTGGCTGGTCAGGACCCATTTTTAAAGCCTGTTCGCACCCGCAGCGGTTCAGGTGGCTATCAGTGAATTACGTCAATGTACACATGTTAATCTCAAACAGGGCGAAGGGCTATGTGGTTATCTAGGGAGAGTACAACACTCACAGAAATGGTTATCTTAGCCAGTCACTCTGACTCAGTAACTGAAGTTCAAATCCTTACCTATGGGGCACACACGCTTCAGGGCAATGGGGAATGTGTCCTTAATATCACACTTCAAGTTTCAAGAAAGTTAACTCAAACATTTTAAAACCTTTTTAACATTTTTAGATATTTTAAAAACATTTTTAAACATTTCTATATTTTACTACAACAGTGCCCTTGACTGGAATCAAACCCAAGACCCTCCAGTCCTCTGGCTGAAACTCTAACCACTGAGCATCCAGCTAGGGCCTAGGGATTTCAAGGGTGGAGATTTTAGCGGATGATCACAATGAATATTCATCAGTTCCCAGGTGTGTCCTTCCAGGGTAGGGTTCCCTACTGATTGACTGATTGGCACCATGGCAGGGGGTCGTTATCCAAGGCAGCTGGGTGTGAGGTCAGCATGGGGCTGCTTATCTGGTTTTGCTGCTTTGCTGGGCCTGGAACTGAATACAATTGAGACCTAGGCGTTATCTCTGGGGAGGAAAGGTCAGGGGTCCAAACCGTGGTGACCAGCGATATGCTGGGGAGGAAAGGTCACCTGGGAGCGAGGTCCCTCCCTCCAGTTGATTGTCCTTTGCTAGGCACCTGGCTTCCACCTGGTGACCTGTTCCTGGCCCTCGTCCTTGCTCTGCTCATATCTGTCTAACTGCCCACCACACAATGACTCTTTGAAGCCCCAAGTTCAGACGGACTTACATACCTACTCATTCCTAGTCCAGAAGGACTTACATACCCATGCTGTCTCTGAATCTCTCATGCATGTCTGCAGGGTTCCCAAACATATGTATGTGCTAAATTGGGTTATTTTTGCTGGTTAACTGTCTCATGTCTATTTGATTATGAGATCAGCCAAAAGAACACTGAGGGTAGAGGAAAGTTTTTCCACCCCTCAAAAAAAGCCAGCCATAAAACAGAGAGCCCTACTCGCTCGCTGAAGGAACTGACCTCACTGGAAACAGAGATTGAAGATGTGCCAGCCTCCAGGCGTTCTCAAGGACAGCAGAGGTCCTGGAGAAAGGCAACCCAGAGATTCACGGGTCAGGATGAACTGCGGGCTGGCCCGCGTGAAGGAAAGAACAAGGAAATAATACAAGTAGGTGGAGCCCTCCTGGGATCAGAACAAAAATCAAATATGGACCCCCGCACACTATCCCTTCAAAGGAGCTGGGAGTTGATTGGATTAGTTTGTAGAGCAGTTTATGCCCCAGGGCATAGTTGAAAAAAATGGTAGAGATATCAGAGGAAAATAGAGCTTCCTGGGTGTGGCCAGGGAAAGGAGGAGAAGCCTACCCAACCACCCCATCCCAGGGTGAGTGGGCACTTACCCAGGGCCGTGTCTCCCTGTGAGACACAAGAGGCCGGACACTGTGCGGAGGACAGCGGCTTTCCTAAAAACCCTAAACAAATCAACAAGAAACTCAAAGTAACAAGCCCCAGAGTAAGGAAACTCATACCCAGAGTCGCTACAATATATTATCTGAAATGTCCACTTTCTCACCCATAAGTATATGTATATGACATGCAGACAAACACACAAAATAAATGGGAAACATGACCCATGTACTGGGGGGAAAGGGTGGGGAGGGGAATCAGGCAGCCAAGACTGCCTGTGAGAGAGACCAGATGTCAGAAAAAGACTTTTATAAAAAGAAAGTATTGACTGATTTGAGAGAGAGAGAGAGAGAGAGAGAGAGAGAGAGAGAGAGAGACACTGATTTGCTGTTCCACTTATTCATGCACTCATTGGTTGTTTCTTGTATGTGCCCTGACTAGGTATCGCACCCACAACCTTGGCGTATTGGGACAAGGCCCCAACCAACTGAGCTACCTGGCCAGGGCCATAAAAGGACTTGAATGTGCTGCAGTCATTTAAAACATGTTCACAGAACTAACTAAAACCACGATTAAATAAGTAAAGGAGGTTATGATGACATGTCTCACCAAACAGAGAATACCATAGAGGGATATAAGCTGTGAAAAAGAGCCAAATGAAAGTGAGGGGGTTGAAAGTATAATAAAAATGAACAGTTATATTCTATTTGTGTGTGTGTGCGTGTGTAATCTTTATTGGTGAGAGTATTGCAGATATCCCCCGTTTTTCCCCCATTTCGCCCTTCTACCAGTCGATGTGTCTCTCTCACGTCTATCTTTCTCTTTCTGTCTCTCCCCCTCAGGTCGGGTGAGGATTAATAACAACAACAGAAAAGAAACATTGGCCTGAAATGAAACACTAGACCAAATGGACATAATTGACCTGGACAGAACCTTTCATCCCAGAACATCAGACTACATATTCTTCTCCGGTGCACATGGAACATTCTCAAGGATAGACCATCTGTGGGGTCACAGAAGTAGCATCGAAAAATACAAGATGCTTCCCCAGGCGGCTGCCGAAGATGGCGGAGGGCAGGGCCTGGTGCTCGGTGGCCGAGGCCATCTCCTGGGCCGCCTGGCGGCCATCGTGCCCAAGCAGGTCCCGCTGGGCCACAAGGTGGTGGTTGTGCCCTGTGAGGGCATCACATTTCTGGCAATTTCTACAGAAACAAGTTGAAGTTCCTGGCCTTCCTCTGCAAACAGATAAACAGCAACCCATCCCGTGGCCCTTAGCGCTCCGAGCCCGCAGCCGCATCCTCTGGCGGCCGAGCGAGGCACGCGGCCCCACCAGACCAGCGGCCAGGCCGCCTTGGACGCCTCCAGGTGTCTGACAGGGTCCCCGCCCTGTGACACGGAGAGCGAATGGGGTTCCCGCCGCCCTCGAGGTGTGCGTCTGAAGCCCGCCGGGGCGCCTGGCTACGAGGGTGGCTGGAATACCAGGCGGACAGCCCGTCTGGGGGAGAAGAGGAAGGAGAAGGCCAAGGCCCGTCACCGCCAGAGAAAGCGGCTCCTGAGGCTCCGGAAACAGGCCGAAAAGAACGCGGAGAAGAGACCTGACAAATTCACAGCGGCCCTCAAGGCCCATGGACTCCTGGTCCGCGCCCAGGAACACTGACTGTTATTCCTCACGCTCGGCCTGGCCTGCCCTTCCTCCATCGCCCCCCAGGATGTGGGGCAGCCCAGGGCTGCTCCGGGGCCACAGGCACCCTGCCTTGGGCCTTAGAAGGCTGGGACACGGGAGGGGCCTTGGTCACTGCTGTTTAAAGGAAGGCCTTTTCAAAGCTTCGCATGGCCCTGTCAGTTGGATATGATTTACTCAGAGTTTTAGGAAATGGGCACCTGGAACAGCTAGTTCCCTTTCAGCATTTACAAGCTGGAGAACTCTTTAAACTTCCCACACGATACTAGGCTGCAGCTGTTAGGATGCAGCAGCTGCTGGGGGCAGGATGGACCTGGTGTTGCACAGAGGGATTTACAGATGCGCAGGCAGGACGGCAGCCACGGGTCTCAGGCAGCGCACTTGCATGGTCCTGTACCTTGTGATCAGAAAATGAATAAATTATTTTTAAAGGAAAAAAAATTCAAGAAGACTGAAGTTATACCAAGCATATTCTCTGACCACGATGCCTTGAAATTAGAAATAACTGCAAAACAGAAGTAAGGAAACCCACAAATACGTGGAGATTAAACAACATATTACTAAAAAATGACTGGGTCAAAGAAGAAATAAAAGATGAAATCAAAAGATATAAAGAGACAAATGAGAATGACAATATAACATATCAAAACCTCTGGGATGCAGGGAAAGCAGTAATAAGAGGGAAGTTGTCCCTAACTGGTTTGACTCAGTGAATTAGAGCATCTGCTTTCGGACTAAAAGGTCCCAGGTTCGATTCCGGCCAAGGGCATGTACCTTGGTTGCAGGCACATCCCCAGTAGGAGATGTGCAGGAGGCAGCTGATCGATGTTTCTCTTCCATTGATGTTTCTAACTCTCTATCCCTCTCCCTTCCTCTCTGTAAAAATCAATAAAATATATTTTTAAAAATAATAATAAGAGGGAAGTTTACTAGTATATCATTACAGGCCCATCTCAAGAAACAAGAGAAATCCCAAGTAAACAACATAACATCATGTCTTAAAGAGCTAGAAAAAGAACAAAAGCAATCCAAAGCAGCAGAATAAAGAAAATAATAAAAATTAGAGCAGAATTGAATAGAATAGAGAACAAAAAGACTATACAAAAAATTAATAAAACAGAGTTGCTTCTTTGAAAAGATTAATAAAATTGATAAACCCCTGGCTAGACTCACTAAGTAAAAAAGAAGAAAGATCGATATAAACAAAATCAGAAGTGAGAGAGGAGAAGTCATCACAGACATCACAGATACACAAGGATCACACTAGAATATTATAAAAGACTACAGCCACCAAATTCAATAACCTAAAAGAAATGGGTAAGTTCCTAGACTAAATCATGAAGAACTGGAAAATCTAAATAGACTGATCAGCAATGAGGAAATTGAAACAACCATCAAAAACCTCCAAAATTAAAAGTCCAGGACCAGATGGCTTCGCCAGTGAATTCTACCAAACGTTCAAAGAAGGTTTAAAACCTATCCTTCTCAAACTCATCAAAAAATTGAAGAGGAGGCAATACTTCCTAACACATTCTACAAGGCCAATATAGCCCTAATACCAAAAACTGGCAAGATGATAAAAAAAAAAACACTATAGATCAATATCTCTGATGAATACAGATGCAAAAATCCTAAACCAAACACTAGGAAATCGAATACAACAGTACATCCACAATTTCATACATCATGATCAAGGGGTTCATTCCAGGGGCACAAGGATGGTTCAACATTTACAAATCAACCAATGTAATACACCACATTAACCAAAGAATGGATAAAAATCATGTGATCTTATCAAGAGATGCAGAAAAAGCATTTGATAAGATGCAACATTCATTTATGATTAAAACACTCAATAAAATAGAAATAGAAGGAAAGTACCTCAACATGATAAAGGCCATCTATAATAATAAAAGCTTAATATGCTAATTAGACCAGACATCCTTCCGGACGACCTTCCAGATGAAGCCTGGGCTGCAGTCACGGGATCGAGGCAGCCTCTGTGGCTGCGAGGGAGGGATCCAGGCAGCCTCTGTGGCTGCGAGGGAGGGATCCAGGCAGCCACAGTGGCTGCAAAGGCCTACTCTTGCTTGAATTTTGTGCATCCGGCCACTAGTATATGATAAACCCTCAGGTAATATCATACTCAATGGTGAAAACCGAAAGCTTTTCCTCTACGATCAGGAACAAGACAAGGATGTCCACTCTCACCGCTCTCATTCAGCAAAGTGCTGGAAGTCCTAGGCAGAGCAATGAGGCAAGAAAAAGAAGTAAAAGGCATCCAAATAGGGAAGGGAGAAGTCAAACTGTCACTTCTTGTGGAGACATGATTCTGCTTATAGAAAACCCTAAAGACTCCACCAGAGAACTATTAGAAACAATAAACATACAGTCAAGTTGTAGGATACAAAAATCAATGTGCAAAATTCCATTGCCTTCCTGTATACTAAGAACAAAACTTCTGAAAAAGAAATTTTAAAGAATCCTTTTGCAATTGCAACCAAACGAATAAAATACCTAGGAATAAGTTTAACAAAGAATGTGAAAGAAAATTATAAAACATTATTAAAAGAGATTGAAAAAACCACAATAAAATGGAAAAATATCCCATGTTCATGGATTGGAAGAATCAACAGAGTTAAAATGGCCCTATTACTCAATGCAATATACTGATTTAATGCAATCCCTATCAAAATCCCAATGTTACTTTTTGAAGAAATAAACAAGAAATCATCAGATTTGTATGGAACCACAAAAAATACCCAAAGCCATCCTGAGAAAAAAGAACCAAGCAGAAGGTATCGTGCTACCTGACTTTAAATTATACAACAGAGTTACGATAACCAAAACAGCATGGTATTGGCAGAGAAACAGACACACAGATCAATGAAATAGAATAGAGAGCCCTAACTGGTTTGGCTCAGTGGATAGAGCATCGGCCTGCGGACTCAAGGGTCCCAGGTTCGATTCTGGTCAAGGGCATATACCTTGGTTGCAGGCACATCCCCAGTGGGGAGTGTGCAGGAGGCAGCTGATCGATGTTTCTCTCTCATCGATGTTTCTAACTCTCTATTCCTCTCCCTTCCTCTCTGTAAAAAGTCAATAAAATATTTTTTTAAAAAAAGAATAGAGAGCAGCTATAAAAGCACATGTATATGGACAGATAATTTTTGACAAAGGAGCCAGAAACACATAATGGAGTAGAAGAGTCTTTTCAATAAATGTTGCTAGGCCCTAGCTGGTTTGGCTGAGTGGATAGAACATTGGCCCTCGAACTAAAGGGTCCCTGGTTCAATTCCGATCAAGGGCATGTACCTCAGTTGCAGGCTTGATCCAGGCCCTGGTTGGGGCTCTGTGGAAGGCAACCAATTGATGTGTGTCTCTCATGTCGATGTTTCTCTGTCTCTCCCCATTCCTTCCAGTCTCTCTAAAAATCAATAGAAAAATATCCTCGGGTGACGTTTAACAAAAAAAATAAAAACCAAATAAATGGTATTAGGAAAACTGGAAAGCCACATGCAAACAAATGAAATTGTATTACAGTTTTTCCCCCACGTACAAAAATTAATTCAAAATGGATCAAAGACCTAAATATAAGACCTGAAACAAAAAGTTACATAGAAGAAAATATAGGTAACAAACTTATGGACCCTGGTTGCAGAGAACATTTTATGAACTTGACCCCAAAGACAAGGGAAGTAAAAGCAAAAATAAATGAGTGGGACTACATTAAACTAAAAAGCCTCTGCACAGCAAAATAAACAACAAAACAAAGAGACAGCCAACCAGATGGGAGATGATACTTGCAAAGACTAGCTCCAACAAAAAAGTTTCCAAAATATATAAAGAACTCATAAAACAACACCTAACAAACAACCCAATCAAAAAAGTGGGCAGAGGAACTGATAATACACCTCTCCCAAGAAGACATACAAACAGCCAACAGATGTATGAAAAGATGTCCAACCTCACTTGTCGAGTAAGACTCCCTCCACGTTCTGTGTGGAGTAGGGTTCGGTATCTGAAAGAGGATCCGCACAACAAATGAGAGAAAAAGACACGAGATAATTTTGCAATATTGGGGGACCAGGCAGCAAGTCCCGAAGGACTTCCTCCGTGCTCAGGCCTCACCAAGCTTTTATTGATCTGGGGTGCACCCATAGCATAGCCCTTAGGCAGGTGACCCCCTAGTAACAAGCAGACTAGCCCATCAGCAAGGATTTACATAATAATAAATGGGGGAGTAGTTTCAGCTACCACTGTCTGGACAAACAGAGGTGGCGCCTAGCTCCGACCTTTGCTAGGGCTTCAAAGGCACCCAGCCTTCGGGGGGTTCTCTGTCTACGCTTATCAGATAGTGAAGACAATAAACTGTTTCCCACATCTCCCCCTTATTTTTTCCTTAAAAAAACAGAAATAAACCTATAAGAACAAAAAATAAGTCCCAAAATCAATGTCCAACAGTTCTGAGTCCAAGTTTCAATGTCCGACAGCAATGAAATGCTGTACATGCCAGCAATGAAATGCTGGTTCTGGATGGTGGACAAATGCAGGTCCGGTCCTCTCTGGTTTGGTCCTGGGCACCCTGCAGCGCTGCACAGCTGCTGACTGCTAGCATGGCAAGGCGTCTTCCACCATCTCCATCTCTGAACTGTCTCTCCTGTCTTTGTGGCTGGAGCAATCTGGTCAGTTTCTCTCCGGGATCCCTTGTTGCAGGAATCCACATGGTCTTGGAGTTGTTCTCTGAAAGTATACAAATATATTCTTGACCAAAGGTTAATAAAGGAAATTTTATGAGACTGACGCGCTACCTACTGCGCTAACGAGGCACCTTAATAAAGGAAATTTTACTTGGGGAATCTTTTTTATATTTGCCCAAATGATTTTCCTTTGGCTTATTTTGACACCACATATGTTTTTCATGGGTGTCTTGCTGTTAGCATTACAAAATGAAAAAAAAAAAATTTTCTAGATGTAATTTAGTTACAGGATATTTTTCCTTACATGGTATTCTTCCACTATCCCCCTTTTTTTATTTAATTAGGAGGCTTATGGAAAATTTTTTAATGCAGTCTAGATAACTTTAAATTTTTATTTTTTTCCGCACAAAAATATGACTGCTTTAGGTTCATTGCATGTTAAGCAATTTTACCATGAAATGAAAATTTTGGTTAATACTATACGAATAATTACTTATTTCAAGTTAGCCAAATTTAATTAATTTGAAAACTTGACAACTATTTTACTGTCAAATTTAATATTCTAACAATGATCTTAATTTACACTGTAAATATTAATTGAAAGGATCACTTTCCGTCCTTGAGGAGGCCTGAGCATTCCTGTTGTTAGGCTAGATTTAAATTTAGAGTCTGTTAAACTAAGCCTTCATTTTTCTGGGTACCATTTTCAGCTGGGCCAAGTCTCTTCTGTTATTTGGTTCCTGATCTGGGCTGGGCATGGGAAGCAAGAAGCAGCCATGGGGACAGGAGACCTTCCTCAGAAGGGGTGAGTGTTCAAGCCCCTGCACCATTGGGGGGGTGAGGATCTGTGGCCCACCTCTGTTGAACCCCAAGTTTTCTCCTACTGGCCCCCAGCTGTGCCTGTCTTAGGTCGCCCCACCCTGTGGGGTCTTACCCGTCTTTGACTACCAACCATCTCTGGGCCAAGTAGGGTGATGTGAGGTTCAGTTCTGTCTCCTTGTTAACCTATGTCCCTCTGGCCTCCATGCCCAGCAACTGCCTTTGGATCCCCTCGCCTGCTGGCGGGGTCCCGGCATTGATCATAGGGAACCCAGGTTTCTTCTCCAGAGAGGGCCCAGCTTATGCCATTGGGCAAGAGACAGATCCATGGTACCAGCTTTTTATGATCTCAGCTTGAACAGAGAGCTCAGATAACAGCTGTAGGCAATTGGATTCCTCTTGGCAAAAAAAAAAAAAAAAAATTGAGAGAGGTCAATACAGAATGCTTAAGTGCCTTCCCAGGAGGGAATAAATCCCTTCATGTCAAAGAATTAATTTGTAAGTTTGTTTGGGATAAATGCACAATATACTGTTGTAAAGCATCAAAAATTATTAATGAAACTTGTAGAATAATACCATGTAAGAATATTCTTTGTTCTAGGTCATGACAACTTAATTTTCTAAATTGGCTGTCTCAAGGTTTGGAATGAGGAACCTAGTTTTCAAAAAAAAAAGAAGAAATTTACAGAAGCAGAGACAGTATGCTATCTAAATTACAGTTTTGGATGAACACATTATCTAGAGTCCTTGGTGACCTAGGTTAAACTTAGGCATGTTATCTAAATTACAGTTTTGGGTCTAGAACCCTTGAGTGACCTGGGTTAAACTTAGGCACTTAGGCAGTTTTGGGTCTCCAGAACGCTGAGTTGACATGCTAACTGGAGCCCTCTGAACTTGGGATAGCTGTGCTGTCCTTCCCAGGTAAAGAAAAAATGTGCCTTCTAAGACATATGAAACTTATAGTTTTTACCTGAATTAATTGTTACCATACTTCACTTTACCATGCCCCAGGTGGTCTCTGGGCTGTTCCTTTTATTCTGACACCAATGTAGCTCCATAGGTGTCTTTCCATTAGCATCACAAGTGAAAAAATTTAGAGTAATTAAAGCTAGGTGCAGCCTACCTGTAGGTGATTTCTCCATCATCCCCCTTTTTTGTTTCTCAAGTTGGGATTTTTAAAAGCTGATGAGACTCTGAAGCCTCTTTTAATAAAGCAACCAATTGATCAGCATGTGCATTTCCCTTAGTTAATGGGCTAGGTAATATGCTGTGAGCCCTGATGTGGGTGATATAAAAAGGGTATTTTCTCTGCTGCACAATCTGTTGAACTTGCTTAAATAGTAAGAATAAACTTTGGTCACTAAGCCATTTCAACCGGGCAGTTTCAATTCTACTTACTAGGCCCGAAGCATAAGAGGAATCAGAAATTATGTTAACAGGCTGTTGGAAATCTTGCAACGCAGCCTTAATAGCTTTTAATTCAATTCTTTGCACAGAAGTATGACTGGTCAGTATGACTTGGTCAGAATTTATAGTATGATAGGCAGCTTTCCCATTTGATGACCCATCAGTAAAAACAGTTAAAGCTCCAGGAATTGGTTCCTGCCTAGTGTTTTTTGGTATAATGATTGCGGTCTTATATAAAATTGTAGTAGTTTATATTTTAATAGGTGACAGCTAAGTTCCCCTGAATATCCACTTAGCCCAATTTGCCAATTTAAGTCAGTTTGAAATAACATTTATTCTTTTAACTTTACTTGTCCTAAGTTATGGACAGTAAATGTCATTAATTAAATTTCTGGTATTAGTCTTTAAGTAAATTTACATAAACTTTGTTTAAGGAGGCAAAACACAAATTATTTAATTTAGCTTATGAGGCCCAATATATTGATTTTTAATTTTAGTTAGACATCTGAAGGAAACCTCTTTTTATTTCCTTCCAGTCAGCTTTCTTTCTCACACAAGCAACAAATGTAAGGAACATGGTTGCCTTTTGAGATTTTAACAAATCGCAAAGCTATATATTTCAAGTGATTTTTCATTTATGGTGACTAATTATTGTCAGATTTAGTATTTTAACAACAATCTGTAAATGTTAGCAATTATATTTTTAAAGAGTATACCCTTTGGCTTATTTGCATATACGGAGGAATCACGGGAAGCCTTCAGTAACCTGTTCAGAAGAATTTACTTTACTAGGATTCAATTGCTTACAAGGATAGTAATTTAAGTAAGTATTTTTTAAAAAGCAAAGCAAGTAAATTTAGTATTTAGTAAACTTCTGATTCACAAGGGGCAAACGCTGCACCACTTCCAGCCTAATTTAAAATGCAGTAGTGAGGAGCTTTTGCTATTTCAAATTACATCTTAAAATTTCAATGCTGTATTTTAATAAATATTAAACAAAATAACTTGTTTTGCCCTTTCTCAGAGGCGAAAACTTAAAATATATTCATTAGTTTTTATTTGATAAAGCTTTCATGTGATTTCAAGTGTATTAAATTTAGCTAAATTAAAAAATCCTTTAAAAAGAGAAAATAAACTTTTGAAAACATTTCAGGGCCCATAAAATTTCTCAAAGTCATTCCTTGGTTATAGTTTTGAAATCCAACTTGAAAGACCATCAAATATATATAAATATATATATATGATTTAAAAATTATATACTTATTATAATTATTAAGAGATATCAGTTAAATTTAAACTGGTTTTAAAATTTTGGTTGGGGTCACAGAAATTGGATTACTGTTATCAGTCCCTTTTAATGCTTTGACATAAGCTATTTAACTTTTGTTTAGGGAGGGAACATATAACCTTTAATTGTCCTTAGTTTAAGGAAAGCTGGGTTTTCTAGATTTAAGAGATTAGAAACACTTTCTGCCCCATCTGCATTTCTGTAGTGAAATTCCATCCTGCCTCAGTGAGAAGACATTCCTTCTGTGATTGGCTAAGTCAGAGGGTGAGGCCTTTGCTGTTTCTAGATGGCAGCCCCCAGGGGCGCGGTGAGCCATGCGGCCAACATGGCGGCTGCCAAGTCACGCAGCTCAACATTGTGGCTGTCTAAACTGTTCTCTGACAGAAAAGATGATTTCCTTATTCTCACAATAAACAAGGGAAGAGCAAACCAAAATCCCTAAAAGATAGATGGCCAACATTATATTGTAGACAGACAGAAATCTCATTAGCTGTTTATACCCTTTATAATTATCTTAAAGAATATTAATCAAATTTAAACTGGTTTTTGTATTAAAAATTTCAGTTGAGATCTTAAAAATTAACCCTCTTTTTTAAAATCAGACCAAGAAGTAATATATTTTGAATTCCTAATCATTTAAGAGAAAACACATTTTATTTTTTCAAAAACAAGTTATACATTAGATATTTAATTAATTTCTCCTGATTCAATTTACACCTTAAACTTTCAGAGCTTTAAATCTTAGGTAGCAAATTAAATACTTAGCATTTTTCAAATCAATACTTTTACATTTAAGGATACATTTTAAATAAAATATAAGGCATTTTCAATTAATAGATTAACTTCTATCTTCTAGACTTCATACTAGGCATACTCAGATCAACATTTCAGTATTGTAAATCTCAATACTTTTAGATGATTTGAACTTAAAAGTTTTAAGTTTCCAGCCAATATGCCTGGCATAGCTGCTAAATTTCAAAATGGTCACAATTTTCCTGCTGGGGAAGTCAAGAAGCAAAACCATAGCTATTCACATGTAAACTTGACTATCAACTTCCTGGTGGTACTTGCCTCAGCGCAGGAAATTTCAAAAGAGCTACTTTAAATGGCCATGGGAAACCAGCCTGTATTTCTTTCTCAGGTTCATCTCCGCCATTTTTAAGGCCAAAACAGTCTTGGGTTTTTATTCTGTACACAGCAAAAGGTCAAGTTCAGCTCAAAAGTATGTGCACTCGTTTTTAAACTGGCCTTTTCCCTTTACATGTGCACAGAAATCCCGGATGCATTTATAAATTTGTAAAAGCTTTTCAATTACAAGAAGGACTTTAATTTTAGAATACTTGGGGAGGGGGGCGTCCATATTGGATCATCATGTGTTCCCTTCTTCCCTTTCCCCACATCCTGCTTTGGGGGAAGTTTCAGCAAATGACTCAGATGGCGTATTTTTCCCAAAGTCATGCTTAATTGAAAAAGACATTTTAAGTTTTTCCCTATTTCGCTTTCTAAAGCAATGGCTAGCACCCAAGGTTATCTTAGCCAAAGTTTGGTTGTCATAAGATGTTCTCCAGTAATTTTTAAATAAAACATTAAGTAATCTCATTGTGGGAGAGCTTATAGCTCTGCCCTTTCCTGCCACCTTTGAATCTTTCCACACCAGAGGCAGACTCGGCAGCAGGGTTTCATTTCTTATTACAGATTTTAGATTCCAAATACAAATTAAGATTTTAATTTGGACAAGAAACCACATTAAGATGACCATGGCACTCTTTTTTCAGCCTGATCTAAAAGAGTACCTTTTTCAAGAAAAGCAAAGGTTATTTCTATAATAACACACAAAGAACTGTAAAAGATTACCTTCTAAAATTTTAATACTTTAAACATGCAAATCAAAAGTCTATAATAAAGTTTCTTAAGTTTTTTTAAAAGCCAAATATACCTTTTTAAAGCCGAATCTACTTTTTTAAAGCCAAATCCTGCCCCGTTTGTTAGCCTGGTTAAGAAAACGTTCCCAGTGTACTTACAGACCCGGGCTTCTGTAGTTGATCCTGGGCATTGCGTGCGGTGGAATCCCCCTCACCTTTTTTCGGTGAGTTTTCCACACCTTTTCAGTGAAAACTTCCTTTTCTTGCTCCAGCGAGGCCTGCACTTCCAGATTACCCGTTGGGCACCAGATGTCGAGTAAGACTCCCTCCACGTTCTGCGTGGAGTAGGGTTCGGTATCTGAAAGAGGAGCCGCACAACAAATGAGAGAAAAAGACACGAGATAATTTTGCAATATTGGGGGACCAGGCGGCAAGTCCCGAAGGACTTCCTCCGTGCTCAGGCCTCACCAAGCTTTTATTGATCTGGGATGCACCCATACCATAGCCCTATTCAGGTGACCCCCTGCAACAGGCAGACTAGCCCTTCAGCAAGGATTTACATAATAATAAATGGGGGAGTAGTTTCAGCTACCACTGTCTGGACAAACAGAGGTGGCGCCTAGCTCCGACCTTTGCTAGGGCTTCAAAGGCACCCATCCTTGGGGGGAGGGGGGTTCTCTGTCTACGCTTATCAGATAGTGAAGGCAATAAACAGTTTCCCACACTCACTGGCAATTAGGAAATACAAATCAAAACCACAGTGAAACACCACCTCACACCTGTTAGAGTGCCCATTATTAACAAGACAAGCAATAACAAGTGTTGGAGAGGCCGTGGAAGAAAGGGAACCCTCATTCACTGCTGAAGAGAATGTAGATGGTACAACCACTATGGAAAGCAGTCTGGAGGTTCCTCAAAAATTGAGAATCTAGCTACGATATGACCCAGGAGTCCCTCTCCTGGATATACCCAAAAACCTTGAAATCATGTATTTGCAAAGATATATGCACCTCTAGGTTCACTGCAGCATTATTCACAGTGGCCAAGACATGGAAACAGCCAACTGTCCCGCGATAGTGGGCTGGGTAAAGAAGATGTGGTCCGTATACACAATGGAACACTACTCAGCCGTAAGAAAGAATGAAATACTGCCATTTGCAACAACATGGATGGTCCTTGAGAACATTACGCTAATTGAAATAAGTCAGTCAGGAAAATGCCTAGAAGATATCACAGGAAAAAACCTAGATGACTTTGCCAATTATATGACACTAGAGGCCCAGTGCACGAATTCGTGCATGGGTGGGGTCTGGCCGGCCTGCCCTGATCCAGCCCATCCATCAGGCCCATCAAGCCAGGCCGGCTGGGTTGCAGAGGGTGGGGGAGGTTGGCCAGCCGGCTGCAACCCCTATCGGGGGAGGAACCGGCTGGGGGGAGGGGCTGAGGGCGATTGGCCTGCTGAGCCCACCCCCTGGTCGAACTCCCAGTAAGTCGAACTCCTGCCCAAGGGGACAATTTGCATGTTAGCCTTTTATTACATAGGATTCTGGGAAAGGCAAAACCTAAGGAGACAGTGAAAACATCAGTGGTTGCCAGGGTTTGGAGGGAAGGAGGGATGAAGGAGGTTTTTACATGCCATTATCTTCATTTGTCAAAATGCACAGAATGTACAACACAGAGCGCAACCTAACGTAAACGATGAACTTTAATAATTACATACCAGTATGGACTCATCAATTGTAACAAATGTACCATGCTACAATACAAAATTTCATAACAGGAAAATATCCGTGTGTGTATATGAGAATTCTCTGTACTTTCTGCTCAATTTTTCTGAAAGCCTAAAACTCCCCCACAAAAGTTCATTAATTTAAACACACACACACACACACACGTGCACACACACATGCGCGCGCACACACACAAGCCATTAACTGTACACAGAAAAAAAAAATAGCATGGCTCTGGCCGGTGTGTCTCAGCTGGTTGAGCGTCGTCCAGTGCACCGAAGGGTCACCAGTTCGATTCCCTGTCAGGGCACATGCCTGGGTTGTGGGTTTGATCCCCATCGGGATGTGTGTGGGAGGCAGCTGATGGATGTCTCTCTTTCGCATTAATGTTTCTCTCTCTCGCCCTCTCCTCCTCTCTCTCTCAAATCAATTTTAAAAAAATAGCATGGATCATGATCCCAGTCTTAATAATCATATCTGATAAGATGAGGCTGTGGTCAGAGAATTCTGTAATGATGTTCATGAAATATAAAATCCTATTTATGATGATGATTTATTGCTTATTTTCTTTGTACTTTCTAAATTGCTTGGATTTTTTGAGCATGCATAATATATATACATTATATACATATTATATATACAATATATATATAATATATAATGTCATTAAAGTAAAAAAATTAATGAAGTAATACGACATTTCTTGCACCCCTGAGTTTGTGGGCAAATATTCACATCTTTATTTTTGTGTGTGTATGTGTGTGTGTGTATATATATATATTGCAGTGGGGGAGGGGAGACTGCAAAGCTCTATACCAATACCCACTATGGTTATTGGTTATAGGATTATAGGTAGCGTTGGCCTGCAGACTGAAAGGTCCCAGGTTCGATTTCGGTCAAGGTCATATACCGTGGTTGCGGGCACATCCCCAGTAGTGGGTGGGCAGGAGGCAGCTGATCGATGTTTCTCTCTCATCGATGTTTGTAGCTCTCTATCCCTCTCCTTTTCTATCTGTAAAAATTCAATGAAATATATTTTTTTAAAAATTCATTAAGTTCTTCTGGCTCTTTACATGGCCCACCGCCCTGGTGGGAGGTCCATGGTCCCATCCCTGACGTTGGGAGAACGAGTTCATCAACCAGGGATGTGAAAGGCACAGTGTTGCGGGGGAGGGACTAGGGGACAGCCCGGGGAGCGGAGGACTGCAGGCTTGAGGTTCTCCCCGGGGCTCCACGTCCCCCGTGGCGCTGCTCGCAGCCTCGCAGTGCGGCCGCCGCTGCCCCCTGCGGCACCTCTCGGAACTACAGCCTCCACCCGGCCGGAGAGGAGCGGGAGGGCTCTGCCCAGGCAGCCGCACCCAGGGGAAGCCCAGGGGTCCGGCCAGGCCAGGCCGCAGCCTCTCCCTCTTTTTATTCTCCTGCCCTTCCTGGATCTTCCCTCAGCTCCCTGGACTGTTGCGACTTAATAAAACTTAAAATTGTTCTACAGACAGGTGACATTTTCAAGGACGTCTTTTAAAATGTCAATAAATGTATTTGAAAGGGGAACTGGCTGCCCTGGCCGGTTTGGCTCAGTGGATGGAGCGTCGGCCTGGGGACTCGGGGGGTCCGGGGTTCGATTCCGGTCAAGGGCATGTGCCGGTGGGGAGTGTGCAGGAGACAGCTGATGGGTGTTTCTCTCTCATCCATGTTTCTGACTCTCTGTCTCTCTCCCTTCCTGTTTGTGGAAAATCAATTAAAAAAAAACATATATATATATATATATATATATATATATATATATATATATATATATATATATAAATAAAATGTGGAAAATCAATTAAAATATATATATATAAAATAAAATAAAATAAAAATAAAAAAATAAAAGGGGAACTGGCGTATCACTTCTCCTAAGTGGAAGATTTGTGTCACTTTATACACAACAATGAAACTAAGATAAAAACAGGACAGTGTTGCCCAGCCAGCATGCTCAGTGGTTGAGCACTGACCGATGAACCAGGAGGTCATGGTTTAATTCCTGGTCAGGGCACATGCCCAGGCTGCAGGGTTGATCCCCAGTGTTGGGCAGGCAGGAGGCAGTCGATCAATGATCCCCTCTCATCACTGATGTTTCTATCTCTCTCCCTCTCCCTTCCACTCTGAAATCAATAAAAAATATCTGTGATAATAAAAGCATAGGCCGGGCGACCTTCCGGACAAAGCCAGGGCTGTGAGGGAAGCCCAGGTCCCGGGTGCCAGAGGGAAGCCGGTGCCGGCAGCCTGGGGAAGGAAGGCCTACTCTTGCACAGATTTCGTGCACCGGGCCTCTAGCATAATATGAAACAGGACAGTGTTGGCAAGTGTGGGGGCAGCTGTCCCCGCAGGCAGGCCTGCTCCTGTGGGGGGGCGCGGCAGAGGGCTGTCAAACACATTTACGTTCCTACCCAGGAGACACATAGAAACGAAACAGAATTTTCACAAAACAATACCCTTATTTTTCTGGCATTTTCTAGTCTACTTTATGCCATCTATTTTGTTTTATTATTTTGTAAAATATCCAAGGCAGGTAGATGTACAAGTATAAAAATTGCTTGTGGGGCCCTAACCGGTTTGGCTCAGTGGATAGAGCGTCGGCCCAAGGACAGAACATTCCCAGGTCCAGGCAGGTACCTGGGTTGCAGGCTCCATCCCTGGCCCTGGCCTGGGCGCATGTGGGAGGCAACCACCGATGTGTCTCTCTCACATCTACATTTCTCTCTCTGTGTCTCCCCCCTCCACTCTCTCTAAAAATCAATAGAAAAATATCCTCAGGTGAGGATGAACAACAACAAAAACAGACGAACAAACAAACTCCTGCTGAGGGGCTGAAGCCGAGGGGCGCTTCCTGGCCTTGTGCTCTCCTTCTCTGCATGTTCGAAACTGCAAACTAAAGAAAACATTGTTGAAAAGGTACTGACTTGGATTCAGCGCATTGATTTTACAACTCGCCCAGGGGTCACCCTCATAGCGGGAGACACGTTGGGAAGGTTTTAACTGCCCTAACGCCATGCCGATTTCTCCTGGACACACGGACAGGCAGCCTGCCGGACAATGAAGAAGGAAAGGCCTTCGCCCTGCAGCTAATTCCCTCCCACCACCAATCCCTCCCTCCCTCCCTCTACACGTCAGGGGTGAGGCCCATGTCTCACCCCTGAGAAGGGCTGGCCCAGACCCACAGAACAGATGCACGTCATGTTCTGGGGCCTCTGAGTCAAGAGAACGGGAAGCTCCTGACTCGTGCGTCGGGCAGCTGGACCGTGTGAGCGGAGCAAGGACCATGGGCCAGGTGCAGGGCCACCGGGCCGCAGGCCCCAGGTGCCGAGCAAAGGACAATTGTGGGGGGTCCTCACCCCCAGGGTGGCCTTCTTACCCTGGCACATGGCTGGTCGTGAGGTTTGGGCCCCGACCTTTCCTTCCCAGAGATAACATCGAGGCCTTCGTGGTATTTCAGCTCCAGGCCCAGAAAAGCAGCAAACCCAGACCAGTGACCCCATGGCTGCCCTCAGGACCAGCTGCACTGGCTAATGACCCCTTGCCCTGGGGCCCGCCAATCAATCTGTATAAACCTAGACCCTGCAAGGACACCCCTGGAAAGCTGCTGAATCTTCTATTGAGATCTCCCCCTGGGACACCCCTCCCTAAGTCCCCACCCCTAAACCCCTTAGGATGGAGGACCCAGTGCGCTCTCCCTCCAGGGAGCACACCCAAGCCTCCCCCCCCCACCCCCGGCTGTCATCTTTACCGTCCTCGCTTCTAAGCTCCCAGGGCTCTTCCTTCGCCTCTATAATTTGTTTTCTACGCCCATTTCTTCTAGAAATTACTTCTGCCTCTGTGATTGTGTAAACAAATGCTCTCTTACGGTTTGAGTCTTGGCTCTGAATTCTCTCCTAGTCAGAACCCAAGTACCGAGGCCGCTGACCCACTGGTCAGACACCGGTGCCGTTCCGCCGCCCGCAACACTGCCTCGTAAGTGCTGCTTCCTGGGGTGAATTGCCATGCTGGGAGGACGCGCCGGGGGAAGATCCATGCGGAGGGGAGGAGAGCGGAGGCAGCTAGCTAACCGCCCAGCCCACGCCAGCGGCCAGGCTCAGGGCTCCCATCTCAAAAGGTTGCCAGGTAACCACAGGACACCCAGATAAATTTGATTTCCAGATAAACATGAGTCGTTTTCAGATATTGTATGGGGCCTACTGATACTAAAAATTATTCACCATTAACCAGTAGTTCAAATGCAATGGGGAGGCCTGGCTTCAGGAGAGTGTTCAGCCCGGGTGAAGGGTAAAGGAGCAAGCTTCAACCCGTGAGGCCAAAGGCCACCTTCCCAGCCCTCATGGCCCAGCTCTGAGGTGTGCTCCACTGGCTTCTTGGGCCCTCAGTGGGGGGACCTGCTTTCTTTGCTCTCCTCCCATCCCTATCCCACCCCCACCCCCCACCCTGCGAGTCAGTCCCAAAGAAACTCCTTGCACCCAAACTCTTGACTCAGGGTCCTCCAGAACCCAAGTGAACAGCAACAGCCAATGAAGGTTGACCATAACAATAGTCACAGCTCTTCCCCCGAATTTAATCCCACAGTGGAGGGAAGTAACGCAAATGTAACCACCGCAGCTAGTATTTCTGGAACACTCACTGGATACATGCTCCAGGTGTATTTCCTCACCAGCACCCCCTGTCATTAAGTCCATTTGACAGATGGGAAAACTGAGGCATGGGGTGGTAGAGTCATTTATTCAACACCTCACTCCCGGGAAGCAGCAGAAGCAGGATTCCCACCCCGGAGGTGGGGTTCAGTGCCCACGTGTTAACCGCTAGGCTTCAATGTCTCTCCAAGCCAGGAGGGCTGTCCAGAGCTGGAGAAGACAGGATGGAATGGGTTTGGGGAGACTGGGAGCTTGTGTCCAGATGGGGTGATGTTGGACCATGAGCCTGGAGTTCAGGGCATAGCTGGTGTTGAGAGCCTCTAGATCAGTGGTTCTCAACCTTGGCTGCACATGAGAATCACCTGGGAATCTTTTTAAAATCCTGATTCCCGGGCCTCATCCTCCGGAAATTCTGTTTCTTTGTTACTAACGTTGTGGCCCCACCCCATAACAAAGAAGCAGAATTTCCGGAGGATGAGGCCCAGACATCAGGATTTTAAAAAGATTCCCAGGTGATTCTCATGAGCAGCCAAGGTTGAGAACCACCGCTGTAGATGGAGACCACCCGGGGGTTAGTGAAGGGCAGGAAGGCCCAGGGTGGGCCCAGGGGCCTTGAGGTCAGAGAGGAGGCACCCTCACTGAAGCCTCTGGAAAACTGGGAGGAGAGTGGGGCAGTGTGCGGCACACCTTTCACCCAGGACAGCCTACTGTGTGCACTGCCCAGGCCCCCCACGAAGAGCACGCAGGCTCCCTGGCCCTCCGGCGACTCCCGCACAGCGCTCACCTCTGCAGCAAGACTGACCGCACCGCGTGCTGACTGTGGCCTGACCCTCCCGCCTGCTTCCCGGTCACTGCCAGCCCCAGCGCCCTGCTCGGTACCGGTACCGGGCACACAGTAGGAACTCAGGAAATACGTAGCTGGGGAATGCATTTTGCAGAGGTGGAAAATGGGCTCAGAGAGGGAAGGCAGGACAGGGATTTGGGCAAGATCTGTGGTCCGAAGGCCGAGACCCCCCTGACGCTCTTCCCGGGCCTCCTTGGGTCCCCTCGCCCGGATCCTCGGACCGGACCGGACCGGACCGGACGGGTGGAGACGGCCTGGCGACCTGGGCGTCTACGCAAGAGGGCGCTGCGGACGCGCGAATGGCGAGCAGGGCGGGGCCGGGCGGGAGAGGGAAGAGGCTCGTCGCTAGGGGGCGGGAGGACTGGCTGGGAGGCCCCGGCCCGAGGGACGCTGCGGGAACCCTGGAAGACCTTCAGCAGCTGGGGAGGGAAGCAGGACGAAGGCGGGCTGCCCAGAAGGTGTCCTAACTGTACCCCGAAAAATCAGGGGGAGGGGGGTTGGGAAGGGCAGGGGCCTGGCGGAGGGAGCAGCGAAGGCCCCAGCTGCTCTCCAGGACTGGTTAAGTACAACTTGCCCTGGACTCAGGGTCTCCCCTCCGGAGGCCTCAGTCACATCACCTGTAGAATGGGTTTTAGGGGACGATATGAAGCCCATTCCAGGTCCTTGTCTAAGGTCAACAGGAAGGATGGGCGCCTAGGGCCCCCCTCCCAGCAAATTGTCCTACTCTCTGCTGCAAGATACTCCCGGGACAATGTTGTCAATAACAACAACAACAACAACAACAACAATAATAATAACGGCTCCTTTTCCTTTTCTTTCTTTTTTTTTTTTTTAGCTTTTCTATATTCCAGGACCTTTCCTAAGTGATGTATATATTTATTAGATCAATTAATCCCTAAACGGTACCATGGTGAGCAACTGCTGATCCCCTTTTGCGGATGGAGAAACTGAGACCCAGAGAGGGAGATGACTCGACCAAGCCAAACAGCTGGGAACGAGCGGGCTGGTCTCTAAGGAAAAGGTGAGTGCCCCAGCCCGATGCCAGGAAAAAAAGAGACCCCAAACCTCAGCCCTGCTCTGAGCACAGACACGCATGTGGCTCCAGACGTCTCCCCAGAGGCAGTGTGGCCGGAGGGCCCAGCGAGGGGCCCCTTCAGCCTGGGCTGAGCCCTGGAGCGCGGCCGATGTGGGCGGTCAGCCTTGGGCAGGGATGGTGCCCAGCCGCCTGGTGCTGGCACCAGAGTGGCAGCTGTGGGTTAAAATTCTCTCTGCTGCGTGAGCCCAGGCGAGTGGCGTAGCTACTCTGCGCTTGGCGCCCCTGCAGGAGGACGGGTAAGAGCAGCACCTGCCTCAGGGATGTGCGGAGTAGACGGAGCAGGGCCCGCAGAGCACTGGCGGCTGCTGTTCCAGGGCTCTCCTTGGTCCCGTCTCTCCTAGCTCCCAGCCTGGCCTCCTCGCGCTCAGCACAGTGGCAGCAAGCCCCGCCTCCAAGCCTCAGTGGCATCATGAACCAAAGCTCGGCATCTCCCACGGGTGCTCTGGGGCTGGTATTGTAAGTCCCACTCCACGAAGGAGGGGATGGAGGCTGCACAGCCAGAAAAAGGGATGAAGGAGGCATCTGGATGGATAGGAAGTGATCCGAAGTTAGACCGTTAGAAATTGTAAATGGAAGGAAAAGCCAAGTGCAGAACGATGTGTAATGTACCCTCACATTGGAGTTGAAAAGGGGGTGGGAAGAGAGAACATATAGGTAGATTTGCCTATCAATGCAAAAGATAACTCTAAAATTTAAACAAGTGGTTGATTGGAGAGGGGCCTGGATGCCTGGGGTCTGCGGTTGAAGGACCCTTCGTGCTGCGCATCTAAGAAGCCCCGGAAAGGGACGCTGTGTGCTTACCCACCCTGGAGACTCTGAAGTGAGGCAGGGAGAGGAAAATGAATGCACTAGCTCAGCCCTGGCTGGTTTGGCTCAGTGGACAGAGCGTCGGCTGCGGACTGAAGGGTCCCGGGTTCGATTCCGGTCAAGGGCACATGCCCAGGTTGTGGGCTCATGCAGGAGGCAGCCAATCAATGATTCTCTCTCATCATTGATGTTTCTATCGGTATCTCTCTCTCCCTCTCCCTTCCTCTCTGAAATCAACAAAAATATATTTTTAAAAAATACATTAACTCAGGGGTTCAAGTTCCATCACCAATAAGGGCCAAGCAAGAAATGTGAATGAGTGAAATGTGAGACATTAGGGACTGCTAGAGACGGAGGCAGCCGTGTCCTACCTAAAGGGCCAGCCCTACTCGGTCGACGATGGCTGCGCTGTGAAGTGCAGGCCCAGAGCTGTCAGAGCTTTCAGTTTCCAAAGAGAAGTGGACGTGGGGTTGGATGAGAGGAGGTCAGGGGTGACTGTGGAGAGCACGGCCTGGGGCGAGGGTGGCTGGGGCGGGAGGGGGGTCGGGGGGACGAAGGGAGAAGCTGTGGCAGACGCCATTGGCTGGCCGACCGGTCGCCATTCCTGTGCCCCTTGCCCCTGCTGCCTTCCACTTTGGAGGCTGGAAAAGGGCAATGACTCACTTTCCCAGGCCCCCTTGCAGCTAGGGGCGGCCACGTGGCACAGTTCTAGCAACTAGATCTCAGGAGTCCAGGAGGGCGTGGCTCTGGGAAACCATTTCTCCTCCCGATAAAAGGGGCAGAAGCTTTCAGTTAACCCTAAACCTAAGCTGCCTTAAATGTAAATGCAGGTGCAATGCCAGGAGCAGTACAGCCGTTTGCAGACGACAGGGAAAAGCCAGGAGAATCACAGAGACACCAGCCCTGGCATCTTTGGCGGGTGAAGCAGTGCCAGCCCCAGCTGGTCCCCGGGCTCGGTGTGATGGGAGAAATGAGCACCTGCCTGTCTGAGCCACGGGGTCTGTTTTCCGGCTTTTGTGGTCAGCACGCCCTCCACTGTGCAGGGACGGTGTTTGACGGAATCCAGGGGAAGCGGGGAAGAGGCTGAGCAGGATCGGTGCGGGGAAGGTCCAGGGGAGAGCCGTGTCTGAAGGCGGGGAGCCTGCGGAGTGTCTGCTGTACTAACCACATTCCCTGAGCTCACACCGTGCCTGCGCCCGCCCAGCGATGTGCACAGCGGGACTTGTTGCCCACCCCGGCCCTCTGAGCCAGCGGCACCACCCCCATTCACAGGGGGAACCTTGGCCTTCACAGAGAAGCAAAGCAACTTGCCCAAAGGTCCTCCAGCGACGAGGCAGTGCAGGCAGGATTTGAACTCGGGCAGACTGAGTCCAGCCCAAGATGGATCTGAGTCCTCAGTCCGTGGAGTGGGCAAGTGTGTTAATGAATGCGCGTGCCGGTCCCTCCTGGGGCTGATGGTCTCTCTGTGAGGAGACGGGGTCCTGCCCTTCTGTGGCCCCGCCCACGGTGTGGGCCAGGGGGGTAGCACTGCAGGCGGGGGGCTGAGTTGTGTGGCAGGAGGGGTTGGCACCTGCTGGCCCAGAGCCAGGGTGGTAGGCTTTGCCCTCTGTGCCCGGGGGACAGTGAGGAGACCACCTCCCTTTTGGGCTCCATCTCCATGTCCGTCCACCCACTGGGATGGAAGGGTTTGTGGGTGACGCAGCCCTGCGGGGCGGGGCCCGGGAGGGAGCAGCCTGGACCGGGCAGAGTCGCTGCATGTTGGAGGCGAAGTGACTCCACTGGCCCCGGGTGCCTCTGTGTCTTCCTCCCTGAAGTGGGGATAGAAGGGCACGGGGTTCACGTGCAGGACAATCACAGAGCCCAGCGGGGTGCTGGGGACCCAGGAGCCCAGGAGAGGCACGTGGAGGGGAGCGTGCAGACTGCGGGCGGGGCGGGGTATAGCTCCCTCCCAGGCCCGTCCCACTTCCTGGCTCCCTGGGCAGCCCCAGGCATGTCTGAGCCAGCCTCAGGGAATACGGGATCCCGTCCCATGCCCCACTGGTCCTCCCGGCCCAGGTCGCCCCCTCCACCCCCGTACCCCCCGCCCAGCTGCTCACCCGGGTCTCCTCCACTACCACAGGCCGAGGGCAGTGCCCATTCTCCTGGGTGGTGCCTTCAGGACCTCCCCCACCACCACCGAACCTTCCAGATGTCAGGGCCACCTCTTCCCTTTTCTCCAAAGCGATTCCCTTTCTGGAAAAGACCAGCTGAGGGGTTCAGGGCTGGGGTCTGGGTAACTGGGCTGCTGCACCCAGGAGGCAAGGCTGTTGTGAGGCGGCGAACGATGGGGGAGAGTCTGGGAACCCAGGACGGAGTCAGGGAAGCCATGTGGGAAGGCTGCCTGGCGAGGGGACGTTAGGTGTGGACCGGGAGAGCGGGAGTCCAGGGACAAGCATTCCAGACAAGAATCCACCCACTCAGCCAACATGTATGGGGCACCTGCTCCGTGCCAGGCCCTGTCTAGGCCGTGGGTTGGGCAACAGGCAGCCTAAGTTTGCGCTCCGGGCGTTTCGCAGCGGGGGCGTCAGAGGAGAAGCGAAGGGTAAACATCACCTCCTGGCCGGCCGGCCGCAGCTGCTGAGGAAGAGGATCACAAGGAGCGGAGGGGCCCTGTGCTCCTGGGAGGAGGCGGTCAGAGAGCTTCCTTCCCGAGAGAGGGCCTGGGCAGGACTGCGGCGGAGCTGGGGTTCCCTCAGCGGGGGAGGGGGGCCGTGCACTAGGAGCTCCGGCCATTGAGGGCAGTGGGGATGTGGCCAAGGGCCAAGGGCACGGGGCGGAGCTCCCGCTGCTGCCCACCCCATCCCGCAGGGAGCAGCCAGTGGCAGGCTGCTTCACGGGCAGGTGCTGATGGCCACAGCCAGCGGGAGGTAGGAGGGCTGCCCGGGGAGAGGCAGCAGCGGAAGGAAGTCGCTGTGGGACGGTGACGGCTGTGGTGGCCGCGATGCGGTTCTTGGGCCCTGTGATACCAGCCTGGGCACTGTGCCCACTTCCTGCGGCTCCAGCCAGAGCCTCCGTGGGGCGTGTTCTTGTTCCCAGAGCTTGGGCTCCAGCTGGGAGCCCGGATGGGGCTCTTCTCAGGCCCAGGAGCCTGCGACACACGGACCGCTGCAGAGGCACCTGCCCTCCTGCAGCGATGGCCTCCCCCCTCAGGGCCCGAGAGGCGACTCGACTCCCCGGGTGGCGTGCAAACACACACCTGGCCCTGCATCCTGTTCTCGCTGGGCTTCTGGGGGGGCCTTCCCAGGGGACTGAGCCCCGCCCAGGCAGGCGCTCCATTATCCAGCCCCTGGAAGTGGCTCACGGGAGGCCGCAGGCATGACTGCCGCTCTGGGTCCGACCCCCAGTCTGACCCCCGACCTGTGAGCCGGGTGTCACTGCACCTCCCTGTGCCTCAGTCCTCCCTGTGGAAAGGGGACATGGCGTGCCTTCCTCGTTGGCTTGGTGTAAACAAGACAGCACAGGGCAGTGCTCAGGCGGTGCCAGGTGGGTGTCGTGTTGTCCCTGCGCACCTCCTACACCTTACGACATTGGAAGGCCTGGCCGCTCCCTACCTGGGCTGACCAGGTGGCTTCCACGAGGGATGTCTTGTCTTCTGTTCTTCACTCAACACACATGCTCAGACATGACATTACACTCCATGGCCAGGACCTTGCAGGCCTAGGAGACACGGCTAAGGGCCAGTCCCCGCGCTCCCTCAAGAAGCTGCCAGACACGGGTGGCAGAGTCTTACCTGCCTGTCACCACCCAGGGGGCAGGTGCTAGGATGGTGAGCAGCCAGAGAAGGCCTTGAACATGGCCCGTGCCCCCCCCCCCCCCCCCCCCCAGTAAGAGAGACTTCCGAGAGCAGGTTGCCAACTGAGTCCTGCAAGCCTTTTAGCATTCAGCAGGCCGCCTGCTGGGCGGGGCCTGAGGGTGGAGAGGGCGCTCCGGCCAAAGGGGCAGCACACAGGGAAGCTCAGTGGAGAGCACGCACAGGCCACCACGGCCCCCAGGTGATGGCAGGATGGTGGGGAGCATCCAGCAGCTGAGCCAGGAGGGCAGTGCCTTTCCCGGGAGCTCAGTGATCACAGGAAGCAGTGAGACCGGGACAGGAGGGGCGGGCAGGCCCTGGGCTGGCCGGGCAGGTTTCTGTTGGCTGACTTGCACCTCCCGCCTTTGTTTGAGTCTGTGGGCGGCGTGAAGCCAGCAGCCAGATAAAAGCAATGGAGGTGCAATTTTGTTCTCATCTTTCTTCTCTGTGCCCCTCAGGTAAGTACATTTACAAAATGTATGACAATATTTGTTTCATGTCCTCAACTTGTATTTCCTTTGGGTTAAAGAAAGAAAAAAGTAAGAGAAGGAGAGAGGAATGGAGGCGAGGGGGGAATCAGGAAAAGGAGACAGAGGCCAAAAAAAGGAAAAAATGATTGGGAGAAACGTTCTTTTTGCCTTTTTCTGGACTAAGTGCCCTCAACCTTTACATTGCCTCACCCCTTGGAGTCACTGGCCTTCTGTCCTCTCCTGGAACCCCCCCGCCCCAGGTCTGGGCATCTCACTGCTGTGTCTGTGTCAGCCCCCCTCCCCCCTTGGCCTGGCCCCGGGTCAGTCCTGCTTCAGCTCCAGTCTCCAGCAGCACACCCATGGCTCAGGACACGGTGCCTAAAGGGATGAGGAGAGGCGAGTGGGAGGAGAAGGCAGCAGGGATAACCAGTCTGGATGTGTGTTCCAACGTCTCTGGGTAGACTGGCAGATCCTGATGCTCCACTCTATCACCCTCGGCCTGGCCCCTTCCGGAGCCAGGCTGGCCCTCCTGGATTCTTCCAACCCCGAGTTATGAGCATGGGCTCTGCACTGGGCCCTCGTCTCAGGCCATGAAGTGGGCCTCCCGGCCTCGTTTCACAGGTGAAGGAGCTCGCAGCACACAGAAGAGCAGGGACTGAGGCCACCAGCTGAGGGACCAGGTTATGGGCGTGGCTTCGCAAAGGGAAGAGCATCCGCATGGAAAGGCTGGAGAATTCAAGCACTTCTCCCAACATCTTAGAACATCCCATTCCTCTACCCCGTCCGAAAAGCCCTGGATTCTCCTAGGGGCAGCGATTTTCACCCCGTGTGCCACAAGAACTTTTAAAACATGAAATATCTCACTGTTTAGTCAGGGCACTGACCTCTATCCCCTTAGTCAAATAAAAAAGAGACAATAGCCATCTGGTGTGAATGAATCAAAATCATACCTGTTTTTTTGGTCAGACCAGCAAAGAATGTAATGTATTTTTTGGCATGCTGCAGAATTTTAGTAATTAGTGTATGTGTGTCATGAGATGAAAAAGGTTCATCTGTGAGCTGAGCCAGCCATCCTGTGTGAGAGCGCGTGGGCAAGCCAGCCGCACGAGCTCGCGGGTGCTGCTGCCTCGGATCAGCCAGGGGGTGGTCCCAGAGCTGGCACGCTTCTCACCGCCCACACGGCACAGGCACTCCTTGCTACACAACACTTTCACATCTCATATAATCTGGGCCTCCGACCACCATTTGAAGTGGACGAGGCAGGAGTTTTCACTCCCCTGTTCATGTCACAGTTGAGAAAACAGGCTGGGAAAGGTCAATGGTGTGCCCGAGGGCACGGAGCCGCCACGTGCTGCCTTGCACCCTGGTCTTGGTCATCGCGAATCTGTGGTTCTGCACACGGCACTGTCATGTCAGTTCTTTGCGGTCTTCTTAGCCCCTCAGGCTGCTCTGTAATTCTCCAGGCTGCAGGCTCCCTGCTCAGGCCCACCCGTCTTTTTGCTTCTGGGGAGGAGGGAGAGGGATCAGGACTCTGGAGACAGAGGGTAAGTGAAGAGCAGATCAACGGGGCAGCCAAGCACCTCCCCCATTGCACTCACACAGTATCTGGGTTAAGAAATACACATGGCCTTGGCTGGGTAGCTTAGTTGGTGGGAGCATTGTTCCATACACCGAAGATCTGTGAGTTCCATTCCCAGTCAGGGCACATACCTAGGTTGTGGGTTCAATCCCCAGTTGGGGTGCGTAGAAGAGGCAATCGATGTTTCTCTTTCACATAGATCTCTCTCTCTCTCAAAATCAATAAAAAAATAAACATATCCTCTGACAAGGATTGAAATCTATATATAAAAGCCTAAGCAACCAAACGGCCGCTTGACCAGTTGCTATAATGTGCACTGACCACCAGGGGGCAGACACTCAATACAGGAGCTGCTCCCTGGTGGTCAGTGCGCTCCCACAGCCAACCTCCCGCAGTGCCTCCCCCTGGCCGGCTGGGCCCCGATTGCCCTGATCCCCAGCCAGGCTGAGGGATCCCACCCGCGCACAAATTTGTGCACTGAGCCTCTCGTCCTATATAATAAAGAGGGAATATGCTAATTGACCCTCACACTGTTGCAAAGATGGTGGCACCCACAGCCAATAAGGAGGGAATATGCTAATTGACTGCCCCGCCCTCAAAGATGGCGGCACCCACAGCCACAAGATGGCAGCGCCCAGTTCCCTCAGCCCCACCGCTTGCCTGCATCCAGAGTCCCCCAGTCCCCCCAGCCCCCCAGCCTCCCAGGGCCCCCCGAGGCACAGGTAACCAGGGCTGGCCGAGGCTTGCACTGCCAGCAGTGGCAGCTGCAGAGGTGTGATGGGGCATCGCCTTCCCCTGATCACCGGGTCGCCTTCCACCTCTGAGGGCTCCTGGACTGGGAGAAGGGGCAGGCTGGGCTGAGGGACCTCCCTCCAGTGCATGAATTTTCATGCACCGGGCCTCTAGTATATAAATAAAAAAAAAAGAAACATACATGACAGGTTGGAAAACATAGGTCCTCAAAAAGGTGAAATTACTTCGTGAGTGGAAGGTCTGGGCTTTGAATTCTGGCTTTCTGAGTCCCAACTGTATGCCCTTGGCCTTGGAGGGGACCACACACCTAGGGAGTTGACTGCCATCTCAGCCCTGATTTGGACTTTTTGCCCAAGCTGACCAGCTGATGCTGACAGAAAAGTGTGATGCAGGCCAGGAGTGACCAGGGACAGAGCATGGTCCCCAGTGTGGTGACAAGTCTTCTGTTTCTGCCTTTGGTATCAAAGGCAGCAGCACTTTTAGAATAAAAATAGAAAGAGGCTTACTATTACGCATGAAATGTAGCTGGGAGGGCACTGGATGAACAAAACTAACATTTAAGAATGACTTCAGCCAAAACCGGTTTGGCTCAGTGGATAGAGCGTTGGCCTGCGGACTGAGGGGTCCCGGGTTCGATTCTGGTCAAGGGCATGTACCTGGGTTGCGAGCACATCCCCAGTGGGAGATGTGCAGGAGGCAGCTGATCGATGTTTCTCTCTCATCGATGTTTCTGACTCTCTTTCTCTCTCCTTTCCTCTCTGTAAAAAAAATCAAAAAAAAAAAAAAAGAATGACTTCAACCAATATTTATTCAGAGCTGAATCAATATCAAGCAGTAATAGAGAAGCACTCAGAATGGGGAGAGTATCACCACAGCTAGGAGTCTTGTTACATTCCTTTATTAATGGAGGCGCCGGGTGGGGACAGCAGTTTAGGAATCATTGCATGATTTAAAACAGGGATGCAGCCCTAGCCAGTTTGGCTCAATGGATAGAGCATCGGCCTTTGGACTGAAGGATCTCGGTTGGATTCTAGTCAAGGGCATGTACTTCAGTTTCAGGATCGATCCCTGTCCGCAGTCAGGGCATGTGTGGGAGGCAACCAATTGATGTGTCTCTCTCACATCAATGTTTCTCTCTCTGTCTCTCTCCTTTCCACTTTCTAAAAATCAATAGAAAAATATCCTCGGGTGAGGATTAACAACAACAAAAAAACAGGATGGAGAAGGTATCAGGTAGGGTTCTTTGGTCGAGAGCAACAGTTAACAAAAGAAAAAATGGAAGGAAATTTAAATTTAATGCAAAGAAATGGAATAGCTCAGAGAATCAAAGTCAGGGCTTGACAAGCCCGCCACCATGCCAGGCAGCTCCAGGGCCTCAGAAGCAAGAATTGATGGGCAAGCTTGTGAGGACAGCACTGCTGTGGGCGGTCCCCAGAGGGGACAGATGCTGAGCAGCTGATCCAAGGAAGACCCCTCTGTGGGTAGGAGATTGGCTGATAGCATCCAAATCCTCAGAGAGCTCGCCTGCACCCGGCAGGCTGGATCCAAGTGAACAGTGTCCCCACCTGGCGCCTCCATTAATAAAGGAATGTAACAAGACTCCTAGCTGTGGTGATACCCTCCCCATTCTGAGTGCTTCTCTGTTACTGCTTGACACTGATTCCGCTCTGAATAAATATTGGTTGAAGTCGTTCTTAAATGTTAGTAATTTTGCTGAAGTCAACCTCAAATCCTGTCTTTGAGTCTGAGAACCCAGTATAGGTTGGGGATACCTGGCCTTGCAGTAACCTATGGGCAAAGCTCTGCGGTTGCTCTTTGAGAGCCTCTGTAATGAGCCTGGAGAGAAATTTGCACGTGTCCAAAGACATTGTATGTAGCAGAATGCAGGGGATAAGGCCCACCATTCACTGGGGACAGCGTCAATACACCAAACCATTATAGACGAGGCAGGACAGGGTACATACACCAAACCATTACAGACGAGGCAAGACAGGGTGCATACACCAAACCATGACAAATGAGGCAGTTCTTCATGTGGACGGGGAAGGCTCTCCAAGGAACACTGTTAAGTGAAAAGCGGGAGTTGCCATTGTGTAGAACAGGGCGGAGGGGTGGCTATATGTAAGTCTGCAGGTGCGTAGAGAATCCTCATTACACGGTAACGGTGGCTGTCTCTAAGGAGGGGGAATTGCAGGAGGGACACTTGTCTGTCACCACATGTCCTGATGTACTGGTTGAACTTTTTCTGTGCATGTATTAAAAAAACAAACAAACCACTTTTACATTGGAGTGATTTCAGATTTAGAGAAGAGTTTCCAGTATAGCACAGAGAGTTTTCCTCTGTCCCCTGTACCCTAATCACCATACATTACCATTGTCCCTTTGTCAAAACTCAGAAATTAACATTGGTACAATACTTTTAACTAAGCCACAGAATTATTCAGATTATTTCGCCTGGGTTTTGTTTTTGGTTTTGGGGGCAGGGGGTGGGGTGGTGCTTGTGTTGTTTTTGGGTTTTTTGTTTGTTTTCACCAATCTCCCTTTTCTGTGGTAAGGTCTCATCCAGGATGCCACACTGAACTGAATTGTCTTCTTAGTCCCCTTTCGTTGGTGGCAGTTTCGTAATCCTTCTTATGCTTCGTGACATTGACAGTTGTGAATCATACTGGTCAGGTGTTTGTAAAATGTGTGCGTGTATGTTTTAGAATTATTTTAAAAGATATTTACTAAATTAAAAAATAAAGGAGAGAGAAAAACAAAGAGGAAAAAGATGTAGAAAGAAAAAGAATGTAAGAGAGAATGAATATGAATAAATGAAAGAAAGAAGAGAAAAAGGAAAGAAAGACTTTTGAGGTTTCTCTCAAAAGAGAAGTTTGCTTGAGGCGACAGTGGATGTGTCTTTCCAAAAAGCTAGGATGAGGCCAGCCTGACCCAATAGCTCTGGTCACCTTGTCTCCAGGCTGATCTGAACTGGGTGTTAAGAATTCTCTCTGTGGGGGGACAAAGCCGTTCCAGCAGCCCCAGGCTTCCATGGTCCTTGGCACCTACAATCACAGAAACAGAGAGGGCCTCTTTCCTGCTGGTTTTATCTAAAATCCTGGGGAAAGATCTTATTGGCTTGACTCCAGTCACATGCCCACCCCTGAACCAATCACTATCATCATGGAGCTATGCATTCTCATTGGCCAGCCAGGGATATGCCCGCCCCTGGACTGCTAAGAAGGAGGGCTGCTCTCTAGAGCACCTTCTAGCTATTCTCTCCTGACTCACCTCCTGACTCTCTCTTCCATGCCTCCTGCAGCTCAGCTAAGCTGCACCCCTGGTCTGTGATTCCCACCTCCTGGTCTTTGTCCCCCGCCCCCACTTTCTGCAAAGCAAGGAATTACCATCCTTACAAAGGCTCAGCGCACATGCCACTCCTCCAGGCAGACTTCTTTGTGCTATTGGGTTGAGTGGTTATGGTTCAACTCGAGACCTAAGCTGAAAGCTTTATGAAGGTGGAGTGTGTTCAGCTTGTCTGTAACTGTTTTGAAGAAGCAAGCATGGTACCTTTCTGAGGCCACAGAGGTGCCACGGGCCTCCTGGCCACGCTGCAGTCTCTGACAGAACAGCAGTGCACACGTTACTGGGAAAGGCGCTCGAGGGAGGACACAGTGGAGTGCTCTGAGGGAGGTACGGTCCCTGACCCCTGACGCCATGGACTTGAGTGAAGAGCAGAGCCCTGCCACGCACCTGCTGGGCCACCAGCTACAGCGCTCTCTGTGCCTCACGTCACGGGTCCGCAAAATGGTGATAACAAGTGTGCCGGTCTCACCAGGTGCTGCTGGCTGCTTCCCAGAATGGTGCGTGTGATGTTTAGTCCGTGTAGATCCAAGAAAATGTTTTTTAAAACGGCCTTTCTTGCTTGGACGCTTCATTGCTATAGAGGAAAAGGTACAAAGAGTAATGGTCAATACAGAACAGACATGTTGAGTTGTAAGAGTAAAAACTATATATTAAGTGGATGCTATGGGTTTTTTTTGGGGGGTGGGGTTATTTTTAATAATATATTTTTATTGACTTCAAAGAAGGGGAGAGAGAGATAGAAGATCAATGATGAGAGAGAAACATTGATCGGCTGCCTACTGCACACCCTGCACTGGGGATCGATCCTGCAACCTGGGCATGTGCCCTGACCTGGAATCGAGCCGTGACCTCCTGGTTTATAGGTCGATGCTTAACCACTGAGCCACGCTGCCCAGGCTACTGTGTCTTTATAGTTACACGTAATGCCCCAGGGGAAAAGGCTGAGGCAGGTCATTGAAACTTGTTTCTGAGGTGTGATGAGAGTTTGGGTTAAAAGGCATTATGTAAATCCCAAGCAGAATTAACAATTTGTTGATTGATTTAGTAAATACTGTAAGTGTAAAGACTGGAGCTGCCAAACACTAAGTGAAAACTCTTTGAAAATGGGGTTGATGATTGTTACTATCAGGAATCTGGGTGCCAAGTGATGAAACCCAAGTCAACTGGCTGAGGGAGAAAAGGGGTCCTCAGAGGTGGGCACAGCGGCCCTCTCAGCATGTGTTCCCCTCCTGCCCCTGAAGCCAGGGCTGAGTCCCGGCTGGCCCAAGCCAATCACCCTTATTCCTCACATCCAGCTCCCCAGGCGGCTCAGGGATGAGCAGGCGATCTGAGTTCTTCCCATCAGAGCACACCTCAGACTTTAGTTTGTGGCTGGGAAAGAGGCACCAGCAGGTCTGGGTGGTGTGGCTACAGATGTGAAGCCTGATGTGCTGCAGCCAGTTCACAGCCAGTCCAGACACCAGCCACAGACAATGACGGTGCGGACAGTGACGGTGCGGACAATGACGGCGTGCGGACAGTGACGGCCTGCGGACAGTGACGGCGCGCGGACAATGACGGCGCGGACAATGACGGCGCGCGGACAATGCCGGCCTGCGGACAATGACGGCGCGGACAGTGACGGCGCGGACAGTGACGGAGTGCGGACAATGCCGGCCTGCGGACAATGACGGCGCGGACAGTGACGGCGCGGACAGTGATGACGCGGACAATGACTGCGTGCGGACAATGACGGCCTGCGGACAATGACGGCGCGCGGACAGTGACGGCGCGCGGACAGTGACGGCGCGGACAGTGACGGCGCGCGGACAGTGACGGCGCGGACAGTGACGGCGCGCGGACAGTGACGGCGCGGACAATGACGGCCTACGGACAACGACGGTGCGGACAATGACGGCGCGGACAATGACGGAGTGCGGACAGTGATGACGCGGACAATGACTGCGTGCGGACAATGACGGCGGGCGGACAGTGACGGCGCGGACAGTGACGGCGCGGACAGTGACGGCCTGCGGACAATGACGGCGCGCGGACAGTGACGGCGCGCGGACAGTGACGGCGCGGACAGTGACGGCGCGGACAGTGACGGCCTGCGGACAATGACGGCGCGCGGACAGTGACGGCGCGCGGACAGTGACGGCGCGGACAGTGACGGCGCGGACAGTGACGGCCTGCGGACAATGACGGCGCGCGGACAGTGACGGCGCGGACAGTGACGGCGCGCGGACAGTGACGGCGCGGACAATGACGGCGCGGACAATGACGGCGCGCGGACAGTGATGACGCGGACAATGACTGCGTGCGGACAATGACGGCGGGCGGACAATGACGGCGGGCGGACAATGACGGCGGGCGGACAGTGACGGCGTGCGGACAGTGACGGCGGGCGGACAATGACGGCGGGCGGACAGTGACGGCGCGCGGACAATGACGGCGGGCGGACAGTGACGGCGCGGACAATGACGGCGGGCGGACAGTGACGGCGCGGACAATGACGGCGGGCGGACAGTGACGGCGCGCGGACAATGACGGCGGGCGGACAGTGACGGCGCGGACAATGACGGCGGGCGGACAGTGACGGCGGGCGGACAGTGACGGCGCGGACAGTGACGGCGCGGACAGTGACGGCGCGGACAGTGACGGCGCGCGGACAGTGACGGCGCGGACAGTGACGGCGCGGACAATGACGGCGCGCGGACAGTGACGGCGCGGACAGTGACGGCGCGGACAGTGACGGCGCGGACAGTGACGGCGCGCGGACAGTGACGGCGCGGACAGTGACGGCGCGCGGACAGTGACGGCGCGCGGACAGTGACGGCGCGGACAGTGACGGCGGGCGGACAGTGACGGCGCGCGGACAGTGACGGCGCGGACAATGACGGCGGGCGGACAGTGACGGCGCGGACAATGACGGCGGGCGGACAGTGACGGCGGGCGGACAGTGACGGCGCGCGGACAGTGACGGCGCGGACAGTGACGGCGCGGACAGTGACGGCGCGGACAGTGACGGCGCGCGGACAGTGACGGCGCGCGGACAGTGACGGCGCGGACAGTGACGGCGGGCGGACAGTGACGGCGCGCGGACAGTGACGGCGCGGACAGTGACGGCGCGGACAGTGACGGCGCGGACAGTGACGGCGCGGACAGTGACGGCGCGCGGACAGTGACGGCGCGGACAGTGACGGCGTGGACAATGACGGCGCGCGGACAATGATGGCGGGCCTAGGGAGCGCGCGCACGCCATGGGCCTCGGGCATCTGCACTTGAATTCTCAGCGCTGGAGCTGTTCCTTAAATGAGCCCATGGACTCCGATGTGCATTTCAGCCATGTTGAGTTGGGTTTTCTATCAAAATAGTTTCAACTGGTGTATTGACTGCGCTAAGAAGCCAGGTGAGAGCCCCAGGCACCGCTGGCTCAGACGGCGGCAGGAACCTGTCTCCGTCACCTCTGCCCCTCTGCTAGCTCCATCTCAGCCTGGCTCTCCCAGGGTGCAGTTGCTCCAGGCTTAAACCACACTAGCTCAGCAAGCTGTCGGAAAGAGAAGTGTCGTGTGGCGTTTCAGTGGTTTCTACAGTTTCTACAGAAGTCCTTGTTTTGAGGTCCACTGGCCTATCTTGACTCACGTGCCCATTCCTGAACCAATCACTGTGACCAGGGAGAGATGCTCTGATGGGCTCAGCCTTGGTTATACACCAACTTCTGGGCGGGAGCAGGGGGGTCTCTCTCTCCAGCTATCCAAATTCTTCTCAAGAGTTTGGCTTTGCCCTACCTAGTCCATTTGCCTCAGTGGACAGAGTCGGCCTGCGGACTGAAGGTCCGGGTTCGATTCCGGTCAAGGGCACATATCTCAGTTGCAGGCTCGATCCCAGGGTCTGGTCGGAGCACTGCAGGAGTCAACCAATCAATGTGTCTCTCTCACATCGATGTTTCTCTCTGTCTCTCCACCTCCCTCCCACTCTCTCTAAAAAATCAATGGAAAATATCTTTGGGTGAGGATTAACAAAAAAAAAAAAAAAGAATTTGGCTTTGAAATCAGACCGGCCTGGGGTTTCCACCATTGGCAGTTTTTAGCTTTGTGATCGTGGACAAATAGTTGAATGTCTCTGAACATTATCTGTAAGTTAAAGACATCGATGGTCTCAAACTCAGGGCTGTGATGAAGAGAAAATGAGATAACCTATGCAAAACATTTACACAGTGCTCACTACTTTGTTGTTGTTGTTGTTAGTATTACTACTATTTCCAACTCTAGTGCCTCCACTTCCAGAAAGTCTGCCCTGACCACTCCCTTCCCACAAACTAGAAGAAACTTCCGTGTTGAGCTCTCACAACCCTTCCTCTTACGGTTTCCTATGTAATTTCAGAGCTTCCGTTTCTGCTCCTCTTCATGACTCTTCTGCTCTTTCAGACTCCCAGCACCTCCAGGGGCCGGACAGCCGCATCTTGGTATCTTAGTAAGAAGCACTGCCAGCACCCATCTAGGGCTTTACAGTTTCCAAAGCATTTCTGTCTTTGTGTTTTCGTTCGGAACTGAAATGCAATCCTACAAGGTGCGAGGGATTATTATTCCCACTTCTAAGATGGAGAAACTGAGGCCTGGAAGGAGTAGTGACATGGCCGAGGTCAGGCAACAAATCAGTGGACTAGACATCAGGCATTTCTGGATTTCCAGCAGTGAACAGTGCTGGCCAAGAACCTCACACAGCCCCACCAGGTGAGCATTCTTATTGCCCACATTTTACAGGCCAAGAAACTGAGGCTTGGGGGATGCTGGGTCTCGTCACCCAGGCTGATTTCACTGCTTGCAGAACCCAATCCTTTCCCCACCCAGCTAGCAAGTCTGTAGAGTCACAGAGATAAGATGCAAGCTTTGGGAAGAGAACTGGGTGCAGATAGAGATGATGAGCGGACTACAGCCCAGAAAGTGAGCTGGAGGGCGTGAGACTGAACCGGGTGGGGGTCGGGGAAAGCTCTCCAGAGGCTGGAGGCCCACCACCATGTGTGAGATCAGAGGGCATTGCCTCAGTCCTGGAGCCCTGTCTCCCCTCACTAGCTTTGACGCATATCGCCGTCTCCCCCTTCCCGCTCTCTGTGCGTTCTCATGAGGAGCCCTTGAGGTCAGCGGCTCTCTTCTCATTTCACCGATGAAAATCAGAGGCGGCACGGGGCAAGTGCTGGGATTCGAACCTCGGTTCTGCTCAGTCCACAGCATGCAAGCTTCTTGCAGAGGTGGGTACAGGATAAGCCAGACACTTTGTCCAAGCCCAATGCAGTCCCAGGGTACAGAGCTAGAGCAGGCACTCGTCTGCCCTTCCGCGGACGTGGAGGTGGTTCTGGAGGCAGGCTGAGGCAGAGTGACGAGGGCTGGCTTGAGTGCTCTGCTCCAGAAGCAGAAGAGTGTCTGTGCAGGCCAGGGATACCTCTAGAGTTGGGGAAGAGGACTTCACCAGGGGGAGAATTGCTGGCAGGGAGAGAGGATGTGCTGAGTGAAAAGAATCGCTGAATAAAGGTACAGAAGGAGGTCCCAGGGTGAACCCTAGAGTCAAAACCATATCCAGCTGGTTGAGCATCAACCCATGAACCAAGAGGTCACCGGGCTCTCAGTAAGTGTTGGCATAATCCCCCTGAAGCTGCAAACTTTTTGAGGCTAGGGGCCATGATTTCACGTAAAGCTCTGCTCCCCTGGGAGGCCTGGGAAGGCCCAGCAAAGAGTTGTGGTTTACAAGGAGTGTTGGACTGGTTGAGGGCCTCCTCTGGGACAAGGAGCCTGGCTCCCGCCACAAGGCAGGCAATAGAAAGCTTAATTCTCCCTCACAGCGGAGCAGGGACATGGAGTACTGTGAGGGCAGCCAACTGTTGGGAGGAGTTCCCAGCATCTAGAGCAGCGGTTCTCAACCTGTGGGTCGCGACCCCTTTGGTGGTCAAACGACCCTTTCCCAGGGGTCACCTAAGACCATCCTGCATATCAGATATTTACATGACGATTCATAACAGTAGCAACATGACAGTGATGAAGTAGCCACGAAAACAATTTTATGGTTGGGTCACAACATGAGGAACTGTATTTAAAGGGCCAGAAGGTGGAGAACCGCTGATCTAGAGCCAGTGTGGGACTTTACAAAGGAAGAATGGCCATGTGGGTTTGCAGATGTGTTGGGTTTTCTCTCTCTTCTCCCTCCCCTCTCCTGGCCCCCCTCTCTCCTCCTTCTTATATTTTGCCAGAGAAGGGAAGTCCAGTCTAGATCCCCGCTTGTGAGAAGGGAAGAGATGCCTTGGCCCATAGGCTCCTACACAGAGAGGAGGAGCATGCAGCTCAGAGAAGTGCAGCGACCTGCCTAGTCCCCTGGTGAGTGAGGGCAGCGGGACGGTTCTGGATACAGCCTCCCTGAAACCAGAGTTTGGCATAGTGTTGATATCTCCTAGCAACAGGGATGGTGCTGTCTGCCAATCTAGCAGCCCCGAGCCATCCCAGGCTCTGCTGTGAGGGGTCTATGCAGTGCCCACCGGGACCGGGGCAGGTGAGTCAGCTGGGAGGTCCCGAGAACCTCCTCAGGCTCTGCCTTTTCTCAGCTTTCTTTGTCTCCTTCTGCGCCAAGCACCACGCTGGGCACATAGTGGGTGCCTTGTGGGCACGGGTTTAGTCAAAGGGAAAAGGCAGGTCCTGTTGCTCCTTTGAGCGTGTGAGGCCGCGTGAAGGGCAAGGCTGCACCAGGGGTGTCTGACACCCTCAGTCAGGGTTATGGTGAGGTAAGAGGCCCCACCGCCCCTCTGGCCGCCTGGGGAAGCCCATGCATCCTTCCCGGAATAACCTTTGAGCGTGTTTTACTGAAGCATAACACACGTGCATTAAAGTGCACGCGTTTAAAGTGTGCGCCAGTGAATTTTCACCAAGTGAACACTTGTGACCCCAGCTCAAGAAACCAAGCGTGACGAGCGCTCCCAGCAGCCGCCTCACCCCTTTCAGAAGTCTCTGTCCCAGTGCTTACCGCAAGGGGCAGAGCGTGAGTGTGCGCCGAGGGTGCCGCGGCTGTGCGTGCGGGAGGGGTGCGGTGTGGGAGGAGCTGCAGGATGTGCACGGGGTGCAGGGGATTTGTGGGGGATCTGAGGGAAAGTCGCCGAGTGCAGGGTTTGGCGTATGAATTTGCCAGGGAATGTGTGGCGCTTGGGATGGTCGGAACGCGTGAGTGGGGTGTTGTTTAGGGGATTCCGGCCAAGGGTCTGGGGAGCTGTGGGACTGCGGGGCAGTCTGCGTGGGGTCGTGGGAAGGTGGGGTGGAGGCTGCAGGGGGCGGGGCGGGGCGGGGCCTGGGCGACGGGGGCGGGGCCTGGGCGACGGGGGCGGGGCCGGCGCGCGCGCACACGCAGCCGGCGCGCCCCCTCCCGGCCGCCATGTTGGCTGGTGAGTGGGTGTCAAACGGAGCTGGACGTGCTGGCGGCGCCGGCGGCGGCTCCGCGGGCTCCGGTCGCTCCCGCCTGCGCAGCGCTATTGGCGGTCGCGGCCGCGAACCGGGGCCGGCCCGAAGGAGCGGAGGTGAGCCGGGTTCGGGGACCGGAGTGGGCCCCAGAGCGCGGACGCCCCCCTCCCCCAGGGGGTGGACGCCCCCAGGACCCAGGGTTCCCGGAGTCAGCCCCCGAAGCGTGCAACCCCGCTGCCCCCGCTGGGTCTCCCCCTCCGGCGGGACCCCCTTCCTCCCAGCCAGCCCCGCCCCACGTCGAGCATGGCCCCCTCCCCGTCTTCCCGCTGCGGGGACCCCGCTCCCCGACCCGCGCGCTCCATTTCCTATCGGGGCTCTGGGTTTTACGTCCCGGGAGCCCGGAGCCCCGCTTGGCTCACCCTGCCTCGGCCTGAAGCGACCCGCCAGCCTCCCAGAGCACTTTCCGCTCCTCCCGGCCCGGCGCGCCTTTTCTCCGGAGCCGGGTCCGTCCCCCTCCGCCCTGAGGGGAGCCCAGGCCCGACCCTCCTGGGGTCGGGGAGGGTCTCTGGGTGCGGGATCCCGGCCCGACCCCGTTCTCCTTCGGGCTGCAGCGGGCCCTACGCCTCCCGAGGGACCAGGTTCTCCCTCCCCACCCCCCACCCCCACCCACCCCCACTGCACAGCGGGGACGGGGGCGGCAGACCAGGCTCCAGCTGCCTTTGTTCCGCGTGGGATGGTAACCGGGTGGGGGAGCGGGTGCGGGGGCCCGACCCCCCCGGCGGTCTGTGGAAGAGGCCCGTCCTCTTCCCCGTTGGGCGGCTCCCCGGAGCCGGCGTGGGAGAAGCCGGTCCTTCCTGGAGGAGTCCTGGCCCAAAGGGGTTTGTTTGCGTCCCGTGCTGGCCAAGTGGCTTTGTGGAAGGGGCAGTTTGCTCCCCCAAACCCCGGCGCTCCTCCGCCCAGGGCTCCGTGTGGGGCCCCTTCAGTCTTGCAGTCTGTGTTGGAAGAGAAGATGGGGCTCAACCATCTTGGGGTTCAGATGGGGAAAACTGAGGCCCAGAGAAGCAGTAATTCACTCAAGGTCACGTAGCGATTCTGTGTCAGTGCCAGAACTAGAAGCTCCCTCTCCAGGGCTCTCCCCATGACGTTTTAGATTTTTTAAAAAATATTTTTTTAATTGATTTCTAGAGAGAAGGGGGGGGGGTGTGGAGAGAGAAACATCCATAGGCACACCAATCAGCTGCCTCCTGTCTGCTCCCAACTGGGAGATCCAGCCGAGCCTGCAATCCAGGTGACCGGAATCCCACCGGCAACCTTTTGGTGCCCTGGATGGTGTCCAACCTACTGGGCCACACCGGCCAGAATTATCTCCCCCCTCTTTTTAAACTTTTTTTTCTATTAATCCTCATATTTTCTCCATTGACTTTTAGAGAGAGTGGAAGGAAGAGAGAGAGAGAGAAATATCACGTGAGAGACAAATGGAATGGTTGCCTCTTGCATGCCAGGGACCAGGGCAGATGGAACCTGTAACCCAGGTATGTGCCCTTGATGGGAATTGAACCTGAGACCCTTTGGTCTGCTAGCCTGTGCTCTAACCACAGAGCCAAACTGGCTAGGGCAGTCCCCCTCCTCTTTTATTTGTAACATTAACACGAGAAAATGGTTAGGAGAAGATGAGAAGTATGCTTTCTTAATTTCCACCTCCAGAATAGCCCTTGTAAAGAAGGGATTGGACTGGGGGTTAGAATGATTTTAAAGGTGAATTTTAATATCCATGCCCCCCTTTCCCTCTGCAACTGCCACCTCAGTTACATGTGCATCTTGTAGCTCTAGATACCAGATGGTAGGTGCTGACAAAATCATATACTGAATCCTGCACAGCAGCCATTGAGTTGGAACTGATCATTCCGTTTTCATTGTATTTAAAAATTGAAAGGGACTATCGTTTATTTCTGAATAGTACTTGTTCTAGTGTTTGTGTTTGAAACAAGTGATTGTGTTGGAGAAACCACCAAAATCTCATCTTTTACTTATCTGTATTTTTATTTTTACATTTAGAGGCTTGTTTCTTTAGTTGTAATATTAGGCTCGTCATCCTTCCCAGTCTCACTGGTCTATTCTTTTGAGAGCATTGAATGTGATACTGGCTATTAAAGCATTTGGTAAGTGCAAACTACTGTAAGGCAAGATTCAGGACTGCATCCCACAAACGCGTGGACCAGGAGCAAGTTTGGATTGTCCTGTGGTTTACACCAGCTTTTTACCTCTCTGGACCCTGAGTTTGGCAGGTAGGGAGTTCTGTGGAGAACTCTCTCCCAGCAGGTGTGTGTGCCAAGCACCTGGGTGAGGTCTGAAGAAATGTAAACCTTTCAAGTAGTGATATCAACCCAGCACAGTGTCCGCACTCTTGAAAAATGTCTTCCATAATAAGGTGTGGATTTCCTGAGAGTTGGGATTCTGATCCTGCAAAAGCATTTGAGCAGTTTTGGGGAACTGATGTGTTTTAATTGCTTGGCTTTTCCTGAATTTAAAGGGTAGATGGTGGCAGCTTCCTCTTCTGCTGCTTCTGCTTCTCTTCTTCCTCCTCCTGCTCCCTTCCTTCTTCATTTCATTCAGAGGAGTGGCACCTTTCAGTTCTCTGTGGAGTAAGTGCTAAGAGATTTTCATGTGTGCAGTTGTCATTGTTACACTGTTGGGAAGCACATTAAAGCCCTAGCTGGTTTGGCTCAGTGGATGGAGCATCAGCCTACAGACTGAGGGGTCCCGGGTTCAATTCCTGTTGGGAGTGCATGCCGGGTTGCAGGCTTGGTCCCCCGTGGTGGGTGTGCAGGAGGTGGCTGATCCATGATTATCTCTCATCATTGATGTTTCTATCTCTCTATCCCTCTCCTTTCCTCTCTGAAATCATACTAATATATATGTATGTATGATATATATGTATGTGTATATATATATGTGTGTGTGTATGTATGTGTGTGTATATATATAATATATACACATACACACACATACTAGAGGCTCGGTGCACAAAAATTTGTGCACTCATGGGGGGCATCCCTCAGCCCAGCCTGTGCCCTCTCGCAGTCTAAGATCCCTTGGGGGATGTCCACCTGCTGGCTTAGACCCGCTCCCTGGGGGGATTGGGCCTAGGCTGGCAGTCAGACATCCTTCTGGCAGCCCGGGAGCCCTCGGGGGATGTCCACTTGCCAGCGGGGAGCAGGCCTAAGCTGCAGTCGGACATCCTTAGCGCTGCTGAGGAGGCAGGAGAGGTTCCCACCACCACCGCTGTACGGCAGCCATCAGCCTGGCTTGTGGCTGAGCAGAGCTCCCCCTGTGGGAGCACACTGACCACCAGGGGACAGCTCCTGCATTGAGTGTCTGCCCCCTGGTGGTCAGTGTGTATCATAGTGACCAGTGATTCCCAGTTCTGCTGTTAGGGTCAATTTGCATATTATTTTAATATATAGGATAGAGGCCTGGTGCATGGGTGGGGGCCGGCTGGTTTGCTCTGAAGGGGTGTCCCAGATCAGGCTGGGGGTCCCGCTGGAATGCCTGGCCAGCCTGGGTGAGGGGCTGAGGGCCGTTTTCAGACTGGCCATACCCCCTTCAGGGAGGGGGGTCCCCGCTGGGGTGCCTGGCCAGCCTTGGTGAGGGGCTGATGGCTGTTTGCAGGCTGGCCAAGACCCCCAGCGGGAACCCTCACCCCATGAGGGTGTGGCCAGCCTGGATGAGTGGCTGATGGCTGTTTGCAGGCTCCTCTCCGTCTGTTCTCTATGCCTCACCACCCCAGTCTGTTGGAGCACTTATCACAGTTGTCTGTGTATCTGGGCTCTTGTGACACTGACATCTTTGAAACCAATGATTGTCCCTTTTTTACTTCTCCAGCACACAGCTCCGTTTCTGGCACATGCATGGGAGGTGCTCAGTGAAGGTCTGGGGTATGAGTAAGTAGTCCTGGAGACAGGGGAACGACCTTTTATTGATCTTACTACAGGCTCCACTTTTCTGTCTTGTTCTTGCAAAAACCATTGCTGTTTGTCCAGCAGTCACATTTCAGTCAGGTGTGTATTATCCCCCACTTGCAGATGACGAAAATGAGACCCAGAGGCTCAAGGTCACACAACCAGTAAGTGATGGAGCTGGGATTTGAATTGATCTGTTGGATTCCAAAATAATAATAATAATAATAATAATAATAATAATAATAATAATAATAATAATTTTTATTCATTTCAAAGAGAGGAAGGGAGAGGGAGAGAGATAGAAACATCTATGATGAGGGAGAATCATCAGTCAGCTACCTCCACAATCCCCCTTCTGGGGATCGAACCCAAAACCCGGGCATGTGCCCTGACCAGTAATCAAACTTTGACTCCCTGGTTCATGGGTTGATGCTCAACCAGTGAGCCACACTGACTGGGCCCAATATTATTCCTGTTACTTCATTTGAAAAATCCAGTCTCACAGGAACGAAGAGACTTGCTTATAGCCCTACTGCAAATTGATAATGGATTGAGGACTGTGTGATGATGTAATTAAGATTGGTAAGGGTGAGAGAAAGCACATTTTATTTTTGCAAAATGCATTGTTGGAATGACTGTTTACATCCATCTGTTGAGTTTTTGAAAATTGACAAACTTTCTGATAAGTTCGTCAGTGGAATTTTCTTTGATCTTAATTAGCTTGTTCAAGTTGTCTAAAACCAGAAACTTCGAAAACAAAAACAGTGAAATAAGTGTGCACGTAGTTAAGTAAGTGTACTCAGTGCCAGCCATCTATGGGCACACCTATTTTTTAGTCAGGCAGTTAAGTTTTTGAAGTCTTAAAATGCAAAGCTGTTATAGCAGCTGTTGTGTGGTGTTTTGGTTTTTTTTCACATAAAATTTTATTTTGTGCTCACGTGGACACACTGATTCATGAGTGGAAAATCTGAGGTCCAGAGGAGATGTAACTCCCCCCCCCCCGCATCAGTATTGAGCATTTATGGTGCGCTGGGCACAATAGAACATACAAGGAAAACATTGTCCCTGCTCTGGAGGAGCTTACTTTCTAAAAGGAAAAATGCACCTCTTTTAAAATGGTATTTTTGTTTGGTGTTTTTGCAAGGTACTGAGGAAATAGTCTGTCAGGTCAGCTTTGGGGGTAACAGCTTCGTTATTTAAAAAGAGAGGAGGCCCTGGCTGGTGTGGCTCGTTGGCTGTGTCGTCCCTGCCAGTTCGATTCCAGTCGGCACATTCTCAGTTTGGGGCTTCATCCCCAATGGGGTGCATGTGCAGGAGGCAGCTGATCGACGTTTCTTTCTCACATTGATGTTTCTCCCCGTCTCTTCTCTAAAATCAATAGAAACGTATTTCAGTCTTTTTAAAAAATGGAAGACGAGAGGAAGAGGAAGGATTTTAAAGGCAGACAATGACAGATATTCGGTATAAGTGTAATTCACAGGGAGGTAACACAGTCTCCTCAACTAAGGAGAGATTTGCTGCAGTAAATAGGACGAGGGAGATAGTGTGTACGATGCAAGCAAAGGAAGCAGGGTGTCCTTAGACACTGAGTGGAGCCATAAAGATCATTCGGCCTTTTTTTCCAAGTGCAGGGCCGCCAGGTAGTACTGATTGGTGACAGAACAGAAGGCTGAAAAAGGAAATCCTGTGCACCTGACAAGAAGGAAGAAGATAGGACCAAAGTTGGAGGCAGGCTATAAGGGTATCAAGAAATTTTCAAAAACAAAAATGATTTGGAAGCACAAAACTTAACAGTTAATGCTACCCAGTGATATGATGGACCAAGAACATTGTGGCTTTCAAACTTACAAAATGCCATATACTACAATTTTAAATGGAGCATGTTACTTTTTTCCAATCTCTGAAAAAAGCAACAACCAACACCTTTTTTTTTTAATGGGGTTTCGGGGGGAGGAGTATGGGAGATGGTTGGAAACAAGTTATATTAGTAGTATTTTGTTGTTATGATAAACTTGGTATTTAGTTATTGAATTTATTGGGGTGACATTGGTTAATAGGATCATATAGGTTTCAAGTGAATAAACTTGGTAAAAGCCCATTAGCTGCCAAAGGAATAAGGAATAAATTTCCAAAAATGTACAATTTCCTTTAGAGAAGTTTCAGAACCAAAAGACTAATATACATGAAAAGCTGTAGAGAAGTAGTTGAAAAGTTCATTCATAAAGTTTTTATTCCACTTAAAAGAACTCAATGCTATATTCTTAACCATTATGCTGAGATTTCATGACATTAAAAATAGCTAAAGCTATTTTTACAGCACATGCATGTTAGGCAAATATTAAAAAATTGACTAAAACAAAAAAAAACACGAAAACAAGTTAAATACATGGGCTTTTCTTTTTGTTTTACTGCTGTGCTTGATATACATGAAGTAATGGATGTCAAGCAGTTCATTTTATTGTATCTTCACTTGTATATTTGTTCTTAGGTTGCCTAAAACATTTAAATACAAATAAAATGAGTGCAGCAAAAATAGTGAAAGCAAACTGCAGGTAAGTTGACAAATAATGGAATGTAAATCATTTCTGCCCTTATCCAGGGTGGGCTGGGTCCCAGCGAAAGGAACCCTGCTGCAGCTGTGGTCACAGTGTGCACACCGAGCCTGAGTCACCCCCCCCCCCCCCCACCTCCCCCTGCTCAGCATGGACCGCCCTCTGAGTGCTCCAGGAGGTTCGGTAACTTTTGAGGAACTGGCACAGCCAGGAGTCAAACCCAGGTCTGTGTGATTCCCAAACCTGGGTTCCTCCTATTCCACCAGCTCCTGTAGGAAGCCCCACGGTGAAGGGACTCTTCCTGCAACCCAACTGGTAAATGGAGCAGGGAAAAGCAGGCTGATGCATGATTCTGATTGAAAAGCTTCTGTAGTGAATCACTTCTGAGTACAGGATTCATCCTTCTCTCACTCCCACCCCTCTTGTTAATGTCACCATTGCATCCTGGTGGCTCAATGGCTGAGAGCACCAAATGGTACAGACAGTTTGTCTACAAAGGCCATGCGACAGCTAGCTTTGGAATCTGACTGGGTACGTATTCGCCTTCTCGCTGTGGGGCTTTGGTTTGTAATCGCTGAGCTTCGGTTTCGTCCTCTGTAAAGTGGGGCTAATAATGACCACTTGGCAGCAGGGTAGTGGTGTTTCTCAGACTCCAGTGCGCAGCAGAATCACCCAGAGAGCCTGTTAGGCACCTTGCTGGGCCCCACCCCAGAGTTTCTGATTCCGTAGGTCTGGGCTGAGGCCTGGGAGTCTGCATTTCAACCAGTTTCCAGGTGTTACTGATGCTGCTGGTCTGGGGACCAGACTTCTGAATCCTGGCCCAGAGGATGGAAGAGAAGGTGTAAGGGGTCAGCATCAGCAGTTCCTTTTTGCCTCAGATGTGCCTCTGAGTTGCTCAGAAGATGGTGGCATGGCACTTGGGAACTTGGTTTCTCAAAAAGCTGTTTTCACCTTATTCCTGTGTGATTATAATTTGGACTGGCGCCACAGGCATCATCACTCTGGGTTAGTCGGGATGTTTTCCTTAATGACAGGAATGTAAGATGTCAGTGCCCTTGAAGAGGCAGTAAATTTAAGATTGTTTGAAAATCCAATTCATTCCCGCACATCAAGCGAGATGTTCACTGTCAAGGCTTTTTAGATAAGCAGCTGGGAAAGGGCCGGGGGAGTGGTGTTGGGCACTGAGCAAACTCCCACAGGGTAATTAGGGATGGCTGCTGGCCTTACTAGAAGTCACTCCTTTCCCCTCCAACATTTCAGATTGATTTAATATGCTTTGGTGCTTAAGAGTTTGGGGAAAAAATTGTTTTTCCTCCAGTAGTGATGTTAGGTTGTCCACGAAAACCAAACATGTGCCCTGATGGTTTTAGGATGTCTCCTGTGTGTTAGGTCATGTGCTGCTTTGTTTATACACAGTATTAATTTAATTTTCATCATGATCATGCAGGGCCTGTCACTATTTCTGTTTTTGATACGCAAAAACGAAAGGTCAGGGCGGTCAGCAGCCTGCCCCAGGCTACACAGTCCTGAGTGCCCCAGCTGGTATTTGCTGCCACCTGTGTCAGATTCAAAGCCACATGATTTCCACTACCTCATGCCCTAGCCATTCCAGGTGCTTCCATTGCCTCATTGTTCCCTCACCACACCCCTGAGAGGCGGGCATTTCACAGGTGAGCAAGCTGAGGCTGAGGGGTCACGCCTGCTCATCTGCATCCACTCTGAATTCAGCCCCACACTTGTCTGATTTTGGAGCCTCGTGAAGTTGTTTCTATGACAACACCTCACCTTCCGATCCAGAGCAACAGATGTAAGTTCTAAGACCTAAAGCTGCCTAGAGGAGCACAACAGGGACCTGCGAGCACCCCTGTTGGGTTGGCTGGAAGGAAGTCTTTGTGGGTTTGTAAAGTTTTTTGTGTTTGTGAAGCTGGGTTAAAATAATCGCCCAAATTGCTCTTTGAGGAAAGGGCCATTTCTTTCAGCCTGTAACACCGAAGCTCAGCCCATTGGTTCTGTAAACATGGCAGAGGGAAGTGAAGGACTAAAAACCCTCTGGTGGTGCTGTTGTTTAAATATGATCAAATTCATAAAGAAGAACTTGATAGTCTTAAACAGTTACATGTAAATAAAAATATAAAGCATCCCTTCCTCAGTAGGCCATTAATGCATGACTTCTAGTAAATGGGTCATTTTTCTGATCTTGCAGTCTACAAGCAGACGGGTGTGATCACTTTCCCAGGGTTTGAAAATTGCCTGCTGTTCCTAAGCCAAGGATGATAAACAGCTATGTGTCCATACCTGCCCTGCACTCTTTGGAGGTTTGGACACGAATGTATTGTTTCGTAAACTCTTTAAGACTCTGCGGTGAATAAATCATGAGAGCTGAAATTACTCTTCAGAGTCTGCCCCCCCCCCCCCCTCGTGGTCACGGCACCGACAGGCTGGAGAGCCACCTTGGAAAGCAGGTCCTCCCTGAGTGCCTGTTCCATAGATACCCAGAGCTGTCCTGGCATAATAACTATACTCTGGATCCAAAAATTTGGGAAACGTGAGCAGAGAAATAATTTTTATGCTACTTTATGAAAGGCAGTCCGATTGATGTAGAATCATGAGCATCAATTCAAAAGGCAGTTGCATGACAATAGGGCAGAATATTTGAGATCAGTGTCAGCCTGGAAAATATGCAACATCTGGTCTCTCAAGTCAAAACGATGGGTGTGAAATGCCATGTTTCTTGCCACCAAGAACTTAGTCTAACTGCGAAGACAAAGGTAACAGGGAGAAGATAGGATTTGAGCTGGACCTCGAAGGACAGGGAATAGTTTCAGGAGTGGAAGGCAGATGGGAAGGTGTTTCAGATCGAGGGAACAGCGCAGGGCAAAGCTCGGGGTGGGGCTGGGCTGGTGCCTGCGTGCATGTGGGTGTGTACTCGGTGGGTGCCTGCTGGGAGCAGTAAGGACCTAGGTGGCAGAAGCCCTGGAACATGGTGGTGCTGGCAGTAGGGAGCTCAAGTGTTTGGGGAGGGACCCTGGGCAGGGGCCTGCAAAGTGGCGTAATTTCTGTGGGTGAGGTCCTGGCCAGGCTGGCTTGCTGAGACTGGAGACAGCACAGGGGTGTGTGTCAGGGTGAGGTGAGGCCAGAGTCCGCTTCTGTTTCGGGAGAGGTGAGGGCTTTAGGACATCAATGCTGACTGGGAAGTGTGGGTGTGACACCTTATGAGCCTGCAGTTCTTTAAAAAAATTTTTTTTAAATTGCTTTCAGAGGGGAAGGGAAAGGGGAGAGAGATAGAAATAGCAATGATGAGAGAGACTCATTGATTGGCTGCTCTTACAGGCCACCCACTGGGGATCAAGCCTGCAACCTGGGCATGTACCCTGACCAGGAATTGAACCATGACCTCCTGGTTTGTAAGTTGACACTCAACCACTGAGCCATGCCTGCAGTTCTTAGCATTGGGTGTACCTGTCAACCACATGGCCCAAAAACTTTGTAAAAGTGGGGCCTATGATGGGGCCCCATTCCAGACCGTGGAGGCGGAACCAGTAGTAATTTCTGAAGTACTCCAGATGATTCTGATGGCTTGTGTGGGCTGAGAAGCTGAACTGTGTGCTCAGGGGGGCCTCTGGGAATGTCACCGATTAGAAGGTGGGAGAAAATTGAGCCAGAGCACTAGAAGCCTAATGAGGTGTTGGTGCTGCGGCCCTGAGTACTATAGGGGTGACAGAGAGGTGAAATCAGATGGCTCCTGGGCTGAAGTCTGCCTTAGCAAACAGTATAAACAAGGGGAGGGCCAGAGAAGAGACTGTGACCCACCGGTTTGGTGACCCTTCTTCAGCTTGACTTGGAGCCAGGTTATGGAGCAGGGCCCAGCAGGTGCTTGTCTGCATTCAGGCCTGCAGCCAGGTTCCTTCCTGTGCCCTTAATTGTAAGACAGACACTAGTAAAATTTAAACTAAGTAATTATTTTAAGATAGTTGTAATGTAGAGTTCCTAATTTAAATAGATTAACTTTATTAAAGATCAGAAGTGAGGTTTTATCTGGTGCATTTAATATCACAATTTATAGTAGTTACAGAAAAAGTTAGTTTACAGACCAATTCATTCAGTCTTTAATGCTTATCGAGCACATATATATTATGTGTTATAGTGATAAGTTCCTGCCCTCAAGTAGCTTATGGTCTGCAGAGAGTGGCTCCTGGTATAGGGACAAGTAGCCCCCGGAGAGAGAAGTTTAGAAGGTGGTGTCAGACACTGAGAATGAACCTGGGTGTCATAGAAGGCTTCAGAGGAAATGATATGTAAGTATATAGAGTTTTGAAGGAAAACTGAGAGTCCTGGGGGGCAAGTTGGGAAGACTGCGGCAGAGGGAATGGAGCTGTGTCCAGGCCTGAGGGAAGTGTCCAGCTTGGGCTGAGCAAAGAGGAAGGGGCTGGACATGGGGCAGAGGCACAGCCACAGGACGGCCAGGCAGGACAGGTGGAAAGCTTAGTGAGATCTGAGTTGGGCTGTGGTTTTCACACAATGTTTTGGTGGCGAGTGGGCAGGGACCTGGGTCCTCTTCTCTACCTCTAATCGGAGCAGGTCTGCTCTCATCTGAACGTGGGGAACTAAAAGGAGCTTATTTGGAAAGTGTTCTCTGCTGTTGAAAAGAAATCAAAGTGATCTTATTGTAGGGGGTGCTGGGAGCCACTGGGCAGCAGAGTGCCCCAGGGGTAGCTGGGAGGGACTGGAGGCTTCCCCAGGGACCTGGAAAAGCTCTCACTTCTTGCTGTTCGCAGGAGACGGTGGAGTTGAAAAGGATTGTGTTCCATCCTCTGCTCTGAGCCAGTTTCTCAGGCCCTGGGTAATGCCTAGGGCCTAGGCCGTGTGCTGATGCTTGGGTATAGAACTCCTTACAGGAAGCATTTTTGTTTTCCAGAACCCCTTGGAGAATTTTGTGACCAGTTTGTAAAGGTAAAGGGCCTAGTAGTTAACTTGGAAGGCATGTCAGGCTGGGCTGGGTACCCAGGAGAGGACCCAACCCTCAGATCTTCTCAGTGTGGACTAGACAGAAGTTGTCCATGCCTCATCCAACCCACAGATGCATTTTGTTTGGGCTGTACTGTGCCTCCTTTTAAAAGTTAAAATTGGTTGCTATATTAGTTTCCTGTGGCTGCTGTCACAAATTACCACAGACACGTAGCTTGAAACAATGCAGTTCTGTAGGTTAGAAGTTCAGCACTGGTCCCACTGGGCTAAAATCCTGGTGTAGCCCGGGCTGCGTTCCTTGTGGAGGCTCTAGGGGAGGGGCTGTTTCCTTGCCTTTTCCAGTTTCTGGGGGCTGTCCGTGTTCCTTGATTTGTGGCCCCTTCTCTCTTCAAAGCCAGCAATAGCCAGTCCTGTTCTTCTCCCACTGTATCACGCTGATGCTGACTTTCTGCCTCCCACTTCCACTTTTAAGGACCCTTGTGATTACCTCGAGCCCACGGGATAATCCAGGATCCTCTCCCTCTTTTAAGGTCAGCTGATTAGAGACCTTAATTCCATCGGCTACCTCATTTCCCTTTTGCCATGTAACCAGGGATGTGAAGTGGACATCTTTGGGAGGCCATTACTCTCTTTACCACAGTTGCCAATATGAAAATCAGATCGTACATAGCAATTCAGACTTGCAGCTTCATTGACAAATCAGAACACTTGGCAGCTGGGGGCCTGCGCTGTTGCCTGGCAACACTGGGTCAGCGCCAGTGTTGGCCACTGTCTCTGGATAGGGTTGCGTTTACCAGTTCTCCAGAGCCTCCACCCCTCCCCTGGTGCCCACTCATTTTTCTTCGTGACCTGGGCCCTGCTTTGGGGACCCAGGACCTTACACAGAGACCAGTCGTGGCGGTGGCAGCGCTCAGCGTGGGGAACTTGCTTACCAACTTGTGCCATGCCTTCCTCTTTGCCCCTGTGCCCCGTCCCTGCCCCCAGACCCTCTTCACAAACTCCCCTCTGCCTGGCACATACCAGTCTCTCCTCTCCAGGCCCCTCCCACCCTCAACCCAGGGCCCTACATTCTAGAACATCTCTGGTACTACTTTAGGTGGTATTGTTTGTACCATCACTTCTTGTTTCCTGTCCCCTCCTTTTCTGGCAAACAGGGCTCAAACATTCTTATCTTCCATTGGCATTTGTAAAAAGCAAGTCTTTATCATACACCTTTGGGGCAGTATCCATCAAGAATCAGGATCACACAACAAACATTGAGTCGAATATGTACCATGTACCACACTTTCCTAGATAATAGGGAATGAGATAGAGACACCTGCCTTGCTCCCCCTCCCGCATCTACTTCTAGAAGAGGGAGGAGGAGAAACAATAGGCAATTGCAATATTAACCTCCTACGGCAGTGGTCGGCAAACTGGCCCCTTGAGTGTGGCTCTTCCACAAAATACCATGTGCAGGCACGCACGTACAGTGCGATTGAAACTTCGTGGCCCATGCCACAGGGCCAAAGAGCCGCATATGGCTCGCGAGCCGAGCCATGTTTGCCGACCACTGTCCTATGGCATCTGGGAGGGGTCTGGCAGCATACTGCTTCCTCGGACCCTGGCCTGAAGGTGAGCTCTGTCTGCAGTGGTCAGGGATTCTAGGGGCTCTGTTAGAGGCATTTTGTGAAAGGGTCCCTCATTTCCAGACATCGCCTAGGGCCTTGGCCCCAGGTGATAGCTGAATTTGGGGCAGGCGTCTCAGAGGCCGAGATAGCGGATTGGTTTGCTGTGTGAAGGACTAGGCTAGACACCTCCGTGTGCTGCTGTCTGGCATTCTGAACCGGGGCCTGGTGGCTTTCCGAGGGCTCCTTGGTATGGCCTCTCACAGATGGGCCTGCCCTGGGTGAACCTGCACTGTGAGGCTCAGGGTGGAGGGCACTAGGTCAAGTCTGAGAGTTTGAAAGTTTAATTCTTTATCCATGTTAAAGATCTTTGCAAACTTGCTTGAAAACAGAGCAAAACTTTTCCTTGTGGAGGATTTCTAACATATAAAAATAGAATAGTTTGATGAACCCCATCATTCAGCTTCAACAGTTTTAATCTAGGCTCCCCCTTCTCCCATTGGATTATTTCAAAGCAGATTCCAGACTTCAGTGATAGATGCTTCAGTGTGGATCTCTCCCAGATATGGACTCTTTGGAAACTTCTTTTTAAGTCAAGACTGACTTCCAGCAGTCCTGATTCTGACTTTTTAAAAAATTTTTATTGGGGTGATATAGGTCAACATGAACATATAGGTTTCATGTGTGGATTTCTAAGTTACAAAGTCTGTATATAGCACCATGTGTTCACTACCCAGTCAAGTCTTCTCCTATCACCTCAATTTAGGACCCTCCCCCCACCACCCAACCAATACATTGCTGTTTGTGTTCATAAGTTTCAGTTTTATATCCCACATATGAGTGAAATCATATGGTTCTTAGCTTTTTCTGATTGACTTATTTCACTTAGCATAATGTTCGCAAGGTCCATCCATGTTATTGTAAATGACACAATTTCATCTTTTCTTACGGCTGAGTAGTGTTCCATTGTGTATATGGACCATGTCTTCTTTATCCAGTCCTCGCAGGGCATTTTGGCTGTTTCCATGTCTTGGCCACCATGAACAATGAATGCTGCAGTGAACCTAAGGGTGCATACATATTTGCATATAAATGATTTCGAGTTTTTTGGGTATATACCCAGGAGAGGGACTGCTGGGTCATATGGTAGCTAGATTCTCAATTTTTGAGGAATCGCCAGACTGCTTTCCATAGTGGTTGTACCATCTACATTCTCATCAGCAGTGAATGAGGGTTCCCTTTTTTCCACGGCCTCTCCAACACTTGTTATTGCTTGTCTTGTTGATAAGGGCACTCTAACAGGTGTGAGGTGGTATCTTCACTGTGGTTTTGATTTGCATTTCCTAATTGCCAGTGAGGTTGGACATCTTTTCATAGATCTACTAGAGGCTGTGCATGAAATTAGTGCACAGGGGAGGGTCCCCTCAGCCCAGCCTGCACCCTCTCCAATCTGGTACCCCTCAGGGGATGTTCGACTGCTGGTTTAGGCCCGATCCCAGTTGGACATCCCTCTCACAATCTGGAACCGCTGGCTCCTAACTGCTCACCTGCCTGCCTGCCTGATCACCCCTAACTGCCCCCCCTGCCAGCGTGATCACGCCCAACCGCCTCTGCCTGTTGGCCTAATCACCCCTAACTGCCCCCCCTGCCAACCTGGTCACCCCCAACTGCCCCCCTCTGCCAGATTGGTCACTCTGAACTGCCCCTCCTGCTGGCCTGGTCACCTCTTACTGCCCTCCCGCCAGCCTGGTTGCCCCCAAATGCCCCCCTCTGCCGGTCTGGTCACCCCTAACTGCCCCCCCCACTGGCCTGGTCACCCCCAACTGCCCATCCCCCCCCCCCCCCCCCGCTGGCCTGGTTGCCCCACGCAGCCTGCTGCTCAGTCGTTTGGTCGTCCCTCATTAACCTCCCTGCTGGCCTAGTCACCCCACACAGCCTGCTATTCGTTCTGTCCAGTTGTTTCTGTCGTGACTGCCCCTGACTTTTTATATATTAGGATTGGCTGTTTGTATGTCTTCTTGGGAGAGGTGTATTTTGAGGTCCTCTGCCCACTTTTTAATTGGATTGTTTATTCGTTTGACGTTAAGTCTTAATGAGTTCTTTATATATTTTGGAAATTAAACCTTTGAGCTACTGTTTGCAAATATCATCTTCCATCTAGTTGGCTGCCTGTTTGTCTTGTTGTCTGTTTCTTTTGCTGTGCAGAAACTTTTCCGTTTGATAAGTCCCATTTATTTTTGCTTTTACCTACCTTGCCTTTGGGGTCAAGTCTATAAGATGTTCTCTACCATTCAGGTCTATAGTTTGTTACCTATATTTTCTTCTGTGTAACTTATTGTTTCAGGTCTTATATTTAGGTCTTTGATCCATTTTGAAATAATTGTTGTACATGGGGACAAACTGTAATCCAGTTTCATTCATTTGCATGTGGCTTTCTAATTTTCCCAGTACCATTTATTGAAGAGAATATCTTTACTCCAATGTGTATTTATGCCTCCTTTGTCAAAAAGTATCTGTCCATGTACATGTGGTTTTATAGCTGGGCTCTCTATTCTGTTCCATTATCTGTGTGTCTGTTTTTCTACCAATACCATGCTGTTTTGATTATCGTAGCTCTGTAGTATAATTTGAAGTCAGGTAGTGTGATACCTCCAGCTTCGTTCTTACTTTTCAGGATTGCTTTGGCTCTTCAGGGTCTTTTGTGGTTCCATACAAATCTGGTGATTTCTCGTTTAATTAATTTTTTTAAATTACATTGGGATTTTGATGGGGATTTCATTAAATCTGTATATTTCTTTGAGTAATATGGCCATTTTAACTATGTTGATTCTTCCAATCCATGAACACGGATGTTTTCCCATTTTGTTGTGTCTTTTTCAGTCTCTTTTAATAATGCTTTGTAATTTTCAGTATATAGATCTTTCACATCCTTTGTTAAGTTTATTCCTAGGTACTTTAACCAAAAGGAATTGTTTTTTTCCATTTCTTTTTCTGAAGTTTTGTTATTGGTATACAGTAAGGCAATGGATTTTTGCACATTGACTTTGTATCCTGTAACTTGACTGTATTTGTTTATTGTTTCTGATTTTAATATGTTCTGGGCTTGAAGCTGATTTTTTTTTTTTTTAGTTGTGGAGTAATCTTTATACAAAATCTTGATTTAGGTTGAATCTTATTAGCATTTATGTTAAGGCAGAACAATGAAAGTTTTGCTATTTTAAGTTTTTCTCTGAAATACATATATAATTTACTATGGTAACCATTTTAAAGTTAAAACCCAGTGGCATTAGTACATTTACAGTGTTGTGCAGTCATCACCACTGTCTAGTTCCAGAACTTTCCATTACCCCACAGGACACCTGTGCCCGCTTAGCAGTCACTCCCTACGCCCTCAGCCCCCAACCCCTGGCATCCACTAATCTGTTTTCTGTCCCTGTGGATTTGCCTGTGCAGACATGTCACCCAATGGAATCATGCAGTATGTGGCCCTTGGTGTCTGATGCCTTTCACTTAGCACAGTGTTTCCAGGTTCTTCCGAGTAGTTCCAGGGTCAGGACTTCATTCTGTCCATGGCTGGATGACATCTGTTGTGTGGCTAGTCCACGGTTTGTTTATCCGTATGTCTCTGATGGACACTTGGGTTGGTTCCTCTCTTGGTGATTGTGAGTAGTTGCTACTTTAACTCATCAGGCTTTGAAATGTGGTGATGTGGTGTGTGGTTCAAAAAGAAAATGTCAAAAAAAGAAAAAGAAAATGTCACATATGTGGGAGCAGGAGGGTGCTTTACTCGATTTCACAGATTTTAACACATTTTAAAAACTTATTGCTGAAGTGTAGTGTGCATAACAAAAGCATGTAGTACATGTTGTCAGGGTGGAAGTGGCTCAGAGGTCTCCTCCGGTGGTTTTGTTTTTGGTGGCCATGAGGCCTGCCTAATAGCCTGACTTCTGGGGGACAAACCCTGTTCTTAGATCTGAGAGACCACAGCGGGTCGGGGGGTGGTCAGTGGCCTTTCTGAGCACTGGATCGAGGGAAGTGCTTGGCAGGCTCTGGGACTTTGCTCCCTGCTAAGTATGGGCACAGATCTGGTGTTCTGGGGCTGTCGTGACGGTCATGACGGAAGAGCTTGTTTTCCAGAGCACCGAGCCAGGGCCATTATTCACCCAGTCAGTGAAATAGAGGCTGTGCCCTTGTGTTTTCATGACAGCTTCAAGGGGCTCAGAATGGCAGGTTAGATACATTGTTACCAGTGAAAAATGAAGTGGATTTGATTACTTGTTTTATATGCAGGCATTGATTTTCATTAGGAGCTTATTTCCAGCAAGGAGTTTGCAGGCAGCCCTAGTAGCCCTGTGCTGACTTGTGGGCACCCTTCGCAAGGCTGCGATGTGGGGTGGTTATGGTCACGGTGTGGGGGAGCATCCTCTCCTCTTGGAGGGCGTGAGGGAGTGTTCATCTCGGGTCCCAGGACAAGGAGAATCTTCTGCTGTTTATCCCTGCCTCTCGCTTCAGTGATTTTCAGCTGGTGTGCCGCAAGCATTTTAAACATGCGTAGTACCTGACTATTTAGTCTGGGAACTGACCTCTTTTCCCTTAGATGGTTAAATTTAAAAAAAAAAAAATGACAACAGCCAACACAAAAATAGTCTTCCAGTGTGAATGAATCAAAATTATTCCTATTTTTTTTTCCAGATCAGCCAAAAAATATAATGTATTCTTTGGTATGCCACAGAATTTTAGTAATTTATGTGTGCCATAGATGAAGAGGTAGAAAATCACTGTTGTAGACAGTGAATCCTCTTTGCTATGACCACCAGGAAGCTCAGCTCAGAGCCAATAGTTTGTTCTAGCTCTAGTGTGGCCTGCATCTTGTATTCTAACCTTGTTTTCTGGCTTTGCTTTTTTATTTTCCCTCCTGTTTCCCTATTGCCTGTGTTTTTTCATTTATGTGCTTTTTATTACATAGCAATGCAGTGGATTTCTGTAAGCTCAGTAATTCTCAACTTGTCTACTTTACTTTAATCAGAATTACCTGGGGAGATTCATTTTTAAAGTGCCAGTGCTTGGTTCCCACCACCTTATGTTTTAGTTGTTCTGGGATGGGGCCTGAGCATAAGTATGTTCCCAAAGCTCCCTGGAGATTCCACCCATGTCAAGGGTTGAGAGCCGCTGCTTTAGGCCAATTCACATATTTTTAGCAACAAGCAAGTGATAAATAGATGAAAAAAAGGAGCCTGGTAGGATAGTCGACCCAAAGCACAGTGGTCAGAGTTCAGAGGAGCTGAGTGAAGAGGATTGTGTAGCTTCCAGTGGTTTTCTGGGTAGTGGCGCCCGTGGGAAAGCTCTGAGGGGCTCCTTTCCTTGGCCAGAACCACTGAAGCCTCCTGGACTGGGGTGGGAGGAGCGGCCAGTGGTTCTCAACCTTCTGGCCCTTTAAATACAGTTCCTCATGTTGTGACCCAACCATAAAATTATTTTCGTTGCTACTTCATAACTGTCATGTTGCTACTGTTATGAATCATAATGTAAATATCTGATATGCAGGATGGGCTTAGGCGACCCCTGTGAAAGGGTCGTTCGACCGCCAGAGGGGTTGCGACCCACAGGTTGAGAACCGCTGGGCTAGAGGTTTTGCTCTGAAGGTCTGGGCCTGCCTAGTGGTAGGAAGCTTTGTAACAAGATCTTCTGGGCTATATATAAGTCCCGCACTTATGCTTAACACCATTTGCTATAGAATGTAACTTACAGAGAAAACCCAGTGTGTAAAGAACATTTAAAACATGGTCTTTGCAACTAATCTGATACCTCCTGCACTTTAAAAAACACTCTCCCTGCTGGAAAGAGAAAACAGGAAATTATGAAAGAAAACATTCTTTCTTGATTTAAAAGCATATATTTTATTGGTAGAAGAAAATGGTGATAATAAGCACAAGAAATCACTATGTGACCTAACTGCAAGTCTTTGGTCAGATTTTGACATTTGAAGAAAGTAAAAAATGTTTCTTTAAGAAACAAAACCAAACCCACCCATCACCTCAAAAAACAAACCAGATTCTTGCCTGGCTGGTGTGGCCCAGTGGTTGAGTGTCGACCTATAAACCAGGAGGCCACAAGTTTGATTCCCAGTCAGGCACATGCCCAGGTTGCAGGCTTGAGTCTCCGGTGTGGGGCGTGCAGGAGGCAGCCGATCAATGATTCTCTCTCATCACTGATGTTTATCTCTTTCTCCCTCTCCCTTCTTAAAAACAAATGAGGACTCCAAATTCTTACAGTTTGGTTGGTCTGAAAGGCAATTTCCTGATTGGTCAGAGTGGAGCTGCTCTGATTGGGCGGTGAAGATGTTGATGGCGGGATGGGGGAGATGTAGCTGTACAGCTCCAATTGAGTGGGGAAGTCTCAGTCCTGTTGGTTGAAATAGGAGTCCAGGACTCCTTTGTCGTAGATGGCAGGAACACAGGCAGGCAGGGAGTTCAGTGCAGGCTACTCCCACAAGTGCAGTTTCTGTGAGAGGCCTCTGTGTAGAAATGGCTGCTAGACTGTTTTTTAAAATTGGAGCCCAGCTAGCCACCAGGAGCCCTGAGTAGGTGTCTTTTTTCTCAGGGTCTATACCCACGATATGTTAAAGTCTAGTAATTTCCTTCTGAGGTCCTCGGCATTGGTGCTTCGCCTCCCTGGGAGCAGGTCTCTCATGCTGGGGAAGGTCCCTGATTCCCTGCGCACCTGGCTGGTCACAGAGTCACCTCCAGTTAAAAGATAGCAACTTCCCACAGTCCCCCCCCCTCCCCCCCGCCCCGAGGACAGGTCCTGCTGTGTGCTGTGTTTAGTTCAGGGCCTGGTAGTGGTGCATGGCTAAGTACAGACTTCTTAAGTGAGGTTTGTATTTATGTACCATCATTCACTACCAACTAGTGGATATTTAAGAAATCCTTTCAATAGAAATTTAAAGGCCACTATGAAGGACTTTTTTTTTTCATTTGGAAGAAATAATTGGGTTAAAACTAGAAAAGGGAAAACAAACGTCTTCTTTAAAAGAAAAAACTCATTCTTTAACACATTAGTTTCTGAATCAACCTCTCAGAAATAAGAGATTTTTAAAAACAAACTATCTTGTGAGGCTTTTAGAAGTATAATTTGGACTTGAACAGCTGAAGTCTCTCAGTAGATGATGTGGAAATAAGGTTTTGCTGCTGTTTTTGTTAAATGTGAATGCAGTGCCTCATTGTTTGGCATCTTTTGGGCATTGAATCACAGCAGAGGGAAATTTCCAGACAAATGAGTATCACCTCTTTGAGGACCAAAGCCTTTCCTTTTCACTTGCAGCTTTTGTTTTTCCTCTTTACACTTTCCCTGTGCCCTGGTTCCACAGAGGTGGGCTGGCTGGACTGGCACCTGGTTAGGGGGGTGGCTTCCAGCTGAAAGGCGGAGGTGTGCCTGCAGTGAGACGATGGAATTGTTCACAGTGGGCCTCAGTCCTCGCCTCCTGTCCCCCTGAACGCCGGAGGAAGAGTCCAGGTTCTCTGTGACTCCCTGTTTGGCCTGTTTCCTGGCTTTTCCTCTTCACTTGCCAAACTGGGTATTGGAACACGTTTTGCCTGCTGTTTACCCACTTTGGCTGTTTCTTTGCATGGCCCTGGCCTATATGTACCCTCCAGGCTTCCATTGTAGGGTGTCATCCATCTGGGTTTTTCTGCTCCCCATGGGCTGTGTCTGATTGATAGGCACCCCCAGCACTGTGCCGCTGTCCGCAGGTAGCCAGTGCTGAGCACATGCTTGCGCACAAGTGGCTGCTCAGGGCGGCTTGTTCTTCTCCTTGACCCTACCCCTGATGATAGATTGAGAGACACGCCTGCTCAGGGCTGCACTGGGGGGAGGGGCGGGGGAGATTTGTGCACAAATCGATGGGCAGTGCAGGGGAGAGAGGTGCCAGGAGGCCAGCTCACACCTGCTGGATAGAGGGTTAGGTGGGTGTGTGGACAGCTGGGGAATACCATTCACAGCCTGCCAGGTGTGAAGTCGGAGGGGCCTGGAAAGGCCAGACACAGGACTGTCTGGTGGTTTCTGGCCTCTGGCTGTTGGTGGAAGGCTGTGACACAGATTGACAGGAGGAAGGAAAGGCAGAGCTGACCCTGGCTGGGGGCTCAGTTCGTTAGAACAAAGTCCCCGTGCACTGAGGGCGTGTGTGGGTTTGATCTCGGTCAGGGCATATATAAGAATCAACCAATGAATGCAGAAATAAGTGGAACAACAAAACGATGTTCTTTCTCTCCCTCTCACCCTCTCCCTCTCCCCTCTTCCTTTCTCTCTCTTGCTCATAATCAACACTAATAAAAGAGAAAAATGGTAATTGGCGTACAAGCTACCCTTTTCATTGGCTAATCAGGGCTATATGCAAATTAACTGCCAACTAAGATTGGCAGTTAACTGCCAACAAGATGATGGTTAATTTGCATACGTAGGCACAATGCAGGGAGGCAAAAGGGAAAGCAGGAAGAAGCCCCCTGCCACTGACAGTGATCAGAAACCCTGGGGCCGCCTTTGCCCTGCCCCCCGGCCATGATCGGAGAATCAGGTGCCTTTGCCGCCCTGGCCAGTGATAGCAGGAAGTAGGTGTGGAGCCAGCAATGGGAGCTGGGCACGGTCGAAGCTGGCAGTCCCAGGAGCTAGGGGTCCCTTGCCTGGGCCTAAAGCGAAGCCCACGATCGCAGGGCCGCTGCAGCTGCGGGTCCCCGCTGCCCGGGCCGGACGCCCAGGCCAGAGGCGTCAGGCCTGGGCAAGGGGCTGATCCTGCGATTGGAGGGTGATGGGGGTCAACGCCTGAGGGGTCCCAGTATGTGAGAGGGGGCAGGCTGGGCTGAGGGACACTACCCCCAACACACACACCCAGTGCACGAATTTCATGCACCGGGCCCCTAGTCAATAAATAAAAAGTTAAAAAAAGAAAGAAGGGCAGCGCTGGGCTAATAGCTCTGCCTGCGCTGCTCACAGCACTGTTGTCTGAGGCCGTTCGCCAAAGGCTTTTCTGTGGCTTTGGGGTTTTTTTTTAATGAGCAGGGGACTTTGTTTTTAGTTAATGCTCTTTGAATATGCACTGCATCCAGAGTTCCAAAATGAGAAGAGATTAAAGTGTAGTTTGTGAAATCTTACCAATCACCTCCGATCTCATCTTTCCCATCCCCCCTTCTCCCTAATAATCCTTTTTAGTAGTTTGACTGGCTTTCCAATGTTTCTTTGTGCAAATAAAGCACACAAATTTACATTCTTATTTCTTCCATTTTGTAAAATTAAAGACAGCACACTGTACATGTACACACTGTTCAACACCTTGCTTTTTTCCTTACCAATGTAGCCTGAGATTTTCCATGTCGGCATGTGGAGAATCATTGACTCTTCCTTTCAGCTATCACTATTGTGAAGTTGTTCCTTATTTTGGAGGAACAAAAGTTGTTCATTTTTATTTTGTTTGAAATCCCATCCCCTATACAAAGGCATTTGGGCATGTTTCCAACATGCCCTTTCCTAACGTACCTGCAAGGAGTCGTCTTACCTCGGCACCGTCTCCCACATGTGCAGGTGGATCTGTAGGTAGCATCCCCCAGGGACACTGCTGGATCAGAGGGGAAACACATTTGTAATTTTGATAGATTTTGTCAAATTGCGCTCCACAGGATGATTCCATTTTGATTCACATTTTAACAAGTGTGAGTGCTATTTCCCCACAACCTCACCAGCAGGAGGTGTAGTCAAACGTTTGGATTTTTGCCAAGCTGACAGGTGTAAAGAACATCTCAGTATAGTTTTATTTGTTTATTTATTTTTGTTAATTCTCACCCGAGGACATTTTTTCCATTGATTTTTAGAGAGAATGGGAGGGAGGGAGGGCGAGAGGAAAAGAAAAAGAGAGAGAAATCAATATCGCCTGCACGTGCCCCAGTCGGGGCCAGGGATCGAACCTGCAATCCAAGTACATGTCCTTGACTGGGAATTGAACCTGGAACTCTTTGGTGCTCAGGCCGGCACTCTAACTACCGAGCAACACCCGCCATGGCTCAATATAGTTTTAATTTGCATTTTTCGGAAGTGTGAGCTCATTATGTTGTCATATGTTTAGGGACCATTATACTTTTCTGTGGATTTTTCTCATTTTTATCTTGTGTTATTGGTTGCTTGTTTCTCAATTTTTGTGAGTGATTCATATTTTTGGAAGGTTAGTTCATTGTGTTATGAGTTGTTAATATTTTTTCAGGCTAGGAATTATTCTCATCTAGTCAGATTCTTTTTATTTTTAAGTAGTCAGATTCTTTAGGTTACCCTCCCCCCTCCTCCCTGGTTTCCTGTGTTTGAAGGTTCAGTCTGTGGCCTTGGGACAGAGCCTGGTCCTGGTTGGTACAGAATGACAACCATGGCTTTCTTCCAGAATTTTAGGTTAATTGGCTGCAGGCATATTTTCAACAAGAACGTACAATAGCATGGATGTGTTTGAGTTTGTACTGTTACATGATGATAGGTATCTAGTGTGCGGTCATCATACTCATTCATGGACCCAGGAAGATGGAGGCACCATCTTTTTTTGGTTGTTGTTAACCGCTTTATTGATACATAGTTTATGTACCATGAAGTAAATTTCACTTCTTTGAAATATGCAGTTCAATAGTTTTTAGTGTATTTAGAGTTTTTCACCCATCAGCCTAACTTTATTTTAGAACATTTCATCACCCCCCAAAAAAATCTTGTATCCATTAAGCAGTCATTCCCTTGCCTCTTCTTCCCCCAGCCTCTGGATTTGCCTACTTCTGGACATTTCACTTAAACAGAATCATATACTATGTGGCCTTTTGTCTCTGGCTTCTCTCACTCAGGGTACTGTTTTCAAGGTTCATTCATGTTGTAGCATGTATCCATTCTTCATTCCTTTTTAAGGATGAATGATATTCCATTGTATGGATACATCGCATTGTATTTACCCCATTCGTCAGTTGCTGGACAGCTGTTCCCACTTTTTGGCTGTTGTAAATAATGCTGCTAAGGACACTGGTGCACACCTTGGTGTGTGGGTGTGTTTCCTTTTCTCTTGGGTGGATACGGAGGCTTTCAGCATCACCACCCTGGGAAGAAAATGTGGAGAATTGCACCTGGGCTTTTAAAATGTTTGACACAAAGTGACACACTCGCTTCTATCTCATTTTATTGGCAGTGCCATGACTGACTTCAGAGGGATGAGAAAATGCAATTTTGTCACAGGCCCAAAAGGAGGTGAACTGGAAATATTTATTTGGTGAATAGGAATAATTACTGCATAGGAGAGAAATGGCCATTCCTGAACAGAGTGATTCTGAAAGGGTTCACTAGTTCATTAGTGAGGTGGGAATTCCAGGGTAGAAATTATCTAGAACTAACTGTTCGACCTTGAGAGCTGGTTGGTGGAAAGACCTCGAATCTTTCAGGAATCTTTCAGCATAGAAGTGTGTGAGCTATTAGAGAGGAAAGGGGCAGCCCATGGCGTAATGTTAAATTGGTTTAGGACTGGACTGGGCTCCTCGGGGTTTTCACAGGGGCTTTGTTCAGAGGGAGCACAGACCTCCCCCAGCTCTGTGACTTGTGCTGTCACGCATCCTCTCTCTCACCTGCAAAATGTCTCCCTCGTAGAACTGGCACATCATGGGCGCTGAGCACAGGCTGTCACCTCGGTGACCTGACGAGCAGCCTTGGTCACTGAGTGAACAGGCCTGGCCTTCCCTGCGCCATTAGGTCAGGTTTCCTTGTGGAGCGCACAGTGCCGAAGGCCTGCCCTGTTCTCACGGCCTGGTTCTCCCAGGGTGGCTGACGAGGAGGTGGTGGCACTGACATGGCCGGTGAATATTCCGAGGCAAATAAACATTTTTTCCTCAGCCGGTGGCACAGAATTTGTAAACGAGTGTTTTCTGGGTCCAGAGACACTGAGCCGATGTGTACACACGCTTGGTTGGCAGTGCTGGAAACACAGCCCTTTATTATTTTTCTAAACAAAGCAGGACAATGGCAGTATAAACATTACCCGAACAAAAGCATTTGGCTATTGGAGATAAAACCAAAAGGAAAATAACAACTTCAGTTTTTTGGGGAGGGGGTTGTGTTTGGATATTTAGCAGCATTCTCATTTTTTAAGAATTAAAAAAAAATTACATGGTATGAGAACTTCTGTTTGTTTCTGATTATTAAAGTCAGTGTGAAATACATTAGGAAATACCATATCCCCCCCACCCCCTCCCCACCCGTCAGCTTGCTCTTGTGTGTTTTTTTGTTGTTCTTTTGGAGGAAGTGGTGGGAGACAGCAGGGCCTGAAGAGGCCTACTCAAAGCATGTGGACAAATGTGGACCCTATAGTAGAAGTAAAAGGTTTCACCCCAGTTCACCCAGCTCCTTCATGTCTGTTCTCGGTGCCTCATAGGCCACCGCTCCCATTTCCCAGAGGAGGAAACTAAGGCTCATCCAGGCGACTACAGAGTGGTGGGGAGAGCAGCCGTCTTTACAGAGTCATTTTTAAACTACAACAATATCTTTAGGCCATGTTTTGTATTCCATGAGAGCATTTATGGAAGTTGGTGAGGGAATGGAGAGGCGCAGAGAGATTAGGTTAGGGAGGGGGATGCTTCTAGCAGGTGGGGGTGGACTTGGTGCCCTGTGAGTCATTCATTCCTGTGGCAGATGTGTACCAGGCGCCGTGCCAGGTCCTGGAAGGCAGACAGCAGTTTGGAGACAGTGAGAGCCTCTGTCCTCTGAGAGCCTGTAGTCAGAGGTGGTAGGAGGAAGGAGGGAGAGATGGAGAGAGAGCCGGAAGCCCTGGCGGCAGCAGGTGGTGGCTCCTCCAGCAGAGGATCCCTGGAGGAAAGGGGAAGGGACGCAGGTGGGAGTTGGGGGTGGCAGGTTCAGTTTTGTCCTGAGATGGGGGGCAGAGCTGATGTGCCACAGGGGTGTGGGCCATCATGCAGCAATCTGTGAGGCCTCCCCTACTAGGGCGCCTGTGCCGTCTGTTCATTAGCATCATTAGGACAAGGCATGGTTCTCCAGCCAACCCCTGCTGTGCACCCAAAAGCATGCTTCTCGCCATATCCTCTGGACTCTTCTCTGTCCCTGTGATTATCATCACTCCCAAAACCTCTCCACTTGCTCTTCCCCTGCACGAATGGTTCCGTGTCTCTACCACATCTCTGCTCCCTGCCCCCGCCCAGCTCTTCTTGGACTTTGTTGCTGGATACCGCCTCCTGACTTGCATCCTTGCCCGTTCTCCACTGCTGTCCACGGTCCTCCTACCTTCTCCCAGAGGGACAGCACACCCCTCTCCACCCTAGATGCCAGTGGCACTAGGCCGTCTCCATTCTCCATGCCTGTCTCCACTCACGTCTGTCTGAATTCAAACTGCTTATTCTGCCTCTTTCTCCTGAGATCTGCACACCCTCCCCACCCTTACTTTCAGTGAAGGGTGCCTGTGTCCTCCTGGCTGCTCCCACGCCCCGTCTCGCACTGACATTTGGTGGTCAGGGGTTGGTTCTCTTGCTTTGTGTGTGTGTCTATCTCCTGCCTTTTCCCATTCCCCTGCTGCACTTGGATTCAGGGCCTCATCTCTCCTCATTACCTCTGTGTGGGCTGCTAGGTGGGCGTCCTGTCCTCCTCATCCTCCTGTTCCCACAGTCCTCACCCTGTTGCTGCTCGACCAGGGTTTCAGAACCACCGCCCTGACGGCCTCTTTGCTCCTAAACAGAAACCAGCTTCAGTAGCTTCGGCTTTAGCAGTAGTTCCTAAAATAATGTTAAGTCCTACACAGCTGAATGTTACTCATTTTAATAGTTCTTTTTCTTAAAAATGCCATAGTACTTTCACAGTTCCTCAGAAAGCTAAACACAGAGTTATATGATCTAACAATCCCACTGCTCAGTATATACCCAGAAGAGCTGAAAGCATATGCCCACACAAAATCTTATATATAAACTAGAGGCCCGGCGGGGGTGGGGGGGTAGGGGGGTCCCCTCAGCCTGGCCTGTGCTCTCTTGCGGTCCAGGAGCCATCAGTGGGACATCTTTAGCATTGCCATGGAAGCGGGAGAGGCTCCCGCCACCGCCACTCTGCTCCCCAGCCATGAGCCTGGCTTCTGGCTGAACAGAGCTCCCCCTGTGGGAGTGCACTGACCACCAGGGGGCAGCTCCTGCACTGAACATCTGCCCCCTGGTGGTCAGTGCATGTCATAGCAACCGGTCATTCTGCTGTTCAGTCTATTTGCATATTAGGCTTTTATTAGATAGGATGTTCACAGCAGCATTATTCATAATGGCTAAAAAATGGAAACCACCCAGATGTTCTCTACCTGATAAATGGATAAATAAAATGTGGTGTATCCATACAATAGAAAAGTATTCAGCCGTGAAAAGGAATGAAGTACTGATATAGTAAGAATTTAATGAGATAATTCCTAAGACAGTGCCTGGAACATAGGCAGTCCCTATAAGTGTTAGCCATTATTATTATTTGGAGGCTATGGCACAAATCTTGAAGGTGAATAACCAAAGTTGTCAATCCAAATTTCTTAGTATGTGAGGGCGGCCCTTACAGTGCAGCCCAGCCAGACTGCTGCTGTCCTTGCCCTTCCATACACCTCGCTGGCGGGTGCTCTGCCCGTGTTTTCTCCTTCCCCAGTGTACTGCGCATCCGTCTCATTCAGCAGCGGCATTGCCTCGGATGCACCTGACGCCCTGATATTCTCGAGAGCTGCCTGAAGCACCACTGCAGAATCTACTTTTGATGTCCTGTGTGAGGTTGTTGTCCCCCAGTCCAGACTGAAAGCCCCATCGTGTGTTTTCCTAAATCCCTGAGCCTGTTGGCATTGTTCTTTACGCACTCACATTTAACAGCAACTAAACCATTGACATGTCCTTGCACTATAATGATAAAGTGGTTATAAAACAGGACAGCAAAAACATTTTTAAAATGCAGGGCAGAGCCTGGACAGGGTGTCTCAGTAGTTGAGTGTGGACCCAGGAACCAGGAGGTCACGGTTCAATTCCTGGTCAGGGCACATGCCTGGGTTGCAGGCTGGATCCCCAGTAGGGGGTGTGCAGGAGGCAGCTGATAAATGATTTTCTCTCATCATTGATGTTTCTCTCTCTCCTCCCTTCCTGTCTGAAATCAATAAAAAAATATATATTTTTAAAAATGCAGGGCAGAGAGCATTTATGTACCCTACAAATGAGCAATTCTAGGAATGCACTCTAGAAAAACATGGTGCACGTGTCCCAAGACACACATGTACACACACCAGCACTAGTGATAGCATAAATCTGTAAATGGTCCAGACGTCCATCAGTGGGAGGATGAAGGGAAAGTTGTTAAATGTGAACATAGGCAAATGTTACACAGAAGTGACAGTGGATGAACCACAGCTGGCCAAGTCTCAGACACATAGTATTGAGGGACAGTGCAGGTTGTAGAAAACCATATATTGTTTAGTTTTACAATACTTTCTGTTTTTTTTCTTTATTGATTAAGGTATTACATATGTGTCCTTATCCCCCCATTGCCCCTCCACCCCCCCCCCCCCACTCATGCCCTCATCCCCCCTGGTGTCTGTGTCCATTGGTAGGCTTATACGCATGCATACAAGTCCTTTGGTTCTTCTCTTCCCTTTACCCCCACCCTCCCCTACCTTCACTTTCATAAAATTATTATTATTAAAGCAAGGGACCAAAGAACCCTGAACTTGAGCAGTTTTCCTGGGGCGGAGGTTGCGGGGAGGACCCCCTGTGTATGCACTGTGGTCATACTCTAGGCCTTGAGAGGGCGTGGGGTCACAGGTGCTCATTTTGTTTGTGCCTCTCATGTAGTTTGCACTTACTCTTTTATATGTACCCAGCAGTACATCACGAAGGGTAGGAAACCGAGAAGCAGCAAGAAGACATTAGGGCTGGTCATGCCTTTTCTGGAGCAGATTCTGACATTTAAGAGTAAGAAGGAACATTTCCGGTTTATGTAGCCAGCCAGTGTTGCCGAGTAAATAAAGCATGGGCATGCCTCCAGCAGAGGAGGGCGGAGGGAAATCATATTTTTATTCTGTACCAAAAAAGGAAGTTTACCTTTCAGCGTGGAGACTCGTTTTTTCTGAGTGGTATTTCAGATGACAGCTATTTCAAAGGAATGCAGACTTCTTGGATTGTTCAAGTTGATGTGACTGATTTAGTAGAAGTGTGTGTTACAGCCAGAGAGACACTATTTCTTAAGGATGTGAGTTCTGAGGAACACACTTTAAAAATAGTTTGGAGTGTCTGTGGTATTTCAGACTCCACCTGGCTGGTTTCATTGTATTTCCAGTCTGTAGAATCTCACCCGTTTCCCACTGAAGCTTTTTGAAGAGCATTATAGGTTCTTGCCTTTTGTTAGCCCCACAGGAAGGAGCCAGACAGGCCAGGCTCTGGTCCCCATCCAGCACTAACCTCTCCAGGCCTCGGCGCCTGCACACGGGCAAGTCCCGGGCCCCGAGAGCCCCCTCATCGTTGCCCCTGCCCACTTGATTCGGTGAACTGGTGGGGCAGGGTCCGCCTGTGGCAGCGGAGCAAGGTGGGCTTAGGAGGACATTGCTTCTCTGCCACCTCCTGGCCGCTTACATGTCTAGACAAGAAGGCCCTTTCTAAAGGCCTGCAGACTCAGCAAAGAAAATTCACTGTTCTTAAGACTTGGAGTACTGGGATTCTAAAGTCAGACAGAATAAGAAATAGGGATTAAGAGGATGGGACCGGAAGCCAGAGGCCTGGGATCAAATCCTAGTTCACCACTTGCTGGCATTGTACCTCCTCTGTAAAACAAAGATAAGAATAGTAACGCCCTGTCGGGTCATTATGAAGATTCAGTGAGGAGACTTGTGTGAAGTTCTTAGAATGTACCTGGCACGTCACCGGAGCTCAGTTAGTGCTGTCGAGCTCTGGTTAGAGAGCCTGTGTTTTATGTCACCTAAGTCAGCCCTGTATGATTACCCATGTCTGAGAGCTTTCTTGGGAATTTCAGCCGCGAAGGAGAAGCGTGGAAATGGTGACCATGTTTAACAGGTTGTATGTAGGCGCAAACTGGGAGGTGATTTCCGTCCAGCAGGCTTAGAAAAGCTCATGGCTTGCCTCACGTCACCCAGCTGGAAAGGCAGGATGTAGACCTATGTGGTCAAAATAAGAAATACCCACGTCAGCCTTGTGTGCTGCCCAAGCTTGGCTGGCTTTGCTCCTGAGCCCAGGCTGTTAGGGGTGTCCAGTGGTCTCTGCTCTGTGGCATATGTGCTGCCCTGTGGGGCCCAGGCTTTGGTGGCTCTTCGCTCCTGTGGTGCGCATTTATTAAGCAGCGGTATGGACAGTCGTCGTCGTCGTCGTCGTCTCCTCCCCTCCCCGCCAGGCAGTGTATCGTTGGGCAGGCGGTCGGTCAGTGGGTATAGCAGCTGTTTCTAACTCAAGGGGTAGAGACCAAAGGAAAACAGGAGCAGGGTGTTAACATGGTGGACTCTAAGTAGACAGGGTTAAGGGGAATTATTTTTATTATCTTACTTTTTTGCTTCTGTGTCCATTCACTCAGCACATGTTTATTGGGTGCTCAGTGTGCACCAGGCTCTGTTCTGGGCACTGAGGAGCTGGTGGTGAAGATAGGCAGGCCCTGCTCTTATAGAGAGCATGCGGGGCACAGGAGAGAAACAAATGAACTGAGCATGAGCAGGAAAACGCCAGTAGAGAGGAGGGCTCTGCTGACAAGTAAAACTGGTGATTTGATGGAGTGGCTGGTGGTTCCCAGGAGGCGATGTGTAAACTGAGATCTGCGTGACAAGAAAGAGCCAGTCGGTGACTTGGTGACTTGGTGACTCGGGAAGGATGGCAGGAGGAGGACGCAGGTGCTTAGAGTGAGGAGGGACAGTGGTGTGCGGTCCCTCTGAGGTGGCAGTGAGCGGACAGGAGAGTGCAGCACGTTGGTGGCACATGAGGAATTCACCTTCAGGTCCCTCCTTCCCCAGGGCACCCCAGGCCCACCTATAGGATGACTTGGCTTATCCTTTGACCTTTTGCTGAGGCAAGCCTGGCCTCTAGTCTCTGGGCTTGGCTTACCACCCTGTGCTGCTCAGCGTAGGGGTGGGGACAGGCCACCCTGTGAGCATTATGGACATCAGACATCACTACCTGAAGTCCGTGGAAGTAACTCCCTCAGCTGCCCACCGAAATCTGCCCTGTTTCTCCACGGCCGCCACCGGGAGGGTCATGGCTTTGGTTTTACACTATACGGTGTGGAAACACCTGCAGGGTTCCGTTTGGCAGTGCCTTGAGCTCCTTTTGAGAAAAGTGTTAGGTCACTGGTGTGCCTGAAACCAAGTCCGTGGGGTCCTGGCAGAGGGCATCGGGCTCCCCCCTTCTCTCAGTGCTCTCAGTGGCTCTTCAGGGGAGGCTGACAGCCACCCCCAGCGCCCCAGAGTGACCAGCCAGGTCTGGGTCACACAGAAATCTTGGGCGGTCTACATTTTCCCATGCAGCTCTGCAGTTTTTCAAACGTCTCACACTGGAAAGTTGTCCTGACCACATTTCCATTGCAGGGCCTACCCCATGGGGCGGGGTGGGTGTGTGAAGCCATCAGGTGCCCATTCCATGGTTCCCAGTCCTGGGTGGCATCGCCATCTGTCATTAGTGGGTATTTCTAGTAGCTGAGCCTCCAAGTGTTAGAAATGGAGACTCTGGCCCAGGGGTCACACGCCAGCTGCCATTCTTGGAGGAGGGAAGGGTTCTGAGGGGTGCTCTTCATACAGCCACAGACCTAAAGGAAGTCCTGCCTGTTGGCGCCCACAGAGCCCCTTAGGCCAAGAGGAGCATGCCGCTAGGCTTGGGCTGGAGTTCTCCCTGTGACAGGGCAGGTGCTAGGCTTGGGCTGGAGTTCTCCCTGTGACAGGGCAGGTGCTAGGCTTGGGCTGGAGTTCTCCCTGTGACAGGGCAGGTGCTAGGCTTGGGCTGGAGTTCTCCCTGTGACAGGGCAGGTGCTAGGCTTGGGCTGGAGTTCTCCCTGTGACAGGGCTGGTTGTAGGCTTGGGCTGGAGTTCTCCCTGTGACAGGGCAGGTGCTAGGCTTGGGCTGGAGTTCTCCCTGTGACAGGGCAGGTGCTAGGCTTGGGCTGGAGTTCTCCCTGTGACAGGGCAGGTGCTAGGCTTGGGCTGGAGTTCTCCCTGTGACAGGGCTGGTTGTAGGCTTGGGCTCTCCGTGGTCCCTTGGAGATGGCAGAGAATTGAGTCATTTGTCAGAAAGGGGGTCTTGGGAAATTAAGGATTTGGGGAGACCATGTGGCTTATCCGATAATTTTAGAAGTACGGAGCCTGGTCACTGGCTGCCTGGTGCCTGGTCCAGCAGTCACAGTGCTGGACTTGGATTCCTGGTCCCCTGTGTCCTGGTTCTGTGCACACTACCACAACACATTGTTTGCTTTTGAGCATGGTTTGTTAAGAATGCGGTCCATGATTTGTGATTTGCAAAGCTACTTTGAGAAGTAGCAGAGAGGTGGGGTCATGAAAGAATTCTCTTTCCTTTATGACATGATTACACACCACAGTCATCAGGGTGTTTGACCCTTGACCCAGCGAGGGAGGTGTAGCCCATCACACTCCCATTTCCTGGACTGGGGGACTGAGGTTAAGTAACTACATTACATGGCAAGAGTGGAGCTGAAATGGCAGAACTAGGTCTTCTGACCCTGGTGCTTGCTTTACGAGATCTTTAAAAATGACTGCACTTCAACACCTGTGTAGGCTGCTCTTCCGGAAACTAAATGGTCAGGCACGTTGGTAAAGAAAATTGGAATTCCTTATGTGTGTTTCCAGTAGTGGGTTTCTGCTTTTAGACAAATGAAGAACAGGTAACGTTATAGGAGGTGTCGGAAACCTGTTTTGAACTGCCCTGTGCTTGTTCCTGTGACTGCTGGGTCCTGGGAGGAGCTGCCCAGGTGGCTCTGTGGGAAGATCTGCCTTGTGTGAAGGGTGGCATTGTCCATGGGAGCAGGGTGCTTTCTCCCTGGTCAGCCCCTCATAGTCCGGCCTCCACGTCTCCACCTGACCATAGGCTAATTGACACGCCCTCGGGACTCTTCCGCCCCTGGAAGGGAGAGCGGAGAGTGCATGGACAGTTTGCCTGCTTTATTGTCTACAAGTCAAGTCTAAAATACTGGGTTTTCCTTGGAATTTTTTAAGCATGTACATGCAGTTTTTTAAAGCCCACTTTTTGGATAGTGATATACAGTTTGATTCTCTACCCAACAAGAAGTCATTGAAATTTGGATGCCCCCATTCAGTTAGTGAAGAGGACATTTCTTTCTTTTTTTGGCTGAATCTTACTGTTTTTCTGGTGTGCGTAAAGGATTTTTCCCCTCTTCATTCTCTCGCCTGCATGAGTAGAAGCTATAAGCTCTGTTATTGCTAGCGTGGCTGATGCAGAGCCATAATAGTCCTTTCTCTGGAGGCTGAAATGACCACTGTGGGCAAGAATGTGGCAGCTGTCCATATTGTCCTGACTGGACTGTTGTCTTTTGGAGAGTCAGCTCGGGCCGGTCACGTGAGCTGAGGTCTCAGCCACCCCCTGGCTGAGCTTCCTTGTGATGGTCGTGGTACCCTTTTCTCCTGTAGGAAGATGGAAACGTGTCCTCACTCAGGGGCTGCATGCACAGGAAAATGAAAGCCAGCTAATCGAGGCTTGCAGAGTATTCTCAGACTTCATGTTGATGTGTGTGTCCTATAGTGACATGTGGTCCTCACCTTGATATGCCTACAGATCATGGCAGCTTGGTAAGAGTGTTATGTTCTCTACATGCTATCCCCAGTTACTGTGTGCCTGGGGTTTTGAATAGTGTCCCCAGGAGATTCTGGTATGTGTGGTCAGTGGACCCAGTGCTGTAGGAAGCAGGAAGGGGGCCGTGTCTTCTCCCCACAGCTCCCCCTGTCACCTGCCTTGAGGAAAATGAAGTGTATGCGAAGCATAAGAGGCTGCCAGACAGATAGTTTGAACTGCTATCTGGGCTGAAGTTTCAGTTCAGTTCATTCAGCAGTATTTATTGATTATGACTGGATTGTTACAGTCAATATTGACTGACCTGTGACTGTTAGGTTTTGGAGGCAGGGAGAGACGATTATTGCTATTCCCTCATCGCTGGTCTTGATCCTTGATCCCTGAAAAGCTACTGTCAAAAAGTCTTGTCGGGTCGGGTGCACATCTTCGCAGCACACAACCAGCCTTTTGCCCGGGCGCCACAGAAGCACAGCAGCAGAGAGACACGTGGGCTCTGCTCAGGGCCCATCCGCGCTGCTCTGAGCCAGAAAAGCCTCTTTTTTTCTCCTGTTATGGGCACTCTTGGTTTAGCAGGAATTTCCCCAGCCAGCTCTGGAAGCACATTTTTTTTAATGGAATTCTTCTTGTCTCAAGGCTAGGGGCCTCACTCTAGCCTTGGAATTTTTTTTCTTCTGCTTGCTGATTTTTAGTCTATTTTCAGGCTCCACTGTCTTTTGAATTCTTGTATTTTCAATGCCAGAATTTTTCTTCCCCAGCTTGACCCTGCAAACGTGGTGATTCAGCTGTTCCTTCATGGGCGTCATCATGAGCCACTCTCAAAAAGTGCCGTGAGCCCAGCTCCCCCCGGGGTGCCTGTGCCGTGGGTAGGTGTGTCAGGAGAGCCTGGCTGCTCCCCGCACTCGTGCAGCGGCCCGGCCCGCTGGAGGCTCTGGAGGCAGTCAGTGCTGCGCTTGTGTTTGTTGTTTGGCTGTTGCCCGCTTTCCTCCTCCCTGGGTGCTTTGCACAGAGCTCAGGGGTGCGGGTGATAGAAACGTGCATTGCTGCTGGTTACAAGTGGGCTTGTGCGGCTGAGAGGTCCAAGGAGAGGTTCAAAGGATGGTCTGTCTTGTTCCTTCTGGCTGCTTGCTTGCTTCTTTGTCATCTTCAGACTTAGGTAAAGCCTGGCCCTGTAGTGGCTTCCAGCAGCTCAGCAACCTGCTGGCTTCCTAGTAGTTTCAGAGCCCATCCAGAGAGGTAGGTCTGCAGGAGGTCCAGTCTGGATGGTCAGTCGGCCCCTGATCTAGCCACTATGGCTGGGGGCTGGTGGTGCTCCGACTGATGGGGTCTGAGCGGGCCTGCTCCTGGTCACTTCCCCTCTGGAAGACCAAGGCTCTTTACAAGATAAGGCAAATGGATCTTGCACAGGCAGAAACAACAGATTCCATTTCTAGTAAAGATTCTTTGGCTTTAAGAACCTTCCCTAGTCCTGGGAACTAACTGTAGAAAGGTCAGTGTCCCAAAGTGAATAGTCTGTGCTTTTGAGATGGAGTCTCCAGAGCTCCCCAGGGCCTCTTGGAAGACCTGGCATAAATGCGCACTGCCCACTGGGCAGCTCCCCGCACCGCTGAGAGGTTCCATTTCTTTGCTTTTCATTGGATTTTATCAGGTCATTGTGGTTACCAATAGTCGTCTCATGTGTATCAGTCATTTGGCTGCCTCCACTCAAAAAAATCTAAAGTTGTAACAATTGTGTAAACTCACTTGCTTCATTCACCACTATGGTAAAATCCTTCTAGTAATTCCTGATAATAGTGTTAATGAAAAAACATTCAAACCTGTGAAGAATTTTTGTGAGTTTATTTGAGCCAAACTGTCGACAATTGCCGAGAAGCAGAATTGGGACTGTGCTCCGGAGAACGGCAGTTTTTCACCTTGTTTTATACATTGCGATCCAAAGAGGAGACGTAAGTGGGTCACATGAAATCCACTGGTGACAGATTAGGAAGGCGGGAGAAAGCAAAGCGGAGAGTGGATAAAAAGTAAAATGATAGACACATGCTTCCTTTACTTAGGTGGTGCAGGATAGTTAACAGTCAACAAGTAACACGATAACAATAACAATGAAGGGATTTATGGTCTCTGTTCTGGTGCCCAGGTACATTTGGTTGTCTCCCAACGGAGAGGGGCGGGAGTTACAAGTTACTCTGACATTTCATAGGTATATTATCATAAATGCAAAAAGACAGTAGGCTCGGTTAAGGTAAAAATTGACCTTGTCAGGGAAGATACCCGCCTAGAACATGACTACCCACCATAACTGCTTTTAGTTGAAGTTTTAATTTCAGACATCCTTTGTGGTGACTTTAGGTCTTTAAGTTTGCAAGACCGCCACGCAGGCCTTCCCCGAGCTTGTCAGGTTAGCATATAGCCCTTATGTCCACAATAGAAATATTTCTAAAGGCATTTCTAGTTCCTGATGTCCTAGTGGCATTTGTCCCTTCCATTGTCAGCATATAATTTATGAAAATGAGTCCTGCTACTTTTTTCTTTTAGTCTCTATCTTACAAAGTTTATTTTCCCTTCTTGTTTTGACAGTGTTCCCACCACTACCCTCCCCATATCTGTCTTGGAGGTCCTAATAAATGGCTGCATGTTTGTGAACTTATCATATTCCTGCACGCTTGAGTGAAGAGCCCAGAAGGTAACAAATTACCCCGTTTAGTTACTTTTGCTTATACATTAGTTCAGGCTCAGCAAGTTGGAGAAAAGAAAACTGGCAAATTGAGAAAGCAAGTTTGGACAGTGGAGGAAACATTCATTCGAAAGCGAGTGAGAACAAAACACAATTCAGATTCTGGAACTAACACCATGTGTGTATTTGAGGATGGTGTGTGTTTGGGGCTGGCTTTTGGGAGGAGATACCTGGCAGATGTTTTTGGGGAGGGGGAGGTGTTTACTTACTGCCCAATCTGAGGTTGAGAGGGCGATGTTTTAAAAATGGGAAAACCGAGGTCTGAGTAGGACAAGTGCGACAGAGCCACAGAACAGGGGTCCAGTCTTCAGCCTGGAGGAGCCTAGGAGAGCTGAGCCAGGCTGGCACTGCTGTGGTCCCCCAGCCTACTCACGTGTCACAGGTTCTTACGGATGGGATTGGAAGGCTTTTTGTTGTGTGTGTGTGTGTGTGTGTGTGTGTGTGTGTGTGTTTAATCCTCACCTGAGGATATTATTAAATTGATTTTTAGAGAAAGAGAAAGAGCGAGAAAGACATGGATGTGAGAGAGAAACAGTGATTGGTTACCTTCTGTATGCGTCCTGTCTGGGGATCGAACCCGCCACCTAGGCATGTGACCTGACCTGGAATCAAACCCACAACTTTTTTGGTGTACAGGATGACACTCTGATCAACTAAACCGCGCGGCCAGGGCGGAATTGGAAGTTTTGATCTGCAAAGTCTTGGGTGAGGCGTGTAACCCATTTGGCCATGAAAATAGTTTCTCAAAGGTGCCTTTGGGTGTTTTATCCTACCAGGAATTTCTTTTCTTTTTTTTAAAATGTGTTTTTATTGATTTCAGAGAGGAAAGGAGAAGGAGAGAGAGATAGAAACATCAATGATGAGAATCATTGATCGGCTGCCTCCTGCCCGCCCCCTATGGGAGATTAAGCCCACAAGCTGGGCATGTGCCCTGACCGGGAACCGAACCCTGACCTCCTGGTTCATAGGTTAAATACAAACCACTGAGCAATACCAGGCCTATCGGGAATTTCCTATCTCCAGATCTCCGCCTTCCCACCATTTGTTAGTTCTGAAAGTGGCTCTTGTCTGTAGCTTTAAGAAAATGGCAGGCAGTCATTCGTATTACATAAACTTTATATATATATATATATTTTAATATAACAAGCATTTTATTAGTTTTTTCCTCCTTGAAGCCTATTTTAGAGACTGCTAACAGATGTCTTTGCAGGTGGAGCCTGTGAGGGCCGCCCCTGCCTTGGTCTGCAGCCCATTTCTCTTCCCAGCCTGCGTCTGTCAGCAGGAGCACCCAGACCTTTGCTCACAGGCACTCTGCCCTCTCTTTGCTACCAAAGGCCTGGGAGACTCTGTGGGTGCCCTGGCTGTGCCTCATGGCCTCTCCCTAGTCTTTCTGGGAGGACGCCAGGTCCAGCTGTTCTGGTCCACCCCCCAAGGTGGCAGGACTAGAGAAGGGCAGCAGAGCCCAGCGTACCATGTCTCCCTCAGGAAATTGTGGTGTTTTGTGTATTTTTCATTATATTGTCAACCGTTTGGGGCCTTTTTACCAGGATGGTTTGCTGTCATGCTTAACTGAAGCTGCTTTCATACCTGGAGGAAGGTGATCCCAGCTCTACCTGCTTCTCCTTGAGAAGTGGGACAGTCTGACCTGCTGTGTGCCAGATGGAATAACGAAGTGCCATGTTCCTGGCACATCGCACAGCCCCTGGGTATTAAGTACCTCCGAACGTTACTGCTGATTTTGACGTGTGTGCTTTAATCTGGGAGATGCTTATTAAAAATCAGAGTCTTTTTTTCTTTTCGAGGCCCACCTCATCTCTGCCGGCACTGACTGTTGCTGTGAATGAAAACAATTAAAATCAAGTGTGCGGTCACTGTGAGAGTTTCTATGCCTGGTCCTTTGGCAAGCCTAAGCAGATTCGGGAGAGCCGCCAGGTAGTGGAGAGGCACACTGTCCCTGCCTTCAGCTGGAGCTCCGTTCTGTGGAGGCAGGACTCTTGTCATATTGGAGAGTAGGGAGAGGTCGCATTGGCCAGAGCAGATGTACTGATTGTCACCAGGGTGAGATTTTACGAGCTGTCTTTCTTATTTGCATTGCAGCATGTGATGAGTGATGGCTGATGGCATTTCCTCTGGCTTTCCCCCACCACACATCTTTTGTTGACTTATTCTTTCGGCTGCCCATCGCCTGTCTGAGGCTTTTGATAAAGGTGGGAGTCATGCGTTGTTTGTCTGGCAGAAGCCTCGCAGCAGCTTGATAGAGAGTAAGGCACGAGGAGGGGAGAGGGGAGGAGAGGTAGCCTGGTGGTGGCCTTAGTCAGCTCCAGGCTTCAGGTTCCTTATCTGTACCAGGGGAAGAACAATCTTTACCCAGAAGGTTTTCATGAGTATTAAGTGAGACAGCCTGGCCCGAGAGGCGCAGCAGGCATAGGTTGGGGACGGGGCAGTGGGTGGTTGGGGACGGGGCAGTGGGTGGTGGGGGACGGGGCAGTGGGTGGTGGGGGACGGGGCAGTGGGTGGTTGGGGGACGGGGCAGTGGGTGGTTGGGGGACGGGGCAGTGGGTGGTTGGGGACGGGGCAGTGGGTGGTTGGGGGACGGGGCAGTGGGTGGTTGGGGGACGGGGCAGTGGGTGGTTGGGGACGGGGCAGTGGGTGGTGGGGGACGGGGCAGTGGGTGGTGGGGGACGGGGCAGTGGGTGGTTGGGGGACGGGGCAGTGGGTGGTTGGGGACGGGGCAGTGGGTGGTTGGGGACGGGGCAGTGGGTGGTTGGGGACGGGGCAGGGGGTGGTTGGGGGACGGGGCAGTGGGTGGTGGGGGACGGGGCAGGGGGTGGTGGGGGACGGGGCAGTGGGTGGTTGGGGGACGGGGCAGTGGGGGGTGGGGGACGGGGCAGTGGGGGGTGGGGGACGGGGCAGTGGGTGGTTGGGGGACGGGGCAGGGGGTGGTTGGGGGACGGGGCAGGGGGTGGTTGGGGGACGGGGCAGGGGGTGGTTGGGGACGGGGCAGGGGGTGGTTGGGGACGGGGCAGTGGGTGGTTGGGGGACGGGGCAGTGGGTGGTGGGGGACGGGGCAGGGGGTGGTGGGGGACGGGGCAGTGGGTGGTTTGGGATGGGGCAGTGGGTGGTGGGCAGCTTTGTCTGGCAGTCCCTGGAGTCTCCTGGACTTTTCCTCATTTTATAAATGAGGAGTAACCTACATCACTACTTCCTGTTTCTCCCCTCAGGTCTCTTCAGCTTTGAAGACCATACTGAGGGTAATTTCTGGCAAAAGTCCTTCCCCGTGCCTGCCTTTGCAGCACTAACAGCCAGCTGGGGTGGTGGTTCTGGCTTTGCATCTTCAGATCCCCTCTGCTCCCTCCCCTGGCAGACGTGGCCTTCCTGAGGAAATGGACATTGTTTTCAGTCTGTTTCATAAATTTAGTCAACAGGGTTAAATGATGTCAGGCACAGTACTAGGTGTTGGGTATTCATTGGTGAAAAGACTAATGGGTCACCAACCTTGTGGACCAGTGCCCACTGTCGGAGACATGGATCTCACTCTAGCTCAGTAAACGTTTCTTTTCTGGAGAGGGAATAGACATGTTTGTGGCATAGGGCTGGGTGAGCCAGTTCATGCAGAACCCTGAGCCTCAGTTTTCTCCTCTGGAAATGAGGGGGTTGGGCTAGAACCAGATTATTTCTGAGCTGCATTATACAGCTCGGGCCAGATGCTGGAGACTCGAAAGTCTAGCCATGCTCTAGAAGAGTAGTTGGGAGCCTTTATAAAGAGTCAGGAGAAAAGGGTTGCTCACGGAGAAATCCCTGGGCAGTTTTAAGCATGTGGACCTAAGCCAAATGCTAAAGGTGTAGAGAGGCATTTTGTGTATAAGATATACTGAGATGAGAGGCTTTCTTATCCCCAAAGATTATTTACAATCAACCTTTCCCAACATTGCTTCTGTAGTTGGCTTTTGCCGTGCAATGAAAAGACAACGCATAGAAGAGCCATTTCAATGGAGGCATTTTGAAAATAGAAAATAATCATAATGTTTACTTCCTTTCTTCCAAAGGCTTAACCTTTAACCTGTCATACTGATCTTTCCGTTTTGAGAGAGAGATGGGATCTCTTTGATCCTCGGGAGGCTGGAGTATGTCCAGTGTTCCCCGACATGCCCCAATACCTGCTGCTGGCAGAGTGGCTGCCCCGAAGCGGCCTGCTGTCACGGCGCTCCTGCACAGTGAGTGTTTTTCTTTCTTTCTCTAGGTCATGGCTTCCAGCTTCTCAGAGCTGAGTCTCCAGCAGAGGAAACAGAAATGACTGTCGGGGGCCTGGCTCCAGGTCTGTCACGAAGACTGAGCCTTGGCACGGGGCGAGCTTGCTCAGGACGGGAGAGTCTCTCTCTTTGAAGGGCTTTACGTTCGTTACAGAGAAAATAAAGATGACGACTTCGTCAATCAGACGGCAAATGAAAAACATTGTGAACAATTACTCAGAAGCCGAAATAAAAGTGCGGGAAGCCACCTCCAATGACCCCTGGGGCCCGTCCAGCTCCCTGATGACCGAGATCGCGGACCTGACCTACAATGTGGTGGCCTTCTCGGAGATCATGAGCATGGTGTGGAAGCGGCTCAATGACCACGGCAAGAACTGGCGGCACGTGTACAAGGCCCTGGCGCTCCTGGACTACCTCACCAAGACGGGCTCTGAGCGGGTGGCCCAGCAGTGCCGGGAGAACATCTTTGCCATCCAGACCCTGAAGGACTTCCAGTACATCGACCGCGACGGCAAGGACCAGGGCATCAACGTGCGTGAGAAGTCGAAGCAGCTGGTGGCCCTCCTCAAGGACGAGGAGCGGCTGAAGGCTGAGAGGGTCCAGGCCCTCAAAACCAAAGAGCGCATGGCCCAGGTTGCCACCGGTATGAGCAGCAACCAGATCACCTTTGGTCGCGGCTCCAGCCAGCCCAACCTCTCCACCACCTACTCGGAGCAGGAGTATGGCAAGGCTGGGGGATCGCCAGCCTCCTATCATGGCTGTGAGTAGTAAAGATGTGCCTCACCCTTTGCCAGTAGCGCTGGGCAGCAGGTGGGAGGGGCCCTTGGGCTGAGCGAGATGGTGCGTCGTCTCGGCTTCTGGCCGCCCAGACAGCAGTATTCCTTCGTCTGCACTGAGTTACTGTGACAAAGGGGCTTTCGGCCTGTGACTGCTTTGGCTCCAGTGTCTCAAGAGCCTCTGCTTCTGAGTCTGCTTCTGTACACCTAGGCAGGACTGCCTTCGGGAGAAGGGGAGGAGGCAGGCCTCCTCTTTCCTCCTGGGAAGGGCCGCAGTGAAGGGCTGCCTGCTGCACACACAGTGGGGAGTTGACTGTACTTGGTAGCTGGGAGGAAACAAGTGCTTTTTCTGGATAATCTTGTTTCTTTAATCTCATATTGTTTTTCTAATGATTGGGCTACAGGTCTCCTGACCGGCTCAGTGTACTTTCTACTTTGGCATCAGAGGGCAGGAGTTGGTATGTCTCTGTGTCACTGAAACAAGGCCTCCGCAGGTGTTCCTGTGGGCAGGGGCTCCTTTCCCACCTGCAGATGAGAGTTCGTGGTGCTTTGTTGGCATGGCCGGGTCTGTGCTGGGGGGCTGTGTCCTCGTTTTGCATGTCGGATCACCCTTGGCCCAATGTTCAGAGGAGGTGGCAGGGAACAGAAGTGGAGTTCAGGCCTGATGGAAGCTGGCCCCTGTGAACAGAGTGGCATCCTGGCTGCTCACTGGAAGCGGTCCCAGGAATCGCTCCTTGGCCTTCACAGTGCGGTGTAGAGACAGGTGGCCCAGTGGCCTGGGGGTGGGCTGCAGTGGAGGATGCAAAAATAAAAGTATAGGTCCCCATACTCTTTCTGGAATCAGTAACACTTAGGTCAGCATTTTTTTTAAAGGAAGTTGTTTGTATTTTGACAAACCCGCCAACCCTTGCTTAATCAGTGGTCTGCTAACATTTCTTGCTTTTTTGCAGGTTTAAATTTGACATTGCACAGCCACCGGTAGCATTTTGAGACATGTGTCAAATAGGAAATTTGCATAGTAAAGTCAAACGCCCTGCCTCTAGAAATTGTAAATTATTGCCAAGCTGGGAGAGGTTAGCGTTTTCTTGTCCCGTCAGTTCCTCACTTAGTTTGAACTCTGCTTAAGCAAAGGTTGTGACCTTCATGAAAGCCTGCATCTTGGAAAAAATATAACCTGCATCTCCAGAGGTCTCCTTCCAGGCTAGGGTGCCCAGAAAATAAAGACTGCCCTTCAGGAGAGAAGTTGTTTGTTTCTCTCAAGTTAGCTCTCTCCATCCCCCAGAAAGGCCTGCAGTGGGTTGAATTGGTCTCTAGGCCCGTTGGCTTCCTCTTGGGAAGTGGCTGTCGTTGTGCTGTGTGGCCACAGGGAGCTGCTCCTCTCTCTACCTGCCCTTTGCAGTCCTTGTTCCCAAGAAGCCAGAGGCTACAAAGCGAGGGGCTGGAATAGTGCTGTGTGTGGGTGCTCCAGTGGCAGGGGAGAGGTCACGGAGGGGGCAGGTGGGTGCCTGGGCGGAGCCTCTCACCACGGGTCCTGCCGGCCTGACACTGGGCTGCCTGCTGCTGCCAGCTCCATGGTTTTTGGTTCCCTCAGGGCTTGAGCTTGAGCTGCATGTTCAGGGTCAGAATGTGGTGGGTCAGCAGGCTGTTCACTGCCCCTGAGAATGCCAGGCAGGCATTGGCCTCCGCTGGAACCTCTGCCACTCCCTCTCCCTCTAATGGCCTGTCTTTTTCTGTGTGTGTGTATGTCCCTGCCCAACAGCGCCCGAGACCTCGCTGTGCCCCCAGCACCGCACGGGGGTCCCGCTGGGTCAGAGCGAGGAGCTGCAGCCGCTGAGCCAGCATCACCCCTTCCTGTCGCACCTGGGGCCGGCCTCCCACCCAAATGGTGACTGGTCCCAGCCCTGCCTCACTTGTGACCGCGCAGGCCGAGGTGGGACGGCAGTTTGGTTTTCTCCTTCCTAGAAATGCTGGGCAGCTTGCTGGGGGGTGCGTGTCATGTCAGTACAGCCAACTCTCTCCCTGTGTCCTCTGGACCTCGGGGTCCAGCTCCAGAAGACCCAGGGCCCTTTCTTCCTCTCCCCCAGGAGCTCACGTCCTGGTCATGCTCCCCTCATGCTGCCATGTCACTGGCTAGAAGTTCCGCCCATGGCTTAAGAGGGGAGCTGCTGTTTGGGTCAGGCACGGGGGGCTGTCCATGCTCCTGTGTCCCGTGCCCTGAAAAACGTGGAGGGCTTTCCTGTCTGCAGACCCAGGTGCCGCGGGGGACCAGACCACGTGGCTTGTTGAGCCGGAAAGGTGTGGTTACGTCTCCATGCGGCAAACCGAGGGCTCGGCGCATGGTTGCTGGAAGCCATCGTCCTGGATGCAGTGACACGAGCATCCTGAGGACAAAATGGGGTTGTTTTTGCTTCTCAATTAACTGCTGTTCTTCCTAAAATCCCCATTACAGTGGTGAACAGAGAGTTAGCTGTACTGTCGGTTCTAGGTCACAGTGTTTGAAGATACCTAATTCAATGGGTAATTAAAAATGGGGCTTCTCTTTTGACTAATTAATAATGTATCCTGGTCAGAGACAACAACTGTTGCAGGTTCAACCGAAAACAGATTTCACTGTTGCCTACAGGAAAATGCTCCCTATCTACCTGCCCTTGGTCCCCAGTGGGGCCCTGCCACAGAGAAGAAAGCTTTATTAGAAGGGTGCCAACAAAGAGCCTCTGTGAGCCTCCAGGAAGGTGTGGCCAGCCTGTATTCAGGCTGGAGACAGGGACTGTTTATTCCTGCCTCATTAATACTGCAGCGTTTGGATGTGGGCATTTGTGTGGTCACTGTATTTAGCTCTGGGACATTTTCCTTTGTGCCCCCATCTTCCTCAGACAGTTTACAGAGGACTCTGCAAGGAGGGCCAGTGTGGCACAGTGTTCCCAGGGAGCTCCGAGTGTGCTGAGCTACAGTCTGCCTCCCACCAGACCTTCGGGGCTGTTCCCGCAGGCCCCGAGCTCCCCGAACTCCAGGATCTCCCTTTGTGTGTCTCCCAGGTTCTACCATTTAGTAACCGGCAGGTCTCTGGTGAGACTCTGGTCAGCTTGTATTCACTGGCCCTCCAGCTCTTCTGTGGCGGCTGCCTCTCCTGGGACCTGGCATTAAAATCAGGCTGACACGCCCCTTCCCCCCCTCCCACTCTGCCAGGACCAGACACCCTGCTCCACCAGGCCATCTGCCCACCGCCCCTCTGCCCTGCAGTTCCCGCCACGGGGGCTCCCTGTATATCTGGCAAGGTGCTCAGGGCATGCTGCCCCGGTGGGTTTCTCTTCTCCTTCAGCTCTGGTGGGAATTAAGGATAAAAATGAGTTTTATTTATTTTTTTGAGGATTTCTCCCACCCTAGATGAGTTTTGGGCTAACAGGTGTTACATGGTGTCATGTGTCATGCTTCACCGTGTGTGCATCCCTCCCTACACTTCACACGCTCCAGGACAGGGCTGTGGGGGCAGGGCTGTCCCGTGACTCCTGTCTCTTCTTTCTTAGCACCTGGCGAAGTGTTGAGTAGCAGCCTTGCTTTGGAACCCAGCAGTGGAGAAGTCAGACTGAGAACCAGCATTTCCTGGGCTCATGAAGTGCAGGCTGGGATTCAGGGGGACATTTGTGAGAGCACACTTGGGACCCAGACCCCTCAGGGGAGGCCCAGTAGGCACGGTGCAGACCAGGGCGGAGGCAGGGAAGGCAATTGCGAGAAGACCCCTTTGTGGGGAGGCTCTGCATGGTGGCCGCTGTTCGCACCCCCAGTAATCGCGGCCGTTTGAGGAGAGCTTCCTTTTCCTACCATACCCATGTCCCCTCCCTGTGCGTCCTCCCTCCCCATCCTCCCACAGACATCTCTAGGCCTCATCTCAGAAACCTCTCCAGTGCTGTCCTTCATCTCTAGTTCCATGTCCTCAGTTCCCTGCCAGCTTCCTGGTTGGCTTCTTCCCCATTCTTATCCACCCCCTCCCCCCACTTTATACATCAGGTTCTGATCTCTGATCTCAGAAAGCTCCTCTGGATCCCGGGGTCCCCAGAGCGCCCCGCTCAGAGCCTTTGGTGTGGCGGATAGTCCCTCCCTGGTGGTCCTTGGTCGCTTCCTGCCAGTTTGAGTCTGCCGAGGTCTGCCTTGGGCACCACTCTGGGTGAAGCCTGCCCCAGCTGCACTCCAGCTCCCACGTTTCCTTGTTCATTCAGCAACTATGTATTCCGTTCCCGCTGTGCGCCAAGCACTGTGCTAAGCACAAAGCAGAGGCCCTGCCACTACTAACGGGAAGAGAGACAATAAACCGCAGACATTATTCACTGTTACATGATGAGCGCTTGGTAAAACAGCAAACAAAACCCAAAGCGCCCTGCCTTGGCTGAGAACAGGGAAGGTGGTCTGGAGGGTGTCAGAACAAGCCTCTGAGAAAGTGATGCTGGGGCAAGGCTTGGAGGAGGAGGAACGAGCTGTTGAACATCTGGGAAAGCGCCCCAGACAGATGGCGGGAGCCGCAGGGCAAAGGCCCTGAGGTGGGCGTCTGCTCAGGTGTCTGTGGAGCAGGAAGGGGAACAGGAAGGCGGCCAGTGTGGCTGGAGCTGGTGAGGGAGAGGGGTGGGTGAGGTCAGGGTGGGAATACAGCAGAGGCGGGCCTGGAGAAGGGGTAGGTCCACCTGTCAAACTGACTCAGGCAGGGAGCAGTTCTTTCCATCCCTAATCCATCTCAGACTGGTACTTTTGTATCAGTGTTTTGGTTTGTAGCAATGTCAAGTTGCTATAAAAGTCTAAGTTCTTTCTCTGCCTGTCCTATGCTGTCCTGTGCCATATGCTAACTAGACTGATGGTGGGCTTTTGGGTCATTGCAAACCCTTTGGCTTTTACTCAGTGAGCTGGGGAGGCATGGGTGGGTTTGGAACTGAGGAGGGACCTGATCCGATTTAGGGATGAGAAGGCTCAGGAGGACCCTCCAGCTATGTATGAAGCAAGGTGGGCCCAGGAAAGCCAGTCAGGAGACCACTGCCCTCATCCAGGTGGGAGACGATGTGCCTCGATCTGATGGGGGGCTGTGGAGGTCTGGGTGTATCGTGACCGAGAGGGATAAGAGTGATAAGACTTGCTGCAGGACTGGGCCAGGGGAGAGGCGTTTGGGACAGCTCTGATGACTGTTGTCCCCTGACGAGAGGGCAGCTGTTAGAAGAGCAGGTGTGAGCAGAGGCGGGATTGCTTCTGGACATGCTGATGTGCCTACCAGGCTCGCAGGTGGAGTGGAGGAGGTCTGAGACGTCTAGGGCGTAGGGAGCATTCCAGGCTGAAGGTGCCTCCTGCACTCTGGCCTCCCCTGCACTCACATGGTTTCATTGTTCCTGGTTCCCCCCCATATCGAGGCTGGCTCCTGGGCCCACCTGTGTTGGCTGCCTCACTTGGTCATGGGGAGTAGTCAGAACAGCTGTGCAGGTGAAGCTGTGGGGCCCTGAGGTGGTCTCTCGGGTTGTGAGGGGTTGGGTTTTGCCTAAGACTATCCAGACAGGGTAGCCAGCTTGTATGGAGTGAACAGCCCACTTGTCCCCCTGCCCAGGGCTCTGTCCACCCTCCCACATTCTGCAGAGCCACTCGTGATGTTCAGCAGGCTGTGGGAAAATTGTAGATGTTCTTGGGGTGGCGGGAACCCATATCAAAGGCCCCACACGGGTTGGGAGAATTGTCCCTGTGAGTCAAGCTGGAAGCCTGGAATGTAGAGATGGCTGCTGTCTTCTGACATGATGCTCACCCCCTCCCTGGGCCTCAGTTGGCCTCCACAGGGGAGGGCTCATGAGAGGAGAGAAGCTCCCTTTGTGGGCTCCCGCGTCAGTGTCCGAGCCAGGCCCGCACTCACCTTGCTGCAGTGTGACCGTGACCGTGACCCTCTGGCTGGGGCCTTGGGTTTCTGGGTGTCAGCATTCCCATTCTCAGGAAAGGTGAAATGGAAGGAAGGGGGAGACTAGAAATCCTCACTGCTCTGTGATTCCTTCAGGTGGATGAGGACCAACCTGAGGCCCCAGAACCCAGTGGGCAGTGGCGTGCTTTGCATGGGGTGGTTGCTGCCACCTGTGGCCCGGTCTCGCAAGCTGTCCTGATGAACCCCTGCTCGGTTGACACCTTCAGCACTCTGGCCGGTGCAGAGAAGCCGTCCGTGGCGGGGGTCAGGTCTGCTCCCAGGGACGTCAGTGCGCCCTTCAGGCCAGCCTTCCATTGGGGCCGGGAGCCTGCATACAGGGCAGGTCCCCTTGCGCACCATCGGCAGTGATTCGCCACATTTATTTCATTTAAGAAAGCATTGCAGTTGGCAATGTCAGAGGATTAAATAGATACCAGGAAAAAAATGGGCAAAAGGATAATAAGGATAGGAAAATAAGACAAGGCCAGGGTCACACATAACTGCTGGAGATTTGACTGAACTTTTCAGCCACCAGCACCAAAGAGGACAGTTTCTCTTTAGTTGCTGAACAAGAGTCAGGATCTAGATGAGGTCCACGGAGGCCGAGCGCTCCCTGTGAGGAGGAGAGGCAGGCCTTGAGCCCAGGCCCTCGCGGGAGCACTGGGCTCTCTATCCTGGCTGCATCCCATGGTCTGCACGCAGTCTCTCGCCGGGAGTGGAGGGATGGATGGCTCTCCCACTCCCTATGGAGATCAGACATTCTTAAGCCCATTAAAGGATTCTGAAAGCTGTTGTGTGCATCGTTTCCCACGTGGTTTGAGAAGGCCCTGGAAACAGCCTGCCCTCCGGGGCTCCAGGAAAGCTGGTCTCTGCAGCACGGGGCGTCAGGGGTGGCTGACGCCGTGGCACCGGCTCTACCAGCACACTGCCGAGGAGCACGTGTACACACGCAAGAGAGCGTTTCCAAAGAACCAGGCATCTGAGAGAGGGAGTCTTACATGAGTCTGTTTGAAAATTTGAGGATGTGGGGAAATATTAATTGCTTTAAAACAAAAATCAAACCTAGCCAGTATGTGGCTCAAGCCTTTCTGGGCTCTGGCTGGTGTGGGTAAGTGGTTAGAGAATCAGCCCATTTACTGTAGGGTCTCGAGTTCAATTCCCAATCAAGGGCATGTACCTAAGTTGCAGATTTGATCCCTGGCCCGGTCAGGGCACATGCGGGAGACAACCAATCCATGTGTCTCTCTCACATTGATGTTTCTCTCTCTCTCTCTCTCTCCCCCCTCCCTCCCTCCCTTCTCCCTCTCTCCCCCCTCCCTCCCTCCCTCCTCCCTCCCCTCCCTTCTTTCCCTTGTACTCTCTCTAAAAATCAATGGAGAGCCCTAGCTGGTTTCGTTCAGTGGAAATTGTGTTGGCCTGCGGACTGAAAGGTCCTAGATTCTATTCCGGTCAAGGGCACATGCCCGGGTTGTGGGCTCGATCCCCAGTAGGGGGCATGCAGGAGGCAGCCGATCAGTGGTTCTCTCTCATCATTGATGTTTCTATCTCTCTCTCTCCCTCTCTCCCTTCCTTTCTGAAATCAATATACACACACTCTCTGAGTGGCCAGATTATTATGACCACCTGACATTTGTAGGCAAATTAGCTATAATTTCGCATTGAAGTTGCTAGAGGGCCAGACCATTATAAATAGGGGAGCAGGTTGTTTACCACGACAGTAGAAGTGATTTTTTTCTGAAGATATGGGTAAACAACGCAATTTGCCATTGAATGTGGAATGAATACATATATATATATATATATATATATATATATATACACACACACACACACACACACACACACACACACACACACATACACACACACACACACAGGCCAGATTATTACGACCACCTGACGTTTGTAGGCAAATTAGCCATACACTGCATCGTATGGGATATGGAAGCTGAAGGCCTGTTCGAACACCTTTACTGTCTGCAGTTACCAAGATAAAATGTCTCCAATTCGCACAGGAACACAAGGATTGGACAGTCAAGCACTGGAAAAAAGTCATGTGGTCCGATGAATCACATTTCCAGTTGCATCATGCAGATGGCAGAGTGAGAATTTGGCGGAAACAGCATGAAAGCATGCACCCCACATGCATGAGTACAACCCTTCAAGCTGGTGGGGGCAGTGTTATGGTTTGGGGCATGTTTTCCTGGCATGATTTGGGCCCTTTAATTCATGTAGAACAACGTCTGAATAGCACAACATACCTAAGTATCGTTGCTGATCAGGTTCATCCTATCATGTTGATTGGTTATCCCAATGGAGATGGCTTCTTCCAACAAGACAATGCGCCATGCCACGGTGCTCGTATTGTGCAGGAGTGGTTTCAAGAACATGAGGGAGACTTTACCTTGCTTACGTGTCCCCCACAATCACCAGATCTCAATCCAATTGAGCATTTGTGGGACCAAGTTAAAAGAGCCACCAGGCAGCTAGTTCCACAACCATCAAATCTCACAACTGGACAGTGCTATTCATCAGGCATGGTGTCAGATTCCTCTCATCACCTTTCAACATCTCGTGGAGTCAATGCCAAAAAGAATCGCTGCAGTATTGAAGGCAATAGTAGGTGGCCCAACGAAATACTGATGGGGTGGTCATAATAATCTGGCCACTCAGTCTATATCCCACGTTCAAAGGCTGTTACATCGCGTTGTTTACCCATATCTTCAGAAAAAAAATCACTTCTACTGCCGTGGTAAACAACCTGCTTCCTTATTTTAATGGTCTGGCCCTCTAGCAACTTCAGCACGAAATTATAGCTAATTTGCCTACAAATGTCAGATGGTCATAATAATCCGGCCACTGTGTGTGTGTGTGTGTGAGTGTGTGTGTGTGTGTGTGTGTGTGTGTGTGTGTGTGTGTGTATAGTCAATGGAGAAAATATCCTCAGGTGAGGATCAACAACAACAACAAAGGAGAAGAAGAAGCCCTCCTGGGTGTGGTCTTAGAGGAGCCTGGGCCAATCGAGGCCTCTGGGAAGTGTGGGCGGTGGAGGGGAGGGAAGCTCTGAGGTGCTGGGCTGAGGGGCACTACTCAGGAAAGGGCTCGTGGACATGCTCAGGGCTGAGAGGTGGTTGCTGGCGGCTGGCTAGGCGATTACCTGGTATCATGACGCCTAGGGATAGCCAGCCCTCGGCCTCCCACTTGGCTTTGGGCTGCATCGTGGCATTGTTTTCTGAGGGGTGCAGACTAGAAATTGGGCAGGAGATGGGGTTCTTTTGACACCCCATTTTGTTGGAGCAGATATGTTCTTTGACAGGCGGTGAGTCCCAGGGCAGAGCAGATGCTGGGCTGTCATCCCGAGCCTGCTTTGGAGAGAGCTAATGTCTTCACGGGGAAAACAGAATCACAGAGGGAGTGGGTCAGTGATGCCAACAGACACTGGGAGGTGGCAGTTTTATTGACACATCTGTTCAAGAGTTAAACATTAAACGTGCTCATTCTTGCCCTAGCTGGTTTGGCTCAGTGAATAGAGCGTTGGCCTGTGGACTGAAGAGTCCCAGGTTCAATTCTGGTCAAGGGCAATGCCTGGGTTGCGGGCTCGATCCCCAGTGGGGGATGTGCAGGAGGCAGCCGAGCAATGATTCTCTCTCATCATTAATGTTTCTATCTCTCTCCCTCCCCCTTCCTCTCTGAATTCAGTAAAAATATAAAATAAAAAAGTAGTTTTTAAATTGTTCTACAAACTGTTTGAATATACAGTGTACACCTATTGAAATGTTATGCTTGTGTGGGGTCCATCTCGTGTGATGCTCTTTTTCTTACTTTCATGGTTGTTAAAAGCAGGAATTCCTATTTCAATGATTACTTAATGGGAACCCAGATCCCAGGGAGCCCTGATTGTCAGAGAGTATGATATCAGATTGCAACACAACCATCAAAAGTGCTGATTAGAGCAGGGTTTCTTTTAATGTTTTTATTGATTTGAGAGAGGAAGAGCGAGGAATAGAGAGATAAAAACATCGATTAGAGAGAAACATCGATTGCCTCCTGCATGCCCTCTACACGGGATCAGGCCCACATCCCGGGCATGTGCCCTGACTGGAATCGAACTGGTGGCCTCATGGTTCATGGGTCGATGCTCAGCCACTGAGCCACACCCGCAGGGCTAATTAGGGCAGTTTTGATCATTATTAATTATATGATTGATGTTGACTTGCACCATAGAAAATTGAAGTTATGAATATAATATTTACATCACTTTGTCTTTAAAGTGTCCTTTGTAGTATAGGTAGGTAAACTGTTTTTTAACAAACTGTCAAGAATGGGGTATGAAAAAGGGAAAAGGGGAGTTTAAGTCAGGCTCTATAACACAGCCCCACTGCTGGACAGTTTCTGATTCATGGCTGCATAGTGGCTGGTTTCAAGTGGTCAGCTCTAAGGGGGCAGTTACAAAAGTTACGAATAAAAGTGAGAGGGAAGGTCTAAAGATAGAGTTCTCTTTGTATGGGAAAATAGAGTATAATAATAAAAACATAATATGCTAATTAGACCAGATGACTTTCTGGATGAAGCTGGGGCTGTGAGGGCTGAGCCCCTGGCACGAATTTCGTGCATTGGGCCTCTAGTAATTAGATAAAGTCTCTGTACCAGGTTATTCTGTTGTCTTAGAGTAATTTTCACCCTCTGAAGTTGGCAGTGCCTGTATTTTCAGGCTCGCTGTGCTGAAACACACTGTAGGAGCAGGAGCCTTGTTTGTGCTGTGTGCAGGCCTGACCCTGGAGAGGTGTTCATCACACACTGCATGAGCAATTGCTAAACCTAATTTTGGGGGGAGGAATGTTTTTATGTGATGTGCTCACCTCTGGCATGAGCATTAGTCTTTTGAAAACTTACTTTGTAGGTTATTTTCCCCCACAATATAGAAACATTCTATATAATAAAGAGGTAATATGCAAATTAACCCTCACAAGATGGCTGCCTACAACCAGGCCAGCAGGGAGGTTAGTGAGGGACAGCCAAACGACTGAACAAGCAGGCTGCGTGGGGCAACCAGGCCGGCATGGGGGTTAGTGAGGGACGACCAAATGACTGAACAAGCAGGTTGTGTTGGGCGATCAGGCCGGCAGTGGGGGGCTGTTAGGGGTGATCAGGCAGGCAAGCAGGTGAGCAATTAGGAGCCAGCAGTCCAGGATTGTGAGAGGATCCGGCCTAAACCAGCAGTCGGACATCCCCCGAGGGGTCCCGGATTGGAGAGGGTGCAGGCTGGGCTGAGGGACTTCCCCCCCCCCCACATGAATTTCATGCACCAGGCCTCTAGTTATACATATCTGTGTATTTTCTTGATGCTTTAAAGTTGAGTTTAGCAGTAGTATAATTCATAGTTGTAGTTATTGCTTAGTAATAAACTAGAGGCCTGGTGCATGAAATTCATACATGGGGGTGTGTGTCCCTCAGCCCTGCCTGCATCCTCTCCAATCTGGGACCCCCTGTGAGATTGGGCCTAAACTGGCAGTCGGACATCTCTCTCATAATCCAGGACTGCTGGCTCATAACTGCTTGCCTGCCTGCCTGCCTGCCTGCCTGCCTGATTGCCCCTAACTGCTTCTGCCTGCCAGCCTGATCGCCCCCTAACCACTCCCCTGCCGGCCTGATCGACACCTAACTTCTCCCCTGCTGACCTGATCGCCTCCAACTGCCCTCCCCTGCCGGCCTGGTTGGCCCCAACTGCCCTCCCCTGCCAACCTGATCACCCCCAACTGCCCTCCCCTGCCAGCCTAGTCGTGCCTAACTGCCCTGCCCTGCCAGCCTAGTTGCCCCTAACTGCCTCCCCCACTCCCGGCCTGGTCACCCCACACAGCCTGCTATTCAGTCGTTTGGTCATCCCTCACTAACCCCCCTGCCAGCCTGGTCGCCCCACGCAGCCTTCTCTTCAGTCATTTGGTCGTCCCTCACTAACTCCCCTGCCAGCCTTGTCACCTCAAGCAGCCTGCTGTTTGGTCGTTACTGTTGGTCGTTATTGTTATTGTGACTGCGTCCAGGACAATTTGCTATTCCTCTATTACTAGTGTAGATGCTATTCCTCATTAGCCAGCTTGCCTTTTTCCCTAAGCCACCAGCTCTCAAGCTGTCTGCCCAGGAGCTGTTTAATGTCTCACCTGCCCCGAAGCCTGGGCCACAGGTCAGCAAATTGTGGGAACCTCTGGGATAGGCCCAAGCGTCACTGGGGAGTGAAGCCTCTGGTGAGTGCAGTGTGCGCGCCCCGGGCTCCGGGGGCTGAGTCAGTGTGCGGCCTTGTTCTGTTGAAGTTTCTTCCTCCATCTCCCTCCCACTGCTGATGAGTAGAGTGCCCTCTGAGATGGAGAGTCAGCAGCTCGAAACTGATGTTGCCCACTGACTGCAGCCCCTACTGCTGACTGCTAGTGGGAGGCTCAGTCCCACTGTCCACAGTTAACAGCACCCTTCAGGTGAGATCCTGGTGGCCTCCTCTTCCACTGCTAACTGGTAGCGGTGGGAAGCATCCTATCTAATAAAAGAGAAAAATGGTAATTGGCGAACGACGATACCCTTTTCATTGGCTAATCAGGGCTATATGCAAATTAACTGCCAACTATGATTGGCAGTTAACTGCCAACAAGATGGCGGTTAATTTGCATATGTAGGCACAATGCAGGGAGGCAAAAGGGAAAGCAGGAAGAAGCCCCCTGCCACTGACAGTGATCAGAAACCCAGGGGGGAGCTAAGAGCTGGGGGGCAGGGCAAAGGTGGCCCTGGGGCCGCCTTTGCCCTGACCCCCAGCCATGATTGGAGAATCAGGTGCCTTTTCCGCCCTGGCCAGTGATAGCAGGAAGTAGGGGTGGAGCCAGTGATGGGAGCTGGGCACGGTCGAAGCTGGCAGTCCCGGGAGCTAGGGGTCTCTTGCCTGGGCCTAAAGCAGAGCCCACAATCGCGGGGCCGCTGCAGCTGCGGGTCCCCGCTGCCCGGGCCGGACGCCTAGGCCAGAGGTGTTAGGCCTGGGCAGGGGCAGAGCCTGCAACCGCGGGGAGCTGGGGGTCCCCTGCCCAGGCCTGACACCTCTGCCGGAGGCCTTAGGCCTGGTCAAGGGGCCGATCCGGTGATTGGTGATCGGAGGGTGATGAGGGTCAACTCCTCTGGCCGAGGCATCAGGCCTGGGTGGGGGGCGGAGCCGGGGATTGGGAGGATATGATGGTCCCCTTGCCCAGGCCTGAAGCCTGGGTCAGAGGCGTCAGGCTTGGGCGGGGGGTGGAGCAAGCGATCAGAGGGAGATGGGGGTCCCCTGCCCAGGCATGATTCCTGGGCCAGAGGCCTCAGGCCTGGGCAGGGGCCAGAGCCAGTGATCAGGGGAAGATGGGGGTCCCCTGTCCAAGCCTGACACCTCTGACGGAGGCGTCAGGCCTGGGCAAGGGGCCGATCAGGCGATCGGAGGATGATGGGGGTCAACGCCTGAGGGCTCCCAGTATGTGAGAGGGGGCAGGCTGGGCTGAGGGACACTCCCCTCCCCCCACACACCCAGTGCACGAATTTCGTGCACCGGGCCCCTAGTCTGAAATAAAAAACTCTGCCAGCTTTCCCATTATCCAAGTAATGCATGTTCATTTTTGATAGTGTAGAAAATGCAAGAAGTATCTCAGAATCTTATTACACAAAGACAACTGTTGTTCACATGTTAATGTATTTCCTTCTGGACTTTTTATATTGTTGTTGTTGTTAATCCTCACCCAAGGATATTTTTTCCATTGATTTTTAGAGTGGAAGGCAGGGAGAGAGAGAAACATCAGTGTGAGAGAGACACATCGATTGGTTGCCTCCTGCATGAACCCTGACTGGAGCCTGCAACTGAGGTCCATGCCCTTGACTGGGAATCGAACCCAAGACTCTTCGGCGTTCAGTCTGACAGTCTAACCACTGAAAACACTGTCCAGAGCTGGACTTTTTTTTTTTTTAAGAGCATTTTTTATTTCAGGGTTGCAGTTACAGTGTAGATCAAGCCTGTCAAACTCAAAGGCTAACACAGGCCAAATAAGGTGTAAGTGTATGTGGGCCGCAAAAAAACAAAACAAAAGCTTCAATTTTCCTAGAAACGTAGATTTATTTCGATAGAGACATGCTGAATACAAAGGGCTGAAATAAATGAGTCATCATTAACATAAAATAATAGAACATTTTAATAAAAATTAATATTTTTTTCTTGAACATTAATTTACCAGACACTGAATAATTGCACAAACTAATAAGCATAACGCAAATAAACTTATTTTTCTTGTTCTCCGAAAGCAAAATATTTCCTGTTACGTGCACCAAACAAGTCAGTCCAAGACCAATGACGTGGCCATCGGCTGCTAAAATATTCGCTGCTAGTATTAGTGGAGAGAAATGGTGCGCCTGCACGTAAGGTGCGTAAGGGAAATGAATGCAACATGATCATGTCGTTAGCGAACGTTGTAGTTTGTTTTTAATAATTATGTGTAACGGGATATTGTAAAAAGTAAGTTATGAAATTTTTATTAAAATGTTTCTTACAGACCGCTATATTGACTGGGCCACAAAAATACTCATTGTGGGCTGCATATGGGCTGCGAGTTTGACATTGGTGTAGATGCAACTTTCTCTCTGCTTTTTGTCTCACAACATTATAATAGAAGCATTCTCTCGTTTCTCCGCAGTCCTGTAAACTTTTTAACAGCTATACTCAGCATCCCCTGGGTGAAGCTTCCTGGCATCCTCACCTGGGGTCAGGCGCGCCTCGTGGTCACAGCGGACAGCCCTGCCATTTTCAGTGCCGGGGTCCTGCTGCCTGGGCTGGGAGCGTGGGCAATCTAGAGCCCCGGCTGTGGGGTTTTGTCGTGGCCATCATCTGTGGGCAAAGCAACCAGGTTCTTAACCTGGAGGGAAGTTGAAGTTCAGATCAACTCTATCATTTTAGATAGAGTGGAAGGAGGGAGATAGAGGTGGATGTGAGAGAGACACATCCATTGGTTACCCCCCGACCTGGGCCAGGAATTGAACCTGCAACTCAGGTACGGATTCTTGACTGGGAATCAAATCCGAAACCTTTTGGTGTTCGGACTGACACTCTAACCACTGAGCAACAACAAACGGGTAGTAGGTATAATTTTGATTCATTCACACCAGTGGACTATTGCTGTGTTGGTTGTTGTCGCTTTTTTCCTTGATAGTCTAAGGGAAAAGAAGTCAGGTATTGCATGTTTTAAAAATTCTTGCTGTACACCTGTTGAAAATTGCTGCTCTAAGAAGCTGCTATAGGCATTTACCATCTTTAGGTTTTGATTGAATTAAAAAATAGATAAGTATGTAGTTGTTGAAATTCATGCCTTGCCCTGTGCCTCCTCACAAATTTGAGTGCCAATATTCAGAGCCCCCATCTGTTCCACCTCCCTGCCCCACTCCCACCTGGAGAGCTGTGGTGGTTCCCAGTCCCACTCAGAGAGCAGCTTTCACTGGGTAAAGCGACAGGAACCATGGGAACCCCTGGAGAAGCAGCAGTGAAGAGCGTGGCTCCATGTGTTGGACAAGCCTCCTTCCTACAGGCCGCCCCTCTCCCCCCTCACACACACACACACACACACACACACACACACACACACACACACACAGGTTGTGGTCTTGGGATGCAGCCCAAGGAGAGAGCTTAGCCTCGCTCTGTTTCAGATCGAGGTGGGCTGCGACTCGTGCAGACAAGTAAAAGGACTGCCTTTTATCCATGAGCTCCACACTCCTCCCCCCATCGCTCTGGCTCTATCTTCCTCCTCCCTGGGTTTCAGCTTCTGTGTCTGTAACCGGAGGTGGCAGCGCCAATATGGTAACGAGTATGTGAGGTGTGTTCTTGGAAATCACAGCCATTGTTTTCCCTGGGACTAAACTTGAAAATAAACTGACATGTGTTTGAACTCTGCTCTGTGCCTGGAACAAGGCTGCATGGCTTCTACCATCTTGGGGAGGTGGCCGGACCGCCAGCAGGTGCGAGGTGTAGAATGCATAAGTACCAGTGGTGAGGGGGCAGGCGAGGCCCCGAGGGACCCGCGGAGCAGACGCCCTCTGTGCTCGCAGAGCACCGGCCTGCACTTGGTGCCCGGGGGTGAGTGAGGGCGTCTGTGGCGAGTGAAGCCCATAGGGGCCCCTGCTCTGCGGAGCATTCTGGTGGCACAGTTGGGGAAGGCTTGCTAGACAGATGGCAGCATTGGAGCTGACACATGAGGAGAATGGACAGTCCCAAGGCAGAAAGAGCTAGGGGACTCTCAGAACTGAATGTCGGCTGCTGTGACAGGTGCCCAGGGGCAGGATGTGCTCATGAGCAGGGCAGGCCCAGTCAAGAGCCAGGGGTGGGGTCCATTCCCTGCTTGGTGAGGCTGCCCCTGCAGTGTGTGCAGGGAGGTGGTGGGCCACTGAGATGTGCTTCCCAGGGATGCTGCAATGAAGTGCAAACCCGGTGGGTGGCTTTAGGTTGTGCCACTCTTCTGGAGCCAACACTGGTCTGCAGGGCCGTGCTCCCTCAGAAACCCTAGGGGAGGCTCGGTCCTGGCATTTTCCCAGCTCCTGGTGGTGGCCGGCCGGCCTTGGTGCCTTGGCTAGCAGTTGCAGCGCTCTAGTCCCCGTCCCGCTCAGATGCGTTCCTTGTGCAACTGCTCCTGTGTCTCTTCTCTTGTAAGGACACCAGTTATTGGATTAGGGGCCCACCCTGCTTCAGTGTGGCCTCATCTTACCTAATTAAATCTGTAACAACGTTTCCAAATACGGTTCAGTTCTGAGGTGCCAAGATGAGGTCTTCAACATGTCGTCTGGGGGCCAGTTCTGATGGCCCCGGTCAGAACAAAGCACTGCAGGTGCTGAGTCTACTCGCACAGCTGATGTCACAGCTGCCCCTGTTGGTGGGAAGCGGGGAGCCTTGCTGCTGAAGGTCATCGTGAGCCAGGCCTCTGGCTGGATGGTCAGCAATGTCTCCAGGTATCAGAACCTCAGTTAATCAGAACCTGGCCCCTTTTCAGCTCCTGCAAAGCTGCAGCCCTGGCCCGAGATCCCACATTGCTCCTGGACTGGTCCTATTGCATCATTGCTCTGCATAGACCCTCCCAAAGCCCTCCAGGGTCCTCTGGAATGACCATGGCTCTTCCATCTGACCCCTTGGGCACCTTCTGCCCATACCAGTCTCAGAGCCCTCCACCCCATGAGCGAAACTCCCACCTGCTCTACACGTGGCCTCTGCACTCACCCCGCCTCTGCTCCAGTATCTCATGTCAGAACAACTCCCTGACCTCTGAACACAGAAGCCCCCTCTGTCCTGGCACTCCCTCCCCTTCATCACTTAGGTGGGCATCTCTGTGCTGGAACGCACGCTTGCTTGGGAGAGGGGGGCCTTTGCCTAGGCTGAGCTTGCGTGGAAAGGACTGCAGTCTCCGAGCCCCGAAGGGTGCTAGGAGCAAGCGCGAGACGTGGCTTGGAGTTCTGCCAGCTGTGAGAGTCACTAACCTCTTGGGCCCTAGTTACGGACCTGTGGGAAAGGTTGCTCATAAAGAGCAAGATCTTCAGGGTCAGACTTTCTCTCACTGGCGAGTGGCCTTGGGCCAGTTCCTCACCCCAATCCCTCAGCCATGGCCTGTAAGTTAGGGCGTTTGGGAGCAGTACCCTCTCCTAGACTGAGGGCTCATTGCGATGCTATAAGTGTTGTATGGGTGAGGCGTTGGACTAAGTGCTTGCTTTCCACATATGAACTCATTTAACCCTCACTGCCACCCTCGGAGGCAGGCACTCTGCCTCCGTTCTGCAGATGAGAAAACTGAGGCACCGAGAATTCCCTGCCTGGACCAAGGCCACGTATTGAGAAGTGGCAGAGCCCAGACCTGAGCCCAGGTGTTTGGGCTTGCCCTCCACATTGGGCTGCCTCTCATGTCGAAACACTCTGCCTAGGTCAGCCCAAGACAAGACACACACACACACAAGGCCTTACACACACAGGAATGGACGAGGCGTCCTGCGGGTATATGCCAGACAGGCGCACCCACACATCCACACGTGGAGCACGCCTTAGAAAGCTTTTCTGGGTGGAATCACAAGAAAATGTCAACAGTTGTTTCCTCTGGGAGAGGAGTGGCTCTCGCTTCCTTTGAGACCGGAGTGTTAAAGAGAAGTTCTCCCCAGCAGCACTTGAGCATGCCTCCTGAAGAGTGAGCCGTTGCCACCCTAACAGTCATCCAATACTGCGTACACAGTTGCCAGCTGTCCTCAAAGTGCCTTCCCGCTCATCTGTCTAACCCTAGGCCACCCCAGGACCACGAGTTGCATCTGCTTGTCCTGTCCCCTTGGTCGCATTGCAGCGAATTCCCTTTTTCTCTTGACCCTGCTGTGCAGGAGACCCGGCAGTTGCCTTGCAGCATCCCTGGGGCGGGGTTGGCTCATGGCTGCCTTGTGCAGTGTTTGCTCAGTTCTCGTTCTACACTTGTGTGAGCTGGGAAACAGATCCAGGGTCTGGATTGGAATCAAGTTAGAGGTGTTGCCAGGAGTATCATGGGTGGTGAGATGATGTCATGTGACAGGCAGGGGTTGGCCGTCGCACCAGGTGTCTTCGGTTTGTCCCTCTGTTGTGCAGTCAGACCCCCTGGCAGCCTGAGCGTGAGCTGGGTGATGGTACTTTGCTACACTCTCATCTTGTGCCTCTTGGGCCTTCCCCCGTGGATTTATATCTGTTTTCTCTTTTCATTTTTCCTGGGGCAATCGGAATGCACTTTTTCGTAATTTGCCTCGTTAAACTAAAAGCAGTCTTTCCTGCTCCTCCCTGTGAAGTGGTAGTGCGGCCTGGAGCTTCTCCCAGGGGGAGCGGATGTCGAAGCCTCGCTCAGGCCCAGCCGAGGGCGGGGTGTCCTCAGCAGCGAGGGTCCTGGCCAGGAAATGGCCTGTAAGCTGCAGGCAGGTGCTGCCCTGTGGAGGAAGGCTGCGCGGGCACTTCGCTGCAGTTTAGTCAGAGGAAGGAACTTAGCTGGACTGGCAACCGTCGCTGGAGGCAGATGCTGGCTCTGGGCTCGGTGTGGGCTCCCAGCCCCTCCCTTACAGGACCACAGCAGCAGAAAGAGGAGGTAGAGACCACAGCCTCTGTCCCCATGAAGGCCTGGGCCACCACAGTCACCCATTTATGGCTCTGCTATGTGAGACAGAAGTTGGAGTGCCCAAAAGAGCTCTGGTCCCCAGGGTCTGGTGGTCATGGGGTGGGCAGAGAGCAGTGCCAGGCCAGGTACCTCCTCCGGGGAGAGCCGCTGTGTCAGAGGCCTCCTGACCCTTCCGCAAGCCCCACTGGTCTCGGTTTCACAAAGAGGAAGGAGCCCAGAGAGGCCAGGCCGTGTGAGGGTGGTCTCACTGCCAGTGGATGGTGGTGACAGGATTCGAACCCTGGTCAGCTGAGGGGCACAGGGCCATGAGTGGTGGCAGCAGTGCTTGAGTCCAGTTAGGACTTCTTGGGCCCCTGAGGCCTGGCAAAATGTCTTGTGTGCCTGTGTGTCCAGCTTCAACTGGGGACACATGGACTTGAGCCCCTCGGCCTGCAGGAAGCCCACATGCCTGAGAGCGTTACCTGAGTCATGCTGTCGCCTCAAAGAGCCATTTGACAGCAAAGTCACGTCCCACGGTGTCTGTTCTCATAAATCAGCGTGTGTGATTGTAGAAGCCGCAATCTTTCTAGGAAATTGCAAAACCTAGCGATGAGAAGCAGCAGCTTCCAGTTTCGCTTACCTTGCCTCCTTTGCCTCCTTCCTTCAGAATGACCCCGACCTGAGCAGCGGAAGCATCTCTCTCAGGACATCTTCCAGGCTCTGTTTGGGCAGCATGTTTGGGCGCGAGGGCCTTCCCGCAGCACAGGGTCTGCAGGCCCTGGGAAGGGAGGAGTGAGGGCCGGAGGTCCCTGTGTCCTGCCCTGGGGGCCTCTGTGCTGTGCCCACCTCTCCCCCAGGCTCTCCTAGGCCAGGCACCACCCTGGGCAGGACAAAAGTGCGGCCTGTGTCTATAACTCTGACTTTGAGCTCTTCCAGGCGGGATCTTAGCGGCAGGAGAAGGGCGTTGGTGCGCTCGCGCTCCCGCCGTGATTCACTCACCATGATGGCAAGTGCTGTTCTCCTTCCCTAGGCGCTGGCTGAGCAAGCACTTGGCTCACCCAAGAGTGGGCAGTTCTCAGGCACTTGATTTTCCCACTGGTCCCTGTGAGGTGTGGACCTTCAGATCCTCAGAGTAGGCCCAGGGCCACACTCAGGTCGTCAGAGGGGTCCATTCAGACCCATCTCACAACCATGTCTGTGTTCGCCGTCACGTACACGGGCACAGAGGCCCTTCATGGGGTCAAGATGCTGTCACTAATGCAGAAACATCTCTATTGGAATCCTCCTCACAGCTGAGACCTGTGTGAGCGCAGCTGATGCTCAGGGCCAGTGGCTGTGGATCTGCCACCTGCGGAACTGAGAGCTTGTCCTCCGTTCATAAAAGCCACCGCATTTAGGGGATGCCCTTTGTCTTTCATTTCCTCATTGATGTGGTGAGCTATTTCCGTGTGGCGGCTGTGCATCTTTCTAACAGCGTCACTCTTGGTAGACGAAGCAGGTGCATTTGCATTTGAAGCCAGCCTGGCCTCGCAGATGTGCTGAAAGGCGCCCAGGACGGGAGGCCCCTTGCTCTGGGAGGTCACTGTTCGGAGCCCTAGCCCATTCATCCCGTGCGGAGTCGGCCGTGGCGCTGCTGCCAAGGCTGCTTTCCCTGCCAAGATGGGGCTGTGCTCTGAGCACTGTTGGGGATGTGAGCTAGGATATGAGGTCTTCTTTCTTCACTCATCATTTCCATTTGGTAGTAAATGAAGGGTGTCGGATGCACTGTGTTGGTTTCAAATGGAGTGCTTTGTGAAGCAAGCCTGGGAGATTCTTTATCAAGAAAGAGGCTGGGAACAGGCAGTCTGAGTGGTTGGTGGTCTGGACAGAAGAGTCGCATTCAGTCCAGTAGAGTCCCCCAGAACTGTCTCCCCGATGCCTCCGGAACTGTCCCCCACAAACGACCCCCAAAGCATCTGGCTGTTTCTCCCAATTGGATGGAGATGGCTCTGCTTCCTGAGCACAATAAAGCCCTAACGCAAGTGCTGTAATGGACTAAGGGATATTTGAGAGCAAAATATGTATTTTTGTTTTGGTATATTAAGAAATCAAATGATCCAGATGGATGTGAGGACATTTGGATGCCATCTAGCTTTATTTCTAAAGAAATGCTTGGTAAAATATCATGGTGATGCATTAGGCAGGGATTCGACTTGATTTTATCTAGAAGTATCTTTTTTTATAATGGCAGCATTTTTTGGATGGTTCTTTGGTTGATAATAAATCATAGCAAACACCACTGAAATGTTCTGAATGAAATCTTGCCGATGTATATTTTATGTGTTTTTCTTAATTGTGTGACAAAGCAACGTCACTTAGCGTCTCCTAGCCTGCTCTACTCCCGCCTCTGCCCGGAGCAGCCCCAGCCTCACCTGGTTCTTCTGTGGATTCCTCCACGACCCCAACTGTACCCAGCCTGCTTCTCCTGTTTTATTCACTGCAGCCAGAACCCAGCCATCTAGAAACCTCATCTGTCAGAAATCATTCCCCACCTCTTACTTTCTCCCAGAGGCAGGTCCTGAATGCTGAGTTAAGATTGGAAATTTAGGCAAAAGCAGGATTTGGGTGAATCCTGATGATTGGGTTTGTTAGAGTGGATGCAAGGAAAGAAGGAGCAAACTAATGCACAATGAAAGCATTTTCAAACAATTACCATCAGCCATGAAGTTGAATTCTCTACCTCTGTCTGTCCATCCATGTGCATGCAGCATCTAGCCACTCAATGGCTATTTGCCAGCTGCTCTGTTAACCCTTGTTAGTTGAAGTAATAGTGAGAAGGCAGGCCTGGGACTTCCCCAAGTAGTGTGTCTTCTGGCATTTACCGACCCAAGTGCAGAAGGGGCGAGTGTCATGAGAGAGGAGGTGCTGACCAGCCCCAGCAGGAGGGCAGTCCTGGAAGCCCTGGAGGCTGAGCTCTGAGACCTGAGGGGGGAGGGGTGGGCTGAGGAGCCGCACTCGCGGAGGCCTAGGGGGAGGGCAGGTGCAGAACCATCCATGGCAGGGGTTCCAGTCCTCTCTCAGACGGCAGGCCTCCCTTGGAGAATTTCAGAGCAGTGTGGATCCTGTCCGGAGGGGAGGGCAGAGATGGGCGCACACGTAGGCACATGCTCCCAGAGCTTTGTATCTAATTTCTGGAGGCACTGAGACTCCCTGACGCACAGACACCGTGGTAGCCTGAGAGCCCCAGCGTTGCTTATTTCCAGGGAGGCTAGCCTCACACACCTCTTTCCTTGGGCTTTGTCACACCAGCTAGGAACTGTCTCATCCCGTCAATAAAAGCTGTCTTTCTAGGAGCTGCTTACAGGAGTTTAAAGGAGCATATGCTTGATTTTTTTCAAGTCCATACACAGTTTCACTTAAAAACAAAAGTTTTCAGGGTTACTGCAGAAATGTTTGGCTGTCATTGTCCATGGCCCTGAAAGCCATGAGATTCTCATGCTGGGGCGTCTCAGTGGCGCTCTGGTCCATAGGTGCCCTGCCCTTGGGTGATGCTCTTCGATCAGCTTTTCAGGAGCTGTACTCTCCATCTCACAAAACGAGTTCCGCTCCGAAGCAGGGCAGCTCTGCAGTGCAGGCTGAGGGCTGGGCGTGTGCCCGAGGCATCTTCTCGCAGTTGTCGCCACATGGCAGCTGTGAAACCACATCTGACATTACTTGATCTAAACCTTGAAGTGTTTGCAAACCGCTCAGTCCCCATATTGTTGGGGTATTGCCAGACCGTGTGGGTGTGAGGTGGGATGGGTTGTGATTTGCCTGGGCACCTACTGAGCATGAACCTGTGCTTTGCCTTTCCCACAGCCACTTCCCCTCGGGTGTCCTCTGAGCTGGAGCAGGCCCGGCCCCAGACTAGCGGAGAAGAGGAACTGCAGCTGCAGCTGGCGCTTGCCATGAGCAGAGAAGTAGCTGAGCAGGTTGTGCCCAGGGCCACCGTGTGCTGCCCTGTGCCGGGGGGCAGGGACCCCAGGGGGGACAAACGCCTGCCCTGCCCCCACGCTCTGGGAATGACGTGTGTTGCCACCTGTGTGTTCTGTCACCTCCTGCCCCAGTCAGGGAGGGTCCTACGCAGTCACATTTAGGAAAGGTCTTCAGGGAAGGAAGGCTTTGCCGAGGGACAAACCAGGCAAAAGTGCTTCCTAGAAACCCTTTTGCCGACATGGCCAAGCCTTACGGGCTCGCTCTGCACAAGCTGAGTGTCCACGGCTTCCTCGACGCTGGTGTGTGGGCTCACAACGGCTTAGCCCTGGGAAGTCTGGTGAGATGAACCAACAGCATCTGAACGCTGGAAAAAGGAAAAATACTACAGACAGTTAGATGGAAGGACAGGTGGATTTTCTGGGCCCATTTTACTTAATAGCATGTCTATGATTTGTTATATTTATTTTAAAAAGTAACGGATTTATTTACTAATATTTAATCATTTAAAAGCTAGGATGACCCAGTCTTTTGGGTATGGTGGCTATAATGAATTATTTTTGTTAGAAAGCATATAAAATAAACAGTCATTTCTGGAGGTATGCACAGTGGGAGGGAGACAATATGTGATTTTCCTCTTGAATTCCTTTCTGGCTTGTCGGATTTTCCACTTTTATAAGCTGACCTATTGCTGCTATGTTTGGAATTATAAAGCCATTTTCATTTTGAGAAAAAACACTTGATAATTAGTATTCCCTTTCCCCAATTTGTGGTGCCTGTACCCCAGTCTCCCTGGGACCCCAAGGCGGCTGTGGGGGTGAGCAGGGAGTCACAGAAGAGTCACTGTGTCCTGCAAGTTGTTTCCGAGTCCTCTTTTGAAATAGCACATGATACAATCTCGCTTTCCGGGTCTGGCCCGGTTGCTTTGTTCTGTAGAGTGATGTCATTGCAGTTACCCCAGCCTCAAGTTCATTGTCCTCTCCAGGAAGAGCGCCTCCGGCGGGGTGATGATCTCAGACTGCAGATGGCCCTGGAAGAAAGCCGGAGAGACACCGTTAAAGTTCCAAAGAAGCAGGAGGTGAGTGCTTCGCTAGAAGGTGAGCGCGGAGACTGGCCCGCAGTAGTTGCTGAAGGGCCCAGCCCACCCGCAGTGCAGTGCGCGTGCCCCGGGGAGCTCTCCCACAGCGGCTTCTCTTCATTTTGCAGGTAGTCCTGAGGCCTGGGATGAGCAAGAGCGAGGTGAGGACGGAATTGGCCATAGCCCCTAGGCTGTGGTGGCCTCCTGAGACCACCCGAGAGAAATGGGCATGGACAAGGGGACTAGCTGCCTAGGTTCCCATTCCCCGTGCTGACTTGTATGTGCCTCAGTGCCCCCTGTGAAATAGCAGGTAGTAGAGCCCACCTTGTGCCGTGATGGTGGCTGTTGGTTACGTAAGCTCAGTGTCAGGTGCTTTGGCACCATTTCCTGGCACAGGGCCAGCCCTCACAGTGCTGGTCTTCCTTGCTGTCATCATTTCTGTGCCAGACTCCCTGCTTCGTACCTCAAGGTGACCAGGCCATGCCTCTGCTCCCGACAAGCTCATCATCCAGTCAGGATTCGGCCCCTCAAACCACAGGGCCAGGAGCTCCAGTGGCCACCTGTATCACAGCCCCAAAAGTGTCCCTGGCAGCTGGGGAGCAAGGCGGCGTGGTGTGCGTTCTGGAAGGAGGAGGAAGCCTGGGGTCATGCAGGAAAGCCTAGGACTGTTTGAAAGTGGGCAGGTCATTTCGCACATAGTAAATAAATAGCTCAGTGTGGCTATGGTAATGCTGGGGGCAGAGGGACGTGGGCAGGGCAGGGCTCGGGGCTGCTCAATACCAAGGCTTCTCGCCCCTCAAGAGGGACTCTATTCTAGTAAGAAGCACGGGCAATATTTGTGGCTGACAAATGGATGTTGGCTAGACTGTAGCAAAGTAAAACTTGTCTCCTTCTCTTTTTCTCAAAAGCCCAGCTCTTACCCACAGCAAACCACTCTGTTGGAGTTAATGGATGCCCTCCCCAGCTCAGGCCCTGCTGCCCAGCAAGCTGAGCCCTGGGGCCCGTCAGCCTCAGCCAACCAGACCAACCCCTGGGGTGGGCCCGCAGCCCCCGCCAGCTCTTCGAATCCCTGGCCATGCGGTAACGATCCCCTCGTCTGTCTCTCCTGCATGCTTGTTGAATGGGTGAGGGCAGCAGGGCAGAGCTGCTTGCTCTCTCTCATCTGGCAGAGGTGGGAGTGGGTCTGGCCCCGGGTGGGGGCGCAGGCTGCTGCTCTCCCCCTGAGGACTGTGGGCCGCACGCTCTTTCCTTCTGCTTTGAATGGTTTCTGCTTTGGTGGAGGGAAAGCAGCCTTCCTCTCTGCTTCCCACGTGCATCAGAAATGGCTTGTCCCACCGTGGGGGCGCGTCAGCTCTCTCAGCCTCAGAATTGCACCCAGCACCCAGGTTAACAAACTATAATACACAACATGAAATGTGGAATCAAGTGGCTATGACGTACTTACATGACTGCGAAAATGAAAAGGGGATACATTTGCTGTAATTGGTCTTATTTACTAGTTAATACAATAGTAAATCCGTTTACTAGGCTACATGAACATTTTAGAGTTCTATTTAATGCCAAATGTAAGAAAATTTGTAAGAAGAGATTTGAAACCTGAGTGTAGCATGATTGGTTTAATGTGGGTGGAAATTTTGGGCACATGGGTTTCCGGATCGCTGGGCACACAGCTTGACCGGCAGGCGATAGCTTCCCACCCATCTGTACTCTGGGTGCTCTGGACCCTGCGGGCCATGGTGGTCTGTGGTTTCTGCCTACGAATTTGAACTGTATGTTTTGTGGCAACTTGCCTATATCTGTTGGGATCTCTGTTTCCCCCACTAGAACCATCTTTTGTATTCAGCGGCATTCCCCGGATGCTTGCTGGAGTGTACCAAATGCCAGGCTCTGTCCAGTCAGGCAGGGGCCCGGACACGATCAAGGTTCCGGTCAGGTGTGGGCTGGGTCTTGGTGGCAGTGGAGAGCATCCTGGGGCAGTGCTTAGCTCAGGAGGTGGGGCTTATCAGGAGTTGGGGGTGGGGGTGAGGCAGGCATGTTGGAGGAATCTTTAAGGGAGAGCAGGAGTAGCAAGGCCAGGAAGAGGCACGAGTGTTCCCAGCAGAAGGCTCGGCTGTGAGGGGCAGGAGGGCACGCAGTGGTGTAGCTGTACAGGCATGGGGACCTTCCTGGTGTAAATTGGGCAGCAGGGGTTGAGGTGGGGGTGGGAGAATGAGGGCTGGAAAGCGGGGATGGGTGGCTTCGTGGTTACTCGGGGCCTGGCAGCTTTGCCAAGTGCTTGGACGTGTCTAGAGACAGTGTTGGCACCGGGTGTCCTTGGGTGATGTTGTTGGCTTTAGGGACCAGGCAGACAGAGCCCCACCTTCCTTTGGCAGGAGCCCTCTGGGCCTCAGGGCAAACCCTAGGCCAAATGGCCCACAGTTCGTGCTCACTGATGGCCAGCACCAAGGCTGCCAGGAGATTGGTTTGCGTGGTCCATGGCCGTGTGCGTGGGCAGTGAAGGCGGGTCTGCTGGAGGCGCCCACTTGGCACTGCCTATGGGGACAGCAGTGGTGTTGGCCACCCTAAGGTATGGATAAGGACGTTCTTCAGGAAAGACTGTCAGTCCCTTTCAAAACGGTAACTGATCATTGAACGAACGCGTGGTCTTCTGAAGAGCCTGGGAGAGGAAGGCGACTGAATTATGCTGAGTCAGCGGCTGATTCTGGGGAGGGGCATGGGGCCAGGTGGTGGGACGGAGACAGCTTTCCCTTCTACCCTGTTTCTACTGTTTGTGTGACCTGGTTGGAAGCGGTAGAATAAATATTTTGTAAATGACCAAGTTTGCCCAGCCCCTCCTTTGGCTGGTGGACAGGGCTATGCCCTGGAACTGAATGACTGAGCCAGGGACGTGACCCTCGCGGGGAACTGGGGAGTCTGCAGTTGGGGTTCTCACACTGCAGGCAGCATCGACAGGCTGGCCAGAGGTGGGTGAGTTGGGGAAAGGCAGCTGGTGCCCAGAGGCAGAGGTTTGCTCTTCCAATTCACTTTTAATCAAGATAGAATTCATAAAGTATAACATGCACTATTTTAACCATTGAAAGTGGGCACTTCCGTGGTTCTTAGCCACTCATCAGCATGGATTGCAGGGTGTTTCTGGCAGCCTGTCCCTTTCAGCAGCTCCTCCCTTGTGCCCCTCCCCCAGCCGTCCCATTCTGGACATTTCATACGTGTAATGAAATCACACACGTGGCCCTTGTGACTAGCTTCTTTCCCTTCGAGTGTTTTTAAAGTTCACCCACATAATAGCATGTCTCCCTCCTGCATCGCTTTTTATGGCTGAATAATACTCCATTCTGTAGATAATACCGCATTTTGTTTAGCCCTTTAGCAGTTGGCGGGTACTTGGGTTACTTCCACTTTGGGGTTATTATGAATCTAATTTTTAAAGGAAACGATTGAAACCTGCATTTTTGAAATATATTAATATTTAAATGTTGACAATGGTTGGGGCTAATCAAAATATATCTGCAGGTACCCACAGGCGGTTCATGGACTGCCATCTGTCTTTTTCCACTTCCTGACCCAGGGCCCTCTCTTTGGTTCTGATACACTTGGCATTTTCCCAGGGATTTGGGAGAAAACGGGCCAGTAAAGGCGAGAGAGGCTCTTCGTGTTGTGGGATCACACCGCAAGTTAGAGGCAGGTCCCGCGCTCTGATCCTCGGTGCTCGAGTCATCACAGGGTCCTAGACGGCTGCGAGGTCTTCTGTGGAGCAGGTCCTGGGAGAGCCATCGCAGCCTCCAGCACCGGCAGTGCCTGGATGAACAGCTAGCTGGTCTGCTTCCCTTCTCTCTGGGCACTTGGGTTTTGATGTGGTCCCGTCATATTGTATATACAGTTGTGTGTGTGTGTGTATATAATATATACATATAAAGGGGGAAGAGAGAGAGAGAGAGAGAGAGAGAGATTGGGATTGAGATTTCCATTTGTACCACATAATGAGCATTTCCAGGCATGTGAACACCCTACACAGCGTGGCTTCAGGGGACCATGCCAGGCTAGACCCCACTGGACAGGGGGTGGCTTTGCACTCTCAGTACTCCGCTCCCATGGCGCTGCCGGAGAGGGTCTGATGCCAGCTACCGAGTTCCCCAGAGCATGGGAGCAGCCCCCTGGCCTTCATCTCCCAAGACACCGCCCCAGAGCGCAGGGTGTCAGGTTTACGGATTAGTCGCCAGTAAAGTCTGCTAGAGAAGCCTGTGTGTTTGCAGGGCCGCCCCACTGCCCTGAACATCCTCAGCAATTAGAAAGATTAGAGGGTCTCTTTTCAGACATTGTTAGTTGCACCCTCTGGATGAAAGAAACACTGTTTTGAAAGCCTCTGTGTGTAGCAAGCCCTGCCATTCCCATGTCTTCCCAAGTAGCGTGGGCAGCTTGGCCTTGGGAGGAAATTTTAAGGACTGAGAGGAGGAAACTGGAGCCTGCCAGGCCAGCGGGGCACTTCCCCCACCGCCCGACACAAAGCAGCCCGCCTGGCACGAGGTGGGCGCACAGCCTGCGACTCAGGGCCCTGCTGGCTCCTGCCAGCGGCAGGTGGTGCTGCTGGTTTCTCGGTGACTCCCTCTGAGGGGAGGGGGCTTAGTTCTCTCTGCGACTTCCTCCCGGTGCACATGAATATTAATGTGCTAGACAACGATCCCGTGAAAGGGCCTCAGAGAAGCCGGCCGGACGCTGCTTGATCTTTCTGCCCTCGGGTCATCCCCTTTCCTTGCATTCATGGACTTTGCCCAGCATTTATTTATCGGGTGTGTGGAGACCCGGACCTCCCGAGGACATGGAGGGCAGAGCACAGAGACGCCTGGCCGTGAATCCCTGTGCCTCCATGGGATAGGCAGTGCTGTCAGCAAGCCCTCACGGGGACTGTGCCCCTGCTGCCCGCTCTCTCCAGCCTAGTGTTTTGGAGGGTGGGGGAAGCGTGGTCTGAGCCCAGCTTAGCTGAGGACAGTGTGGTGCCGCAGTGCGCGGCCTCCCGGCCTCCCGCAGGCACCTGGTGGAGCGGAGGGTCCTGGACACACCTAGGCTAAGCAGCTGATCCTCGGTCATCTGGCTGATGTGGTGTCAGCAGGGTTTGAACTGAACTCGTCTTTCATTTCCCACCCAAAGCTCTGCGCTGTGACCAGGTCTGTCCTGTGCATGGCTTCCCCTCAGGCCCAGCGTGTGGGCTGCAGCCGGGGCAGCATGTAAGATGCTGGTTTTTCAAGTTCCTGGCCATGCTGTTGTTGCAGCAGATTCTAAAGGGGAGCAGAGCCCATGGAAACTAACTGGAGGTGTCAGGATAGGCTCTTGATTCCAGGGCGGGGCGCCCGGGGGCGGGTGGGGGGGGTAGGGGGGTGGGGAGGGGGCGGGGCTTGCCTGAGAGCCAGGATGATGGCGCTCAGCAGAGGCCCGTCTGGAGAATGTTACCCAGCTTCACGGGTCAGAGCGTTAGTATAGTTGCAGTGCTTCATAGTAACCATGGTGACCGGAGCTTAGCATCTGGGGGGAAACTGGTGTTTTTAGATCCTCGTGGCCCAAGAGTAGGCCCAGGAGGTGAAGCAGGCCTTTGCTTCTAGGGCAGCGGTTCTCAAACTGTGGGTCGCGACCCTTTGTGGGTCGAATGACCCTTTTACAGGGGTCGCCTAAGACCATCGGAAAACACATATATAATTACATATTTTTGTGATTAATCACTATGCTTTAATTATGTTCAATTTGTAACAATGAAATTGGGGGTCACCACAACATGAGGAACTGTATTAAAGGGTCGCGGCATTAGGAAGGTAGAGAACCTAGTGTCTTGCACAGGGAGCTGTGTGAGTCGCTGAGGGCTTGCCTGTCTCAGGTCAGGAGGGCACACCCAGCCCAGGGCTAGTGGGTGGCAAAGGAGAGCTCCCAGGTTTGCCTGCTTGGGGGCAGCCTGGGTTCCCTAAATGCCTGGTCCTTACTTTGTATTGTATCCTGCTGTCTGCCTAGCAGATTCTTGTTTATTCTTGAAAACATGCTCAGATGTCCAGCTTGGGCAGACATGGTCAGCCCTATCTCACCCCATATGTGGCCACCGGCTGCCGTGACTCCTCTGTGTCTTCTCTCTCAGAGGGAAGGCCTGGGCCTGGCCTGGTGAATGCTCTCCAGGTGTTGCTCAGAAAGCGTGAGGAGACTCCACGGATTACCTGTCTGTGGGAGGCAAGGGTGGACCCCGTAGATGTCCCTCCGTTCCAGCCTGTATATCCAAGCTGGGCCATCAGACAGTGGGCCTCATGTCTGAGGAGGGTGTGACCCAAAGCATGAGTGCTCCAGGAGCTCAGTGGTTCTCCTGAATCCGGGCTCCCATTCCGGTCACCTGGGCAACTTCTAAAAATCCAAGTTCCCAGGCTCACCCCAGAACCTGGGTGGGGGGAGGTAGGTGGGGTGGGAGGGGAGGGGACAGCGCTAGTATGTTACTAAAAGCCCCCAGGAGTCCCCGGGACAGCCCCAGTTGAAAAGCACTGGGCTGGTGCCCTGAGTTGCATGGTGAGTGAAGTCCCACTAAATCTATGGTATCTGAGTGCTTCCTGTGCAGACTGTCAGAGCTTAGGAGCAGCCCTTACCTCTCTGTGTTCCCAGCACCTGAATCAGACATTTACCTGGAGCTCTGGGGGTGCCACTGACCTGTGTTCACAGCTGCCTCTCTGGAGGGGGTTAGATAGACTGCAGCCCTGAGGGTCTATGGTGTCCTCCATTGGCTCCCATCAGTCCCCAGGGGTTACTGAGCTCTTCTGTGTGCCAGGCTCAAGGAAGCAGATGGGCAGAGCAGACCCAGCCCTGCTCTCGGGAACTCACGCTATAGCTGGGGAGACGGGCAGATTCTCACAGGAGCAAGGGCAGGGGGTGCATAGTCCTGTGAGGGGCTCTGGGCTGGGTTTAGACAGGAAAGTCAGCGTACCCTGTGACAGACAAGATGATGTGGAGGCTGCAGGGTGGAAACCATGCCTTCCCAGCAGGCCCCATGTGTGCACACACATACACACACTCATACATGCACACATGCACGCACAATATACATGCATGTACACACACATACACACATACATGCGCACAGACACACATACACGGAGTGTGCTGGGATGCAGTTTGGTCTGGACGCTGTGTTGTAAGCAGTTCAGTGGAGCCCGATTCAGTGCTCAGATGATCACCAAGACTTGGGTGCTTCTTGCACCGCCCACCGTGGTCCCCTCCTCTCCCTCCAGCCTCAGAAGCTTGAGGTCCTGCTGTCTTAGATGCCCGCCTCCTGTTCCCAGGCCATAGCCCCGGGGATGGGGAGGGTGTCTCTGCGGCTCCTGTACTCTTCTAGGGTTTGGGGTGAGGGCTGGGGCTGGGGGGCTTTGCAGATGGACTGTAGTTGGTGAGAAGCCTCCCCTGCTGTCAGGTCAGGGTCAGGCACTCAGATGGGACCAGGAGCGGGCCGGGCGGGGACGGCGCTGGAGGACTGGAGGTGCCTCCTGACGGAGGGAAGGAGGAAGGACGGCAGCTCTGTCTGCAGGCAGCGCAGGCCGTGCAGCAGTGCCCTCTGACCCAGCTTGTTCGGTTCTTACTGCCGCAGGGGAGCCAGGGGAGGAGGAGGAGGGTGTGCCAATGCCTCTGGCTCCGTCCAGGTCAGGTCTTCCTGTGGACTACATGCTGGGTCTTCCCCGTGTCATCGTGGGGTCTCTGAAGACACTTCCCAGCTCTGTGACTTGCAGTCAGCTGTCCCTGAGACAGCTGCCACCACATCACTTCCTCCAGTCGAGATGGAGACCAAGGCCTGTGAGGCTGTGATTCCAGCCGGGACCAGGTCCCGTGTCCTGATAGGCCCTTTGTGCACCCAGCGGAGTGGCCTGGGGGAGCGGGGTCAGTCACCAATCTTGTTCTGCAGAGGGGCTGGGAGACCAGGAGGGAAGGGGGGAGGGGCTTCTGGAGGCGGCGGGTTTGGGGCAGCGGCAGGAGAAGCCCTAAGTTCACACAGGAGTTGACAGGCCCGGAGTAAAGGACAGGCCTGTGTGCCCAGGGGGTGGTGGGAATGAGGCTTGCAGGTGTATTTCCAGCTCACAAGCTGGGAAGTAGTGAGAGCACCACGCTCCTGCCCTCCCTCAGCTGCTCCTGGCATGCTGGCCGCTCACCCTCCAAAGTGAAAGGATAGTAGCTAGTGCAGGCCTGATGGGCCCACGCCAAGGCCAGGCAGCAGCCAGAGGTTTGAAGTGACACCTGCACACAGAACAGTGTAGCCAAGGAGCTCCTGCCTACACAGCGGTGCCTGCGCCCTCCCTGCCCTGGGGCTGCTAGCTGGCGTGTGGGAATGGGCCCAGGAGCTGAGTTCCTAGGCCAGTGATGGCGAACCTTTTGAGCTCGGCATGTCAGCATTTTGAAAAACCCTAACTTAACTCTGGTGCCGTGTCACATATAGAAACTTTTTGATATTTCCAACCATAGTAAAACAAAGACTTATATTTTGATATTTATTTTATATATTTAAATGCCATTTAACAAAGAAAAATCAACCAAAAAAAATGAGTTCGCGTGTCGCCTCTGACACGCGTGTCATAGGTTCGCCATCACTGTCCTAGAGGCTTAGCGGAGCATTCCCTGTGTTTCCCTAAGGCTGCCTGGTGGGGAGAGGAGACGGCTTTTGCCCCGCAGGGCAGGGGTTCGCAGACCAGAGGAAACTCGGGGGCAAACATGTAGTGATGGGGCTTTTGGTAAGTGCTCTAAAGGAAGCCGAGGGGAGAACCAGGGAAGAAGGGAAAGGTGGAGGGGCCAGTCGTGGCAGCTGGTGAGTGTGCCCTTCGGTGTGTTTGGGGCCGTAGGGAGGTCAGTGGCTGGAGAAGCGTGGAGGCAGAATGAAGATATCTAACACACATCTGTTTGGAGTTCCAGAAAAGTTAATACTTGAAAAGATCATGGCAAAGGCTTTTTAAGGTGCTCCCTCTCAGATCCGAAGCCTGTACAAAGGAGTGGCAGCCGGACGACTGCTGACCCCCCAGCGACGACGGCCCGAGGACAGCGGCTGAGCTCGCTGGGCGCTGAAGGCACGCTGTCACCAGAACTCCGTTCCCGCAGCGTCATCTTTCCTCCAAGAACGATGGTCAAGTAAAGGGGGCTTAGGTTTGGGGATGAAAATGCGGCTGTCACCCTCCAGAATGCTGTGCTCAGTGCAGTTTCCTTCACCGTGACGGCGAACAGTGACCTTCCGCGGAGCAGAGCGAAGAGCGCCTGCTGCCAGCACGTGCAGTGCTGAGGGCTGTTTGTCCGGTGGCAGGACAGACAGGCGTGGACACAGGCCTCGAGGAGGGCAGGGGAACATCTGCAGTGGCACTTATGTGGAAGGACCTTTTTATTTTATTTCTTTTATTTTTTAATCCTCACCAGAGGACATGCTGAGAGAGAGAGAAACATCGGCCGGTTGCCTCCTGCACACCCCCTACTGGGGATCAAGCCCCAAACCTGAACATGTGCCCTGACTGGGAATCTTACCAACTGAGCCACTCTGGCCAGATGTGGGAGAGTAGTTTTAGAGAATATAAGAAAACATGAGCAGCACGATTCCTGAGCCTGTGGCCTTGAAGAATACACATTATTTTCAGTCACATCTTTGCCTAGCATATGAATACTCACAAAAATTGATCATGTGCTAGGCAAAGATGCTAGCTTCCACAAATTTCAGAAAATTGGGATCACATAGGATATATATATTTTCTGACCATAATACATTCAAGTTAAAAGTCAGTAACAAAAAGATAACTAGAAAAACTCCATACACTTGACATTTTAAAACACTTCTAAACTCTTGAATCAAAAAAGAAAATATGAAAATCAGAAATATTTAGAACCAAATGATGTAAATATTTTCATATCAGAATTTGTGGGACAACTGAAGCAAATAGTATAAGGGAAATTTACAGCTTAGGGTGTTTCCACTTGTCAAGAAGAAAGGCACAAGATGAATGAGGTGACATTAGGGTAGAATAGCGTTACACCCAGATCAGTAGGAGGAATGAAATAGGGTAAGAACAGAAGTGAATTGGCGCACAAACTAATAATACCCACGAAGATGGAAGTTAGTGATTGAAAAGAGTAGTAAAATGGACAAACGTTTGAGGATTTTCAAAAGCAGAGGAAAGGCACAGGCAGTATTGGGGAGGACACAACAGAAACCACCAAGATTCAGAACAGAGTAGAGGCTGTGTGATCAACTTTGCCTTCGGTCTAAAAACTTAGACACGGTGGGTATTAGCCCTTTGTACACTGTAAGCGTGTCTGGACGCAAGCGGCGAAACTTCCCCACGCCACGCGCGTGTATCGCAAACCTCACATATCAACACTGGTCGCCCAGTTCTAAAATCAGACTTACTAGTGACATCTCTGGGTTTGTAGAGAAAATTATGGTAACTTAAATTCGTAAATATTCCAGCGCATAAGGAAGAAATGGGGATGGTTTCCATTTTGGATGTGTGGCAGTTAACTAAAGACAACTTAGCACAGCTGACTGAAGAAAACCTATAAAGAGGGATAATCCTCTAGTCATTAAAGAAATTGAATCAGTGCCCTGGCCGATGTTCTCAGTGGTTAGAGTGTTGACCCATGCACCAAAGGGTCACGGGTCCAATTCCTGGTCAAGGGCATGTACTTGGGCAGCAGGTTCATTACCCGGCCCCTTCGAGGCGTGAGTGGGAGGCAACCAATAGATGCTTCTCTCTCTAAAAATCAATGGCAAAAATACCCTTGGGTAAGGATTAACAAAAAAGAAATTAAATCAGTTACTTAAAAATTCCCCTCACCCCTCAAATCTACCCAAAGGTAGCAAGTTCTAACATCATTCAAGAAACAATTCCACTTTTATATGCAGTCCTTCAGAGGACAGGAAAATAGGGAGTATTCCTACCCATTTGATAAGGCTAACATAACCTTAACATCACACCACACAAAAGACATGTGAGAATAGACGGGCCAGTCCCACTGATGAATATAGATGCAAAAATGCTAAGCAAAGAAACAATAGCAAAGCCAACATGAAAAAATATAAAAATGACATAGCACATCATGAAAACTTACTTGGTTTTTAAGGACCAGGTCATTAGAAAATGTATTAATGTGTATGCACCATTTTAGCAGACTCAAAGAGTAAAATCATGTGATCATCTTAACAGAGTCAAGAGTAGGTTGACAAAATTCATCAGCTAGCTCTGGCCATGCGGCTCAGAAGATTGAGTGTTGTCCTGTGCACCGAAAGGTCACTGGTTCGATTCCTGGTCCCTCCTCAGGGTGTGTATGGGAGGCAATCAATTGATGTTTCTGTGTCTCCCTCCCTCTCACTCTAAAATCAACATAAAAAATAAAAAGAAGTAAGAGTTATATTTTTAAAAAATTCATCAGCTATTCATTGCAAAAATTTAGCTAACTTGCCCGGAGTGATGGGGAACTTGCATAAAGGCTTCTAAAAGGAAAAAAACACACACTATTGTTGCAATTGGTATCTCTTTTTATTATTATTGATTTTTAGAGAGAGAGGAGGTGGGAGAGAAACATTGATCAGTTGGCCTCCCCTTACCAGGGATTGAACCTGCCACCCTTGGTGTGAGGCGATGCTCCAACAAACTGAGGCACCGGCCAGGGCCAGATGGTACTGTTTAATAGTAAAATGTTGGAAGTTGATCCTGTGAGAGCAAGATAAGGCCACTGTCTGCCTTCCAGCTTTATGTTGGGATTGGTGGTTCCAGCCAACACAGTGAGACAGGAAAACGAAAGAAAAAGTATCCTATCTAATAATAGACAAACATGGTAATTAACCGTAACTTCGCTACCCTTCCCATTGGCTAATCAGGGTGATATGCAGATTAACTGCCAACCAAGATGGCAGCCGGCAGCCAGGCAGATGAAGCGAACAGGAGGCTTGCTTGCTTCAGTGATGGAGGAAGCCAAGGTTCCCTGCCTGCTGCTGCCGGCCTCTGAGCTGCACTCTAAGAAACAATGTTTCAATTGTAGAAGCTAAACAAACCCAGATACCTGCTTTCAGCCAGCCACAGCCTCAGAGCTGGAGCCGGGCCTCAGAGCTGGAGCTGGCTCTCAGCTCCAGTGACAGCTATAGAAGGTAAATAAATAAATTTCTACAGATGAGCTTACTAGAATTTATTCCCAGAATAATTTAAAAAAAAAAAAAAAAACAGAAAAAAAGGAGAGGCTGGGAGCTTCAGTTGCCCGCCAGCCTGAAAACGGCCCTCAGCCCCTCACCCAGACTGGCCAGGCACCCCAGTGGGGACCCCCACCCTGAAGGGGGTGTGACCAGCTGCAAACAGCCATCATCCCATTATCCAGGCTGGCCAGGCACCCAAGCAGGACCCCCACCCTGATCCAGGACACCCTTCAGGGTAAACTAGCCGGCCCCCACCCGTGCACCAGGCCTCTATCCTATATAGTAAAAGGGTAATATGCAAACTGACCCTAACAGCAGAATGACTGGGAATGACTGGTCACTATGACACACACTGACCACCAGGGGGCAGACGCTCAATGCAGGAGCTGCCCTCTGGTGGTCAGGGCACTCTCACATGGGAGGAGCTCTGCTCAGCCACAAGCCAGGCTGATGGCTGCCAGTACAGCGGTGGTGGTGGGAGCCTCTCCTGCCTCAGCAGCGCTAAGGCTGTCCGACTGCAGTTTCGGCCTGCTTCCCGCTGGCAAGTGGACATACCCCGAGGGCTGCTGGGCTGCCAGAGGGATGTCTGATTGCCATCTTAGGCCCAATCCCCTGGGGAGCAGGCCTAAGCCAGCAGGTGGTCATCCCCTGAGGGGTCCCAGACTGCGAGAGGGCACAGGCCAGGCTGAGGGACCCCCTCTCCCCCCTGAGTGCACAAATTTTTGTGCACCGTGCCTCTAGTATATAATAAAGAGCTAATATGCAAATTGACCATCACACCCTCGCACAAGATGGCCGCCCCATGTGGTCAAAAGATGGCTACCACAAGATGGCCGGCAGGGGAGGGCAGTTGTGGGCGATCAGGCAAGTGGGGGAGGGCAGTTAGGGATGATCAGGCCAGCAGGGGAGGGCAGTTGTGGGGGGGGGGGACCAGGCCTGAAGGGAAGGGCAGTTAGGGGTGACTAGGCCTGCAGGGGAAGGCAGTTGGGGGATACAAGGCCTGCACGGGAGGGCTGTTGGGGGCGACCAGGCCGGCAGGGGAGGGCAGTTGGGGGTGATCAGGCCAGCAGGGGAGCAGTGAGGCATCGATCAGGCAGGCTGGCAGGTGAGCGGTTTGGAGCCTAAACCGGCAGCCGGACATCCCCCGAGAGGTCCCAGATTGGAGAGGGTACAGGCTGGGGTGAGGGACACACACCACACCACACACCCCTCTAGTAAGGATTAGAGAGACTAAACTGTTACCATTTGTAAGTCATGTGATCATGTACATGGAATATACAAAAATTTCTACAGATGAGTTTACTAGAATTAAGAGTTATTAGAGCCCTGGCTGGTTTGGCTCAGTGGATAGAGTGTCAGCCTGTGGACGGAAGGGTCCCAGGTTCGATTCCGGTCAAGGGCACATGCCTGGGTTGCGGGCTCGATCCAATGTGCAGGGAGCAGCCAATCGATTCCCTCTCATCATTGATATTTCTTTCTTCCTCTCTGAAGTCAATGAAAATAAATTTTTTAAAAGTTATTAGAATTATAAAAATAACTAATTAGGATGAATTTCAGTGTTAGAATTAAGAGTAGCAAGATTTTGGGATAAAAAAATCAGTATATAAAATTAAATTGTTTTCTGCATAACAAAAAATAAATAGAAAATGAAATTTTAAAAATATACTGGTCCCTAGGAATAAATTTTATAAGAGTTGTATAAATCCCCAATGGAAATAAAGGATAAAAATTTTTAAAGATTACATTTTACTGAAAGATATTAAAGAAGACAAGTAAGTGGGGAGATATTCTGTGATTTTGGTTTGGAAGACTTGCTATTAATAACAATTTTCCTCAAATTGATCTGAGATTCAATGCAATTCTGCTCAAAATTTCAACAAGGTTTTAATTTTTTTAACCTGGCAAGATGATTTAAAAATAAGTGTGAAAGAGTAAGGGACCAGAAATGGCCAAGGTCCTCCTGGAGAACACGGCCAGAGTTGGGATTTGCTGTGCCACATGTCAGGGTCTGTTATCATAATAATATCTGCGAGGATAACCCGTGTACAGCGATGGAGACAGAAATGGGTCAGTGGAACAGAACAGCCCAGGAATGAGCCCATGAAGACTTACCTTCGGACAGAGGAGGCGCTGTGCGAGTTCACCTTTCACATAGGAAAGCAGGAGCCACGTGCAAGACCAGTTACCAGCACATCAGATGTGAAACGTGGAAGGAAACGGTCCACCTCTCCAGCGTTAGTATGGAAGGACAGCTTCGAGGCCCCGGGGTGGGGGGCGATGTCTGAATGTCAGGAAAAGCACCAACGAAAATACTGAGGTTCTGCTGCATTCAGGGGAAGAGCTCGTCCGCTCATCTGCTCACTCACCTAAGGAGAGGGAAGGCGAGGATATTTGCAACACAAGGAAGAGACGTGGTACTTAGGACGTGGGAAGCACTGTCGGGTCAGAGGAAAAGGCGGCCCAAGGAAGGTGGTGGTGGCCGTGACGGCCGGTCTTTCTGGGAGAGGAGAGCAGTGGCAGTGGTAGCTGGCATTGCCCGGTGACGGGGACAGGGCGCACAGGCACCTGCGGTGGAACGTGGACAAAGCAGTGCAGTAGCTAGGCCAGACCAGGGCCTCCACAGGCGGCCCATTGTGGCCTTTCTGGAGTGACAGACCCAGCAGTGAAAAGGAACACACTCGGCCACACCTCACACAGATGACGCCCCCGTAAAACACGGAGAGGACACAGCCTGTCACAAGGACTGTCTCCTCGCTGATGGGGGTGAAAGTGCCACGGGGGGAGGCACTTTCTGGTCCCTGAAAAGCAGCAGCGGTTTTTAAACATTCCTGTGATGCTCCACTGGAGGAAAGGAGATGCATGTGTGTGTGGTGTACATGTGTATCTTCATGTGCCAAAATGTGTGTATGCATGTATCTGCATGTACCTGAATGTGTGTGTGCACATGTAGCTACATATACCTGCATGTGTATGTACATATATGTACACATATCTACATGTACCCAGTGTGTGTGCATGTGTGTGCACATACCTGAATATGAGTGTGCCCATGTACATGTGTATCCACATGTACCTGAATGTGTATGCACATGCACATCTGCATGCACCCAAATGTGTGTATACATGTATCTATATGTACCCCAATGTGTGTGTACACATGCACACACATATCTACACGTGTTCAAATATGTCTACACATGTACTAGTACCTACATGCATTCTGTGTACATGTATACATGTGCCTTGCATGTATGTGTTCATACATGCATGTACCCAAATATATGTGTGCACGTGTCTACATGTACCTGAATTTGTGTATACAGGTACACATGTACCCACAATGGAGACTCACACAACAGGATTGGCCCTTACTTAGTTTGCTCAGGTGTTTTCTGTCCTGTCCTTCAAAAACCCAGGGGGGTGGCCACTCACGGGTTGTCACTCACAGTTGGACAGTGTCTCCTTGCTGAGGCTGGAGCCGTGCACAGGCGTCGCTACCCTCCTTGTGCTGCTCTCATGGGGCAGTCTCCCTCCTTCAAAGGCAGAGACCACTCGAAGCAGGTGGGACGGGCACTACAGCCAGAGCCCTGTCCAAGGCCTGTGTGCTCACAGGTATGTAAAGGTGGGGTGGTTCCAGAAAGTTCTGCACACTTGACCGGCCCAGTTACTGCAGAAATAATAACCGATGTTCAAAGCCTTAGCCAGGAGGCCTCTGTGGTCCCTTCCCGGGGGCTGTGCTGGGCCGGGCCTTGCAGGGCTCTCCCAGCCCTGGCTTCGGCTCTGTCTGGCGTTGCTGGTGTGGGATAGCACCCTTTGGGTGTCTGCCTCTCCTGACCCGGGGCACAGACCCTAGTGTGGCTCACATGGCCGTCTCACCCCAGCTGCCCAGGACTTTCTGAGGGCATCTCCGAGCCCTGCCCGCCTTCCTACAGGTGCCAAGCCAGCTTCCTCTGTGGACCCGTGGGGCGTTCCTCCCGGAGCCAGCACACACTCCAGCTCCACGAGCTCAGATTCCTGGGCGGCCCCGCAGCAGCCTGCCCATGGTGCCGAGAGGGCAGCGGACGCCTGGGCAGCAGCCTCTGCCGCCAAGCCTGCGGCCGCCTCTGGTGAGCCAGCCCTGCTTCCTCCTGGGTCCCAGGAGCCCCTTGGGCCCCGCCACTCTCCCCCTCTACCTCCTTGGCATGGGGCCTCTCCATTTGGCAGCCTCTGTCCCCGCCCCCAGCCACACCCACTCTGCGGGCTCACTGGCCTCTGGTGCCAAACCTCCTCCAGAGGGAGCCCGGCCCAGGCAGGCTGCCCTCCAACACTCCAGGCACTTCCTGCGGCCGAGCCCAGCTCCACTGTAGCTTCACCACCGTCAGCCCCTCCTGCCCTTTCAGGGGGGTGGTGGGAGGAGCAGGCAGGCGAACACCCCACTCTACGCTCCGGAGGCCACGTTCAGTTCCAGCCCCCAGTGACCCTGAACCGAGCGGCCTCTGTGCTCTCAGTGTCCCCCAGAAGGGACGTGGGGCGTGGGACGGGGAGAGCCACGAGGTGCTCAGTCGCTGGCCTTGTGTCCACTCAGGGGCCTTCGATCTCTTCAGTAATTTGAATGGGACAATTAAAGATGACTTTTCTGAATTTGACAACCTCCGAACGTCAAAAAACACAGGTATGTAAAGGTGGGGTGGTTCCAGAAAGTTCTGTGCACTTGACCGGCCCAGTCACTGCAGAAATAATAACCGACGTTCAAAGCTCAGCACCTTCACGCACTTCCTGTGCGTTTTGATCTTGGAGCCAGAAGTGTGTAATCACAAGGATCACACCTCACAGTGAACAGTCCTACGCTGAGTGTCCTTTCACCCGCTCCTTGTCCTGGGCCCATGTTTCCTCTCTGGGTCACCTCCCCCTAAGGCTCATGACTGCCCTGCCCCGCCCCCAGCCCAGAGTGGGACCCCCACCTTCAGGTCTAAGCCATGGTTTCCATTCACCTTCACCCTCCCAGCATCCCACTCCCCAAGGTTGCCAGCTTTTCCAGACTGCGGCTTTGGGCATGCCCCACGCCATCCCCCAGGTCGCGCTCCTGCTCGCCCGTCAGAGCCCCCACCAGGAGACCCACCGTTAAGTCTGCAGGCCCAGCTCTTCCCTGGGTGCCCCTGGCTGGGAGGGGTCAGATGAGGTGCAGCGTGGCCAGGAGGGAGCAGGAGGAGGCCTGGGTGCACTCTCCGTGTACCTCGGGGTGGAGCTGGGCGGCCACAGCCTCTCCATGTCAGGGCTGTGCCTCGTCACACAGCAACTTCTCTTCTCTCTCCTCCCTCCGCTTCTCCCTATTCTCCACTCCCCCCTCCACCTCTCTGCCTCTCCCCTGCTGCAGCCATCGGCCTGGCTGGCCTGGTCTAAGGTACGAGCAGCCTGGCCCTCAGCTCGGGTCAGAGGCGACGTAGAATGTGCCGCTTCGTGCAGTCTTTCTTTTGCTGCATTCAGAAAGCCACGGGCTCCATGAGTCTCGGTGCAGGCCAGAGTGCAACCGACTGTCCTTCCGGCCGCGCTCCGTGAGGGCAGCCCGGCTGGTGGCGGGGCCTCCGTGGACTTGCAGAGCCCGTCCCTGGCATGTTCCTGTCGGAGGAAATTTGGAAAAGCTTATGGGGAGAAAATGAAAATCATCTTTGATTTTTCCCACCCTCAGCCACTGTTTCCTTCCAGTATGTTCTGAGCTCTTAAATACAGTTGGGCTCACACTGTCGGAGTTGAACCCCGCCTCCCACCCCCATTTTATGGAATAACGGGTTGAGAACACGTCCTCATAACATTAAAATCCTTAGGAAAGATTTCTCATCCAGGTAGTGTCCCCGTCCCGCTCAGAGCAATGTCTTCAGTCTTTACTCTTCGGGAGGACACTAGGTTGGTTGGTTCTGCGGAGGGAAATAATGCCGCGGTGAGCGTGTGCCCGCGTGCCACAGCGCATTACTTCCTGACCGGCTTCTGGGGTGGGCACATGCAGGGAACGTGCCCATTTCGCAGCGCCCTGCACCACATCGCCCCCTTGCATCTTGGCCCAGCAGCACATGCCCACAGCCTGTCTCCGCACACCCTCTGTTGGCTGGATTTTTAAAAATAATTTGCTCCCTTCTAGCTGTCAAGAAATTCATGCTCATTGTAGAAAATTTACTAGTAGAAAATGAAAACATTAAAAAAACAAATTGCCCTGCCTCGCCGCCAGCCCAGAATAGCATCTTACGGAGCTTGAAGGACTGAGCTGTAGACTGTTAGTCCCCGCCTCTCACTGGCTGCGAGGAGAGCTCTCCTCATCTGGGCTCTGTCCCTGCACGTGGGCTGGTGACCCGGAGGCAGACTCTCAGCTGCCCTGTGGCTGTCTCCAGCTCAGGGCTGTGGAGACAACCCTGCAATGAGCATCCCACCCCTGCAGCCCCACGGGGAGTTGTGGGTCCGGGCACGTCTGTGTGGCTCGGGATGTCCTGGGTGACTGCCCTTGGGTGCAGGAGCCGCAGGACCTCCCTCCGGCTCACCACGCCTGTGTCTGTCATTGTCTTGTAGCGGAGGCGGTGGCCTCTCTGCCATCCCAAAAAAGTGGAACTGCAAGCCCTGACCCCTTTGAGTCTCAGCCCCTGACCGCGAGCAAGCCCAGCAGCGCCCGGAAAACCCCAGAGTCCTTCCTGGGCCCCAACGCGGCCCTGGTGAACCTGGACTCCCTGGTGACCAGGCCAGCCCCGCCGGCCCAGTCCCTCAACCCTTTCCTGGCACCAGGTAAGCGGCTTCCCAGCACTCCCGCAGCTGGCGGCTCCTCCTGAGAAGGGGCTGGTGCGAGGCCTGTCCTCGCCTCCCACCTCGGGGCTGAGGGGGAGTGAAACAGCCCCTCCTTTCCAGTGGAGACCACTGAGCAGAAGCTGCCCCTGACCTGTGCCCCAGCCAGGGAGAGCCTCTAGCGAGCGCCCACCCGGTGGTGCTGGGGGTGGGAGTGCAGTTTGCCCCCTATGTCCTGTCAAGTGCAGTGTCACTGGCCCTTAGCTGGGCCATCCTCAGGGACCCTGGGACCCTCACTTCACCCCTGCTGTGGGTTCTGTCTTCCCTGGGGCTGGGAACACGGCCCTCGCGCCCCTCCATTCATTCTCCCTGGGGCGGTGGGGGGCTGTTTAAAGACCTGCGCTCCACCCTCCGCCTCCCTGGGCTACAGGGCAAGCCCCCCCACCCCCTCCTTTAGTGCTCCCGCCCCTCCCAAGTGCTCAGGCCCTCAGCTCCCAGCTGCTGACACTCCTCATGCGGACGCCCTGTCCCCTCCTCCCATGGAAGGCACATCTGTCCCTCAGCCCCTCCCACAACACTCCCCAGATACCCGGCGGCCTTGGGCTCCCCGAGGGCAAGAACTTGTCACGTTCAAGGGGTGCAGCCCCTGACCTGCCCCGCGGTGAAGGGATCTGAAGGCTGGACCATGGCCCCTGATGGGAGCCTTTAGAGAAGGACCCAGGACCTGGGGGCAGGGGTTGGGGGCCCGGGGGGGTGTGGGGAGCCTTGGTCCTGCCACCCTGCGTCCTGAGACAGGAGGCAGTTACCCCCAGGAGGTGACTCCGGGGCCCTTTGCTCCCTGGAGCTAGATCAGAACCCAGTTTCCAAAGCAACACGAACCCTGTCCCTACCCCAGAAGGGCTCCTGCCACCCCTGCCCAGAGAGCCCGGCGGCCCCGGAGTCCCCCTGGCAGCTGTGGCATCAACGTCTCCTAGGCTTTCAGGGAGGGGCTCGTGGGGTGGGGAAGAGCTGTGCTGTCTGCAACAGACCTGTCTCAGGCTGCAGCCAACGCCCTGCTGGACCCACATCGGCCGTATCCCGGGCCGCACAGGGGCTTGGGCTGCTGTCATTGGTGGTGTCTGGCTCTAACCCTTCTAAGCTGAGCCTCAAGCGAGTCCCTGTCCTGCTCTGGAGTCTCGGTTTGGTCATCTCTCAAGGGTGATCTGCAGAGCCCACCTCCTGGGGTGACTAGAGGGGGGGGCTGATGCAGGGATGTCAGGGGCGCCCTCCCAAGCCTGCCCGCCCCAGTGTGTGGGAGCCTTTGTGAGTAGGAGCTGGGCTGCATTGGAGACGCAGTGCCGGCAGCTCCTGCGCTTGGGGCAGAATATCAGCAGATGTGTTTACTAGAAGGGAAAGAGGCTTTCTGATGTGAGGTAAATTCTGGAAATGCCGGGAAAGACAGAGCTGCGCCAGTCTCTTGACTGCAGGACTTCTCAGAGCCTTTGGAGAAGGGCACAGCATGGGGACTGCCACACAAGCCACACCTGTGGCTCCCGCCTCCCCCTTTGCTCTTCTCCCTCCCAGGCACCCGTTGTCACAGGGCAATGCCAGCGGTTGGCTGCTGAGGGAGTCTTGGGCCAGCCCTACGGAGGAGCTGGGCCCTCCAGCCTGGCACATTCCTGGCACTGCCTCCTTTAGGCTTGTGACCTTGGACAAGTTGCTTGGCTTCTCCAAGTCAGAGCCTTAGTCTGCTCATGCAAACAGTGGAGACTGGTTCTGTAAGCAGACGTGTCTCCGAGTGCCAGCAGGGCTGCCAGGGGCTCTGTGGCGCAGCAGGAACCGGGGCGCACCAGCCCCCGGCCTTGAGGGCGGATGCTGTTCTGACCACCCACTGTCCCTCCTGCTCTCTCCAGGTGCAGCTGCGGCTTCGGGCCCTGTCAACCCATTCCAGGTGAACCAGCCCCAGCCGCTGACGCTGAACCAGCTGCGGGGGAGCCCCGTGCTGGGGACCAGCGTGTCCTTCGGGCCTGGCCCAAGTGTGGAGCCCATGGCTGTGGCCTCCATGACCTCCACAGCCTCACACCCAGCTCTAGGGGCCAGCAGTTCCTCCCTGGCGCCATTGGGCCCTGCCACAATGAACATGGTGGGCAGCGTGGGCATCCCCCCAACGGCAGCTCAGGCTACTGGCACAACCAACCCTTTCCTTCTCTAGTGCCCAGGCCTGGGACCCACCCAGAGCAAATGCCCAAGCGCCTGTGCCCAGGACACCAGCCGAGACTCATGCGGAGCCGAGTCAGGGCCGGGGGTCGGTGCCAGAGGGTCGTCTGTACAGCCCCGTCCTCAGGAGGAGCAGGCGGCGTGCTGAGCCTCAGATCAGGACGGGCTCTGCGCACCTTCTGGCGCCTGCTCACCCTGACCCAGCCCAGGCACCCTCGCCTCCCAAGTGCAGGGTCCTGACTCTTGGGGGCCGCCCGGCTCTGCGGGGCCTTGGTCAGGGGCGGGAGTCCTCAGTGTTGCCCTTGCCGTTAGCCTCAGCCTGAGGGTCTCGGGGACACAGCCTCGCCCAGGACCTGGGACGGCCGCCTTGTCTTTGCCCTTCGCCTCCAGCCCCGCCGGCCCAGGTGTGGTTGGAAGGAAGTGCTGGCTCCGTTAGCCCCGACCTTTAGGGGAAGTGGTTGTGCATCTCTTTCTTTGGCTCCTGTGAGTTCAAAGTAAACACCACCTGGGACGACCCGCGTGCAGGCCGCTAGAGCGAGCTTTCCACTGACCCGAGCGCCACCCTCCGCGCGGCTCAAGGCTTGTGTATGTTTGCACATGTTCGTTTAGTACAGTTTCATATTTGAGTTTGCAGAATTATCTAACAGTCTTTTTTGGCTAATATTTTTATAACGTGGTTCTTATTTAACTGTCTAGTTTTGATAGAATTTACCAAGTCTGACTGAATTAAGATATTGGCACATGTTATGTTAGTAGTTTAAATTCTCTTATTTATGGTTTTAACTCTATAAGAAAATTTAAATAGGAAGAGACAAAAAAAATGCCTTATGGAAAACTAAAGTAAATTCTTTATAGAAAAAAAATTTGAGAGTTTGATTACACTTAAATGATGATGTTTATTTAAAAAAACACTACAACAACAAAAAAACTCTAGCCTCCAGTTGCCTTTTCCTTTAATTCCCTTTTTTGGTGAATTACCAAACTGATTAACTTTCAGCCTTTTTGGCTAGATGCTAAGAAAGAACTATTTTTCTTACTGATACACCAGCATCAAGAAAGTTAAAGAAAAAATCTAAAGTTTGAATGTGACTCCCAGTGTTTATCAGCTGATTCCTTTTTGTAACTGAGGGCGTGCATGTTGGCGGGGCTTCCGCTCCCGATGGGAATGTGAGATGGAAGAGACATCTGGGACCACTTGTCTGTGATCTCCTGTCTGATACTCGCTCAGGTGAAGACAGGGGAGGGGGGAGGGGGAGATGGCCGTTGGCTGGGGGCAGTGGCTCCCTGGAGCTTGTGGCTGAGTCGGGCGGGCGAGGGACCAGGGCTGGCCCTGACTCTGCTAACTCCAGACACACAGCACAGACTTAAAACCCATCATCTCTTATTTTGGAGAAGAAAACAGTGATCCTCACCCAGGATAGATATTTAATAAACACGCCCGTGTATTACCTCCTGCCCCTCGCCCAGCCACCACTATAAAAAGTATTAGGTCATAAACTAAGGCCCAGAAAAGATCAGCCTTTCCTAGGGAAGGGGCGTTCTCCTCACATTCCACCGTGGGTGCCCTAGCCCTGGCCCCAGGGCAGCAGGCCACCGGCGGGCCCTCTGAGGCGGGGCCTGGGCCCTGCCTGGCTGTAGGAGGCACGCAGGCCGCGCTGACTGCCTCTGGGCCCCTCGCGTTTCCTGCTTCCCACTCACAGGGCTGCTCCCAGAGGCTCCTGGACTTCAGGCCGGGCCTGGGAGGGGGAGGCGGTGGACTGGGGCAGGTGCTCCCCCAGGTGCGGCCTGGCCGCCTCCCAGTGCCCCCAGCACGTTGATGCCCCTGCAGTACGGCCCAGGCCGCCCGGACGCCTGCACTGATCATGCCACTGCCAGCCGCTGCACGCGAGCTGCACACAGGCCCTTGCTCCCTCCTGAGGCTCCGGGTGGGGTCACCCCGTTTCCTCAGCCCCAGGGGCCGGTAGCTGGTTTTGAACTTGTGTCACTATTGATACTTCCTGTATAAATATAATTTATCATTTGTACCATGATGCGGTCTCTGGCTGTGTACTTCGCCCTCCCCTGTTCTTTATCCATCCCGTGGCGCAGGGCGGGTGGGCAGGCTGTGGAGCCAGGCCCTGCCTGGAGCCCAGTTTGGCCTGCGGTTGACAAGGCCACTGTCCCGATGGCCGGAGAGGGACTGGAGGCGGCCTTCAGGACACTGCTGTGGTCTGCAGGCACGGAGGTGGAGGTGCTGGCCTCGTCTTTCCTCCTCGCTGGGTCTTGGGGGCGCACCCCACTGGGGACCTAAGGGCTTGCTTCATTGCCACCAGAGAGCTGCCCCTTCAGAGGCCGCCAGCCAGCCGCACATCCTCAGGGTGACTCATGGCCGCCGGCTTGGTGGCTGGTGCAGGGCCCTGTCCCCTTCCAGAACCCGTCCTAGGAGGGAGCACAGCAGGGGGAGCACAGGGGCAGGAGGGGGGGGGCACGGGGCAGGCCTGCGCTTCTCTTGTGAGGGCCTGGGCCCCAGCCTCTGCTCGGGGCTGCCCGCCACCCACCTTTCCGTGCTGAAACCCTGGCCGTGGACCCTCAGGGAGCAGGACTTGACAGGGCCCTGGGGCGGGTTTGCAGGGCCGGCGGCAGCTGGGGGTCCACTCAGGCAGGTGGGGGGGCCCGGGGGCTCCTGGTGGGCAGCTCTCCAAGGGGTGTCTGGGGACTCCAGCAGCTTCCATCTGTGCCACTGCCCCTCCCACACACCAGAGCGGCGGGTGGGGGACACGACTTCCTCGTCCCCACACCAGAACTGGTCTCGCTTCGGTGCCAGGAAGGAGGAAATGCAGGATCCTTGTGCCCAGGGGGATCGGAAGTGGGTTTGGTTAGCGTGTGGCCAGTCACATGGCCCTCTGGTGTCACCAAGTACTTATTTCGCTGTTTCCCACACACCGATCGCATCCCCTCCCACGGGAGCTGTCCTTGGGCCCCGTCAGTCAGTCACCTGTAGGGCCATGAGAGAATGAATGCTGGGTAAGCAGCAGAGTTTGGGGTAGTTTGTTAACAGCAGCCGGTAACGAGCACTCACAACAGTCTTCCCTGGACAGCCTGCTTTCTTCCTGCTGCTGCCCCCCGTGTCGGTGCGGGGCCATTGGAGCCAGGCGCCCACGCCCTGCCCAGCCTGGGACTTGCCCAGGGCCGAGTGACCTACCGGTCAGAAGCCTCACTAGGCCTTTATAGTCAGAGCATGCTTCCGTCTTAGCCCTTCCTGTGTGAGTTCTAGAAGTTTCCTTTTCCAATCTTTTGATAACAGTTTTGGATTCTCTTAATTTCTTGTCACTTTTGCTTGCAAACTGGCCATTTTGCTGAGCACATCCCTTTGCTGTGGTAGCTTTCAAGTGGCCCCCGCACCTGCCTCCTGCAGCTGCCCTGCCCGGGCGGACGGCTCAGCAGGCAGAGCCTGCCCAGGGGAGCACGGTGGTCTCCTCCAGCCTGTCCTGCTGTCCAGGGTTCCGTCCACGTTCTTCCTGCCCGCCCGGCCAATACACATTGGCTGGTTTTGTTTTGGTTACAGCAGAAACTCACTCAGATACCAATTTCCATATCAGAATACAATAGGTGCCACAGGAACCAGTAAGTCCCAGGTTCTTGCTGGCTGACTGCCATGTTTCTCCCTCACAAAATGCCCAGTGGGAATGTTCTGGCAGCTCCCTCGCCATGTGTCATCTTTACCAGCTGGCCTCGGGGGCCGTGGGAAAGGAAGGGCGAGGGCATCACTCCGGGAGGTTTAAGTGGGTCAGGTCTCTACGTGGTGAACATCCTCTCAGCCTGTAGTTTCTGAGATGCAGGGCCGGGGAAATGCAGACGTCCCATGAGCCCAGGAGGAGGGTGGCCTGTGACAGCCTCGTCACTGGGGACGCAGCAACAGCAAGGGGTGGGCGTGGGGGCGTCTGCCTTGGCTGTTCATGGTCACGAGTGGGGAGCCTTCTTTCTGCCGAGGGCCGCGTGGATATTTATAACATCATTCATGGGCCGTACAAATTATCAGCTTAAGAATGAGCCTGCTCTCTTTGGTCAGACATTTAATTAACAAACCCCCACTGCCTTGGCAGGGCCAGACCAAATGATTTCTCGGGCCTTAGCCTACGGGCCTGGCGCTCCCACCTCTGGTGTCGCTGGTCACAGATCCCGGCCCACTCCCCACGCCCCAGGCACAACCTCCGAGTCCCCAACCAACATTCTGCTCTTGGCAGCAAAGGGGCGAGGCTCAGGTTCCCCGCCTGCTGGGCGCGGGCGGGCGTTGCCACGAGTCCGCAGGCAGCACACCGAAGCTGTATGCATTTCTCGGCGTGGAAAGGAAACGTTCCCTCAAAAGGAAAACACCGGAGGACAAACAGGCTCTCGTTGGTGACAAGCAGGCTGGCGTGTGCAGGGGCGTGCCCACGCCTGCACCTTCCTTTGAAATGCACTGGGAACAGGACGGCTCCACGGAGGTGAGGGGCAGAGGGAACACACCGGGAAGTGGTGATGGGAGACCGGGTGGTTGCGAAGTATTTAAACTTTTCTATGTTTAAACACTAATAATAAAATGTTGAAAAATAGAAAATGAAACCTAAGAGGGTTAACTGCTGTGTGAAAGGCGCTGACAGACTGGGCTCTGGCGACCTGAGGCTGCACGGACAGGCTCTGGGAGTGACGGGGAGGGCCGACTGCGGGGCGGGTGCGGAATGGACGGCGAGGGGCGGAGGCTGGAGAGCAGCGGAGGCCCAGCGCACGTTCTTTGCGTGGCTTCCATCACAGGACACGCGTGGGGGGGCAGGGGCAGGGCCTCGCACACCCCGGGCATCTCTGGCGCGAAGGCTGGTGGGTGCCGGAGGCGGGGGAGGCGGGGGGTGAGGGCAAGGGAGACTGAGGGTTTGAGCGGAGAAAAGGCGTGAGCGAGCTTCCTCGGATGCGAGGGGCTAAGGAAATAGGGGACCGCGTGGCAGCGACGTGAGGCCGGCCTGGCTCTGGACATGGTGCGGGCAGCCCTCGCCTGGACGCTCTGCCCAGGACAAGGTCGGCCGGGCGAGAATAGAGCCGGGGCAGGGTGGGGCTGAGGCCCGAGTGGACCGCATCTATGCGCGGGGAGCAAGGCTGAGGTCAAACCCAACCCTGAAGGAGGTCCTGCTAAGAGGGGCCTGGCCTGTGGGGGCGGCGGGCTCCCCGGACGCTGCAGGAGCTTCTAAAACGCAGCACCTGCCCGGCAGGGCACTCGCTGCCTCTCCTCCCTCAGGTGCCAACAGACAACAGACAACACAACATAGCCGCCCGGTGTGAACCGATAAAAACTATACCTGGTTTTTTTTGTTTTGTTTTTTTGTCAGATCAGCAAAAAATACATTTTTTGGTGGCCACAGAATTTTAGTAATTAGTTTCTATGCCATGGGGTGAAAAAGGTTGAAAATCACTTCTTAGAGACACGCACGTCTCCAAGACTGACATGGGCCTGGGCGAGCAGAGCCCGCTGCCCCGTGGGCGAGGCCTGCCGGGCGGGCGGCAGCGTCCGGGAGCGCCCAGTAGAGCCGAGGACGGCCTGCGTTAGGGTCTCGCCAAGCCTGGTGCTGTCGTGCTGTGGCCACAATCAGAATGGACACGTACCCCGAGATGGCCTGCAGGCGCGCTCCCCTGTACGGAGGTCATCCGTGCTTCCATAAACCACCGCACGCCGGGGTCCCCCTCCCGCTCCCATGGGCCTGGAAGTGCTGCGTCTGTCACCACGGCGACCTGCACGTTAGTACCACCGCACCGGACACCTGGTGACGTGTTGCTCGAGATGGCCCTGCTGGCTTTTTGGTTGGTGGTTAATCTGCACCCGAGGATGTTTTCCATGGATTTTTAGAGAGTGGAAGGATGGGGGAGACGGAGAAACACCGATGTGAGACACCCAGAGGTTGCTTCTGCACGTGCTCCCCGGCCAGGGCTGGGGATCCAGCCGGTAACCGAGATACGCCCCTTGACCTGAAGGAACCTGGGACCATTCAGTCCACAGCCCGCACGGTACCCACGCAAGCACACTGGCTAGGGCGGATCATCATCTTTACATAAACCTGCAGCCTTATTTGAAAGAGAGAGAGTGTGTGTCATCAGCTGCGCCTACTGACTGAATTCTAAGCTGGGACAGCGGGGAGGAAGGAGAGGGCCGACTTAGTGCCCACGGCGGGGCGGTGGCCGAGGACCTGACGGAGTGGCGGGCTGGAGGGGGGCCCACAGGAAAGGAACTGCCCCCCGGGGGGGGGGGGGCGCTGGGATATACATTTTAGAGGGGATGCCGTCATTGGTCACGGGAACGGGCTCTGACCGTGGGTGGCCATTGAGGACACAGGTCAGGTTCACACAAGGGGGGAGGCTGAGGAACACAAGGCCGTGCCCTCTTCGGAGGACATCAGAGGTGAGGTCCGATGGGCCCGAGTCGGGGAGTGGGAAGTGCTCACAGGGAGCGAGGGCACAAGCCCCATTTCTCAGCCCCTGGTGCCCCATGGAGCCTGAGGGCTGAGGGCCAGTGGCAGTGGGAGGCACCTTCCCATCAGCAAGGACGGTGGCAGCCACTGCTGACGGGCTCCAGGCGCAGCGAGTGGGGGCGGGAGGCGGAGTTACCCTCTGGTGCTGACAGCAGAGGCAGGGGCAGGACAGGCCAGTCCGTGGTCTTAGAACAAGTTCCGATGCAGCGAGGCCGTACGGCGCGGGGGCCGTGGTCTTCAGGGCTGAGGAGCCTGGAGCAGGCACTGTGGCTCCCCTTAAATCCTGGGGTGCGGGCTGGGGAGCAGGCTGGGCACGCCCCATCCCATCCCACTTGAAGCTGGGGTGCTCAGGTGAGACGGTGCCGGGCAGAGCTCAGCTCAGCCCAGGGTGTTGGGTGCTGCGTGCACCTCCTCCTCACAGGATATTCTCCCTGTCGCCAAGGGAGGCTGGCGATGGGGGCATGACAGGGTGACCAGTGCTTCCTGGGGACAGCAGTGTGACAGGCAGGTCCCGCCCGGCTCAGGCCCGGCGGGTGCGGTGCTGCAGGGGCGAGGAGGCAGCCCAGGCCTGGGTTCTGTGACAAAGCAACCATTTATTTTATGAAAATATCCCCCCCACCCCACCCACCCCCCAACTACACCGGAGCAGGCAGGTGGGTCGGCAGTGGCCGCATGGCGTTGTGGGAGCCGCTCAGGCTGCACGCTGCTTGGCCAGGCTCACTGCGGGAGGCCCTGGGGCAGGCTGGGCCCCCAGGCCCCCTGCATGTCCACAGGCCCAGTGTCGTAGCCCAGCTTCCTCACGTCCTTGGTCACCACGTTGAAGAGGAGAGTGACAAAGCCCTGGGAGCGGACGCGGGTCACTGGGGACAGAGGGGGCGTCAGCCACCGGGCAGAGCCAGGCTGCTCTGGGCCTGACTCAGTGCTGTCGCCTGGCCCCGCCGCAGTGCGCCCCGCCCCCTCGGAGAAGCGGGGTGCTCGCCGGCCGACCCACCACTGGGAAGTGGAGGGCTGTTCTGGAGCCGGGCAGAGTGGCATTCTTGTGCTCCGCCCAGGCCTGTCTGGGATACACTGAGAACCCGGGCCCCGCCCCACAGCCCCCCCGCATCTCCATGCTGTTCCCAGGGGTTCACCTAGTCCCTCCTGGGCTCTGACCTGTCTGCGGGGTCAGGGGTGGGATTGGGGGATCAAGCTTTACCTTCCCGGCCTTCACCCTGAGCCACCACCTTGGGGTCCGTGTACTCAGGCCTCCGTCCCATGAACCAGCTGAGAAGACAGGAAGCCAGGTGAGCCACAGGCCCGGGGCCCACAAACACTATAGTGGGCGCCCTCCTGGCTTCCGAAACCAGCAGCCTCCCCGCCACTAGGGGCAGGCCCTGGGCAGACACGCCCCACCTCCCTCGGCCACCTCAGGGGCATCAGAGCTGGCTTGACTGGCCCTGACCCCCACTGAGCCACAGCACCCCGCACTACCCCGCTGGGCGGGCCGCCTCCCCTGGGGGTCACAGGCCTCCCGTGTGGAAGGCATGAGGTTCCTGCGTCCTGGAGAGGCCGTCCTCAGCCTCCTGGACAGCCGCTGGCCTGCAGGGGGCGGGGTCTGCCCAGCCCAGCCCCCCTGGCGTCCACCCGGTCCAGGCGCCAGCGCCCACTGGCTGCCAGCTCCACTGCTGGTGGCGGAGCGGCCGCCCGGTCTGCCCACAGGCTGCGTGGAAGCCCAGTGGGGGGCGCAGGGGCTCCCAGCCCCAAGGAAGGGGACGGGGGAGGCGGAGCCCAGGCTCCAGCTGGGGCTGATGGGTGAGTCACCGCTCTGTGCCTCGGTTTCTCCATCTGAGGAGTGGTGCCCCTGGTGCACCCGCCTCAGAGGCAGGGAAGCAGCCCCACGAGCCTGGCACGACCCACGTGGGAACACAGAGCGAGCGCCACAGCTTCTCTGAGGACGGTGAGGGCGCTGTGGGCCGGGCGCAAAGCCGGGAAGGGCCGAGCTGGCTGGAGGGCCACGCAGGGGCCAGGTGAAGTGAGCGCTGACCGCAGGCGTGCCTCCGCAGGCTCTAAAGCTCCAGGAAACCCTTCCCTGGTGCTGCGTGAAGCCCAGGTCGGAGGTAGTCGCAGGCTGAATCATGGCCCAAGACACAGGTCCTGGTCCCTGGCCCCTGGGAATGCGGCCTCATCTGGAAGGACCCTTGCACAGGTGACTGGGGGAGCTGAGCACAGGCACACTTTGGACTCCCCTGTGGCCTTCGATGCCACAGAAATGTCCTCGCGAGAGGCAGAGACTGGAGTGGCGTGGCCACGAGCCAGGGCAGGCCACAGCCCAGCAGCTGGCGGGGGGGGCTCCCCGAGCCTGGATGGTGCGCAGCCCGCCGACACCTCACAGCCCAGCAGGGATGCCTGCATTTCGGGTTCAGAACTGGAGGAAGTAAACCTGCGGTGTTAAGCCAGCAAGGCGGCGGTAGTTTGTCCGCAGGGGCCACGGCCACGGCCACGGGAGAGTAACCCTGGGCAGAAGAGAATGCAAACAGCAGGCCAGCGAAGCTGCGGAGGGACAGCGAGGCCGCGGGAGAGCCAGGCGCTGGAGAAACGGGGCAGGCGGAGGGGGACTGGCCACCCCGGGTCTCGGGCCTGAGCAAAGGGGGCTGCTGGAGCTGGGCCCTCAGTGGCCTCCCTGGACCCCTTGTCTGCCTTCACCCCTTAGACCTCTCCCCCGCGGCCTCGCCCAGGCCCGAGCTCCTGCACCGAGGCATCGGGAGGCAAGAGCCTCGACTGTTCTGCGAGCCGAGGCCTGGCCTTCCCAGGGAGCCTCGCGAGGAAGCCCAGCCCCCTCGGAGCTGGGAGCTGGGGTGCAGCAGTGCACCCCCGGGCAGGACGGCTGTGGCTCTCACAGCCCTTGACCTTCCTGTGCCCGCTGACAGGCACTGCCCCGCTTCCCCAACAGCCCAGGGGACGGTGCTGTCGCGCCTCCACCCATCATGGCGGCCTCCCTGAGGGGCCTCTAGGGGCATGAGGAACCCACACTCTCCCTTCCCCAGGCCTCAGAACTTAGTGAGGACTTCTCAGTCCTGGCCCAATGCTGTCCCTCCGCCCCGGTCTCCCGGCCCAGCCCACAGGGGCAGTGTGCCAGCTGCCGCCCTGGAGCCCAGCTGGCCCTGCACTTCCCCTTGTCCTGCTGGTGAACAGAGGGTCCGGGCCTGCTGACCTGCTGGGGAGCAGCGGTGGCTTATAGCTGAGCTGATAGAGGCTGCTGTCCCCACCCGCTGGCCAGTCAGCCAGGGCCTAGCTGGTCCCCCACTCCCACTCGGAGGTGGTGAGGGCCAAGGCCTGAGGCTCAGCCTCCCTTGACATCCCCCACCAGCACTCCCTGCAGGCACTCACCTTGTGAACTTTTGCAGCTTAGATGTAGATTCTGGGACAAACATGGGGATGGTCCTTTTGTGCCTGAAACACAAGTTTTGACACACGTGCTGAGGGACAGAGAAGCAACGCCGATGCCGGAGCCTCCAGCGAGCGGCCAGCGGCCAGCAGCGGGCAGCGGGCAGCGCACGGACGCGGCGTGCCTGGTGTGGCACGAAGCCAGCCTTGCAGAGCTGGACCTCATGAGCCTTTTGTTCTTTTAAGGAGCCAGAAGGGTGCTGAGGCTACAAACCTCAAACCGGTGCCCACGTGCCCCTTAGAGCCCTGTCCCCCAAATGTCCACATGCTCTGCCATCCAGGGCCCAGCGCGGTGCCCTTCCTCCAGGAAGCCCTGACCAACCCTGGACCTCGGCCCCGCCCCGGTGGCCTGCCCCAGGCCCGTCGCACCCTCAGAGCCCGGGGCCCGTCCCCCCGCCTCTCTCCCGGCCTCCGAGTCCGGCCCTTGTTTTAACAGAACTCCTCTCGGCCTTCTCCAGGCAGCTGACCCCGGCCCGCTCTGTGCGCCAGCCCAGCCTACACCCTTCCAGCAGTGCCTGGCAGGGCGGCGCCTCTCCATGGCCACGGCTCTAGGGGCTCCTGAGGGCAGAGCCCACGTGGCCACACGTGTCTGACACGTCCGTGTCCTCTGCTGCAGAGCACTGGGCGGGAGAGATGAAGGGCTGCGTGCACTCCAGCCCCTACCTGCCCAGGCCCCTAGGAGCCAGCAACCCCTCCACCCCGTGGTGTTCGGGCAGCAGCATGAACCTCGCCCACTTAGGTCCCTTCCAGATGTGGGCTCTGCCCCCAGAACCCGGGGCAACAGCACATTCCTGGCCGAGAGGTGGAGTCTGTCCCCGGAAGAGCCCTGCTGACGATGCCAGTTCCTGACCAGAGCGGCCTGGTGAGGGATGGGCTGTGCCGGAGGGCAGGAGAGTGAGGGCCTACCTGCCAGGCGAGAAAGGCACGTGCACTGCCCCGTAGCCTCGGACCACGTCGTTCCCGAACACGTCTGGTCCGTACACGCTGAGCACAATCTGTGGCCCTGGGAGGACAAGGCAGGTCAGCGTGTGGGAGCCGTGGGGGAGGCGCAGGCAGAGGGGAGGAGGGTGCTCAAGCCCAGGGCAGAGGCCTGGCAGCAGGTGCAGACCTGGCACCCCTGCAGCACCAACAGTTCCTGCAGCCCAGGTCCAGGTCCAGGTGAGGGGGACCAGAACCTGCAGGGCAGGCCCCCGGCTTGGCCAACGCCAGAGTCAGAGCCAGGGTGCTGCCCTCCGCCTGTCATCAGACACATGGAAGTGGCCCTGGAGCCCTTTAGGGACGGGCCAGGCGGCTGGTTTCTGTGAGGGGGAGACGTCAGAGAGAAAGCAAAGGCCTTCCTGCACCTCCTACACACTAGGAATTACACCCAGGCTCGTGGGGCTCAGTACCAAAAGGCTGCTGGTTCGATGCCCGGGTGGCGGGCTTGAACCCTGGTAGGGGCATGCAATATGCAGCTGATGGATGTTCACTCTCACATCAATGTTTCTCTCTCTTGCTCTTTCTAAAAATCAATACAAAATATTAGCAATTACACCTGTTCTGTTTACATCAAGGCATCTCGCCGTGGCCACGATGATGGCAGCGGGGCGGACGCAGTGGGGGCTGACCTGGCGGCCGCTAGCACTAGTCGCAGGCAACTCCCGCCCCGGTGCTCCGCCGCCTCGAGGCCTGGAGGGGGCCTGAGGCCGTGTCTGCCCGTCACTAGCTCCAAAGGCCGCCACCGCCCAGCACTTCACGAAGCCACTCCTTTGCCAAAGATGCATCCCGCAGGCGGGCACTTCGGTCGTCCCCTTCTCTGAACTTCCTGTAAGTGACCCTTCGTACCCCGCTTCGCTAACCCAGCATGTTGGGGAGACGCGTTCTCATTGGAGGAGCTGGCACTTGTCCTGGGTCTTGGCCACGCGAGCCTGACTCCTGCCCCTTTCCTACAGGACGGGCTTTCTCGCGGGTTTGGAACGGGTGTGAATTCTGCGCTCTCCTCGCTCTCTTCTGACCAGAAGCGGCGGCTGCCCTTCCCGAGGCCCCCGTCCCGCGGCCTGGCGCCAGCGCCCGTGCCGTCCTCCCGAAGGAAGCGGGCTCTTCCCATCGGCATCTGCAGACCCGCGGGCATCGGTCTGTGTGTGTGACACAAAGCGGGGGTCTGCTTCCTCTTCCACCCCGTGCACACCGCTCGTCCCAGCACCGCTTACCAAAGACTCTCACTCACTCACTCACACACACTCACCACACACACTCAACATACACACTCAACACACACACACCACACACACTCACACACACTCACACACAACACACACACACTCACTCAACACACACTCAACACACACAAAACACACACACTCAACAACACACTCAACACACACACCACACACACACTCACACGCACACACTCAACACACATACACATTCAACACACTCACACACTCACACGCACACACTCAACACACACACACACTCACACACTCACCACACACACTCAACATACACACTCAACACACACACACACACACTCAACACACACACTCAACACACACTCACACACTCACCACACACTCAACATACACACTCAACACACACACCACACACACTCAACACACACACACACTCAACACACACACAACACACACTCAACACACACACCACACACACTCAACACACACACACACTCAACACACACACACAACACACACTCAACACACACACAACACACTCAACACACACACACTCAACACACACACATACCACACACAACACACACACACAACACACACACACACTCAACACACACAACACACACTCAACACACAAAACACACACACTCAACACACACAAAACACACACACACTCAACACACACACACAACACACTCAACACACACACCACACACACTCAACACACTCAACACACACACTCACACAACACACACACAATACACACACACTCAACACACACACACTCAACACACAACACACACACAAAACACACACACTCAACACACACACAAAACACACACACCACACACAACACACACACTCAACACACACACACAAACACACACACACAAAACACACTCAACACACACAAAAAACACACTCAACACACACACTCAACACACACACTCGCACTCACACACACACACACATGCACACACAAAAGACTCTCCCTGCAGCTGGGCAGCGCCGGTCGGTCAGCTGCCTGCAGGCGCCGGTGCGGGCCGGCTCTGTGCTTGTCTGTCTGTCCTGTGCCAACGCTGCTGCCTCAGTCACCGCGCTTTGCAATCAAAGCTTCACATCTGGGACCACAAGTTATATCTTGATATTTTACGTGTCTCACTTTTAAAGTATCATTTTCTATTTACTTCTTATACAGAATAGAATATTTATGTATTCTATTTATTCTTACACAAAAAGCAACTGATTCTTTATTAATCCTATCAACAGCTTGCATGCCAGTGTATCACCTGATAATTTATTTGTAGGTTACTTTGGACATTCTACATAATCACGTCACCCGTAGATAATTTTGTTCTTCCTTCCCGATTCTTATGCCCTTTATGTGCACAGTGTTGGTGATAACAAGCACCCTGACCTCAGAGGGCGATCTTTCGACAGTTCACGAGCAGTGATGTTCCTCTAAGTTTTTGTAGACAGCCTTTATTGGAGTAAGGAAGCTTCACTCTATTCCTACTTTGCTAAATATTTATCAAGAATGGATGTTGGAAAAAAAAAAAAAAAAGAATGGATGTTGAGCCCAGCCAGTGAGACTCAGTGGTTGAGTGTCAACTCATGAACCAGGTCATGGCTTGCACCTGTCAGGGCACATACCCAGGCATCTCGTCATCGCTTGATCTCCAGTGGGGGCCGTGCAGGAGGCAGCTGATCAATGATTCTCTCTCATCATTGATGTTTCCATCTCTCTCTCCCTCTCCCTTCCTCTCTGAAATCAATAAAAAGAATGGATGTTGAAATTCATTACACTTTCTTCATTTATGGGGGCGATCATGACTTTCCAATGTGGTAGATCACACTGGTTTATTTTAGATGCTAGGTGAGCTTTGTATTTCTAAAATAAACACTACTTGCTCATGTATTATCATCTTCTGTATTCTGCTAGATTCAGTTTGTAAATATTTTGGTCAAGTCTGGAATGGACAGGGGCTGGGCTGCAATCTGTGGGGCTGGCCCACCTTCACTCCTTCCTCATTCCAGGGCACAGCTCTTTGAGGTCTTGGCCCACGCTGGGAGGACTTACCTGAGGCCCTGCACCCCACCTCTTCTAGAGTTCTGCATACTGATTCTTGGGCCCTGAACCAGGGAGGCTGTCAAGTCTTGATACTCACCCTGGCCAACTTGCTCAGTGGTTAGTGTCAGCCTCCACACCAAAGTGTGTTGGGTTTGATTCCCGGTCAAGGGCATGTACCTAGGTTGCAGGGTCACCAGTCGATGTGACTCTCATACAGTTGTTTCACTCCCCCCACCCCCGCACCTTTCAGTCACCTTGTTGGACTGGTTTTCTCCTAGATCCTGGCCTGGTAACACACTACTCTGCTTGCCACCTGATGCCTTCAAGGGGCTGTGTCGTCTTTTTGCCTTTTAGTATTTGACTTGCCTCTCTGAGCTGTCCTCAGCCAGAGGACGTGGTCACTCTCTGGGCCCCGCTCGAGGAAGCCACGGAAGTTTCCTGCTCGTGAGGATGACGGCAGGAGGGCGGTCCCTGCCCAGGCGGCCGCCAGGCAGCCCTGCTCCAGACCCCCTGCCCCGGGGAGCCCGGCCAGGCCCGGCCAGGCCCGTGCAGCAGGAGGCTGGGACTGTGACGTCGAGTGGCCCTGAAGGTAAATCAGCTGCTGGGATGGCCGGAAGCCAGTTTCCTAACCTGGGGAAAGCACGGAGAGTGAGGTGCCCATGACAGGACGGCCCCACAGGGCCTCGCACACAGCAGGCAGGAGGGAGCCCTGAGGCGGCGGGAGCCCGCCAGCACTCCAGACCCCCAGCCTGGGCGCCGCTCTGCCCTTCAGCGCACCGAGTGGCCCGGGCTTCAGGCTGGGGCCGCCCCCGACTCACTCTGAACCTCGTGGAGATGAACTGGGTGGGAGGGGGAAGAATGGCGGGAAGCGGCCAGATGGCGCGGTTTCAGGCTGGTGCAAGGGCCCAGCTGATGGACGTGGTGGGCAGGAGGCTGAGGCTGAGACTGCCCTGGGGTGCCCCCCCCCCCAGGGCCCCTGCAGACTCACAGCCGAAGGGGTTGGTGCTTTTGAAGGTGACGTCGATGGGGAAGTTCCACACCAGCGCTTGCCGCACGTCTCGGCTCTTCGATGTGATCTGGGAGATCCCCTCCTCCAGCCCCTGAGGACAGACACCGACCCTGTGTCCAGCGCCAGCAGCCACGCCTCCCCTCCCCTGGGCAGGCAGCTGGGAGGGCTGGTTTTTCACTATCTTCTGCCGAAGCACTAACTTCCAACCCAAGGGAACGCAGAGCCGCTGAGCCTGCACCTCCCTGGACGGGCACCTCAGGAGCCGCCTCTGCCCTCCCTCCAGCGCAGCCTCTCCTCAGCACCAGCGGCCCGCCCGCCCAGCGCCAAGCAGGTGCCCTCTTTTCTCCACACAAAACACCTGCTTGACCACTTCCTCCCCAGCAGGCGGCGGGCTCCCCTTCGGAGCAACCTGGAAAGGGCTGTCCAGACCCCGGGCTCCAAGGCCTTTGTTTTGCTTTCCTGAACCCGCGCCAATCTGACTGCTGGTCCCCTCCCCGCAAGGGCTTTGTAAATACCAGTGACCTTGGCACCGGTGGTGACGTCTCCTCCTCCTTTTGTCTGGCCACTGTCAGCCTGATACGGCCACGTCCTTCCCGTCCCCCACCTGCCTTCTGGGCACCTCACGTCTCCCGCGGCCCCTGCTCCATGGCTCCTGCAGCCGCCTTCCTGCGGAAGCACCTCGAGGCTCAGTCTGGATGCTTCTCTCTGCACCTGGGTTCTCATCAGCCTGAGGTTTCACTGTGGTTCGTGTTTACGATTCCTAAGCTCATCCCCTCCGGCCTGGTCCTGCCTCCGAGCTCCGGATCAGCATGCCCTGTCTCCACCTGGGCGGCTAGTGGGAGCCGTCACACACGCCAGGCCCAGTCGGGAGACATCTCCAGTCCGTTCTACCCACGGCCCCAGCTCCCCAGCTCCCAGTGTGGTGCTGCTCTTTCTTTAAACCCTCACCCGAGGGTATTGTTGCCACTGGTTTCTAGAGAGGAGGGACGGAGGGAGAGAGAAGCATCAATTGGTTGCCTGTGCAGCGGGGGCTGGGGAACCGAGGTGCATGCCCTTGACCAGGAATAGAACCGGCAACCCTTTGGTCTACGGGCAGACGCTCTAAGCACTGGGCCAAACCAGCCAGGGCAAGCGTGGTGTTCCTCTTAACTCCTCTTTTTCTCATGCCCACATCTGCCCAACAGGAAAACCTGTTGGCACTACCTTCAAAATATACTTGAAATGCAACCACCTCTCACCCCCTCCACCGCCTCACCCGTCCTCCCGCCCTCGCCCGTCCACCCGCCCTCACCCGTCCACCCTGCCCTCACCCATCCACCCTGCCCTCACCCGTCCACCCGCCCTCACCCGTCCACCCTGCCCTCACCCGTCCACCCGCCCTCACCCGTCCACCCTGCCCTCACCCGTCCACCCGCCCTCACCCATCCACCCGCCCTCACCCGTCCTCCCTGCCCTCACCCGTCCACCCGCCCTCACCCGTCCTCCCTGCCCTCGCCCGTCCACCCGCCCTCACCTGTCCACCCTGCCCTCGCCCGTCCACCCGCCCTCACCCATCCTCCCTGCCCTCGCCCGTCCTCCCTGCCCTCACCCGTCCACCCACCCTCAACCCACCTGCTTAGAGCTGATGGGTCCCTGCTTTTTTTTTTTTTTTTTTAATCCCACCCCCGGGTCCCTGCTTTGGCCCTGGTTCCCCAAAGTCTACTCCCAGCAAAGAGTCCGAGTCTCCTTTAGGAACACAGGTCAGAGTCCTTCCTCTCTGCTCACAGCTCTCCGAGGGAGCCCTAGTGCCCCTTCTGCTGAACTACCATCTCCTCTAAGATCTCCCTGGGCCTGCTGTCCCCAGCCCGCTCCCTGCTCACTGGCCACCCCCTCACCGCCTCCTCTCTGCTCCCACCCCACACCCCCTCCTCCCTGCTCACTCTCCACCCCCTCACTGCCTCCTCCCTGCTCCCACCCCACACCGCCTCCTCCCTGCTCCCACCCCTCACTGCCTCCTCCCTGCTCCCACCCCACACCCCCTCCTCCCTGCTCACTCTCCACCCCCTCACCGCCTCCTCCCTGCTCCCACCCCCTCACCGCCTCCTCCCTGCTCCCACCCCCACACCGCCTCCTCCCTGCTCCCACCCCCTCACCGCCTCCTCCCTGCTCCCACCCCACACCCCCTCCTCCCTGCTCACTCTCCACCCCCTCACCGCCTCCTCCCTGCTCCCACCCCCTCACCGCCTCCTCCCTGCTCCCACCCCCTCACCGCCTCCTCCCTGCTCCCACCCCCTCACCGCCTCCTCCCTGCTCCCACCCCCTCACCGCCTCCTCCCTGCTCCCACCCCCTCACCGCCTCCTCCCTGCTCCCACCCCACACCCCCTCCTCCCTGCTCCCACCCCCACACCCCCTCCTCCCTGCTCCCACCGCACACCCCCTCCTCCCTGCTCCCACCCCCACACCGCCGCCTCCCTGCTCCCACCCCACACCCCCTCCTCCCTGCTCCCACCCCACACCCCCTCCTCCCTGCTCCCACCCCCTCACCGCCTCCTCCCTGCTCCCACCCCCTCACCGCCTCCTCCCTGCTCCCACCCCACACCCCCTCCTCCCTGCTCCCACCCCCTCACCGCCTCCTCCCTGCTCCCACCCCCTCACCGCCTCCTCCCTGCTCCCACCCCCACACCGCCTCCTCCCTGCTCCCACCCCACACCCCCTCCTCCCTGCTCCCACCCCACACCCCTCCTCCCTGCTCCCACCCCACACCCCCTCCTCCCTGCTCACTCTCCACCCCCTCACCGCCTCCTCCCTGCTCCCACCCCCTCACCGCCTCCTCCCTGCTCCCACCCCCACACCGCCTCCTCCCTGCTCCCACCCCCTCACCGCCTCCTCCCTGCTCCCACCCCACACCCCCTCCTCCCTGCTCACTCTCCACCCCCTCACCGCCTCCTCCCTGCTCCCACCCCCTCACCGCCTCCTCCCTGCTCCCACCCCCTCACCGCCTCCTCCCTGCTCCCACCCCCTCACCGCCTCCTCCCTGCTCCCACCCCCTCACCGCCTCCTCCCTGCTCCCACCCCCTCACCGCCTCCTCCCTGCTCCCACCCCACACCCCCTCCTCCCTGCTCCCACCCCCACACCCCCTCCTCCCTGCTCCCACCGCACACCCCCTCCTCCCTGCTCCCACCCCCACACCGCCGCCTCCCTGCTCCCACCCCACACCCCCTCCTCCCTGCTCCCACCCCACACCCCCTCCTCCCTGCTCCCACCCCCTCACCGCCTCCTCCCTGCTCCCACCCCCTCACCGCCTCCTCCCTGCTCCCACCCCACACCCCCTCCTCCCTGCTCCCACCCCCTCACCGCCTCCTCCCTGCTCCCACCCCCTCACCGCCTCCTCCCTGCTCCCACCCCCACACCGCCTCCTCCCTGCTCCCACCCCACACCCCCTCCTCCCTGCTCCCACCCCACACCCCTCCTCCCTGCTCCCACCCCACACCCCCTCCTCCCTGCTCCCACCCCACACCCCCTCCTCCCTGCTCCCACCCCACACCCCCTCCTCCCTGCTCCCACCCCCTCACTGCCTCCTCCCTGCTCCCACCCCTCACTGCCTCCTCCCTGCTCCCACCCCCACACCGCCTCCTCCCTGCTCCCACCCCACACCCCCTCCTCCCTGCTCACTCTCCACCCCCTCACTGCCTCCTCCCTGCTCCCACCCCACACCGCCTCCTCTCTGCTCCCGCCCCACACCCCCTCCTCCCTGCTCCCACCCCCTCACCCCCTCCTCCCTGCTCCCACCCCACACCCCCTCCTCTCTACTCCCACCCCACACCCCCTCCTCCCTGCTCCCACCCCCTCACCGCCTCCTCCCTGCTCCCACCCCCACACCGCCTCCTCCCTGCTCCCACCCCACACCCCCTCCTCCCTGCTCCCACCGCACACCCCCTCCTCCCTGCTCCCACCCCCACACCGCCGCCTCCCTGCTCCCACCCCACACCCCCTCCTCCCTGCTCCCACCCCACACCCCCTCCTCCCTGCTCCCACCCCCTCACCGCCTCCTCCCTGCTCCCACCCCCACACCGCCTCCTCCCTGCTCCCACCCCACACCCCCTCCTCCCTGCTCCCACCCCCTCACCGCCTCCTCCCTGCTCCCACCCCCACACCGCCTCCTCCCTGCTCCCACCCCACACCCCCTCCTCCCTGCTCCCACCCCCTCACCGCCTCCTCCCTGCTCCCACCCCCACACCGCCTCCTCCCTGCTCCCACCCCACACCGCCTCCTCCCTGCTCCCACCCCACACCCCCTCCTCCCTGCTCCCACCCCCTCACCGCCTCCTCCCTGCTCCCATCCCCACACCGCCTCCTCCCTGCTCCCACCCCACACCCCCTCCTCCCTGCTCCCACCCCCTCACCGCCTCCTCCCTGCTCCCACCCCCTCACCGCCTCCTCCCGGCTCCCACCCCCACACCGCCTCCTCCCTGCTCCCACCCCACACCCCCTCCTCCCTGCTCCCACCCCACACCCCCTCCTCCCTGCTCCCACCCCACACCCCCTCCTCCCTGCTCCCACCCCCTCACTGCCTCCTCCCTGCTCCCACCCCACACCCCCTCCTCCCTGCTCCCACCCCCACACCGCCTCCTCCCTGCTCCCACCCCACACCCCCTCCTCCCTGCTCACTCTCCACCCCCTCACTGCCTCCTCCCTGTTCCCACCCTACACCGCCTCCTCCCTGCTCCCACCCCACACCCCCTCCTCCCTGCTCCCACCCCCTCACCCCCTCCTCCCTGCTCCCACCCCACACCCCCTCCTCTCTGCTCCCACCCCACACCCCCTCCTCCCTGCTCCCACCCCACACCCCCTCCTCCCTGCTCCCACCCCACACCCCCTCCTCCCTGCTCCCACCCCCTCACCCCCTCCTCCCTGCTCCCACCCCACACCCCCTCCTCTCTGCTCCCACCCCACACCCCCTCCTCCCTGCTCCCACCCCACACCCCCTCCTCCCTACTCCCACCCCACACCCCCTCCTCCCTGCTCCCACCCCACACCCCCTCCTCTGCTCCCACCCCCACACCCCCTCCTCCCTGCTCCCACCCCCTCACCGCCTCCTCCCTGCTCCCACCCCACACCGCCTGCTCCCACCCCCACACCGCCTCCTCCCTGCTCCCACCCCACACCCCCTCCTCCCTGCTCCCACCCCACACCCCTCCTCCCTGCTCCCACCCCACACCCCCTCCTCCCTGCTCCCACCCCACACCCCCTCCTCCCTGCTCCCACCCCACACCCCCTCCTCCCTGCTCCCACCCCCTCACTGCCTCCTCCCTGCTCCCACCCCTCACTGCCTCCTCCCTGCTCCCACCCCCACACCGCCTCCTCCCTGCTCCCACCCCACACCCCCTCCTCCCTGCTCACTCTCCACCCCCTCACTGCCTCCTCCCTGCTCCCACCCCACACCGCCTCCTCTCTGCTCCCGCCCCACACCCCCTCCTCCCTGCTCCCACCCCCTCACCCCCTCCTCCCTGCTCCCACCCCACACCCCCTCCTCTCTACTCCCACCCCACACCCCCTCCTCCCTGCTCCCACCCCCTCACCGCCTCCTCCCTGCTCCCACCCCCACACCGCCTCCTCCCTGCTCCCACCCCACACCCCCTCCTCCCTGCTCCCACCGCACACCCCCTCCTCCCTGCTCCCACCCCCACACCGCCGCCTCCCTGCTCCCACCCCACACCCCCTCCTCCCTGCTCCCACCCCACACCCCCTCCTCCCTGCTCCCACCCCCTCACCGCCTCCTCCCTGCTCCCACCCCCACACCGCCTCCTCCCTGCTCCCACCCCACACCCCCTCCTCCCTGCTCCCACCCCCTCACCGCCTCCTCCCTGCTCCCACCCCCACACCGCCTCCTCCCTGCTCCCACCCCACACCCCCTCCTCCCTGCTCCCACCCCCTCACCGCCTCCTCCCTGCTCCCACCCCCACACCGCCTCCTCCCTGCTCCCACCCCACACCGCCTCCTCCCTGCTCCCACCCCACACCCCCTCCTCCCTGCTCCCACCCCCTCACCGCCTCCTCCCTGCTCCCATCCCCACACCGCCTCCTCCCTGCTCCCACCCCACACCCCCTCCTCCCTGCTCCCACCCCCTCACCGCCTCCTCCCTGCTCCCACCCCCTCACCGCCTCCTCCCGGCTCCCACCCCCACACCGCCTCCTCCCTGCTCCCACCCCACACCCCCTCCTCCCTGCTCCCACCCCACACCCCCTCCTCCCTGCTCCCACCCCACACCCCCTCCTCCCTGCTCCCACCCCACACCCCCTCCTCCCTGCTCCCACCCCCTCACTGCCTCCTCCCTGCTCCCACCCCACACCCCCTCCTCCCTGCTCCCACCCCCACACCGCCTCCTCCCTGCTCCCACCCCACACCCCCTCCTCCCTGCTCACTCTCCACCCCCTCACTGCCTCCTCCCTGTTCCCACCCCACACCGCCTCCTCCCTGCTCCCACCCCACACCCCCTCCTCCCTGCTCCCACCCCCTCACCCCCTCCTCCCTGCTCCCACCCCACACCCCCTCCTCTCTGCTCCCACCCCACACCCCCTCCTCCCTGCTCCCACCCCACACCCCCTCCTCCCTGCTCCCACCCCACACCCCCTCCTCCCTGCTCCCACCCCCTCACCCCCTCCTCCCTGCTCCCACCCCACACCCCCTCCTCTCTGCTCCCACCCCACACCCCCTCCTCCCTGCTCCCACCCCACACCCCCTCCTCCCTACTCCCACCCCACACCCCCTCCTCCCTGCTCCCACCCCACACCCCCTCCTCTGCTCCCACCCCCACACCCCCTCCTCCCTGCTCCCACCCCCTCACCGCCTCCTCCCTGCTCCCACCCCACACCGCCTGCTCCCACCCCCACACCCCCTTCTCCCTGCTCCCACCCCACACCCCCTCCTCCCTGCTCCCACCCCACACCCCCTCCTCTCTGCTCCCACCCCCACACCCCCTCCTCCCTGCTCCCACCCCCTCACCGCCTCCTCCCTGCTCCTACCCCACACCGCCTGCTCCCACCCCCACACCCCCTCCTCCCTGCTCCCACCCCACACCCCCTCCTCTCTGCTCCCACCCCACACCCCCTCCTCCCTGCTCCCACCCCACACCCCCTCCTCCCTGCTCCCACCCCACACCCCCTCCTCCCTGCTCCCACCCCACACCCCCTCCTCCCTGCTCCCACCCCACACCCCCTCCTCTCTGCTCCCACCCCACACCCCCTCCTCCCTGCTCCCACCCCACACCCCCTCCTCCCTGCTCCCACCCCACACCCCCTCCTCCCTGCTCCCACCCCACACCCCCTCCTCCCTGCTCCCACCCCACACCCCCTCCTCTCTGCTCCCACCCCACACCCCCTCCTCCCTGCTCCCACCCCACACCCCCTCCTCCCTGCTTCCACCCCACACCCCCTCCTCCCTGCTCCCACCCCACACCCCCTCCTCCCTGCTCCCACCCCACACCCCCTCCTCTCTGCTCCCACCCCACACCCCCTCCTCCCTGCTCCCACCCCACACCCCCTCCTCCCTGCTCCCACCCACACCGCCTCCTCCCTGCTCCCACCCCCTCACCGCCTCCTCCCTGCTCCCACCCCCACACCGCCTCCTCCCTGCCCCCACCCCCAAACCGCCTCCTCCCTGCTCCCACCCCCACACCCCCTCCTCCCTGCTCCCATGCGCCAGGCACACCTGCCCCAGGGCCCTTGCCCTGCTCCTTCTCCCTGGCACGCTGTGGCCACAAATGCCACATGGATTGTCCCCTCACTGCCTTCAGGTCTTTCCTGGAAAGTTCCCTTCTCAGCGAGGCCTCGCCTCACCCCCGCCCCCAGCTCCCCTCCTAACTTGGTTTTCTCCTCGGCACTCAACTGGCTAACATGCTAGACGGTCGCTACTCGCTGTCTGTCCCCCAGAATGTGCACCCAGGAGACAGGGACGGCCGCCCAGCACCAGGGCCTCACGAAGCCGCCAGTCAGCGGGCCCACGGAGGCCAGTCCTGTCTCCTCGGCTCTGCGACGAGTACGCGATCCGAGAGGTTAAGGACACTGGGCCTCCATTTCCTCAACTGCCGTGAGGGTCACAGGAGAGCTGCCAACAGCAGGCGGGGAGCGGCCGCGGGCCTGGCCTGGGGGAGACAGGCTGGTCCCTGGGAAGTCCTGCAGGGAGGGCTCCGGAGTCCGCACAGGCTGCGGAGGCCAGACCATGAAGGACCGGCCCAGGATGTCCACAGCTCAGGCCGGCATTCCGGCCGCCTGCACTGCCCGCACGTGCTGCCACGTGCCAGCTCCCGGGATCGGGGCGCGGGCAGGCACGGCCGTGGGAGGGCGGGGGCGGGAACAGTGGTGTCTGCGTTCCCCACTCCAGCTTCACCAGGAACAAGCCCCTGTGGGACCCCCTCTGAACGATGTGTCTTTCCAATGGTTCTGAACTGGGAGGGAAGGGGTGCGTGCGGCCTGCAGAACCTCCAGGTCCGAAGGCGTGAGGTGGGCCGGGGCCACTTACCGCGGTGGGGGCCCAGTCCTGGCCGTACACGAAGCAGTACTTGCAGTAGAGATCATCGTACTCGGGAAACTGCGGAAACACACAGGCACGGTGTTTGGGGAACGCACGCGGCAGCAATGTGTAGGCTACGCAGGCACAGCCCATGGCAATTCTGAGCTTGAGACACTGGGTGGGACCGGAGCGACGGCCACGGGTGTGGCCATGCGGCTCAGCGCCGGCTGGGGTGTGGAGTCCGAGGGAGAGTCCCACCGCGACTCCCTGGGCCTTAGCTGGCTCTCCCCTGCGGACAGGCCTTCCCCAGCCCTGCACCCCGCAACTCCTGCTCATCCTTCCGCGCCTTCAGGGAGGCAGCCCTAACTTTCTGGCCAGCCTGAGGGCCACCTCGGGCTCCTGTGGCCCCTGGTCTTCCCTCCACCAAAGCGCCTGCCTGTTCATTCCTGTGGACCCCATGGGGTTGTGAGCAAGGAGCAGGCTGATGGCTTTCTGCGGCCCCAGCGCCGACACGGGGTGGGCACAGAGGAGCTGGAAGGAAACGGTGCCGGACGGCAAGGCCGGGGCCCCAGGGCTGTGAGGACCCAGCATGGGCACAGCTGTAGCTGAAGCCTGGGGGGGGGGGGGGAGGGGCAAGCTGAGCGGTGCACATGGCCGAGCCCAGGGAGAGCCCCTCGGCAGCCGGCAAGGGAGGGTAGCCAAGCTCTGGCGCCACAAAGACCCTGCTCAAACCCCAGCTTTGCCGCTTCCTTTGGGCAAGTTTTCCCATCTGTCAACTGGGGGCTAGTGATACCTACTGCCCAGGGCCACGGTGAGGGCTGAATGAGCAGCGCTGTGCACGGAGCTGGGCACGTGCAAACACCTGGGGGAACTTTTAAGAAATTTATACACACACACACACACATCTACAGTAATAAAAGAGAAACATGGTAATTGGCGTACGACCGCTACCCTTCCCATTGGCTAATCAGGGCAATATGCAAATTAACTGTCAGCCAAGATGGCGGCCGGCAGCCAGGCAGCTTGAAACTAACATGAGGCTTGCTTGCCTCAGTGACCGAGGATGTTGGAGGAAACCAACGTTCCCCGCCTGCGGCTGCAGGCCTCTGAGCGGGCAGTTTAAGAAACATTGTAACAAATACCGCCGGGCTTCAGCCAGCAGATTCGCAACATTGTAAGCAAAGGCCAGAAACCTACTTTCAGCCACGGAGGCCTAAGAGCTGGAGCCAAGCCTCAAGGTAAAGCTGGCCCAGAATAAAAAAGAAAAAAAAAGAAAAAAAGGAGCGGCTGGGAACTTCAGTCACTCCCAGCCTGAAAACAGCCCTCAGCCCCTCACCCAGACTGGCCAGGCACCCCAGTGGGGACCCCCACCCTGATCCAGGACACCCTTCAGGGCAAACCAGCCATTCCCACCCATGCACCAGGCCTCTACCCTATATAGTAAAAGGTAATATGCCTCCCGGCACTGGGATCAGCGTGACAGGGGGCAGCGCCCAAACCTCCTGATCACCCTGCAGCTCTGTGTGTGACAGGGGGCGGGGCCCCAACCCCCTGAGCAGCCCTGCTCTGTGCCTGATAGGGGGGAGCTCCCCAACCCCCCCCCCACCACCACGGGCCCTGCTCTGTGTGTGATGGGGTAGAGCCATAACCTCCCCATTGACTCTGCCTTGAGTGTGACAGGGGGCAGCGCCCCAACCCCGATTGGCCCTGCTCTGTGCGTGACAGGGGGTGGCGCCACAACCTCCCCATTGACTCTGCCTTGAGTGTGACAGGGGGCGGTGCCCCAACCCCCCCAATTGGCCCTAGCCTGAGCATGACTGGGGGTGGCATCGCAACCTCCCGATCCGCCCTGCTCTGTGCATGACAGGGGGCGGCGCCCCAACTCCCCAATCGGCCCTGCTCTGAGCCCAACCAGGGGCTGCACCTAGGGATTGGGCCTGCCCTCTGCCACCCGGGAGCAGGCCTAAGGCAGCAGGTCATTATCTCCCGAGGGGTCCCAGACTGCGAGAGGGCACAGGCCGGGCTGAGGGACCCCCTCCCCCCCGAGTGCACAAATTTTTGTGCACCGGGCCTCCAGTATATATATAAACAAATGGTTCGTGTCATGTGGGGGAGGGGCAGGGAGTAGCGTCCCTTTGCACCCGGCAGACACGTCCTCCCTGGATCATTCCAAGACGCCGCCCACGCAGGGTCAGTCATCACATCACCGCCATTCCCGCCCCGGTTCAGGGATCTGGGCGCTCAGGGCGCGTGGCGCCATCCCCCGAGGACAAGGCCCAGGGCGGCTCCACCGGGCCCACCCGCATGAGGCTCCTCAACGAAGCGCGCACGACCCGAGCCCGACCTGGCCGAGTGTGGCCTCGCTACGCGGTGCGGCTCTCCGTGTCTCACACCCGCGCGTCAGGTTTGCGGGTGTCCGGCAACCGCGCGCCAAGCTTCCCAAACGCCGGCCCCGCCCCCGCCGAACCGAGGAATGATGAGCTTCTTCGGCGCGGGGCGGCCCCGGGGCTCTTGCGGGGCGGGCCCGGTCGGGACCCTGGCCGCTCACCTGGGCGCTCTCCACCTGCCCGCTGACCATAAGCAGGAAGACGCTGGGGCCCGCGGCCGCCATCGCCGGGGGCGCGGGGAATACCACCCGGGTGGCACGCGCACTTGCTAAGAGGCGCCCTAGTTGCCCTGGAAACAGACGGCGTGGCACGCGGACATGCGTCTGAGGCGCGGGACCTTCTGCTCAGGCGCGTGGGCGTAAGCGTGGGCGTGGCGGCGGTGCGCAGGCGCAGGGGCGGCTCTCCTCGGGAATGCTGGGAGAGTGCGCGCGGCGGAGGGAGAAGGCGGCGTGGTGCGTCGTGGGGGAGTCCGCTTGGCCTCGGCCCGCGCGCCCCAAGCCCAGGCACGCCGACTGGGCAGGACTTCGGGGCCAAGCGGTGCAGCAGCCCCGGGCCACGAGGCGGCGCTGTGGCCACCGCGAGGCCGGGCGCGGGGCGGTCCAGCGCGAGCTGGTGCTGGAAGCTGGGCGCCGCCCGGCCTGAAGAGCACCGGCAGCGCCCGTTGTGGCTTCTGAGACCTTCATCTCAAAAAGTTTATTATTGTTGTTTAATGAGCTGCACGCTACTTTTCAAGAGGAGCACTCTGTCTTTGCTTTTTTAAATCCTCCCCTGAGTGTTACCAAACCCAAGGGGTTTGCTGCTTGGGGTGCTCCGTTCAAAAGCAAGACATAGTTGTCGCAAGGAGGTCACTCACTTGCAGCAGGTCAAGGAGACAGGATTCACCGCTCAGCTCTGCTTACACTGCTCGTCAGTTACATGTGGAGTTCTTCCTTGCAGTTGACTGTACTTATCAGGTTGGGTTCCTGTCCAGCTCATCCTGTTCCCAGCCGGGCTGCAAAATACTGTGCTGCATGTTAGCATTCAGCACGAACAGCATTTAATAAGAACGGCCAGGCTCTTATCCTGTCTAACACAGGGGTGAGCACGCCGACAGCGCACAGGAAATGCGAAGGTCCTGAGGCGGCAAATGCTTGGGGAGCCTGCAGCCTGCTTGCCCGGGCTCACAGGACGCAACTTGCCTTCAGTGGGGTCATGGTGGTGGCGTGAAGTCAGCCATGGAGGAAATATTTACACCATGAAAATCAGCAAATGCTAAAATCAGGGCTTTTGATTTTTTATATTTTATTTTTTATATTAATAAATCTTTATTGTTCCGATTATTATAGTTGTTCCTCTTTTTCCCCCGCATAGCTCCCCTCCACCCGGTTCCCACCCCATCCTCTGCCCTTACCTCCCCCCCCCCACTGTCCTCATCCATAGGTGTATGATTTTTGTCCAGTCTCTTCCCGCACCCTCCATACCCCTTCCCCCCGCCCCCCCAGTAGTGAGTCCACTCCTTTCTATGCCCCTGATTCTATTATATTCACCAGTTTATTGTTTGTCAGATTTTTTATTCACTTGATTTTTAGATTCACTTGTTGGTAGATGTGTATTTGTTGTTCATAATTTTTATCTTTACCTTTTTCTTCTTCCTCCTCTTCTTAAAGGATACCTTTCAGCATTTCATATAATACTGGTTTAGTGGTGATGAACTCCTTTAGCTTCTTCTTGTCTGTGAAGCTCTTTATCTGACCTTCAATTCTGAATGATAGCTTTGCTAGGTAGTCTTGGTTGTAGGTTCTTGCTAATCATCACTTTGAATATTTCTTGCCACTCCCTTCTGGCCTGCAAAGTTTCTGTTGAGAAATCAGCTGACAGTCGTATGGGTATTCCCTTGTAGGTAACTGAGTTTCTTTCTCTTGCTGCTTTTAAGATTCTCTCTTTGTCTTTTGCTCTTGGCATTTTAATTATGATGTGTCTTGGTGTGGTCCTCTTTGTGTTCCTCTTGTTTGGGGTTCTTTGTGCTTCCTGGACTTGTAAGTCTATTTCTTTCACCAGGTGGGGGAAGTTTTCTGTCATTATTTCTTCAAATAGGTTTTCAATATCTTGCTCTCTCTCTCTTCTTCTGGCACCCCTATAATTCGGATGTTGGTACACTTGAAGTTTTTCCAGAGGCTCCTTACACTATCTCCATATTTTTGGATTCTTTTTTCTTTTTGCTTTTCTGATTGGGTGTTTTTTGCTTCTTCGTATTTCAGATCTTTGACTTGATTCTTGGGATCCTCTCGTCTGCTGTTGGAACTCTGTATAATATTCTTTATTTCAGTCATTGTATGCTTAATTTCTAATTGGTCCTTTTTCTTATCCTTGAGGATCTCACTAAATTTCTCAGAGGTTTCTAGAAGATTCTTGAGTAACTTTATAACCGAGGTTTTGAACTCTGTATCCAGTAGTTTGCTTTCCTCCATTTCTTTTGTCTGTGACCTGTTTCTTTGTCTCTGCATTTTTTGGCTGCTTCCGTGTGTTGATAGAGTGGCCTTGTGTTGTAGGTGTCCTATAGGGCCCAGTGGCTCAGCCTCCCCAATTACCTGGGGTGGACACTCTTGGTGCACCCCTTTGTGGGCTGTGTGCACAGTCTTGTTGTAGTTAAGCCTTGATTGCTGTTAGTATCACTGGGAGGAATTGACCATCAGGACATTGGCTGTGAGGACCAGCTGTGTCTACAATGGGAGCACTTCTGTGCTGGAGATACCCTTATGGGGCAGGACTTGCTTCAGTGGGGTTTTGGTGCTCCCCGAGTCTGCCCCCTTGAGTGTGTCGCTTATGGATGTGAAGAGTTGTAATCTGGATGGTCTCACTCTGACCACTGGGTGCACTGGCTCTTGGATCTCCAAGGAGGTGCAAAGTCAGCCACTGCCTGAGGCCACCCAGCAGGAGCTACAGAGAGATCTGCAGATTCCTCCTCTTTGTTTGGGGTTTGGAAGTGCCCAGATGAGGCCCAACTGTGAAGCAGTGCAGGCTGCTGTTGAGCCTTAGCCCTTCTTTTGGAAGCTTTGGTGCTCTTTGACCCAGCTACAGTTTGTTAGGCTTTAAATTGCAAAAGGCCAGGCCATTCATATGCAAAAGCCGCTGCTCACAGCTTGGGTGGGGTTGTAAATTGGGTGGGGCAGGGTCTCAGGGAATCATCAGGGCAGAGCAAACCGCAGTGGCTGCCAGTCTGCTCTGCTTCGGAGAGGTCCCGGGGTCTCTGTGTCCTGCAGCTCCATGCAGGAACAATGATTGCTGCAAGCACTTCTGCGAGAAAGCCACCCTCACGTTCCGGCCCGATGCCAGATAGTCCAGTTTCTCCCCGTATGAGTCTGGGTCCCCAGAGTCTTGCCCGGAACTGGAGTTTAGAGCAATTGGGAGCTTGTATCTCCCTCCCGATTGTAAAGACAACAGCATACCCAGTTGCCAGCCTGTTTCCGCACGCACGCCTCCATACCTCTGCACCTCCTACCAGTTTCAAAGTGCTTTTCTCTTTCCTTCTAGTTGTAGAATTTCCACTCAGCCAGCTTTCCTGTGGTTCTGGATGATGTCCATTTTGTCTTTTAGTTGTAGTTTTGATGTGGTTGTGCAAGTCAGCAAGTACAAATGTGTACCTATGCCGCCATCTTGGTTCCTCTCTATATTTTATTTTTTAGATAGCCAATTTACCAGCAGAGCCATGGGGATAGGAGATGAGTTCAGAGAGCTCACCAAGCCCAGATCACCCAGGACCTCAGAGTGGCTAGAGCAGCCGTGGGCAAACTACGGCCTGCGGGCTGGATCCGGCCCGTTTGAAATGAATAAAACTAAAAAAAAAGACCGTACCCTTTTATGTAATGATGTTTACTTTGAATTTATATTAGTTCACACAAACACTCCACCCATGCTTTTGTTCCGGCCCTCCGGTCCAGTTTAAGAACCCATTGTGGCCCTCGAGTCAAAAAGTTTGCCCACCCCTGGGCTAGAGGGTTTTGAAGCAAAACACTGAGGAGGGATTTAAAACAATTGGGTTTTAACAGGGTCTCTTTGGTCACCATGTGGGGCCAGGGGATAACTGGGAGGCCAGCGAGGAGGCAGAAGTAGTCATCCAGGTAGGGTTATCAGATACAGCAAATGTAAATACAGGTTGCATACAATATTCAGGATATACATAACCAAAAAAATTATGTTTATGTGAAATTCTATTGAAATGGGCATCCTGTATTTTATCTGTCAACTCTACCTGTAGAAGCCATGTAAGAGAGATGAGGTCCACACTGCTTCTGGAAGGCTTATTGCTTGATTATGTCTCCACCCACCCCAGTCCTTGGGATGGAGCCTCCTTCATGGCCATTACCTCCTCCTGGGAGGTTCGGAGCAAGATCTGTACCAACCCCACCCCACCCCACAGCCCACACCCAACTGACCCTGCACCTGCACATACCCCTCAGCCATTTCCTATGCTTTCCAGCATATCTGAGAGAGGAAACAAAGCAGGGGTAGGTCACAGGTGAATGAAAGGGCTGATCTCACAGGAAACAAAACGAGCTGGAATTGCTGCCACACTCTGGACTCAGCTTCAGAGAAGATGGCCCCTTCAATGACTGTCCCCACCTCTGTCTCTGTTCCCAGACAACCCCTTGAATAGGAGGGGAGGGCTGTCCCCTTCTCAGCTCATCAATCTCGTAAAAAAAAAGACTTTCAAATGAGTGACAGAAGCATTGAAGCAAAGCAAGCAAATTTTTTAAAAATATTTTTTTATTGATTTCAGAGAGGGAGAGAGAGCTAGAAACATCAATGATGAGAGAGAATCATTGATTGGCTGCCTCCTGCACGCCCCCGTGGGGATCAAGCTCACAACCCGGAATCAAACCTGGAACCCTTTAGTCCACAGGCCAATGCTCTATCCACTGAGCCAAACCAGTTAGGGAAAAGCAAGCAAATTTATTAAGAATACACTTGGGGGAAGAACCAAGATTGCAGCAGTATGTAAACAAGGTACTCACTTCCTCCCACAACCACATTAAAATTACAATTAAAACACAACAACCATTATTAATAACCACCTGAAATTTGGCTGAATGGAAGTCCTACAACTAGAGAAGTAAAGAAGAAAGCACATTGAGACTCGTAGGAGGGGCGGAGGCACTGAACAGGCTGTTCCAATACCCACATGTGGTGTTTTTTAATCGGGAGGAATATCTTGACTGAGGAGGTCTCCCATGAAGAGCAAGGGGCCCCAGCCCCACAACAGACCCCCCAGCCAAGGGTTCCAGAGCTGGGAAGAGAAGTCCCCATAACTTCAGGCTATAAAAACTATCAGGGAGAGTGGTTTAGTGACACAGATTTTACTGGAGTCCGAGGCAGTTCCTCTTAAAGGGCCAGCACACAGACTTACTTGGACTTGCTACCTCTGAGTTCTAGCACTGGGACAGAGGCTTAGGGGGATCCAGGGACCCATGGGGAGGAACTGGATTGTCTGGCATCAAAGCAAGAACTTGGGGGTGGCTTTCTTCCAGACAGGGATTCTCACAGCGGTCATTGCTCCTATACTGAAAGCTCCTCTGTCACAGAGCTGACTGGCAGGGGCCATATCTGAATCTCCATCAATATGACTCACACTGTTTGCCCCACCTGGTGATTCCCTGAGACCCCACCCAAGCTGTTTGCAGTGGCTTTCCTAGCTCAGGCTTCATACTTTCCTAAAATCTCTCAAACAAGCAGCAGCTGGTGTCAGTGTACCTCTCACCATTCAATAAGTGGCCCCAGGCTGGGCACTAGCAGCAGTCTGCCTTGCTTCACAGCATGGCCTCTCCTGGATACTTCCAAGCCCAACACAAGTAACAAGTTTCTCTATAGGTACTGACAGGTGACCCCAGGCAAAGCATAGGCAGTGGCTGACTTTGCACCTCCTGAGAGGCCCCTGAGCCAGTGCACCTGGTGGACAGCTTCAGACCATAGCAGATTACAACCCTACACATCCACAAGCAACACACTCAAGGGGCAGACTCAGTGAGCACCAAAGCCCCACTGAAGCAAGGCCTGCTCCATAGGGGTGTCTTCTGTGCAGCAGCTCTCCCACTGAAGTCGTGGCTGTTCCTCACAGCCAATTGGCTTGGAGGTCAACTCCTCCCAGTGACACCAATAGCAATCAAGGCTCAACTACAGCAAGACAATGCACACAGCCCACAGGGGGGTGCACTATAGTGCCCAGCTCAGTTGACTGAGGAGGCTGAGCCACTGGGTCTTACAGGACACCTACTACACAAGGACACTCTACCAATTCCAGGAGGCATAGCAGCTCTACCCAATACATAGAAACAAACACAGGGAAGCAGCCAAAATGTGGAGACAAAGAAAAACATGTCACAAATTAAATAACAGAAGAAATCTCCAGAAAAAGAACTAAATGAAATGGAAGCTAGCAAACTACTAGATACAGAGTTCAAAACAATGGTTATAAGGATGTTCAAGGATCTTAATGAGAGCTTCAAGGGACCTAGTGAGAATTTCAAGGATCTTAGAACATCAAAGACATGAAAAAGTGCCAGTCAGAAATTAAGGATACACTAAATGAAATGAAGACTAATTTACAGGGAATCAATAGTAGAGTGGAGGATGCTGGGAATCAAATCAGAGATTTGGAATATGAGGAAACAAAAAACACCCAATCAAAAAAGTAAAAAGAATCCAAAAATATGAAGATAGTGTAAGGAATCTTTGGGACAATTTCAAGCTTACCCACATTCACATCATAGAGGTGCCAGAAGGAGAAGAGAGAGCCAGTTATTGAAAACCTATTTGAAGAAATAATGACAGAAAACTTCCCCTGTCTGGTGAAAGAAATAGACTTACAAGTCCAGGAAGCGCAGAGAGCTCCAAACAAGATGAACCCAGCCCTAGCTGGTTTGGCTCAGTGGATAAAGCGTTGGCCCATGGACTGAAGGGTCCTGGGTTTGATCCCAGTCAAGGATTAGTTGCAGGTTCCCCAGCTGTGATCAAGGTGCGTGCAGGAGGCAACCAATTGATGTGTCTCTCTTACATTGATGTTTCTCTGTGTCTCTCCCTCTCCCTTCCACTCTCTCTAAAAATCAATGGAAAGATATGCTCAGGTGAGGATCAACAAAAATAAAAGTAAAATAAAATTCTTAAAAAAAAGCCCTAGCTGGTTTGGCTCGGTGGATAGAGCGTTGGCCTGCGGACTGAAGGGTCCCGGGTTTGATTCCGGTCAAGGGCATGTACCTGGGTTGCAGGCACATGTACCTGTGCAGGGGGCAGCTGAT